>NC_137543.1:106732435-108192435 GCF_963082525.1 Nesoenas mayeri
TTGAGGTGCTGGCCCCAAATCAGTCCCTGTACCTACAAGATAGGGGACTAATCAACCTAACCATGTCCCTTTTTGGCAAAAATACAGTGTGCATTTGTTGTCAGTCCAGCCTTATTACTTCCCCTCCCCTCTCCTGCCCTCTCCTCTTTTTCCCTTTCCCTTTCCCTCTCTCTTTCCCCACAGTGAGTCAAATAACAAAGACACTGTTTGCCTATCCTATCCTATCCTATCCTATCCTATCCTATCCTATCCTATCCTATCCTATCCTACCCACCCGTCTTCCTCCTTGCATGCTTCAGAGGAAGGCCTTTGAGGTGCTGTCCCCAAGGCAGTCCCTCTCCACAGGAGGCCCAGTGGGCTGTCCCTGCACTTTCTTCTGGCTGTCCCTGTACATTCATCTGTACATTCAGATTATGTAAAGGAGGTCTTTTATACCACAGACATTCCTTTGGCTGTGAGCATGCCAGAGGTCAAAGAAAGGCATTTGGTTCCCCCTGCATGGACTTTGCAGAGACACAGACAGCATGCAGGATTTCCTCCCCATTCCTTACCAATGCACAAAGGGACATTTGCTACTAGCCTGATTATGGTGAGGTTTTCCTCTTGGAAAGAAGTCCTGTATTTTTATGTGTTCTTGACCATCTTTTTCTTTGCACTTCAGTAGCCTTTTTCTTTCTTTGGCCTTCACCCTTGATGTCTTTCTTGGAAGGGATGGCAGCCCTCTCAGCCTTTGTTGTGCTCCTGCTAGTCATCTTCTATAGGCCCTCCATGCCCCTAATCATATGCTTTGTCTTTGTTTGTCTTCATCCCAGATGGAATTTTTCTTTCTTGAACCCAAGGAATGAGATGTAGCTGTAGCGGTACAGGTAAGTTATTTTCTAGCAAGCACGTAGGCTAATACCAGGAATCCTGGGTCATCAGAACGGACTTGGTAGTAGATTGGCAGCAATATGTGATTTACATGTCATATGATTAAGGTGAGGATTGGGGGGTTGTTTGCATTTTGGTGTGGAGCTTTTGATCAATTGGGTTGAAGTGGAAGTTTCTGTTGGAAGTTATGTTGGTATACTGGCGGGTGATCTGATGTAGCAGCTCGCAAGACCCCTTTACACTTGTGAGTAAAAAACAAACTTTCTCCGTATCAAAGACTTTACTATCAAAATAAAAGAAACATTACAGGTATATGTACAGACAAGTAATTCATATCTAGCCAGGAAGTCTTTTTTTTTCTCTCTCTCTGCAGCTGAAGCTACATTTAATAATCAGGGCTGCCACCTTATTATCTGAAGTCCTATAAATTTTAAACATTAATTCATGTAGTTCTATTTTTAGCCTAAGATCAAGCTTTTTTTTTTTTCTCTGATGTTTTTTGTATGTGAATCATGTCTTAATACTCACAATGCATTGTCCGAGTGTCTTGCATGATACTGGAAGTCATAGTTGACATTCTGTTAATCACCCTTGTCTGCTTTGTCTTCATCTAGGCACAGACCCAGAACTCTCTTGCACCAAAGGTGTCTCTGAGGTAGGGTCTGGGATATGCTAGATAGAAATTGTTATTCTTTGTTGCTTTCTAAATGCAAGCTTGGTGACAGAGGGCAAGAGAGAAGAGCTATAGATGATTGCTGTCTATGCAAAAGTGAGAGGCCTGAGAGTTAGGTTCATGTCCCAGGTATGCTAAAAAATTCCTTCAAGACCTTTTGAAACTGGCTTTAGCTACACCTACCAGGGGTCTTGCAATGCTGTGGCAATGTTCCCAAGCAAGAAGGCGGCTGCTATCCACACAGTGCTCTATTTGGACTACTTAAACCCTAACTGGGAAGCAGAGTATCTTCCAGGCTTGAGTATCTCTCCTTAGTGCTGCACTGTCTTTGTAAACATCCCCTGGGGTTCTCCATGCTTAAACCCTTCTCTATGAAATCCTCTTTTCCTGATCACACATTTTTTGATGAACCACAGGGAGAGGTGCTATTTCTCATGCTACGTTTGGATGGCACATAACAATGGATGTCATAATCTCTAGCTGACAGTGTGATACAAATAAACAGAAGGAGTGATTTGCTATTATTTGCTTGTACTGCTCTATCAGCCAGACATAGCAAGCCAATTTTACAGTCTTCAGAGTGAAAATATAGGTAAGCCTGCAGGTAGAATGATAAGATTGTAGATTGGATTAATCTTTCAAGGATAGCAGGATCTGTATCACCTGTCAGACATGGAGGAGAAATAGACAGAATATCACTTAGACAGCATAATGGTGACCAACAACAACTCAAACCCCACTGGCTATAGTTCTCCTTCCCCAGAGCACCTGGCTGGCCTGTCACAAGTTGGGGCAGGAGCCAGTGGCCTCAGCAGGTGCACTCCCAAGGAACCTCTGCAGGTTGGCATTTCTTAACAAGGGAAGAAAAGAGGCTACAGTGCCTCCTCAGTTAGTTCTGCCTCCAACTGGCTAAGTGCTTTCTCCACTCCAAAAGCCACCTGGTTTCCTCTATCTCTTTTTAGTGGTCTGCAGTTACACTCATTTTGTTCTGAAGGATGCACTTTGTGAGACGGTCTGATGCAGGTTCACAAACTTGTGTGACAGTCTTGCTGGCTATTCTGCCCCCTGTGCCCCCCCACCTCTGCTTCGTGGTAATGTCAACCAAGTGTTCAGCTGATAGTGAATCACAAATGCAATGGCAAATAAAGCAGAAAGGGAAGACATACAGCACTTGCCTTCTCAGCATTGAGCCATACAGCCTGACAGCTGGTATAGCATATTCCTAAAAGCCAATTACCCTTCCAGGCATTAATTGCATGGTGCTCTACCTGCAGTATTATGAGGCATGCTGGTGTTCTGTTTACAGGATTTTGATCTTATTTTAGGCTCTTCTGAATTATAACCTGAATAATGTTGTTATGCTATGGATCCAAAGGTCACAAGGGCATGCTACAATTATGAAAGATTAATGAGATGTTTTACTAATATTTGCACTTTTGACTACTTGGAAATATCTCATCTGTCTTATTTTCAATAAGAAGGTAAAAAAAAGTATTAGTTAAAGGAAGCATTATATTTTGGTGTTATTAGAACACTTTTGTGACAGAAGTTAGTACTATTTTTATTTTATCTTCTCTATCTGCACATACCTTCCACTGCATTCCCACTTCCTTGCTTTCTCCTTTCTCTCCAGGCCTGCTCTCATATAACTCTGAGAGAAACAGTTACCTTCTCACTGGTGCAGGGGCAACCTGCCAACAGTGGTGTCACCAACAAACAACCCAAAATTCAGACTTTATTCAGGGAAGTTTGTACTCTCATGACTGTGTTTTTAATCTTCCTTTCTTTCATTTTGTGTCAGTTTTCCAACATCTCTCATGATTTGATGGTCATTTTAGAGGCAAGTTTATTGTAGGTAAAAGGAGAAAGGTAACTTCCTATTCATGTAGCTGCTTTATGACTGTTCTAAAGGAGTATGAAAACAACTCTAAAATGTGTATCTAAGAAAGGAAAAGTTTACTTTCTGAGAATAAGTATTCTGTATGGCAGGACAGGTTTAGACTATGTTAGAGATTTGTTTCTGCGCTGTAGTGAAGAAAATGAATAAATGAGAAAAAACACATTAATTATAACTTTGGGCAAGCGGCTATTTTAATGTGTTCAGAATTTGCCTTAAATAACTCATTACCTAGTTCTTGTTTTGTTCTTTTTTGTGATACTGCACTTTGAATTTTTTATAAGAATGATAATTCATTGGATCAAGCACTGTACACAAAATTTTCCCAAAGTGCTAAACTGCTTTTTTTGAATCTCTTAAATCTCACTGAAGCCCAGCAAGCCTCAGATTCCTGAATCATTTAGGTGCTCTGAAAAACCCTCCTGTAGCTTATTCTCTTTAGTGGTTACAGCCCTACCTCCAAAAGCTAATAGTTTTAAATTAGGCAAGATAGCAAAATAATTGATGTAAGCCTTATTTCATGGAAGAAAGAAGTCAAAGATTTATTAAAGGAGAAGATTTCACACATATGTCTAAGTTCCTAATTAAAAGCTAACTTCTTTTCCTGCCCTTCTGCCTTTGTTAACTCAAAGATTAGAGTGGTTTGTCCATGTCCACATTTGAATTGGGCAAGAGATGCCAGACGGAGCTCCTGTTGCCAAAGTCCCTGCTGCCATAACCACAAGTCAGTCTGCCTCTCCCCTATCATCACTTCATTCTCCATATTAAGGAAACAACACAGTGACATTACAGTGTCCACAGCAAGGCTGTGAAGCCCTATAACCTCTGCAAAACTAGGAGTTTTGCCTTTTTCGTTTGTCTGTGGCACCCCATGCCCACATTAGGGTTGTGTCAGTACTGTATTGTGCTTTTACAAGAGTTGCTCTTTTCTTCCCACGAGAATTAAAAAGTGAACGCTGGTAAACTGTGACTCCAAAATATTGCACTCTGCTCAGTAATGAACCTGCTTCTTGATGGAGACAGATGGGATTTGGAAAATGCTGAGAAACCACTCCCACAGAATCCCTGGACACGACTTCCCACTGGATGAGCATTGGGTGTAAATTGCACTGTCCTTGGACCTCACTCGTGTCACCAGCTCTATCCCCCTCCACCCCAATTCATGTGAGGCTGAATTGTCACGTCCCAGAGATTTGCTTTGAATTTAACTTTTTTAATTTACTTTCAGATGAGGAGGCTCTTCACTAATTAAAAACAACACTTAAGGGTGATGTACCAGTTGGTAATACCCAGTTAAACTTGCACAAGTTTGACCAAAGACTGTAGGTGAAATCCTGGCCTTAGTGGAATGGATGCATAAAACTCCCATGGGGGAGGGCACATCAGACTAAGCTCTCATCCCATAAGAACAGGCAAAGGCCCGTAGCCCTTAGCAGCCTTTTCATTTGCCAAAGTCCTAAATCTGTAATTTCATTCAAAATCAACATAGATTAGCAATTTAGCTAGTACCTAGCACATGCAATATATATATTTGCTATCTGACTAAAAGATCATGGAGTCTGGAAAAAGGCTAATGCCATTGAATGTTAACAAATTATTTATAAAGGAGCATCAGCCCTTCCATTGCCTTACAAAGGCCTGCTCGGAAATGCCTTTAAACGGTGTGCCCAGTCTCCCACTTCAATCCTAGGGCCTTTTTTTTGACTATTTTTTTTCCTGTAAATATCATTTTTTTCCCCTCCTCACACAGGAACTGGTGAAGGTCAAATGTCAGTCCCTCTTTTTATACCGGATAATTTAAAGTCTATAACAATGAGATCTATATTGAATGCTTGTCTCAGTTCAAGATGTTTCTAACTTGGGATTTTCAGAAACTTTTATTGATCTCTGCCTCCAAAGCAGTAAATCCTTTTATGTAGTAATTCCATAAATACAGCAGAGTTGAGGTGGCTTTGAATCTTCATTTGATCAAAAAGTTCCAAATCGCTCAGATAAATCTATAAGTCTCAGTGTCAGTTTTGCAAGTATTCAATCATCTTTCCTTAGACACTAAATCAAATGCCTTGAGTTTATGCCAGATTTTTTTGTATGCTTCCATTACAGCTGTCATAAGTATATTGTCCTTAGGTGACTGTCAATTAAATAATAATTTGCACTTATCATTATGAAAAAGAGGTTATCCACTTAATAAATTTAACTAACTCTTTTTCTCCTCTTTTAATTTATGGTCACAGATAGCTACAATTTCAGGAGGATGGAGGCAGTAAAAGAATTGCCTGAATCTGCCTAATATCTTCCTGTGTAGTTCTTTAAAAACTGAATTAGTAAACTCTAATCCCTATTATTTATAATAAATGATATTAGAATCTTCCTTGAAAATATTTGGAATGGGTGAAATGAACCTCTTATAGGTAGAAAAGGAGGCAGCACTGGCTAGTAATTTAGATGCAGGGTCTAATATTGATTCCCAAGTTCTCTTCTTGGATCCTTGTTGTTTAGCTAGATGGCAACATGGGAAAAATAACTGCTTCAAAACCTTTAGTAAGAGCTGGAGCCACTTCTTAAATTTGGAAATAGATGCTTGGTTGTAATCTGCATAATTTTACTGGTAACACAATTGTCCAGCTACCTGGAGAATGTCCTTTCTTTGCCATTATAAGGCCTTAGCTGGAGCAATAAGGCCAAAGCTGAAAACAGTTCTTTTTCTGGAGAAATGTCATAAAATTATTTTATTGTGCATCTTTTTGTCCTTTGCTGCAATAAAAGTTCAAAAACACGTCAAGGAAAATACCTCCTAAATATAAGCACAAATCAAAAACTCCTCACTCTATTAGGCATTAAAAACATGGATTGATTAGCAATACTTGGTTTGTGTCATTTTATAATTTTCACTACTTCTGACGCCTCATGTGTATTCCACAAAAAATTACCTTTCTGCTTCTGTCCCACGAAGACAATCATGCCTGTCTTTCCCTGCTCCATAGATACAGTGTCCTAATCTGGAGGATATAATCTGAATAAAACTCGTAGGAGCTGTTTTCAGTTTGAATTTTACTTTGAAGTTTACTGCTTCTATGTCAGACCTAGAGAAAGGTGATTTGTGCCTGAAAGTTTGTCTCCATCTTCCTGCTATTTATCCGAATCTCTAACCTCTTCCTTCCAGCCATGGCTTCATTATATATTAGCATATCACAGCTACTGCAACACCACTACTGTCAAGACAGTGACTGAAGATTTATTTGAAAAAACTAAGTTGCTTTTGCCAGGTCCTAGTTATGTTGGTTACTATTCTTTTAGATAATACCACTGCTTTTTTGGCTTAATCTAATTCACTATTGGCCATATGCTTTTCCCTCTGGTATTCCTGCAGTCTCCAAAGACTTCCTCTGAATTTAAGGAAGTAGTTCAATGCCCAGATAAAGCAAGAAAGCCCGAACTACACTTAGGTAAATCAGGACCTTTTTATGGTTTTGCAGTTCCTTTCCCAGCTGTTTTTAAAAGAATCTTCTCAGTATATCAAATAATCCCTAATTAGTCTTTAAAATCCATTGTTTAATGTTTTGTTTGTTTTGTATTCAAGCAAAAATGTTTTGTTGATGATTTATGTTAGACATTCATTAAATAGTGGTCTATAATTTGCATTGGCTTTGTTGCGTCTTTAATGAAAAGCTTGATAAGAAAAGTGCGTATGAGCCCACAATAAATGTTGTGGGATAATAGTTCTCCCTTGGAAAGGTTTGCAAATGCCTGCACTTGATCATAGAGAAACTACTTCACAGCATCTCTGCTATTATGCCATGTTGAGTTTGCTAATGTTCACAATGTTTGGAAAGAATGAGCAGTTACTCAGTTACTAAAAATTCTTTCAGGCTATGCTTGTGTTTATTAAAAACAAACAAACAACAACAAAAAACCACAAACAAAATAACCCATCCTCTTTGTGCATTAACTATTCTTCATCCTGAAACAAAAAAACTAAAATAATCTTTGTAAAAGCTTTTTCTACATTAGCTCCACAAGTTACTGGAGTACTGCTAGAGTAATCTGTGTGCTGGAATGAGCCACTGTCATACTTGTAAGGAGGATGAAGGACCAACTCAGTGGCTGAGGAAACAGTTGTCACGGAAGGACCCCAAGCTTAATTTAAGGGACAACAGGGTCCAAAACAACTTTTATTAAACCGGTGAGAAACAGGGTTTTAGCACTCGAAAAGTGACTTAAATACAGGTTCGGATATCAGTTGAGGAAAATTGTTTAGGGGCAGCAACCACTACAACAGGCGGTCCACAGAGTGAATGCACGTGGCTTCACTCAAAACAATGCCGGAGTCGCCCCTGAGTCCCGGAGAAGAACACACTTGCCCAAACACGGTGCAGGATTATTTTTAAAGAGATACACGTACTCGTAGTGATTACGGAAAGTGTACATTCGCGATTCCGTGAGGGTAAATTTAAATTTATAATACACTCGCAATCCTGTGAGGGTTAATTTACTTACACGTGCAAATGTGCACGGAATATTACACGTGCTTACGTGGAAGCACGGGAGGAAAGTACACTCGCGATTGCACGAGGAAATAATTTAAAGTACGCGTGCAAATGTGCACGGAAAGTTACATGTGCATATGTGCATGGAAAGTATAAATATACTCGCAATTCTGCGAGAAGTTTTACTCATAGCCATGGCAGCGAGGTAAGTGCAGTCTCCATCCCGGGGAGGGGGGCCGTGGCTGCTGGCGGCAGTGGCTAAGCTCATGCTCCGAGAAACTCCGCGACAATGGGCGGAGTTTCGACGAGAATCCCGTTTTTTGTTATCTGATCTGACCTGACTGTAGTCATTCTTCTGCCTCCGGAAGCCTCCCAGAAACATCCCCCACCCTGGGCGTGGGCGCCCAGCGGCTTCGGCACTCCCTACCGTTGCTAATGACCCTGGTCAGGGTGCTCTGGGGCCAGACAAAAGAAGCTGTTAGCCCCAAGTAGCCAGGAGAGAGGGAGATGTGCCCACTCCTCCATACTGAAAGAGGGAGGGGGAGAGTGGGGGCAGAGAGAGGTGGGGGGGTTGCATTCTGCCACAACAGTGTTTGGTTATTCACAGTTCACATTTGTGTTCGGGTTTGGACCACTGAATTATGCACTCATGAACACAATTATTCATTCATATCTATTTAGGAATATACATTCATATATATATATACTTTCATATATGTGTACATATATGTACATACACATACACACACATACAGTGGATATATATAAAAGGTATTCAGAACTTCAGATTAAAGTCCTTCAAGCCTATGCAATCTAAGCAGGAAATGAGCTAGATTGTGTTTTTAAACTTTTAAAATGTCACATTTGTGAAGTATTGGTTTACACCAGGGAGACTAGCAGCAAGATTTAAGACTCAATCCAGTTAATATAATAAATGTTGATTTGAAGGACTGCATTTATAGTAAACACAATGCTGTTGCATCAGTAAGTGCCAGTGAACAGTATACACAACCACCACCTCTCTAACACTTTTTTAGATTAAGTAGCCCCACCATGTTAATCTGATGGAGCGTGTGCCCTTAAAATCACAGAATCACAGAATGGTTGAGGTTGGAAGGGACCTCTGGAGATCATTTAGTCCAACCCACCTGCTAAAGCAGGTTCATCCAGAGCAGATCACACAGGAATCCATCCAGACAGGTCTTGAATGTCTCCAGAGAAGGAGACTCCACAACCTCTCTGGGCAGCCTGTTCCAGTGCTTGGTCACCCTCAAACTAGAGAAGTTACTTCTCATGTTTAGATGGAACCTCTCATGCTTCGGTCTGTGCCTGCTGCCTCCCATCCTATCAGGCACCACTGAAAAGATGGACTGGGTCAAATTCTACATTCATTTGGCAGATAACACCACCTGCTCTTGATCTGTGTGCATTTAAAGAATTGGCCAGCTTGCATTTCATCAGTATTGCTTTTGTTCAGGTTGTACCTTGTGAACAAATGCCTGTGAATTTCCAGGTGAGTGCCGCCTTCTGTTTCTCTTCTTTACAAGGGAAAGAAGAAGCTCAAAATAAACTCACAAGGGATGAAAAGTAATTGGGAAATAATATTCTTCCTGAAACACTCTCTTAAAGCCATTTTAGCCAAGTGCAAATTTGCATAACACTCTACACTGCATTCTGTTTACTTAATGTTTATGTGATTTGATTATTTTTTTTCTCCGCTTATATCTGTGCCCTGCTACACAGTGGAAACCCATCAACTATTCTACAGTAAAGAAACATATATAAAGCATGAAAAACTAGAAAATTATAAGACCCCTGGGCTGACCTGTGGCTTGGCTCATGTGGACCAAGGCAATATCCCATCAGAAACTGCACATAAAGCCAAGTAGCAAGTGTACATGTATCAGGAGTGACCTGCACCTGGGTGAGGGCAACCCTTGGTATCAATCCAGGCTGGGAGATGAAGGGATTGAGAGCAGCCCCGTGGAGAAAGACTTGGGGGTGCTGGTGGATGAAAGATTGGACATAAGCCAGCAATGTGTGATTGCATCTGTCCCATCCCAACAGATGGGATGAAGGATGAGTTAACTACGAACGTAACACGCGCCCTGACTCAACAGATGAGATCAGGTGTGAGTTAATTCCGGGTAATTCTGCGCCGCAATGCAAAGTAAATGACAGACAATCACTCTGGGGGTCCAATTATGAATTTACTAAAAGCACATGGTAGTGTACAAATTACAGCAATCAGTGACTTGGCAAAAGTATGTTATAGTACCACAAAACTTATCAATACATTGGCAGAAAAAACCCTTCTAAAAGTAGTGGATTGGTAACAATTAGTAACTGTAATGCAAAACTTAACAAGACTTTAGCAGCAGAACTTACAATGTTATTACTTTATATGTTTAAGAAAAAGGAAGAGAGAGAAAGAAGAGGAAAACTAAGATATCAGAAAGAGAAAGGGAGAGAGAGAGAGAGGTAGAGAGGGAGAATAAGATATCACCACTCCACAGGTACATTGGTCCCGCGACAACCTCTGGAGGGAGGGACGCGCTGAAGGTATACACGCCGCCAACCTATATCGTACATGAGGTTGTTTTATAACCCGGTTCATTTACATGTGAGATAGGAGAAGGCGGTTCCTCTTCTCCCTCTGCTCGCTCTTCATGCTAATTAGGAAGACTCTTCTGGAAATGGGTCTGGGGTATTCAAACTAGGGGAAAGTTCATAGTATTCACCAGAAGTGAGTTGTCTTGCCCATCAGGGGTAGCTGTTGGTTCCTGGTTTCTTCTGGTAGTTGGTTGTCCGACAGATGGTTCATCTCTATCATCTCAATTAGGCCATGAGACTTTTTACAGCAACACTGTTAATTGTCCAAGGTGTCTGCCTTCATGGCCATAAAACTTTGGGAAAGATAAGATGAGGTGTCATCTATCTCTTCCTCCCAAAGTAACAAAAACCAGACGTTTAACGCATAACAAGGTCTTTGTTCTGCTAAGCATGGGGGGAGTGCTTCAAGGTTGTCACAGCATCCCAGAAGGTGAACTGTATCCTAGGCTGCATCAGAAGGAGCATGGCCAGCAGGTTGAGGGATGTGATTCTACCCCTCTGGTGAGACCCCCACCTGGAGTCCTGCATCCAGCTCTGGAGGCCTCAGCGCAGGAAAGACATGGACCTGTTGGAGAGGGGCCAGAGGAGGCCACAAAAATTATTAGAAGGCTGGAACAGCTCTGCTGTGAGGACAGGCTGAGAGACTTGGAGTCATTCAGCCTGGAGAAGAGGCAGCTCCCAGGTGACCTTATTGTACCTTTCAGTACTTAGAAGGGGCCTATATGAAAGATGGGGACAGGCTTTTTAGCAGGGTGTGTTATGACAACACAATGGGTAGTGGTTTTAAATTGAAAGAGGGAAGATTCAGGCTAGACATGAGGAAGAAATTTTTTACTATGAGGATGGTAAAATACAGGAAGTTTGCCCAGAGAGGTGGTAGATGCCCCATCCCTGCAGACATTCCAGGCCAGGCTGGACAGGGTTCTGAGCAACCTGATCTGGTTGAAGATGTCCCTGCTCATCGCAGGGGACTTGGACTGGATGACCTTTGAAGGTCCCTTTCAACTCAAACTATTCTGTGATTCTATCAAACACAATAGTTTCTCTATAAGGAAACTGGCACGTGTTTCAGTTTGGCAATTAAGACACTGCATGTCAAGGTGTTACATAAGTCAAGGTACAGACAACTTCCTTGGTTTCAGCAAGTGGTGGACCTGTTACACTGGACATTATCTAATAACATTCAATATCTTTCAGTTAGTTTTATATGTCAAAAAAAACTTTCCCTGCTGAAGTTTAAACTCATTATTTATTTCCCATGGAAAATGTCACTGACAACAGACGGTTCTCTGAAACATACATCAATAAAGTGAGCTGGGGCTACAAAATTGCTTTGTCAAACAGAAAAAAAAAAATCACCAACAAAACTGCTGTGCTTGGACTCTCTTAAGTCTTGCTTGGTGGCTTTTGATGCATGATCATATCAAGACCCTGTGCTTTAAGCCGCCAATACCTTTCTCAAAATGCAGGCAGCATGCCTTTATCTTTTGGACTTTCCTTTCAACATTACATGCTGTGAACAGTTCAGGTCTTGCAATTTCAATCTGGCAGCCCTTAAATTTTGCCCTCCTCAAAAATTGTCTTGTCATGTGTCAGAGATCTAGAGTTAGAAGTAGACAGAGGTGACAGGACAATTTAAGGGTTTTTTTTTTAGATGATAGTCCTGTAATAATATAAGGATGGCACAAGGAGATGCCAGAATCCATTATCCATTTCCTGTCCTGACATATTTTAGGTAGTTAGTATAGGACTGGTTTAGCCCTGAAAAAAAAGCTTTGTGATGTTTAGTCAAATACTTTTAGTGTTGATCTTGTGCTTAGTAGGCTGGTTTTCTGTTATCTTACCTAATATTTTTTGAAACTGTTTGCCAATTTCAGCTGCACATTCTTGTATGGGTAGATCCCTTAGAAATACCACATCCCTGCAGACTTTGTGGTGAGAGGAGACTGGGGAGCAGAAATTAGATGGTTGTGTGATTTTGTACTGACAGCAAATCCACAGAGAAGCTTATCCATGAATCCATAGAAAACAGGTGTTTAATGTTTCTAATGTTCAGAAACTAGTTAGGGTTTTTCTTCTACTGTGTCCTGTGTCCACGACTGAGAATAATCTGCTCTCAGAGATAATCTTTCCCAGGTACATACGTGTTATCAAATTGGCTTGTTGTCTCATGCAATGCACATTCAGTTCTCCTAGCAGTCTGCACTGAAAGTGTTTCTTCAGCCTTTTATTGCCTTAGTTGTCCTCATTGGATTCTTTCTGATTTATTTCATATTTTGATATGAAGCCAGTGCTTTTCCACCAGCACCAACTTGACTTACAAAATAAATCTTGGCTTAACAGAAATGGAGGTAACAGCAGGACCAGAGTGGTGTGTACAGCTGCAGACCTGGCCTCACAGAGTTGATGTAAAACAGCACCATTATTACTCCCTGGATTCCTTGCTCTGTAATGCTACTGTTTACGCATTTCAAAACAGCAATCACCCCTTTTTGCAGCAGTAGCTTCACACTTCACGCTTGTCTGCAGTTAACAGGCTCAGGCTGTATTGGGATTCCTTGATTAAGCTTTGGTGCAGTGAAACACTTCAGGTGTGCTATGTTGGATCATGGCCCCAGCCTGCACAACAGGGCCTCTCTCTTTCCCCAATGAAGCAGCTTGAGCATATGGTTGGTTTGTTCTAGCGCTAGCTGCAGTTTAGCTACCTCCTTTGCAGTTTTGACTGTTCTTCTTAGCATGTCTTAGGCTATTTAGGCTGAGCAGCCTAATCTGGCTGTCTGCAATTAGACTTTTAAAGCAATAGCCAAGCACTAACCAAGTAGACTGACTTTTATTTGAATTTTGTTTTCCCTGTGTTTAAAATCAGTAGGATTTCTGAGCATTTGAGAAGTCTGAACATCACATCACTTCTTTGCAATATAAAGCTTAAGGTTTAAGCCTTGATATTGTCAGCAAGTGGAATTTAGGAAAAAGTAAACTCCTCAGCTGCATGTCCCAGCTGGACATGGGAAAAGGAGAACCTTCATAAATCTAAGAACTTGGAAAATCCGTTATTATGTGTTTACCATATGTTACACAACTCCACTGTAAAAATCTGGGTTCAGAGACATTGTAATTAAATGGCCAAGGAAGTTGTCACCCATCAGCTGAGGTACTTCTGGGGACATATATTTAGCCCATCCTGCCTGTGGAAATCACACCCCTCAGACCTCAGTCAAAATAGACTGAGAAAGTGCTATCAGCAATTACCACAGCCCACATACTGCAAACTGATCTGTATTGAACCCCAAGTAGAACTTGGCTTTAGCACAATTTCAGTTTTTGTTTTGTTGTATTCCTGAAGCATCAGCAAAGGAAAAAGCCCTTAATTGTTTCCCAGTTGGGCTGATTAGTCTTTTCCCACATAATTGATAAGTGACCTCTTACTTCCTGAACTAAGGATTATATCTCCAGAAGGATGACTCCTGCTGGAGCTTGCAGAGGTAGCTAATTCAAATACATCACTTTAACGTACAAATCTGCTAGACTGGAGTTCAGCAGCAGAAATCTGCTGACTGACATAGTTACTCCTCCTGCTTTCTCTGTCAAAACTGTCTATATTTATGTATGTGTATAAATATGTACATGTATATATATAAATTTAACATGTAGCATGCAGCACAAAAACTCATTTGGTTTATGGCATATGCATCGTCTGAGTGGGAAATTTTACTTTGTTTTTTTTTCTTGAAGAAACAAAAGCAACCTTCTACTACCCTAAATGTTTTGCCTAGAAATCCAAGTGGATGCTTCCCAAGGTCTGCCTTCTCTTTGAAACAGGCTCCCCATGCAAACTGGATCTCGTATGAAGGGCCACCATGTCACCTCTTGGTGATTCACCATGGTGCTTCATGGACGGAATAGCCCAGGTAGAAGATCTAGCTGGCAACTGAAAGAGGACACTAGAGCTATAACTCCCACGTAGCTTAACAGCTACAATTATGAGCAGAAATTTTCATTTTCTTGAAATATCCATATGTTTTCCATCTTCCAGGTACCGTTCATAACAATATAGCTTTCTGTAGTTGAAATACAAGGCCTGGATAAAACAGAACTCGGGAGAGCAATAGACTGTTTTCAGTTACAGGATGTGTTTTTCTATCACAATGTACCTTACAGTCTGTGGTCACTTTTTAAGCAAGTAATTAAGCCACAAAGCATTACCGTGAAGTATGTAAGAATAATTACAGCCATTTAACAGATGTCTGAATGGAAAAAAAGAAAAGCAGTAGCCAGTAGACCCCTGGAGAGCGAGAAGACTGGATTCATTTCAGACTATTCGATATCTTAGTCTCTTTCATAACATTGCATATTCTCTTCCAACTGCAATTTTTACAATTATTCCTCATTAAATCCCCTTTCTTTAAACTGCAGAGTTTGAGCAGATGTTTTAATTCACCCTCATCATCTAACAAGTAAATACTAAAGAAACCTTTTGTCCTTGGAGACTGTCTCTCTGAAATTATGATTTTTTTCCTTGGACAGTGACCTCAGGAACATACTGGTGACAATCCATGACAGAATGCCTTACTCATGCTCCATAAGAGACCTGAATGTTTAGCATCGCTGCACTGATGAAACGAGTTGTCTACTCTGGACTGGTGAAGAGGAAACCTTCGAAAAATACTATTCTTGGTGGCAAGTAACTATTCCACAGTGCCTTGTTGCTAGGCATTTGTTGTATCTTATTTTGGTCATGGCTCAGATATTTTATAATGCCATATGCTGCCTTTCAGGAAGGATCGACATGGGTTTTTTTCTTTCTTATTTCTCTACCATGTATTTCACAATCCAGTTCTACTACACACATCTGAAAAAAAGCCTTTCCTTCAGCTGATATAACTTTTTTATTGGGTTGGGGTTTTTTTTTGTAATCGTGCAGTACAGCTATTTTAACATCACACCCATTGATAGAGGATTATTTACCCAGGAAAAGAATTGTCATTAATGGTTAGAGCTTCTAACTAGAAGCTGTTCTTATTTGCATTACTGTAACACCCTCAGGTCTCTTAAGACACCTTACACTGCCCTTCCTATTACACAAAGATATTATAGACAAACAGTAAGATGCCATTTACCATTCCTGTCCCTGAAGAGCCTTCAACCTTCTTGTTAGTTGCCTGACTCCTATGCTCATTACTTTTTCTTTTTTACCTCTCATCTATATGCAGCTTATTCTTCTTTCTATTTAGGTATTTTTACTCATAGGATTCCTCCCTACTGTGGTAGTGTGTGAAAGCAGCAGTTATGTTATTCTGGCACCGTACAAATATCACAGTCCCAACCTGAAGTACTTACAGTTAAGATACAGGCTTTCTTTTGGGGCTGGTTTATTTAAAGAGGGAATTGTGCCTGCATATGAATTGAAGACAGTAGAGTTGGGCTAGTTTTATATTAATTTCACTGCAAAAGCAAACTTTCATACCCAATCCTACATATCTTTTATTTACTTTCTCTTTATAGCCATGTAATTCCATATACTTTTAGAAAATGAATTGTGTCTCACGCCAGCATTAACAATAAGAGAAATAAATGCAAACAACACATTATACAGGTAAACACTACAGGATACAGCCATTAGAGGCTACAGCAGAATGCAAATTACATGCTTCAAATGCTAAAAAATATTGTAAGATATTTGGGTTTGGTTTGGGGGTTTTGTTTGGGGTTTTTTGTGTTTGTTTGTTTGTTTGTTTAATTACTGTCAGTTTAGTCCAAAGTACCCAAGATGCTTGGTGGGTCTGCGATGTAATTGCTTTAGTAGAGGGAAACGCCTGAAACTCTATGGCAGTCAATTTTATGCAATTGAGTTTAGATTTCAAAACCAGTCTCCTACACGCACAACATAAACATCCTCCCTCTTGTCTAGGTGGAGGCAGTAAAATGAGGCTTCTAATTCATTGCGGGTGGCAGGAGGCAAACTGGAACAGGGTCCTGCTGCTGCAGCCAGCACAATAGCTCTCCCCCTCTACAAGAAGAGAGAGTCCCAGGAACCTGGGAAAATGGTGCAAAGCTTTTACGGTTAGTACTGCAGGTTTTGATAATGGCTCCACTGATAATTGTAACACTGGCCAATAAAAACTGGCTTTGCCTTTGCCTCCTAATTTCCATATTTTGACTTTATTTTGTTCTTGTTCTTTTATTATTCTTTCACCTGCTCTGGGTTGGTTTGGTTTATTTTGGTTTGTTTGTTCCTTTATTTTTTTATGGTCCTCATCAAGCAGCTGTTCCTAGTGTGCTGCCTGATCACTGCTGCTTCTCATTTGCCATAGTCCCTCCAGGACTCTTATGTCATCAACACCTGTTTCTTATTCTTCTGAGTGGTGACTAAAAGGCACATTAACCAGATCCTTCCATGTCATCCACAGAACAAAATTGCCTATTGCCAAAACAAACAAAAAAAGGGTGAGGTTCTAACTCTGTTATCTTCCTTTTTGCATCTCTTTCTTTCTTTGTTTTTTGCGTCTTTCATCATAGGAGAGCACAATTCATGGCACTTTTTTTCACATTAACTGTCAGCTGTTACTAATAGTGTCCTCCCTTACAACCCATAAGCTACTCACCCACCAGCAACTTAACAGCATGCTTAGTACTTGCTTCTTTATCGAGTATGTGCAAAAGGTTTTTGCTCCTAAGCTCTAAGTTTAACCTTTTGGCCCTTAATTATCTTTTTTTTCCTTCCTTATTGAAGTGAAGAGATACTGACCCTTCCTCTGATTTTGCCAAAAATTACAGCCTGCAGTTTTATATCTCTAAAACTGCGTTCTAGTTTGTGAGCTAGATTTAAGTCTTACAGCTCATGCTGTATTAATCCTCCTCTGAAATGTCATTTTAGTACATGCAAGGAAGTCTTTATTAATGTTGTTATTATTACTGTAGTTGCTGGGATGTTTGCTATTCTAGATATAAAATGCATTATTGAGATTGGATTTACTCCCTAAGAAGTTTATTTTGGCAGAGCTTTTCTTGGTGGGCAGTAAGGAGGACTGAGGTTTTTATGGTTTTTGGAAAGCTTTGATAAGATGTTTAAAGAATGTCATGGAACACAATACTAAATTAAATCCCTCTGTTTCTAATAGGCAGAAAATGCAATTAAACATCTTTCCCTGGAGTAGTAATATAGCAGGTTCCAGCAGGTGTGTTACTATTGCAATATCAAAATAAAAAGTCTAGTCAGCCTTTCACTATAAAAATAAGTGAAATGCAGAGCAGATGCTGTAATAACCATTAATTTAGATTCACCATCTATATTTGTTACAAAATTAGATGAGGACATTGGAAAAACAAGTTATTTTTTGTTCTTCCATGTAATATCACAAGGAAGCTACTGTAATGTGTTTAGCAGAGCAATGAATACATATTGGCCAAATTTATCTCTGCTATAACCTTACAGAAATGTAGAATGAATTTAGTCCTAAATTCCACTTTGTGGAAGGAAGGATAAAATTAGAAGAGTTTATTGAACATCACCAGAAGTTTTACTAGATCTGGTACTGAACTAACTTTAAGAAACTTGGCAAGGAGAACAGAACAATATGCAGACTTTATAGAAAGTTTACTGTTCAGAATCTTCAGTTATAAAATCCTATTAGAAAGATAGTTTAATGAGTTGTGTAATAACCTATCTTCAGAGGAACTCAAAAGGAGAGTCGTGCTTCTTGGGTGCTGATTTCTCTGAGACTTCTGTGCTGGGCTTTTTTACTGATTTAACAATACTGCACATTCCTGCAGAGCCACATATAGGCATGAGCATGTGTGGATACTGGGTGAAAGGGTCAACAGTGTCTTAGATTGTACAGTATCTTTCATCTGGGGATGCTGAAGTGCTGCATATACAATGAAATGAACTTTGCCATAGGTCAGTTTAAGTATGCTATTTATTTATTTTTAGAGGTGAAAGCAAAAAGCTCAACCAGCCTTGTCAGTTTACTAGAATGGTTGAAAGTCCTCACTCAGTGTTCAACTCATGAAGTAATTTGTCCTTAAACTCAGTACTTGTGTCACCTCTGTCTTTGCTGCAATATTTGACAATCCTTCCTACCAATGGCAAGGTATAAGAAAAAGTGAAATCATTTCAAAATTAATCCTGGTTTCATTTTTTTCATGAAATACTGTTATTAAACCAGAGGTTTCACTTCTCTGCAAAGCCATCTTTTTATATTGAGACTGCAATCTAACAGATCACAATTCTAACAAAATCAAGACATAAGTCCTTTTTCCCTCTGATTGTTACTCAGGTAGGTGAGTGTTTATGATGTTTTTCCTGTATTTGCCTGTATTACAAATCAGATTTTTTTGAAAGCCCTATTATCTGCCTCTGTTTTGAATGGAACCTTGATTAATGCCTTTTACTGGTGGCTTGCTAGACCTGTGAAATACATCAGTGGGAATTGTTTCAGGTTGGCTATGAAGCCAAACTCTTACAGGTTTCCAGCTAAGAGAAAAAGCCACACACACACAAAAAGAAAAATAAGTGTCAGAGGTTCATTTTGGTAGAGAAATTTGCAGAGGCTTTTGTCCTGTCATTGTTGAAAAGTTTAGAATTTTTCCCTCTATTTTTTTAACGAAAAAAATTCAGCAAATTCACTACAGTTTCACTGGTAGATTCAGTTCAAGGTGTGCATTTCTCAGTGAGAAAAAAACAAAACAAAACAAAACAAACATTATGCTTAAAATCTTTTTTTCCAACTGGAAGCATTACCATTGTGCTGCATTGCACCCCTATTTTATGCTACTGTAACCACACTGGTAAAAGAGCCAGCGTTCATGCTGAGCAATTTTGAGCAGGGTGAGATAAGTGGTCAGATGATGACTTTCAGAGATAGTCCCCCAGTAACCACACAAAGAATTGAGGGGGGACGGGGGGAAGAGGGGGATTCTCAAATGAAATGAAGGGACGGATGATGGCTTGAGCTGCTTTTGGAGAGAGAAACATCTATAAAAGACACAGGGCAATAAAGGGACAGGATCACATCCATGTATGTGTCACTTTTCAGCAGCTGGGTATGTGTTAGCACCGTTCTGGCTCTAACCCTGATATGAAGGAATATTCACACAACTGGACTGTGGCAATTTTACATTGCCAGCTGTTTCCCCTGAGCGCCCTCTGTTGTCAATGGAAAACAAATGCTTTGTGGGGGGCAATTCAGAAAAGCAGACTAATTTAGTTGCAAAAAATTGGTCTCTGGAGAATCCCTGCTTCTCTCCATTGACTGTAGAGAGCACTCAGATTTGGGCCTAAAGATAAATAATGTGAATACTTCTCTTTTCCCTGGCTTCCTCAGTGGTTCTGCTCTGATTTTAAAGGCCCAGAGTAATGGGACCGTGTGATGTTTCTTTTCAAGGACTGTCAGTACTCAAATGCACACAAGCGGAATACATTTTAGAGGCCAGACTTGAAGGGCCTGAATGCTTAGACCCAATGGGTTTAAAACACATTGAATCCAAACATTTAATCTCTATTAACCTACTGTTAATGAACTACAATGAGGATATGGTCACAGGGCTATAACAGAATTGAAGGGTTGGTTTTGAGTAGCTACATAGGGTAGAAAGTGAGGGGGGCAGGAAACACATGCCACATTGAAAAGAAGTATTTTATATCCCAGTTACTCTCCAGAAAGAAAAATTAATTATTTGCATTGAGCACAAAGCCACAGAATGGTATTTCCAAGAAACTGATAGTCTTGCAAAAGCTATATCTATGTCAACAGGTAATGCAGCATTAAATTAAAAGATCTGCAGAATGAAAGAGTTGGTACTGAATCTCTCTCATGCACTGTGTTTGGTTCAGGATGTGAGGTTGTGGGGTGTGAGGATGGTTGATCTCTGGACCAGCTTTAGTCTGGGCCTGTGGACAGGCCCACTTGAGTGGCTGGGTGCGTTTGGTGCTCTTCGTGATTTAGTTTTGTCCTAAAAGAATCCATGGGGGTTGCACTGAAACAGCTCCACAAGGTGCCTCACAGGTCAGCATGTGGCGTTGACTGGGAGGTGCACCTCAGAAGTGCTTTCCTAATCCAAATCAAATTGCTAATGTAGGTCTACCCAAAGATAGTTCAAAGGGACAGACGTTTCTTTTACATTTCCTGAATGCTCTTTGTAGAGCTGAATAGAGTTGTTTCATTTATTTTTTATCAGCTTTGTTAAACTGAAGAGACTTCCTTCAGAACACTTCCTTCCTTTTTTTTTAACTCTGAAACCCCTCTAATTTAGTAAACTCCTTTGCCTGTACTTAAGAATATCAGAGCCTGGTATGTCTCCAGCTTAGAATCCAATGGTTGGTTGCTGCAGTGCACCATAGGGGAGAGATCTTACCCCTCCGGTTTAGCAATATTTTGTATTTCCATTGAACAGAAATAAGAAAGTAACCAGAACCAGAAGACATTTGAGTGACACACACATATCTTTCACAGAGTAAGGAAAGGAGGAAAGGTGACAACTATTTTTAATAAAGGATCAAGCTTGCTGTATTGTGGCTCATACCACAGGCAAACAGAAGAGTGTTACTGCTCTGATAAGGGCTGCATAGCTTCAGTCAGTGATGAGGTGTTTTGTGAACTCTGAACTAAAATTCCAATTCATGCATGCATTAGTTACCTTGAAGGGATGCCAACAGGCAATCTACATGACTTCTGTCATTATTTTTTTTAACTATACATTTTTTTGTCCCTTTTGGCTTTTTTTTCCTCTCTTTATTTTTTTTTTCCTTTTTCCTTACTTTAAGTTTTTTAAATCATTCTTATGAGCTTAGTAGGACTTCAGAGAAAAACTACTGTAACCACACTGGCTCCACTGCCCATTGGCCAGCTGAACAGTTGTGTCCTGAATTGTCCAATGTCCCTAGCTAGTATGAATCACAAACCAAATACCATGAAGCTACAGTGTTCGCATGTACTGCCTCCCATCCTGTATGTACAGCGCAATAGCCTAGTGGCATGGATGTGCTTTAGGCTTCCCATTAGCTTTGTGAATAGCACAAAACAAATACTACCCTACGCTCTAGATGGTGTAACATACTAGATAAAGGCACTAACTCCCCAAACGCCACAGGAACTTGGCCAGGTTTACAAATGTGGGTAATTAAAGACCTGTCAACCCTATCTATGGCAAAGTTACAACAGCAGCTTTCTCCTGCTGGCCTACTATTGCTGTTTCCTGGAGATACAGCTTTGGAGAGATAATCATCAGCAAATTCCATTCAGGCATTCACCCCTCTCCTGAGATTCACAAAAGGGTGGTGAGGTGCATGTTTGTGTACTTTTCAGTGCAAACAGCAGGCACCAAACAGTGACCACTGAGAGTATCTGAAAGACAGTGAAACACAACCAAGGTGGCACTTGAAGCAGAAGTGACCTGAAGTGGACCTTTTCAAACTGTGAATTTCCTTTAGAACTGCTGTGCTCAGGTATGATGCATTTTAATCAGAATTTGGAAAGAGTACAGACAAAAATGTGGATAGCAGAGGGAAGAACATTTTATTTGCCTTGCATAAAATTCAGAGGTAGCAAAGAACTTGCCAGAGAAATGCACTCTCTTACTACACTTGCTATAGCACAAAAATCACATTTATTAATATTGCAGCAGAAATAGGTACAACTGTAATCATTTGTGATTTCAATAATTTATATCAATACACAATTCATGAACTCTGTGTTTGCACATTTGGAGAATGCTACAGCTGAGGAGGATCTACTGAAAATCTAAGAGATGAGTATTTCTAATCACTTCCATGTTCTTTTCAGTTCCCTGCAAGAACAAGACAGCTATGAAACGCAAAGATACAGGTAATTCCTGACATTAAAACTACTGCAAAATACAGTAATGAATTCGGGTCATAAAAGAAGAAAAAAACCTATCCATTAGCCTGAATGTTTAAAACAATATCTAAACACTGAATTCTTAGCTTTTGAGTCTGCAGATACATTTTCCTATAGCACAAAACCAGCTCCATTCAAATGAAGGCAGCAGCTCACTTTGTTTTGTATTGTAGTACATGTGTGTATGTATATATATAATTACGTGGGGCGCATAAAATACTCAGCTACCTATCTCTTCAACAGATTCAGTTTCCAAAACAATGTATGTCAAAATGCTATGTGATATGTTGTCCACTGCAAAACCTTCCAAAGACTCACAGCAGTTTTGGGGCAACAGGACTTTGCCCATGGCTGTGAGATGAGGCATTCAGATGTGATGACCAATAACTAGGGGAGTGGGGGAAGTCGGTTATTAACACTTTGCATAATAAATCTGAGTCTGAGGTATGTAATGATTCTTGATATCTTTTGGGGATAGCAATGTCAGTAGCAAGAGACTTTTCTTCTTTTTATGTGTGTGATTTTTTGGCTCATTTGGTCTTTATTTTATTTCCGTATTTCAAAATGTGGGCTTCATGTTTCAAAATCTGAGATGCTGGTGTGTGTTCTTATGAAAGCCCATTTTTGTGGGCGCATAGAGGGGGAACACAGCTGCCCTAAACAAACAAGAAAATACACAAAATAAGAAATTAACTCTGCTGCTAGGCTGTCAGTTCATGGAGCCTCTTCTGTACAGCAAGCACATAACCTTGTAGGAAAGCAGGGCGGTCTCCTCTGTTGGCAGACCAGGTATATTTGAGAAGACAGTGTGTCATCTGTCACACTCAGTGGCAACAGAGCTTTATTTTCTGACTTAAAATGTAATCATTGCCAGAGGTAGGAACTTGGGATTGGCTCTTTGATTTATTTATTTATGTTATTTGTCATGAAAAAAAATGACAAATTGAGGCAAACATCTTCAAAAGAAAACTGATGACCAGATGAGAAACAACAGTTGAAACAAAGTGGGGAGAATAGTGTGGTTTAGATTTCTTTTGAAGAAAGATCTGGTTACATTTTTCTAGCTGTCAAAATTATTGATGGTTTAATTTGTAATTCTTTTTGTGCCAACCTAATTTTCATTGATGACATGAAAATTTTATGACTCAAAAATGGCATTTGGTTTTTATAGGCCATTTTAAAGAGAATTTTTTAAATAAAACTTCAAAGCTCCTGTTCAACTTGAACAATTCCTGCCTCAACTTTAGCTAGCATTTATAGTCATATGTTTATGTAGATACTGCAACCAGTTTTAACACAAATAGAGAATTCTGGCTGCTGTAGTTTGTTATTGGTATAATGCCACAGTTACTCTGAAGAGTAGTAGAGGTGATGTGATCATAAAAACCCACTACTATGCCTACTTTTGGAGTCACCACAAATGGTAGTGCAACCGCAGATGGGAAATTTTCAGAAAGTTTTCATACAAGTGCAGCTTGAACTTGTGCTGCTTTATGAGAAATGGAAATATCCTGCTGAATGTGCTTTTAGTTCTTTTTTTAATAGAGGGTAGGAAAAGCCCCAAGAATTATTTATTGTTTGGATATGAAAAGTGTCATTCAGAAACATGGCATCACAATGAGGGATTCTAAATTTATGTATATATTTTCATTCAAAAAGATAAACTATTCAACTCAGCCATCAGGGAGACAGAATCTGAATGATTAAAGGATTTTCTTCTTGCAGAGAAAAAATAATTGACAGGTGCAACTTCTTGTTTGATACAGCTCTTACCCAAAATTAAAAAAAAAAAAAAAAGAAAAAAGTTAGTGTTAAGAACCCTGTTTTATAATGCAGAGACTATAAATTACAAGGAAATAAACAAAAACATTCTAGTAATGTCCTTATACAGATGAGCTGTGCTCTCATGACTAATCATGTTACCAGGAATCCATGTAATCTATAGCTGTCTGTCTTTTATTTATCTGTTCATTGGGCTATCAAATGTTCCCATTTCATTGAGTACTTGCTCCCTACTGAGAAGGTACTTAACATTTTGCATCGCTGTGGGCTTTTTTCAGGGCTCCATGCTGCAATGCCTAGCGGCTCTCCAGTTCCCACATCAGGGCCTTGTCACCTGTGAGGACAAATGTGATTAGGAGGCCTTCATTAGGAGATCATACTCTTTTCAATATGTAAGTTAACTGTAGGAGCTCTGTACATCAGGTTAGATGGTCTCTAAGTATCTAAATGTCCCCTTTCACCTTTGTAGCACCTAGCATGTGCCAAATAACTGAGAGCATGAGGATGCCCCTACCTCAGGGGAAAGCTTTCTGTCTTGAATAAAAAGGAGATTTCTGAGGGGGATTTAATTTATTTCCCTTCAAGGTATGGTACTTCCCAGAGGCAAGTTCACAGTCTAAGCCCTAGGCTCGCTCCGTTGTCCGTGGAGAGAGTGATTTCCAGAGCGCAGATCTGAGCCACATCTAGGCTTACTTGTCCTCTGGATAGGCCTCTATGTTTCTGATGACTGTAGTAGGAACCTAAGATGATCAAAGATACAGCAGAGGCGCAAAGAAGTGGAGCAACCAAAAGGCTTTAGTTTGACAGACAAGCTGCAAGGTTGCGCAGGCAGCAGCCTCTGATCAGACTTGTGAAGTGACGGGCAGTCGAGTTGTTCTGAGTTGTCAAAGGACAGGAAAGGAGAGAAATTCACAGGTGGAAATGATTCTTCACTGAACATTAAAAAAAATCTGACTCAAAGGATAGAACAAATAGGAAAAACACATACTGTGTTCCTAACCTTCATTCTTCCAGGTCACAAATTACTAGTCTCTCATTGTTATTTTTTGAGGAGAAATCGCTGGTTTGTAAGGAAGCAAAAGGGAAGAGGGAAATGAAAAAGGGGAAGCCAAAAATACCACAGGCTCCAAAAGATATGGAAAGAGAGTAGTGGGTAGAGGAGGAGTTGAAAGAGCATAAAATTGTGAAATTATCAAATCTGATCAAATTAATTTGCTTTTCAAACATGAATATTCATAGGATGCATGATATGTATGTGCACATAACTAGGATTAAATCAGAGAAAATAAAATCTGTCACTTCTCAAGGTTGTATTAGATGTGCATAAACCTTTTTTAGCGAGACTAAAAAAAACTCCCACTGATGAAGGACCACCAGTCTTGCCTGGCAGTGTATTACACTGTTTAACCATCCTTATTTGTTTTCCTAATAGCTAATATAAATCTTACTTGCTGCAGTTTAAATCTATTCCTTGTTGTCCCATTCATTGTGCAGAAGGAGAAGCAGGACATGCGTCTGTTCTCTTTGCAACAGCCTGCTACACATTTGAATAGTTATCATGCTAACTTGAAGCATTATTTTCTTTAGTCTTTACAGCCCTCACTTATTCAGATATATTTCCTAGGCTGCTGCTACACCCAGCTGTTTTCCATCTTTATTAATGAACATGCTCAAAACTGCCCAGAAAACTCTACTTGAGATCACCTATCTCAGTTTCTAAGTGATGTGAAAATATGTCCTTATGCTGACAGGCAGCAGTTCCACGTGCATGTCCCAGGGTGATGCCTACCTTATTTGTAACAGGGGACCACTTTTGATTCACCTCTTTAAAATCTACTCTAATCCCCAGATTTTTTTTTTCCATGGTTAAGCAAATAATTTCCTTTCTTATGGGTAAAACTGACTCCTGGCAAACTGTATCTTGTACTTCTTGTCATATAATTGCCTTAGTTTCTTCTAATTCTGGTCCCAACCTCTAGTGTGCTTGCAATTACATCCACCCTGAGCTCATCAGAAAATGTAATAAGCATATTCTCTATTTCATCATTCTTGGCACCTCTGCAAACACTGTCTGGGCCCAGGACAAGCCCCTGTGATACCCCTTGATACATCTACATCAATAGCCAGCCACTGAAATTACTCTCCAACTATCCTTTTCCAAATACTTGTGTGCCCACCTTCACAGAATTCCATCAGGAAGCAATGATGCGTCTTTTACACAACTTTTTCCAGGATGTCCAGTTCAGCCTTAGCTTTCATTTTTGGATGCACTTCATAATGAACATTGGTATTTGTACAGCTGCCTTCTGTCTTCCTGGTTGGCTGAATGAAGGCCTGATTATTTTCCAACAACTTTTGTAATTACCCTTGAAGAAGTAAATTGCTGTCTGCTGTGTATTGTACATCTATCATTATGATAACAGTTCTTCTCTTCATAATATTTCCATGTGGGCTTTAATTGGCAACCTTTTGTAGCTTGGCAAAGATTTCATGAACTCTCTCTGTGCTCTGAAGAACAAAGAACAAATTTCAAAGGCAGGAAGACAACACTAACGAGTATAGCTGCTACTCACAATAAAGGTATCTATCTCTCACTTGTAACACGCTCTGGGTTTATGGTTTGTTTGGTTTTTAAAAAAGTCTCGTTACTGATGCATGACATTAGCAAAAACAGGGAAAACTGGCTTTTCTAGTACATGGTTTTCTACATATCCACCTTTATTTGTATAGAAAAGGCAGTGGAGAACTCTCATAATGCAACTTCATATCCTTTCTTATACAAGCTGCATCCCTTCAGAGTGAATTGTTTCAGGCTGGACTTAAAGCTTCTGCTTGTGATGTTAGAGGGCTCTCTGTGCCTTCTTCTACCTTGGAATAAAGTAGCTTCTCTCACAAAATATATTGCAAAATTTTTCTTGAGAACAGTTTAGAAGAAAAATGCCTGGAAGTGTATTAAAGCGTAAATCTTTTGATAGCACCTTATAACAAAGATCTGTTAAGCAAGTATCCCAGATTTAAAATCTCAAGTAGGTTTAAAAGGTAGAGTTGAAGGAAATTATGATCGCATATATGAAGCATTGTACATCATGACTAATGTAATTAGAGGTCTTATTTCTCCACGGACTAATTAGAATGTAACAAATCCTTACAGAATGCAACAACTTCCAGTTTGATTCTCCAAAGTGTTAATTAAGCTCCATTAAACTCTTGGGATGTCCTTTTTCTCCTGTTTGTTTTTTTTTTTTTTTTTGGTGGGGCGGGGTGGGGCTGTTGTTTGGTTGTGGTTTGATTTGGGGTTTTTTTGAAAACAGAGCTAAGAAGCTTTGCCCAGATTTGTTATGTGCCTTTAGGTGAGCACTATGGATAAAAGAGCTCTGGTGTTGTGATTGTTAATATCCAGTTAAATCCATCAGAGTGCATTTTTTTTTTCTTTGGAAGTGGTAGCATTGCATAAATTTGCTTTTGAGTTTACTGTAGCAGTGAAAGTGGTAAAAATAGATTATTTTTTGAAGTATGGGAGAGTCTCCATTTTAGAGGCCATTTAGGCATTGCTTATTTAGCAATCCATAATTTGCCATTTGCATCTATCTCCATTTATGCTCTGCAACAGAATTAACACTTTGCCTCGACGCGTACTTGAAATTTAGGTAATGATAGTGGTTCAGGATTATAAGAGCACTCCTCATATTGAGTCAGGGGTGAGAACTACTGCAAATGCTAGAGAAAATATATCGTTGTGGGCACCAGCTCTTTGATAAGATATACATGAGGGATTCTGACTGCTGTTAGGCACTTCTGCTGTCACTTTTGAAAAATGCAAGATCATTATTCCTCCTGACCAGGGACTTTAGATCTAATAACTTTATTCTGCATGCAGTTAAACTAATTTTTACCTGGTTTTTATCTATTTCTTTGTTTTGTTGCTTTTGCTTCTTTGTGTCTGATGTCAAGTAGCAAAGTGGCCCTGCAAATTGTTCCAGATGTGGCTTTATTTTAGGGGTAAATACAATAACGCGTAGGTGATTTATTGGTTTTTAAAAGGTATTGGAAACTTTTGCATCTAGAACATTCATTAAGTGCAAGAGATCATTATTCGTCAAAGATCAGCTAGTGCTTAGCAAAACTTTCAGTCTCACTGTTCTTGACTTCTGTGACAAGGGAGATGCATTTTGAAGAGAGGCGGTTGACTGGGGACTTGGTGGAACCTATTTACATTGATTTAGTTGAGGAGGTTTGCCAGTTTTAACAAACAACAAATTGCCTTATGTTTTCTCACTCCCACTATTCTCATGGTAACAGAGAACTCTGCCTCATGATGCTGATTTGAGGGCCTGCCAATTATTTTAAATGCAAAACAAAGGACTAGATCTACTATTCTCTTCTTTTTCTCTTTTTCCTGCAAATGTTGCAGATTTTTCCACTATGCTCATTCATGCAGGACTTGCTTGATTTCCCTTCCTTTGAAGCACTCACCTTAATTTCTCTCAAAAGTAATCACTCTTCCAGAAATGCCGTTTGCCCTGTCTCTTTCTGCATCAGAATCTCCCTAGGTTTTGAAACCTAGGAAACCTAGTTTTGAAAACACTGGACAAGTAACTTCAAAGTTTTTATGAGGAAAGGAAAAATAAAAAGTAAATGGACCATAGAAATTCATACACAAAGCTATTTTCGAAACTATTTTTCGTTTGTCCTCCTCTTTGGTGAGGAGAAGGGAGCTATGGTGGCTGCTGACAGAAAAGGTGATGTAATAAAGTCAAGCATGAAGACCAGACACAAAAGATTAACAGAGGCAAAGCAGAAGACTGAGATAAGTTCTACCAAAAGTTACTCTCTGCAGAAGCTATGAAGTAATTTCAAATTACAAGTGTACAGAACTATTAACATCTCTTCTTGACTGAGAGCAGGGACCTTAGCCTTGGTACCTTGTATTTTTCAATAAACTCTTATTGAGTTGTAGAAAATCCTTTAACAGATTTTTTTTTTTAAGCTGCTAGCATTTTGTCTAAAGCACTTAACAATACATCAATTCGTTGGAGTACAGACAAGAAGCTGGGTCTCCAGCTGAGTACCGAGTACCCTAGGAAGAGGCTTCACTGTTATTGCACTACCTAGGCCCTCTTCAGAATCAAACTTTGAGTGCAGCCTTAATTAAGGAGTCAAATTCTGTGGTTACTGTTGGAAATTTAGAGTTGACTAAATGGAACTTGTTTTAAATAGTCGCTGAGATTAGAATCTGCTCACATAGAAAAAGGTTTTAAAAGATACTGGGAGGAGGACTAATACCTTCCCAGTAGTCTGTAGCAGTGGCATTAGCATTTGTAAGTAAACACTAATAAAATTCCAAATTTAAGCCCACTTTTCATCACTGTGTGGACATCACTTGCTGATGAGACGTCGCTGTGGAAATGAATAATAAGTGGGAACTGCCAAAATTTGTCTTCACTTGAATGGTGCCACAGTCCAATTTACACAGCTTCAGTAGTGGGAGACAAATGAGCAGTGATTATCATTTACTCTGTCAGAAGCAATAGTGGTATGAATGGCTCTGTCCAAAATAATCAGAGTGTTGGCTATAGGCCAAAGCTACGAAAGAGCAACACATGGTGTTTTACAGATTTAGATAGTTGTATAGCTTCTGACTGCAGAAAAACCTGAAGTGAATGGATGGGATAGAGAGCAGAGGGGGAAACGGTGTTCTAGTACTGTCATTTGAGAAGATGAATACCTGTGAGATCAGACTTCCTGGTGCATGTATCTTTAAAACACAAACAGCAATATTTTGTCTCTTGTATCCACTTTTTTATGCTCGGGAGGACTGCACAGTACTTTCCAGCCTTTCTCCCCATGTGAATCAAACACCCTCATTCCTGGACTAAGTGGGAGATTTGTCCACTGATCATATCCTGCTCCTATCTCATTTATAAGGTAGAGGTTAAAAAGCATGAAAGATTGTGTGACAATATGAAATCCTTTAATCTAGGGTTTTTGTGGTTAGTCACCTTTCTCTCTTTCTAACCTACCTGTTCACTTCATCTAAAGGGATTGATACTTGGAAGCTGTCTTGATGCTCCCACTGGATCGGCAAAGAAATGTTTTCTGAACCTGCAGCCCTGGTAGAGTTCCTGCCAGATGGTACTGCTAATACCTGCTCTACATACATTCTGAATTTTCTTCTCATCATCAGGCACCCAAAAGGAAAAGTAATACTGTGCTCACAGCTGGAAGATTGGAAGTGAACACACTGAAATCTGAGCTTTTGGGGAAAGGATGCAGTCCCATAGGATTAACATCTATTGCACGCATTTTTCTTAACTGAGGTGGACTCATTTGGAGGTTTGATTTATTTTTAATTACCAAAAGAGCATAGCAAAATAAACATCACTTTGATTATATAGTAATCCAGTACAAGAATTGTTGATGCCCTATTCTGACATAGTTCTTTGTGAGGATAGGATAATTTTCCAGTAGGAATGTTCTTGCCCTTATTTTAATTGGCATTGATTTGTTCCCCAAATCTTTCCCAAATCCAGTGAAGCACCTTAGATTTTACACATTGAAGCCCTCTATGAGCTCCCTTCCATCATCAGAGCTCTACTGATGATCTTAATTTGTGTAAAGTTTCTAGGAAAGGCTCTGAGCACATTTTATCCAGCCTGAGGCGCTACACATTAAGGAGTCTTGTGAACCCTGGAACTAATGAAGCTAGATTTGCTACTTCATTAAATTTACACTTTAGTGAGGTTCTCATTACTGTTGTTCATTTTTAAAGTTAGTTTGTTAGATTTATTATGTCCATCCCTCTACAGAGTCACAGATGAAGTTACTAAAGGGAGCTGTGTTTGCAACAGAAAAGAAAAAAAGCAAATTATGAGCTACTTTCTTTGTTTTTAAAATCAAAGTCAGCTGTAACAAGAGACAGGCTTCCTGAGCATCACACCCGCTGCATTGCAGAGATAATGTGAATGACAGCCATTGTTATATCACCTTGGGGAACAGCTCCAAAGAGCCATTCTTTAACAGCCGTCTTATCTTCATACTGGCTGATTTATACATTAATTAATTATATATGGCATAAATTGTAGCCCAGTAAAAATGATTTGGGCCACCTTAGGACAACGAATATGATTTTTCACAATAACGAATACAAGGCTACATCTTTATGTCAGTCTGACAGTACAGAGTCTCAGGGCTCCAGGGGGTTTGCCTTGGCCTGAGCTGGTTGTAGCTGGGTTAACACTTGCCAGCAGCCACCTCGCTGGTGCCTAAGCTGGATAGGCTTCAGCTTAGTAAATCTAAAGGTCACTGGAGGACTGACAAACCCTGTTCTTCCTATGTACGCAACAGCAGCCCTTTGACTAAATGAGTGCATCTTTCAAACTTTGGCTGAGATCTGATGAAGAGGAATGAGGCTGAGGTGCAAAAATTAACCAAAATTAGTCCCAAGCAGACCAAAGACTGAAGAGGAAGGTAATCCCACCATTAAGGTCCTCTCAGCAAGGACTTCAGAATGCTTATGACGTTTTGTAACTCCCCACTACCACTGTGAGATTAGGGAGACTGAAATGGTCAGCCTCAGGACCCAGCAGTACACCTCAACAGTGAACGTAATGCCAGAGAACAGGTTGGTATTAGGCTGTTTTGTATATATTAAAAAAGAAGTAACTGCACCACCAATGAGGTTTTTCTCTATTAATGAGATCATTCTGGACTATTGGACTGCTAAAACAATACCTGGAGTAACAATGTATTCTTAGCCCGATAGTGTGCTAACTTTTGCCCATAACAAGATTTTGATGCTAATAAAATAACCCAACAGTAAATTTGCTGCATTATATTCTGCTGAATTAACATAGTTGCATTTGCACTTACTATACCAAAACTCTAAGTTTTACTTTTTTTTGACTTACAACCATATCAAACATACTATAGTGAAGAGACCAGTCTTGCAACATATCTTGCCTGAGTGCTGAAGTAACTTTAGCTCCTTCTAGTTTGTTAAAAAATGTTCTGATCCTAACAAGCTGATGCACCGCAAAGCTCAGTGCCTTGCTCTTCAATCAGCAGAAGCCAGACATTATCCATGTCAAGGGGAAGTTGGTCTTTCCCCGTTCCTTGAAATTCTTTGTCAAAGCTTTTATTTACTAGGCCTCTACCTTTCAAACCCAAACTCCATTCTCCCTTACTTGAGTGCTAAAATCCTCATGTATAGGCAACTTGTGTGATGAGACTGTAAATTCTTAATAAATCTTTTCTCCCATATTGTGAAATTTAGGAAGTGAGCTGTCCCAGATGGATTCTACAGTGTCTTGTAACATGTGGTCTAGATTTTCCTTCCTTCATCACGGCTTTTATCATGAAACAGTAAGAAAATTACTTCTTTCTCTGTCAACATTGGGGAAAACTGAGCTGTAAATTCAGAAATTACTAGGGATACCAAAATTCTCTTTATTTCTCACCTTTGCACTTGATTTCATGTGTACAGATCCTTATTATTTACTTCATGGAATCTTGAAAAGCATATTTTCCTTTGCAAAACAGACTAAAACATCATTTTAACTTATCAAGTAATAGCACTGAGATTGTTTCTTGTTCCCGTATTCTACGAATCAGGTTTCTGAATAACGACAGAGACTTCCTGGAGTGTTTCCATATCGTTCTTTTCATTCGATTTGCTATTGAGTCAACATATTATGTGCTGATGGCAAGCCTGTATTCCAGTGTACAGGATGCTTTTAAATTATCATAGGCACTAAAGAATGTAATTACTTATTATGGTCTGTTGTCTGCATTTTGGTAGTGTGTGTATTATTTACAGTACTCATGATATTTACTTCATCCTCACATCTGCCATGCTTTCACTGCCTTACTGGTCAGAGTAAATATTTTTCATTATAGCATGAGTGGTAAAACACATTCCATAGTGCAAATGAAGTAAATAACCCAATACTACATCTTTACTCTCAACTTTCTATAGAACTGAGGGCTTTTTTGTTTTGTTTTGGTCTTAAATCTCAGAGCATCACTGTTGAAGTAAAATTCACCTCTAATTAAAATTTGTCTACAAGCTTTCTCCCTTTCCTTACAAACTATTCTAGTGTAACCAATTCCTCTACTTGGGGCATGCAAATCTACTACATTATGAAATCAGTTTCTCTAATGATGCAGCTGGTAAAAACAAAAACATAATTCACAGCCTGCATCAATTTGAGAATGTTTTAACAACCCCTCAACTTGTTCTTTAAAGAACAAGTTTTAAGGTCATTGCTTCATCAATAGGTTTGCTCTAAAATAACAAAATTGGAGTTAAAGCCTGAGGGAAATGGGGTGCAAGGGCACAGAAAGGAAAGAACTGCACCTCTTATAATTGTGGCCTGCATTAATGAAATTGAACTGGGCCAGGAATCATACCTTATATTAAAAATCTTTAGGAAAGGGTTCCCTCAAGAGTCAGTAATTTCCTCCTCCCTGCAAAGAAGTGTAGCTTTTCTTGGGGTACACTGTTTGCAGTGTATAGCCTCAAGTGTAACACAGATTTCTTTGGCGTAGCATCTTAAGTAGGTGATATTTGCAAGAGTATTCCCTTCTCCTCTTCTTGCCAAGGCAGGAAATAATATTAATCAGCTTTGCTAAAGTCACTCCGCTCCATTATTTTCAGGTAGGAGGGCCCATGGGAAGACATGGCTAGAAATCAACAGACGGGAAGAAAAACTTAGGGAGCAGCAAGGAGGAAAAGAAAGGAACGGGGAAACAAATATTAAAATGAGAGAAAACAAGAATAAAGGAAACACACAAAATACAGAGATACTGATCAGTAGTGATGTCGAGGCATAGTATTAATTTTAGGCCTTTCAGAGCTTAAATACTTTGGAGCATTTTGCTGAAGGAAATGCCTAATGCAAAGTTGCACTAGTTTAAATAAAAACTGTCAGGTAGCATGGCCCAATGCTATTTAAACCTGTACAATTTGTTGTTCAAAATATACTGATTTAAGACTTTGGTTGTTTGTAATTTTATCCCAGTCTGCAGAACAGTTTTCACAGGTAAAATTAATAGGCCAGTATAAGCCAGGCAAAAGTGCATGTCATGTTCTCACAAGGAGTGCTTTGGATATGACAAACTTCAGTTTACAAATGAACATGTGCTAACATCAATCTACAACTAAGTTCACCAGGATTACACTACCCTTTGGTACTTCTGCCATTACAAAGCTGTCAATCTTGCTATTAGGTTTGGTTTCCCCTTCTGGCTTCTGTCCCACTTGTCACTTCTGCTGTACAGAGGGAGAGAGAAAACACCCTTGAGCTCTGTGTTAGTAACTTTACCCACCTCTTTCCAGCTGTGCTGTCAACCTCCTGTCTGTTCTTTATGGCTTACAGGCAGAACCTTGAAAAGTAAATGTTGCTTTAGTGATCTTTAGTGATTATGCCTCTCAACTTGAAACATGTTCTTCTTTGGTATTTAGATATCATGGTGAGAAACCTCATAGCAATATCCCTGATAGAATATTCCTGCAGTAGAAGCCTGGGTGTGACTTGGTACTGTTGAGGAGGGAGTAACTTCAGCGATGGCTGAGGGAATTAAAACATCTGAAATGGCACCAAGCAAATGTGACAGGTATTGTGGCATACTCAGAGTTTCTTAAAAGATGTGCAAGGAAAAGCAGATGTTCTGTAGGAATAGGAATTTGCTGATTGTTTCATCAAATGCATGAGCAGCGCAGCTGGATGTGGTAGTCTGTCTTAAAATGTATTAATAGAAGGATTTCCTGAGATGATGAGGTGCCAAAGGATGAATGCAATCAACTACAGCAAAAATCTCATAGGGTGCTAATTCGCATTTTAGCCACTTTGAAAATCTGATCTTAAGTAAATGGTTATCTGTCTTTTCAAAAAACCGCAAACAACTAACTTGGTAAGTTTATTTGTTTGAATGTATTTTCTAGAAACTACCTTGTACATTTATGCATACTGTACTTTTTTTTTGTGCATGGAGTGGCTTAATGAACAGAAATACTTTTTGGTTTAAATTGTAGACATTTTTAAGCAAATGCTATATGTATAATGCCTTTGCACTTTCTTAGACTGCATGTATTCTTTATAAATACATTTAAGGTAGATGCAGGATCACAGATAACAAAACTGATGTGGTTGTTTTATATTTGATGTGCATACCACTTTAAAATTAAGCTCATTAAAGATAATAGAATGATCCATTGGCAGGCCTTCAGCTGCAGACCTAGAGGTGACAGGCTATTTGGTGAACAATTTACTGAGTGTCGCACTCTCCCCCTCCTTCTTAACCATGGGCATTGTAAGTTCATTCTATTAACCTTAATAGGTTTGCTTTCCAAGTGTTTTACTCTGAAGATTTAAAAGTGAACTCTATCATATGTCAGCCTGCAGCTAACAAGCAACTAAACTAAAAGAAGATGCAATATATTTATCTATGTGTATATTTGTATCTATGTCCACAAGTAGTAACATCTAATGCACATGAAGACATGATGGACTGTGCCCTGTGCGATGCTTCATGTGCGGTGTTTCATTGTTCCATAGGGTCTCTCAGGAATTTTTCTTTCTCTCAGTTAAAGAAGCATTAATGGCAGGCATCTCTAGCGAGCAAGTGTTTTTGTATGCATTAGCTGAAAAAGGTTGTGCAAGTGAGAAAAGCTTATTTTCCTCACGAACAACTCCAGCAGATATATCTGAGGGTTGCCCTCTGTCCCAGCAGGATGTTCTTTTCTCTCCACTTGGGACCCAAAGACAGAATTAGCAAGCAAGTTGTAACAGATTTAGCATCTGAGTTGAGGGTAGGCTCAGGCAGCTTTCTTCAGACTAATGGGACAGAATAGCAGCCATTATCTTTTCTCTATTGCTGCCGTTCAAACTGCTTATCAGACAGTGCTGCTGACACTTTTATGGAACTTAACAAAGACGCTGAAGCAGCTGGGTGCCTCCTATCATTTCTGTCCCAAAGATCTCTCAAAGTGGTTCCCCCTCACAATGACACTGTCTCTGAGAGATATAAGTCCTTGCAGGACTCAACACTTTCCTTACTTTGATGAGTTAGAGCAGTGGCTTGGAGAGGTCAATACTGCTGTAAATGGCAGCTATCAAATGGCCCCACTATTCATCACCCTGGTAGTCATCACCACAGAAACACCATACTGGGCCTTAGCCAAACTTAGCCCAGTCAAGACAGAAGTGATAATAGTGATTCGTGACCAGATGCTAAACGTGTTCCACAGCCTTAGCTTCATATTGACGGTCCTGCATGCTCAAATGACTGCAGGTAAAGGTCGCCCTCTGCAGTTTTACAAGAACATTCATTGCCATGGGACACGGATGAGACCACCACATGAAGCTACCACAACTTACTTTGTCTCACTTTGAATGCAGTGGCACATGGACATGGCCAGAGTCACAAGAAAGCTTTCATCATATCTCAGCATCCCATGCCACCCCATTTGCTCTCATATCCAGTCCAAATGTATGATGTTCATTTCCCAAATGCTGGCTCCTTGTGCCACCTACTGAGAGAGCTATCCTTACAGGACTAGTACAGTTAGCAAGACTTGAGATAAAGACATTGAGAACTAAAAACGCGTGAGGAACTAGACTATGCTGGAGACGTGGTCCTGAGAGGAAAAAGCAGAGTGATTTTCCATGTTGGCTGTCCCACACTGAGACAATAATGAGAGTTCCTGGACATGTCCGACAGAATAAGACAATCCTTCCACTCAGAACAGAGTGCATCACACTGCATTGCTCCTACTTCTTAACTCTTCTGTGCTGCCAGGACACCAGAGTGAAGGCCTCTTGGACAATCCTAGCCAAGTTAGTTAAACAGCTTGCCTAACATCTCAGCAATCTCCATAGTTTCCTGATGCCACAAAGTCAACAATATAGTCATAGCTATTAGACTTCACAGTCTCTGTTTAGCATTGTCCACAGTGACTTGACAGCAGCCAATTTGATGAAAATTCCTTATTTCAACAAGTTGTCACTTCAATACACAACCCTCTTTCCAAAGTTTACCTTTCATCCATCTTCACGACAGAATATTGTTGACTATCACCATAAATCTTCTCAGTTTCTATAGAACTGATTGATAAATAAATGCCATCTGTCTATTCATTAGTAACACAGATTTATTTGTATTTTGCTGTTGATCTCTGGTTGATTTAAAAGTATGGGTATTTCTCATTGATGCCATTATACAGATGAGGAAAACAAAGGCATAGAATGCTACAAACCAGATCTCTCAAAGGTATGTTAGTTCCTAAATCATTATATACTCTTGAGGATATGGATCCATGCAGTTTGATTCTGTCTAGACCTGTCAGTAGTAGAGCATGGATTAAAACTCAGGTCTTCTGAATGCAGTGTCCTGCCTGGTGAGACACAGGACTATTATACTACAATTTTCTTCTGCTTTACTGTGTGAGCTAAAATAATTTATAAGGTTTATCTCTAGCCTGCTCTATACCACTACAGAAACACATTGCACTTAGTATTACATATTTTTACTGTATTATAATCTCTTCAGGACTTGAAGCAAATGTGAAGTTAGCTATCTTAACTGCTCTAGGATTTGGACTGGAAGAGTGTGTTAGATTCTGTCTGCCCATGTATGCTGGTGACTGTCTGCAGGTCTTTTATTTTTTTTTTTTTTCCTTGAATGATTGTACTTTTCAAATTGGTGTTTGAGTTTTAAGGAGGTTGTGGGGACTTAAATAGTTGGCGCAGGAGAATTGCAAGGATATAATGTCTATAATAAAGCATCCAATTTATCTACTGATGCCTGCATTTTTTGAATTATAAAGCACTTAGGGATGTTCAGACAATCAGACAGCTGAGCTAGCTAAACATTCCCAACTGTATTATTCTGCATAAATACTGGAATAGGTACTAGAATGAACCATCCCAGCCTGCTAGTTTTAGCTCTAGGTTCATTTCAATATAAAGTTAACCTGTGGTGAGAAGGAAAAAATATTCTTAACATTTAGACATTGCATGAATCCTGATTGCCAGACTTGTAGACTGTTTTGGTTTAGCAATAAAATTGGAATAGCAGGAGGAATAAATGCCCCTTACTTTACAAGCTGTTTGTTTCAGACACCACCAGCAGGGACATCTGAGGGTACTTGGGTAGTTTCTGTTCTGCACACTTTCCAATCAAAAGGGTTCAGATATACATTGCCAGTTACTGAGATCTGCCATAGTTTTTGAACAGTACCCAAAGTACTTTTCAGTCAAGCATAGAGATAAGTTTCCTGTTCTGGTGAAGGATGGCAGGAGGGAAGGGGCAAACAATAAAACATTGGATTATGATCTCTGGCATTACCAGACCAATTTGACTTTGGTCTGGGGGAGAGGCATTGTGCTGTGAATGCCACAGACAGTCCTGTCATTTTGTTCAACAAAGTCCTTAAATTCTTCTAGACCTTTCAGTCTCGACTAGATTGGGCTATTTGAAAGAAGTAAAAAAAATCTGAAAGCTACTAATGCTGGTATAAGTTAGCCTTGGCCCTCTATCTGTACTGGGATATGCAGAGACTGGTCATCCTAAGGAAGCACAGCAAACATTGCAGGCTTTAGCCCTGTTGTATAGATCCCACTTAAATTCCCTTGCAATTTGTGTTGACTTTCCTCTTCTTCCCTTGCTAAGTCCCAAGAGATGTTCTGAGTAAACAAAAGCTGCTGCCCTCCTAATCACTCTTCAGCTCTTCCCATCTGATCAGTTTTAGTTGTGCTCAAGTGCAGGGCTAGTCGTGCCATAACTGTGCTCTAAAGAAGCTGCCCTGCCCAACAGCTGCTTCTCTGAATAGTTTTCATGAAGAAGAGGAAGCTATCTGGAGTCTGATAAGAATAATTTTTACATATATAAATATATATTAAAAATAAGATACATAAAATTCATCTACTCCTTACACAGACCAGTCATCAAGGCTGTACAAAATAAATGGAAAAAATATCAGGTGAGAGGACCGACTGGATGGCTAGTTACCAGAGGAGGTTTAAAAGGTCTGAGCACTCCCTCAACCTTTCCTGCCAATCATTCAGAAACTTTGTCTGTCAGACAGCCTCATGTATCACTCAGGAACTACATCTGCTTGCCTGTTTATTTTCTCACTTAGGGTTGAGGTCGCCTGCCCTCCTTTTAACTAATCAGAGGAGACAGCAGTAATCAAAGCACAGGATCAGTGCTCCTGGGATGCCTTTCTTGAATAGCCTCTCTGCATGTTCTTCTGCAAACCTTGCAAAGCAATGTAGGCACGTACAACTGGAGGAAAAGAAAGGCGGAGAAGGTGGGGTTTTTTTTTTGGCTTGGTTTGGTTTGAGATCCAGCTAGAGGAAAGAAATATTGCTGAATCTTATATGCTACCTGGAAAAACAGGCATAATATTTACTGAGGAATTTCCCATGCGTGACAGGAAAAAAGCTGTTGCTAGTTCATTAAATGGTAGCACTTTATGGGCAAATTCAACTGATGTCCCAGCACAGAGGTAAAGTGCAAACGGTAGGTGAAAGTGCTGTTTTTCAAAAAAGCAAATCAGCCTCTTGACTACTTGTTGTCCCTAAGGAACTATCCATAAGAGAACATGCCAGGCTGGGTGGAGTTATTAATTCCGCCTCTCTGAAACTTCCTCTACTAGATACCTTTGCTAGGCTCTGCTAAACAATATTAAGTAGTTGTCAGAGCCTGCCTCATAGAACAGTGCATTTCAGCATCAACTGAAGTTACTCCTGTGGAGTTGACCCTTAAAAAGAGCTTTATACTGTGGATGAGAGGCTTGTACCTGAAAGAACAGGTGGTGAAAGAAAGCCAGAGTTCATGGAGAGAAAGCGCATCTGACTTGTTAGCCCTTTGCCTCGTTGTAGAGTGGGCTGGCAGTTTGCCTTACCCTGCAGACCCTTGCGCATCTTGAAAGGATTTGAAGGATACCAGTGCCAGCCTGCTCTCTCAAGACCGATTTCTCTTTGTAATGCTATTGTTGTGATGAATCGTGTGTTACTATGATTAGCAGAGAGAGGTACAATTACTTCTCTGCAGTGGTGGCTGGTAAAGGATTGCCTGGGCCTGCAGGCCTGACAGAGGTAGAAAAAGCATTTTGTCAGATACAAAAAGAGTGAAGAGGTGGAAGTTGCTGCATTTACAGAAAAATAAATGTTGAAAAGGAGCAAAGGAGAACACGGGGACGAAGGTTTGTGAATCCTACCACGAACAGGGCCCTGACTGAGATGGACCTCTCCCCTGAGCAAGTATGGCTCTTCCCATGCATAAGAAGCCACTGCTGCTTATCAGCAACTACTTGTATCAGATGGTAAAACCAAGAACAAATAATTTAAAAAAATATTTACAGAGGAGACTGACAGATACTGAAGAAAAATAAGCTATACTGGAGTAAGTTTAATAATTTCACCCAGCAGTAGCTAAATGTGTGGCAAAATCAAAAGGGGCGAAAAAGTAAAAGAATGGAAGAGGAGACAATTAAGAGGAGAGCACAGGTCAAATGTATGGCAGTCCCCACCTTCTTGGGAGGGAGAGCAAGTTGCTTCTACCCAGTGCTGGTTGTTCTTAACCTGCTTCTAGAATGCTACCGAAGTTTTATTAGTCTTTGAAATTTAAGTTCTCAGTGGAGAAGGAAGAAAACTTTCAAACGACACAAAAGTTAAAACATTTTCTGTCTCTATAGTGTAAATGACAGTAATTTCTTGATGTCATTAATATATTTTCCTTGTTTCCCAAAAACTGCTCATTTCTCTCATTGTCAAGTCATGAAAGCTTTCAGTGCGTCTGAATTTCTATCTGTCTTTGTAGACTAAAATTGTTTGTAGAGTGGGTGGCGGAGTGGCATGACAGCTTATCTGAAAGTTCCAAAGCAAAGGCTTGGTGTTCGCACCATTCAAACCAAAGGTGCACCTACAGCCATTACAGACTTGTGTCATCATGCAGGATGAATGTGGCCCAGCCTTGACCAAATACTTAAGTAATGTAAATCCTTTTGATCTGAGCGTGAATCTCGAACTAACAGTGCAGGCTGAGCGGTGGGCTGATGTGTTGGTCTTGCTTCCCTCCCATTTGACTAGAAACCTTAATCAACCATCACACCGTCCTCCTCCAAACACCTCACCTTCCCATCTTGTCCCACCCCCACGTGCCTCAGTGGAGGACACAGTCTAGAAGGCGGCCCAGTGGCGCTGTAAGGGACCTGGCAGTCCCCCTGTGCTGCTCGGATGCTGTGTGCGGGGTCGGCCGGTGCCCGGTGTTGGCCGGTGCCCGGTGTTGGCGGGCAGTGCTCCTCTGCTGTGGGACCCCAGAACCACCACCGAGCTCTGGCCGGCCCAGCGGGCTTGGGGAACATCTCAGGGCGGCAGGAGAGCGGCAGTGCGAGGGGAGCTCCATGCACCGCGGCGTGGGGAGCGGCACCGGAGGCGTCTGGATGGGGCGGTCCGGTAGGGGCAGCTGCGGAATCAAAAGCTGGTCCAGAAGGTGGAAACACATTAGAATCACATTTCAGAGGGCAAAATCCGACTCCTGTGCTCCCAGCGCAAACTTAAGAGGCATCATGCATTTTTTGCCTGAAGATGATTGATTTCCCAGTTGAGTCTGTAAGGAGTTTATATAACAAGTTTTGTGATTACATTAAAACAATTTTAATTGCAACTTAAGCTGCGACTAAAAGTGCCCCATTATCCTGTGAGGCCTTGAAAAGGAGGGAGAACAGCCAAGCCCATGTGCCAGCTGTTTTCACCCCTGGGGCTTTGTGCAGGGGCAGAGCTGAATCCTGCAGCACCAGCCGTGCTCTGCTGGCATCCCCGGCGCAGCAGGAGCTGCAGGGTGGCAGCAGCACAGGGGCTGAGGCCTTGCAGCAGGATTGCAGCTGTGGTTTGGGCCTTTTTTTTTTCAGTTTCGACAGGCAGGAAGCCATTAACGACTTGTATTTTGAGTGAAGTGTTCATTACAGGATCTCAGAGCGGAACACTCCCAGCACAGACAGCGACTTAATAATTTTGTTTTCTTTTTAATGACGGTGTCTATCATTCTTTGCCCTAAGTAACCTCTGCGTACACCAGATACAAAGTTTAATAAAAAAAGGAAGTCCTCTGCGGCCGCTTTTATATGTAGAAAACGAAAGGGCCGGCAGGTCAGGACGTCTCCTCGCGTTGTAGCTGCTCTTCACGGGCACCACCAACTCAGCTGTAACGAGCTCGGCATTGCCCAGGCGCCTGAGACGTCTCCGAAGCGCGGCGACAGCCGCTCAGACCAGCCCCAGAGGGGTCGGAGGTAAAAACCTCGCGGGTCGAGCAGCAAGTCTGGGCCGGGGACGGCCGCCCCGCGTCCCGCCTCCCTCCCTCTGCCCAAGGTCGGCGCTGGCGGGCCGGGCTCTCCCTCACCCCGCCCGACCCCGGCAGCACAGGCACCAGCGGCCGCCGCGGCACGGCCAATCAGCGACGGCGGGGCTCGGGGCACCGCCGCCGCACGGCCAATCATCAGCGAGAGCGAGGCTCGGGGCATCGCCGCCGCTCCCTGCTGCCCCGCCTTCCCGCTGCTGAATCCACCGCCGAGCAACGGAGCGCGGGGCGATCGATTCTCTCGGCTTGCCTTCCCGCCTCCCCGCCCTCTCCCGGTTAACGCGCCACCCGGGGGCGGGTGCCGGGCGTTGGGCTAGTGCAGGGGAACGCGCGGCTGCAGGTGCCCAAGCAGCGCCGCCACTTCCCGCCTGCTCGCCGGCAGGCGCGGCCGCAGCCACCGCGGCTGTGCAAACGGAGCTCGCTCGTCAGTGGGAAGGGAACGTTCCTAATCCCAGTGTGCTCCCACCCCCGCCCCCCGGTCCCGCCGCGCTGAGGGAGCCGCGGGTGTCGCTTTGCTTTCTCTGTTCGCCTGCCCCGCGAGGGGGCGGCCCGGGGCCATGGAGCGCGCGTTCACGCCGCTGGACTGCCTCCTGCCCGCCGGTACGGTACCAACCGCGGTTCCGCAGCTCCCCAGGGCGGCCCCGGCGTTCAAACGCCGCGGTGTAAGCAGCGTAACGTCCTGCCCGCCGGGCTCCACGTGTCCGTAGAGCGGTGCTCGCTGTCTGCTAGGCCGGAGCAGGCTGCCCAGGGAGCTTGTGGAGTCTCCTCTGGAGACATTCAAAACCCGCCTGCACACCTTCCTGTGTAACCTCATCTGGGTGTTCCTGCTCCAGCAGGGGGATTGGACTGGATGATCTTTTGAGGTCCCTTCCAATCCCTAACATTATGTGATTCCATGTGCTGCCATTAGGCTGGTTCCTTTTTAATATGCCGATTTATTACCGTTTTAACCCACTTAGAGTTAAAATTTGTGTTTAAAACGTCAACCCTTTTGGCTTTAATCAGTATTTGTAGGTTGCTTGCCAGGGTTTGCTTGGGTTGGCAGGGTGGAGTGCTGTGGTGAAGTGTGTCTCTTGGCAAGGGGACCTGCAGGCTTGGTTTCCTCCGTCCGCCTTTGGCTTCTGGGGCCCTGACCCTGCTTTGACGCTCCTCCTTGCAGCCTCCACATGCACCCTGCTTGCCTTGTCTCTGCAAGGCCGAGCTTTGAGGTTTTGTTTGCATCTCCTGTGCTGTTCTTGAGTGTTCTGTTTCTGTGTATTATTTTTGAGACCTGAGGGGCGAGCGTTATTAATATAGTAATAATATACAATAATACCATATATTAATATATATAATTAATCTCATCATCTTAACTGCTTGAGAGAGTCCAGCACAGAGCCACAAAGATGATTAAGGGAGTGGAGCATCTCCCTTATGAGGAAAGGCTGAGGGAGCTGGCTCTCTTTAGCTTGGAGAAGAGGAGACTGAGGGGTGACCTCATTAATGTTTATAAATATGTAAAGGGTGAGTGTAATGAGGACGGAGCCAGGCTCTTCTCAGTGACAACCAATGATAAGATAAGGGGCAGTGCGTGCAAACGGGCCCTGCAAACTTCTTCAGGATGAGGGTGACAGAGCACTGGAACAGGCTGCCCAGAGAGGTTGTGGAGTCTCCTCTGAAGACATTCAAAACCCACCTGGACACCTTCCTATGTAACCTCATCTGGGTGTTCCTGCTCTGGCAGAGGGATTGGACTAGATGATCTTTCGGGGTCCCTTCCAATCCCTAACATTATGTGATTCTGTCTTGATGAAGGATAGAGCACCTCTAGTGACAGCAGACTCATCAAAGTAGTTTGTGTACTGTTCAGAATATGCACCTCTTCTTCACTACATGTTTGCAGTATCTAATTTTACAGTAGGGCCCAATTTGCTATTCAATGATACCATTACAAACACTAAATATTTTTATCTTTTTATAATGTGATTTTAAAGCTGCATAAAAATCATTTTGGCATAGCAGCTGAATTCTAACTTAGAGTACTCTTTTCTGCTTTTCTTTGGCACTAGGACTTCAGCTGCCACAGTGAGGTAGATGTTATTTATTTACTAGCAAGATCTGGAGGAAGGGAAGAGTTTAACAGAATGTACACTTCTAACACATTTTTGCAGCTAGCAGTTTAAGAGCATGTTTAAACTCTTTCTGGTATTTTTTTTAAAATCACATTTTGCTCTAATTTTTAAAAATCTCTTCAGGGTATATTCAAAGCTAGTAAGGGGTAAAGCTGTACTCAAGGTATTCCTGCCAGGAATGTGTATTTGGCTCTGTGCATGTATATATGTATTTTGAGATGCATCGTTGCTTTGGGCAGAAAAAAGGAATGAGCATGTAGGTGAGATTTTAATGGGTTAACTATGATTCATTGCAGTGTGATGCCCTCTTGTATGAAATGAGGAATAACTACTTACTAAATATATAGTAAGGAGAGACAAAAAAAAAAAATGACCTTAAAAATTTATCCCTGGGGAAGAACAGGCATCACTGATTATATTCTAAGGTAGCTGCTTTTGATAGGCATTTGTATGGTGGTAGGGCTAATATATGTCCCCAGTTCCCACCAGTTTCCAGGAGTGCTGTGTTTGTGGTGTGTGTTTGTTTGTTTTTTTTCCCTCCTTTGGCTATATCTGGTTGGAATTGAAGATTTGGGATGTTTTTGGGAAGTTTGTTTGCAGTTTTCAGATGACCCATAGCCTTCTCAGACCAGAGGCTTCAGCTGGGTGTCAAGAAGCTGCCTTCTGAAAAATGGCTGCTACAAGTATACAAATTGGTTGTACGGTATAGAGTGCCTATGAAGTGCACAGTGGTACTGCACCTGGAGCCTCGCCATCATTACAAACATTCATTACCAGCATTTCCAATTGGTTTGGCCTGTTCGAAGTATGCAAGGCTGATCAGATTTATTTGGCAGTTCCACAGTTTAAGATCTGGTATCCCACTTGAGGAACTCAGAAATAAGGTTTTCAAAACTGGGTGGGTACTGGGTGGTATACTTCTTGAGGAAGTACTACTGGTTCCTCCACCTGTTTGCTTTGGTGAGGTGTGTATTTAAATGTCCAAATAATATTAAGCAAATTGATGTAGAACATGATGCTTCTTAGAAGCTAGACGTGAGGTTACAAAATAAACCCTTGTGAGGATATTGAAGTACTATGGACCTTGTCCCCTTGCCTTCAGTAATATAAAGGTATAGCAGTTGTCCATAATGTTTCTGGTTGCTCTCTAAAGCCCTGAGTAAGCGTAGTGGCACATTATGGTGGGGAGAGTGTCAAAGATTTGTCAGCTGTGTTTGGAGGTTATTAGTTACTTTATTTTTCTTTTTGAAGGTGCTCAGAAATTATGCTGATATTTATACAGAACTGAATAAAAAACTTACAAGTTTTGGAACCTAATATTAGGTACCTGATTTAGAATTTTAGGGCCATGTGTGCCTTGGTAATTTTAGTCAGTGCAGTTAGAGTTTGTTCTTATTTAGATTGTATGTCTTTCTATATAGCACCTGATAGAAGTCCAAGTAGTAGGTATTTGAGAACTGCTGTACTAACTAATATGCTCAGGGACTTTGAACATTATTCAGTGAAACAGCTGGAGCTTGGTTGAAAATCACCATGCTACAGTCAAAATGCTGTGCTGTGGGCTTCAGAACTGTGTTGATTTGCTTAACATTTAGAATAGGTAATGAGGTAGAATTTAAAGTGGGGTTGAGCTCTAAATTTGAGTATTGCATACTGAAACAAATACCTTTTTATTTCCTCATGAAATGAAACCATTAAAAAGGCTCACAGAAGTCCACCCTGAAGTCCTGTGTGCTGCTGTGAGAGCATCAGGCAGAAGCTTGACAGAGTGAAGCTGTGATGCAGCTGTTGTAGAAAGCTCATACTGGTGTCACACTACGACCTATGAATCTTGATAAGAGTAGCTTTGTTTCTTCTGGAGCATCCTTGATAGACTAGACATTTCCCTCCTGCTGTTTATACCCTTTTTGTGCACTATCATTGCCTCCTATTGCTGGTCCCAGACTGTGCTGCAGGCACTACTGCAGAGAGGCAAGTGTTTCTAATTTATTATTTTAATACCATGAACTTTAGGAGCTGAGTATACTATACTTCTGATACTTGTGACTGCTTAACAGTGGAAGTACTGTAGCATCCTCTAATAAGGTTGCCCCTGAATACCACTCGAGACTTTTAGAAGGTCAGAGTGACAGTTTACTAAGCTGTGTTTTCTCACAGGGAGCATTTTACATTGTGAGCTGTAATACAGCCTGGATTCTCACTCGTCTCCAGATGTGATTAATGATTCTTTGCTTTGCATAGCCCTGAAAGTGCAGCTCGTTATTGGTTTTATCAAGTGGAGTGATGCAGAAAGAGGTTATCTTCCTCAGTTTATAATACAACGGCTCCCAGTACAAGTGTCTTGTCTTGTTAAGGCAAAGGGACTACAAAGAAACAGCAGCTCTAGTCCTTCTGCTCCCTTCTGTTCCTTGTGGAAGCTTTATTGGAGCTGAGCTTCCTATGATTGACAGGGAGCCTGTACTACCAGGGAAGGTTGGTTCTTCTGTCCCCACTCCTCCATGCCCTGAGTCCTGTGACTAAATGCACTCCTGAACTCTGCTGCATCAAGAGCTAGTGGTTAAAACTTGGTCCGCTGAGAAGAGGGTATGCTAACTTCGTCTCACTGAAGCAAGGTCATCTGTATGTCATGAGAGACAGAGCCACAACAAATAGGACAAAGACTGCTTCAGAATTATGTGGAAATATATAGTTGTGTCTTTGTGCAAAGGGACTATAAAATTCTTTATTGAATTTAAAGCAAAGAGAACAAGAGGAAGCAACAATACCCTGTGAATGCTCTTCCATCATTCCCTAAGCTTGATTGTCTCTTGCTTTACTATATGTCTTCTCCTGGAAATGTTACTGTGTGTAAACAAGTCACCTCTGAAAGGATTATATCACCATATTCCTTTTTAAATGCCTGGGGCTTTAACTTCTTCCTTAATGTTCTCTTTTCTCTGACACTAAGGATTGAGAGTTATTTGTAGAACAGTGACATGTTTGCCATTCACTGAATGACCTCCAGCCTGGCATAAGTGCCAATAACCATCTAAATGCCCCTTCCCTGCAGCTCTGCATGGTCTCTGTGATGCATTATCTTGCAGTCTAATACACAAAAGTCTGCGGCAGAAATCAAGACACTCCTGGATTAGGAAATCAACCTGATGGTCTGTGTTACCTGTTGAACATTAAAGGTTTATGAAGGGAGTGGGGTCCCAGACTTTTGGGTAGCTCTGTAATTTTACAGGTTTTGTGCCACCACTGTTGGGTCAGACTAGTGAAGTTTTCATGTGAGTCAGATTGTTCAAAAGCTGTGATTGAGTTCCCTGAAGTTGAAAAATGTTAGCAGGAGTGTCAGTCCTTTAAGACTACTTCAGGAGTTCCTCGATGAATTTAGCAGACATTTCCATATGGCTGTTATACTGTTCTATCGTTTTAATTGAAACGCATTTAAAATGCTTTTTTTTACGTGAATGTTGCTGACCTATTCCTGCTCTTGATTTAATATAAGTCGTAACACCATTCATTTAGTTGAGTTACCTGGATGCCTTAGCTTGTTTTTGAAGTAGCTGTAAATATTTGGTGTTGGACCCTGCTGCTTGTTAATCTACTGTGCTGGGTCAGCAGTTGTTCTGTAAGCATTATTGTATAGATTACTCACAGGTGCACTTATGAGTGAGGTATTACAGATGGCATTTAGCAGACATAATCATTGTTAACCTCACCACTTTCTGTTAGACATTTGCTTTCACACACTGATAGCTTTTGGAGTTGTGTTATTTTTATTTATTATTTTTTTCTTTTTTTAAAATGCTTTGTATGCAGGTGTGTTATTTGGAATGGGGCACCAAGCTGTCTTTAACCATTTGAGCTAACAGGAAAATGAATATACATTTACTTATTTTCATACACTCACACAGAGCCCTCTTTTGAAATTAGTTGACATTGGAGCTGGTTGCTGTTTTTGTGGATGATAGATTCTCATCTTGTCCAGTATCAGTGCACCAATAGTTCCACGTCTTGCAGTCACTAATAAAACCCAAACAAACAAAACTTGCATGCCCCCCCTCGCCCGCCCAACCACTAGGGTATAAGCAATAATAGTATCACTGGAGTTCCTGAGATAAAAGCTCCAATTCATTACTGCTTGCACAGATAGTAAAGCATTCAGATAAATTCCTTTTAGAAGGTCTTGTTATTGTCTATCAGTTGAGGCTTTTAAGAGCAGCTTACACTGAGTTCTGTGAGGAGTCACTTAGGTGTAGCAGATTGAGCCCTGAAGCCAGGAGATGCACTAGCTGGCCTCCTGTAGTGATGTGTGGTGGGGTTTTCTTTGTTTTGTGTGGGGTTATTTTGTTTGGGGTTTTTTGTTTGTTTGTTTTTGTTTGTTTGTTTTTCTTTTCTTTTTTTTTTCTTTTTTTGTTCTGTGATTTGATATTGTATAAGGATGTGGCAAATTCAGAAGTCAAGTAAAGTAGTGAGCTTTCAGATTTTGGCTTTGGTTTTTTGCCTGCATGTCTCTGGTCAGCAGCTTTGATGTCATGTTGTATCTAAAATCTGTGTGTATACAGATATATAAAAGCTAGTTTCTTTCTGAAAGTGGAAAACAGAAGAGGCTCTTTTTTTCCTGTTTGCAAGGCTCATCCAAGTCTGATTTATGGAGAAACTGAATATGAAGCAAAGAAATGAGGCAGTTTATTTACATGGGAGAAGACATAATATGTATAGGTTTCAGATCTTTCAAGATCCAAAATAACAAATCCGAGGCATACTTGTGGATTCACTTTAGATTTCAACACCCTGAGACATTAATCAAAGCTTAATCTATGCAGAAAATAGCACTATCAAGAGTAAACCTAAAATCAAAGTCTTAACAAACCCTAAAAAAACCCTAAGCAAACAAACCACCTGAAAACAAATATAAAGGGTTAACAGCTTCTCTTCATAAGTCAGTTTTCAGCAGCTTTTGCTTCTAGTTAGTTGTGGGTTTGGATGTAACCCAAAGGATTTGGACCTTTAAGAACAGTGCTGTTAACTAGTGGTTTGTCCAGGGAAATTACCAGCCAGAAATGTAACCAATTTGTTTCTGTGTGACATGATAAAAATAATCTATGCTGGTCTTAAAGCACTGTTGTTGAAAAATGGGGATGAAAGGAGAGAAAGGGGGGATACTCCTCTACCCGTCCACACAGAAAAACCAACCAAAGAAAACCTTGAACAAAAATGACAAAACTTAACCAACCAACCAAAAAAAACCACAGACTCCAAATACTCCAACCACCAACCCAACCCACGAATTAACAAAAAAGCCAAGAACCCAGTAGCAGATCTTACCCAGTACAAAATACAGTAAATTAACAAGGGAGACCTCTGCTGTACACACCTGCTCTTTGGTACATTATAGAACATTGCCCATCTCTGAACTCTGCAGACAGAGAGGAATTTGCAGTGTGTCCAGCAAGATTAATCTGATCTACTGCTAGATAATTTCAAGATTGAAAAGAACTGTCAGATGGCCCTTCCACTAACATGACTATACCTGATCACAGCAAAGAATAACCAGTTCTTAAGATTTTTGGCTTACATCTTTTTATAAATTACAGCTGTGCTGGATTACATGCAAGTAATTTATGGAAAGAGGTTCTTCTTTCCCTCCAGCTCTGACCTTAAACATGGGGAATATGATTAACAGTGTTTGTGTAGTAGTGACTTTGCATAATTAAAAAGAGAATTGAGAGTTTAAAATTGCTACAGGAACACTCAGTTAAATTTTACATAGTACACATAGTAGCTTTTGGATTGCTTTTAAATTAAAGCTATTGCTGTACATCCAGTTGCAGTTGAAGCTGCTGGAAGGCTTTTCCTGTCATTTCCTAGCTTTGAATTTTATTTTGAATGGCAGTTGAATTTTCTCATCACTAGTGCTGATTCTTTGTAGCTTGTGTTGATGGATTGTCTGCCAGCCTTCCTCTGTCAGGGCAGAAGCTGGAGAGACGCACGTGTTTATCAGCCAGTTGAAATAAATGGGAAGCTGACTAGTGGATTCAGTAGAAGCAGAACCTGTCCCCTCGCAATTAATTTATTTTGTAGTTGTGACTGCTGGTGTGGGCTCTGTTTTGTTTTATTTTTTTTTCTTTTACTGTAGCTCATCTCTTTCTAATCTTTCCCCAGAATTACGTGGTCAACATTGTCCTGGGCAAAACAGCAATAAGAGAGTAGTTCGGAAATGCTCTTGTGTGTGGTTTTTGACCAAATTGGTCAGGGGTAAAAGCTGTCTGTGTGTCTGACACAAGTTAGTTTTTGCTTCAAAAGGAAGCTACATGGATGTTACAGAGTGCTGAGGCCTCAAGAGTTTGTAATCTAGAAAAGCTTTGACGTATGTGACAGTGTCAGTAAGGGTGTCTGTGGACCTGCTTGATGGAGGCACAGCAAAGGCTGTCAGCAGAGTGTTCCTTCTTTTTAATTTTCTTCTCTTTCCACAAACATAGCTCACAATTATGTATGCTATATACGCATGTATGAAAGTAGAGTACCATTCTGCTTCCATAGCAGAAGGGCAGTGGTATGTCAATGAAATCTCTCTGTATATATATGTAAGATTTAATTGCTTTTGTGCTTACAGCTGATTAAGCTGTGGCAAGCAAAGAGCATTCATGTACAGACCTGACCTAAGCACAGGCCAAAGCTCCAGCTGCTCAGGATGCGTTAAAAGGATGCTGAGTTGAAACCACACCTAGGCACTTGTTCAGCAGACGGTGTGACTTAAATTACTTGAAACTTCCCTGAGCTTGACTCGTGTCACCAAGCAGCTGTGCAAATACAGTGTCAATCTTCAGGTGCTCCATTTTGAGACTTTCCACTCTTTACGAGAGTTTTATGTTCGGGGGAAATCCGGAAGGCTGACGCAACGTTTCTACTACAGAGTTTGACTTGTGTATCGGTAATGCTTACAAGATAGCAACATCTTTGTCTGCTTTAAATGTAACCGAAAGCCTCTAATGCAGATACTTTAACAGAGTCAACACTTTCACTTCTGGAAATGAATGCTGTGCAAGCTGTGAAGGGTAAGGCACAGCCTTGTGAGTGTAATCTGTGTCCCCATGTGGAGCAGTTTCTGTACCCAGTTTACAGTTGTATTTTAAAACCATCTAAGCAGTGTTTTGCCATACTGTGAATCCAAAAGAGACAAAATGTTAAGGAGGGTATCTTGAGAGTTAAGCAGCTACAGATCTTCGGCTTGGACTTTTGGTCTGCTAAAGGCAGTGGTGCCATGGCTGAGCTGCTGCAGATGCTACAAGAATAGCTCTTGGGCAGCATGTGACCGCTTCATTTTGTAATGAGCTGACCTGGGTACACCAGAGATGATTAAGCTCTGCTATGAAAGTGTCTGTCTTCATATTGCCACTTCCTGATACAAATGGGAAATTTAACATTCAAGCTCCTTAAAGAAGAACTCAATTTATTTTTTTACTTAAGAAAAAAGAGAAAAAAGGAGAAATACTGAGTACTGAAGCTTTTGTTAAGGGCAACTTACTGTTTGGCTTTCTGGACTTTTGACAGCAATGGTCTTGAAAGGTCACTGCTGCAAGACTTCGCTTCAGACTGATCTAATGACTTTCACTGGGTTCAAAGTAGGATGAAGGGTGTTATCTGCAGTCGTATCTTTTTAGGGTGCTGGCATATTCCTGCTGTTATTGAGATTGCTTTCATATCAGCTCTTCTTTCTTTGCCCAGAATCCACTGTGGGAATGACCTTTAGTACTGTGTGCACAGGCTTTGAGCCCTTCTAATGACTTTGGTAACTGTGAACAGAGAATTTAAATAGTCGTATTTTAAGTGTGGGCAGTAAGATCACTGATATCAGATGTTCTTTCTTGAACTGACTTGTTGTAAGATTTTCAGTTGGAAACTAAATTTCCTGGTTCCATGTGGCTCTATTTAATAGACTACTGTTCTTATGCATAGGTCAGTAGTTATGCTGCTGCTGTATTAACCTGACTCATAGTAAGGAGTTTTGTCACTTGGGCCTGTGGAAGAATTTCTTCTTTCATCTTGGTCTGCCATCCTGTTATAAGTTGAATTTTTGTGCCAACAAACCTTTTTAAGTCATTATGAAACTTGATCTACTTTGTAATGTTTTGCTTTGTCTTCTGTGACTGTTTTTGGTTTTTGTTTTTTTTTCTTCACACCTACAGCTACCGTAGTTGTGTTGACAGAGCCCCAGGTGTAAGCCTGAATACACAGAGAGCATAGCAGTTGTCACCTGGGAGGAGCAACAGCAATGCTAGGAGAAAAAAAAATAGCTTCTTTTAGAATACAGTACACCTCCACGAGGAGGGTTTTCTGGCAGGGACATGGGCAGAGTGTGTTGCAACACGGACAAGCTCTGCATGTCTCCTTTCTCTGCAGCAGGCTGTTTTTCCTGCTGATGGAGTGTGAAGTCTGTGTGAAATTACCAGTCAGTGTCTGGCTTCCCCAGAGGGCACAGAGAGTGATGAGAGCTGGGTCGTGGCCTTGCGGTACCACTCGGTGGAGATGGCCATATGGTGTGGGAGAAGGTGCTTAGAAGGGATGTCACAACAGATGTTTGATAGCAGATTTGGTGCCAAAAGCTTTAAGTGTCAGCTAGCCCCAGTAAGGTGGTGTTAGAGCTGGCCCAGGGGTGCAGTTAAGGAGGAATGCTGTTTAGATAACACATATTGTAATTTATTTTTTGCATTGGTATTGTAGTGTGTATTTTATCAGGCAGACAAAGGCATAACAAGACCCAGAGGTTGGACATTGGAGCCAAACAAATTCATACTTGAATTAGGTACAGATTTTTAACATGGAGAAGAATAACCAGCCATTTGAACATTGTACCTTGAGAAAGATGTATTCTTCATCGGCGTAAATCAGTTGCAAGTCATACTTAACTCGAAACAAGAATGAATTTCAGGCTATCCTTTATAGAAAAGACTTAAACTAGACTGTCACAGAGATCCTTTCTCACTTCTAAATCTACAAATCTGAAACACTTAGTCCACCATAGGAGAGACTTCTTTACTATTCAAGTCATCAATACAAACTTAGGGGAAAAGAAAGGAACTGTTGTATGCCAGGGTATTGCAGTGTGGAGTGTCAAGTGACTGGTCTCATCTTGCAAAGGAGATCTTTGAGAAGTGCGAGCAGATTTCATAGCTCTTGTGATGTGGTTCAGAAACCAAGGACTGTGCTTCCTCCTTAGATTTTGAGCAAGGTGTATGTTTGAAAAAACCCAAAACAACCCCCTCAATAACCCCTGTAGCACTTGGTTATGGTTCCCAGGCAGCAAGATGAGCTTACTGCAGTAAGATTATACTACACAGTGTGCTCAATTTACTACTAGTTACTGTGAGCTATTAAAAGTTTTTAAATTATTCCTATAGATTCTATCCTTATTTATCTATAAATATTATAATTGTGAATCCCACAAGGGGGAAGAAAAAGCTTGAATTTGGACAGGAGGCCGAATAGTTATGCTGAACTTATACAACATTATGCCCAACTATTCTGTTTCTCACCTAGATTTACATTTGCTGAATAAATTTGCTGAAATAAATAGCCAGTTTCCTTTGAGAACAAAGTTGGAACTGAATAAATGTAAGGCTTCAGAGTGCTAACAAAGGGACTGAACTCTAAAATAATGCAGTTATACAGCCCAAATAATGTAAATTAGAACAGCAGAGAGGAATATGAATACATAAGGGGAGCTGCTAATATTTTGTGAGAGTTTATAAACTTATAGTTTTGTAGTTGGATCCTTTGCCAGTTAATCTTCCCTTCCTCTCACCTAATAGAAAATACGTATGGAAATTACGCATCTTATGATTACAACAGTAGGTAAAAAGAGTTTTGTTACTTTTCTTGAAGGAGCGTATCAAAAGAGGAGAGTGTGGCAAGGAAAGCCTGCTGTTTTGTTCACTGGAAGAGACTGTCAGCTGTGAAGGTTATCTGCAGAGAAGAATTGTCCCATTCACAACTTTCCCAATAGCATACATAACAGACCTTGGAAATATGCACTAGTTCTGTTATAGCGGGATAAGAAATGACTTTCGACTGCAGCAAAAAAGACTCAAGATAGATATTAGGGGAGAAAAGTATATGTAGCAGGAGGAAGCACTGGAATATGCCGTTTGAGATGATGTAGTCCCTGTCACTGGGAACTTTCCTTTATCAGGGGTAGGCAGAAGAATTGCCTAGAGAGTTGATTCTGTGTAGGGACAAAGGAATGGACTAGATGATCTTCTGAAGATAAAAACATAAGAGACTGAGATGTGTATTTAAGAATCATATCCCTAGAGTCAGAATGAGCTTTCTGTATCAGGTGCTGAAGGACAGCCTGTTTCTGCAGAGTTTCTCACTCAGGTAGCTATACTAGCTGGGCTACTCAAACAAATAGGACTTACTCTCCTGTTTTAAAGTTTTCAGTCTGTAAATTACTAATGCTTTGTTCTACAGTACAGTAATAATATTTCAGCAAACGTGATTTTAAGCAAAATCACAGATGACCTCGAAAGGACACAGATATATAAAAAGGAATATGAGGAGTGAAGTGCTATAAGTTCTGAAATAAGGAGTGATAACTAGCAATTGCTGTAAATTTGCCAGACGGTGAAATCTGTCTCTGTGATTTCATTTTATCAGTTTCCATACTGCTGCTAATTGACATTTGAATTTTGAGAGATTTCAGAGAGATTACCTTGAAGAAAATCTGGACATTTACAAGTCCTCTTATTCTGTTAGTTTTTGTAGATGATTTTTTGTCTTGTTAAGGAACAGAAGTGTCTTCTGGAGATTGACAGGAGTTTTCTATGAATCTACTTTCTCTTGATGTTCAAAAGGGACTTTAGATTATCAAAAAGAAAGCTTTCAGAAAATGGCTCCTTTTTTTTTTTTCTTTCACAAACTCAGAGTATGTGTTTCTGAAGTGTAAAAATCAGCAAGAAAATGCATCTATAAAGAGTTTTTCTATAGTTTAATTCACTTTATACTTACGGAATTAATTTATGTCATTTTCAAGCATGTCACTGTAGAGATGAGCCCTGTTGTCAGTGTAATTTATACAGTCATTATTATCTCAAATGAGAGACCATGCCTGAAATTATAGGATTCCATGTGGTTGGAGGTACAATAGTTATGGAAGCTGTGTGCAGTGTGCACATATGCTACACTGGCAGATGGCTGAGGTGAACATCCGCAGTCTCTTCAGCTTTAAAAATCAGGATTGGTGGCAGCATTGTCAAAACATGTCAGCACTTGGAGGGCGGTGTGCAACAAACCACTGGCTCCACAACACATCTTGGTGCACACCTCAGGGCTTTGAAACAAATTACATTCTTACTATACCACTGTTGTGTTTTTTGTTTGGTTGGTTGGTTGGGTTTTTTTTAGTTGCTACGTACTTAAAGTTTGCGCTACTAAACCCAGAAGACTGTACCACTTAGGAAAAGGGTATGGCGCTGAGACGTTTTCATTGATACCTTGCATCACTTGTGCTTATATTGTGATTTATACTTAGCCCTCTGTCTGGAGTTTAATTTGTTTTTATGTCCTGGATAGGTGTGTCAAATTCTAGTACTTGGTGATTCATAACAACTGCTCACAGAATTAAAATACACTGAGGTGGTAAGGGGAGAAGAGGAGGCAGAGGAGGAAGCTGGGGAAGAGTGTTTTCTGGACTGCCATATCATAAGTTGCTGAATAGTCTGGAGTAGCAAAAGCTATAGGTGATTTCTCTAGGGAAGGGTATAGAGGTTTTGAATCTAGTAGTTTTTCTGCTACTACTTTTACAATAGGCTGTGACTACAGAGGGCACAGAGGGTAATGTCATAAAACAGAGGAAAGAAATGGAGCAAGATTCAGGAATAAATACAAGTAGTCTCTAAATTATGTGCTGGCTTGAATTTATTTGATGGATTATTTACAGAAGACAACACCCTGCCTGAGAGGACAAAGATGACATTTTGTTCTTTAGGGGCATAAAACTAGTTTTCCTAATTATTCCTGACATTTTGTCATTCATGCTATGAGCTTCCTTAGAGGATAGAAGTAAATAGCCAGTCTCCTGTGAGAGTGAAACATGAACTGAATGAGTTTAAGGTTTGCAATGTGCTAGCATTGGCACCAGGTCCTAAAATGATGTTGTCGGAGTTCCAAAACAAGACAATGGGGAACAGTGTAAGATACCTAGGGTACATTACAGAGGCAGACACAGTAGGGTTCTCTGAATATAATATAGAAAATTCTAAATTAGGAAGGCATTTATATGCAGCTTTATAGTTTTGAAGTTTAGGTTTAAGTAGAAGGATGAACTTTGAATATATTATTGCTGTATTATTTTAGCACCCTCAAGTCCTCACAAGACATCTGTGATAGAGGAGGTAGATGACAAAATGCTATTCCTGCCTTGAACACTTAAGTTTCATCTTGCTCAGAGAAGCCTCCTGGCTGATCCTAGTACTTTCATTTGCTCCTACTCAACACAGAGGTGCTCAGAGCCTGTGCAGAGGTGTAGTTTACAGCACTAGTAGCCAAAATCAACAGCAGCTAAAAAAGCGCAGGTATTTTCCAAAGAGACATTTTGCTGATCATTTCCCTTATATGAGAATTCAGATAGCAAAACACGTGTTGTTTAGAAAACACTCTGATTCTGTTCTCATGATATTCTGCAAATCTAATGATTCCTTTTAGTTTTTGACATACTAGTGCTTTACAACATTTTGTATGTATTGGGGAGGTTTCGCCCCAAGACTCTGGATGTTCATTCAAGTTAATTGTTTCTCAGCTATTCTGTACAAAGTTGTGATTTTTTTCTTTGTAGCCACTAGATTTATTTTTTGGCTTAAACATTAATACTGCTGTTTTTTCCACTTTTGTGCAGGTATCTATGGGAAAGGCAGTGTGCAGTGTAGTACAAAGAGAAGCATTTTGTCAGTATACTTATTTCCAATTATAATGAATCTGAAGGTACTTCAGGAGTTCTGTTCTGTGTAATGTTGGGAAACATTTTAACCTTGTTGTGCCACAGTTCCTCATCAATAAATTATAGACAATGATTCTTTTAGAATACCCTGGTAAAGAGCTCTAAAATTTATATAGTAGTAATGGTACTGATTTTTTTTTCCTTTTAATGTTCTTGTTAATTGCAGATTTCGAGATAACGTTGCGTTGTCAGAACCTAAAGAACAGTCCCTGAACCCTCTCAGCAAGGATGTCCTTTCTTAGATTGTAGCCTCTGCTTCTGGCAGTTTGAATGTCATCATCAGAAGCAAAACAAATGTAGTTGAACAGATGTAGTATGGAAAAAAATACAAGTCCCACCAGGGGATTTTTTTTGGCTTGTTTTTCTGAAATAATATATGTTGATTGCTATCATTTCACTGCTGCTTTCAGTTAGTAATACAGCAGATTACAAAATCTGTGACAAAGTCACAGAAAAAGTATTTTTTAGGAGACAGTATTCAGAATGTTATGGTATTTAGAGACTAATTTAAGAATTCAGTCTCTTTTGAGAGGTAAACTGACCATTGCAGAAATGCAGCTGACTACTGATGGGCTGCTGACATTTCATAAAAATGTTTCATAAACCTAGAGCAAGCTCTGCTTTTATGAGAAAAGCAAAGAGAGGAGAGACTGCTTTGGTTTGGGGATTCCACTACCACCCCTTTGATATCGTGCTAAATGCAATGTGTCTTTTCAAGTGACCTTTATTTTAACTTTAATCTTTCTTAACGTCTTTGGGGAAGTTGTATTATCTGAATGTCTTCCATGTGTGAAAATTTACATTACCATCCTTTAGCACCTTTTATACTTTTCAGGTGGATATTAATGTTATTACAGTAGTAATAGTGTTGAGAGCAGGGCTGGCTTTGGGGGCATTTAAAACAACTTTACAATATTAGAACGGTCCTTATACCATTTGTGTGATTAAAAATTTTGTCAATCACCAAAAAAAAAAAAAAGCATTGAAGAGGCTGAGAATAGAATTCCTGTATTGAAAACCACACATTTTAAATAATAAGCATTTTTCTTATTAAGAGTTTGAATGCTGAGAGAAGATGCATGAGCAGCACCTGTAGCATCTTTTGAAGGTTCAGATTCCCAGTCCATTCTTAATGAGGTAGTATATGTGGAAATAATAGGAAAATAACCTTGAAGGTTTCTGTGCCTATCTGAGTGTGAATGGATCTATGTCAGACCTAATTAGGTCTGCTGAGGCAAACATAAATGCCAATTGCTTTTTCCCAAATGCATCCAACTACTTTTGAGATTGTGAATGGGGTCCAGTGAGCATACGGCTCTCTTAACATCACCTTTATTCCTTATGTGTTTTTGTTCTGTCCCCTGTGATGTATGGCATTTGATTCTTTTCTTGAAGACAAAGAGCTGGAAACTTGCCGTTACCAGTCCAGTACTTGCATGTGCAGAAGCACAGATGTAACCTAACTAATTCAGAATATTTAATGAAAATGGTGATTATTCTACATGTCATTGGTTCCTAGGGTTTAATCAGTTGGATCATAGAGCTCTATTTATTTCATTTGTTGGAAACTTGATGACCCCTCCAGTGCCTTGTCTAACCTATTTTTTTATCCTATAGCCATGACTTTATCACATCCCATTGGAAGTCTGAAATGCACGTCTGTTTTCAACCATGGTTATACGTAAAAGCATTTTTCCTGCCAAGTTACATGTAGGAACACATATTGTGTGAACTCATATCTTCTTTCTTGGAAAGTGGTGTACTACTGGCTTTGCAGGGCCATCGTGAAATGTACTGTCTCTCAAATCTTGTCTCTCTGGGTGGCTTCTTCAGAAATATTTCCAAAATTCCATCTGTGTGCTCTTGTAGTTTGTTAGAAATTGTTATGTTTCCCTGGAGATCCCTTAAGAGCATACTAGGAATAAAAAGGGTATTGTCTAGAAGTAGCATCACTGAGTCAGTAGAGTCTCTGATTGTGCTGGAAAGAATGCACCTTGCTTTTAAATTTGTTTGGGGGATTTGGGCTCAAGTGGCAGTTTGAAATTGTTCACATGAGAAAGTTTATTTAAAGGCATGAGCTGCACTGTGTAAGTAAACTTTTACAAATCCCTTTATGGACTGTGTTTTGTGATGTGAAAGCAGCTTACTCAGTTCAACTTAAATGTGTTCCTAAGAAAAAGAACTTAAATAAAAATGAAGTAAACCTAGTGGGAACTGGAACAAGATTGTCCATGCAGCTTTTTGTACAAATATAATTGGTTGAAAATAATATCTTCCAGATATCTATTCAGCATTTTCTTGGAGACAGTCCCTTGCTGGGAGTGGAGGCATGTGTGGCAAGACTTTCAGCTTCCACTGCTAGCATTCCTAACATTGAAATCAGCGGAAAAATCATATAAGATGTGATTTTGGGCCTGGTTTTAATAGTGGAGTGAAATTTCAGAAACTATCTACATTTATGGCTTGTCACTAGCAGACTGAAGGTTTGAGAAACTGACTCCTTTCAGTGTCCCACTTTCAAGAGATCAAGAGATCCCTTGAAATATATTCTGTGCCATGTAATGCTCAGAAAAGTGCATGTGATTTAACAAATATGAGATAAGTGCATGTATCACCAGATGGTCCCGGAGATTCCTCTGTAGATAGTGCTTCTGTTCTTACAGTTTGCTCAATTTTAGCCTTATTTTCTTTCAAAGTGATATTTAAAAAAAAAAATATAATAAAAATCAGATAGTCTTTTTTATTAACTCACTGTAAATGTAATAACTTTTTAAACATTTTAATTACTTCTTATGGAAGTAGGTGAGAGTAGGATATTTTGTTATATTGCAGTAAAGCAGATATGGTCTTTTAAGGGGTTTCTTTGCAAGTACTTCTTCCAGAGTACTTGCTAGAGATACTCAAGCTGTTCATGGATTATTATGGTTGCTGGATTTTATATGTATGTATAACTCCTAGTTGAATGTAATGGCATGTATTCTTAAAAACATTACGTAGCATTATTATCCTTACAATTGTTATTGATATTTAGTTAACATTTGAGTCACCTTAAATTCTGTCTTTGGAACCAGAGGAGCAGGAGGACTGACGGGTACATCATGGCAGTGCTCTTGGTACACAGTGGTGTGCTAATATAGCAGTACTGCTTTGAGGACCTCTTATTGTGTCTGTATGTGTCACTGGTTCAGAATTTTGCGTATGCTGGTTAACGTCCTGTTGATGTTAGTGCGAATGTGATCTGTGTGTGATTCCGATTAGCAAGGTAATTGTGACACGTCTGAAGGCTGAGGCTTTATCCTGTGCGGATCTGGTCATTATAACATACAGGATAAGAATATAGGCTGGCTAATCAGAATTAAAAAGTTAATTACTGTGAAAATGCTTATTCCTTTTCTCTTGAGAACACACTGTTCAACAATTCATTATTAAGCAATTATATTTTATACGACATTACAGATTTGCTTGATGTTTTGCAGACAAAGCCCCAAGTTGTTCAAAGGCTAAATTAGCAAGGGATGCTTCTAAATAATAGGAGAGGATATTGTTATTTCCTTGCATGTTCTGCAGTTAGGGAACTTTGCTTTTAGGATGTTCTGTTCTTATTTTTATTTTTTTCCTGTCTCCTTATTTCTGGAAATTTTCCACATTATCTTGTCAGTCACCGTTATATGAATGACTTGATGGCTATTAAAAACAAAATTAAAACTTTTATTTGCATTTAAATATGTCCTGAAAGATGAGGCTCTAGGCTAGTGGAAATTGACATATAGGTGGGTTCTTATTCAGAACTGTTCACATACTATTTTAAGACAACAGCTAAGATACTTGTAGCATAAACTATAAGAAAAGAGAGAATAGAAGCATCAAGTAAAGGTGAATGACCATGGTCACCACTGTAAGTAGTAAACTGCTTAACTGAAAATCCAGGTATGTATGGGTGCTGCGTGTTTGAACACATTGGTTTTGGGTCTGGGAACTCTGGCCTTTTATCTTGTTTGATTTTGTTTTCATATTCGTATCTTAATTTTCTTTTCATGTTTAAGTAGTTTCATTATATTTGGTAGCAACATGTTTGCTTTATCTTCACTGTTAATAGCCTAATTGTTTCTCTTGCCTTAAGTAATATCTCGTTAACTTTATAAGCCATCTTTTCCACATCATCTACAGAATTAATTTCCTGTGCATGTAGTTGTATTGTTTGCAGCATCTTTCCCAAAACTTTCTCAATTAACATTTTAATTGTTGTACTGGATTTTTTTTCTGTAAGAATTAAGCTCTGAAGGCCGTTGATAAAAATTTATATTACTAGTTGGTGATCTTTCAGACATCACTAAAAAAATCTATGTGTTCTCTATTATTGAACAGCTTAAGGATTTAAAGGTGATATAGTTCTTTTTTTAAACAAACAAAAACCAACTACCACACAATAACTGAGTGCCGTTTTCTAAATCCAAATTAAGGTTGTCAATAACTTTTGATGTGCTAACAACAGATGTGGTTGGGGATTTTAAAGGAGGTGTGTGTAGTGATTGTTTCCCCAAGTAAGTATTTTATTGCCTTTTTCTGTAGCTTACATTCATCAGAAAGAATTAGGCCTTGTAGACAGCAAACAGATGCTGCAAGCAGGTATGTTTTAGCTCTTGGAATACTCTGCAGTATTCCCTTCCCTTCATTTTGTTGAAGTTACGTAGTGGAAATATAATTAAGTAATCATGATAGACTAGCACGTAATTTTAACCATCTTGCTTTTATATCTTTAATGGGAATATTGCTTGCTTGTGTGTGTGTGCGTGCACGCAAGGTGTCTTAGATTGTGACATACTTCTTGGTTTTCAGATTCCAGTCATTTATTTTAGCAGTGTGTGGCCAAGGTCCCTTGTGGATATTGGAAGGCTGGAGTACCTTGTTGGAAGATGCAGTGCTGCTGCAGGGGTTGTAGTTCTTCAAGGGAAGTTACATTGTTGAGACAGCATTTATTCACTATGTCTTTAGGTCTTTGTTGCAAGTCAGGTTATTCTGGGAGGAACAAAGCACCAAAGAGTCGAGTTATTAGCATGACAAATATGTATGTGTCAGGGAAGCAGATGAATTAATGAAAAAAAATCCCCATCTAAAGTGGTACCTAATAGACCTCTGGTGCTAAAAATAGAACATATTTCAATTTTTAAAGAAAAAAACCAAATCAAACCAACCTCCCAAATGGTGTTTCCCTGTCACCTGATAGATCCAAAGAAGCTCCTGTGGAGCTCTAGAAGATCAGCTCTCCCCCCAGTCCTTGAAGAGAGCTGCTGTGCTCATTATGTTTAATTTTCAGGAGAGTAAGATGAGATGAGCACCTGTATTCAGAGGCACTTTGTGCCTTTATTGTATGTCTTGGTTGAGAGACGATTATTCTGTCCTGGAAAATTACACAGATTTTTAAAATATGTCTTTGTCCTAAATTAGGTCAAGAAGTTGAATTCTCAGAGAAGTCCCTTAATTTTAGCTAAGATCAACAAAAGCATTTTCATTTAAATTATCTTAAAATGTTTAATTTCAAATGTGACTGTTGAAGCTCATGCTCTAAGAATGAAAATTCCTGCACAGTAAAATATTTCACTTGGAAAATGATGAGTTGGGATAGTTTAACAGCTTCAGAGATTTTGGAAACAAACATTTATCATAACTCATCTTTCCTGTGAACAATTTGTATTACTAATAAGTATTTATTTTGAGACAAAAAGATGTTGCTTTATCTCCTACATGTTTTTTTTCTGCTGTAAACTCAGAGCCTGGTGCTACACGATAAAATATGTGTGCTTCTTATAGAAATATTTTCATTCCAATGAGCTTTAAATTTAAAGTCTTGCTTGTATTTCTTTGTAAGACAACAAAAAACCTGACACTCAAAGAAAGGCTACTTCTATAATACAACCCTTATGTAGAATCAAAGACAGCATCAGTTTTTTACCTTACTTTAAAAAGGAAGGTGAGACAATGTAAGGTAATTTAGATGGGTATACATTTTCTATTAATGTTCATATGTTTGCTGAAAATCCTTGTATTGTAAAAACATTACGGTGCATTTTAAGATGGAAATAATTCTTTCAAACTATGCATAATTAAGCCTTGTATGTTTTTATCTAAGTAAGATGCATCTAGGGACAGATTCTTACCTGATATGTCCTGGTATTTCCTCATTAATTTTGATATTGTTGTGCCCATTCATGCTGGCACCAAGTGCTTATTTCCTAGATCTTCTTCAAGTCATTTAATCAGTTAAGGTACTTCAAATCCGTGTACTGTTGTATGAACATATTTAAGAGTTTGACTTTAGATTGTTGAACTTAGTGAGAGTTTTGTTTGCTACTGGGTTAGATGAAAGCTGGGTTAGATCAATTTGAATGTATATGGGAAAAGCAGACTCAGTTTTGTACACCTGGAACTAAAAAAAAATGAGATGAGTAACAAGGACTATCAGTGGTATGGAGTGTTTCCATGTAAAGAATCTAAATGGACTAGAACTTCAGCTTGGAAAAGAGATGACTGAGAGAAAATACGGTAGTAGCCTATAAAATCATAATTAGTACCAAAAAAAAGGTAAACTGGGAACAATTATTTTCTTTGTTTTTTGCTAATGCCAGAGCTGAGGTTTTAAAATGAAATAGTTGCATAGAAGGTTTGAAGCAAAGAAGTAATTTTTGTGCAGTGTGCAATTAAATTGTACAAGCTCACTGCCACAGATACAGGGGAAATTGAAAGTATGGAAGTTTCAGAGGCATTAGAGTAATTGATGGAGAAATAAATAGTAGGGGCTGTTACAGGCCTGGATGTACCCTCTGTTTCAGTTCCTAACCGCTGGGTGCTGAATGATATAATAAGGGAAGCATCATTTCGTGCATGTCCCGATTCTTGTATTCTTTCCAAAGCATTTAATGGTTGTTATTGTCAGAGTCAGAACAAACTTTGATTATTTTTTTTTAATTATTTTTTTTTAATTTTTGTTTTTACTTCCCCAGTACCTAAAGAACTAAAGAGATAGGCTGCTGTAAACTGGAGAAATAATTGTTCTGGGTTAAGACTTTAGGCTGCCTACCCAATCATACCTTTGGACAGTTTCTCACTGGTAGAGGTTACCCCACCCCAGGTAGCAGGGCGGCAAAGTGAATGGTCCTGATCTGTTTTGGTGTGCAGGGAGCAGGTTGGTTCAGAATGCTCTGCACGTACTAACGTTTTATCACACTGTTTTTGCAGTGAATGTCTGACCACGATGCAAGTCAGTTCATTCAACTTAGAGGGAAAAATGATATGATCAAGACAAATGCATCCACATTACATTTTGATTAATTTTTCAAAATGGGAGGGTAAATCCTGTACCCTTTGAAGTCATTGACAAAACTGTTATCAAGTAAAAGGAAAGCAGGTTTTACAGCATCGATTTTTGTTACATGGGTACAAATCTGTATGCAGAGAAATGTTTTACCTTGTGAAAACATAATTGCGGAAAATCATCTTATCTAGAGTTGAGTTTTCTTCTACTTCATTCTGCATAAAGGTTCATAGTCAGGGTATTAATAATTATTATGAGGTAACATAATAAAGTATTTTGTGTGTGTTTTTTCAGCAGCCTTGCCTGTCATTCTCTAATAATGTATTATGGGTATGAACCTTCTGATATCAGTAAAATACTATTAAAATAATTTGTAGTGCAATGTGTTGCATTCTTTTCCTCTGTTACCATAACTATATCATTAGTACTTATCTTTTTTTACTCATCAGTAAATAAACAGAATGTGAGGTGTTAAAGGGCATTTGAATACTACAGTGTTTCATTTGGACTTTATTTCACGTTTACCATTCCTTTCAGAATTGAAACACATCTTAGAGCAAGCTAAAGGATAGAATAGCTTTCCTCTTTGATGCTTTATAAAGTGCTTGAACTCCTTGCATGAAAAACTCGATATCAATGCAATATAATTATATTAATGATTATGGCAAAGTGCTGAGGAAAATTATGCAGGAAAGTGATTATATCCCTTTCTCTCTTGCAAAAAAAAACCAAAAAACCAACAAACCCAATGCTTGAATAGTTCTGCTTTTTATTACTTGAGAGATAAAAGTGGTGTAAAAGCAAAGCAAATCTGACTTACAGCGTGGATATTTAACTTCCAGGATTTCCATATATTTGCAGATTACCTACTTTATTACCTGAGCTCAGGAAAAACAACAACAACAACAACAAAAAACAACAACAAAATACTACCAATCAAAACAAACAAACAAAAACCTAGTGGCAACACACAGTATTCTAGACTTATTAAAAAATCCCCAAAGCAACCAAACAAAACCACCACCAAGAAGCATCTATAATTATAGACATGTTAAAAAAAAAGTATTTTGAGCCATAGAGCATTACAGTTTATAATACAAATTTCCCATCAGACGAGAGTGATAAAAATTTGTTTTCTAACCAGTCTTCCAGTAAAAACCAAGTAAATATGCTCATAACTGTGCATCAACACTGTGTGCTGACTATGGAAAAAGCCCTATTGAGTGTAGATCTCAAAAGAATTGACAGAGCAATGCGTCCTTGTTGGTTTAATTGTTCTTCAGAACTTACTGAAATGACAGCCAATGAAGAGTTCACCTGAATTGTGGAATGCAATATTGGACCTTAAGAAAGAAAGAAGATTGACTTTTGTTTTGTATCCCTGTAGAGGGACTGCCAGTATATAGCTAGTAAATGGTTTGTTCTTTCGCTTTCAATTTTAGGAAGTCTCTTGACCTTGTGTTGAGAAGCAGATGGGTTATTGAGGTCTAGCACCTCACACAGCACAATCTGCAGTGCTGGAACACAGGATTGTTGCGGAAATGGCTGTTTGGTTTGGATTCCCATTCTCTCCTGATAATTGTCAGTATGGTGAATGTATTCCCAAATTGGAGAAAAGGAGTCAATAAGTTGTTCTATACTATGCGGTTTTAGGTTATATTATGGTGTGACTAGATATGGGTAGGATAGTTTTGTACTTTTCAAATGCAATCTGCTTTGGAAACAACAATGCTACCAATTCATGTTTCTCTGGATATGCAGTGAGTGCAATTCTTACCTTCTGTTTTGTCAATTCAGTGTAAAGTTGACAAGAAAAAAGATTGGCTAGGCCATCTAATTGATGACAACTTTTATCTTGCCCCATGTAATAATTTTCTGGCTTTTAACTAGCTCTGTTTTTTTGTTGTTTTTTTTTTTTTAGGTAGCAGCAGGGGTTTTGTGGCCTTTACTCTCCTATTTGTCCAAGAGTACAAATCATCATTATTCTAATATCTAGGAACTGTCTTCTAATTTCCCCTCTTAAGTTTGTTTGTGGTTAATTTATACCTATTGATTCAAGTGTAAACATTTTCCTTTCAACACCCTTTTCCTGCATGGAATCTTCCACAGGAGATTCTATAGCTTTTACACAGAATTTTGTTGTTCTCTGTGTCTCTGAATGCAACATTGGATTCTATTCATCATTTTTACAACTTTGTTGTCTTTGTGTGACTTGTAGCATCTTGTGACCAGTTGGTATACCTATGTGCTTCTCATTATGCATTGGCCATTGGTGACCTCCCAGCATATTGCACATTCCTTTGTTTTTAGACACTCAAATGCATCTCTTATGCTTTCGGTATTATTGAGTTTCATCCTATTTTTGTTATTTTATACCTCAAACAATGCATTAAATTCCATGACACATCCATCTCTTTCTTTGTGTCGATAATGTCTTCTTATTTTGTCATTAGTAAACCTTGTCTTATGACACAGTTATTAATTAAAATATTAGGACTAGTCCCAGCACTGATCCCTGAGGAGCTATGCTAGTAACATTTTCCTCAGTGTGGTACATCTCGTTTTGAAACAAATCAGTGTCCTTTTCCATTAGCCAGTTTCTTGCCCCATTTAGCCCTGTTCTACTGATCCTTGTTTTCTTTAGTTTGAGTGATAAGCTCCTGTGTGGCATCATATCACATTCCCTTGCAGTTCCAGATTTTATGGCATATCTGTTCTCCTAAGAAATCAGTAAAGAAAACCAACAACAACAAAAAATATCCACCCCATACCATTTAATCTGGCATGATTTTTGTGTTCACCCAAAATGTTCTTGAGATCTTTACTTTATAATGCCATATTTTCTGGAATAACTGCAGACAAAGATGCTTTTAAGTCTTCTTTCTGATGATGTGCTATTAGCTATACAACTGAACGAGGCAGTAGCCCTCATAGGGTGATTTCTAGCCAGACAAACGTACTTCTTTTCTTAATATACAAATCAGGACTGACTCAATGGAAATCCATGAAGTCAGTTGGTTGTAAGTTGTATGCAAACAAGAAGAGATGTTCAAATTCAGCATTGACTTTTTCAGACAAAATTTTAATTGAGTAATTTAATATTGCAGAATTGCTATAAAATGCAATTATCAGTAACAAAGCATTATCCTAGAGTTCTTCTAACTGCAATACTGGAATTTTTACCAACAACACTGTATTACATTTCATTATACCCAACAGAGTGGGTATTAGTTAGAGATAGTGGAGAATTTATGTATGAGAACAATTCTTATAGGAGTACAGGAATATAAAAAAAAATGTTTGCTGGAAGAGTATTCATAGGCTGAGGGTCAAAACTCATGTCAGCACAAGAGAAGTGAAACTCCTCAATAACATGTAGATTAGTACCTATTAATTTGCAATATCACTCCAAGGGATATTTATTTATACCACACAGAACAGCTCCAAGAGACCTGTGCCACTGGAACGCTCAAGGTTGTGGATAGTGCACTTAAAGAAACCTCCTTAGCCACGTTCCTAGTGTGAGCATGCCTGCTGCCTGGGGAGCAGTTGAGCACATGTGAAGTATTAAACATGACTTTGATTTGGCTTTACCTAGCCTGGGTACTGGGAGCAGCATGGTGTCCTGGAGATGCTGAAGGAAACCATTTATTCTATCTGCTCTTTATCATTGTGTTGCTTACTGTGTTACTAAGGCGACAGACTTTTTCTGTTTCTTCTGAACTTTAGTTGCTGAACCTTCATTTCACATCTCCAGGTTTTGATCTAAAAGCAGTTTGCAGGGGAGCACCAGGGAAACCAGCTCATCCATTTACAAATGGGTATCTGCTGTATATATCTGAGTGATGTGAAACCCCTAGATTCTCGTTTCCTTTTGTGTCTGGCTTTTACCCAGTTTTTCCTCTCCAATCCACTTTCTTTTATACTGATTTGTACTTTAGTCTTTCCAGCTTGATGTGGTTTTCCGTGTACTTGTGTACACTTGTAAGTCTTCTTGCTCACCCCAGTATTGATCGTATGTGCCATCATGTTACGGCTGTTTTAAGAGGAATGAGAAATTATGAAGGTAGATTATTTCCTTGTTGGTTCACTTCTGAGAAAATGGTACAGAAGAAAAAAAAAGGCATTTCTAGCTATTCCTTGAAATGAAGGAGGTTGCATCAGTGATCTATTTAACAGACTAGGCTGAACCTCCTCTAACAAAAGGCCTCTCTGTTGTGCCAAGGTGTCACCTCTTAGCAAGATGGAATATTCACTTTCTTCTGTTTCTGTTACACTTTCCCCTGCTAGAGCTTTGGAAATGTAGCTCTGTTTAAATAATATTCAATTCTTTGGCATCACAATGAATAAAACAGAAGAAATTTTGAATCCCCCAAAATTCTCTGAAAGACTTAATTGCAGCTTTGCAAATTTGTCAAGAGGAAAAAAAGTGTTCTTCATTGGTAGTTCTATCAGCTCTTTCCTGCTGAGAACTAGGAACTGCCTTTATCTTCAACAATATTTTAACTCAACACAACTAATCAGGCTATGAATACACCTTTTCTTTCTAAGCATACAGACTCAGCTTTGCTATGGCTCTTCAAATCACTCTCTGAAGCAAGATTTTCATGAAAGGCTTGGGAAGGATTTGCACTTAATCACTTCTTTTAATTAAAAGCTTATCCTCCGTGAAATTCTGTGAGGGATCAATACATCACAGATTTGTGATATTAAAAAAGGAAGCTTTTGCTGTGTTTGTTGCATAGCTATCTAATGGGGACTTCATCCAGAATATTACTCATGCTTTGGATTGAAGCCTCTCAGATTGGTCACTCTGGTTCACTGACTGTTTGAATTCCTTTTAATGTGTGTTTACCATCTGTATCATTTTATTCTCCTTTGCTGTGAAGCCCCTCTGACAATAGACAGATATGTTCTGATTGCATTATCCATATACATGGCAGTACTTTTAAAGAAAGACTGCTTTGGTGACACTGCTTTAGAAGCTTTCCAAGCAGATGCTGGAAGGCACAGAACACAACTGGATCTGTTGTTGTTTCATTTTTATTTTTTTTTATTTTTTTTCTTTTTTTTTCTTTTTTTTTTCTTTTTTCTTTCTCTCTCCACCTGCCCCATTTGAAATAACTGAGTACTGGCAGACCCTTATTATCACACATAGGACTGCTGCTGGCAGCGAAGCTCTTATCATGTAGGTGATGGCAGCACACAGCTGAGACTGCTTCTTCCCTGAAAGAGCAACAGCAACAAAAAGTATGAATTACTTCTGCTTTCCTACTGTAAATCATAAACAGTAGTTCTGCTTGGGGAAAAGGGTGCCATGTCTAGTAAGAAACAGCATCTGGTCCAAAATAAGATATAAAGAGTCTGATATGGCAACAGGACAGTAATTTGGAGCCTGTTATTTCAATAGAATATGTATTGAATAATGCATAGTAATTAATTATACTAGTACGTTTGCATTCTTTTTGAAAGTCTTCTATTTCCTTACAATGTTTCTGCAGTGGTTAGGGTTAAAAGTTTATATGACTGGCTTTTGACATCAACAGGAAGAATACATGCTAAGAGGGAGAGCAATTTAAAGATGAAAGTCAATTGGTTTGAACCAAATATATATAAAGTTGAGTAACTGAATCTTTTTATGATGGGTCAAGAGTATCCTCACAGTCACTTCAGCAAAGTAGATGGGAAGTGTGGTGTTTTGGGTTTGTGGTTTTGATTTTTGCTGTGTTTGTGGTTTTTTGTTTGTTTGTTTTTTCTTTTTAACTAACACTATGGAAATCCACCATACCTGGATTTTGTGCCAAAAGCCCTCAGATGGCTCTGGCCAAAAATACTTATACATCAATTGTGTTTGGCCTGAGAGCTGTCATAAGAGACTAAATGTCTCAGGGAAGGTAACAAAACAGACTGAACCATATCCTGCCATAAAATTAAGTTGCTAAGTACTTTCCCCCAACTGAACAACTTAGAAATTATCCTTTGGCATACTGAGCAAGTAAAAACTGTCTACATACCAGTATGGATCAGTGCTGCTGTGAACAGATGTTATTCAAGTACTACTTGCCTCCTGGAAAAGTTGATTGAAATGTGAGGATGTGGTTCATGAATTGGTGCAAGTGTTTTCAACTCACGTATTCCAGTTTTTAATGATTTAGCAGAATCTAAAATGAGGTGCTTTTTCTTCTTCCCTGTTTTATTTTTTTAGTATCAAAAATTTATTGTTGCAAATTAAAAAATGACTTAAATAGAACAGTAAAGAGAGCAGGAGGAGCAATTTGTAATTGCTATTGGAATATCTATTTTGAACATTCAAAATCTAATGTGTTTGAAACTGATTTAACACTTGCCTCCACAGTTAGCTAGAGGAATGTCAAAATTAAATTTAAATTGCAAGATAATGCATTGTTTTAGTTTCAGCATAACTACAAGGATAACACAAATTCCTCTTTTTTATTTACCACGAGAATTTTATTACCGTGGAAGATCTCTTATAAACCAAAATTATATGTAGTTTTGTCATCATTAAAAAACATCACAATAAGAGAATTAACGACTTCAGAGAACGTGTTAAAAGCACTTGCTCTTCAGGCTGGTTTTGACTCCTGTGGGTGAAAAGTATGTTTAAGTGTAAGGCTTTACATTAGATGAATGTATTTACAACTTAAATAAATTTATGTAATGCAGTTTTTAAAAAAATACCTGACAACTAAACACAGTCTGTTGAAGTCAGTGGAAGGATTACAGTTAACTTCTGTGAACAAAGCATAAAGTTCTTAGAGGTCTCTCTTGAAAGAAACAAACATGCTCCATTCTTTTCACTGTAGCTGTGCAGCACGTGTCTGTCCCACTTGGGCTTGGGGAAGGAGGGAGAACTTAAGCCTGTGTTTAAAATCAAGCATGTGCCTTAACTGTTGTTCCTCATAAAAACTGCTTGCAAGGACCTTAAGTCATTCACTAAAGAAGTATTTTACTCTTGTGCCACAGATCTGCTGTGGCAGGTATTAATTGTACTGTTTGAAAGAGATACTTCTTTCTAAAAGCATGTTTTATTTGTACTTTTGTATTAAACTGCAGGTAGTATAACCTTGTTCTTTATTAATGTTATTTATCACAGTGACTTTCCTGTTCTGGTTTTTTTTTTGAAATTTTTCAGTAAAAAAGACTGTAGCTTCATGTTGCATCTCCTTATAATACAAATTGCATAATAATTGACAGTAGGTTGACAACAAAGTGTAAATTGTATTCAGAAAACAAAAACGTTGACATTTAGTACTATTTATCCAAATACAGGGGAAAAATACCTTGAGGTTTAAAATACATTGAAAATGAGAAGAAATACAATTCATTGGAGCTTGCAATGACACTAATATTCTGTAGTACAAGAACGTGTGCTTTTTAATAATTAAAAATATGCAACTTTTTCATTTTAGAACTTACATTATGCTGCTAATCCACTCCTATTACAAATGTGCAATATTTTGTATAATATTATAGAATAGAGGAAGAAAGGAGACTATGTAGAGAGCTAAATGTAAGCAAACAAAATTGATGCTTTTTGAAGGATAAAGGAAAGGTGGTGGAGTTAATTGTGTACAGTTACAAGTAGCTTTAGAACTAGCAGGAGGAAATTAGCTGTTGTGTGAAAACAGCATGAAATGTAATTCAGACCACCTGTCTAATTTATCAGCAAGAACAAACTGCTCATGTTCTTAAACTGTACTCAATTACTCTATCCAACCTTCTTTGACCTGTTCAGCCTGGTAGAATTTGCTTAAAACTAAAACTAAAGAAAGTTTCCCAACCTTTTGAAATGAACTATAAGAATCTCATGAGTTTTCTTGGCAATATACTTCCATTAATTTTTGAATTTATATAACTCTGCACTCATCACTTCTTTGGAAGAGTTATATGACATTCTCTATGTAACAATGCGGAGTCAATAAACTTACGTTATTTTGTGACTGATTTAAAAATATTGCCAAACTGATGGCATATAACACCAAGCTAATGGATTCTTTGCTATAGGAAATTACTCTGAAACCTTGAGATAAAAGCTATACTTTGCTTGTAGCCCATTGGGATTGCTGTTTTATTCTGTGATTGTAATATTTCCTCATGTACTGACCATGGCTCTGTTCATACTGTATTTCAGAAAAATCTTTTAAACTCTATTCCCTCTACATTCTGGTTGGGAATTGAACAAAATATATAAACTGACAACAGAACAGATGTTCAACTAGAATAAAACAGTGTAACAACACCAATTTTTAATTACGTACTCAACTCTACACTGTCAGTCTCTTATAAAACCCCATCAGCTGTTGCTGCAAATCTGGGTGTTCTGTCCACAAAACAGAAATTACTCTTAACATTTGAATTTTAGTACTGCGTTATTTTTCAGTGTAGATAAGACACATCACAGAAGGGTTGACATTGGAAAGGACCACTGGAGGTTATCTAGTCCAGCCCCTCTGCTCAACTAGGATCATCTACAGCCAGTAGCTCAGGAACATGTCCATGTGGCGTTGGAATATCTCCAAAGATGGAGACTCCCCAATGTCACTGGGCATCCTGTGCCAGTGCTCAGTCACTCTCACATTAAATAAGTGTTTCCTGATGTTCAGAGGGAACCTCCTATGTTTCAGCTTGTGTCTGTTGCCTCCTGTCCTGTCACTGGGCACCAGAAAATTCTGTGTATAGTTCTGGCAAACACTATTACTGCAGACAGGAGGAAAAAAACAAAACAAAACAAAACCAAAGTTAAGGCTTCCATGCTGTCTAGAAGATTTAGCGAACCTTGGTTATTCTTTCTCTGATGAAAAGGACAATTACTTTTGTGGAAAACTTACGTGTTGTTGGTAATGCTGATTACAGTGGAGCCTTTTGATGCTTGACCTAAAAACCCAACCTTGCAGATGATGTCATTGTTGCAACCAAAATGTAGAAAGCAGCCTACAGTGCTTTTATAATTTCTTGCTTTTAACTTTTTTCCTCTGTAAATTAAACATCTATTGCAGCAGAGAAAGCAGGTGACAATTATTTTTAACCCATCTACTTCAGGTATATTTTTATCTGCATTAGTGATGCAACTTAGACCTCTTTGGACATAATTTAGTGTCATTTTTAGGGTCTCAGAAAAACTGAGTTCTAAAAGTGTATTTTATATATATATATATAAGTGTATTTTATATATATATACACGTATATATATACGTATATATATGTATATATATATACACGTATATATATATACGTGTATATATATATACAGATGTGTTCTCTAAGGTAAACAGAAACAATCTAAAATTGTATATATTTTAGAAAAAAAAAACCACAACAAAATATACCTCAGTAATAGTTACAGCCTTAAATCTACAGCTAAACCAAATACTGTTCAGGAAATGCCAGTCAGTGGGGGATCTGCACAAAGGTGTTGCCAAGTAAACTAGAGCTTGGATAGAATGCTTATAGGAGCAATGTAATATTTTAGAGTTCTGTAGGACATGTGCCAAGGTATTTTGATTTAAAAACTGGAAGAGCACAAAATCAGAATGGTCTATCTATATGGGTAAAAGAGTGGCTGTATGAGAGGTCTCAAAATATAATAGTATATGAGCTGTCCTTGAGAAGTCTTGCAAGGTTTTATATTTGATCATATTTCGTCTGCAGTTGAAGAAAATGCTGAATCATTGGCAGTAATTATGGACACAAAAACTGATGGAGTGGGAAATGAGTAATGAAGAGGAAGAGTACTGGATACAATGGCATCTGGATTTCTGGGTGAACTGCTCATGGACAGACCAGGTTAAGTGACTGAAATTAAATACAGTCCAATGTTAGAGTCAGAAACAAAACGTTTGAGCTCAGAAAAGTAAGACATCAAAGTTAGAACCAATGATTCTGAAAGAAACATAGCCGAATATTAATTCAGAGCTAAGTGCTATGGCAGAGGCTATTTCTGTGCAAGGAAACTTGATGCCGTCTCTTTTTTTTGTCTTCCAACAGAACTTGTACTAAAGGCCATGTCTGGTTTTGGTGTGTACTAACTAGAGAAGAGCACAGAGAAAGAATGGATGATATGAGAAGTATCACAATAGGAAGCATACTTACACAGGAAGGCTCAGAGCTGTGTTTAGCTTTGTAAGAGAAGCTTCTAAGACAAGGTGACTGCAGGTGTGACAGGAGTTTGCTTACAGAGAGTACTTCAATCTAACAGATAAAGGTATACCAAGATATGGTGTCTGTGTGAAGGGTATTAAGGACACCATGTGGATGTTAAAAGGGTTCCTTCCCTCCCAAATAATGTCATATTCCTTCTTGAAACTAAGTGCATTTACCTTGCACCAAGACTGAGTTTCCTGTCAGTGCCTGTGACCTTTCCAGGCTAAACTAATGTTCCATTGGTTTCTTAAGGACTCACCCACATCACTGAACATTTTGGCATCTGTCTGATCCTTTTTCATGCTCGGAATATCGTTCTGTGCCTAAGCTCCTTCTCTGTCTGTTTTTTTTCTGTCAAACACAGGTTGTTGCATGGGGACCCACAACATTATCAATTGTAAAGTAATGTGGAATAAATCAATGAAGCTTCTTCAGGGGAAAACACTGTCCATTCTTCTGTGCACTTGAGTTTACTTCACTCATGTCTTCACTGGTTTAAACCCATTTGCTGCTTCTGAATATTGATTTTTAGTTCACTGTGTATCCCATTGCATTGTTATTTTTTCTGAGATGCACATTGTGCACAGCTTTTAGTGCAGCCAGAGGTTCTTTGTGTACCCTGGTGGAGGTGCCGGGAGGCATCACACAGTCTTGGGGCTTAATGCAGGTCACCACGTTAATCATAGATCATCCTTATGTGCTGTCCACATCTATGCATATGCTATGTAAGTGGGAATTTTGAAAGAACTTTGGTATCTTGGCCTGCCTATGCTTGCTAAAATGTTGTAGGTATTGTGCTTTAGAGGAGAGAAAAAGAAAACAGATGCCAAAATCCTACTGTCTTCCAGTTTCTTAAGGTTGCTGTTTGAGATGACAGAGTCTCACAAATGAATTAAGCAGTTAATTCCGTTCCAAATATGTCTTCCTTACTCATAGTTTGTTGGCTTTTTTTTCTGAAATAATAAATGCTCCTTGTTTTCAAAGCTTTCCTGCGTTGTGTGTTTCAGTAGGTTTATATGGCATATTTTTGGGGACATGAAGCTCTTCTTGTGCCCAGTTCTACTTTGTTATAGGGAGAACTTGTGCAAAGTAGTAATCTGAGGAAGGGTAGCATGATTAGTGAAAAACATGAGAAAACTTTCCCTTGAAAATAAGCAGATGAATCTGCATTTACTCAGCAGTTAATAACAAGAGTTATACTTTTAAACAAAAGCATATTGTAAATAATTGTAAAAAATTGTTTCCATAATTATTTAATGATGAGATATGAGCAACTTAAAGTCAGAAAAGACTTTTTCTTGCAAATCATTCACAGGTGCGGAGTTTGAGACAGATCTTGATTGCGAACATTACTTAATGGTAACGATTGCATCTCATTTTACACAGATTTTATGTAAGTGAAAACAACTGAGAAAGGTTTAAAGCCATCCTTGAATCTTGAATGAGCCTGTTGCTGAAGGAGAGAGTGAGCTGACGCCATGTGTAATAGTTCCCACAATTTGTAGAACAGAGATGCTCAAGGACTGTAGGAAATGAGAAAGACCACAGTGAATTGGGAATGACAAGTAAATTAAACATGACAGAACTGTCTACATGGGGTGGTGTGTGAGATCAAATTATCTTTGTCAAAGTAGTTCTATTTTGAAGATGAATGTGATGAGGAATGGTTATTTGACTCAGCCTTAGCCTATATTAACAAATACAGGTGGTTCATGAGTAAGTCAGGAGTGGTCTGGAAGTAAAAAAAGTCAGCGTTTTGTTTTGATGAAACAGGCTTCGATGTCTTCCATTGGTTAGGGATGTATTACACGAGAGTGCAGTATAATTACTGTAGTGAAAAATGAATCAATTTGTCACCAGGACTTCAGTTGCCAGTTCACTAAGTTCAAGATGTGCCTATATCTGCGTATGTGCATAGCTGCGTTGAGCTATGTTGTAACAAAAGTGTGATACCTGCTTCAGTATCTTTTTAAGTCAGTCTATAATCCAAAGTGGAAATGGAAATGAATTTGGGAATAACTAGATCACAGATTTTTATTTTTTTTCTTTAATCTGGCTGTCGCTACACAACTGGTTTGAGATTATTTCCCTACAGTTGGGTTGCCAGTAGGCTGATTTCCTCTTAAAAGGATTTGGGAGCCCTTGTATAAACCTGCTCATCTTTGTGTGTTGGCCATAGACTCTGACAAAGGAGCAGATCAGACAGATAAGGTGAGTGGTGTTTCTTAGCACAGCTCCTTGCAGAGTAGCTTTTTGGTCTGTGCCTTTATGATTGACATGTTACACATTTGAAAAGTTTCACGTAACTGAGTGGCAAATAATTGGCAAGTCTGCATTGAGTAAGGATAGTCATGATCTTTTATACCTCTTAAAACAGTAATATGAACGGCAGTAGTTTATTAAAATAGCTGTAAAAGCTTGTTTATTTTTAATTAGGACTCAGTCGAAAAAAAGTGGCAGAAAAGTGTTCTTTTGGGTAAAGACAGATGTATGTGGGGTAGGCCTATCATAATCATATTATTAAAAAATGGTTTATTCTGATAATAAATGGATTTTTGGTTCCGTCACAAAGTGTACTACTTCCTTGCTGAGATAAAGCACAAACAAATGGTTCCGTTTGGAAAAAAATCCAGCCTGAGAATGGTGACTGTTGACAGTAGTTATGGATATAGCTGTGGCATGATGTTTTGATGCTTTTAGAAACAGTAGGATCAACATGCACTGCTCATATCATGACTATGGGTTTGTTTCATGTTCTTATAACTTTCCTGTGTGCCTGAAGAGCTGCTTGAGAAGTATGACATCAGTTAGTCTTGATACGAGCTTCAAGGTCAGACTGTTTCTCATGATCAGGTGATTACTTTTTGTTTCGTATCTGTATATGCTGCTAGCACGATTCAGAGTATGTGGCAAGTGGCACTTTGTTCCAGTGACTTGATCTGCTCTCTCCTTTTGACAATTATTCCTAGTCAGTAATCAGCTCTTTATATCCAGAGCACCTCTTCTTATCTTCTTGGGCACCATCATTACAGTGAAACTTGGATCTGTACTGGAGCCCATAGCTGATATTTTAAAAACGGTAACAATACAGTATGAGCGTGCAAAGAGAAAATAAAAATACACCAACTGTTCATCTTGTTGTGAAAAGGCTGTCCTTTCCTATAATCTTAGAACGTTTTTATTTTTGATACCAAGTACTTTATTGTACAATCCCCATTCCTGCTTCAAAGAGGGTGACTTGTTAATGATCTCTCTGTCGCTTAACGGCAAGGATAACAAGGTCACTGGGGAGAATAAAAATTAGAGCAGAAGGCATTTCTTGTATGTATTGTTTTGCTCATTGAACTCTCTCTCTTTTATAATCTTTATTCTCCGTAAATCGTAAATAACATGATTTGACAGAAATAGATTGCCGTACTACACAGTAATGAATGCTTTAACAGTCATGATCATTAGAAAAACTATGCCAAGAAGTGGAGAATTTTGTCTTCAGTCATTCAAAAACATGCATTACAGAGCTCATCTTCATCTTTGGCATCTATCAAATAGCTCGCTGGAAACAGCAGAGCTAGTAAACAAACAATGTTGGAGTAAAATGGTCCCCCATGGGGAATAATTTAAAGTCATAGTGAAGTCTTGTTTTCAAAAAGACATCAAATTACATTTCCACTGGAATATCAGACATATTAAATGCATGTGTGATGGAAAGTTCAGGTTAAAAGAGGCTGCTGCTTCTACACTCACTGAAAAGATCAACAACAAATATTTATCTAAATCTCTCATATTTTTACTCTGTACGAGCCCACAGTACTTCCACCAGTTTATAAGAACATTATTTAAGGTGTCAGTAGATTTTTTTTTTTAATCACTCTGTTTTAAACGTAAAAAAAACCCCAGAGGTTAGTAAGTAGATACTGTTTTATTGTCTCTCCAACTGGGCTGCTTTTGTGTATGTCTGTAATATATTGATAAACAGGATACAGCAGCCTCTTCTACTGAAGAAACAGGGAATTGCAACCAGGCAGCTGCCTCTTGTTTCTTTGCATAGCTAGAGATTGCATTTGGCCCAGGCAGTGAATTGGGTTACTTGAAAACCAAATTTCTGTCCAGAACCCTCACCATGATTTGCTGCATTCTCTTAACTGAACTCCACGAAGAGCTGCAGATGTATGCACCTGGAAGGTGGTTTAGGAAGAGGATGTTGAGGTGGGTCATGGGTCAGGTTTTGCACTTCCTCTCTCAAATAAAGATACTATTATATTTTCTCTTCTTGACATGTACTTAGCAGAAGTTGGTATGGTGAGCTGCAATAAACTATTGTGAGCTTTGCAGAAGTACAAACAGGTTTTTGTTTAGGGAGTTTTGGAAAATAAAGTTTAACAAAATGATTTGTAGATTGATTTGTTTTTCAAGACAGAGACCTGCCAAATCCATCACCCTTTTAGCCACAAATCTGGAGTATCTTACTGTTATTAAAATACCAGAATTTCCTGTTAATGTCTCATGAACTCTTCCAAATAGCAAGCTGTATTGAAAATCACCCACTTACTTTTCTCTTAATGTTGACTTTATGTGGGTAGTCTGCTTTTATTAGGGTAATAATATCTAATATTATTACTGAGAGTTAAGCTAGTCTGCTAGACTGTAGGGACCCAGATCTTTGGGTATGATGTGATATCCATCTCTACCATCAGGACCTCCATGAAGTTGCTTTTCACCCTTCCTTTCTTCTGTATGCTTAATTCCTGTCTGCTTCCCCTTCCAGTTACAGGATCCACATCAGTGCTGTCTTTCAGAAGCTGAACCTGCTAATTTGTTTGGAGGTTGATGGGACAGGGTGAGATGTGAGTGGCACTGCTCTGGGGGGCTGTACGCAGTGAGGAGCTCTGGACAGCAGATGAATTAAGACCATGGGTGAGAAGCAGTTGGCTGAGGAAAGGGCAGGGGACACCCCTATGCTATATGGGCCTGGAGGATGTACCCCATAGTGAATATGGAGTAATGGAGGAGTTGGAGAGACGAATGTGTGCCTGGGTGTAATTGCATAGCAGCTATGTCTGACCTGAAGTGTTAGGGACACTGCTGTGCACTGAGGTGTGAAGTTGCGTGGCTTGGCTGTTCATGGGTATAAACTGGAACACAGGAGGTTCCATTTAAATTTGAGAAGAAACTTCTCAGTGAGGGTGCCAGAGCACTGGAACAGGCTGCCCAGGGAGGTTGTGGAGTCTCCTTCTCTGGAGAGATTTAAAACCCACCTGGACACCTTCCTGTGTAACCTCATCTGGGTGTTCCTGCTCCGGCAGGGGGATTGGACTAGATGGTCTTTTGAGGTCCCTTCCAATCCCTAATATTCTATGAATTTGGGACTTACAAAAGGTACCTGAAAGCCACACACAGCCTCTATCTGTGCTTGAAACTGTTCCTTGTGTAAAAACAATTGTCTTGGCCAAGTAATCTTAGTGCTGTTGTGGATTTAGTTAATTTAGTGGGGGATTTTTTTGTTTGATGGGGTTTGTTTTGAAGATGCAGAGCAGTTGGGGTGATATGCTGCTACACTCAAAAATACCTTGACCAACTCATTTGGAAATTCGCCAGCTTTTACATTGTATTCCTTTAGTTTATCAGTCTAATTCACTGTGCAAATGTTGCAGCAAACTTGCTGCTGAATTCAGTGGTGACTTCATGAACACTCTCTCTTCCAGATAGCTGCCTAGCAGCAGATTTCCAGTCCCTATGTGTATCCCTGTTTTTCAGGTTAAAAAAAAAAAAGGTATTAGAGCTTTTGAAAAATACGCTTTACAAGAGCACTAGCATGTTTGTGTTTTCCAATTTCTGGAGGTCACACCACATAATAAGCAATTTTTGTGTTGTCACTCAAGAATGTTTGGATAGTTACTCAGTTCTGATCCATGTTATTTCGAAATTCATGGCTTTTAGATTTGAACTGGATATTCAGAAAGTGGAAAGACATTTCAGGTTCCTTCATTTGTTTTTATGATGGTAGCATTTGGTGCCAAATGGGGCATTTTAATCACTTTTTTTAATGCTGAAATGCCATGATTTTTTTTTTTTCTTTTTAGCATTCCACATCAGAGAACGCAATTAGAAGAAAAGATGCATTTGTGTTTCTGTGGAGGTACACTCAGCAACTGAATTGTCATTTGAATTTCAAAATGCTTTGAGAAGTACAGGTTTAAATTTATTTAAAAAAAAAGGCCTCAGCAAGAATTTTTTTGCAGGGCAAGCACCATATGTAGTTTTATTGTATTGTATATGATAGTGATTTTTAACTTTCTAAGGAATACAGAGTTAGAAGTAAAACTGCATCTGCACTCTGCTGTTTTGTTTTTTCATCATTGAAACTTCATTGATTTAAAAACCACAGGTGTGTGACTTTCCTCATTAAATTGTATACTACAGTTGATAGGGCAAATCCATCCTAAACCATTATCTTCTCTCTGGAAAATGAAAAAAAAATCTGAAGTGTTGCTGACCTGTTTTATCAGAGTATCACTATTGCAAAAAAAGGAAATAAGGGAAAGTATGCTTTTCTAATATTTAAGAAATAAGAATGTGATGCATCTTTTAGAAAAGTAATACTTAGGGAGATTGAGAAAAAAGACCTTTGCATTATTTGGTATTAGGTGGTTCTTATAAGCCTATCAAATGCAGCTATTGGAGGAAACTGCAGTGTATGAACACTCTTGTTGGTATTGATTATTCCAATAAGTTCAAAGATAATAAGACTGCATGCAGGAGGGAGTTTGGGATAAGCCTAAAAGTCAACACACAGAGTGTGAAGGACAAGCTGGAAGAGAGATTGCAATACAAGAACTGCTTTGCTGAAGCTTTAGCTTCTGCTTTTGCCTTATTGAAGGTGAAACACTAGTGTGTGCACACTTCATCTCTGGAATTTCTTTCATTACATTTTCTCCTAATGATCAAAACAGCCTGTTCCTTTATGGTGTGTCAGGAAAAATGGAATGAGAGTGTGAAGTGGGAGTTCTGTGTTGGTTAATTACACAGATTTGTGCAGTTGCCACATGGGCTGAAATGGTGAAACCAACACAGAACTCCCATTTGTGCATACAGGATCTCTGTAGAGGGCTCAAACTTAGCAAGTCATTTTGACACCATGACAATCCTAGGCATGGGGCTGGGATTGTACCAAATAAATTTAGGTTTGACTATACATGATAGTATCAGTGAAATGTTTATCTGGTTACCCGACATTTCACCAGCCGTGACTCCCAGTTTGTGTGTGTCCCTGTGCTTCCTGGGCCTCCAGGAGTCACACTAGTGATGCCAGGCAGCAAAGTCGGTATCGGTGCCAGTGAATGCCATGTGCCAGCGCAGCGCCTGCTTAATTTTGAAAAGGTGCCTCAAATTTTGTAACCCTTGTTATTGCTTAATAACGGTCTCTCAAAAATCTGTTTGTATTTGGTTATTTATTAATCACTGCAGTTAAGAGTGTTTACATGTGTTAATGTTCTTTAAAAATGTTCCTAAAAGAAAAAGTTAATAGCCCCTCAGTTTAATCTGATTTAAACTGTTTAGAATTTTGCTTCTAGGGATATGTATTTTTTCCATTAGTACTACTACTTTTTGCCATAGTCAGGCTGCCATAAGTGGGACATGTTGCATGGCAAGTGGTTCCTTTTGTGCACAGCAGTCTCTGATTATTAAAGAAAGTTTCTTTAAATAAAGGATTTGATTTTTTTTATTAGACCTAAAGGCTATTAAGTTTTAAATGCCATTTGTTTTTCATTAAAAAGGCTTTTCTGTTTTAAATCCTTGACTTATTTTTATTAGAAAAGTAATATGCAGCTTTTTTTTTTTTTTTTCATTTATTGGTGCTTAATCCATCAGCTAAATACGGAGCTGTAATCCCATATGACAGAGTATGTCTTGCTCTCTGTGTGTGTATGTGTACATGCATGGATATTTTATGCTTCCATAGTTCTTTATTTGTCTCCATTGACTTCCTCTGCTTTCTCTAAGTTTGTCCTGGTGCAGAAATTATTAACATTGGTTAAAGACCTACTTATATTCACATGCAGAACTGGAAAACCCACGTAGTCCTGAGGAGACTAGTGCTTATCCTTCTTTTCTTTCATTCTGTCCATATTTAGAGATGTTCTTTGAATGTGCTTTTGAAAATAAAAAGTTTTTATTGTATATTTTCCTCTGTTCATCTACATCTAGTCACAGTGCTACCTCCTGTTTCAAAATCAGACAGGTGAACCATCTGCTGGAGGCATGAGAGTATTGTAGGGATCAAACCTACAATTTATCAGCAGTACCCTTGTTATGCATTGTCATATTAGTCAATAATGATCTCGGTTGTGGATTTAGGGAGGAAGTGGAAGGTGCCACAAGAAGCCTGAAAGCTGTTAAGCTGAAAGTAACGTGTATTTCCAGTAGGTCTTGTTGACAGGAAACTTCTGTTTGCTTGTAGTGCAGTTATGGTGGAGCAGAAGCAAAAGGTCTTAACCACAAAAGTATGCTAAAAGCAGATTGGAATTTCTGCAGCTTCTCATTTCTGGTGAATTCTTTATGCAGGGTGCAAGGCTCCCACACAACCTCCTCTCTAACCTTATGAGTTTCATGTAAAGAAGACATTCCCAGGTCAGGAGCTGTGTAATGCCCTGGCTTGGGAGGGAAGGGGTCATGGGCAGTGCTCTGGAGACTGGCAAAGGGCTGGTAATTGGCATATACTTATTTCAAGGTTCACTCACCATGGTGTGCTACAGAACTGACCCAAGAGATCTTGATGCTGGTTGTCAAATTAAATGTGTTTGTTTTACACATATGACCCAAAGTTTTCATTCTTGCCTGTTGCCATCATCAGAATGTATTCATGTGTTTAATACTGGCTAATTGTGGTTGTAGGCAGTGACTGTTAGGGATAACTGTGTAAAAAAGCAATGTTGCAATCTCCAAAGACACATCATAGCAGTTATCGCACTGGGCATGAATTAGTGTGAATATCTTATGGGTTTTCGCCTTGTCATGAAATGTAATGCAAAGAGAGAGGTGATACTGTCCTGAAATATACTACAAAAATCACGGTGGGTTTTTCAGCTGTTAATTTTTTTCTGACTAATTTGAACAGGGTTTTCTGTGCTTATATGAAATGTAAGAGAATGAAAAAAATGCATCTGTTGTGCCAGTTAAATTATTTAATGGTCCTTTTGACTTTTTGCTTATGAATTATGAATTACAAAATCTCTCAGGGGTGTCAACCTCTGTAGCAAAATCTTGAATTATTAGAGCTCCTGTTTGGCCTCTTCTGATCTTTATATGACAGATTGGGCTTGGAAAAGTAGTTTGATCTGTCTATTTCATACTCATATTCTGTATAAAATTTACTAAGGTATTATTGAAATAAAAACAATTAAGATTTTTGTTTGTTTTGATAGTTCGCTTTTGTTTATGCTTTTCTGTTTTATGTACAAAATGGTTTGTCCATACAATGTTTACATGTACAGGCTACTACAGCTGAGAAAAATACAAGTAAGCAGATTGATTTCAGCATCAGTTATTGTTATTTTTTAAAAAATACTAGTTCTGAAAATATTTAAGATCTCTGTGCATTTAAATTTAAAAGTCTCCAAACATGTTTTTGGCTTAATTTTGTAACCATGGCTGCACTGTTGTGCTTTCTTGGCCAACTGATACTTGGGGAAAAAATTGCAGTAGTTTTGAACCTGATAAAGGTGAGAGATTCTTTTGACTTTGTAGGCCAGCATGGCTTAGGCCCGACCCTGAAAGTAATCGGCTTTTTGAATAATAGATAATAGTTTAAAGGTTGCAACCTCAAAAATATGGGAGTTTTTACGTTAGCCTTGTGGGCCTGATTTTTATCATTCCCATAATTCTAAAAAAAAAGAATACCATACTGCTTCCTCATTTTTAGCCTTTAATCCAGTGTGAAATTGGAGATGTTAGTTAAAGTTTAACCTAAGTGACCAAGTGATATTTGAGAATAAAGGACTCTAAAATAGTTCCACTTAACACAGAAGAGGTACTCTTAATATTTCCTGAATTCCTGGGCTTGTCAAACACAGAAGTACTTTCCATGACAAAATTTGAATCCTATAGGTAATGTTGCTGCCGTGTGCAGGAGCTGTTGTCCAGAGGAGGAATTATATAGAGTAAGAAAAACTATATTACAAGTAGTCGGGGTGAAAGAATTTTTGTCAACAAAAGAGAAAAAGTGTTATGATGGTTATTATCGAGTTCTCCTTATATAACTCCAGGCTCCCCATTGCTATGTATCTTATTATTTACCTTTTCTTCTGAAAAGGTACTATTTAATTTCTTTGCATATTTTTGAGCCTGAATACTGTAATGACCTCTGTGATGACTGTCTCCCCAGTGGTCCAGAAAAGTGAATTTTAACAAACTAGATTGATGTTAGGCAGAAATTCTTCAGATCTGTGTCAGGAGTTTCTGGTCTGGACTCTTGTTCCCATGCAGAAACCCCCCAATTTCAGATGGGCTACATCTGGTTTTGCCCCAGTGGGTTTCAGTGTAGACTGGAGTTTACAGTTTAGCTGGCAAGAAAACCCTGGGGAGATAATTTCAGACTCTTAACTTATTCACTAGAGAACACTGCTTCTCATACAAATTGCTACAAATCTCTGTACTTAGGGAGGCCAACTGTGAAATGAGAATAGTAATGCTTATGCACCTTTGTAAAGTGATTTCAAATCTACGAATGGAAATTTAAATTCAAAGCATTATTATTAAACACATTTTCCAGATAGGGTAATGAAGAAGAGAGAGGCTTAACTCCTTTTCTTAGCATATTTTCCCAAAATGTATTAACTCACTGGTCAGAGTGTATTTTCTGTGTCTCTGGATCCGATAAATATCTGATGAAAGCCTTTTACAGATAATGTTTGGACTGCATAAATTATGCTTTTAGATATTCAGCTATATTTTTATCTATAAGTTGACCCAAATGTTGCTTAACACATAAAAAAGTGCTCATCAAGATAGAACCCACTAAAGTATTTAAGGAAACTTTGTTTATGAGGGGATGGCTGTAGACTGACTATTAGTTGATCAGCAGTTCTATAAATCGAAGTGATCTGTTAGTCCATGGAGCAGAGGAAAAAGCCATAGGTTTTCTCACACAATTGTATTACAAAAATCATTAGATTAAGAAATAGTAATAAATGTGATACTGTTTTCATCACCCTTCTGGTTTTGAGCCTTTAGGATTTGTATTTGCAAAAGCAGCTTCTCAGCTGCAAAGGCCAGAAAATGTCCTTAAATGAATGAAAGCTTACGGAAAGACATCACACTTTATTTAACACTGAAAATGGGAAAATTCCATTGACTTTAAAATGTGTGAAATACTGTGTGGTTCAAGCCTTTGAAGCACTGTAAGAAGTTGCCTGTTAAGTTTCAGTTTCTTATTGAAAAAAACAATGTGTTTCAACTTGCATTGGGTTTTGTGATTTGGTCTCATGCTCACTAGGACCCTGATTTGGCAGAGATTCTGTTGGATGACATAAGTGCTGTTAAAATGGAAGCAAACATGTAGTTCCCCTGGAAAGGGTAAGATGGCTCAAAGGTTTAAATCTCAACCTGCACTACGGTGTTATTTTGGTGGATTTTTAGGAGTGGGCCATTGGTCTCTGATCCTTTCAGACTGAGTGCTGGAGTGCTGCATGTTAAATATGTTTTTAAAGGGCAGTGGTTAATTGGTGAGCTCTTGATACTTCTTTCTCACTATCATTCTGCTTGGGGCTGTGAGAACATCTGGACAGCCGTGCACACTCAAAAGGCAAAACAACTTCAGAAAGAAAGAAAAAGAAGCTGGAGAGAAATGCAGTTCTCTGCAGAGTTTTTGAAGGATCACAAAAAGCTATGGTGAATTTGTATGGAATAACAGTCTAAGTACTAGAATATGCATTGAGGTCCACTTTAGTCAAATAAAGCATAAGACATCAGGACGAAATTATTTTATGATGGTTTTTATATTCACTGCAGAAGAAGCAATAAAGATATTTACAATACAAAGTTGTGTGTAAGGAACCTAAATTAGGTCTCAGAAAGAGATATTGCTTATTTAAAAAGAGATGTTCACTAAGGCAGTCATGTTACTTTTCTGCTGTATGGATTTATGGTTTTGAAATGGTTATGCCCCATAACTCTTAATTAAGCTTGACAGTTTTAGTATTGAAATTGAAGGAGCTGGTTGGAAAGACAGGCTGCAAACAAGGGCCTCTCTTAATGGTCCCAGAGCTTGTCTTTGTTTACAGGCTTTACTGTGTTGTGGAGGAAGGAAGAAAGTAACAGTTATCTTTAATTATACATGATCTGCAGCATGTCAAAACAAGGGACTATAAACAAGCACAAGTGGCTTATAATAAAAGCAGTTATTATAGACTTTGTGTAGTGACTAAACCTACCAAACATTATTTGTGTGACAAGTATCTTATGGGAACAGATTGTCATAATGATTTGGTGGCTCTGCTTGTGTAAGTAGTCTACCTACAGGCGTGCTGTGGGGGACCTGTTTCTTGTGAGCATGTATTTGCTGGATATGGTATCCCATTCTACCAGAGTACAAAGTGATCCCAGTAATACTATCAGACCATTCACTTGCAAAGGGCTTTTCCAATCTTATTTAAAAATTAGATGAAGGATGAACAGCTCTCATTCCAAAATTTTCACCATCAAGTAAATTTTTTTATACCTCTGGAAGAAGCATTGATATTCTGGCAGAGTTTTACATTTGTTTCTATATCACCCAGTACTTTTATTTCAAAATGGAAATGTTTGGACAGTTCTTGATTTTATGAAGCCCACCAAATAGCTCATCAGAGCTATTCAGTCCACAGAACTTTGATTTTAGGTCTTATTTTTCTGCCAGATGCAACACAATGACATATTGCAGAATAAAATCTGAAGAGGAACCTTGTCCAGGTTACATAAAAATTCTTTACGTGGCTCGTACTATAATGCAATTTTCATTGCCTTTGTACTTTTTTAGCTTTATTTTTGTTTAATTTAGCTTGTTTTCTCCAGATGTAGATTTATCTATTTATAGAATATATAGAAGTAGGTCTTAAAAAATGTTTTGTTAAAAAAAAAAAAAGCCAGTAGTGGATGTGAAGTTATAGGATATCCTAAAACAGGCAGCAGAACTAAGCTGCCTCCACTAGGTAAAAAATTAACTCTAGAAATAATAAAGTGAAGCTCATGAAAACAAAATACATTATTTTAGAAGTGAAATGTTTGTGAAAGTTGTTGGCAAATTAGAATCCTTTGCCTTTCCTTCCTATGTCTGTTAAAAGGACTCTCAGATAATAGTGAAAGACGTTTTCTTCCTCATCAGTCTTTACCAGAACATCACTCTTGGGGCCTTGATACCTTCCCACCACCACCACTGCTTATGTGAGCTGTTGTTCTGACCACTGTCAAAGCCCCTGTTGCCCTTATGAACCTTCTGAGTGATACTCTGGACCTTGCAACAGATGCGCTCCCTTCAAAGTACAAAAGAATCTACTTGGAGAAAACCACAAGAGTGGAAAGGTGGTATGGGCACAAATGTTCTGGCATCCAGCCCAAAGAGGCTGGAGGTGTTACAGAACCTACTCATCTTAGCATGGATTTTCATCAAAGCATGAGGTGAAATCCTCTGAGTTAATGGGAGTCTTCTCATCAGTCTCACACATTGTGTCTGCAGAGTAAAAAAATTGATGGTTGCAGAGATCCCTTATAATTTGCACAACTCTCTTAAACTTAGTGAACCTCCTAAATACGAAAAACAGCCAACTCCGAAGTCCATGGTAGTGTGGTTGAATGCTATAAGCAGTTAAATAAGTGCTAAATCAGTACGCAAGAGTTCAGGACAGTGAGAGATACTGTATTTCCTTGGGATGGCTGAATGGAAATAGAGAAACAGAAGTTTGTAAAGTTATCAAAGCTAGAATTTGGCCAGAAGCCATGTGTGGTTTGTAATGTTTGTTATAAGATCAAGCTGAGAAGCAGGAAGGAACTTTTGGTTTTTACTATTGGCTCATTTGCTGGATAGGAGTGGGGTCTTCCTGCAGTAACATAATGCTTATTTTCCTGTTTCTGAAAATGGGACGTTACTGTCTGCACTTGCAACATTATATTGGAGTTTAGCTGTTGGGCTATTCAGCAGATGGACATAGGATTTTAGCGACAGTGTACGTGTCTTGAGCATGGTAGACTCCGTATATAGGTCAGAGGGAGAGTTTGGTGTATGTGAAGAGGACAATCCATCACAGTAAGTGTACTAAGAAGGAATCAGGCTGGGTTTGTCAGTGGGAATACTGTGAGCAGCAGGAAGAATGAAGCATCTAAAGTCCTCCTCTGTTGGATTTAGATACCTTTCACTGTGCTGCAGGTTATTTCCTCCTTTTGTGACTCCAGGTGCTGAACCTTCTCAAGATAGTGAGAGAACTACTCTTCTCGCCTGAAAAATATCTTACAAAGCCAGAGGTTACACTTTTATGTGAAAGCATGTCACACGTTAGGAAGGAGGCAACAGAGGGTATATAATGTTATTGTAATAATATGGTGAAGTAATTGGAGGATTTATTCAAGGTGTGAAAGAGAGGTTTGGATGACTAAATGCTGGAGAACTGTGTCCAGATCAGTGGATTGCAGAGTCGGGCTTCCATATATTCCTCCTGTTTAACTGTTTTATGAAAATAAATCAATTAATTTATTTAACTTTTGGATCAGGGAGGGAAGGATCTGCTTCCCTGAGAGAAATGCCATGTCTGGGGAGGAAAGCATGGTTTTGACTGAAGCAGGATTTGGATGTGAATTCCTTCTGACAGAGAAGGGACCCAAATGTAAGTCATTGACCTCCTGAGGGAATGCTCCAGCTATTAATCTGTGCTGATAGAAGGTAGAGATCCCTCTCAGTTTTTGAAAAGGAGATGGCTGACACTGTGAAGCTAGATCTATTAGTTATGCTCTGAGAACAGGTACTTCAAACTTGCCCTTCAGATGAGATCAGTAGAGAAATGTCTAGTTGGTGGATAGCAGTGGTGTTTTGAGGTCAAAGGAGGCATCAGGTTATGTCAGCCTCCTGAACTCCAGATGTGCCTAGATGTGGATAGAAATCACACTTGTGTGTGTAGGAAATATTAATGCCAATAACTGAGATGTCAGTGGAGTTCTTGGTGAAAGCAGAGTGGGGAATTTGAGTGCTGAGCAGTCAGGCACTTATACATTCATGTGGCTCTTATTCTTTGGTCAGCACTCTAATATGTAAATCATTAGCTATCAAATTTTGTTAAACCTATAGAAAATACCTGAAAAAATCCTTTCACCATCAGTAAGTAAAATCAGATGGCATTATACTGTTTGCAGAACTGAATGTTTGCCGTGGGCATTGGTGCTTTATACTAATTTTCCCAAAGAGACTACTGAATAACAGCATCTGCCTCCTGTGCTTTGTGATCCCTTGAAGTCACCTTAACTCAGACAGCGTGCAGATTGAGCTGATGATAACAGCCAAAGTTCTCAAGACAGCCAGGAAGTTTGTGTGCCTGTATGTATCCCTAGAAACAGAGACATCCCAAGTAGCGAATATTGTTAGTATGATGCATTCAGACAATGTGGTGCCATATTTTTTTTAAATGCAAGGAGAAGATTAATTAGACCTAACTATTAATCAGCTAGAAAGTGAGCAACTGTCTTTGGTTTTCTTTTAACATTGGAACTTACTTGGATAGTAATAGTAGTTTTGGAGGTACTGAAGAGGTTGGTCAGTGTTCCTAAAGTTTCTCTAAAGTTAATAAATGTTTCTATCTTTTTGAGGAAAAAAAGGCTAAAATTAGAAGCTGATGTTTTACAGTAATTTTTTGTTTATTTTTCAGCCTGAAGATCAAATGGTAATTTCATAGATTCTCTCTTCATTTTCACTTTGATATAGATTTAAACTCCAATCCTAATGCTTGATGCCTAGAAATTTTAAACAGAAAAGTCAAATTTACCATAATACTATCAGTATTTTTATAGCAAGCCTGTATGTCTAATTCTTATCTTTTAAGAGCTTCCAGTTGGTATTGAACTAAGAAGGTGTAAAACGTGTACTGTCTCAGAAGGTGACTTGCCCATGAATAACAAAGCAAAGCATTCAACAGGTAGTTGCAGTGACATTAATGCACTTTAAAACTTTGTCTAAAATATGAAAGGTCATGTCAGATTCTACAACCTTAGAGACTAGACTTCCTGTTCTACAGAAAGTTGTCACTCCTGCTATTTTATTCCCTGTTCATCTGTTAAGCCTCAGCTGGCTCTTTTTTCTGCGTACACAGGATGAATATCTGACTTAACGTTTATGTGTCTATGCCTATATCAGAAGTCCCTTTCCTTTAAGGACTGCTGGGCAATTTGAGTCCAACCGGTAGTCTTGAATACCAGAAGAGTATAACAGATAAGGTAATAAGATTTCAGCTAAAAAGAAAAAAACCTACTGCTTCCAGATAACTCTGAACTTTGTTGCGCTCAGGTTGAAATGAGTCCTGTTTACACAAAGTGCAGAATAATAGATGGGTGCTCCAGCAACATCTCTGGAGATGAGCAACAAGGGTGTGAGGTAAAGCAAGCCAAAGGCCTTGCAATAGAAAATAGTGCATAGGTCATTGTGTCTCCCCAAGAGCCCATTAGGGTTTATGTACCTTGCTACCTCCCCGAAGTGACCGCTTACTTAGATGAATCTATTTTGAAACAAGAGTTGGTAATGGGGCACAAACATCATTTCGATGTCTATGATTGTAAGAAGTGTGGTTGCTATGATTTATATTTAAATAGTTCTCATGATTCAGTTCAGTCGAATGTTGCCCTGGGAAGTTGAATCCTGCCATGAAGTTTCTTTGTGATGCTGGACAAGTTATGTAAAACTGAGGATTCACCGCTGGGAACTGTGTGATCTTATTCTGCTTGACCAGACCAAGGTGTTTGACGTATAAAGAGCAGAAGTCCCAAGCACTCTGAAATGGAGCTAGAGACTATAGGAGTTTGTATGAAAATAAGTGTCCAATCACGTATTGAGATGCATTCTTCACAGTCTCTAGACGAGCAACAGCATTAATTGAGAAGTTCTCATTGTAAGGCTTAGCACCCTTCTAGGATCAGCAGTTGTCAATAATGTAGGTGAGTTATCCCGTGTGTATGGCCGTGTGTGTGACTTATTGTGAAAAATTAGTTGTTTTGAATTCAGGCATGTAAATTCTTGTAGAGGTGTCTCCAGAGTGTTCCACATTGCAGCTTTTCAGTATGGCTGTTGGCACAAATCCCCTTTTCTTTCTGTCCCTCTTGCTGGAATTTGCCTGGAGAATTAAGAGCTGTAAAATATTTAAAAATCAATAGAACTTACATGAAAAAATTAACACTAAAATGCATTGACAGGGATAACACTGCATTTGCACAAAAAGCAGCTGGGTATGCATATTTGATTTATTCATTCAAGAACTTTGAGAACATGTTTGTAAGGTCTATGATCCTTTTGCATAATTTGTGTTGGTTTATTATTGGAGTTGTCACTCTTATAAGGAAAATTAAATGTCTTGTTTGGAGACTTGGGATTCAGTGTAGTAAGACGCAGTTACACAATGTTTTATAAGTGGTGGCTATAATTAATACAATAGTCCAAGCTTAACAGTTTCTCTGAATTAAAGCTGACAACTACCTTGTTAGCAAGAGCACAGATGTAGGGAGTGGATTTTACTGACTGACTTGGAAGAAGTTTTTTCATTTTCAAAGCAGCAGTTCTGCAGGAGTTGTGAAACTTTTTAAACATGAAGCATTTACATTTCAGAGTGTTGATTTGGACTGCATAAGTTTGAAATTATTCTTTTTAGATTCCCCGGTATGGCAGCAGAGCACTGGGTTTCCCGGTGAAGGAAATTGCTGCTGAGGAAAAACTTAGTTCAGAAAAGAGAGCAGCAGAATGAGGAGTGGTTTTATATAAGGTGCACTATTTTTTCAGTACAAATTGAGATTTTGTTCTGAAAAGTAACCTTATAAAAGTACTATCTTAGGGTGTGATGTTAAGTGCTTTTTATAGTGAAGATAAGCTAAAGTTTTGGGTTAACATTGCACCCCCAAACCTTCCCTACAGAGCAGATACAAGTGTCAGGTTGCCTCTTAAGTACAACAACCTAAAGACAGAGCCAATTTTGATGAGTATAAGATTACAAAAATATTTTGCTCCTTTAAATTAAGCTAATCTTGTGGCATTAGTTGTCTCAGTTTGGTGAAGACATTCTTAAAATAAAAAAAAAAAATTATAAGCCAAAACCCATGTGCCTTTTGGTATATTTACATTAGTGTTTTATTTTCCATCAATAAAATGCTTTTGAAGCAAGTCTCCTACCTATTTATTGTGCTTTGCTTCACACTGCAGAGTGGTTTTGGAATTTGTAGGCCAATTTCCTTTTGGATGAAACTTTAAGGTGTGCTCCAGGAGTGCTCACAATGCTCTCCTACTGCTAATGGGTGTTTAGTCTGTAGAACCAGACTAGACCAAACCTGAACAAGCCTCCCTCCCTCCTTTTCTTCCCAAAACAAGCACAGTGTGAATATCATACCTTCAGCATCAACAGTTTTTCTCTGTACACTCCATTTTCTTGTGCCATGCTATTTATTAATGTAGGCATAGATAGTGCTCATAGTCACTGAGTTGCCAAAGATGTTCATTAATAAAACCAGAATCTTGTCCTGTGAGGCAGAAGTCAACTTTCAAGAATAACTGATACATTGGCAAGTTAATTTTCTATTAGGAACTGCATCTGAGTATGAGGTAGGAAACTACAGGTGGTGGTGCTCCAATGACTCTAAAACAAAAACTGAACAAAAAATCACATGAAGAAACCCTTTCAGGAAATGGGAGATGGTCCATAGTCTGGTAGACTCATTCTCCTTAGTTTTTGCCTAATCAAACATGTACTTCATTTCTGATGGGGAGGCTGTTCCAGTTGAGTATGTTTGGGAAGTGGACGGGGGCTCTTAAAATAAGCCCTGAATGAAGTGGTCCATTTCAATAAGCTGGCAAGCATGTCTGCAGAAACTAACAAGTAGTTCTTCCCAGAGCATCAGTTTTGGACTTAACACTTGAGCACAGGTGCATAATTGGCAGAATATGATGTAGATTTGATGCTGATCCCTCAGACTCCTTTATTTTAGTTTTAAAATCCCATGTTCTCTGTGTTTAGGTAACATCTGTGTATGTGCCAAGCATCTGTTTGCTTTTCCATGAAGACAAGGTTGAAAAAAAAAAAAAACAAGCAACAATATATAGTCATTCATTTAGTGGAAACTCTATTCAGTGTTTTGGATTTTTTATTTCCAAGTGATAGGTGGAACAAACTGCCCATTAGGACTACAGGAAAAATGCTGATGAATGTCAAAGAAACAGGTAATTGTGGTGCTACAACTAATACAGCAAAATGAAAGATGTTTTACTAAGAAACTTTTTGAGCTTGTAGTGAGCAGTTATAATACTTTTCTTTGTATTCAACGCTACAATAATTTTCTGTCTTTGAAGGTAGCAAAAGATACCATTTTAGGATCTTTTCTGTTTCATTGATGTAAAACCAGGACACTTCAAGTGTGACCAGTGGCATTTTTCTACATTGAACCTTCATTTAAACAAGAATGAGGGCAACTTTAATAGAGCATTTTTCTTTAAATAGCTATATTCCTATTTTAAGGGATATCAGTATGAAAAACTTCTTCCCTTAGCTGTTTGTTTAAAATTGTCCATTCTAGTTCATTACAATGATGTTGGGGTTTTTTTACTGATGTCATAATTCATACCTTTATAAGATCACTTGTTAATTTTCCTGTGTTAGTGACATCTGCTTCACCAATAGCAGAATTTCCCATTCCAGCATTTGTTTCACTTAGTAGTGCTTAGGACTAGATTTGAGCCAATTTTTTCCAATCCACACAGGATGTTAAGAAAAATTTTGAAGTAAAATCTGATATTTTCTGATTTTTTTGTTAGATTATATTTCAATTAAATAGGAGAGTTTAATGTATTAATTAAAAACAAACAAACAAATCAAAACAAAACCAACAAACAAAAAAACAACACCAAAACTGAACGCCAAGCCAACAGCATAGCAAGTCACTTCAGTAATTTTGCTTTGATGTTCTGTAGCAATAGCCTTACCTATCTTCATGAAGCTCCGCATGTACTTTATTTTGTTATATTTGCTGGTTTCATGTACTACTTTCTTTAGGATATGTTATGATAGACTCCCACTAAATATAACCTAAATGGCATTATTAGAATCACAGTTTCAATGCTAATTCTTCTTCAACAGAAGAAACTTCAACTGCCACATGAAGGGCTGCCTCAGCCTGTTGCTCCTCTGTCTTTTATCAGCATCACTGTTTCAAAATTGTGAAAAAAACGCCTTGTCCCTTCCCACATATTCTGATGTTTAAGTAAGCAGTGACTGTTCATTTTAAAAATGAATCTGTGAGACAGGAACTTCCTGAGTGATGGTACTGGAAACCTATTAACTTTTATTTTTTATTTTTTTTTTAAATCCTGGAAAGTAAACTGATATGAGAGCAGCAACATGAGCAGGAAGAAATTTTCAGTGGGTTCATGCAGAGTTTTTCTCTCTCAGAAGCTCCTCGTTTATTCAAATTCACACCTATGTGATCAGGAATATGTGTAACCCAAATCTCTGCAGTATCTTTTCAAGGGATCTTGGTTAGTATCTTGGATATCTAGATGTATTTCTACTAGTTCAGAAGTTTGCTAAAAACTTGTAACTGCCTTCAGCTCTCAACTTTCTAGATTAATTTAATATTTTACTAATGGCAAAATCCCTCTGCCCTCATACTACCTGTGTTAAACTTACCCCTTTGTGGAAGACCTGTGATAGATTATTGGACAGGAAAGGAGTGGCTCCCATTCAGGGAAGCAGTAAAGCATGAATAATTTTGCTTAGCAGAAGCACCTTTTTGTGGCTGAAGCTCTAACTTTGGAGTCACACTTTGTTAACACCTTGAGGCACGCCAGTATCATAGCACAGTATATCCCCCCATTGCGTGTTACCGCTTATGGTGTTTCACAAAGGCTGAGAATAGCACTGATCTTGTTTGAAAGAAATGAAAGATTTTTTTCCCCTTGGAAAATCCAATAGCCAGGATCTTCACAGTATGCAGAATAACTTCTAGCGATATTATTCTAACACTGAAGGGAAACAAAGGCTTATATTACTTTATTGTCTACCAGAGTAAAGGTTGTATTTAAAATTATATATGCCTTTTGAATATGCTTTGTGACAGACATGCAGCCTGAAGACTGGCATGTGACAAGGAGAAATCAATAAAAAATGCATAATGATATTATAAATATTTATAGACTAGCTAGATGGGTGTAATATGACAGGTAGAAGCCAAGAAGGTTTTTAGCCATTGTGTGCTCCAAAATATATTAAAATTCTTCTGAGTTAAAATGGGGTAAAAAGAGAATGCATAGGCTGTCAGAGATGTTCAGAAGTCCTTTCTAAGCAATCATGAGAAAAGCTTCATTGAAGAAGTGTGTCTAAATAAAAGTTGGAAAGCAGAGAAGGGAAAAAGTTTTCGGAAAGGACAAGGTTATTCACTGATGGTCCCAGGGGGACTTGTAGGGATTGGTGATTGATTTGCAACCTAGGAAAGCGAGGAAACAGTTCTGTTTTCCCAGCAGGATTGAAATGATCCAGCTTTATTCAAAGATTAGGAATTTTCCTCGTCTGCTAAAAGTTTTTGGGTATTTTTAGTGTATTTTTGCATATAACTGGCTGTTGGTGTAGGCGTGCATCTGTTAATACATGCAGTGCCACAGGCATAGTTTACAGATATAAGGTTTATAAGCAGCAAATAGGAAAACCAGCAGGTAAGACTGGACTTAACAAATTTGTTTCCCTAAATGCAAGTAAAAATTTCCTATAGTCATCCTTCTGTCCTGCTGTCCTGTAGAAATTAGGCCTTACTGTGCAGCTCATTCCTCTACAAGAGGACTTGCATTGTGGGACTTGGCTGCATTTATTCTCTGTGTTGGTGTAAACATCAAGAATAAGATGGAGGTTTTGTATAGAGGAATTTGTTATTTTCTGCTTCTGCTGCAGATGGCTGAATTTGCTCAGTCTGCAAAAGCTGCAAGAAAAGTACATAATGGAAGAGAAAATTATACTAAAAATGGAAGAAACTATGCAAGAGACAAACTTGATCTGCCTCCAACAAAAGGCCAACAAAAGCTTCTTCAGTGGAAATATCCATATCTGAGGACAAGTTATTTTCGCAGCTGAATTCTTGCTTACAGAATTCCATTTCCCATTAGTCCAAACAGAGCACAATTTTGTTAATGGTTGGGTCAGGGTGCTAATTATCTTTGTGAAAAATGGATGGGGAGACAGTCCAGGAGATAGATGCTTCCTAATTTGTTAAGGGCTTTTAACGATAAATGGCCTTGAAGTAGATTTGTTTTCAAATGAATAGCCAGTAGAGTGCTCAGAGCCGTGGCACAGGGAGCTCTCATCAGTTTTTCTCAGAGTGATGGATGTTGCATATTCTGTCCGTTGACATAGTCTTTGCCGTCAGAAGTCCCAATTTATTAAAAGTTTTTAGGGCAATGGTTGTAAATTATTGCAGCCGAATTTTATTACTGTTTTACATCTACCCAGGATTCAGCCCTTTGTGCAGTTTTATATTAACTCACTGAGCACCATTAAATATTGACATTTGGGCTCATTTTCGTAGCATTAATCATAGCATTTTCTCATGCATTAATTGCAATGGTCTGAAATGACTGGAACATTCACTATTCTAAAAGCAGGAGAAACAGTAATTTCCATTTCTCCGTTTTTTCAACCCATAACTGTGCTTAAAAAAAAAACAACCCAAAACCCCCACAAAAAAAAATGACAAACAAAACAATTAAAAAATTGCACACAAACAAGCAAAACACAAAAAAACCCTCCTAATTGTGTGTACAGGGAAGGCATCTAGCTCTGCTTCTTTGCAACAACTGAACAAGAGCCAGCAGCTCTTGGAAGGTGTCATGTCTGAAAATCAGCCTCTGAAATCTCGGTCTGGACACCTCCAGCCAGACCTTGGCTTCGAAACCAGATCTTAAAGTATAGCAAGAATCCTCCTAATGTGCCAAAAAAAAAAAAAAAGGCTAAAAATCTACTGCATTTTTATATGCCGATGTGGCTTTAGAGTTTAAAACAGACCCAGAAATGCCTTTGGTGATTCACCAGCAGGAATATGTTTACAGCGCCCATGTCTATTTGTATTATTGTATCAGTAAAAGAACCTGTGATGCTTTCTGGCTCTCTTCAGTGGAGGGCACCACTAGGTGACTGTGTTTAATATAAGGAGTTGGCAGCCTTTCTCACTTAACCATCATTAGGAGATCTGCTGCTGAGGTCCAGTTTTGCGAGGCAGCTGGAAATTGGCACTTAGTTTGAATGTATTGTTTTCTACCTTTCTCTTAAAGTTCAAGGACAATGCTAAACTGTTGAGACTAAGCAAAGAAAAAGGCTTTTCTCACTCTGCTTTGTTTACTTGATCCTCTAACCTCTCCATTCTTTTCTAAGTAAATTTATTCCTCTATATATACATCAGTTAAATAGAAGTGTGGGCCGTGTCAGCAAAGATGCAAGTGGAAAACACAATGGAAGGTATTTGAAAGCACCACACAGAAAGTAGTGGTGATAAACATGTAGAATTTTTACAGGAGTAAAAATTATGTCGATCTTCAGTAGTGTTTCTCTTGATGCTTACAGAGGAGGACGATACTGTTGTTTCTGTTTTGGGGAACTGAGGCATAGAGAAACCCTAAATCACTTGAAAGGTGAGATGCAGAATAGTGGTGTCCCAATCTTCTAACCTTCACTTCATGCTCCTAGCCATGCATTTAATTTGTTAATTTGAAGATTATCCCCTCCCTACTCCTACTCCTTTCAGAGGCTTCACCACCTGTATTTTGCCTGGTAATGCCATGCGGCTTAAGCTACAACTTCACCTGTAGCCTTCTGCCTCCTGCTATGCTGGATCTGCTCGAAAACCCAAAAGACTTTGTAGTGATAGAGATTTTTGGTTACAGTGGCTTCACATGACCGAATAATACTTCATTAACCTGATTGCCTAAGGATCTCAGGCTCCAGGGGAAACTTGTGTTCCTATGGAAGTGAAATAATGCGAATAATGCACCATAAGATTTACGTATTTACTCTTTGAAACCAAAGTGTGTCATATCATAAATCCTTTTATTTTAAAGCTTTTATATTTGTAGGTTTATTATCGACCTTCACAATGGACATATTGCTAGGGCAGGAGGCTTTAGGAGCCCATTCAGACTGTTGGATCAGTTCAGGTTGCTTGTAAATCCACAGAGATTTTTAGTCTGCAATACCACCTAGATAACAGAGGCTAAAGTTTGCTTTTGCTTTTTAGTAGCTTTGAGTTTATGCTCCTTGGGTATGTCTTTGTAAAGCATCTACTACCGTGGCTCTACCACAGTTAGAGCTTGTCATGATACAAAAACGTAGGCACAGAAGTAACTAATGGCAGCAAGAGTTCTGCATCCACCAGGAGACTAAAATATTGGACCTAGGTTACAGACAGCTTCATACAGCCTTCCCTGTTAATAGAGGCTGGGGTGAAGCTAATATCAGTAAATGCTGCATCTAGGCAGAGGGAGCAAGTAGGAGATTAAACGAGACATCTATATTGTTGTGGGGTCCTGTTGAGTGTAACCTTCAGTGGGTAAAAGTCACTCATAAATTAAAAGTTTAGCAAAGCCCTACCAAGAAAAGGGGATCTAATGAAGTTCTGGCAGCTTTTCTATCAGAAAATGATGAAATCTAAGAAGCAAGGAAATTAGTGGAGTTGCTCTGAGGTGGTTGGACTAAAATTATTATGGCAAAAGCCAAACAAAGAAAATAAAGGGGGAAAAAATCAATATTATTGCTAATAAGAATCAACATTTATCTTACAGGAAACCTGAAGTTTTGCCTTCTGATTCTGAACCAGCCTTTCAACAAAGGTCATTTTCATTGCCTGTGGAGCAAAGGTAATAATAACTTACATACATTTTCATTTGCTTATTTACCTAGCTGCTACCCAGTTAAGGTATTTCATGTCTGTTGAATTGCAATGTAGCAATTTCCTTTTAACTAGAGGAACCTTCTGGTGAGGGCGTGAATTGGCAGAATATGTCCCTTGTTGCTGAATGCTGCAAATGAGCTGATTATGCAAATTCTGCATCTCTGCATTGCTTATGTCAGTGGGAACTTTATGGACTGATCTGTGTAAGACTGTAGCTTTTCAGAGGCATCTTAGGAATGATCATTGTTTTGCTGACAAAGTATAGTAGATCAATGGTGCATTTAAGAGTCTGGAAGCAAGCATTCCTTTAAAGGTCATCAGTGAAATGTGTTAATTTTAATCAAAATATAATGAACCATGTAGATATTATGTTGTGAAAGTGGTGGGAATTTGCATCAGAAATATGCAAATCAGAGTTCACTGCCCCTTTGTTTAATACGCACAGTGCTCATAATCATTGCTGGTATGATAGCTGCAGATTTACTTACATTTTGTGGAGATAGATATATAAATCTTTACAAGCTTGGAGCTTTTAATTCCTCCAGTGCAGAAATGTAGTCCTTCAGAACCTTTCTGAAAAACCCCAGGAACTGTCTCTAACTTGTTACTAGGCTGGGAACCTTGCAGAGAGATTCCTCTTAGCTGACTGGGGCAGATAGCGCTATTTGATTTCACTATAGGCATGAGGACTGGCAGGGGGTAGCTGTATAGTTAAAAGGAATTAGAGTAAGGGATGAAGCTGGAAGGATGTATTCATATCACTTAATACCAGTAGACCTAAATTAGGTGCCTATATAGGCAGAGGAGTGAGAAAAGAAGGGAGAGACTTACACAGGATGATTGAAAGCATCTCAACATATACTGTACCCAAACAGGCTCTCGTTCACCTGCAGTATCAGCAAGAAATGGCAGCAAGACACGCTCAGTGGAAGGGCTGTCAAGTGTTTTTTCCAGGTGTGATTCCACATATTTCGTTTTTAAAGGTACACTAAAAGATATATTCTGTATTAAATAGTGAAGGGAAGAAGGGTAAGTCTTTTCATATTATTTCTTTGTCTCACCTTTCCTGTGTTTTGAGGTTTGAGATTAAAAAAGAAACGGCAAACCAAACATGCACAGTTACTGAATGGCACTATTTTGCATCTTGTGGTACCTTGCATGTATTGCTTTTATGCTGTGTTCTGGTAACCACAATTTTTGTCTGTCCTTTGGAATTTTACATCTTCCTCTTGCAACCAAACCTGTGCAGTGTGGTGCTTGGGGCGTGGAATGCTTCTTGCCGTAACACAAATGGGCCCTTAACTGTAGTGCTTCAGTGAAGGGTTGGGATAAGAAGCTGAGTAAAATCAAGTAGACCACAGACTGTCTTGCTTGAGACTACCTCAATGAGTTCCTCTCCTCTGAGCATAACTGTGTTGAAAGAAATTACTAGTGCTGTGGATAGTTCTTCAGAGTCTGTGAGAGATAGAAGCAGAAGTCCTATTTAAGCTAATAAGACTTTTGCTAGTCCATTAGTTCCAGAGATAGGTGGGTATTTTCTATCTAAGTAAAATGACAGAGGAAGAGGATGGCATAGTGAATCTGAAATGTTTTTCTTCAAAACATAGCAGCTTCAGTAAAACTCAGTGAATCCAGGACAAGGTTTTGGCAACAGCAGACTGACAGTCCTGGTGGAATACTGTAGGTATCAGTAATCTTGTGCCTCCTGTATCCTGACTCTGAAGAAGTCTGAGCAAAGAGACAGTTGCAGGACTAGGAGAACCTGGGGTTTTTGGTATGTGGACTGAAAGAAGTTATGAAAGAATGAAACATCCTTAGAATCAGTGCTTGATTACCAGCTGTGTATACCTGAGATTTCCTAAAGGAGTGATGAGGAGGAAACAACGGGGCTGTTGATGCACAGATTATTACCAGCTACACAAATTGGGGGGGGGGGGGGAAGGGAGAGAAAAGTATAGAGTAAAAAAAAACAAAACAAACCAACATTTGACTGACTTCTCTAAGGTACAGCTATCTTTGGTGTTATACTGAATACAGAATGCTGAGACGTAAGTGTTGCTTTCAAGTAGGTTGTGTCCTATCAAAATAACCTTTCTCATTAGCTCTGTCACTTTAGCATCAAGTGATAATGAAGGTGTGATGTGATATGTCCCGAGTTTAAAAAAAAGAAAAATCACATGGAAGTGCGGCTATTCTAGGCTAAAATCATCCCAGGTGTAACTCCTCTTGACCTCAAGAAAAAGTGGTTGCAGCTAATTAACCTTTGTCTTATTACAGACTTGTATGAAATCTATTTTTACTGACATACTTTGAAAGAAACTATTTCAATATGTACAAGTTTGCATGAATTTCCTTACTTGTGCTTTATGAAGGACACTGAAATATTATTTCTTTACTTCCAGGGGACAACTTTTACCACTCTAACATATAAGCTAGATAAGTGACAATAGTGAGGTAGTAGAAGCTAAAGACTACCATGATTTCAGTCTATTGTATTAATTACTGTAGTAAACCAATCTACAACATGTTCCATTTGTGTTAGGTCCTATGTATACAGCCATAGAGTATTAGTGCTATCCTAAAGGCAGGATGGATGAAATGATGGAGAAGGGATAATTTGCAGAAGCAGGATAAAGAATAATGTGACAGAAAATACTGATAGTTCCCCAGTGGAGTTATTTGGCTGTCTATAGTAGGGAGTAGACGAAACAAAAAGCAAGAGAAATTCGAGAGAATTACGTCAGTAAAGCAAAAGACGTAGATTAAAAACATCTCACAGTAATTGAAGCTCATATAAGGAGACTGAATATGGGAAGGTGAGGTGGATGCAGAAGGTTGGGAACATCCGTCAAACCTGTCAAAAGGGCTTTGACTGTAGCTGTTAATGCAGCCATTTTTACCAGTGGAACTCGTATGGCTTCCCTTGCAGTCCTTATCATAATTGTGGAAATTATGTGGAAGAGACAGGGCCCTGCTTTTCTCAGAGATACATATTCTTGTGTCCAGGAGGTTCCTATAGGGAAGAATGGATCCTGTGAGGCCTTAATAGCCCTGTCACATATCCCAAATTCCTGCTTGTATTTTAACGATGTTTCTAGCTGATGATTAGAATCCTGTTTAACTCAAAAATTGGTAGGGAAAAAGTCCAATTTACATTAGTCTCTAGGGCTACTTTGCAAGTGGTTTCAAATGTAAATAGATTTTAAACAGAAATGACTCTGACTTGAAGGTCTGAAACTGTCTCCATGTGAAATTTGATGAGTACAGAAGCACAGGTTTTAGTGGCTGAAAACAGAATAGGCTTTCTGGAGAGTAAATTTTCCTGAGATTTTGATTCCGCTCATTAAAATCTCTTTAATTGAAAATTCAATGAGTTATTTATGCCAAGAATTTCAGCAATGTGTAGTGATCGCAAGTGCTTCTGTTTTTTTGATGTCTCCCTAGTGAAGAATCAGGGAAAGGGAAGAATTATTGCAGTGCTAAGAAATCACCTCTGTAAAATTGTCTCAAGAAAATTTTTTATTGTTTCTGAAAACATTGCTCCTACAAGCTATATTACTCAAATGATCCAGAATTGTCTTCAGGCCCTTGCTTGATGACTGTGCATTGTAGAGTACTTCCCATTCTTAAATGTTGACAATGACAGCTAAAAAAAGCAAGAAGTTATGCTCTCAAAAATAAGATTATTTCAAGAATCAGAGTAAAATGGCAACATTCTACAGCAGTCTGATGAGGTTCCCATCAGTGCTGTATTTCTGGGAATGGAAGGTTTGTTGTTAAATAGCATTTTTGGATTTGCTAGTGGAGAAAGGTGTATAACATTAGTATTTTTTCCTTAGGTTCCATTTAACCTCTGGCTAGGTGTTCTTATATCCATGGGTTTACTGATAAATGCAGTTCCAGAGTTAAAATATTGGTTAATGCAGTTCTGATTGGCTGAAGAGGAAGACTATAACACTTGTGCTTTTTATGGTAAAAAAACGCGTCCATGCGTATTTTTCAATTTTTAGAGTGGTTGTGATACATGAGCCAGTGTGCCTTCCTTAAAAGGATTGTGATCTTTTTCTGCTAATAAAGGCTTTCTATAAGAGCTTTTAATCAAACAGAAGATGTTGAACTACTTTAAATATCGGCCATTTATACTACAAAATGTCCCTGGCTGATGTACAAGAATAAACTACCAACATCCTTTTGGAGCGGGCTGACTGATTCCTGACTTGTGGAATGTATATTTAATGTTTGACAAGCAGATGCGAAGGAGACATCTATGAGACTGAGCTGCAAAAACGTCTGCCCTTTAGGAATGCTTCCCTAAAAAGTCTCTTTCATGGACCATTCTTTTCAGTTAAGGAATGTGGGGTCTACCTATGTCTCCTTATCATGTTGCACTACCAGCCACTTTTCTATATGCATAGTATATAGGCTTTTTATGACACTTTATAGATTATGAATGTAGAGAGAGTCCAGAAGAAGGAATGTTGCTTACCCTAAAGATTTCAGCTCTATATTTTGAGGGGATCTATATACTGAGATAGCAGGAAGCATACTTCTACAGCATCAGTGTAATAAATCTAAACTGTGTTAGATCTTCTTCATGTCAGTATTTTTTTACACTACATCTGTTGCAATTGCTTATCCATAAATTGAGTTTTTTCAAGTTTCCATCTCTATCAATACCTATTTTACAACAATCAAAGTGCCTATTGGATTTGAAATAGTATCTTGAATGTGAGACAACTTCCCTGTCAAAGCCAGCCTACTGTTTGGTGAAAATGCCGCTAATGAATGGATTGTTGGCACCTGAAGGTGCCTGCAAATTACAAAATATCTCTTCTTCCTGAGTAATCAAGTGAGGAAAGGTGCTAATTTGTATTATGAATTTCAGTCATCTGTCTTTGAATGCCACATGCTCCTGTGCGTTTTATATTCCATATGCTTTCCGATATAATTAGTGATTGATGCTTTAAATGTCTTCTGTTGAGATCCAAGAGCTGGATGTAGAGGCAAATAAGATATAAATACAAGCAGCATTGCAAAGCTTGGTTAAGTATACTCAGGTGGCAGATTAGTTGGAACAGTTTGAATGTCTCAGAGCAGAGAAAAGGATATTGTAGTTTAATAACAGGAGGGAAATAACGTGACTTGGTGCCGTTTTTTCTTCTCCATGATTGATACTCTTTTCCTCCATTGTCTTTGGTGGTTGAACTCACCCACACTTCTGAAATTATTGGTATGTACAGCCATTCAGTTGCTCTCTTACCTGTCAGCAATGAACTTGCCTTGTTGGCATATGCTGCATTTTTCCCTCACCTTTTATTTTCATTTCTACCTGAACTTACTTGTAATATATCTCAGATTTGTGCTAGACCCAGAATTGGCAGCTGGCATAAAACTTGAGTGAATTTAGAGCAGGTGCTATTAATAAATAGGAAAATGTTCATAAAAATGGTGATTGGGATGTCGCATGGTCTTGTATGCTTTATTGCACTTTCCAGCAGGCATCCAGACTAGCAGTAACTCTTACTGCCGGCCTCAGCTAAACTACTCTGTTCTCCCCTGAGTAATATTAGACTCCAATAAGTCAACAATGAAGTTCGTTTTTCAACATTTGAATCAAAACGGGAATATAATTTCTAGTTTGTATTTAGCAACTTTAAATTGCTGTTCTTTGCCACTCGATTTAGATTTTTAAAATAGGGTTTTTTTACAGCGGTATGCCTGTTGTTTGACTGCATGCAGTGAGTTAATGTCCTTCAACTACAGAAGTATGGGAGAAGTTAAGTGTTCTTAAGAATAGAGGACCTACAATATACTTCAGGAAGAAGGAACTCTGATTCTGATTAGGACTTTCTAACGCTATGCTTTAAGCTTGGAAACTAAGTACTGTCTGGATCTTAGAACATGCAGTAGGTTGCACTAGCCGGGATTTTGGGCTGAGCATTTTTCTAGAGCACACTTTGTCCATGCATAATTTGATCTCTACCAGTTTTTCAGTGATGACCTGGAGGTCTTCATAAAACTAAGCTTTAAACCCTAGAGATATACGTGTCACAAATGGGAGAATTCTGCTATATAGTTAGTGCCTTTCTGGTTCAGAATCAGGGCTCTTGAGAGGTAGCTGAGGAGTGTGGACATTTTGAAAAGTACATGTCATTGAGCTTTGTGAATTTTTAGATAGCTATTGGCAAATCTGAGAGAACAGAGCCGACTTCCTAGGCCTTTTGCACAATTCAAGTTCCCTCACCATAGTAATAGCTGTGATAGAATGAGGTCTTCAGCTAATTTTTGGGACATAGTAGGCTGCATTTTTTTTGTTGTTGTTGATTTTAATTCTCTGCATATCCACCAACAGGAAATTCTGAGATCTTGTCGGAGGTTTTGATTGTGGGGTGAGAATAAAACCCTGGCAGATATATTGTTAACCTCCTCTTCCCCTCACTTCCCCCGCTTGCCCCTCCCTCTCCCCCCTTCCCACTCAGGACAGGCGATCTGGAGGGAAAGAAGGACAGAGAGAAGAGAATTGGAAAAATTAACAATGTTTTACTAATGCTCTTAATAAGAATAGAGAAAATAATACAAGGTATACAAAACCAATCTTGAAAGTCTCAGCGACTGCAGAGCTGGCACCCAAAGTCCTAGACTGGACTCTGCAGCCAACCGGAGCTGGATTCAGTCTCTCACTAGGCCTCAGTTCCCAGGGACGACTAGCAAGGTCCTCTCCTAATGTCGGCCATAAGCAGAAGGGGAAAAAAAGGGACGAGATCCTCGTGATCTCCCACTTTTATATGAAGTATTCATGTGAATGGTATGTTATACACAATTGGTCAGTTTCTTGGTCACCTGTTTCTCACTGCCCCTCTCGCGAGATGTCCATCCATGCTTATCAATAACTTCACATTCCATTGCTATGTTTACCAAAACATGTATCTGGTTCTCCAGGAAAATGCAGCTAATATGAAGGCTTTAGCTGACAGGCAAATTCACTAAAAGAGAAACTTTTTTTTTAACAAAACCAGGACAGATCTAAAAGGAATTTCTGTTTGATGGATTTCAGATTTTCTTTGAAAAATGGAAAAAAAAAAGTAATTAAGATCTCCCTCTGTAATGTTTTGAAAAGCTAAACCCCACTGAGCCGAAGTTCAGAGTAACAGAACAGTAGAGAATTACTTGAAGTACTAGTGAAAAGCATAACAGATGATTACAGCACAAGGGAAAAAAGAAAAAAAGGAGGTTATTCCAGTGCTTTTTTTCTATTGAGCTGGGATGCAAATCCCCTTGGGGGAATTCTGTTGTCACAAGTTTTGCTATGTAGAAGCCTTTGATGTCATCATACTATATATCCTGTTACCATGATGTTTCCCAGAGAACAGTTGAAAGAAGCAGCTTTGGAAAATATTTTCAGGAGGATGCTTTAAAGCACCCCAAGCAAAAGGGGTAGCATAAGGCAATTGAAAAAAAATATGATTAATAGCTCGTTTTGTTACTGATGCAACAAGAGAAATGGTCCTGGGAATGAACACAGGGAGCAGGAGTGAATGCATGAGGTTAGCATAAGTAAAACCATGACAGGAAAGAGCAGATTCTTAATCCTGTAAAAGGAACACTTGGATTTTCACTGCCTAAGGCTACACAGTGGGAAGTGTTTAAAAAGATTGTTTCTCTGGGAGTCTCTTCAAGGCAAAGGTATTATTTTCATAGCTAGAGCTTAGCATGAATCTGTTACTAGTAGTGAAGATGTAAAGTCTTGTAAAAGATGGATGTTATCTGGGATTGCTCATGTCAGAGTCTTCTCACTGGCTGCAATGTCCTTTGGATCAAAACATTCTTTTTACAGTTTTCCTTCTCTTCTCAGTCTAGGGTTGCTTTAGGGCTGAGAAACATTTATTATTTTTGTTGTTTCTTTTTTTTTATTTTTTTTTAAATGCCCATACTGGCACAAACACCTCACCAGTAATCTTGGTCCAGTGTTTATTTCAGATGGTGATTGCTTTTTACAAGTGGATCTCCTCTTTTTAATTTCCCTAAATCTAGTTATGTGTTTCCAGCCTTTGAATATTAAAAGTTTTGATTACTTTATTGGCATGATTGTAATAATATTGAGTAACTCATCCAGTAAACAGTTTAACTCCCCTGTAATAAATTGAGACTATGCTAGTATTGATTGGTTCCTTGGCTGATGGAGTGTGCATCCTTCACTGTCTTCAGTGCCTGAAAGGACATTAATAGTTTGAGAACATGGATTTTGAATTGCTGGTTTTCTCATCTAGATGGTTTGCATACTGTCTTGTGCTCACCCATGTCAAGTATTAAAATTGGACTTTAAGTCAGAAAATAGTTAATTTTTCTGCTCCACCCTCTCTGCTTTTTTTGTACAGATAGGCTGTTTTGTTAGATTATAGCAGGACAAAGATTACAGTAAAAATACTATGTGGATTTACATTTTGAAAACAGCATAGTGAATTTTTCTATAATGTGTCATTGGTTAGATAGCTTGCCACAGGACATACCATAGAAGTTCTAAAAGGATTGATGGACTCATTTCAAAGGTGTCAAAGACAGCTTTCTCTGTGATCCTTTCTTGTTTTGTTAGCTGCCTTCTGTAGCATCAGTACTTCTAAGTTTCTTTAATGTATTTTGGTGTTCTGTTATTCAAAATGGCTGTGTGTGTTGCATGCACTTGTGTTTTGTTTGAGTTTGGGATTGTGGGGATTCTTTTTTCCTAGGCAAAGACCAGAGTTTTTCAAGAGTTAATGGAGATCTGTGCTCCTCACTTTATGTACGTAGTTGGCAAAACTAAGAGTTTGAGTAAGAAGAAAATAGTTCTCAGTGATATCAAATAAATGGTTAAGCTTGGTGATTTCACTAGGATTATTGTTATGCTTGACATATCAAAAGTAAGGGATCAGGTACTTTGCTGGATTTGGTATGAACTGCATCTTCTTGGGATGAACCAAAGGAGCTGTGTATGGTGTTAATTATATTTATGTTATCTGAACATGATAAATGAGAAGAATGATTTGAAGATTTTCTGAATTTACTTTAATTTGTTTTCTCTGCCCTAAACATGTTAATATATGGGACAGAGCTATTGGACATCCATATTAGTTGAACAGTTCCATATTACAACTTTGGAGAATGGGTTGGCTTTTTTGTCTTGTTTATTTCTGATTGTACCAAAGACTTGTGTATGTAAGTGGGCGAAGCTCTGTTTACTTTGATTCAGTTTCACGTATTTACACTGGCCAAAAACTTCAGCACATAAAAATTGAATTAGTATTATGGCTATTAACACCTTTTCTCTCCTAAGTTAACAATTCTTCATCTAATAAAGTGAGGAGACATGGTGGCATACAGCAGCCTGACTTCAATTTCATTGACAATGAAGCACATCAGAGCAGAAAGAAACATTTGTCATAGGTTTCTCATTCTGAAAATTCCAGCAGCCTCTGAAATATCAAGGACAACTCATAATTTTTATAAGTGTTTTATTATCATCTTCCATTGTTGGAAGCATTATGACTAGGAGCTTGATGTAAAGGCTCTTGATGTCAATATTCCTTCAGTTACTTTGAATTAATTTGGCTCAGACCTTCATAAAACTCTTGCTTTAGAAAGGGCCTGCTCGTGTTTTCACTGAAATAAAGTTTAACATTAACTCAAATGTCCTGGATTATGTATTGTTAGCACCACAAGAATGATTGCTGGTTCAATGTAAGCTGTGTTACCACTGAACTCATTCAGTGCTGTGGAGCGTGAAAATTATTCTTTTGGAATTTCTTTTTAAAAATCCCAGCTCCTTTGAACTTCAGACCCTTGCTGCTTGTGTTCAGAGCCCAGTGTCTGTCTCTTTGGGACTTATGGTTTTGGCAGTAGGAGTTGTTTAGCAGGTAACTAAATGTTTGCTTCTTTCTGAACATGCACTTTTCTTTCAACCTTTGTAGTGTTACTTGCATCAAGCACTTTGCATTAGCTCCTAGCTTCCAATAGTCCATAGTATTAGTGAGGTATAGTCCTTAGTATTTGTGAGGTATAATAAGCTATGGATAATTGATAATCAGGCTAGACTAGACAGTAAAGGCTAGAACATCACTCTTGAAATGTGTTTCATTTGAAGAGAAGTGGAGAAAGAGGGCTTGATTAGACATTGCAAATCTTTGAAGTGGCCCCAAATATTCTGAAGTTAAAGAACTGAAGAGTTAAGGTAGGCAAAACTGCTTTGAAGTCCTCTGAGTCACAGAGCAGAAGCACTGTATGTGCACTATCAGGCCTAGAACCTTCCAAAAGAAAGACTTGGATTCTTTGTTTTTGATTGCCCAAACTGACATCTTAAATGAGCTCTGTCTTCAAGGGGACAGTGACTCTCCGTTTAAAATACATCCTAGTCTTCCCTTTTACCCACCGCGGACTAGGAGAGAAGCTGAGTGCTGAGCAACTGAGACATGCAGTCATGAAGCACTCCTTAACAGCTTGGCCTGTGTTTCATCTTCATTGAAATCCACTGAAAACACTGAATGTTTGAACAGTCCACTTACTGTCTTGACAGTTAATCCAAGATAAAGGCAATGAGAATTATACCTGCTGTTCCTAGGAGGATAAATATTAAGTCACTCCTCAGGCATAGCATGACTACAAACAAACCCTTACAAAATAGTGGCGCGATATTTTCTCTCAATCTGTAAAATCTACAAGTTTAAGAATTTTTAAGTCAGGAGAAGAATTTTCTAGATAGTTTTACATCACAGAAGAAGCATTGAAATGATGTCTCTATAATTTTCATAGTTATTTTTTCCTCCCCCAGTTTATGTAAATGTTGCTCCTTTCAATGTAATAAGGAGGCAAGTGATGGAATTTCACAAGGTGTGGAACATTGTGTTGTCTGTGACAGGTGCTGCATTTGAAGGAGCCTCTGTGGTCATTAAGACATGGACCTCTTCACTGATAGAAAGATGGGAAGTGATTACAGATCTGGAATGTGTTGGTTTCTTTTTTTAATGAGGTTTCTAGAGAAAGAGATTACTATCAACAACACGTCCTCAAGAAGTCACAACATTTTGTCATTGCCAAATGAGTTGACCTGACTGTGATATAGATCATGTGTCAACTCTGTTTAGGTGAGCTATGTAATAATTTTGTCAAATGTATGCAGGGCTGCGATATGATAAAAAAGGTTGTACTTAAATTGCAGGAAAGGCTTTAGGCCATCAGAAGAACCTTCTGCCAGGGATAGTAGTCTCACCAAGAACTTTGAGCCCGTTGAACCCTCTGAATATCTTATAGAACTGTGTTTTGGTTCACTGTACTTATCTGCCTGATTTTCATAGTTAAAGGAAGATTATATCTTGGAGACTGTGCTTCTTGATTTGCTTTTTGAAAAACTTTCAAAAGTTACAGAGGGAGAGTGAGGAAAGACATAGGTTGAGGGAGAGAAATGTGCACAAGTACATAGAACACTACTGTATAATCAATACTTTTTAGCAAATAAGATTAGGTTGGAGAAAGAGGGATTACAACCAGTTTAATTCCTGAGAATATCAACATATTACAGAAGTAGACTGGTTCTTCCAGTTTGTCTAGACATTGTACTTGGTGTTGCTGTAATATAAATAACTGTGATATTGGCAACTGTTTGGAAAAAAGCCACAGTCTCTTTTTCCTTCTTTTTTTTTGGTGTGGATCTGTCTTTCTCTCCACTTCCTGAAAGAGAAGAGAAAGCTTAAGAGTGTGCATGAGGCATAGTAGATGTGCCCTAAATGTCGCACTGACAAAGTTTAAAGTTGCACTTCCCATTTTCCCATTTTGCTTAAGTAGGAATTCACTGGGTCTCCCAGTTATATCTCACTTAACTTGGGGCATTTAGCTGGATTTTCTTAGTTTCTTAGGTCAGTGCCAGTGTTTTCCTCTTAGTTAATGGACAGAGATCTGAGTTGTCTTGTGGCTCTCCACAGAAATTCAGATATATCTGCTAGGTACCTAAAGGTGGGGAGGTGGGGAGAGCTGAATAGCAGCCCAGGTGTGAGGTTATTTTCTCATCTGTTTCCTTGACCGAAAACAAGACACAAGTGAATTTTGTGACAGCTGGTATCTATTGTTAACCTGCTTTAATTGGTCCTGGCGTTATTTGTCTTCAGCTTCAAGTCTTTCCCACTAGCCATCTCAAACCTTACTTTTCTATTTAGCAACAGGGGAAGAACGATGTGGTTAAGACCCTGGAGACTGCAAAGCTGCCATCTAATTTTGAACTTGCCTTTGCTGTCGTTTTCCTTGACCACCTCTTCCTTCATAGGCCTGTGCATCTTTGTCATAGGGCAACACTCTCATTAGAACTTTGTAAAACCCAGATACATATTAACAAGCCATCCGAAGTTGACCTTTTGTCTGGGAGGGAGATTGCTAGTGCTCTTGGCAATGATTTGTGAAGTTTGCTTTCCTCAGTGAATTTAGGATCAGTTTAGTGTTTAAGCTTACTTCTAAATCATGCATTTAATTTTATTACTTTTTCTTTAGATCTATAGATTTGAGTAAGCATTAATGCATCAGTCATATTTCATTCAGTGATTATAGTGCATGATATCCTTTGTATTCACCTTCTGGAAATGCTTTGGCAGCAGAACTGACTATGCAAAAATGTATAAGAAGGGGTAGAAATAATAAATGCGCTATTGATTTGGCTGACGCAGTTCAACATTTTAACTTTTGTTTGTGACCCACTGTTCATCTCCAGCAATTTAAATGTACATATGCTGTGTCCTTTTTAAAAATGTGCAGGACAATAGGTAAGCTCTAGTGTTATTAGCATAACAAATCTTTCCTCAAAGAGGTCTCTTATATTGCAAGTGCATGTCACCACTCTTCTCATTTAGATATTAAATTTAGAGGTGTGCAAAATCTGTTGAAGTTTGCTGCAAGTCTTAGCGCCTTTTTTTTTTTTTGTAAGTGTACTGTCTTATCTCTTCTGGAACTGCTTAAAATAACATGAATAACTGCACATTGAACCTTTCTCCCTGTTGACGCAGTGATATCACGTTGTCCAGGGCACTTCTTTATCAAGCCAGTGCAGGATGCTGTGGTTGATAACCCATCTCACTAGCCATAAAAGCTGGGGGAAAGGATCTTGAAGACACTTTGGAACAACAAATTTGATTTACATTTTCTGTGTTGCATTTGACTATAGTAAAGAAGTATTGAGCTCATTCCCAGCTCCAGAAGAATGGCAGAGTGATTGCCGGCAAACTGAAAGCAGTGCTAAAAAGAAACTACAAGATTTTGTTTGGAATAGTTTGGGGGTGTTTTTAAGACTGCTAATTTTCTTATTCCTAGTTTATTTGTGATCCTTTACCTAGCATTGTATTATAAAAGAAGAATATCACTGTTTCCTGTGAATTAGTGTGGCTGTTTGAAGCAACTCTGGCTTAATGATGTGTTTTTCTTCATTTATAGACACAGCTGTTGAGACTGTGAAGAGGAACTTGTGTGGTTGTTCCTTTTTTTCTTACTGGGACTACAAGACCACTGTAGGTGTTCAGGTGGGAGGTAGAAGTATGTGTTACACACTAGTAGATGGTGGACGTCAGTGGAATTGGCCATTTCATGCTGAAGTTGTCAGAACTACAGACAACGGTTAGAAGTAATCCTCTGATTAGAGACAAAGCCACTCTGATACAGGCTGCAGTTTTTTAAGCTTCAGTTTGGGAAACCATGTGCATTTTCTCTTCACTTTTCCTCTATGTGGAGAGGTCAGAAGTCATTTCAGTCTCCGCTCTCTTGGGAGTTGCAGTGATTTTCTATGATCACTTAACAGCTAATGACCTTGCCCCGGGGAATCTAGAAAAAGTAGGATATGAAAGTGGGACACAGACAGATTTATATCAGGGCACTAAGTCCTTCTCTGGTGTCTCTGTGGAAGAACTTTTCCTCTCTCTCCACAAATGAAGAAGTGATTGTCTATCCAGATGTTTCTATAGGAGGTCACTTAAGAGTTTTTTTCTAGGCCTGAAGGTGTTTCTGGTTCTTGCCTCATACCTGATTTTCTGTTTGAGAACCACTACTGGAATCAGAATTGTGTTTGAAATCATACTGCAAGCCCAATGCTAAAGTGCTAAAGCAAAATGTAAGCAAAGTGCTAAATGTTTCCAGACACGGAGAGAAACAGTAGAAAGGAGCATCTGGCACCACAGCCAAGTTTCAAACCTATGTGTTCTGAGCAAGTGAAACTGCGATGACATGAATGTTAAACCATTTCTGGGATGTTTTCCAGTTTATAGTGCTGGGATCATCAGGAACTGAAAAGAAACTATTCATTTACTTTTGTTAAAACAATATCTTTTCAGAATGTTGTTTCAGTCTATTGGTAGCGCTGCAGCACAGGTTCATCTCATTTAGAAAAGGCATTCTGCATCCACAATAGGAGAAGCTGAGTGGGAAGATTGACTCACTATATTTTTATGGGGAATTTATGGTATATTTGGGCTTTCTGAGAGAAATATTGAAGTAGTAACACACCCAAACGTAAATAAGCATAAGGAATGCATTTTCAAAGTAGGCTGGAGAAGTTATTTGTCCGTATTCCATTTGAAATTCGCAAGTTTCATCACCATCAATTCTTTGGAAAATCCTACTCAGATCATATGGAAATATATGTTCATCTAACTGAGATTCCCAGATTTCCTTTTCCTCATTAAGAAATCAAAATTGAGAAAAGATCCTGTTGTACTAATATGTGAGTATACAAAGCAACTCTTTATTTTTATGCATGATGGTTGTTTAGAACCAGTTGGGCAAGAACACTCATCACAGTTTATGCCTCCAAGACTTACACAGAGGCTTTGGGTAGGATAAGGCAAGAGGCCAAAAGCTTTCACCAACTGTGAAGGTTGTATATGGCTCTGTGTGGCAGTGCACACTGAATACTGTTGTCTTCTTTTTTGTGTGTGTGTGATTTATTAATGTTTTGAGAGTAAAGGTGGATAAATCTCCCTTGAGCTTTTGTCAGTAAAACACTGTAAAGTGTTGAAACCGTTAGTTAACTTTTCCGTGACTTCATTAAATCTTGCCTCAATGGCTATCTCCTCAAAGCCTGGTGGACCGTGGGTGATGAGCTGGCATACCATCCTTAATGTCCACTTTTGCGTAGGAGAATAAATCACAAACCTACAACCTAGTAGAGCCTTAGGTTGTAACAACAAAAATAAAACAAAGCGAAAGAAACCCCGAACAGACAGCAACACTGTCACAAGTAACACTTTTCTTGGATAAGTGTTCTTTGGAGGAATGCAGTAAAATGAATCCCAAATGTTAGGAGCCATTTTTCAATCTCAACTTTTATCTGCCAGATTTCCATTGGAGTTTAATTTATTAAAGATCCAATGAGTGTGAATTCCAGTTCATTGCCCACTGATATTATTTAGGCCATAAGACTTGTGAAATGGATTTTATTGACACATTTGGAAGTTAACCCTCTCCTATGCTCCTGTGCAGAGGACAGCCACTGAAAGCACAGGCTTCCACAGTTGCCTTGTGAAAATCTCTAGTGTAAAATCTTTAGAAATGTGAACAAATATTGATGGCTTGGACTGCAAATAAATTACATTTGTCTCAATCAGAATCTTAATGCTTTTCAGTGGATTCATGAGGAAGTAACTAATAAACTCATGTATAATACCAAGGCACTTACTCAGATGTTTTATGTCATTATCTTTTATGGGCAGCCATAGGCACTTAAGACAGAAGTCCCTACTCATGTCAACAGTAGTTGTTTCCTTGACTTTGGTCAAAGTTTCAGAAAGGAGAAGCATTATCCTCTACTGCCTTCATTGCCTTTGCAAATAGAACTCATTGCACTCCAGGGCAATGGAAGTCAAAGTGAGCATTGCCCTTCCCCAGGAAAAGAAAGGAGACATTTCCAATTGGATGAGCTGTCTGTACAGGGTTAATATGACACTTTCTTCCTCTCCTCCCTCTGTCCTCAAAGATGCCGTAATGGAAAGCAGATATGGACAACTGCTTCAGCTGTTTCACATTCTTTATCTGAAAGTTACATTTTTATAAGTAGCTCACAAAAGAGTAATAAATTCTGATTTGCTAAAAGCCATCTGATTAATGGATTGCTTCAGAACTATTTATAATAGCAGCTATCTATGTAATTAACAGTTATAAAACATACTGCTTGTGCCTCCTAGATGCATATTACCGTTGTGTATTAACCCTTTTTAAGGGATGTATGGCTGCATTCTAAAATCCAGGACAGATTTTCTTTGAAGAAAGCATAATATTGAGTAAGCAATTTTAAAGACCATTTTTAGCTGTACCCTGTCTTCAGAAATTGTCTCTCTTCACCAGGATGTGCTGTTCTGGAAGGCTTATACCTTGGCTTTAAACCCTGGTGATTGATATAATCTCTTAAATTCAGAGCTTGGGGAAGGCAGGTGCAGTGTTACAGCCTGAGTTTGGTCAGCCTGAGCAATGCATTCCTTTCCAGACCATCTGGGTGTGTAAAGTCCATCTTCCATTCAACTGAAAGGACAGCCATACTGTGAAGAGATCAAGAGAGAGGGAGAGAGACAAAGGCATGGTGTTTTGTTCTGATGTCTGTATTGACTCCAGATGTATGGGGCTGAGTTCCAGGTAGAGTTTTGCAGAGCTCCACCAGCCTCACCCCTTCTACTTGTTTTGGCCCACTCTTGCAGCTTCTCAGAGACTTGCACGGCACAACCAACCACAAATGTAGTATTTAGGAGTTACCACAGAGTCGCCACTGGCTGTGCCCAATTTAGCTACTTCTATACCTTTAGAAACCAAATGGAAAGGACGTAAAGCTTCTGAGTGTTTTTTATATCTTCCTTAGTGGTGTTCAAACTGATGTCTAAGAGGTGAAATACCACACATCAGTTCCTTGGGCTGGATCCTCGTTGTGATGCTCAAAAGTCTCCTTCGACTTGGGACAATTTTCCTAAGTGTTTCTTTAAAAGTCTCCCAAGGATCCAGCAAAATAAAAATGCTTAGCTGATCTTGTGTGAAAAGAAAAAGACTACAAGCACACAGCAATTTCAGAGAAGCTGGCAGGAATTTTTAATGTGACTGGAAGTGTCTGACTGACAAATTAGTAATAAAAATGTCACTAATTAAACTGTAGTAGAATCTTGATAATCAAAACTACTTGGGTGAGACTAAATATATTCAGATGACAGGGAGCCCAGATAATGGGAATGAGCTGAACAGAGAAGCAAGCTGGCAGCTTGTAACAAAGTGAAGCTTAGAGAAATGGTGGGTGTTTTGAATAAACAAACACCTAATGCAATTTACAGAACACAGTGCAAAAGTAGGAATGAAAGGACTGCTGGATCAAGAATTTTAAGTTGTAGGGAAACACCAGCTCCCTTGAACGAAGGAGGACAGTGGCAGTGCTAGAACTTCTCTCTGCAGTTTTATTGAGACCAATAAGTCTGGGAGCTCTGGCTTAAACCCTCTGAAGTCTGCTCAGTCCTACCAAGTGGATCCCTGTGTGCTCGAGCAGCCTCTTGGATCCCATGTTCTGCCACCAGCACAAGTTTGTGATGTGGGATGTCAATAGGAATTGGATCTGTGGCAAGATAAATTACCTCTTTAAGAGGGTTAGGACTTGCTGATTTCCTTGGATAGCAGGTTATTTCTGTGGCAGGAACTGGTGATGTGCTTTCTGGGAAAAGAGAGGAGAAACTGGCAGCTTTTCTTCATCCTTAGGGAAGCTGGTTTAGTAAATACAGTTTATTAGAAAATATTCTGAAAATGCTATAAGTTGACTTTGCAGGAAGAAGAAAGTTTCACAGCGAGGGAAAAAGGTGTCTGTAGAGGGAAGGAATAAACCAATGTCAGTATCAACTGTTGTGTGAGGAAGAAAATAATTCACTCTTTGACAGCTTTTTGATTCATTGGTTGGTAAGTTGAACTGACTTGCAGAGATGCTGTGATGCTTTACATCATTTTTTCTGGTAGTTCTAATGCAACATTTATGTAATCCTTCCCATCCCTTCTCAGCTAGAATTATGAAAGAAGTAGTACATTAAGTACCTAGTTTAGTGTTTTCATGTGTAGCAAACTTACAGTGTGAAGTAAAGCGGCCTTTGGTATGGAAAACAGCTCTGGGGAACAAGGTAATAGAACATGTAGGAAGTTTTTTTGTTTTTTGTTTTTTTTTTACTTGCTGAGCCAGCGTTGTCACGGCATAGCTGGACTAAACACAAGTGTGATTCCCTTTGTCTTTTCCAATTAACTATTGTAACTACTGTAGTATGGGGTTATTGAGCTATCCCTTCTGTGGTGCACCAGGATCATTTATGACAATGGCAACTAAGCATGTTACTGCTACAGAAGCACTGATCTAGTTCTTGAAAATATGACTTTTGGACACCATTTGATTTGAGGTACCTGCATTAGCTGGACAGGGTCCTTCACAGTTAAAGGAGAAGCAGAGGGACACCCAGAAGGTGACTGGAGTCCCTGTGCTAATGTCCTGACCCAACTCATCCACTTAAGTCTTCTCCTTCTGATTGCTACACAGAGATTTTTAGGATCAGTTAGGTGCAATGAATTAGGGGCTGCAGGCCTGTTTGAAAGTTTAGTCCCCTTGGTACTTCTAAGCCCAGGGTTTTTTTTCCACTTGCCTTACACCTGCCAGAGCATCCATTTTCTGACATTCCCTACCTGCCCTCAGCCTGGTTTCTGACAATACAGTTTTTTCTCATGTAGAATCACCCTTTTCTTCACATTCTGCTTTATAAATAGTTCATATCTGGATATTTCAGGCTTCTCCCTGGAGACCCTTGCGTTCACTCACCAAGAATTTACTCACAAATTGGTATCATGCTTCAGCAATCAAGGGACGTTTACACCAGGGGTGGCTGTGACATCTGCTTAAGGTCAAAACCTCATGTCTTAATTGATAATTGGAGAACAAGATGTGATTCATATTTAAGTAGACTTGCCAAGTATGTAGTCAGCTTTTCAATTAGCTAGTAACTTTGAAATCACTGTGTCAGTGTGAGGGGTATTTATTGCAAAGGGTCCCTGTTTTAGTTCCAGCTTTAAGATAGTGCTTGCACCCTCCAAAAAGAAGCATAGTCTTGCTTCCAAAACTAAACAGGTTTCCTGCAGGGAAATAATACGTGGACTAATTGGGCTTCTATAGTTATCTCGTTGCAGTATATGCAATCATAATTTATGCAACCCTAATTATTCAGAAATTTCTGTCTGCCTTACCTCCGTGATGAAGAGGTATACGTAGGAGATTATTTCTGCACATAGACTAACTCAGTAAAACGCTAAATGAGCTTGTCTGTTGCTGACAGATGAAAATCATTTTACATGGGAGAACAGTGCTAGTGATTACAAAAGGTAGGCTGGTTGTGTCAAGGGCTGATCCCAGACTGTTGTGTGTTAACAGGTCAAATTTATACTTCACTTTCCAGTGTGCAACCAGTCTTGCAATTAATGAAGCAGTTGCGGCTTTTTTGGCAGCTGCTTGGATTAACTCACCAGCTTGTGAGTGTGAACTTTCATGCTACCAAATTGAAGCTTGTGCAGGTATGTAACATAGCATTTGTAACAGATGTCTCAGTGAACAGTATACACTAGGTGGCCCAAACACTTTTCCAGATACCATAATAAGGAATGTAGTAATTCCCTAGAAATTTCCGATTTGAAAAATAACGTATCTGCTTCCAAAGTCAGTGATGCTCTGTGTAACTCAGTAGTAAGAAACGATATGTGTGAATGGATATATGTCAAGTGATGGAAGTTTCCATCCACATTTTCTCTTAGGTCAGTATTGTGGCAGGGTAATGTGAGGCTCTCAGTATACTTGCAGTCCTTCTCTTATCCACATGTGTGGGATATTCTTTTGTTGTGCAGCTTTCTAAAGTGCTTCTTCAGTGGGTCAAAGTAATTTCCATTGCTAAGCAGTTCATAGCCATCAGAAATTTCTACATAAATATTCGAGCCATCAACAAATAAGAAAACAGGTAAAAATCACATATAAAACAAGAATTACAAGATGCTCCCCTTTTAATGATGTAAAGTTCCTCTGACCTTGAAATGCTAATTATTTAGATACTTGTATTTGGGTAACAGTTGCTTAATGCCAAAAATAAATTTAAGTAGTAAAAAAATCACTAGACAATAAATTTAAAAGACTGTTAATAACATCAAAGAAAAGTTCCAATCTAGGACAGGCTAAAGATAACTGAAATCAAGCTAAGTAGCAGGCTGTTAAGGAACCTAGCTGGTTTATTTACAGGTACAGTGCTTTTCCTTAGTTGGTCATAGTGGATGCCAGTGTGAATTTAGAAAGAAATGTGGCTGCACAGGGATTTTTTTTTTGAATAGTGGATAACACTCTATGATACATGCCTGTCAAATAAAATAAAAGAAGGTATCCTCACAAAGCTGGCTGTCCAGAAACATTGCTTCCTGGGTGAACAGGAAAGTCTTGGATTGTTCTGGTGGCAGCTCAGGGCAAAGCCTTAACTACAACCTCCCCATGACCACCCACCGTTCATGTTTTTGTACAAACTGCACCCTTGGCCTCCAAGGTTAGTTACTTGCACAGGCAAAAGTGCCTTGTACCTGTTCATGGGGGAGATGTTGGCAGTTCTTTGCGCCAGCTCGTACTAACTGCCGAACATTAGTAGAATGGCCTATCTATTGCTTCTACATCCATGTGAAGTTAAATCACATAAGGAATATATGGTGGTGCTGTCTGTTTTTCTTCCAAAATAAGTTTTAAATTGACCAACCAATTCATACAAATCTGAGAGAGGAATAGAAGTATCAAAAATAATAACGTGCATTAAGCTTTGTGAATATAGGTAACTAGTTGAGAGAGACTCATGTTCCTGCTAGTTCTTGACTTAGCTTCTTACTGAAATTATAGCATAAGCTTACTACCAGACAACAGAAAATCCACCTTGTGTAAAACACTCGGACTGCAAGCCACAGAAAGAGGTTTTGGAAGTTTTGTTAATTAAGAGAACTACCAGCAGTGTATGGTTGCCGTTTTCCCTCCCCACTCTCCTCAGTAACTACCAGCCTCCCCTTTATTTTTTTCTCAAATGTGATGCATGTTTACACCAGTATTGATGAAAGTAAACAAAACAGAGCTGGGATGGCTGACACTCCTTTAAAAAGATGGGATAAAAATCAATGTGTGCTAAGTGCGAGCGGACAGAGAGAGTGGCAGAAGAAAGGAATTGGTTTTCTTTTAAGCTACCAAGAAGCATTGCTCTCAGTGCAAAGGTAGAACATAACATCTTTCTTTTCGTAATGAAGTTTTGTGTAACATGACTAATGGCAAGAAAAAACCCTCACAATTATGTGCATGTTCTCTTTAGAAAAAAAAACAAAAAAGGAAGAGGCTTCTCTTCTAGAGATGGAGTGGAACGCTCCCTTTCAAAACCTTTCTAATCTAAAAGGAGACTGACCCATCTTTTAGTGAGTCTTGTATACGCCAATTTTTTGTGGTCCCTGACCTCATTAGTGGTTTCTGGAAATAATTAAAACCCATAGCAGAAGATCATAATGGAAGGTAGGACTAAATAATATAATTGAGTACAATAATGTAGGCTTTTAGTTATTGTTGCATATGATTGTACATTATCTGATTTATTCTTCTCCACTGTACAAATGGCTTCCTTAAAAAAACTCAACCATGCAGTACAAAAAAAAAAAAAAAAAAAAAAGTGACGACACGCCTGATGATTTACTCCTTTTCATTCTAATTCTATGAACAAAAGTGAGAAGTCATGTTAGGGCACAAACAATGGAGGGCTGAACCCAGTCCTAGTACAGGATTATACCCTGATATGGTGTGCACTGTTGCGCTTCTGTAGTTTAACTAAAGTGGAGTATACCTTCCTAGCAGGGGAGTTTACTTTTATTTTTCTTTTTAATGAAATAAATTATTTTTTTCATCCACGTGAAATCTTCAAATAAGTGTTTTGTTTTAATTTCTTCTACTAGCAAAATCTCTATAAAGCATAGTAGGAAGTATGGAAAGGGCTTGCTCTTTGTCTCAGTGTTTTACAGTAGTGTTCATTCCGAGGGCAAAATCTTCTTCTGGGACCCAGGTGAGATACCAGGGATCATTAGGAGTTTAACTGTGAAAGAGAAGAATGCTTGTGTGATATCTGAGGAACTCCGTTCGAAGATTTATTAATTGCTTATATATATAAAAATCAAGCCAGCATAATCAAACAACCTGATTTCGCATAATGGAGATTGCTCCTTTGGTGGCCATTTTACAGGCAGGTCCTTAAAATTTGCTATTGCTAACTGGAGTGTCACAGATGAGACTTTTTAATGACACCTCTTGGCTTACTTTCAGTGTCCTCTCTTATTTTAAATGTGTTCTCACACTTCCAGGCAGTGGCAGAATTCGGCAGAACCTGTATCCCTGTGCCATCAGATGGTGCGTTGCTCTCGCAAAAGCAAGCCCTTATGCTCATGTGGACCCCTCTAAACTATAGAGCAAGAGGGAATGGGAGTCTGCATGGATTTCCTGATGGTTTTGTTTTAATTGAAAAGGCTTTGTGTGTTCTCCTGTAAAACCTCTGATAACAAAACCGAGGGGCAGCAGAAAATCACCCTTTACTAATACACTCCACTCTGCTTATAAAAAGACATCTCCACAAGCTGTAGATACTTGGGCAAGACAGTGAATGAGTAGATACTCCCTGGGAAGATTTCCGAAGGTTATCAAGTGCAGATCAGTGAGGGAAGTGACTTCTGGATTTGAGTGTTTTCCATTGCTAATGCTGTGTACCTCTCTTTGCTCTCACCTCGTTGGCAGCTAAACCTGGAGAGAGCTCTTATCTTTCCTCCTTCTCCTTCAGTCTCCATTGTGAGTCTTCCCCACTTAAAATGATAATAGATCTTACTCCTCTGTTGAGGACTGGGTTTTGAATCTATTGAAGGCAGCTACAGCTAGAAATTTAACCTCTAAAGAGTCTTGATTCCTATGAGCTTGGCAAAGCTGTGTGTCACTAGCAGGTATCACAGACCAGTATGTGTGCCACAGTAAGGCGATGGCTCCTGAGGGAGTTTTTCTTCTTTAAGACGACTGAGAATAAAGCTTTTGATGTGTCCACCTTATCCTGACAAGAGTGGCATAAGCCAGGCAGCAATGAGACTGGAATTAAACAGTGAGTACTTGATACCATGAGTGACAGGGCATCATAGTAGCCTACTATCAAGATATTATCACATCTCCCAGACTCAGGACCATAGGAGACCTCATGAAGTAAAAGCTGGTTTGGATCTTGACCTTTTTCCATAGAGAATAAACACATTCGCTGCAGCATTGTAATTTATCAGTCAAGATTATTTTTTTTTTTCACTGAGATTCACCTACAGCATTTTGCCCAGAGCAAAAAGAGGATCTGAAAGTGGAGTATAAATCAGTCAAATGTTCCTTTTCTCTGGTAATGTAGAAGAGACCTTAGCCAGAGCAGCAAGGAGGGTGTTTGTGTAAATGCGACTACTTTTCAAATACTTTGGTTTATCTTATATACATACATAAATGAATAGTGAACATATGTTAAGTGTAAGTTAAGTGAATAGACTGAGACTAACAAGAATGACAAGACCTAAATCTGCAAGGAGTAAACTGTATTGAAATAAATCCACGGGTTGAAGGAAAGAAATGGGGGAGGGAAATTGTGTATGTACTAAAAAGGTCGAAGTATAGTAGTGCAAGAATGACTAATGCTAATTCTTCCTGCTTTTTCAAGCAACTGAAACAGCTAGCAGAACATTGTCTCTGTTGTGCTGATCTTATTTCATTTTGTTTCTTGATAGCTGTATCATCATGGGCACACAATTTTGGTAGCAGTGCAAAACATCTTAGTAATTCTTCAATAACATTATTGAAGTTTGGGGGATTTTAGTGTTCTTAATAAAATAGGAGAAACCCGACCTCAGAAATGGATGCTTAATATGCAGAATATAAAAACTGTGCATTCATATATAAATTAATAATATTTTATGCCAAAGATGGGACTACTCTTTATCTACTGAAGATACATAATGGTCACCACTTCAAGCTGTTTGTATCTACCATCACTTTTTGTGGGCCATCTACATAATGTTGACTAGGAAATACAAATTCCACTAATTACAGTAATACTTAATTCCTTGTGGCTTAAGGAGGTGATTTATGGCATTGCTGTTTAAGGAGGCTAAATATCTCAACAGCACAATGCATATTTTTGTACATAGTACCTATTAAAGTTCATGGGAATTTCCAAACTCATCTTCAGCATGTAAATTGATGGAGTGAGTTGTAGAGTGTATTAATATGCTATTGCTTCTGCTTATGTTGTACTCTTCATGGGAACATCTTAATGGCTGTACAAAAGGACTAAATCACAATTAGCTGTGTAAAAGCCAATGATGAATACGTGAGTAACTAGATTTAATAGAAATGCAGTGAGTGACTCAGCCAATCTGTTTTGTGTAGGAAGCAAGTTTCATGGATCTGGAATAAAAAACTTCTGGCTCCCAGATTAACTCAGATGGTCAATTCTACAGCAAATGCAACATAGAAGAGAGGGAATGAGAGTATTCTTTAATGTTTCTCATGTGACAAAAGGCAAGCATGCAGATTCTCATTGTAACAGAAGCAAAAGAACGGGGACTTCTTATCTCACTCCCTACGTAACTATATGGGCAGATTGAATTTGTTACATGATTCTTCATTAATACTTTCCATATGATCTCATTTTTGTATGACGTAAAAAATATTAACATCAGGAAATATGAGCATCTGCGGGAAAACTATGCAATGCGCAGCTTACAGCAGCAAACAAAAAGGAGAGCCTTTCTGTTTTAAAGCTAGTGCCTAAGGTTTTCAGCTAGACACTAAATAGGTGAGTAAATCCTACCCAGCTATGTAATAAAATAGTGGTAAGTTCAGTGATAGAAGGAACCTAAAACTTTAGTTTGTTCTTTAATGTCTTTTGAGGGATTATCAGAGTGGGTGTATAAAATTATCACAGAAAAGGTGGGGTAAGGGTAGAAAACATCAGTAGTGAAATCTGGAAAGTTATGGAGACTGTTACTCAAGACAGCATCTGACTCTAAGGCAGCTCCAATCCACAAAAATACCCGAATTTGAGGATTTGGATGTTTTTCTGACAGTACTGAGGGCAAAATCAGAATTCGCGTGTTCCTGCTAGTACACGCAGCACCTCACACCCTCCCCAAGTCCTCATTAACACTTTCTGTCCTCAAGGACAAAAATAGGGCCAAACTCTCCTGGAAAAGCTTGCATCTTAAAGGCTGGCTGTCCTTGGATACAGAGAAATATATTTAACGACAGGAGCAGAAGGCTGTGTGCAGAAAAGAAACTGGGTCTGAGATTAAAACAGGGGCCTAGGGGAATTCACTGTATTTGGAGAGGAGTCTCAGAAAACAGGCTGCAAAGCTGCATTTGTCAAGCATCCACAGACCTTCTACCATGAGCTGCCTTGAGAGCGTGAAATCCTGTGGTGTTAGCATGGGGGTGAATCTGTGTATAATTGGAATGTATTTGTACTACTAGTTAACAGCAACAACTGAATCTTTAGTTGACTTCTTGTTTTGTCCAGCTCACGTATTTGTTGTCCCCAAATTATCGGCCTCTGTGTTAGTTGTCTTACTGGCTGTCACGTAGTCCTATTGAAAAAAAAAAATCGATTTGGGGTGCAAACACACTGACTTCTCACAGTGGGTCAGGAGACACTTCAAGCATGATCGCTGCCCTTTGATGTAAAAGTATGTATAGCCTGTTGGAAGCTGTTTCTTCAAATTGTTTCTTTTTGTTCGCCTCACTAGTAAGAATCGTTGAATGATAGTACCTGCTATGAGGGTTCGAGTGGTGACTTATCCCCAGGTACTTCCCTGTGTATCTGTCTCTGGATTTCTGCAGCTGAAAGAGCTAGAGAATAAAGCATGTGCTGAAGGTGCAAGTCCCATAGAGAATATTTTCTTCATGCTTCTTAATATATCTGTTACCATGTAAACTGATTTTTCTAGCTGGACATGGTATAAAAATTGATAGTGCAGTATCGCATTCTTCAATTTTGAGCAATAAGAAGACTGGCTGTTCTGTTTCTCTACAAGAGCTTCTTCAGCTTTGGATGCCAGCTTTCTCTCTTTTCCCCTCTCCCTTCAGCCTGGCTTGGAATCCATGTCACTCAGCAACTTGGGTTAATACCTCATGGGGAAAAAAAATAAAAAAGGTCACTCTGTATTTCATAAAAAATGGTAAAACAAAATCGGCAACATTCACTTCAGATATGAAGAGCAGAGAGTGAAAAATATGCCAGTGTCTTGATCAATAATTTAGGTGGATAATATCTTGAAGGATATTAGTGCATACTAAGTGCTTTGACAACTGGGACAGAAGAGCCCTAAGTATTGGCTTTCACTTAGTAAACTGTAGATCTCTGCCGGTGTTGATTAGGGAAGATTACTACCTATCAAGAAATTATTAATAGCCTGCTTTGGGTTGAGTGTCATTTAAAAAAACAAGGGGAAGGGGAAGGTTTCATTAGCAATAATAGATTATTAAAAGCAGCCAGTTTTGAGAAAAAAAGCTTGGTTTAACAGCAGTGCGTGAACCTCTTCTATAATCAGGCTATATCTGTTTTCTGGTTCCCCACTTAGTTCTGCTCCTTTATCAATCTAAGTCTCCTGAAAATTTCTACATATGCTCTTGTTGCTATTATCTGTCAGAAAAGGAATACACTCTTTAAAAACTTTCTGCCCTATTTTAAACTACTTCTCAAGGACCCACAGAAATCCTAGTCCTAATCCATAAAAATTGCTAGTAAATCGGAAGGTAATTGTGGTGGCTATCTGTATGCCTATGCTGGTTTTTTAAATCAACTGGCAGAGCTGAATGTTGATTAAGCCTTTTGGTATGGCGGGAAGACTGCAGCTGTATGTGATACTCTCTTGCAGAGCAAGCCTAGCTTTGGCTATTAACAAACCTTCTTGGGCTGTAGTCTTGCACAACTCTGCAGGCTTCTCCTTTTCCTTCTTTGTGTCCATTCTGCATCTGATGGGCGTCTCATGGCTTCTGGTTTCTGCTCGGGATTTCTATTGTGGATCTGGTGAAGAGACAGGGATCAGAAATTCTGAGGGCATGGTAACACAGAAGAACAACTAATTTGTAATAAGTGGTGTATGTCAATTTTATGCTGCCAGGCAATGTGTCTTGGGGGTAATGTGTCTTCGTTCTCATCACTGTGTGAAGATATTAATTGCCGAGGCAGTCTCAAGTATCTCTTTTCCTTCTTCCAGCAGGGCTTCATACTGCTGTGGAGTTAGCTGGCCATGTCTGAAGTCGGGCTTTGTTGGGTTTTTTTTTTCCATAAACATTTGAGATTTAGGTTTTTAAGGTGAAAGTAAATATGCATGAAGGCTAGGTGAGTGTGAAGAGGAAGGCTGTATCAGTTACTTCTGAAGCTTGGCTGCCAGTTTTTCCTCAAGCAACTAGGCAACAAAAGGAGATCGCACATTTCTATCACAGTGTTCTTCCCACACTCCTCAGCACTTTGCGAGGAGGTGGTTTTACTAGTAGTCAAAGCAGCATGCTTCTACTTAATCTCCCCAGGATTTGTGGAGATTTTGGCTTGGGGTTTTTTTGTTTCTTCATTTTTAAAGTGAAGCTAGAATGCAGCTTGACTGTTGGCGTAGATCTAAAGAGAAAGCAGCACCTCCTTTGAGAACAGTGGATCTTCAGTTCTATTGCTGTGCAACGATCAAAAGGGGGAGAGAGGCAAAAGCAGCAGGAGAAGCAAGTGAAAAATGACTTCTGGATTTCAAAGTAAGCTTGTAGCAAATAGGAGGATAGGGTTTTGAATTGAAGGATTTTCAAAATGGTAAAAAGATCTTCCATCTTTTACATTTGCCACTTCCATGGTATTGGCCTTGACTGGCTGTGTTCCTGGAGCTGCCTGATAACAGCTTAGAGCTGTGCGTGACTGGATCAATAAGGCCTATCCAATAGTGTCTGAAACCTGGAAATGAAGCACTATCACCTTTTCTGTGTCATGTTTTCTTTTCAGACATGTTATTGTTCACTAATGCGGCGTCATGAAACTTGGGAGCACACATGGATTTGTTGAGAGTCTAAGTCAGACCATGTATAACAACATGTAAAAGACTGATGTGAAAACCTCTGGGATTTCTCTTATAGGAGAGAGTTCAGGTGTGGCTTCCATAGGAGAGGATGGGAGTTATGAAAGCAGCTGTTCCTCATTTTCTCTTCCCTCCCACATTCCTCCATTTCCAGAAGGAAACAAGGTGAGAGTTGCAGTTCTCTGGGTCTGCAGCTCTGTTTCATTCTCACATGTCCTGCACAAGATGGGAAGGAAGGTGTCACAGAACAGCCAGAACTTGGTTTGGTTTGGGTAGTTCTGAGCTCAGGGACACTGAGAAGGAGGGGAAATAAAATCTTGCCACCATACGTCCTGGTGGAAGGCTAATACCACCATACGGTGGAAGGCTAATATTGCATGAGGTCTAGTCCTGATTGTCCTGGTTAGGCAAAATGCTACTGAACCTTCATGCATTCACCTGACGAGCCAAACCACAAGTTCTCCATGCAGAGGGCCACGAGATGCATAGTCCTTGTTTATCTGAGGGGGTTAAGGGAGGAGGATACTGAATCTTTTAGTGAACCCTCAGAGGCTCTACCCCTTACTTTGAAGAGGGTACTAAGCAGGTGTGCAGCTTGTTTTCAGGGTGACCTAGTAATTGTTTAAGCAGCCACCACTGCTTATTTTTTGCCTCTGGGGGAGTTGTATGTCTGTGACAGTGCAGTCAGTATATTGGTAGTTTGATATCTCTGTAACACAGGAGCAACACTGAAGGTGCTGTGGCTGACAGGTAGAAACCTGAAGTGTGAAAGAAGCAGCTGAATCTCTTCGTCTTCCTGACAGGTGCCTCGGGATACAACAGAACAAAAAGAGGACTGGAATCTGTTCAGCCCCTTTTCTGTGCTGCATTTGGTGCAGAGCTAATCCCTTATGACATTCTGGCCAATAAGGACTTGTTTATGGCACAGTATATATTAAATTATTTTGTGTAGATGTCATTTCAGGGATAATATTACTACATAACAGTCCATAGTAAATAACACTCTTTCATTTGCTGTTACAATTTAAGATAGTTATTTAAGTACTTTCAACTGGGTAAGGAAGAAAAGGCCAAGGTGTGAAGTGACTTCCTTGGAGTCACACAGGCAACAGAGAGTGGAGAATTATACCTCACTGCTCTCTGTTTTGTTCTCATGTTGCAAAAACAAGATCATCATTCCTCGTCTTCAGATATTTTTTAACGCATAGCTATATATATACACCTATATCTATATAGTATATATATGTATCTAGTATAATCTGTCTAGTAGGGCTTTGAGAGAAATTTGTATGTTCCCTCTTATGACAGGTTGTGCACAAACACTCCACCCAGCTCTCACCAGATTCTGCTTGTACCAGTCTTGTTCATACTATGTTAGATTTCCTTTGTTCTTATATTGGTGAAATGATGAGAATGAAAATGGTGGCTTTGTTTTACATCTTGACTTCTAAAAAATATTACTATTTCTTAGATAAATGCTGCTCTTATATTTATTGTTCTCAGCAAGGTCTTCAAATACTTCTAATTTGCAGAAGTTTGAAGAACATAGTGAAAATTAATGTCTATATTTTCACTTCATTGTTTTCCACAAGGCAAAACTCCTTTTTATCCGAGGGTCTTCTCCCAACTTTATTTACTGTAGCTCTTGATTCAGTGTGTTGGTTAAGTATCCACACTTCTTTAAATATATCTGCCTTTGAATTTATGTACTATATATAATGACAGTGTAGCCATACAATGTTCTGTACCAATAGGGCTATTTTTAATGCAGTTTCCTGAATGATTTCCTGTCATCATCATCCGTTTACCTTTGTCTTGATTACAGCCTGTTAATGATGGAGAGTGCTATTTTGTGTGAAAGTTCACTATTAACTTAATTATCTTTTGTTCAGATCCACTGGATTACTGCAGTAAGTGCTGGTTGCTATCTCAGTCTCTTGCCCTGAGTTCTGCATTTACACTGCAGATTGTCTGCTAAAAATGTGCCAAGGTTTTGTCCCCCCTCTTTTTTTTTTTTTCCTAAATATCGTCACTGTGGGGTGGTTCATGATTAACTGTTGATCCTTTAGAAGTTAAAATGTGGAGTTGTAATATTGGTATTAGAGTGAGAAAAGGGCTATGGTCAGACTGGTGTTTCTAGCTGAGGTTCCCTACCTCGTGCACTCCTTGTAAATGACTTTCACATGTACCATCACTTTCTGCTGGAATCCCAAAAGGCTCTTGGTTAGAAGCTTTATTAAGATCTTGGTGGACAGACGAATGTCAGTCTTATTCTTTTTCACCCCATGGTTTTTCAGCATCAACATGTTACCTACTCATCTCAGCCTTGACCTCTGAGCAGAAGGTGTACATACTAAGTGTAAAGATGGTAAGAATGTACCTCTTTGTGGGAAAAAAAAGCAGAGATGTTATTTTTTGCTTGTATTCAAAACCCTAAATGCTACGCAAAGCCAGCTTTCACGTTTTCATCCAAGTCGTGCCGCTTTGCCTTCCCAGCTCAGCGGGAAGAAGTGGCTTCCTTGACCCATGCTGTGATTTGTACTTGTGCTTCTGAGGAGCCTGACCTGACTGTGCTCAAGTGCTTCAGCCTGAAAGATTGACCCGTGACTGAAAGTGGTTGAGAATCATGTATTTATTTACCCTCTCATGCCATTGTCACAGTTTGCTTGAGTTTCTTACATGGAAGTTAACTCAAAGTAGATTTACTGGGTTGTATTGTCTGTGCCATAGCTTCTGTTGTACTCGTCGTAAGAGCAGCCTGCACTCAAATCTGCATCGATGTGGCACGTCCCTGATATTCAGTGTTACCTGTGGCTATGAAAACACAGCGCATGGGGGTATACCATGAAATTACCTCAGAGAGTGCTTTGGAAACAGAAGCCTGGTGCTAAGTTTCTAAAGCCATATGATATTTAGGAACGTAAGTACTCAACATTTTGCGAAGAGTGGAGAGTACTCTGTGGCTCTGTTAGGCTTGGCAGGTTTTCCAAGCACTTCTCCTCTGATACATTGTTTCAGGTGTGAAATGAATGTTTATAACTGGATAGTGTTCCTTCTAAGTAGTTTTTATTGCACCTGTACATATTTTTAATGTGCAGCTCTGAATGTTGCATGGCCAACGTTTTTGCTTTTCAAGTGTCTTTTATAAATCATGGCACATTGATATACTGTCACATCAATAAATTAAGTTAAGGGACTAACCTAAATAAATGCCAAAATCATTAGCAGTTAATTAACCTTCTGTGCTTCTTTCCAAATTGACTTGTGTTTAATTGAGGACGTGGGCTCAGTTTGCTTGCTCTGTGCTCATACAAACAAACAAAATGAACATGACACAAAATTGAATGAGAGGGAGGGGGAAGAGGGAAAATGAGGAAAAGAATGGAAAAGAGTGTGCACACACATCACCTCCATCACAGTGTACCAGCAGCAGAATGTTAACTGTGTGGTTACAACAGCAGAACTGGGGAAGGATGTGTGATGCTTAGGACTTCACTGCGCTTCCCATGCCCCTTGCACTCAGTAAGAATATCCTGTTGGATGAATTGGCAAAGGTTTCAGCTTGCTAGGGTTTGTGTGGAGGTTGTGGTGATGGAAATTTTATTATTATTATTTTTTTAATGACAACTAAAAGCCCCGGTTTCCTAAACAGGCATGATAGCTCATAAAATAATGCCTGCTTTCTTGTTTCCAAATTCCAGAGGAAGAGCATTGTTCATCTAAGCTTGCTGGAGAGTATGAAAATGGCTTCATGTTACTTCTGACAATGGCATGATCTTAGGTTAAGAGGGATTTTATCTGATGTGTATTGCAAACTGTGAAATTAGCTATGCTCACATAGGTACTGGAGTATTTTGTGTCCTCCTCCCAGAACCTGTGTTGGGTACTTGGTTCGTGTGTCCACACACTCTGGGCAAAGTGTGAGGTTCCAGAGCACAGAGGAGGTCTGGACCGACATCCTCCCTAAACAGCTTCCAGGAGGCTCTGTGTGTGTGTGCAGGTGTTACTGGTGTGAATGATTTTCAAGATCTGATGTGAATTTGACTTTGTGGTGGTGGCCTATTGCTAATGGTTTACTGCATTTCACTCCCATTTGGAGCTGTGTTTTTTCAACCCAGTTCTGTTACCTTGCACTGTGGAGGAATGTCCCTTGTTGTGGTGAAATCACAGCACTCTGGTGGTGGCTGCTCTGTGTGGGACGCTCTTCAGACTGGTGGATTAAAGTACCTTTTCAGAACTTTAAAAGAAGCTCGATGAGTTTAAGCACCCTACTGAATATGTGTAATTCAAAAGTATTTGTCAGAAACATTGTTGGTAGAGCAAAACTTGCACTTGAGAGGTTTTTTTTTTTTAACTTGTTTTACTGCCTTATAAAAAAAAAAAAGTTACCCTAATGTTTTTCAAATAGTTTAGCGTTAATATCAAGTTCCATGTAACTAAAATATTGATTAAAATATTTCTGAAATGGCATTTACTGTTGAAAAGATACTGAGTTGACAATAAATATTGCTTTTCTCCTTCCAAAGGAAGTTTACATAAATTTAAAAGGTTGTTGGTTTTTTTTATTAGAAAAAATGCTAAAAATCTTTAACTTGCTAGTGTATATAAAATGTTAACATTCATAGAATCAATTTTTATGTACATATATAAACTACAGAAGTTGTTTTTTCGTGTTTTTGTGTGTGTGTGTGTTTTGTTTTCCAGTTTCTTTCACTTTGAAAGTAATTTGTGAGCGTTAAACTTATTTGGATTGTCCTGTTTCTTTTGGAAAGGGTCTTAAGTGAAGTCTTGCTTGATCGAGTTCTGTTAAAAATTATTTAGTGTGTGCATTTTTTATTTTCTTCCCTCAGATGCTTGTCTGAAGTTTAATGACTTGGAAGCTGTAGTGGAAATTGTACGTTTAAAGACCACAAGAAATAACACGTTAAAGCTGTATATTTAAATCCATAGGAAATAGGCTTGTCCAGTGACTATGCTAATAAGAAATATTTATGTATATAAATGTGCACACAGAGCTTCTCCCACTTTACTTATTTCTCTCCTCGCTTCTTCTCTCATCCTCTTTCCTAAGTTGAGCACTCCTTAAGGGAATTCGCTTTGAATGTACTGCAGCGCTGCTGGCAAGTGGATTTCTGTGTTAATTTCAGACAGGTTTTAAATTTGCTGATAACTTTTTCCTTCGTGATGAGATTTGCTTTTATTAGTTAATGCTGAGTTTGCTGCATTTGGACTGCATTCTCCATCGCTCTTTATGAGTAGCAAAGTTACAACCCCCATAAATGCAGAGAGCATGGAGGAGGAGGAGGAGGTGGAGTAAACAATTTATTTTCATGTGTTTGGGATTACCACATAACTCTCAAATGACAGAGGAAAGTGAAATTTAATGGTCACCCTTAAGTTAGAGTGGGGAAAAAACCCAAACAAAAATAAAATTATTTACTTATATTTCCTCTGTGGCTGTATTACTGTCATTCTTAGTTCAGACTAATGATTAAATGATGCCTTTTTATTTATTCAGATTTGATTAGTACGAGAGGGATTTAAATATGTATTTGCCTTCTACATTAACAGTATCTTGGCAAGAGAGATTCAAGGTGAGCTGAATATTACAGAGTAGAAATGGAGATTCAGAGACATCCCTTTGAAAATCGGGAGTACAACAGGGTAATTTGAGGCTTGCAACACCTTTGTGTTTGAATGGGGAGAAGGTGGGAACAGGTGAATTTGTTTTCTCCTTTATCCAGTCACATCCTGTGACTTGTTCCAAATAACAAACTAGCTTAGCTTATCAAACAGAACTGGAAATCTTGGTTAAAGTTTGATTCTGGCTGCTTCCCCGGTGTTATTGTTTAACTTTGCTCAGAAAAGACATGAAATGGATCCTTTAGTCTGTTTGTCATTGCTCAGTTTAAGTTGGAAAGTAAAGGAAAGTTTATCTTAAGAAAATTTAGAACAGATATTTTTATTTTCTAGTGACTTTCAATGTTATAATAACTCGCTTGTTTAAGAGGTATTTTACTTACCCAACTCTCCAGAACCTGGAGTGCAGTATCATTATAATATGGTTTAAAGACTAAAAAGAAGTGGCTCAGTCTATAATATCTCAAAAACACTTGTTCTGAAGCAGTGACTTCTGGTGCTTCTCAACTTCTGGCTCACGGTGCCGTTTATGTACCCCATTTGTGACAGCAAATGTAACAGTTCTTTGAGAAAAGCATTTTATTTAAGTTAATATTGAGAAAAAGGAGTATATGCTTGCTGGGAAGACTAGTGAATGTATGCAGAAAGTGCAGCTGAAGTAAAGGATCTCAATTGAACATTAAAAAAAAAAAGTAAAAGCCTCGCTAAAGAAGGTATCATGGATGATACTGAAGACTACGCTTTGATCTTCTTATCGTCAAGGGCATAACATCATTTTGATACAGATGATGTGCTTCCACAAATAGATTTGAGATGAAAGATTTTTTTATGTATATTTTAAGGTGATTCAGTGAAAAGAGAGAAATTATAGTTCAATAGCCTCTTGTACCTTGCTTGCCCTTCTGAATTTTGTTAACATGACTTTTCAGTCTTGGCAGATATCTAGGAGATACACATTTATGGACGTTTCAACTGTCTTTACATTGTTGATATGAGTGTTCTGTCTTTGATAAAACTCCCTTGGATTTTGATTCAATAACGAATGACTCAAAATTGAGGACTGACAACATACAGTATGAACAATCAGTGCATGTGTGGTTCTTGGCAGTGGGATTTTAAATGGCTGTAGCTGTGTGGATTCACACTAGCCAAAGCTGAAACTTTTCCTTTCTAATGGTAGAATACCGTGGAAACTTGATGCAATTTTCTCATAGGAGAACTATGGTTAACCCAGCACTGCCCACTTTATTATGGAGCCCAAGTCAGGTCAGGATGTGCGCCACGCTACTATGAACCATGTCAGAGGAACACTAAAGGTCCATTGGTCACCCACGAGGCACACTTCTGCTATTACGGCAGTTCTGGTAACAAAATCTGGTTTTGCTTTTAGGACTGCTTTTAAAACAGTCCATGCAACCAGAGAAAGGGGGAGAATAAAAATATTTTAAATTGACAAAACTACTGAAAAGACCAGTTTAATGTCACATGAAAGTAAATACAGGAAAAAAAAAAACTAGGTGGAAATTTAACATGCTTTAATATTCTGAGCAACAGAAATGTTTTGAATGTACTGGATATATTGAACATTTTGAGCAGTGATCTTTTTTCTCATTGCACACGTTATACTCTCCTTTTTTTTTTTTTACATTGTGATTGTATTTCCCAGTGTTACCATAAACATTTCTTCAAGAAAAGTCCTGCCTTTTAAAACAGAAACATTGTTTGAAAATGGTTTCTTATTTTACTACTAAATATGTTTTCAAAATGGATTTCCCTGAAACATGTCTATCTAAGGGATATTGCAAGCAATATGTTACCACTATGTATACAAACGCCCATTACTTAAATCCAAGGAAAATCAAATTTTAACAGGCCATGCAATTCTATCATTTTTTTCAAAAAATAAGATGACAGTCAAAATCCAATTTTTAAATAAAATTGGTGCCTATTTGGACTATAATCCCTAACTTGATGTTATGCTTTATGTGAAGTAAAACCTTTTACAATCTTATTCTTCCCTGACTGTGGTCTGCAGGATTTTCTTTCATCCTCTAAAGCTGTTTCACTGCGCAGGTTCATAAGCTGCTGTTGTGTCTCCCCTGGTTCAGGTTGTATTTTCGGAATTTGGGCTTGACTTCTTTCTGCCTCCGGAGATGGATGTAGCAGTGACAGGTCCCTGTTCCTCAAGCCTGCGTGTTGTCAGCCTGAGCCCAGCCCTGCTGTGGCTGCACACCAAGCACTCGTGGGGAAAACTATTGCAGGAGCAGACCACCAAACCCATCACCTCCTGCCCGGCACATCAGTCACAGGAGGCTGCACCCAGTCCACAGCAAAGTACATAATCTTTGGACCTCTTTTTCTGATCTCACTCTGCCCTAGTGAGACCGCATCTGGAATATTGTGTCCAGTTCTGGGCCCCTCAGTTCAAGAAGGACAGGGAACTGCTGGAGAGAGTCCAGCGCAGGGCAACAAAGATGATTAAGGGAGTGAAACATCTCCTATATGAGGAAAGGCTGAGGGAGCTGGGTCTCTTTAGCTTGGAGGAGACTGAGGGGCAACCTCAATAATGTTTATAAATATGTAAAGGGTGAGTGTCACGAGGATGGAGCCAGGCTCTTCTTGGTGACAACCAATGACAGGACAAGGGGCAATAGGTGCAAACTGGAACACAGGAGGTTCCACTTAAAAATAAGAAGAAACATCTTCTCAGTGAGGGTGACAGAGCACTGGAACAGGCTGCCCAGGGAGGTTATGGAATCTCCCTCTCTGAAGACATTCAAAACCCGCCTGGACATCTTCCTGTGTAACCTCATCTGGGTGTTCCTGCTCCGGTGGGGGAATTGTCTTAGATGATTTTTTCGAGGTCCCTTCCAATCCCTGACATTCTGTGATTCTGTGAAGATCACAGTTTAGGATCTTTGCTGAGCAGGTAAATGAGAAGAGATTTTGCATGTGTAGATGAACAGAAAGAGATTATGAGTTTCTTCCCCCAAGGTTGTATTTTATTAGATATTGTACAGGCGTAAGTAAGAGTGAGCCTCTGCATTAGGGACACGCATTAGCAACCTGCAGGTTGCTACCAATGCATATTGTGTGTTTTGCAGATATTACATTATCCATTTTCTCTCTGCTTCGTCTGTCTTGTTTTTATTACAGTGGTGCCTGGAGAGGGCCTACAATGTGCCAGTCACTGTAAGCACAAAAACTCTAAGGCCCAGTCCTGTTAATATTAAATTTAAAAAAAAAAAAACAAACAAACAAAAAACAAAAATTACACTGATGAATGACAAGAGGGAGAGACATTGTAAGGCACCTTGCTCGCCTGATGCCCCTCAGTGCCCTGATGCATTTGTTTGGCTGCCCTTCTTGTTCACAAGTTGAATCTGCTGTGAGTTCTGGCAGGTCCCTGTGCAAGGGCAAATGGGCTGCCACAAGCATATTGAGGAGGGCTTGGCATTTTGAGGCTGGAAGAAGAAAGCAGGTTCAGCTCAATTGGGTATTTAGAAAATGGGAAAAGGAGCAGGGAAAATTTCACTAGCCTTAGCTGACAGTTTGCTGTGTGTTGCTGTCATTAACTACCATGATGGCATGGTAAAATAGTAGCTCAGTGCCTCACTGGAGGAGGAGTGACTCTGTGTGCTCATGTTCCAAATTCTTATACTTCTCCCTACAGGAAAAATATGAGAGAGGCCAACATAAAACCTTTGCTGTCGAAATGGTTTTGATTGGTTAAAGAAACAAAAAAAAGCAAGTAAGTTGTACCTGAAGTTGTAAGGATTCCTTGATGAGAAGCTATTTTACCTTACTCCTTCCAGACAATGATTGGACACTGTCCAGGAGAAAACCCTCTTTGCTCACAGTTTGCTCAGTGGTTTTGCTGATCTGCATTTTCTTTATGGCTGCAGACAGTGCAGGTACTCAGCTCATTCAGGTTTTGCCCCAGTGCCCATTTCTGGTCTCTGCACAACCTTTTCTTACTGTACTGTAAACCTGCTTTGTAAGTGTTCTTTTTATTTTGAAAACTAAATGGGCACCTCTAGTAGTGCTCTTTGGTAGTGGTGGTAAGAGCACTAGCTTTTCTATCCGCGGCTTACAGCCATTAGGGCAAGTCAAGACTTGTAGAATCTGTTCTTAATCAGGAACAGCCCTCTTTTGCTTTTAAGCAAATCATGGCACTGTTGTTCTAGCAGTCTTTGGACTGTAAGTTAGCATTTTTCTAGCCCTGTCATTATTTAAACTGCTCCCCTTGCCTTTTCAGCCTTTGTAGCAGAAGACTAGTTCTTAATTTCTTTGGCAGTTTCTTTGTAAAATGGCTCAATGCTGCAGCAAGAAATGTCTTTTTTTGTGTCAGCGGTAACTGAAGGCTAATATTTCAGGCATGAAGGAGCAGAAGGGAGAGACTCCTTGACAGCAGGCTGAAAACCCTCCTGAAAAAACCTGTTCTCCTATCAGGGAGACATCAGCCTCTGCAATTTCCAGGTAGTGTGGAAGGAAACACATTACAGAATCCTAAAGGACCTGAAGCAGGTAAAAAATGGTGCTCCTTAATACCAGCCTCTGGCTGAAATGGCACAGAAGTGAAGACCAGAACAGAGAAGCTTTCTGGCCCTTGTTTTGTGCTGGGTGTAACCCAGCTGACACCACTCCCCGGAATATGCAATATCCGTAACATGGGATGACTGGACACTAGAGTGACAAATTTATGTGTGCATTTAGCCCTAGAAGACCCCCTGCAAAAACTTAAAGGCAGCCTTTGGGTAGTTCCCAGCTGCTCTCAGGGGAATCAGCAATGAGCCTTGCTCCAGGGATGTTTAACCAGGTGCTGCATGGAGTTCTCTTTGCACTGAATAGCAGTTTGGAAAAGGACTGAGCATTCAGTAAGTAAATGGAAAGCTACACATAATGAATGCTGTTATGCAAGCTGTTACCTCAACAGTAAGAGTTTCCATACTTTCTTTTGAGCAGGTGTATGCTAGCAATCTGCTGTTTGATCGTGTTTGCAACCAAAACACTTAGCACAAAGAGTGTGCATAGCTACCAGCTGTCAAGAATTTCCATGTTCTTAGCACGTACCACAAAGCATCTTTGCCTACTCCCGTTCTTGTCTGTGTCCCAATAATTTACTAATTGCCATACCTCTGCCTTGCAGCGACACCTGCTGCCACGGGCAGGCTTGACAGAGAGCTAGTTGTTAGCTCAAAGGTGTCATTTTCTGCACCCCAGTTGATTGCTAGTAGCTTTTCTAGAATATGTTCAAGTTCCTCATAATCTACCTGAATCTGGTGTTATTGCTAAAGAAAAGAAATGCCCCTCAGGCCAGCACTTGGAACCTGCGTGGTGTAAATGAGTCAGTTCCAAACTTGATACCCATGCTGCTTTTTGCAACGCCTATATGATAATTCTAACTCTTCTTATTGAAGCTGCTTTACCCTGCAGGTGTAGTGTGACAAATGGCTTCAGTGTGAGGAAGTCTACTGGTCAGCTTCAGAAGTGATATGAAAAGCACCGTGAAAAGCACATATCATTCATCCACAGCAAATTTGCATGTGTGTTTGGAAATGTTTGAATTGAAGTAATTATGTGGCTAAAACCTGAACTTTGTGAAAGTACCAGTATTTGCTAACCACGGTTTTGATCCATTGGTGGGGGGCTTGATGCGCTACTGAGGGTTTGATTCCAGGCCTGTCTCTGATAACCTCCCTAATTTCCTTCTGGAACTGTTTTTAGCTTTACTGGAGGCAGATTTTGTCAGGTAAGGTGATTCGCCTCTCTTCCCCTCTCCCCCTTTTAAGTCTCTGTTAAACCTCATTTCTTCTGTGCTCTGACAAAAAATTGATGGGTTAGGGTCAACTGGAGGGAGTTCTAGGTAACTTGCCAGTATGAAAGGTGAATGGAAACCAGTGATCCCACCACTTAAAAACAAACCATAGAAGGAGGCTGAGTGCTTTGGAAGATGATGACAGTGAAAAACAGATGTGTTTGAATATAAACTGAACTCAGATTCCACATTTCTCCCTCTCTCCAAGCTGCTTTAGGGCTCACTCTCTCAGGATGCAGGTAGTCGAATACAGAGGCTGGATCAAGAGAGATCTTGGAAGGAGGGCGCTCAAGTTTTGTTCAGAAAGACATAGGTCTGTCAGTCACAATCTTTTGTTCTTTCCTCAGGCAGATTTCCCAATAGTTTGGTCAAGGATTGAGGAAGAGTAATTGGACTGGACATGCTAACTTTAGTGTGTGGGCTCACAGGTATGCCACAAATCAAATGAATTTGTGCAAAAAAATTAGCAGAATTGCTGGTGGCTAGGAATTGAAAGTACAGCAGAAGAGAATCTTCAGTGATATCCTCTTAGATGACAGATTTTGTTAGTTTATAGTTCAGTGAAATATATTTTCCACTGTCAAAACAGATAACTTATTTCCCTAATAGAAAAATAGCATTGTTTTTTCCAGCATGAAAGTAATCCCAGCAGGGATACACATACTCTACCATGCTAATACAATTCTGCTTTAATACAAAGTAGAAACTTAATATCATTCCTGAGATGTTACTATTGCATTATCAAAAATGAATTCCAGCAAGAGCAAAATGACTGATGTTCCAAACAATGTTTTTGAAGTTTGCAGCAGGTCTCTTAAAGACTGCAACAATAACTTAAAGGTTAGCTTTCTTAGCTTTAATTATTTATAATTTTTAATTATTTTTCCATATAGCTACTTTTAATTATGTCCTCTTATACAAGCTTTTCTTTCTTACCATTCTTATTTTTAATAGAGCAGTGGCTTGGTGAGTTTTGTTTTTTATTTTTTTCCAAACACATGTTGCATCATTTGGGGGTTTCATTCCTCTTGAGGAGAGACTGGGAATGCCCTGGTGAAATGAGCTGTCTCATGAAGTAAATGTTTCTTTAAACACTGCTTGTTGTTGTCATTATATGTGAGGGAATGTGCAACTCATGCCTGGGAAGAAAAGGGATATAATTCAATTTCCTGTCTGTCCTCATTCTTTGCTTTCGAAACCAGATGGATACCTCCTTGGGGGCAGGTGAGTGTCTCCTCCGCCTTCAAAGGCTTTCTCTTCGGTTTGTGCCGGTGAGAGGTGTAGGGTCAGTGGTGGCTTCCCACTGTGACCATTGTCTGCTCCTGGAAGGATGCTGTGTGTTTTGCACCACGGAGAAGGTAACACACAGTTCCCTGCTCTCCAGGGGCTTGAGAGCCCTTCAGACCCACAGCATGATAGCAGTGCTGTTTCTGCAGCTCCCTGAGGACAGGCCACCCTACCCAAAGGCCTCTTTGCCTCCATCCTGCCCCAAGTGTGATGTGGGCTTGGAGAAACTGCTAGCACAGGTACGGTCTCAGCCTTGGTAGAGTGGCAGGACAGTGCATGAGGTTATTGTACGTTGACAGAAACAGCATGACTCCTCCCCTTTTATTCTTGCTGATTTTATGAGAACCTGTCCTCTTTTCTGTGTTTTCTGAATATGTTTGTTCAAAACCCCAGAAAGTCCATGCTCTTCTGGTTACGCTTTCTACTTTGTCTTCACGATTTCTAAGTTTTAAGTAAAACAGTTGTGTGGTTCATAAGATGGTGGGATGACTCATAGCTGGAGTGCTGCATTAGATGGCCATCAACTCTTCAGAAGGCACAGGCAAAGGAGGAGAGGAGCTGGGCTAGCCATGTGTATTAGGAAGTGTTTTGATTTCTTGAGTTTGATGAGGATGATGACAGGATTGAGTGTCTATGGGTGAGAATCAAGGGAAAGGACATCCTGGTGTGGGTCTGTTACAGACCACCAAACCAGGATGAAGAGGCAGATGAAACATTCTGCAGGCATCTGGGAGAAGTCTCATGATTTCTAGCCCGTGTTCTCATGGGGCACTTCAACTTCCCAGATGTCTGTCTGCTGGAAATACAACATACCACCTTCTGATATGCCTAGCATGGCACAAAGGGAAAAGCTGATACCCTTCAACATGGCCAGAGACTTGTCGATCTTTTGCAATCACCCCTTTCCCCCAAGACTTTTCTCTCATTCACAATAACACCTTCACGAAAGACCAAAAGTTATGCAAGCAGACAACCCAGAGGGCTATAAAGGCCCACCTTGTACAAGCACTGGCAGCACCCACCCACCATCCTGAGGACCACTCTGCCCACCAGTGTCACCACGTGAACTGAACAAGACACTGGAGAACACCATACATTGCTGGATCCGAGACTACAAACTCCATCACACATAAAGCAGAGCCATAAGGATGGTGAAATCTTTCTCTCTCATTTCTTTCTTTCTTTCCTATACTTATACTTTTTTTGCTTTCCCTTTTATAAGTAACATAGTAACTTAAGATTTACAACCCTACATATGCCACAAACTTTTTAGGTTTCCCAATTGAACCTACAATAATGTAAATCCTTTTGCCACCCAATCATATACCATTTGGGCCAAGCTGCAAAAGAAAAGCCTTTTGTTTGCAGACCTGAAGTACTGTGTGTACTTGTTTTCCAACCAAAGGGGACCCACAAACCTGAGTCACTTTTTCCCCCCACTTGTACCTGGGGGCAGGACGTGACAGGAATTTGTAGCATGGAGAGTGTTGGTCTCTTCTCCCAAGTAGCAAGTGATAGAACAAGAGTAAATGGCCTCAAGTTGTGCCAGGGAAGGTTAAGATTAGACATGAGGAAACATTTCTTCACAGAATGGGTTGAAAAGCAGTGGAACAGGCTGCCAAGGGAAGTGGTGGAGTCACCATCCCTGAAGGTGTTTAAGACCTATAGATGAGGTTCTTAGGGACATGGTTTAGTGCAAGATTTAGGTTATGACTGGACTCGATGATCCTGAGGGTCTCTTAGAACTGAAATGATTCTGTGATTCTGTAAAGCAGACCCTGAAATAGGAGGCAATAGGACTGGGAAGCAGTAGTAGGGGACAATGGAGTCAGTGGGTGAAGAGGAGATGAGTGTTTTGGTGCATGTGCGAGGAAGAGTGAAGCTGACAGAGGGTATTTGTGTCATCCTGAGTTCATGAGATGGTGTGTACATCTGAAAGCTGGAATAGATGAAACGGCAGGGAGGGAGCAATTAGGGATCAAGAGCAACAGTGAAGAGAGGAAAAGCGGAGATTCATTAGGGCTCAAACTGTTATGGGCATCGTGTATTCAGACAGAGTGAAAAGCATGGTTTGAATTTTTATACTTTAGGAGCAGGACTCTGCTCAGCACAGGTAGCTGCACTGAAATCAGAGTCCTTCTCAGGCGGTGAGGACCAGCTTCATGCAAGCACCTGTCAAAACATGGCTTAAAGGAAATACCATTTTATGCCCCTCCACATAAGCTGTTGAGAATTGTACAAGTTAGGAGTGGGATTTGCTACAGGAAGAATTAATCACATAAAGTTTATCCTGCTTCTGTTGTTCACAGCTATTGATTTTGGTTTGCTAGAAGACCAACATCAAATGTTTCTGAGATGGGAAAGCTAGCTGTTAAATCTAATTTCTGAAACTCTTTTTCTCTGCCAGGTGACTATTGATAGGTTGAACTGTGGGTTGATAATACTCACTTTTACCTGTGCACAAGCTAAATAAAAGCACCAGGGTCCCTCTTGTTCCTTCTTTTTATTTTAAGCTTACTTTAGTTCATAAAGATGGCACTTTGATCATCCTTCACAGGGAAATCATTGCATCTTTAGGCAAAAAAAACCCCTTCCAAATTACAAAATCCATTAGCACCTCTGACGACTGTTTTAAGCAGGTGGCAAAGCCTTGTGCAGGTTAAGCACAGCAACAGCAGATCTTTGTTAGCAAAACTCTGCTTGTTGCCTTTATGATACAGATGTACTGTAGAGCATCTTGTGAATCAAGGATTCAGAGATGTCTTTTCAGGTCTGCATTACAGGGATTGTCATATGTGAACTCAGGCCATTTCTATTCCTGTTCCTTGCTAAGGAGAACATTCCCCCAAGGTTTCACACTGTAGAAAGATGGCTTTCTTTCTGCCTTAGGGGCTTAGTCATGTATTATCAAATGAAGAGTAACAGCAATTATTTTCCTTTCACCAGACATCTTAAGAGTGAGGATCCTGCTCTAAAGACATGTTGCTGAGCTGGGCTGGTTGAACTTGACCGCAAGAGTTTTAGCTGATGCATGACCAACACAGATGTTTGGAAGTAAGCTAGTAAAAAGTAGTGAGGAAATAAATGTTTCAGGTGAATTGGTTGAAGTCCTTCCTTATACCTACTAATATGTTTTATTTTGGAGTTTTTTTGGTCTTATTTGCTCTTTTGGTTGTGCGGGTTGGTTGATTTTTTTTGTTGTTGTTGTTTGTTTGTGGTTTTATTTGTTTTGTGTTTTGTTTTGTTTGGGGTTTTTTGTTTGGTTGGTTGTGGGTTTGTTTTTTTAAATCTAATGTTCAACATGTAAGAATCTGGTCTGGGAATTCCTCTATATAGACCAAGGGGAGCTAGCAGAGGGCCAGGTGAAGAATGGGTGAGCAGGAGGAGAAAGAACTTAGTAGCTGGGGAAGACAGGTGTTCTCTTGTTTTAAAACAGGGAGATAAGAGTCAGGTGAAAAGACTGGCTTCTGTATAATTCTTGTGCTTCAAGGCCAAATATTATAGCTAAAAATACTATAGGCTCCAAGGGATTATGAAAGATGAACCCCAGATCAAACAAGTAAAAGTTGGGCTTTTTTTTTTAACATTTTATCAGCTCTTCACTAGCAATAGTGATTTAAATGAGGCCAAGTGCAGGAATACTCTGCTTTGAATGAAAATGTCATGTGTACTAATCTGGAATCTCCAACATATCTGGTAGATAGTGTAGCATGGGATTGGTGCAGTGACTCAGATCGCATTTGAACATCCTGTCTTCTAATATTTTCTGTTGCTGATAATTAAGTGTTTACTATGGACAGAGCTTGTAAATTAAATAGAATATTGATATTATTTTTGGCCAACACTTGGCTGATTTAAAGATATATTAGGATGATATTTTCTCCCACACTTGCAAGCATAAGCTGTGTTTCTAGGGAAAAATGAAAAGGGTGATAATTTCCAATTAAGTAGCAACATTGGAAAGGAACACTTGCTATAGTAAGATTCACGGCTGTATAGTTGTTTGTGGTTTTTTTCATTGAACCATTTTGAGAACAAAGAGCAACATTACCATTTGAACCAGACTGTGTCTCAGAGTTTTGCTGGTTTGTTTCACTGGGGATGTGTTCTTAAGCAGACTTTCAGAATAAATTCAGGTATGTTAAATCTACAGGTTTATTTATTGAATGCACAGGTTTCAACTACAAGGAGAAAGTGACCTCAAAGAGGAGGCCAGTGTTTTTATTCAATAAAGATTAAATGGCTTGGCGTATGATCAAGGGATGGCAAAGTGCTTCCACATGAGCTGAAATTTAAAAGGGGTTATAAACAGTTACATAGGAGGTAATTTAGACAAAACAGAGAATCCCTACCTGGTTTCTATGAGTTCACTTCTGAAATTCAGACTTTAATATATGCTTAAGTCCAGTCTCTCTTCTTCAAAATGAAAAATATGGACCAAAATGAGAGGAAAAATTTCTTTCATTTTGCCCTTTTAGGGCGATTTATCTTAGTATCACATTGAAATTTAAGGCCTAAAGCAGTAACTCTGTAGCATTTTGATAAAAATCATCTGCAATGTACTGATCATCTTTGTGACTGGAAACTGAAAGAACAAATCTGCTACTAAAAATAGTTTTTAAAGAGTCTAGAAGCTTGCAGATTTTCTTAAAACACTGAGCAGTCCCAAATTTGGGGGGTGAAGTACCAACAAGAGGCTTTACTTTCCTGTTCTGTTTAAGCCTTTCTCCCATTAGGATGCCTCAGGGAACTGCCATGATACAGTTTCAGAGGTAGAGGACAGGAGCTGTTTCTGCATCTATACACGAATTTTCTTAGAAAGGTTACCTGAGGCCAGGAGGTGAACAGCATCCTCTCAGTTCCCTTTCCTGTCACACCTTCTTGTGGAAGAGCATCAAAACTGAGGTTCTGGCATTTTAGCACGTCCCATGGGAGGGCAAACTGGTGAGAGAGATCTGATATTTTACTGATATTACATGGGTTACTAATTCTGTGACTCTTTAAATAATATTCAAAATTCATATTCCCCAAACAGAGTATTAAATTATGGACTTCCCTTTATTAAAAATCTTATGAAAGGCTGGATTTACTTCCAGTAAATTTATAGCTTTATACTTCCAGTCTTTTGTTTTGCTGATATCCCTTGGGTTTTTAGGTCCTCATTAGCTTTTCATAAAACTGCCAACTCATGTAGGCATTGAATTGGGTCCTCATGTAGCATGCACACAAAACTTTTGATTTTGCATCTGTTTTATCTATTTTAGGGATGACTTAGATATGGATCATCTCAGGACTTTGGTGAACAAATGGCATTAGATTTCTCAGCTGCACTGTTGTCTGGAAAGCTGTGTCATAAGCGCACATCTTCAGGAGAACCTGAACATTTTCAGTGAAAATTCTCAGCAAAAGGCAGAGGGTGGTGATTTTTTTCTTATCTCAGAGGGAGGGATAGAGGACACCTTGAACACTGATACAGCGTGGTGTTTTTCCCACAAGCACGTTGTGGATGATACCCAGGTCGTATATTTTAAGTTCAGGCTCTGATTCTGTTTGCAGCTTTGCTATGAGGAGAGTTGTCACACAGAATTTTATTCCCCTTGAGAACATACACTCGGTTTTGTTCAGTAAACTTGATTGCCTCCTTCAAATATTTTTACTTAGAAATTTCATCTTAAGGTTGTCTTATAGCCTCATTAAAGAGAGGTTTTGAAATCAATGCACTTGCTTCTTCATCAGTTTTATGAACTGGGAAACTGCTGCTATGCCATCTTCATTCACAACCAGACCGTTTGCTTATAGATATTGTTTTTCTATTTTCAGGGAGAACAGTATTGGTTCTGTATTTGCATTGTGTAAGAGAATTCAGATGAGAAATCCCATTTCGCACTCAGAATTACAGTTTCTAGTCTGGTTTGTAGCTGATTCTGCCTGTCCAAATAAGCTTTCTTCAGATCTTATGATTATTTCATATATCATTTCATCAAGGTAACTAAAATATTTAAAATATTATTGCTGCTGATGATTATTTCTTTTGAAAATATTAACTCACACTTTCCATATTATTTTAAGAATGCAAATATAATATTTTGTCCTTCATTATCAGTTTTTCTACGCCTTTTTTTTTTCAAATATGAATAAAAAAAGAAATATGTTTGACAAAATGATACCATAGAACTGATCTTCTATGTCTGTACACTAGCTTATGCTAGCTGACCTTCTTTCATGCTTATCGGAAGGTTTAGCAAAAGAAAGTGCCTAGCGAGAATATTACCTCAGTTTTAAATTTATTTTGTGTGGGAAGATTAAGATTAGTCTTGATGCAGGTAACTAAAGCTCTTCTCCTAAATGGAGAAGTCCTTAGGACTATATTTAGGTGCCAGTAGCAGAGTACTGGTGATGCAAATCCACTGCTTTCGTGGAACCATTCTGGTTTAAATTGGTGCAAATGCCAGTGTGTATGTACTTGTAGCTATACCAAATATGAAATAAAGCAGGTAAGATCAAGTCTACTTTACAGCTAATTTTATATTTACAGTTTCTTGAGGAAACTTCTGTTGTAGGTTTCCAAAGCTGAGAGTTAAGAGAACGGAAAAGTTGTGGGGGTCAGTCAGATACAATGGGATGAAACAGTCATAAATGAGCAGTTTCTGCTCCCAGTGTTTTAGACAAGTAGTTCCAAGATACTGGCTTAATTTCAGTGTTTTAATGTATTCACTTAATTTGGACTAGTTTCAGAACATGTGCTTCTTTCTCAAATTAAATTGGCTTATGGTACCTTGGCTTATGGTGCCTCATGAAACCTTTCAGTTTTCTTTTTTTTTTTTAACCATTTCTTCTCACACTGTTTACTATTTGCTGTTGTGTTACAATGGTTTACTATTATTGTTTGCTCAGAAAATCTATTGAACAGTTTCATCTGTTAAGAGCAGGGGATATTATATAAACACCAGGCTATGTCACATGAATATAGGGTAGCTGTATCTTATCAAGACATCAGAAAATACATTATAAAATGCAGTTCCACATGCATTAGGAAATTGTATTGATCATCTTACTTTTTCTTCCTCTGGTTTCTTGTTTGTCCCCCTTTTGATACTCATTTCCAAGCAACTTTTAGACCCAGTTTGTGCTTTTGAACAGTCTAAATAATTTTTCAAGGTGGCATCAGCGCATATTTGATAGGTTCAGAAATTTATGCATTGTAATATTCTAGTTGTCTTTTAACAAAATTGGAGTTTCTGACTTTTATGAGTTCTGAAATTTCCTTAGCACACAAAAGTTTTTGTTAGACTATGACATAAAATGATTGTGTGGAAATCTATTCCGGGCTGCTAAGGAATGGTGTGTGTTTTAGTAGCATGAGAATTAATTTATTTTATGCTATTTAAAATAAGTGTGTGATTAATTTTTTGATGAGTTGCAGGCTACTGCAAATCCAATTTAGGCAAACAAAATCTGAAATATAAATGCGTTAGCTGAAAATATTTAATCATAGACATGAATATGAACTTATCATGCTCATTGCTTTCCAGTTGCAGGTTGGCTTGAAATATTAATGCATATTGTTCAGTGGAAGCAGAAGAGACAGTGCCACTGACTCTGGCGGTGATGAACATAGTCTCACTGGTGGCCGGCAGTAGTGGGAGATGATTTCTCCCTCTTTCCTGTCTTGGTGCAGCTGAGCACCCTTCTGGGTGTACAGCCCCCCTGCCTGCCCCACATCCTGCTCTCTGGGGGTGGGCAGTGGGGACTGTGTGCAACCAGCTGCTGCTGGCATTGAATCAACAGCCCCACGCTAAAAAAGAGGGCTTTTTTTTCTTTTTACAGTCTTGTCCTTTGTGCAAATGCATTAATGCTCCTAATGTGTTTGGGTTTGTGTTTGTCTGTTCATTTTTTGGGGGGGGGTGTCAGCTTGCTACTAAAGTTTGCCTGATAACAACACTGACTTGGCAATTAAAATTGCAGGCAGTTTGGTTATTCCACCATGTTTGTAGCTTTTTATCTTCCTTGTGTCAGAAATCAATGTTGCAGCTATGGAAAATATAAATAAAAAGTTGCATTCAAAGCTAGAAGTCGGTGCACTTTACACTGAATTATTAAACAATATAATTTAAAAGCTTCAGAAACAAAATTGATGTTAAAGTGTCTCCATTTCACTTGATAATCAGGTAATGGATGCAGAAAAAGCCTAGCTGCACACTTTCAGTTATTTTGCATTCAATTATATTTTGATGTATGTGTTTGTTTTAAATATAGGACGCTGGTAGACAGGTTGCAGTAAAGTTTTGTTAGTGAGGTGTGTTGTACTTAGGAGGCAATGAAAGAAGATGGTATCTGAAAGGCAGCCTGATGGGATGTATTATGAAGGATGACTGGTGTGCTGTCTGTAGGGGTTCCATGCTTGAGACTCAGCAGATCCTTCCTCAGTGATTAGGGGTTACGTAGGTGACGTTTGAGTGAGAGATTTCAGTTATGGATTGCACGTCACCTGGGGAAGAGCCGCAGTTCCAAACAAGCTCCAGGGCACCTGCACGTCAGTCTGCAAACTGTGTTCATCGCAGCTCGTGAATCTCTGGGCCGCTCTGGGAGTCAGAGGCCAGCTGTCAGTAAGATGCAAGTATACAATTATAGAGAGCTTGGATTCCTTCTCCAAGATTTAAGGCAAAATTAGGATCTTGTGGGAAACTGCAGCGGGTCTGTGGAGTCCTTGACAGAAAGTATGGGAATAGAGATCAGCCTTGACGATACTAAGGTTTACCCCTGAGAATGATGGGAGTAAAGGAGTATCCGGAGATATGGAGTTGTACCGGTGAGAGAGAAGAGATGTACCTGTGAGAGAGAAGGGAACAGAAGAATAACATGGATGATAGCAAAATTAGCCAATGAGATGTTAGTGCTGTAACCTGTAACTGTTATAGTTGGCTGTATTTTGCTTTCGTAAACTGTATCCAAGATTCTCACCTTATCTTGAAATTTCACAGGTTGTATACAAGTTTTAGTTCTGAAAGTTAGTTCTGTTAGTTCTCAGTGAGTCCTTATCTTATCTTGAACGGATAGAATGTGCTGAGGATGCACATCTAAGAAATCTGAGTATTTTACATGATTTTATAATGAATATAGGAATAGTGCGCATGTGCAGTGACAAAAGGTGAAAAGTACACGAGTGAAGACTCCTTACTTCATCCTGAAGACCCCCTGAACGACCACCAGAGGACATTGCGCATGCGTAGAGTAGTTCCAAGGTGTTGCAACTGATATTGTGAAATAATGGTGTAATCTGATGAATATGCAATACATACGTTGTAACCCTAATGAATATGTATGTAACCAAATTGTATAAATGTAGTGGAGTTCGAATCAGTGGTCAAAGCCAGCTTTGGGTGTGAAACCCTGGTTTCCCAGCGCTGAAATAAAAGCACCGCATATAACTTCGTCTGTGGTTATGTGTCCTGTTTGCTAGCATAACCAACAGTGAAAAGACAAATGAACTGGTAGAATTGTATAAAAATGCACTTGTAGCAATAAATGGCATCTACTACTTTCATCCTGGAAGAACTTGGTCCATGTCGCTTGTCTGTCTCAACCGCAAAAGGATCTCCGGGCTGTCTTTCAGCAGCTTGTTTGATTTGTGAGAATCTTTGATTTGATAAATTTTTCTTTAAAGACATTCAAAACTTTTTTTTTTTTTTAATTGGTATATACCCTAATCAGCGTTTTTGACTGTTACCTGGTAATAATAGATGTACGCTCAGGGCAAAAAGAAAAGCTGATTACATGTTACACTGTTGCTTTAGTTGTCATTTTTCCCACAGAGAGCAAAAAAAAAAGGAGGACATGAAAAAAATAAAGGTGATTTATTCTTCCTGATGTATCCCACAGCGGCATCAAGCCATGCAGGCTTCTCATGAAAAGGTCACTTGCATTTTAGTGGAAATGATGTCAGCAAGTACTTTGTTTCACGTTTCGGTTCCTACCTCTTGGTTTTATCTGTGACACAGCACGTGGCTGCTCCTGCTTTTGGAGCCTCTGACAGTGATGGGCGTAAGGCAGCACAGCGAGTACCAGAGCGCCTGGGTTTGACAGAATGAGAGAAGAATGACAGGAAAAAAGAAGAGAGAATCGTATCCTAAGTGAGGGTTGTAGGAATATTAAATCTAGCACCTGACAAGAGATTACTCCAAACCCAACAGCCTTGAATATGAATCATTGTAATGAACTCTCTGTGGAAGTGTACCCGAAGACAGTCCAGAAACTCAGTCTAGTGAAAACGCAGTCCCTCTTCTGCCTCTGACAGAGCATTATTCCTAGTATATATACTGATATTCAGGGAATTTTTGCTTGCGGTTGTCTTTTTTAGTACTTAATTTGTTTTTAAAAGGGTTCATCTATTCTTTTATTCCTTTTCTTTTTCCCAAAGTGAGCATTAAGATTTTGATTTTTTTTTTTTGTTCTTAAAGTAAGGCTTTGTGTTCGTAATTATATGTAACTTAGTTTTTGGTGAAAGTTCAGGGAATGTTTTTTTCTGTGAGAGAAACACTTTAATTTTCCTTGTGTTTAATTTCTGTGTGAACTTTTTAGGAAGATGTGTTATCTCTGTGGCTCTTGCTCGATATTGAATCAATGCGTTGAGAAAAGAATAGAGCTTCCTAATTCGTCAGCACATTGGCTCCTTCCTTGTATTCTCATATTTAATTGCTTAATGAATCCTGCCTCTGCTTAGCTGGGATGTGTATGACATTTACATCTCCAAGCAGAGTGATTAAAGAAGTGCTGCAGTTTTGGAGAAAACATGTAATTACCTTACTAGATGTACAGTAGTTTTTCATCAGAGATCCATAATCAAGCCCATATAGAAGCAGGCTGCTAGCTCTGGTGTTGATGACTATTTTACTTAAGGACTACTGGGCTTTTATGTTCTTTATGTGATACAGATGTTATAGAAGTCAGGTATGAGATACTTTTAGTTGATGGACCTTTCTTGGGTACACAGACAATTAAAGAATAGCAGCCATTGTTATTTTTGCAGCATTTGTACAACTAAAACTTGTTCCTGGGCTGGAAGTATGCATGCACAATTGCAAATCACCATGGGCAGAAAAAAAAAGAGCAAAAAAAGATGAATTTTGGGTGAAATTCCTAAGAATGGTTTCAATCCCAGAAAGTGCTGAGTACCTACCAAAGGCTAATGGCTCTTTGCTGCTGCTGATTGCGGCAGCATGAATACACACCTATAAAAACCATTTAGAAAGCACTTGTCTATCTCTTGAATTTCATTTAGAATCACAGAATATCCTGAGAACAGGTGACATTCTCCATCATGCTTGTTTAAAGCCCTATGCACTGATGCAAATGTAAAATACCAGTGATAAGAGCTAAGCCTTTTCAGTTTCATATAAATTAAGGGTAGACCTGTTTAAAATAGTTAAAAAGCTTCTTAGCAAGACCAGTGTCCAACAGTTAAGCAAAGGACTATTACAGACTGACAGATTTGTTAAACACAGCTGCAGATGGACCAGGAGAGAGATCTGCAGTGCACTATATTTGGTATATTATAGCAGTTGCATAGTCCTGGTAATGCAGGTAGAAACACATGGGTGGGATGGAATTGTTTGAGATGCAGATATATCCCCTAGATAGCAATCTGCAGACACACGAAGCCATGGATTTGTTAAACATGTTTTTGCAGTTTCTGCAGGACAAAGGAGAAAAAGAGAAAGCACATAAATACAGATTATGTATTTTGTTGCTAGTAACTGGCATTTTTTATTAATGCTGAGACAAAAATATGTTAGCCAAACGTATCAAGCAAACGAAGCAATTCTCTGCCTATCTACCATATATTATCACTTATGCATTACTACCAGCACTCCAAGTCATTAATTAAACAGGATTCTCTTATGTGTAGATTATCCTGGCAGGTTAATTATGGTTACCAGGTTACTGAATCAATAAATGAATGAGGGAAACAGATTGCATACCTAGAAGAAGTTGTGTAAAATTTAGAAAAGGAACAGAGGGAATATACTAAGGCAGTTTTAGGGGAGATGTCATAAATTTGAATTTAGTCAAAAACATGGATTAATTTCAAGATCAGTTTGAAAAAGGAAAAAAAAAAAGAAAATGCTAATTGCAAGAAACAATAGAATGAGAATAATAATAGGAATAATAAAGTTATCCTTTTCTTCCCCAGGTGTCAGTACTGTATATAAATGTATTCCCTTTTTATACCCTCATCTTACTCAGTCTGCAAGAGTTACATCTGTTCTGTACAGTCTTTTCCCCAGCCTGAATTTGCAGGGCTTAAAGGTGTGATAAAATACTTGCATCTTTTCTGCAAAAACCTTCAGGACTAGTTAACTCAGAGACACGACCTTCCTTTTTGTGTTTGATATCCTGTTCATATGTTGTCTCACAGTCATGGGAAGTTGCCTTTACCAAAAGAGCAAATATAAGTATTTAAATAGTTTCTAATTTTTTTTGTTGCATTAGAGTAATTTTTGCAGCAGCGTATTCGCTAGTAGCCCTAACAGTGCCCTCTCAGCTTCAGTCAGTAAAGGGAAATATTTCACTGTTTCCTAGCAGATAATACACCATTTAAAATGAAGGATCTCACTTAGAAAGACTTCGGTTTCTTCATTCATGTTGCCTATGAGAAACTCTTCCAGAGATATGGGCTCATAATATGCTCTTGACATAACTCTTCCTCAGCATAGGTGGAACTGAAAGGTATTTACCCTTACCATAATTTCAAACACTATTGGATTGAACATTTGCTGTACCCCGTAATTTGAGTAGCGGTTGTTGTCAGTGGCATTGAGTCCCTTCTTCTGTACTCTCCCACAAAGCAGCACAATGAAACAGTTGTTTTTTCGGTTATGTCTCCATTCTCTGTTTCATTGAATGACACTGGAGTTACATCAGAAAGGAATATGACAGATAGAGAATGTGGTAATTTGACAGACGGAGCTATTTCTGAGAAGTGGAGCTTAACACAGAATATGGAGGTTGGAAAGGTTGTGATTTGTGGTAGTGCCAAGGAGTGCAGATTTGCACACTGTGATAATGCTGCCATGTGATTGAGCCCTTGTGCTCTTAGTGTCATCTCTGCTGAAAACAAAAGCACAAAACGGCACCTTGAGGCTCTCCAGCTGAGCAGGGTGGCCAGGGGTCTTCTCTGCTTCCACTTGTGCTGGTTGAAAAAGCTATTGCTCCCAATTGCTCAGTTCACAGAGGCAGGATTAACTAAAAGACTTTAGATAAGGTCTTTACTGACTTATTTCTTTCTGATATACATAAGCTAGACAGTATTTCCATGTGCAGTGTACCTGGCCAATTTGAGGGGTCTCCAATAATGGGGTAGTAACATTTGAGTCAGAAGGTGTGTGCAGAACCACCTGTGTTCTGGCTGACCAGTTCAATTACTCTTCCCTCTACAAGCCCCACCATCCATTTGGTTGTCCTGGAAGAAAACTTGTCTTTGGCCCAGGTGTGACCATTATCACTTAATATCTCCATGTCATTTTTCACCTTTTTGTTGGTTGGTTTGTTTGTTTGTTTTTGTTTGGGGTTTGTTTGGTTGGTTTTAATCTATTTAAAATGTAAACTTATTGGAAGAAGGTCTCTGTGTTTCCTCAATGCCAAGCAAAACAAAGCACTGATCTTGTTCAGGTCCTTCAGTTTCTGCTGAAATAATTAATGAGGTATTGTGTGAGCTGTTGTGAAGTACCTAGAGACTGCTAGATTTGCCTACACATTTGCTGTGCCTCACCTTGGCCAAATTGTTGTTTGTAAAGCAATTTTGCCTCTAATATAAAAGGCACTGTATAAAATAAGTTCCTATTATCTTTTCATAGAGAATTTTTTATCTGATTTGTAAGCTTAGAATTGCTGACTATCTCCTTAAACACTTCCAGATAATAATGATACATGTTCTTCCAGCTAATATATATAATTACTTTTTATCAAGTAAGGCTTGGGTCATAGCTATAGAAATAATATTATATACTGGCCTCCAGCCAATCAGTTAATTACCTGGTAGCTACTTAAAGCTCCTGGGGCTTTGGTTCATTCTGGTGTACGTTATTAACTTGCTGGTAAAGGAACAGTAGCTCATAAATAGTTTCTCTAACTAACTTTACAATGCTACCCAAGTCTAATTTTTTTTAATTGTTAAGACTGTATATGTGGGGGACAGCTTTAAATTGCAGTTACGTAAGGAAACTATTTTGATTTGAGGTAGCAAATAGTAGCCTCGTATCCATGTGAACAGCCTGCAGGTGTCATAGACCTGTTACTCGGGCACCTTCCTGTCTTTGGGAGAATCTCAGTAGTTTTACATGTACTAGACTGAAAAGTGATTTGTTTTGTAATACTTTGTTTTGTTTTGGTTTGGGTTTTTTTGGTTTTTTTTTTTTTTTTTGGTCATGTGCTTTTAAAGTGATAAAATCACATTAACAGATGTTAGGCCAGGCTTCACTTGTATTAAGTCCATTGAGATAATTTACAGTAGTTAAGGCTCTGGCTGTTTTAAAGTAGTTGAGACAGATGATAGACTCTTTCATCTTTCTTTTTCTGTGTCTTATCCCTTCTTTTTTTTTCCCCAGAAGTCATAAGCTACTTATTTGTCTGAAATGTGAGAGAATAGATATAAAAATCACTGTTCTCCGAAAGAAAAAGCTGCAGCTGTCTTCAGCCTGAGAAGCACCCTTTAGACAGGGTCTGTAATCAAAGTTAGAAAATGTTTTTTTCTGCAGCATTCTTACAGTTTTGGTTATAAAGAGTGTATGAACTGATGAATTCCTTTTGTAGAGAGAAAGGATTCTGTAGTTGCTTAGATCTGAGGCTTTCCTTAGGTGCCTTATATCTACTAAATAAACTGATAGCCTGAATAGCTACTTTAAGGACAGGTATTACACACTCTTCTTGCAATAGACCATTACTAAGTTCTGTGAGAGGTGAACTCCCTGCGAGAAGTTAATATGCCCAGATGAAAGTAATTACATTAAATCTAGTTTCAGCTGTAACCTCAAGTGTAAGTGGCTGGCCAGTTACCATAATTTAGAAATTATCGTAGCTAATACAATTTGTCAGGATCGAATCTGCTTGACCTTGGCTTGTTAATATTAGTTTGGATGGTGTCTGGAAGGTGAGGGTGAAGTCAGGTAAGGAGACAGAGCAGAGTGTGGTTTGTGCAAGAAGGCTGAGAAAGGTGGTGCTTACCATAGAAGGTACTGTAATACTATGGACAAGAGAAAAGAGAGGTCACTGGAGCAGGAGCAGTGCTAGAAGAAATACTGAGGAGCTCCATGCCAGTTTTCCTGCCCTACCCATTCTTGTAGCCTGCTGGAAAAAAAGCTGCTGTACCCAAAGCTACCTGTGATGAACTGGTAATTTTTGTGCTGCCTTGCTTTCTTCTGTTTTTTCCAAAAAGCCTCAACCAAGGTTGCATGGTGCTTTGTGGTGGATATATTTGTACAGAATATTCCCTGTTGTGGGTGTTCAGCAAACAAATAAGAAAGAATGGCTTAAAGATGAGAGCAGATACAGAGATGAAATTTGTTGTCTCTGTACAGGCTGGCTAGGTTGATGGATAAGCTAGGGGAATGGGTGAATTGCCCACCTAATGAGAGCCAAAAGGGAAAATGTAGGTTTGTATCACTAAGGATAGGTGGTTCTGGTTGAGAAATGAACAGCAAAGCAAAGTGGTTTTAGCTGAAGAGTGGATTCTCAGCAGCATGAAGTGCCTGATCCCATTGTGTATACCTTTTTTTTTTCCAAAATATGGGTAGGCTGTTCCTTTTCTTTGTCTCTCCTCTTTTTTCCCTTTTCCCTCCTCCCCCTCAGTCCTCTGGCTTTCAGCCCTCTCAGGTCTACCAGTCGGTCTCTCTTCGCCTGCAGACCTGGAAGGAACGTTCTGCTCTAGTGTAGAAGCAACAGCTTCTTTTATCTTGTGTACTGCGGTTATCTGACTTGGGCATCTCAGAGCAAAACTGATAGACTGCTAAGACAAGATGGTCATTTTCAATCTTGAATAGCTTATCATCTTTTAAAAAATCTCATTAAAGAACTGTGTGTTGGTTAAATGATGATTAATAGGGATGCCTATGAATATAATACACCAATCTATTTCTGATTTTGTAATAATAGTATTAGACTTTTCTCTCTTTCCTGACTTAAGTCTATATAAACAAAGGTATCACAAGAGAACAGCATGTCCGTGCTTGTTTAAATCAATTGGAATTAGTGGCACGTGTCCTTTACAGTCCCCAAGTTATGTGGAAGCACTGAAAATTATTGTAGCTTTGCTCCTTTTATACTAAGATAGTTCAAGATTTATAGCTGAGACCTAACCCATTTGCTTTATATCAGATGATTCAAACAGTCTGTGGAGCAGTGTAGGAACTGTAGTAGACTTATCATTTTTGTGTCATAAGAGGGGAAAAAAGGAGAAAACAAGTATTGCCATACCTAACTATTTTTTTCACCCCAGTTTTTATGCAGGTCATTATAGAGCCACCATTGTGAACTCTTTGCTTGGGTGAGAAGATGTCGTGGTTTAACCTGAGCTAGAAATACAACCACGATAGCCGCTCACTCACCCCCACCCTACCCCCCCAATAGGTGAGAAAATCAAAAGGGAAGGGAGAAACTTGGATTGAGATAAACACAGTTTAATAAAATAACAAAATACTAATACACTGCTAGTAAACATATATGTATAAAATAGAAATAAAAGATACTCAGGGCAATTCCTCACAAGCTCTGTCCACAACTGAACAGCCAGTCCCAGCAAGCAGCACGTGATCCCAAAGCTGATACCAGAGGGAGAAAAGAGAGGAAAAACACAGAAAAGTCCAGAGTCTTCTGCAAAATGGCAAAAGGTTGGGCTAAATGTCCTCACCAAAACTCCCCCAGCTGCACCCCAGAGCAAGCAAGAGTGGGAAAAAGCAGAAGAGCCAACAAGAAGGCCCTGACTTCTTACATAATTAGCATGATGCTAATGGAATGGAATACTCTCATTGATCAATCTGGATATCAGTCAAGCTCTATCCCATCTCTTACCCCCCTTCCTCGATGCCTCACAGCCCTGGGCAGAGATCAGAGTATCCTTGGCTCTCAGACCAGAGCAATGTAAAACATTAGTTCTGTGCTGAGGTGTTATCTGCTTGTTCTCAAACTAAGTCCAAATAATGAGTGTGCTAGCTATGAAAAAGAAAGGTTTCTAACTGCATGAAGAAAATTAACCCATTTTCAGTCAAACCAGCACAGAAGGTTGTTAGGTTTAAAGTTCAAGTTCTCATTTGTTCAGACAAGTACCTGCCCATACATGGAGGATGGGCCCTTTTCAGGTTTTGAGTACTTATCCTCCGTAAGCTGACTGGGCATTAGGTTAGGATAGATAGAAATAAGCCATTTGGAAAGTACAGGGGCACAGTCAGATGAAGATTGGCACTAGTTTGATAAAACAGGTTCAAATGTCTATTTAGAGAAGCAGGGGAAGTAGTCAAGTACAGGAAGCTAAAAGCCATATGAGGTCTCTAAGTTTATTCCCTACACTGCAATGAACAAATGAGTTTACACAGAAATGTCATTAATGGAATAACTGGTTGTGTTTTTTTGTTTATAATACCAATATACTGATGATCTTTTTCTTTACTTGCAGCTGCACTGAGAGCTTGTGCTGATGGTGGTGCCAATCGTCTCTATCACATCACAGAAGGAAGCCAGGACAGGTATGTTAACAATATAGTTGAAGTCGTTGAAGTAATCTCTTCTCAGCGAAAGTGAAATATTGAGGAACAGAGTCTGTTTAGTTAGTGAAGTAGCTGCCTGTTCTGTGCATGGTGCTTTAACAAGCTGCAGCAGGTAGTATTAACATAAATATTTTCTCCGTGTTATCTTTAATTTTTATTCCCAGCTACAATTTTTAAAAACACACGAGTAGCCTGAAATACCTTTTTTCCTTAAGCCCACTGGTCTTTTTTCCTCTTGAAAGCTCTTTCAGTCTGTCTTATTTTATGCATCTATCAGAGCTAGGCCTTTGATGGAGCCTCTGAAAGAGCTTGCTGTGCCCCTAAAAAGGGTTGACTAGAGGAACATCTGGTGCCTCTCGCCAGGAGCTGAAACAAAGTATGTCCTCTTCATTAATCTTGTGAGGCCTTAGAGGAAATCTGTTTACTTTGTGAAGCGAGATGGGTAATAAAATAAGAAGTCTACTTTTGAATTCTTTCTGAATTAGCATCAGGGCATCAAATGTGATGAAAGGCTAGTACAGAGGTGATCTATAAACAGATATGCTAGGTGAGAAAATATGACCGAAAGAAGAATGTGTTCTTGTTTTCTATAATGGCATTAAAATTGTAAAATATCCCAGGTTTCTGCCCCAGAAGTGTTGAGCTGGAGTTGTGATGCAAAATACTGAATTCAAGTGCTTTCTCATTTTTTTTAGTGGAACCATGGAATGCTGAAGTTACTAAGGGTCCTTTTTGCTTGTCTTTAGGATTTGCAGTTGTTTTGAGCAAGAATTCATAAATAAATAGTTTAATAAATGCAAATAAATTAATCAAGCTGACTCTCAGGGCAAAGGAATGAGACAGATGTTCGGTAGAACTTACAAACTTCTGACAATTTTGTTCATACAGCAAAAGCTGACATATATTTTGTGTTTCATCTCACAGCAAGAGATGCCATGACAGAGGCTGCGGAAAGTGTGGTTTCCTCCTGTCCTTCAGAAAAAAACTAGAGTTGGAGAGGAAGACTGTAGTCTTAAAGTAAAAGTTAACTTAAAATTTCTTCTTTGTTAGCTGTGAGAGGTTTGATGGCTGAGATCTGCAACTGCTAAAACTGAGACTAGAGTCTTCCAAGCACTACTGACTGTTGCTGGAGTATTCCTTCTGTAATTTTCCGTTTCTCTTCTCCTAGAAGTTGCTTAGAGAGCCATACACAACTTAATCTTGAATTCAAACAGAAATGTACTTGACTTGCAGCAAACACTTCTCTTTGATAATGGTGATGCTTTCCAAAGAACAACATTTAATAGCTTTCATTTTATCTTCTTCTGTAACCTGTTCATCTCTTCTGTGCATCTTTATGTTTGTATTAAATAAATATAATTCAGGGGAAAATGGATGATTATACCTTGGCAGAATAGTTCTTTCAGTCTTACATACTTGGCCCTTGGTGTATTCTTTTTCCCTGTCTGTCTTCTTCTCATCTTAATTGCTTTGGGTAGATATATTTTACCTTCAAAGTGATTCTTTTGAAACAAAAAAAAGACCTGCATAATTTTGATTTTTTTGTCTTTAAAGAAATCATTCTGCTGGAAGGAATATTCATTTACTTCTCTGAAGTATTTTCCCTTATATTCCCTGTCCAGTGCTATTAAAGAGCTGTCTAGTCAGTCTACTGACATGCTAATCAATTTTTTAATGCTGTTTTAACCTTCTGTTTAAAACTCTGTTTTATTCAAAGTCCTGATATCTAATTGTGTTGCATCAAAACCTAAAACCTATAGCCCTTCAATTCTAGAGAGATTATTATATCCAAGAGATACAAATAAAGAATAAAGAACTTGATTGATATTTTGGGCTTGATACTCAGTGACACTGAAGTTTGTGAAGAATCTTTTAGAATTGGAATAAATTATAACATTCTGGGGAAAAGCTTGCAATATAGAACAATTACAGTGTTGTCTTTCTTTAGAACTAAGTGAAGTAGTTGTTGCTATTTTGAAGAGTCCATTTCCAAATTCTAGAAAAAATATAAGGCTCGAAGTGATCCATCCTTCTTTCCCTTTGCTTTAAGGTGAAGACAAACCTATCTTTTCCATTCCTGGTGCATACCCAGTTGGCTGGTTCTTAAAAATCTTCAAGTGTGTGCTCCTCTCATGCTGCCACCCCTTCATTCAGCTTCTTCTGCTTTAGGCTAAAATGTACCCAGCTTGTTTGGTCTTTCTTTATTGGTCATCTTTTCTTATTGGCCTCTCTTCAGTTAGTTCATGGCTATCTTAAAGTGCTGTGGCGGAAGCTAGGAAAGATGCTCTGCAGGAGACTTCCCAGTGCTGAACAATTGTTTAACTTGCTCTCATGTTAAGCTGGCCTGCGCTGTCAAATGAAAAGCAGCAAGAGTGGATTCAGGGACCCCCATTTTCCAGCCTACATCAGTTTGCTGTTTTCTCCACCAGTGTCTTGACTGGTGGAGAAAAATCTGTGCTTGAGTGGTTCACCTATTCCCAACAAGCAAAGGAAGCTCTCACGTTCCTCTCTATAGCAGTGATGCAGGTTGACTTAGCAACCTGACTGTGTGGCATGAGATTAACATATGTAAGATGTTATATATCTTCATCTGTGTTTGTGGTGTCATTTTTAGGACGTGTTTGGTGGGTTTTCCCAGAAGCTTCTCTAAAACCTAGTTCAATAAATCTGAAGTGCAATTATTCTTGTTTAAAAGGAAATAAACCAACCAACCCAAGGAAAACTTCATTTCTGTAACTACTGATGAGGAGAAATAATCCCGTTTTTTTTTCAAAAAATGAGTTAAAACAAATTACCTCCTAGAGCAAAGGGGCAGTAAGAGTAACCAAAGGGGCAAGATAACTTTTCCACAGAGGGGCCCATCCTTGGGAGCTGTCGGTGTTGGGGACACAGGAGAGGCAGGAGGGAAAAAGGAATGGACTCCTGTGTTCTCTTGCTTTTCCCTCTCTGGTTCTACACCCAAGAAAGGTTGTTTTCCTTACACTGTTTTTCCTTTGTTAACATCAGTTCTCAGCTAATCAGAGTTAAAGGTGAGTTACTGATCTTTATGGGGTTTTTGCTTTGCCTTATTCTGTCTGCCTTGCCTATCCTGTTGTGTATTTCCTTAGTCACTACGAAGCACTGCTATCCACTTCAGAGTTAAGTTGTTGCTTTTCTGTATCACACTACAGCAACTTCTTTCTCAACACTTTCAGATTAAATCTTGAGGCATCGATTAACCTGTGTGTCACTGGCTTTGGGGTATATGAAGGTGAAGATGCATTGGAAACTATCATCGTATTGGCACTTGTAAAAACAATCATTAGAACTTGTGTCTCAGATGCTATTTTCCAGAGAGATGTCAAATCCATCGTGTACTCTGGTTTTGCAACATCAAGAGCTTCAGGTCAAAGAGTGGAGCAGTGTGCTCTATAAGAGGAAGGATAATCCTATCATAAAAAATATTGGCTTTCCGGGGTTCTGTTTAGTATTTCAGACTTACTGTATGGCATGAGGTGGGCTGCTACAATCACTAAGAACAGCACTTCAGCTACATATCCAATTTCTTTCTGTGAACTGCATAGAGTATAAGAGTAGCAGTGAAACTGAAAAATGGTAGTTTATTTTGATGTAATATTTTCTACATATAAAACATACATGAGGTGAGCTTAGATATATGCATGAAAATGCAATTGCTGCTATAGAATTCTTCTCCAGACTGGGCATACAGGGAGGCAGCTCCAAGAAGCTCTACACGTATGTTTGAACATTAGGAACAAATTTTGTAAACATTTCCAGTTGATGTAGGTGCTAAATTTCAAGCATGGACCTCAAAAAATCTTTTTGGAAGCAACTTATATTCAGGAATACAGATTGCTACATAAACTTTATCTTTTGGTGACATCCTTCCCACCTTCTCCCCCCTGTAAGGATTTAAATAAATCATTTAGTCAGAATGAATCAAGGGTATTGGTTGTACAAGGTGATGTTATTTCTTTAACTTGGATTTAGAAAACTCTTCTATGTCCCCCACTTCATGTTGAAAAACTGAATTGGAAAATAGAATTCCTAATTGTACAGCTTTTACAACTTATGTTTACGGAGTTTTGTACTTGTAAGTATCAATTAATAGATTTAGACATATGGTAAACTTTCAATGCTGACTGCGCCTGAAGAGTTTCTTGTCCTTCACATGCCTGCAAATGGTTTCCAGAATTAGCCAATCCATCACCTTCCCAGGGATTGAGGTGAGTCTGAGCAGCCTATAGTTCTTAGAGTCCTCCTTCTTAAAGACAAGACTGACATTTGCTTTCCTCCAGTCTTTGGGCACTTCTGCCAGTCACTATGATTGATCAAAGATTATCAAGAGTGGCCTTGTAATGACCTCAGCCAGCTCCTTCAGCACTCATGTTCATCTCATATGGGCGTGGGGACTTATGTATGTCCATTTTGCTTATGTATTCCCTGACCTGATCCTCTTCCACCAAGGAATATTTCTTGATCCAGTCTTTCCCCTGGTCTCTGATGCCTGGGATTCCTGAAGGCTGGTCTTGCTAGTAAAGACTGAGGCAAAGAAGGCGTTCAGTACCTCAGCCTTTTCCATGTTCTGTGTAACCAGGTCCCCTGTCTCATTAAGCAATAGTCCCATATTTTTCCTAGTCTTCCTTTTGTCACCTATGTACTTATAGAAGCCTTGTTGTCTTTGACATCCCTGGCCAGACTCAGTTGCATTTGGGCTTTAGCTTGCCCAACTTCATCCGTCCCCAGGCAGAGCTCCATGCACTCCAGCTGCTCTCTCACATAAAGGGCAACTCCTCTTCCTCGTCTTCCCATCCGGTCCTTCCCAAAGAGCCTACATCCCCTCATTGCAACACTCCATCTATGTTTCCGTGATCCCAACAAGATTGTAGCTCTGCAACTGCACGGAGATCTGTAACTTAGTTTTCCCCATGCATTCTCTAGGGCTTTATTTTGCCTCAAAAGTTTGAAAAGAAAACAGTAGGCTTAACTTCAATAGGAAGACTAAGCTAGTATAACTTCCATGAGGAAAAGTAGTCACATTTTTTCCTTGCATGAAAGGTAGAAAGATAACTCATAGTGGAATTGTCTGTATATTTTGATGGCTTCATGTGTGCATTTTGGCAATTAGTGAGGGTTAATAGTGCCAATTCACCAGCCATCTTGTCTTCCTTTCGTTGACTTGTTCAATTAGGTATTTATATCTTACATTGAATTTAGCTAATCCTAGAAACCACTGTCTTCCATTGTCAAGATCATAGAAAAAGAAACAGCAGGACAATAGCTAGAAATACCCATATGTAAAATGACATCTTTTGTCTTGTTTCTTGAATAACCTTCTGCTCATGGAAAAGTGTGTCCCTAAAAGGATTTTAGGGTGAAGAATTCATATATCCTTCACTGTATTTTGTATTGGATTAGAAACAGGGTACTTATAAAGGTAATTAGCCATTGATGTAGCTTAATGTAGGGCTGAGAGGAATTTTTTGCTTGAACTCTTCAGATTAAACTGGATATTGTTTTTAAGCTATCTTGTATCCAGGCAAGACTTAAAGCACTGATGCAGAAAGCATCAGAATGAGATTTTTAGAGTACTGTGTTATCCTAGGAGAGTACAATGGTGTTCTTGTCTTTAAAATCTGTTCATTGTATGTTTTCGGGAGGATGAGAGAGAGTTCTACATGTGAGGTTTTTGATTTGTTAATGTTGGTATAAGGATATGTTTCAGTAATGTTTTTTTAAGAAATTACCTCTGAAACTGTGAGGTCAAAGCTATTTATAATGGCTTTCTTGTTGCTGGTGGTGTGGTGAAGCATTCTTTGAATTGAGGGATTGCCATCTGAAAGCCAAGAAAGTTGAAAGCTTGAGGTAGTGCTTTATTTTTTCAGACGGCTTAAGGGAATCTTTTACATCAGTCATTTTTACCTGACCTAAAAACTATAGCAGTGTTTAAAGATCATAATCAGGATCTTGAGTTTATCCTAATAAATTCTGTGGTATAGTTCAGAAACCCCATCCTTATCTATAGTATTCTCCTTTAAGAAATACCTGACTTGAGATCCATTTTAAATCCTAGCTTGCTTTAAGATCATCTTACATTAAGATCATATGGGTTTTGTTTTTTTTTTCATTTATATCTTCAGTTTAATTACTTTCACTTGATTACATTTTCAAATACATTTTTATTCTAGTAGGTATGCATTGTAAATACAATTCAAAGTTTGTTTCAGAAACAATGAAGAGCTGAGATATCTAGAGATGAATATAAAGAGATATGCATAGATTTGGTCCTCAATTTAAACCAAGATTAGCTTCCTGTATTGTGAGATGTTTCCTGAAGGGCAATAACATCACTAGGAATATCAGGCTTCTGTTGCTTTTCCTAGTCAAGATGGAAATCATAGAATAATAGTAATATTTATAACTAATAATGATGGGAAGTGACAGTGTTACCCGTTTTGACTCCTGCAAGTTAGACCTCTATTAAAAGATTGCTGAGTCTCATCAGACTCTTACAGAAGTTACGAAATGGCTAGCTTTTTATCCATGATATACATGTGCGTACAGGGATGCATGCATGCCTTGTTTCTTTTATTTCAGGAGACACTGAAAGTAAGTTACTGCCTTAGTACAGGACGATGCTTTCTTTACAGGAGAAGAGTAAAAAAGAAAAACACTCTTAGGTAGAATTTCTGGATATGATTCACAAGTGGCAGAGGCATATGTAGGAGGTTTCACCTAGAGTGACAGTGAGAGTATTGTCTCTATTTTAATGGAGAACTGGGAATCAAGACCTTTTTTTTGTTTTCAGTTTGCTCAATGTCATCCAGTGTGTTACCAAATCACAGAATGTTAAGGATTGGAAGGGACCTCAAAAGATCATCTAGTCCAATCCCCCCACCGGCGCAGGAACACCCAGATGAGGTTACACAGGAAGGTGTCCTGACAGGTTTTGAATGTCTTCAGAGAAGGAGACTCCACAACCTCCCTGGGCAGCCTGTTCCAGTGCTCTGGCACCCTCACTGTGAATAAGTTTCTTCTCAAATGTAAGTGGAACCTCCTGTGTTCCAGTTTGTACACATTGCCCCTTGTCCTACCATTGGTGGTGGCAGACTTGGTCTCTATTAGGACTCCAGGTACCTGCACATTTTGGCATTAGGACTCTGTTATTTTAGTGACATCAACAGACCTAAGTGTGAAACTGTGCTTTTCTGGAATGATCCTAATCTTGTGTAGGAGTAGATGGCAAGGACCAGGACAAAAGTCTGGGGAGATGAAGTGATGGGCAAATACAAAACAAATGGACAGTTTGACACTGGCTTTCAGTGAGGTGCTCTGCCCTTAAAACTGTGTAGTTCCAGTAAGAACACCGTAAGCCAAGTTATAATTACCAACCAGGAAAATAAAGGGTCATGATTTGTCCAGAACAGTAATTCTGGAAAACAAAACAAAACGGGAAAAAAAGTGGCTGAAGAAAGGAGAATGTCAGGACACTTTCAGTTAATCCCAGGTCTCTCAATCAGAACATTTGTATTGCTTCAGCTTCTTCTTCAAATAGCTGTGTCTGTGCCCCTTAGTGTACTGTAAGTAATGTCATTGCCATATGGGTGATTTCTGGCTTTATGATATGGTAAAAAACATTTATGGCCACCTGGATGCTAGAAGTTAGGACCTCATAGTGATAAAATATCTGCGCATTGAGTCACCGCTGGAAAAAGCAGCTCAGAAGAGCGTCCTGAGCTGGTCTAAGAGCACTCTGCACTTTATAGTGTTTCGGTTCGTTGTGTCTAAGGAGTAATTCTCAGGATCTGAGGAAAGCTGCCTCCATGTGTAGCGTTAAGGTGAAATGTATGCCTGTGTTTCTTTTGGATCTCTGAATATCAATAGAAATGATTAGGCAGGCGATGCTTGCTTTTATGGAGCAATACTTTTTACAAGTGTTTGGGGTTGGATGGGGAGCTGGGAGTTTTCCTGTGTTTGAAACAAAGCAAAACTAGAAAGTTCTTGCAAACCTCAAACCAGGCTGGGTCTTTGCTGCAATAGTGCTTGTCATTTAAAATATGAACTTTATTTTGAACACAGCAAGAGCAGTCTTAGATTTGAAAGAAGCTCTGTTAAGACTGAGAAGAAAGCCAAGATTGCTTTTCAGTGCGGGAGCACAGAAATACATGTGCTGTCAATGCCTTAAAATGAATGTTAATAAATTACCTTGAAGTTGACTGATCTACACTGCTGCCATTCAGAGATCTGGGGAAGGATTACTAGTGCTGTAGCACCTGTTCACTTTTTCAGCTATTTTTCTTCATAGTCTAGAAAATTTTTGGAGAGAGCAGATACAGTACCTTCCAGGTGACTTCAGCTTACAGAATATTACATAATGGGACTGAACACACATAACACTCGCAGATAAATTATTCAGATTAGTTTTTGCTGTCTCTAAAATGCTCTTTCAGTAAACTTATTAGTGATTGTTGGAGCGTAAACATATTCTGGATGTTTATTTCTCAGTTTTCTGTCCTATTCTCTTTCTTCAGTAGGCTCTGCTCTCTTTTTAAAAATGTGTGAAAAGCAGAAGTTTTTACTTTTAACAATTTGCATTCAAATAGGCACCTTTTGAGAACAGAGGATTGTATATGCCAAATCTGTTTAAAGTTAGTGTTAGTGAAGCCAGTAGCTTGCGAATGGGGGACTTTATGCATTATAGAATATAAGGAGAAGTAAAACTTTAAAATATAAAACTATTTATCTTTAAACTATTTTTTCCTAAGTCTTCTGCTAAGATTTGTTTTTAAACCTTGTTGTATTCCAAGAGTGTTTCTATTTTACACATGGACTCCTTCAGGTTTTCATTTTAACGTGTTTTGTGCCACAGTTGTTTTCACAGAAAATGCTATCAAGGACAAGGAACTGTGTTCTCAAACTATGATCAAGGCTACTTATTACAGTTGATAAATGAGGATAATCAATAAATTAACTACTTAAAGGCAGTTGATGAGCGCTCTTTGTCTTCTGATGAGGACAAGCCATGGAGCAAAGACTGCAGAACCAGTTGCAAAGCCATCCACACGAAGGGTTGAACATCAGTCAATTGGACTAGGTAAGGTTGCCAGGCAGCTCAACGAATCCCACAATTGAAATCACAAGGATTAATCTTCGGCAAAAAGTTAGAGGCCTGAGACATCATAGAGGCAGATTTGTTCTGCTACCAGAAGTCATTTGCTCAAGCATGTGGATAACATGTACAGTGGTACCTCCAAAGCATTCTTGGATACATCTGTATTCAGAAAAACTCAAAGCTTCTCCTGCAGCTCATAGTTATATAAAATCATACTCCTGGGTGTGCACACTCCTCTGCAAGCAGCATATTACCTAACTTATTTAGGTGGCAGTCTGGGTTCTATTTTTGCAAAATAGGGGAGAAAAAGTCTTCTAATGCATTTATTTAGTTGTATTTTAAAAGAGGTAATTTGCTGTCTCTCTCTTGCATGCAGACTTTATTTTTTAAAAGTTTGGGGCAGCATACCTGGAAACCATAGTGAATGTCAGTTACAGAGAAATGTAAAGAATTCTGAGTTTTGAGCAAGGGAAGAAAGATCTGTTTGGGTAACAAGAGAAAATACAGGGGACAGTGATGTTAAAAGATAGTAAAAAAGCAGTTCAAAATGGCATAAACCAGGGGTGTCAAACTCATTTTCACTGCGGCCGCATCAGCCTCGCAGTTGCCTTCAAAGGGCTGAATGTAATTTTAGGACTGAATACATGTAACTACTCTTACATTTATTTATTACATTTATTGCTACTCCTAGAAGCATAAGCTGTACAGAAATATCTTGCCTACCTGTCCCAAGTAATTAAGCAGAATGATGTCCGATTGTGTGGCAGAAGGTGAAAATGACAAGGTAGATTGAATCCAAAGTTACAGAGTGCCTTAAAATAGATGGAGATGCATGAAGGTCCACTGGGGTTGTCTTATGATGCTTCTCTGCCTGTGTGGAATGTTCTGTACAAGTAAGTCTAGAGTCTATCTGCAAACTGGTTTTGGTGTCTCTGCAGAACTTTGGATTAATATCAGCGCATCATTCAGCTCTGGCCCATTAGCCCAACTAAGAGTGTTCACTAGGGCAGTAGGATGGTTTCTGATACCAGAGTGAGCTTGTTCTGTATGATGTAGACAGTGCCTTTACTGGCAATTATTTTCCATCTCACTTAGCTTTTTGTAAGCACTTGTGTGCATACAAGCACCTCAAGAACAGATTAGCACTGCAAAGATAGGCCTAGAAAAGTGAACTTTAGAGAGATGAGGGAAGAGAGCAGTGGATGAAGGGCTAGATGACAGTTTCAGAATGCCACCAAAATATCTGTCTGGTATGAGACAGTCGGATCGTGAACACATTCAGAATAAACATACCTCTGTCTTGCAGTAATTCTTTTTAGCTCAAATAGGTACATACGCACGGAGTGTATAAAGAAAGTAATGAAATGGATTAAGAAAGAGCTGCATTCAGGTAAAAAGCTCACAGCTTTTACTGGGTTTGGATGGGTGTTCTGCTTTATTCCTCCGAGTGGCAATGAGTATTGAACTGAATTGACTGCAAAACGAAAAAAAGGTCAAGCAAATAATACTTGAGAATGAATACAGCTCACCATAGTTGAAATTTATTTTTTATTCTAGAGTGAGAAAAAACAAAGGAAAACTGAGCAGAGACTGTCTCTGTGGGCACACTACATGGAGATCCTGCTAGAAATTAGGTTTTAGTTTTGTTTAGGATTTTGAAATACATTTGATGAGTGAGGGGAAACTAAGATTCCATGCTACTTTGGCAGAGCTTTTAATACAGGTTTTTGGTGGCATGGTTTATGGGGGGAGTTGTTTGCTTGTTGGGTTTTGTGTGTGTTTTTTTGTTTTTTGGGGGGTTTTTGTGTGTTTTTGGTTAGTTGGTTGCTCTTTTTTTCGGGTTTTGTTTGGTTGGTTTTTTTAGTGTTACTTTTTTTCCTTTAATATCACAACACAGAAATAGATAAGGCTGGTGCTTGTCAAGTAGGGACTCAGATCACCTTTTTCTACAGATTCAGGATCTTCTGTTGACTTAATTGGGAAGGGATTAAGCTCTATGTGTGTAAGCAATTACACCCTCTCCATACATTGCCCGTAATTCTTGCAGTGTAATTAGTGCTTTACATGATGCATCACTTCTCCATGGTGATTACAAGCAGGGAAACTACCACAGCTGGATCTAATGTTTTCAGCAACCTGGTACCTTTACAACAGCCTGTGAAATGGATGCAGCAAGAGCGAGATTCTTACTGCTACTTTGTCAGTAACCAGGTCCTCCAGAGGCAGGGACATAATCCATTTTTATCCCTGCTGCTTAAAAAAACAAAAACAAACAAACAAAACACACACAAAAACCAACCAACCAAGCAAAAAAGAACCCTTTTAGCTGTGTAAATATTGTTTGAGCATCTATTACTCTGATTTCATATTTGAAGCCAGCGTTGGCAATAGTTGGAAATTGCTACTGCGTATTGTACTTGGAATTACTTTGTGGTGCCCCCACAGTGATCAAAATATTTAAAATAGTCTTTGGAAGTGGTAACACCAGGAATGAAATTCATTCTATAGCAATAAACAGTTCTTGGACTAATAACTCTTGAGGGATACCCCACCTACACATGCTGCTTGACTCTCAAACTCCCTGGCTTTCCCTGGTTGTTAAGAAACTCCAGCTGCAATATGTTTCTTCTTTCTTTTGAAATTGAGCTGAGTGGCTCATTCAAAGTATCCACATCATGTGGCTAATGGGAATGTGTAGATAAGATGTTTGGGATCGTGTGCATGTGCATGCAATTTGCTCTATATTTCCTTCAGTGCGTCTTTAAGTATTTTTATTGCTGTGTAAAAGGTGTCTGGCATGTAAAAAAGAGTAGAAGCAGTAAATAATCATATAGCTGTTCCCTTTCACTTATTCATTATAAGCATTATGGTTAAAGAAGAGTGACTAAATGTGGAGTAAGCTAATAGGATGACAGTGAAGATGACTGATAAGGATCAGTGGGTTAGAAAAGGAATATTTTTAGAGTGGCTGATGTACAAAATAATGACACGGTGGGTAGCATTGGCAGTGGATAAAAGGCTGTGCCTTTGTGTGTCCTCTGTCGTCTTCCTCAATATAAAAGAGAGACTGGTGTTCAGGTGTAGCTCATAATATTTAGTATAAGAGTAGTACGATTTTTAGGTTGGCTTTTTTTTTTTTTTTAAGCATGTGAATGGGTAGTATGGTGATCTTTTTTATTATTATTTTTTTTTTTCCTGCAGTTGCTGTGTGTTATAAATTCAATGGCATTGTTCGGAGTGCTGGTCATCCAGCTGTGGGCCAAAGCATTGAGAGTGGTGCCTGTGGTTGTCATCTCCTCTGTGCAAAAGTGGAGTTACTCTGCGAGGGCTGGCAATCATATGGTCTTTATGCACTGATGTAACAGAACTTTTAATATCTCCATTTCTTTGTCACCGGATTTTGCTTTGGTGTTTAGAAGAGCTAAACAGGTTAGGGGACAGTTGGCCCTGGTACAATCTCGAAAAAGCAAAAATTGAAAGGGAGGAAGAAATTCAGGGTACAAGGGAAAGGACGGGAAGAGAGTGAAAGTGTTTTTGATAATTGTCAGGAAATATAGATGAGACAATCTTAGCCTGTGTCCAGGCCTTAGCTTATTGAACTATTGTGCTTGTACAATCAAGAGGCTTGCATAGGCACAATAGGGCAAGTTGGTATACTGTTTCTTATAAAACTTGCTTAGAAACTGCCTATATAGAACTTGCTTAGCATATTTAACTAAATTTGCTGTAGTCTTAGGCCGCAAACTATGAACTAACACCTAGCTATGTCAAACTTTTTACCAAGTTAAGCAAAGGAAGGCCCCCAGAGTTGGTTCAAGGCAGAAAACAAGGGAGACACTGATGATCCCGATCCCTATCCCTAGGGATAAGAAAAGGAACCGCAGATCTAGAGACAAGACATAGCAGAATGTGAGAACTTAGTGATGTTTTTGCTCTTGCCAAGGAGACCAAGGACTCTTTCAACATTCCAGCAGGTACAAATAGCATCTGACAGGACAGCACCTGGATTGATCTCCAGGCTTGTCAGTGAAACACAACCAACCACCCACAGAGATAAGGAACAGCCCGCTTGACAAAAATGAAAGGATCCAATGAAGAACAGGGAGACCCCAGACCCTGATTTTACAATTGACCCAAATTGGCGTGCGAGGGGTGAGAAATTTAGATTGTAAGGATATAATTACTGAGGGATTTATTTGTTTGGGGTCCCTCTCCAGGGCACCTGACTCGAGTTGCTCTATACTGCTATACCTTTCAAATTAATTACTTAAGAAGCATTTCTGGAATTCAGGCATGTGACTCTGCTTCAGGAAACCCAGGGCGAGGAAACTTCCTTCACAATAATGAAGCTGAAAATGATAAATGTCTCTGGTATAAACTAAGCTAATAACTCCAGTGGAGCAACTGTTATTCTGTCACATGAAATAAAGGAAGTCTCTATAGAAGTAAAGATAAAAAATATTATTTGCCTCTGGAAGTTCTGGCAGTATCTGTGGGAGGATTGCTGTTTTCTAATTTTATAAGTTGCAGAAGTTGTGTTAAATGCCAATGACAGATCAGATTAGAATTGTGTGCTTTAAGGTATTTTGAGTGGTGAAAGACTGTCCCAAAAATACAACTGAAAAACGAGTCATTAAATAATTCAGTGCCTTTTGTTCTTGTTGTTGTTAATACATCATCTGTGAGGTTTGACAATAAATACTTTTAATTAAGAAAGTGACAGACGTGAGCGCCAGTATCTCTTCTTTCTGATGCTTTTAATTTTAGGAAAACAGAAAGCTGTGCATAAGGCGAACTTTGGGGCAGTTTTGTACAGGAGGGAATTGAGTGAGGAGCATGCATGAATTGATGGGGGTGTTAGCTCTCAGAGGGAACTATCAAGATGATGAAGAATCTATTTGAAGAGTTAACATTGCTAGCAAGTGAGTTACTGAACCCGTGCCCACTCTGCAGGCATCCGCTCTGATTAGCACCAAAGGGCCAACATTGATCTGTCGTTCGAAGCTTTGCAGCATAGCAATGAAAGTGGCTGCATGGACTGTGGATCTGCCTCTCATCTTGTGAAAAGGTTACTGCTCTCTGATTTCCTTTTAGAGTCCCAGCATTTCAAATTAAACAGCAATTTCTGACAAAGACAGGAGCTGGAACTGTGCTACACTGTCCTTGGACTTGTTGGGCACTTAAGCTTTTGTTGGCTTAAACAAATAGGAATTACATGGGTATATCCCTCCTTGTTTCCTTATTCCCTCTTCTCTGCCCCACAGTGAAAGGAATAGGGAAGAGCATCCATGATCATGTTTACTGTAATGAGCCCGTCCTCTGGGGAGACTCTTGTGGCATCTTTTAACGTTAATCTAGTATTGATTTGTGATTTTAATTTGTATGCTCTAGCTCTTGTTCATTAAGTGACCACATGCAGAGTTCTCATATTTCACGTGGTTCCCATAAAATTTTGTGCGTTTCATTAAATCTTAGCATTAAAGGAAATGCTTCCTGGCAGAGCAATATTCTGACAGCACGTTGCAAGTGTGCAGAAGGGTCCCAAGGTCACAAACTCCTTTCAGAGGTTAATTAAGTCTGAAAGAGAGGTATTCTGTTGCAATTAAATAGTAATGAATGAGAGGCCAGGAATATTTGGTGTATAATGCAGTACCACGAGGCAAAGCCAAAATCATCAGCAAATTTATTATTTTATTTCGTATTCTATTAAAAAATACCCTTGGGTGTCAGTGTAATTTTTATTCTCCAACTTGCCTGTGACAGAAGGGGGATTAAGTGGTCAGTGCTGTCATGCATATATGTGATCATTATATACCTCGGGAATGGTTTTGAGAACTCTGATAGCATTCCTGACATGCTGAAGAAGACTTTCATCAGAAGGGTGATGCCTTCCCCATTCTGCAGGATCTCATTTTTAATCAGAGTGGCAAGTGCTTTCTTTGTCACGTTCACACTGGAAAAGCTGTGGCAAAGAAGTTATGACTTCTTTCAGTAGCGCCAGCAGAAATACAATCATGTTCATGACCCTGTTTAAGAGCTCATCAAAATTTCCTTTTTAATTCTTGTGCTTCTGGGGTTTAATATTTCAGCATGTCAAGTGTATTAGGCAGGATTTTGGCACAGGGCCACAGATAAGTTGTCGATCCAAATGTAGAATTTTCTTTAATTTTTTTTCTTTAACCATCGTTCTAAATCATTTGATTCAGATGTTCATGCACTGGCTTAGTCCACTCTTTTATTTCTGAAGAGTGTATTATTTTAGTGACTGAACATATTATGGGAATCTAGAGGACAAAAGTGTAGGTTACTGGTAGGCTGTAGTTTTAATTCCTTCTGTATTTTAAAAGTAATTTTAACTGCTGCATTTGTAAACTCTTTTTCCCACCTTGTGAAACAAAGGTTTGGGGAAGACTGTTTGTACCTACTCTTTCTTGGGCTAGACGAAGCACAGGAATGAATCTACGAATGTGCATTTTGTAAAATTCTGCAAAAGTTGCAAATCCGTCTACCTTACATCAGCCTTTCCATGTTCTGACGTCAGGAGGAGTACAACTGAAAAGAGATCGCTCTTTGATTGCACAGCCTGGCCCCTGGAAAAGCTGCATCGGTCATTGATGCTGCAGCCTGCCCTTCTTGGGTCTTGGACCCAGCCGTGTTCCCAGGGCTCTGGGAGGGGGAATTTATCTTCACCACCTCCCTCTCTGTCATGGACCTAGGTAAGGGAGGTGATGTTTTACAAAGTTATGGAGCCACATTGTCAAAAACACTGGTGATGTGGTCCCAAAAACTGCTGCAGTGTGAAGTGCACCAGCCATTGCTACTTAAAGAGAGTAGGTGTGCCTCACCTAGAGCACATGGAGCTGAGTTAGAAGGTGGGAATGGTCCAACATCTTTGCGCCTTTTGCATCAGCATGTAAGTACCAATTCCCATTTGTTACTAGCTGGCTGGCTGTTACTGGCTGTTGCAGGCTTGTTTTGCATCTGAGCTTAACCAGGCATTTAACAGCCTAGGATTTAGGTAATGGTTTTGCTTAAAATGAGATAGAGTTCTCTGTTAAACTTCAGGACGACTTACCATTTCTCTCTATGGACAATTACAAAAGTAACTTCAGTGAGAGTTTCTCTGTTGTGTCAGTAAAACATGGGTCTCTTACCTCATTATTGGGCAGCTGAGTTTACACATTTTTCAAAAACTTACCAGTCTGTGAATTGATCGCCTTCTGGTATTAAAACATGTGGAAAAAATTATCTAGTACTGAATTTTTTACTAGAGGTATGGGACACACTGTCATCCAGAGCCTTACTCTTCTATTAAATGACATCTCTAATGACAGTTACGTTATATCCTGTCACCTGTAGTGATCTTTGGGCTACTCTTAGGGGATCTTGGTACACACTAATTCAGAGTGTCTGATTTTTAACTCATCAGTGTCCAGTTATTTCCAAAGCAGATATATTTAATGCTGCACCTGCTCAGAGTTCTCCTCTCCCTTCTCATAGCATAAATGGCTGCAGACGGCAGCAGGGATATCAAACCTCCTAATGTCTTCCCTGAGGAACTACTACTATCACTATATATAAGGGGAATAGCTTTTAATAAGAGCTCATGACTGCATTTCTATTATTTATAGGTGAATCTGTGAATTAAGATCTGTTTCTGGTTCTATAAAAAAAGTTAATTGCTATGTTGAAATTTAATAAAAGATTAAATGAAGGTGGTAGTGATAATAAATAGAATTTAAGGTAGCAGTTAAGACTTTTATAAATATTTTTTTAATCACAGTAAATTGTGAGGTTGATATGGGGTTTATTGTTAAAAAGTTCTTATCATAAGCAGGGCATCAACAGCATCAAAGTTTAGAAAAAAAGGTTTCTTTCAGCTGCTCTAGTTGATAGAACAGAGTCCAAGATGGAGGCTCTTTGGACTATGCACTACTTACCCAGAATGAGGTATTTTCCATCTAAGGGCGTTTTTAATATAGACAAGAAGGGGGAAAGGAGAAGGGGAGTGAGAATAGAGAACTCTATAATATCATGTGTACATTTCTAATGCTCGGTTGTGCGTGCAGTTTTCTCTCTGACTGCCATTTGTGAATGAGCATTAATCAGTACATTTAGCTGCCTGGAGTTGATACTGTCAGGGAAGTAGTTATCTAAATGCTATCACTGTGCTTTAAGTACTATATTGGGAAGTGTCACTAAACTAAATGCTGTAGCTACAAACTGAAGGGCTGGCTCAGGTTCTCTTCAAACCTCTCCTCCGTAGTACAGTTTCCTTGCTTTTGATGAAACATTAATGACGACAGCCGGCTCTACACTTTCTAAGGAACAGACAGGAAGAATTTGGTAGATAAGTCCCAGCCACAGTCTGGGCATTAAATAAAAGTGTTAATAGCAGTAGTAGCACATAACTACTTGCTTTACTGAAAACACACTGTAGTACCCGAGTCTGACTAATGGATTGGGGGAGGTGGACACACACACATTTTTTTCTTGAATACAGTTAAAAATGTTCTATCTGAAGCTGGTATTATCCAGGAAAGAAGCACAGCAACCACTGGTATTGTAACTACCAGTCTCTGAGCTATTTTAAAGCTAGCTCAGATTTATATACACTTGTCAATGTAGCCTTGGAGACCCTTCGCAGTGCCCTTTTGATTCCTCTTGGTCGTGCTGACACTTTTTTTGTTTGGTTGATTATTTCTTTTAGCAAAGATTATTTGGAAAATTGCTCGGTTTCAAATGTAGTACAATATAAAAAATTAATTACCACACAATCACAGAATGTTAGGGATTGGAAGGAACCTCGAAAGATCATCTAGTCCCATCCCCCTGCCGGAGCAGGGGTTACCTAGATGAGGTTACACAGGAATGTGTCCAGGCGGGTTTTGAATGTCTCCAGAGAAGGAGACTCCACAACCTCCCTGGGCAGCCTGTTCCAGTGCTCTGGCACCCTCACTGAGAAGTTTCTTCTCATATTTAAGTGGAACCTCTTGTATTCCAGTTTGTACCCATTACCCCTTGTCCTACCATTGGTTGTCACTGAGAAGAGCCTGGCTCTTGTGACACTCACCCTTTATATATTTGTAAACATTAATAAGGTCATTAATAAGGTGTAATTTTATGTCACCTTCTGATCTGCAAAGCCTGAATTTGCTTCTGGACACAAATTTGTGTGGAACTCCGTGTGGGTTCTGACTCAGCAGCTGTGCTGCAGGTAGTGGTGCTGGTTTCAGATGGATATGATGGAGAGCTTCCCTCTCCCCAGGGAGGGTTGCTGCTTGTCCTGTGTGCTGAGCAAGGCTGTACTTGTGCGGGTTTGAAGGATTTGGACTTAGTGGGGATTTTAGCATGTGGGTGCACATTCATGGTGCTTGTTAGTGATTTCCATAATTAAGACCTTGCAGTGGCAGTTGTTTTCTAATGTTACCTGAAGGAAGCATTATTTTTAGACCTTGACCTCTTGCAGAAATTTGTTGCCTTTGATATGTTTGCTGTTAGTTCTTTCTCAATAGTTAGGACTGCTAAGTCTGTACCAGAGGTAAAAACCAGGGCAGACTCCCATGAATGTTATGGTAGCTGTTTTATATTGTGCTTAGGATCACAATTTTTTTGTAACATTAGTTTTAATAAGTTGTGGGTGAAATATTGGTAGGTCTACACAGGTATGAGAGATGTGTGGGAAGAGACGACCTGCTTCCTGGTTTTAATATTTAGCAGCTGTGGGCTAAATTATGAAATAATTAATATAAACTAGATGTCAGCTTCTGAAAGTTATCTTGGCTTGATTAGCTGCTGGTGAGTTACTTCAGCATTAGACAGTAGCTGAATATGGGAAAAGATTATACTTTCTGAGTGTCTGTCTGACAGCTGGTGCTTTCAGGGGCTGAAGTAAGCTCTGAGAAATGAGAAGGATTTGTCACAATGCTTTGGCCAGAAACAAATTCAGGTTTTTTCCTCCTAAAGAGCAACTCCCAGCCTTTACACTGTATACCATGGCTGTATGATTGCTCTCCTCTTTTCAGATAGGCCATCCATGGAAGTGCTGGGAGCTCCCCTGTGGTGGTGATGACTTGTAAAACACCATTTTCTCCAGGATGGGCTGGAAGCTGCTCTGGCTTCCAGGAGGAGGAATTTGACTACAACAATGCAAAAGAAAGACGTTAACAACAAGATCAGCACGTTTTCTTTCACGCAGGAGTGACAGTCTTTGAGAAAGCAGACAGCTGGTGTAGTGGTCAGGGTGGTGCTACCACAGGTCTCATCACGTATTTTTAGATTTCATTATGTGTATGTTTATTCTCTTAAGGAACAGCAGAAAGAAACAAAGGTTTAGGTGTAGCGCATCACTGTCAACCAAACGTAATTTTGTCCACCCATTGTCTATTAAGGTGCAGAGCACAAATATGAACTTACCTGGTTTTTTTTAGCAGCTTAAACATATTACAGGAAAAGAAAAACCACACACACAGAGCCAGAAATAGCTTATTTTTCCTTAGATGAACATGTTCCCTCAATCACTTGGTCTTTATTCCTTAAAAAACACGGAACAAATAAAACTTGATGGAAAAACTGTTTCAAACAAGTATATCAGATTGTGATCAGAAAGTTTATTTATACAGGAGAATTGCAGCTTTATTTTATTTCTTAATTTCATCCATTTGTCATATAACTATAAAATAAGTTTTTATTTTTTAGTTAAAGGTTTATCAAAGGCATTTCAATTGGAGCTATACTCACCAAAATGGTAGTCAGAAATACTTCTAATCTTACTTGGAGAGAACTGCTTTTATGTATTCATAACTGTACGCCTACTGACTTTGATAACTAAAATATCTGTACTGGTACTTTAATTCTGTAGAAGTGGTGATACCATCAGGAGAGTAAGACAAGTGTTATAGTGAGTAGGATGTCTCTGCCAGCTGCAGAAGCCTTACCCAGATGTTGTGCACCAGCCCACTGGTATATTAAACGTTTTTCCCTCAGTTCCTTTAATAGCTCTTGAGGCCAACATTTCACCTTTGCGATTAGTACTACCCTTAAAAGAATTTCTATAAACTTTGCAATATGTTGTTGTCTAAAACACGAGCTTGAGAAAATGAAATAGGGTTGTACATTGTACAGATACATTGTGTAGAAATGGGAGAATACGGGAGTTAATTTGATGAAAGTGAGGTTGCTTTTGGGGAAAGGTTACTAAGCATCAGATACAGCCCAGCTCTCATTTTGTATGCGCATTTACCTTCTACTATCTCTCTAATTAATGCTGCTGTGCTGGGCAAGATGTTCAGGTACCTTTTGAAATGCTAATGCTCTGGTGGAATATCCTGGTTCTCTGTCAGCTCTGGAGAAGCTGCAGCAGAGGTCAGCAGCAAAAGGTTTTATAAAACTTCTGCCTCCTAGTGACTTAGCAAATTTCAGGCATAGAGAGACAACCGATTTCAAACAGCTGTCTGCTGCTGTGTGTTTTTTCTCCATTCCTTGCCGTGTGGGCTCACACTCCCTGAAAAGGTGAAGTGCTATGTTTTGTTCCTCTGTGTAGTGCATGGGCTTTCAGGATCCTCAGTGCATTGTTTCTCTGAAAAATGTTATGTACCTTATCAGCACAAGGGCTCAAAACCTGAAGAAATTTTACTAATTTACTAATTTTACTAGTAGATTTAAGGTACTCAAGCAGATCTTCACAAAAAGAAGAAAAAAAAAAAAAGTCAGAAGTTTGTTCAGCAGCTGCTTTACAGGCAATTAGAGCCCAGGACAAAAGTCATTTTCATTAACCATACAGGAGTCAACTTTGCCTTTCAGTAGCTGTGTTGTCATCAGATGTTCTGGTTTCACAGAATCACAGAAGGTTAGGGATTGGAAGGGACCTCGAAAGATCATCTAGTCCAATCCCCCTGCCAGAGCAGGAACACCCAGATGAGGTTACACAGGAAGGCATCCGGGCAGCTCTTGAATGTCTCCAGAGTAGGAGGCTCCACAACCTCCCTGGGCAGCCTGTTCCAGTGCTCTGGCACCCTCACCCTGAAGAAGTTTCTTCTCAAATTTAAGTGGAACCTTTTGTGTTCCAGTTTGTACCCATTACCCCTTGTCCTATCATTGGTTATCACTGAGAAGAGCCTGGCTCCATCCTTGTGACACTCACCCTTTATATATCTGTAAACATTAATGAGATCACCCCTCAGTCTCCTCTTCTCCAAGCTAAAGAGACCCAGCTCCCTCAGCCTTTCCTCATAAGGGAGATGCTCCACTCCCTTTTGTTGCCCTGCGCTGGACTTTCTCCACCAGTTCCCTGTCCTTCTTGAACTGAGGGGTCCAGAACTGGTTTCCTCCTTAAGACTTTGTGTCTTCTGAGTCGGTGTTTTTAATAGATTTTTGTGTGGCAATTCACTTTTCATGTCTGGTCTTAAGTGTCAAGATGTCTCTTTTCTAGCCATGAAACAGAAAATGAATCTCTAAAATGCTGTGTACATGGAAACAGGAAAAGAAAACACAGGCCCAAATAGGAGAAACATAATTAAGACTTGATAAAAACCTGTAGATTTCTTCTTGCCTGCTTGGAACAGGCTGCTCAATAAAGGGATAAATCTCTTGTCATTGCACTCATGAGTCATTGTATAGAAAGGGCTCTAAAGGATTTCTGCAGCACACTACTTACTGCGCTTTCAAGCCCTGAAGAAGCAAAGGGCTTCTTCAAATTCATCCTCTCCTTGCAGAGGTCTTCTTCCCTGTTTTTGGAAGTAAGTAAACAGGTGCTAAACTCAGGGCAGGTACTTAAGGTACTTAGGCGAGGGTAAGTAAATTATGGAAGCAAAGAATTCTGTTGAATGTCTTTCACATGCAACCACTTACTGTTTGATTGTGCTTGACTTTTAAGTACTTTTACTGGCATGAAAGTTCACAGAAAGGACACGTAGAGTTAAAATACTAGTCATCAAAAGTGACTTCTAAAATTGTATAATGAGTTTTCAAGCCACACTGTGGGGTTGTTAGTAACTATCTAATTAGGAGGAAAAAATATAGTCTGTATGTTTATAGCTCTTCTGGGAAAGAAGAGAAATTGTTTATCTTGTTTTGGACGTTTGTTCTCACCTTGGAGCAGCAAAATTGAACTTTGTTGGCACTCCGTGAAGAAGCCCTGAGCCAGCTCTGGCTTCTAGTGCTGCCTTTTTGAGACCAGTATCTGAATCTTAGTTCGTGCATTTTGTGACTGCTTCAATCTAAGTTTACCAGGTTTTAGATCGCATCCCTTTGATTCCTCACATGCAGTCTAAAATGTTAATGGTGAATAGTTTACCTTTCTCTAATGTAATGGCTGGGTTTGCTCAATTTTTAGGGCAAATTCTGCCATCCGTTGCTTTGACATGAAAAGAGGGAAAACAGTTTTAGGTATCTCGTCAGCCTCTTTTCTTCTTAGTTATTCAGGTACCCTTACATGTAGGAAGAACTCCTGGTTACTTTGCTCATGTTCTCTGCCCTTTTCTTTGGGCTCATGTCCTAGAAGACTAGAGATTGGCAGTTATGCTTTCTCAGCTCTTGTCCTGTGTGTGGTGGGTAATTGCCTGAACACAGGAGGGCGTTAAGCATCATGGAAAACAAGCGAGCAGTTCTTCTTAAATCTTGGAGCATCATTTTATTTTGCGCTGTATTGATTGTAACTGGAGAACAGTTTCAAATACTGGCAATTAAAAAGAAAAATGCAACAGTTGTAGCTATCATTAATGCTTTTCTTTGTCACTGAGGGATAAGGTTTTGAGGCAGGGCGTTAACTGCATGATTTTTGTTAATGATAATGGGAGCAAGTTGGCTGTCCGCTGCAGATGATGTCCCCCTGATGTGTGCTTTGCATAGCAGTTTGAGCAGAGGGTAATATGTTCTACAATTTATTTCAGATATTTTTTTATTATTTGCAAGGTGACACAGCATACCAGGCAAGCATAAATGAATGCATTATTGCCCTCATATCTTCACTTTTATATTTTTCTTTAAATCATAGCATTTGGAAATAAAAGAAGGGGAACAAGGGGAAAAGAGGCTGTTCTCCAAGGTTGCCAAATACTACCAGGTATTTTTAACTGCAGAGCTTCCTGACTGTAATCCACAGATTTGGTAGCAGTCAATGGAAAGAATTCTGTCAGAGTTGCATGAAACTGCAGTCTGTTTATGGCCTGATGTATGCATATACTTGCTTTCTTTGTTAAGCTGGGCTCTGAAGTACTGTTATTGTGTCCCACCTCCCCTCTCCTCAAACCTCTTTTTTAAAAAAATCTTGATAAATCTCATCTGGATTTATTGTAATGTACAAAAGGCTATTTGGGAATTATACCCTTTGTAGGCAATTGCATAATGAACATTAGGGTTTGTTACGGTCTTGGAAGAAGGAATGGGCGACTGGGTTTGGTTTGGTTTGGTTTGTTTTTTTTCCTTCTGAATTCTTACAGCAACTAGCACAACATTGTTGTCAGTGCTACCCAGATACAAATATTAAATAGTGATATGGGAGACTTTGGGCTGATATAACAGTGATGTGAACTATGGAGTCAGAAAAAGTAAGCTAGCTGACTTCAGGAGAGTTTTGATTGGGAAGTAGCGGATGGAAGAGGTAAGGACTGTGCTTTAGCTGTTTTTTAAAAACCTGATGAAAACCGTAAGTGATGGAATCCTTATTGTGATCTGTTCAAGATGAACCAGAACAAAATGCATTTTTGTGGTCACTTTGGAGTTTTTAAACTGTGTTGGTGTTTACTGTTTGGCTTCTGAGCTTCAGGTGTGAGCGTTACTTGTGGTAACCTTGCATGTGATACCAGGAAGGTGGTCATAGATTGAATAGACACAAACTCTGAATCTGTCTCGCAATCTGACATTTCTCCTTTCCTTAGGAACTCACCTCTGTACAGCTAGGTGGGGCATCTAAATATGCTGCTTTGAGACAAAATATAAATGACATCTACTTGTGCTGTACCTGTCTCTGGAAGTTAAAAAGACACTTTGATCTTCACAGCACCTAACAGTATACTTTTGACAGATTAAACAGACTTAATGCCTCTATGATGAGAACAGCCTTTGCTTACCTTTCTAGTCAAGACCAACAGTCAGAAGGGCAAGTTGAAAGTGCATCTTAACAGGCAGCAAATGTAGATTTGGGGGCATTAATATTTGTTTGTTGGGGTTTTTTTGGTTAAACTGTGATTTTAATTTTCATCCTGAAGTAATGCTAGTGTGCCTTATCTTCGATATATCCAACTACTAGATGCTTAGGAGAGTCAAATCTGACTTTAGTGACTTCATGTTAAATCTTCAGCCTTTTATAAGGTACCAAGGTTTGAAATCTATTTTTAATAGTGAAAAAAAAAAGCATGGGGAACCCACTCTGTCCCCCTCAAATGATACAGCTGGGACATGTACAGCTTGTCTGCTTGGGATTGTTTTCTGTGCTGTAACTCAAGGAAGCAAGGAGTAATGCAGATACTGCCTTTAAACGTTCCTGTCTCTGATGTTAACATTTGTTTAAAAAAGGTTAATTGCAGACAATTATGTGCTAAAGGAGCTATATCACAAAAAAGTCAATAGGACTAGGAAACTGTAACTTTGAATTAATGATAGAACTGAACGGTTATGCCAGAGCAATTTATTTAAGGAGGCATGTTATGGAAGTTTCTTTGCCCTAGGTATCCTGAAGCAGAGTCTCAGGCACGAATTTCAGAAATTCCCCTTGAATAAATCATTTATTTGTAAGGTGCAAAGTAGAGAGCAACTCAAACTGTGTGCCTCAGGAAGAGGGACTCTGAGCAAGGAAAACCGGGCAATTATAGCTTTACAAGATTCACACCCCTTGCCACGTCAGTTCAGACCAACTGTAAAATTAGGGTCTGAGGTCTCCCTGTTCTTCATTAGATGAATTTTTGCTAGGTGGGCTGTTTCTTATCTCTGCAGGTGTCAATCATGGTGCTGTCCCTTAGCTGCTATTTTGCACCTGCACCTTGGAAGAAAAATAGCTAAAACATTAGTAAATTCTCATGTTCTACTGTTTCTCATCTTCTTTAGACATGCAGTTTTGTTCCTTTGCTTTATCTCTAGGGATGCAGCTCCTGCTGAGGGTCCAAAGCTCCCTTATCTTCTAGTTTGAACCAATTCTGGGGAACTTCTTTACTTAACTGGGCAGAGAGTTCAAAAGTTCACGACTTGTGTCCTAAGCAAATTTCGTGAATTATGCTAAGTAAGTTCCATATAAACAGTTTATTTAAAGTTCTCTAAGAAGCAGTATATCAAATAGTTCAATAAGCTAGGTCAGTCTGTATTTCCTAACAAGGCAGCACAGGTTTTTATCATAAAGGGCTGAAGTGTGATGTGTTGGTTTGATCTTTTTTTTCTTTTTCATAACTATATAAAAAGGCATATCTACCACTCCACACTAAATTCTTAAAGTCAGTGAATAAAGAACCAGGTATTCTTACATTTTAAATGTAATGTGATGTTCATTGGTACTGAATATTTAAAAATAAAACTGCTTCTTGGTTTAACCTGTGTCCATTAGATGGGTTTCTTGAAGGAAAAAGGCACAATTGTGCTTACTTAACATGTGAACCTCGGAGTTTAAATAGCTTCTATTTATCTTGTAATCTGTGTCTATGGTAAGAGTCAATTACTGTTTTATGGTACTGGTGACTATAATTTCATCAGTGTATCTTAAAACTATGGCAAACTTGCTGGAATCTTTTTTCCTGCTCTCCAGCCCAGCATCCTGGGAGTTTGTAAAACTGTTCAGTCAACATTCAGCTTTTATCCAATTTGTATAAATTCCCTAGCTGGGATCCATCTCAAAGCTTCCGAGAAATCATGCTGGTTTTTTTCTTGATAAGCTATCTAAACCTTTAAAGGTTTCATATTGAAACTCTGTGATTTTTTTTTTTAAGTTATATCCATGAAACACAAGCAGTCTGCTATGGAATAGAAGGCTTCAAGTCCCTATCTGAAAGCAATTCTGGCCCTCCTGACTCCACACACATATGGATACCATATGGCTCTAAAATACCTTGAAGAGAACAAAAAAACCCAAAACAACTCCAACAAAAAAAGCAACAACCCAAACCAAACAAAAAACCCCCTCAAACCCCCCAAAAAGTAAAGAGAATGAGAAGAGAAAGAAAAACTCTGGTTGGCCCAAAGCCTCTGAGATTTTTTTGGTTGCTCGGTGCCTGGTGTTATGCTGTTTGATGGCTCTAGAATAGGCTTGGTAGACTAGGATGATCTCACATTCGTGTTATACTTTTTAGTACCATTAGGATTATAGAGTTGGCTCCTTATAAACGTCAGTGTAAAGTAGCAGAGAACCATGCCAGCTGAGCTGGTCATGACCTTATATGCATAGTGATAATTAATAGCTAATGAGACTGATAAAACATGGTTCTGAATTGCAGAAGACTGGATCATCTGGACCGTTTAGAAGTTAAAATTTTAAATTACTTTGAAAAGGAATTAAAGACATCTTTTACCATCATGGGCAAAAAGATAACCTCCTTCACTAAAGGATATGTGCCATATACGTCACTGAAATATATGCCATCTTCAATAAAGTTATGCTACATAATAAGAATTATTAATGAATTTGAAGGCAGAGGGCAGGAAAGCATGGGTTAGACTAATATAATACCTGATTTTAATACATACTTTAAGCAAGGGCTGCTGTTTTAAATTTTATGGAGGGGCCTATCTTGTTATTTTTTTTCTGACATAATTTCTTCTACTCATGTAGTAGTAAGCTTGGTATGTAATCAAGCTGTTCTGCTGGACAGAGACTGTTCTCCCGGACTAGTCTGTAGTCAGGAGTAAATACAAAACTATACCAAAGGAAACAAGTGAAAATCTATTATTACATTCTTAATTTAATTTGGGTTTTTGTTGTTGTGGTTTTTGTTTTTTGTTTTTTTTTTTTTCCATATGTATCTCTCTCAACTATTTCCCCTTTTTCTATATCAACTAGTGGTAATCTTCTCTGAGGTTCATCTGGATGTTCCTGCTCCGGCGGGGGGATTGGACTAGATGATCTTTTGAGGTCCCCTCCAATCCCTGACATTCTGTGGTTCCGTGTGTAGTCTAGGACAACTCTTCTTTGCTTATGTTGATTGGAGAAGAGCTTTGGCTCAATTCTGTTCACCCGAACCAGGCCATTCATTCCACAGAACTCAAAGGGACCAAGTCAAATGCAGATTTTGACTCTTGACTGAACATTGGTTTGCTTTTGTTGGTTTGCATAGTCATTGAGTACAAAGAGCAGCCGTCTTCTGAAAATACAACATTTTATGATGTTTGTGAGGCAGACAGTGCAAGTTGAGGTTTACTCATGAGGGATATTTTTTTAATTCATCAGGAGTGACTTTCTGAATTGTCCTTGTTTCTTGTGTTTTAAAAAGGGAAGGAGAAGAGAAGAAGAAAGAATTCTCTTTGTGTTCATTACTGTGAGGCTTTGAATTTTGAAAATTTGAAGTTCCCAGCCACAATTCCGTATTCTCTGTTAGTCATTTCTGGCTTTGTGGTGGCTACAAGTGAACTATTTAGAGAAGATGTTTTGAAAATGAATGCAGTGCTTCCAGGCAGATGAGACTTGTTCAGGCAGTGGAGCCAGAAGCCTCGGCAGAGCATGTGGGAGGTGCAACTGAGATTCTTGTTTCTGTTGCTTGTAAAAATTCAGACAGAACTTCAGCTACCTTTTGTCATGGAAATGGTTTTACTGAGAAGATATCTTTTTGGCTAATTCTGCTCCCAATTATGCTTCTTGCAGCACTTGAGATAAATGGTCGATTATTTAAAAGCACTGCAGTCTGTAGTTACTGTAGAGAAAAAAAATTACAAAGGCACTTTTGGATTTATGTACTGTGTTTCAGTAAGATAAACAACCTTAAGACATCAGCTTTTTCATCAGAGTGGATGTGTGTGTCACACCACGTTGACTTTCGGTGACAACTGGCTGTTGTTCTTCCTGCCAAACCTGCTGGGACACCTCCAGGGCTTGCAGCCGGGGGCACTGCTGTAACGCCTGGAGTGAGTTCACTTTTAATGGCTTCGTTTCAATCAGGAAGATGTGAAGGGAATATAACAAATTGAAAGAGAATACCTGTAGTTTTTTTTAGGCTTGTTGCGTTCAGTAAATACTGAATTGGAAAACTTGTGGAAAGGTAAAAAGGCAACAATTTAAAATTTAAGTTTTGAAAATGTGGGAATTTTTGTACGTCAGTCTCACAGTGAAGGAGCAAATCTAATTTTCTGTTTAGTTTTTGCTGGTTTTGAACTATATTGATTTGGGCATATAAACCAGACTACTGACGTATTTGCGTTTCTTCTAGTTTTTTCTGTGTCCTCAATAAAACCTGATGCAGGAGGGACTGCCTTCTCCCCCGCCACAAGTGTAGGAGCATCAATTTTGGACAGATTTTTAGAACATATTCTTTTATAAAAGCCTTAGTAATAGCAGAGAGCAGTGAATTTTAAATGCATCTCTTTTGAAATCTTTGAACAGAACCAGAACGTAAGATTTTTATAAGTTTTACTGATGTGGGGAATGTGTAGACCCTGCAGCATTCTTCTATAAAATCATGTGGAAGAAAAATATATCCCAATATGCTTTGCCTAATTTTTTGTAATTCAGCTTGAGCTGTAAACTAATTTGCTGATTAACTCTCATAGTCTTGGTGAAGTATAGTAACCTTGGAGAAGAGGAGCTATGTTATTTAATTTGTTAGAAAACACTAAAAATGCAGATTTAATTTCAAAATTCAGTTCAGCTTTATCTGTTGAAACAGTGACAACACTTTCCCTTGTCTTCTTAGCTGCTACTTAAAACCCCACGAATTGTGCAAGGTGGCAAGTTTTATTTCTGTGTGCTTGGCTGTTTTGTTTGTTTGGATTTGTTGTTGGTGTTGGGTTTTTTTGTTGTTTCAAAATTATTCTTAAGCTGTATTTTCTGCAGCACAGTTAAGTTTCATCACAAATTGTATGAGAATTTATACAGTGAATATTTTGAAGAATTCTGCAATTAAAAAACAACAAGAAGCAAGTTGAGATAAATATCACAACATTACAACTTCTAAGTGCTTTGCAGCAGTATTACTGTACAAATGATGGCTGGAATGTGAAATCAAGTTCATACACATTTTGTATATCGAAGATATGACTTGAAAATCTCTGAGCACTTGGCTTCCATATTTTGGAGGGAGTATTTTCAATACTCAAGGGGAAGAGAAGAAATGTCATGACATCAGTAACAAGGCAAATACAAATCTTTGGAACATTTGTGGCATACCGGCTCTCCGAGAAGCATTGTAACCTTTTGACAAACGATACCCTCTGAGGCTTGATGTGCAGCACTCAGATATGCTTTTTTTTCAAATACTTTGCTGACTGAATGATAGATTTGAAAGATATTTGAGAGCTGTCATTCCAGAATAATGCAGATACAAGTCTTGCCTTACTGACCTGAGGAGATGTCTAAGCATCTAAGTGATGTGTAGCTTCCTTAGCAAAGAAGGGACACAGGATTTACCAGTTTTATGGTTCATCTGTTACCCTCTTTGGTATTACCTAATATCAACTCTTGTTTTAATGTGCTTTTAACTAACTCCTATTCCCTTGGGAGATTAATGCTCGTACCCCATAGCACTCTTCAGAAAATAAATATTAAATGTAGTAAGATGGATTAATTTTTCATTTCACTGCTCATTGCTTTCCTTTCAGCTTCTTGCCTGATTACATCAGTGGTGATTTTGATTCCATTCAGCCTGAAGTCAAGGAGTACTACAAGGTCAAGGTAAATTAAATCTCTTTGATGAGTTTGTGTGTTAGAGCATTGTAGGATCCAACCCATTAGTGGCCCCGTTGGTCATTAAGTAATTCTGGCTGCATTGGTTTCTTTAAGGCTTCAGTTGTGAAGCACCTTAGAAGCTTAGATGTTGTGCTCTGCCTGGCACCATGCTGATGTTTAAAGTAAACACAGGAGGTGTGGTACTACCTGAGTCCTGCCTGCGGTGCAGTTTCATAGCACCAGCTAAAGAAATAGCTCATATGTTGCTGAGATTATAGCAACTAGAAACAAGGATAAAACTTCCTGAGAAATCTGTGACTTCTTTTTGCTCAATGAAATATTAAGCAATAAAGATTAACCTCCTGTGATTCCAACATGGATGGCACCTACAGACTTTCTAGAGTCAATTTCTCAGTGTGATTTTTGCATCATACAACTTTACCATTTTTAGTGGGAAGCTGCAGATGGAGACATCTGTCACTTTTGTCACCCACTGAAGCACTGAATTATGCTCTGACTACTTCTAGTTCACTAGTGGAGTGTCGTCTTTAATGGGTTTTTGGATAAATTCCTGCGTATGTTGATTTATTCCCGGTGTAGCCACCGCATTTCCAGTAAACAGCATAAATGTGAACTCACATTTCTTAGGTCTTAGGGCTCCAAGTTCTGCGTTTAGCTGACTATTTGGTATTTAACGCTTCACCTGCCTGCCTGTGTAAGCTTTTTGTGCTGAGTGCAGTGCTTTACCCCTACATCTTGGACAGCAGATTTCTGCAAATTCAGAGTTTGCCTCAGTGTGCCAGATTGCCTTTTGCAGCAGGCTGTACTTGCAAAAGCAGTAAGTGTTTGACCCTTGTGAGCTAGAGGACTTAGAGCTCTGTGATATGTCTGCTGCTAATTAAACGTGTGAGGCTGGCATTGCCTAAAATCTTCCCTGATGGACTTGGGATCAAATGGTTAGAACAAAAGGTTTCATAATGTGAGGGGAGTTTTGGAGGGGTGTGTAGCACTGGGCTTTAGTCCCTCTCTGAGCATTGTGTGGGGTTTTTTCCATGTTCTGCCTTCTTGTTTAAAAGGGAGAAACGTGTGATGGCTGTCCATCTTGGGAGAACAGCTCAAGAAAAATGTTCAAGAACCTTTAGGTTACATTTTGGGAAGTGAAAATAAAATAAAATGCACTGGATTAATGCTGTTCCTTGCAGACTGGAAATTAGTGATCTGTCAGCAAATGGGGATATTGCAAAACACACTGCTCTATTTGGCAGGGCCATTCACAGTATCACAGTATGTTTGGGATTGGAAGGGACCTCAAAAGATCATCTAGTCCAATCCCCCTGCTGGAGCAGGAATGCCTGGGTGAGGTCGCACAGGAACATGTCCAGGCGGGTTTTGAATGTCTCCAGAGAAGGAGACTCCACAACCCCCCTGGGCAGCCTGTTCCAGTGCTCTGGCACCCTCACCCTGAAGAAGTTTTTTCTCAAATTTAAGTAGAACCTCTTGTGTTCCAGCTTGATCCCATTACCCCTTGTCCTATCATTGTCTGCCACCGAGAAGATCCTGGCTCCATCCTCATGGCACTCACCCTTTATATATTTATAAACACTAATAAGGTCACCCCTCAGTTTCCTCTTCTCCAAACTAAAGGGACCCAGCTCCCTCAGCCTTTCCTCATAAGGGAGGTGCTCCACTCCCTTAATCATCTTTGTTGCCCTATGCTGGACCCTCTCCAGCAGTTCCCTGTCCTTCTTGAACTGAGGGGCCCAGAACTGGACACAATATTCCAGATGGGGTCTCACCAGGGCAGAGTAGAGGGGAAGGAGAACCTCTCTCGATCTACTAACCACCCCCCTTCTAATACACCCCAGGATGCCATTGGCCTTCCTGGCCACAAGGGCACAGTGCTGGCTCATGGTCATCCTGTTGTCCACCAGGATCCTCAGGTCCCTTTCCCCTACACTGCTCTCTAATAAGTAATTTCCCAATCTATACTGGAACCTGGGGTTGTTCCTGCCCAGATGCAGGACTCTACACTTTTCCTTGTTAAATTTCATTAGGTTATTCCCTGCCCAACTCTCCAGCCTGTCCAGGTCTCGCTGGATGGCAGCACAACCTCTGGCGTGTCAGCCACTCCTCCCAGCTTAGTGTCATCAGCAAACTTGCTGATAGTACACTCTATTCCCTCGTCTAAATCGTTAATGAATATATTGAATAATACTGGCCCCAGTACTGACCCCTGAGGCACTCCATTAGATACTGGCCTCCAACTAGGCTCCGCACCATTGGCTACCACTTTCTGGCTTCTCTCCTTAAGCCAGTTTGCAACCCACCTCACTACTCTATTGTCTAGACCACACCTCCTCAACTTAGTAACCAGGATGCTGTGGGAGACTGTGTCAAAGGCTTTACTGAAGTCAAGGTAGACCACATCCACTGCTCTGCCATCATCCATCCACCTTGTTACGTTCTCATAAAAGGCTATGAGGTTGGTCAAGCATGACTTCCCCTTGGTAAAGCCATGCTGACTGCCCCTAATAACCCTCTTATCCTTGATATGCCTTGAGATGGCACCAAGGATAAGCTGTTCCATTACTTTCCCAGGGACAGAGGTGAGGCTGACCGGTCTATAATTACCCAGGTCCTCCTTCTTGCCCTTTTTGAAGACTGGAGTGACATTTGCTTTCCTCCAATCCTTGGGCACCTCTCCCATTTCCCAAGACTTGGCAAAGATGATGGAGAGCGGTCCAGCAATGACTTCAGCCAGCTCCCTCAGCACCCGCAGATGCATCTCATCTGGACCCATGGATTTATGGATGTCCAGACTATTTAAATGCTCCCTAACCCAGTCCTCATCAACTAAAGCAAACTCCTCCATTGACCTGGCTTCATCTGGGGTCTCAGGGGTACAGGGCTCCCCAGGACAGCCTCCGGCAGAGTAGACAGAGACAAAGAAGGCATTCAGTAATTCTGCCTTCTCTGTATCTTCCGCCACCAGGGCACCCACCCCATTCATCAGTGGGCCTACATTGCCTCTGGTATTAGTTGGTGCCGGGCGCAGTGGTGTGCACCTGTTGTCCCAGCTGTGTAGGGAGGCAGAGTCTGTCAGATCGCTTGAGCCCAGGGTTCGAGTCCTGCAGAGCGGCGCTGAGGCTGCTGGAGCTGTGTTCGGTGTTAAGCCCTGGAGGGGTGGGGCCAGGGGCACCAGTAGACTAATTGACATTGGTGTTAACACTTATATAAACTGCATGTTGGTAGGTAGGTAGGTGAGTCCTACCAAAGATTGCAGGTTAAGGATTGTTCATCAGGGAGAGTGGAGATGGAAGATGTAGGAGGGGGAAGAATACAGTAGGATCTGGAAAGGGGTAAGTTGAGCTAAACTGACTCTACACTTTTCCTTGGGGATTACTTTTCTGGCCATGACATCCCTTTTATCAGCTCTCCTGTAGCTGACTGTTGATGTGCAGTTTACATCTCTATGAGCTTGTAGTGAACCATTCTGCTTCATACAGAGTTGATATACCCATGCAAGTGCTGGCTTGATAGGCTGTAAAAGAAGCGATATTTCATCAGGATTGTAAAGGTGTAATGAAGAACATAATCTAGCCTACAGAATCCTTGTCTGGGTCCTCATACATGACTGAGGAAAACACAGTTTGACTTCAGAATTTTAAGTTTGGGTGTACATAGTAGGAAAAATATTTTTTTTCATTTTTAAATTAAACTTCCATAGTAAAAAAATTAGAATGGTAAATATGGGTGGGTATCTAAGAAGTTCTTGAGCAAAAAATAAAATAAAACACATATTTTGGAGAAAGGTGTGTGTTTCTTTTCTGGTAAAGTATCTTGTCTGGTAAAGAACCCTCTGTAGTCCAGTCAATTTCCAGAGTCACTGTCATTTTGGAAATGTTTTATGTGCTGATGATCCAGAATAGGTTAGGGCTAGTCAAAACAAGCTGTGAGGGAATCACAGAATGTTAGGGATTGGAAGGGACCTCAAAAGATCATCTAGTCCAATCCCCCTGCCAGAGCAGGAACATCCAGATGAGGTTACACAGGAAGGCGTCCAGGTGGATGTTGAATATCTCCAGAGAAGGAGACTCCACAACCTCCCTGGGCAGCCTGTTCCAGTGCTCTGTCACCCTCACTGTGAAGAAGTTTCTTCTCATATTTAAGTGGAACTTCCTGTGTTCCAGTTTGCACCCATTACCCCTTGTCCTGTCATTGGTTGTCACTGAGAAGAGCCTGGCTCCATCCTACTGGCACTCATCCTTTATATATTTATAAACATTAATGTAGGAATTTATAAACATTAATGAAGGAGCTTCAGGTGAGTAGATGGACGTGGTGCCATTGCCTTCAGGGAAGGACAGTGTCACGTTGTGAGTCAGGGTTGCTTCCCATGCTGTCCTTCCTCCCTCACCAAAGCGCTCCCTCACCCGCATGCGGACAACAGCCAACAATGGGGTAAGTCATTATCATTAGATAACGTTACCCTATTGTTTCAAGCATTCTATTTTACCAACTGTTGAAGATTAGGAGTGGCAAAATGAAGGCATTGTTGTAGCAAAGCTTGCACTGGTGTGTTGTTGACATTTTCAGTGAGCAAGTGGATGAGAATCCAGAGAAATCCTACCTTCTAAGTAACTGGTCAGTATTCCCCTGTACAAAATAAAGCCCTCTTGCATGCAAGCTTTTAAATTCATTGTCAGTTACTTTCACAATAGCATGTTCCTTCAGCCTTCCCCTTCCCCAGTCTTGCTTCCAAATGTCACCCTTGCTTGAATGAAAAGCCTGAGCCATTCTCACACAGAATTACATGAAAGCACATGCATTCGTCATGTGATATTGCTCCAGTTACTACCAAGAATGTAGTTCATTAACTGGGCTCTTCTGAAATTCAGCATGTTACCTTCTGACAATAAAATATTTATTTTTCCTTTGCAATGCATGTCTAGGTAAGCATTAGGGCTTCAGCAACAAATAACAAGAATATTCTATCGGCATTCTTGTTGTTTCTGCTCCCGTTTACTGCCAAGGCACCTTTCCCATTCCACTGAGCACTGGACTGTCCTGCCTCAGTTTTCCCCGTCACATGAACCTGTCTTAAGCTGCTGCCAGACCAGGCTTGGTAATGACTTACACTGTAGCTATAGCTTTCACTTCTTCCGAATTCAGACTTTCTATGTAGAATATTTTATATTGTAGTGTAGATTTTCATCTCTTGGTGCCCCTCACTTTTTTCCATATATACCTAATGCAACTTACTCACGAATGTTAGACAAAGGCAAGGTGACACTTTTTGAAGGCACTGACTGACTTGTGTTAACTTGAGAGCTCTGCTCTCTGGCTGTGACATTGCTGTGACCTGCAAGGAAGTGGGGGTGTGTGGGGCTGTCTATTCTTTTGTACATGTATAACCAAGTAATTCGTCATGGCCAGCAGAAAGGAGGAGCTATCATATGCATGCAGTGAATATGAAGGAAAGAGAAACCCGTGACAAGTGCTAAGAGGTATTAACTCCCTCTCTGCACTCACACCTGCCTTTACGTATGATGTACAAGGAAAAGTCATGCCAGCTTTTCTGTTGCTTAAGTTTTATTTAATTGCTGTAGATTCATGTGCCAGGTGAAGGGTAAGTGGTGCTGAAGGAGCTGGAGGATCCTTTGGTATTTTAGTTGCAATGATTTAATTTATACCATGAATTAAAGTGATTCTTTTTTTCTTGATGTTTGTGAAGCTGAAGGTAAGTTTCTTTGTGTTTTTTATAAACATGCTTTATAGTTCTGTTAAGTATTACATTTACAACAGAATGCCAAAGTGACTACTTTTTTTTTGACAAAAGCTATCCATATTGACATAAATTAATATATCATGACGTCTTTTATCTAAAGATAGCATGGCACTGGTTAAGAGGAGTTACTTTTTCATAGTAACACTTGCAGACGTTAATTATTGCATTATAAAACATACTCATTTACAAGTGTTTGTGTCAAAGACTGCCTAGTGTAGCGCTGAGTAAGAAGGGGGAGTATTAAACTCAATGTGTAAAACTAATTATGGTTCTATAAAGCATTGTCTACAAGCAGTTGTATCATCATGAAACAATGACAGGCCTGACTCCTCCGTCTCACCAGCTTCGTGCTGGGGTGTTGCTGCTGGACTCAGGAGGTTTTCTACCTCATTTGAGTGATGAAAGCAATAGCAGATATATGCCACTACATATAGATCTCCAAAGCCAAAGGGTTTTACTGGAAGGGATGTCTTTAAGCCATTTCCTCTGGTGTTTTTAGTTGAGTGAGGACTATATGGCAGGTGTTTCCATTTTCCTTTAAGGAGGATTATCACCATTGTGTTGAGGAACCTTATTCATATAAAGCTCATAAACATGAAGCAAATATATCCATTTTGTCTCTGTTAGGTGTGGCATGCCATGAAGAGTGAAGAGATCTAAAGGCAAAAGTGCTGTTTTTTCAGTTGTGTTGGAAAGTAATAGTGTAATAGAATTAGGAGTGGGATGTCTAAGTGATGGGTTAAGTGTGTTATGCTTTTGGGAGAGAGTAAATAAGCATGTGTTATATGTTATTCAGCCTCACTTTATACTTTCTGTGGTCTTGTTTTTGCCTTATTGACTTGTCAAGGAGGTACTTGTAGTCTTTTATTTTTTATATTTTAAAAAAAATACCAAAGATTTCCTGCATTTCTTAAAGAGTTAAATAATGTTAAAACTGGATAAAACTGCACCAAAGTGGAAATGAAATTTCATGTTTAAATTTTCCTTTGTAAGTCATATTGCACTACAAATGAAGGGTAAAGAATAACAACGTAATAGTCTTTTTGTTTTCTGTATATTTTCTACCATTGTTAAAATAGATATTGAGAAGAATTTTTGTATTTTCATGATAAATATGCATGTTCATATGATCCCATAATAGATGCACTGGCAGTTTTTCTCTGCGTAGTCTGAAGTGCATTGGAAGTGACACTGCACAAAGCAGGGAGGACTGTGGTGATATTTCTGTCATTGCAGTTTCATGTTTCTTGCTTTAGCTGAATGCTTCTATCACTGAAAACTTTTAAACGTTACTTTGAAGTTAAAGCAGCCATTCGTATTGCTGTGCCTCAAACAAGGTTCAGTTTTTGAAGTTTTGAGACCAAAGACATTATCTAAAATTATACCAAATCTGTACTTATGCCTAGAAGCAGAAGGTTGAATCCAGTGGCCTTTGAAATCCAGATTATGTTATTTATTAAAAATCCAGTTTGGCTTTTCTGCTAAGCAAACTTCATGTGCATTAAAAAGGCTTCTGTAGACTTAGGCTCTGCTTAGAACTGTAATTAAATGCTGTGAACTTATTTACAAGTCCACTGTTTTCCTATTTTCTTTTTAAGCTCCAAAGAGCTGCTTATTTTCACAGGCAGTTCTGCAGCTATAGCACTTTCCCGTTCCTTTTTCTATTACATTTCCAGGGTTTAATGGTTATCAGGGCTGTAGAAGTGCTTAATAGGAATGGTGTGGTTATTGTCTTTTTTTTCGAAGATGATGCACCTATGATTAGATTTACAAAATGCGTTTGTAGCAGTGAAGTGGTGGTTGTACATCTCTCTAACTTCTACACATTCTTGCTAAACAGTATGTTTTAGTGTCACATTCCCTGCTTGCCTTCTGAGGCCAAAATTCTAATAATTTTGGGAAATCACAATGTTAATTGATTACTCTCATTTATATTATTACAATTTAAATACATACAAAACCACTGAGATTTTCTGTGACTATTTGAATAGTTATGCCTAAATGTTAGTATTTTTTCTAAAACTCATTTTTAATACAGAATGGGACTTAAAATATTCAAAGGTTTGACTCATTTAAAGCATTCTCGTTAGATTGAACAGTTTTCTAAGAAAAATGTGGTTCATTTTAGGGCCTGATTCCTTTGTGGGAGGCTTTAAGGTTTCAGAAGGAGCTATAAAATTTGTGTGGGTGGATCTGAAACAATTCAGTCTTGCTGTTGAACTCGCTACTCCTACTTGACAATCGCCACTTATGCTTTCAAGCAATCCCTTGTTTTATATGTCCTGCTGAAGACATCTCTGACAACTATAAAAAGTGCTGTGCTTACCTCAATTCAACTTCTGACGTGCTGAGGGTGGCCAGCGCCGCCTGGACTTAAAACCATGTTATAAGCTGTTATTTTTTTCTACAGATATACATTCATTGAAAGATCCTCAGTATCTTAATATAGATAGAGGTTCATCAAGTTAAAATGATTTATGGGGCTGAGATGTTCCTGTTATTAATAGTTCAAACTGTATATGACTGTATATGCAATTTAGGATTTTGGACTGGAAGCTTTCTGTGTGTCTTAGTCATGTAATTATTCAACAGGAGCTTTCATAAAATGGTTATATTCTTGAAGAGTATGTCAGCGGTCTTGTCAAGAACATGTTTCCAAGTGAGCTGAGTAGGTGATTTGGGTTATGTGGATTTCTTATTCATGCCAAATGGAAGTAACATCATAATGTTCCAGAAATGTAGTAAATTTGTAAGAGATACTGTGGTCAGTGACACTTGTGTAAAGGAGAACATGACAGACAGTCACACTAGATCAGACCAGAGGTTCATTCGCCAGTCTCTGGTCTCAGCTGGGCTGGTACAGAACACCTTTGAAAGCACATGTATGCATGGTGATGTGTCTTTGGTACAGTTTTTCTTCTCCAACTAATATGTGACTCAAAGATTTCCTAAGTCAGAGGTGGTATCTTTGTGTTTAATCACTTCATAGATTGATTTAATCTTTCCAAAAATTAGTCTACACACTTTTTCTTCAAGCTATGTAGATGAGACGGCAAGTATCCACAAAAAGCCCTGGCAGTATGTTCCCCAGTTTAAGTGTTTACAGTGTGTGTGTGGGAAATTTGTCTTTTGGATGTTATTTTGTTTTAAGCTTCACTTTTGATAGTCACGTTTGATTTTCCTGAATTTTTATATTGTGATACAGAGTGGATGACATGCTTTAACCACCTTGTCACTCCCGTTCTGATTGTACTAGTATGATTGTGCCTCACATTTCTGTGCACAGCTAAACCAATGGAATATTGCATATGCCATCAAACGTATGACCTAAAATGAGGTACAACCTGTACAGGTGTTTTGTGTCCCGCTGAGTTAAGATATGTATAGTGGCTGGGAAGTCCTGTTGAAAAGAGTCTTTGGTAAAACAAAGGTTTTCAGGACTCTAGGTTTGCACAGTGCTGTTCTTGTGTGCCAGTGAAAAACAAAACCAAGATAAATCTCTGTCCCATTCCTAATATCACTATTTACTCTTTCACTAAGTTAGCAATTTCCACAAAACAATATATCTGTTTAAATGCAGATTAGATTTGTGGGAAAAAAAAAATCAGTTATACAGTCCAGCATCTTTTAAAGTAATGTGTGTTTGTTGTGCTATCTCCTAGAGTTGCACATCGCTCCTTTTGAACCTGAAAAAACAGCAAAGTCCTTCTTGTGTTGTAAGATCAATATAATATCACAGAGATTCAGCAAGTTTTGAGGTCATTGAGAGTCACTGTGTACATTTATTAGGACCTGAGTCAGACCCTAATGTATCTAATAGGATCGAGAACGCAATTTGACCAAGTTCTCATTCCTTAAAAAAAGCGATGCTACATTTTCCTTTGCAGCATCTTTCTGCTTGTTATGTAGCTTTCAGAGACAGTGTATAGAAATTAAGAGATCAAACTTTATTAGAGGTGGTTTGTCTTTCTCTTGCTTAGGTTTGAAATTACAGTTTACAGGTTAAAAGTTGTTTACTTCTCACAGTGCTTTAGCTGAAGCTCAACTGTCTGACAGTAGAATATGCAAGAAAACAGTGCGCCATATAACAAAAATTATGCTGGTGGTACTTTAGTCTTCCATCCAATTTCAGTTTAATATTATGTTGCAGTATGAGATTTATTTCTCCCTTTCATTGGTTATGGCCCGAGGAGGGGAAAGGGTAGAATCTATATTGCAATAGACATTTGAGTTACTTGCAAGAGCTTTAAAAAATTTAATCTGGTGTTAATCTCTGAAAGAAGTCATTACTTTGATCTGTCACCCTGTGATGGAGAAAATAACAGAAAAGTTTAAAAAATAGATATGTATTGAATTAACTTCATTTCTAGTGCAAGGAGCCAAAAAGGTGTTTTAAACAATGACAACTTAATCTGGAGAAGGAAATTGAACTGAGTTATTTTGTGATTAAGCCTCTTCACACAGAAGAGACAGCCTTAATGTGGTACTAGTGGTCAAAGACTCAGATGATAGGCTTTTTTAGATGTAAGTGGGATTTACACATCCATCTTTTCTTTTTAGAGAATTTAAGATAAAATTGTTCCTGGTGCACAAAGCTTGGTGCCTATGCCTATGCACTGCTAATTAGAACAGTTTCTAATGAAGCTGCAGAGCCCGCAGCCTCACAGCTCATCAATGTTGCTGCAAGCTCCAAGTTCATCCCAAATGCTCTGTGGGATTTGTAAGCTTGATTCTGTTGCGGGAGAGCCCATAAGCTCACCAAAGCGAACACAAACCTGATCATTAACCATGAAAAAGATCCCCCAAATCCCGATGCTACAAGTTTTAAGTATTTTAAGAAGCAGCTTGGCAGCCTCCGCAAAGATTCTATTGTGCATCTTGCCAAAGAGCAGACGGCTCTCGTTTCAGCAGCAGAATGCAGTCTTTTGCTTATTTCAAAGTAGGAAGGTCTGGTGGTGTGCTGGAGAGGAGGAATGCTGCTGACATGCTTTCAGGGATCTGTAGTGTTTCACTTACAGCAATGCAGTTACAAAACCTCAAGGATGATAATCTAGGTGCAAGATTAGATTTGGTCTGTTTGTGCTCGTGCAGATAGATGAGTGCTCTACAAGCCTCTGAATGGAAAAGAAAGAGAACATGATGTGTGTTGTTCAGGTAGAAAAGGTAAATGCTGTTGTAGCTTGTCAGTGAAACAAAAGATGAGTTAAAGCTGCTAAATTTGAATTTGCATGTATTAATTAACCGTGGAAGTGTAAGGTTATTTGGAGTTTCAACATGAACCAAGACAGAGGTGGAGTTCAATGAGAAAATTCAAGTGCAGCTTCAGGAGCACAGACAGTTTGTTTGTTTTGTTTGGTTTTGGTTTGTTTGTTTGTTTGTTTGTTCAATTTTGTCAGAAACATGTGAAATACAAGATTTGTTTTTATAGTTGTACTCGTAAGTAGTGCCAGATTATAAAAGTTGGATTCACATATACCAGAAGGAAATGTAACTTAAGACTACTGATAGAAAAATACCATTGCTGAGGAGTAGAGGAGAAGAACTGAAGTTCAGGCAGCTTTAACTATAGCTGAGTAGGGAAAGGCAAATTGCACTATTTCTCATACTTAACCTTTCTGGTACCTTCTCCTTTTATTTCTTCCTTCTGTATTTCCTGACTGTAATATTCTCTTGGACTCTTGCTGTTTTCACTGTCACCAGTAGGCATCTGAAGCTACGTTTTTCTGTTTCAATTCTGCTGCGTTCCTTGGGTGTGCTGAGCAGAGCCCAGCAAAGAGGGGATGGTGAGGTTTGATAAGCTGCATGTGCAGGACACTCAGCCGAAACCCAGCGAGTCTTGTGACCAGCATGAGTTAGTTTGTGTTCTGGTGTGCTCTCCAGTGCCTTCATTTGAAGAAGCTGTGATGGCCTTTGATTGAAAAATAAATAAAAGTTTCTTGAATCAACTAGAGGAGGAGATATATTTAGTAATGGAAACAGTCCCCCGTGTGATGAAATGAGTGAAGAGAGAAAAATGAAATGTCAGAGGAGAGGAAAATGAGGAATGAAAACTGAGAAAAAGTGACTCTTTTAATAAGTTAGAAAAAGGTAAGCATTTTAAGAGAGAAAAAATGAAGATAACATCAGTAGGAAAGAGAACAGGACAGGAATAGAAACATTTCCTTGACACATCAGCAAATTAGTTCTGCTGTCATTTTTTCTGCAGCTGTAAAGAAGTGAGTGTGATAAGATAAGCACAGATGCATGGAAATCATATTTTCCTAATATAAAAGTAAGATTTTTCCGTTCATTATGAATAAGTGCAGGGTTGTTGTTGGGGTGTGGTGTTCTTTTGGGTGTTGTGGGGTTTTTTGTTTGGTTGGGTTTGTTCTGTTTTCAAATATTTTTGTTTGTAGATAAAACAGGAGGACCTATGCTTATTCCATCCTTGACCAAGCTTTGATAGGAGTTTCATCAGGTGAAGAATAGAAAATCATGGAAGGAGCTTAAAACATAAATAACTGCAATGGAAGTTGGAAGGTGTTTACAGTAAATGTACAGGTCTTTCATCCAAATTCTGCACCAACTGCTGCTGTGTCTACACAACTCTTAATCCAATTGGAACAACTAATTTATGAAGTATTTACTTTGCATTTAATTTATAATAATGCTTAAAGTAAGGAATTCACAGTTTATCATAAATTGCTAGTTAACAATACCAGATTTTCATTTAATAGATCAAAATGTAGCCTTCAAGAGGAGCCGCTTTTTGAGAGCTGAAAAGACCTTCCTCCTTTTAGGCTCAGCAGTGGGAGGACACCTTTGGAGACCAGAGTAGGGATTAAAAAGCCAGTCTTTTGACATATTCAGATAAAGCTTTTAATTTTTTGTTCACCTTCTACTGTTTAAACATATGCTGAAATATAGCCACTATAGTGATTTATATACTTTATATTTTAATTGCTATTTAAATGGTTTTTGTAGGAGGAAGTCAGAATTGGAGACCTGCCCATCGAGGCATCTCAGAGTTTGCAACAGACTAATAATTGTGCTGGATATTACTGTTCTGCCTTGGACTCCCATACTTCTAGCACTGAGTTTGTACTAAGCAATTTGCTGTAGGCAGAAGGAAGGAATAATGCCTTGTAATGGTCTTGGTGGTCCTATCCCCTCTCCCTGCATCCACCAATGACTTACTTGGATCCTGCTTCAAAAACTCTTCTGAGAGGGAAAATGTCAGCCTTTCCCCAGAGAATTCGACAGGATAATATTGCTCACAGGGGAGGACTGTATCCATTCTGTTTTCAAATCAAACATGGGTATATTTCTTTGGACTTTAAGATACATTTCCTAATTGAAGTTTTAACAGGGACAGTAGTGGAGACTTATCTTCAGGCATCAGAATGTGCTCTGTATCCTGTATTTATCACTGTTTCTTGGAGCAAATAAATGTACTCATCAATACCTAGCATACTCGCAGAGGTGTATTTCTGATCTGGCATCGGCAGTTGCTTGCACAGCTGAATGTGTGGGAACATCTCTAGAGTGATTCAAAAAACCTCTTTTCTTTGGTAAGGTTATGTGCTCAGTATATGGAGCCCATCCCAGACTGGAAAGTGGGGCATGTGCTGGGTGGAAACCGGGAATATCACAGTTCAACTCTCATTTTATTCTCCCACTGATGGGATAAAACAGGAAGGTAGAAGGGGTCTGAAATTCCTTGAAATGTTTTTTCCACACTTAAAGTTTCGTTATTGTTCCAAAAGGGCTCTGCTCCCACCAGACCTTGAACAAGTCTAATTTGGTCTGAGGAGGACGGTGTTAAAAGTGATTTTTTTTTGGCCAACAACAGAATCAACTCACATACACTCCAGCGGTTCTAGATAGAATATGTCTGGCTTGCTGTCGGAGAGGGGAGTGGAGAAGTTTTCAGACATTTTGTGTAATTTTTTGAACGTTTGGGCAAGCCAACTCCACCTGATTCCAAACAGCTATAAATTCAAGGACGTGTCCTGCCTTTGATTATTGAGTTAAGGCTGCTTTATGTGCTTCGGTCCTTGCACCACCCTCAGCATACTGTCCTGGTTGGGTTTGCAGCCCTGGGCTGATTGTAGCGAACAGCTGCCACAGAGCTGTTCCCGCAGTCAGAGAAGAGTTAGAAACAGGCCAGCCAAGGGAGACAGCCCTCCCCTCCAATTTTACCATTTCTGTGCACTTTTGTAAGGTCTGAATGGATGTGCCCTCAGCAATGCAAATAGCTGGCTGTGGCAAGACTCAATTTTTCTCCTTTGCTCCTCTTCTGCTCCTCTTCTTCCATCCTACTAACTCTTGGGAGGTATTCCTGTGCATGGCTTTGGAAACCTTCAAAGATTCAGTGCTTTTAAACAGATACAAATCAAAGCTGTGCTTTAAACATAGAACAAGCTTCGTGCTGCACTGGAAAGTCATTTTAAAAAACTTTTTCATCAGAAATAACTGGTTTGTTCCAATTGACTGGAGTCTGTGAATAAGGCTTTGATTGTCGATTTTGGCACCAAGCTTCCAAAAGAATGCTAATGCCTTGCAGCAGGTCTGCAGGAGACATGGCCAGCTCGTCTACTGGTGTCAGGTGTTGTCCCCATCCAAGTCAATGGCAGTTCTGTTGATTGCAATAGGGTGTTCAGGATGGGTCCTCCCCAAGGCACTGATTTGCCGAGAGAAGCCCGAAAGTCATGATAATAGCTTGGTTCGTGTCTTATAGTTAATAAAGGGAAGTAACCAATGAATTTGCAAACTCTTCAGTTTATTTAAGACCATTACAATGGTGAGGCTTTCAGCATATTGAACGTGGGCGTCTTCTCAGAGGGATATTACAAGGTGATTAGAGTGAAAGCTGGCAGTTCTCCTGTGGTTGTGTCCTCCTGTATAGATGTCAAGGGTTTAGATTGCGGGGTGACAATGAAACCCTGGCAGATATATTGTTAACATCCTCTCCCCCCGACTTCCTCCTTCTGCCTGTCCCTCTCCCCCCTTCCCACTAAGGACAGGTGATCAGGAGGGAAAGAAGGACAGAGAGAAGAGAGTTGGAAAAAATTAAAGATGTTTTACTAGTCCTACTAATAAGAATAGAGAAAATAATACAAAATATACAAAACCAATCTTGAAAGTCTCAGCAACTGCAGAGCTGGCACCCAAAGTCCTGGATTAGACTCTGCAGCCAACCAGAGCTGGATTCAGTCTCTCACTAGGCCTCTGTTTGCAGGGACGACTAGCAAGGTCCTCTCCTAATGTCGGCCATAGGGAAAAGGGACAAGATCCTCGTGATCTCCCACTTTTATATGAAGTATTCACGTGAATGGAATGTTATACACAGTTGGTCAGTTTCTTGGCCACTTGTTTCTCGTTGCCCCTCTCGGGAGATGTCCATCCATGCTTATCAATAAGTTTGCATTCCAATGCTAGGTTTACCAAAACATGTCTGGTTCTCCAGGAAAATGCAGCTAATATGAAGGCTTTAGCTGACAGGCAAATTCACTGAAAGAGAAACTTGTTTTAAAAACAAAACCAGGACAATAGAATACAGGACAGCTGTGTGTAATGTGTTTTGTGTAAATGCTATCCCTAAATGGCTTGCAGACCAGAAGTACAAGTAGATGCATAGCCGAAGAATGAAGTGATATGGGAAAGACAATAATTGCATTTGACATTTCTTCTTGAACTTGGTTCTATGTAATTGGGTTGACAGCATATGGATGCTGTGGAATAGCTCAGAATTCCCTGCAGCAGGAGAGTGATGGAGCAGGAGAGAGATGCCAATGTACAATGAGTGGTTGGATTCAGGAAGGAAATAGTATAAAAAGTTTAAGGTTCCTTAGAGAGCACTGTTTATCATTTATGTGTTGTACTTTTTGTGGCAAATTCAAGATGCTTTGAAGGGCTAGGGTAAATCTGATGTAGTTTGATAAATATCAGAAAATTTTGTTAACATGAACTGCCTCTAAATCATCTTACTGGTGTTTACACTGTCTCTCCTCTAGTTAAATTCACTTTCAAAGAAGCTTCAGAGAAGGTAATATCAGGGACAGTGCCTTCCTGTGCTGTTATCTGACAACAGATCATTTCTTTCTTCCCACAGCAAGCCATCCCACTTTCTTATCTTTCTTATATATTTTTTTAATCTCCCTACTTCCAAATGATTCACTGATTCACTAGTTTAAAATGACTGTACCTAAGCCTTTCTTGCTGGGAGATTTGCCTGAATTATAAACAAAGTAAGGGCATTACAGCTGGAACCAAAAATCTGAATTAAAACATGACAGAAGAGCCGGGCTTTGAAATTACATCATCGAAAATTAATTAATTAAATGTATTCATGTACTAATGAGTTGTGCGGTCACGGAACAGTATGCAGACATGCTTTCTAAATGGCCGCCCATCCTTGCAAGTGTTATTATTGATGAGACTACGCAGTCACAGTCATTTCAACCCCAAATTATGTGCCTGGGTGCAGGTCTTTGATGATTCAATGGAAGGATGTTTAGGATGTAGTTACCTGGGACTACAGACAACAAGACAGGAGACCTTTCCAGATGCTATGCTGGCAGATAATATAGTTTTTGAAGTCTGCTTGTCAGGCACTTCTGTGAGTATCCATTTGAGAAACATATAGTGTTCTCTGCATACCTGTCCGAAGTTAATAAACAGCTATTAATTTTTATTATTATTAATTATAATAGATTAATAAGCAGCTGCCTTTGTATTACAAACCCAATTTTAAAAACAGAAAACCAAAACCAGTTTTAAAAAATACAGAGGATTTGTATGTCACTGAATTCATACATTTATTTTCTAAAAGAAAACTTAATTAAAAGGAAAATTATGACACTTTGTTAAAAAATTCCTCAGTTTTGTTAAAAATCTTCCTTATTTAGTGTTAATGGTTTTAAAAATATGAACAACTGAAAGCTTAAGGCAAGCACAAAGAACTGGCCATGTTACTAGTTGATCATTTGGAGCTAGAGTAAGTTAAAGAAGCTTTTGATAGGGGTCTGCTGTAGAGTCAGAGATTTTTTTTTTATTATTATTATTATTTTATTGTAGGCATTTGGCTTCTGTTCAATGCTTAGGTTTGAAAAACGTGGAATGGTTTCTTTTCTCTTTCAGTATATGAATAAAAATGAGGTATGAGATGATGAGAAGTACTATTCATAAAGTGCGGAAGGGCTTGGTGATGAGAAACGATCAATATTATCTCTAGCTACTGAGTTCAACCACGTGCATCCAGTAAATCAGTTCACTTTTAAAATGCAAAATGTGGTTAGATAAGCTTATTTATATCTCTGTAGCATATAAGATTGCTTTATTTAGTAGAAGACAAAGACACAACTGGGGGTTAGCACATGGAACAGAGGGCAGTACGATTTAATGTGGATTGGAGCGGTAGTTGGACAACATACGTAACCCAGCTAGAAAACTGGATAAGGTCAGTGAGGAGTAACTGAAATGCTTTGTTGACTAATGTACAAGAACCTCAGCAGCAAAACAGAAGAAGTATTACAATTGTTATTGGTATGCAAATAGAATTGTACAGCTTTACTGGAAATACGGTGAAGTGTCAGGCAAGGATGGAATAGAAATATTACAAGGCATGCACTGATCAGGAATAGTAGGAATAAAAAAATAAGGTTAATGTGAAATAACTTTGATGGAACTGCAAACCTAACTAGCTGATTTGGGTTTGTGTTCTTGGACATGCGGGGAAAAAATACTATTTAATTGGCAAAACCCAGGTATACCTGACTGGTGGATGGCAGATAATTTTTCAGCCTAAAGTCTCTGAAAAAGTAATAAGTTGTGGTATTCGCAGTGTAGTTCTGGCAGAGAGTAAAATGTCTTCTGGTAGATTTGGGAGCCAAAAAAGACTTTGGGTAGAATGATCAGAAGTTGAATTGTGAACTGTGGAGACGAACAGAAAGTCTGGGCAGTCTGTGCTCTACTTCAGTTTTGGCATTTTTTTATGTCTTATGTAATTGTATTTCAAAAGGGGAAAGCTTTGAGAAATTGAGAACAGAAGTCCATCTGTATAGATGCTTATGCACTAAATGAAGAGAAGGCAGATTTCCACCCCATTTGCCTTAAAGACCCTCTACCTGGAACTGGTTTGTAAACAAAAGGTGAAAAATATACAAGGAAGACTTAAAATATAACCATGTGAAGTCAGAAAGAAAATTAAGAGTAAGCATGAAGTTTCTGAGAGGAGGAGGTCAGGGCAAGGAAAAAGGGCTGATCAGCAGAAATACTGTTTTGAAGGTCAAAATGTGCAAGTGAGTTAGAGATATCTTCTGTGAGCTCCACGTGTAGTAATGGGAACTTTAGTTACCTAGAAAATGCAGAAAGATGCAGTGGTCAACCTAAGCTGTGAGGACAATGTGGTTATTGAAGATCAGTGTCTTAGAATCATAGAAACATTTTGGTTGGAAGAGACCCTCAAGATCATAGAGTCCAACCTCACTACAGTCCATGGCTGAATGATACCTGCTCTAAGTTTTTGGGAAAGAGGACAGAGTAGAAGTTGGGGAAAAGTACACTGGCTAATGGGAAGGAGCACGTGGAAGTGGAAATCATTGTTATCAGAAAGTTGCAGCTGCACACTGGATGACAAGCCTGCTAACCCTCCTGTTGGCATCCTGGTTTGGACAGAAAAGCGGAGTCAGGAGACTCAGTTTCCGAGTGTCACATCTCAGGCTCGCAATGGCTTGTGCAGGAGAAGATAGAGCCTTAATGACACCGGAGATATGTGTCCTCCCCTTGCAATGTGGCAGCAGCAGGAACAAAGATGATCCCATGATGAAGGAAGGATTCACAGCCAGCAGCTGGATCTCATTTAGTGCCACTGTGGAAGGTTTCGATGCCACCCCGGAACATCACGTGCAACTGCGATAACCCATCTCCAAATAAGATGAACCTGGAGAAGTCTCAAAAAGCACCTGCTAAAAAGAGCAGGGGTCTCAACAGCCTGTTTTATGAGAACAGGCTAAACCAGCTTGTCTTGTTTAGCCTAATGAAATTAAAATTAAATAAATATGTTAATATAAAGGGGCTAAACATTAGGGTTGGAGGAGATTAAAAATAATATTGGTTTAAGATCCATTCAAATCACGCTGCAAATTAGAAGTGTGCTATTGTCCATTGAAGGAATGAGCCTTCCAGGAGATTGTAGTTGATGAAGAAAAAGCCTGAGTGATTTTTAAAATGGACTCTAGAAAGTTTATGAGAAATATTTCATGACATGTTTCCTGTGGCAGCACAGGATTGAATTTGATGAGACAGGACAATCCTACCTGTCCTAGAATTTAATGAGAATCTTTCACTGCTTTTAAAAATGTGAAATGGTGGTTGTGTGCATTTTAATTGGATCCCTATTTCCATCTGAAAGCAGCTTGATTTAAAAAACAAAAGAAAAGCAAACAAACCCAAACAAACAAACAACACCAAAAGCACACACCAAAAACTGATAAAGTGTCATATCATTTAAAAATAACCATTCTTTTAGAAGATAATTTTTTGTTTTCTTTTTTGGATCATCAGTTCAGAGGCTTCTGTGACCTTGGTGAAACCATCTTGATTCTAAAGAACAGAATCCATGCGTCTGGTTTTCCAGTTGCAATTCTTATCATTAAAAATAAGCAGCGCAGGTGATTTTTTTGTTTGTTTGCTCTTTAAACCCATTTAATCTGCAATAACAAGTAATTTAGAAGCAAAACTGGATTTTACAATCTTGAGGTATTTTTCTTCTGCGTGTTTTAAATAGCCAGTTTAATGTGACCTGATGTGATTTGCATCTGTTGTGGAGAGAGTGTGCATTTCATTTTAATGACTTTATTGGTTAATTTGACAATTGATAGATTAAATCTTGTTAAATAGTGTAGGACGAGAATAAGCCTAATTGGAATGTTGATACCAACATTCCTTTTTTCAGTATTGGAAAATTAGGTTGATTATTGCCACAAAGACTATTCCAGGATTTTTTCCCCCCAAGTCTGATAGATCTCTTGGTGATTTTTGAAGAATACGGCAAAAACAAAGACTAATAGAGCAAAAGTATAGTCCTGAGATTTTTTTGTGTTAAATAACCCATGATTCATAGATTCAGCTCTTAATCATCATTATTTTGATATTCAATAAACTAACAATGTTAAAGTGTATCCCTTTTTTCTTAATTAATTTTCCTGCATTTTTATAACTGCTGGCATGTGCACTGTAAGGATTTTTCATAGAAAACAGAATCTTCATACTTGAAGAGCTGAAGTCCGATTTTCACTTAACTAAATTTACTAATCCAGATGAGCTGCTACTACAGCAAAACTGCTTTTTGGCAGAACTTCAAACCTTTGTGTCTTTGAACTACAAAAAACTGCAAACAAATTTCTCAGATCACATCTCCTGTTTGACCTCCAGATAAACCAGCTACTGTATTTCATGCAAATTTTAGGTAAGAAATTCAGACAATCCATCAGAGGAGACAGTCTACAGATATGCTAATCTGATTAGTCTGTATGAGTATCCTGAAAGGGTTATAATTGAAATTAAGTGAAGCAGATATGCATCTTTGCTGTAGATGGATGCAGATTTTTATCTGCTCTCTCTTGTGTCCTCCTGTATCAAGCAGCTTCCAGATCAAATGTCCAGTTTGTGGTTATGGAGTGGGTTACAAGCCTGTAGCTGTGATTGATATTTTATTGCTATTTATTTTTTATGTTACCATTTTCTCAGGTACTGTGGAAATACAATGCAAAAAGAGGGAATGCATTTCCCTCAACTAAGACAGGAGATATAGTACAGAACATAGAGTCGTAAGGAGGATTAGACACACAATAGATTTTTTTTTTAATTTAATTTTTTTCCCCCCTTCCTTGTCGTATATAATGTTCCTTTGCCATGCTCATTCCAGAACCAATTGTCTGTCCGACATCTCTGGTTTCTGGTTGAACTGCAGGCTGTCAGACTTAGTGCTCCTGGCTAAATTAATGAAACTTGGTGTCTACAGCTCATCTGAGGAATTCATTTGGTTGTCTAAGGACAGTTAGGTATTTCAGCTGAATATCACGTCAGTTCTCCTTTTAAATATTGGTAGATGCTGGCTACAGATTCCTGTGTGTGTAACTCTTTTCTGCCTGTCCGCATTATAGTCCCTTCCTCAATTGAATGTGATGCATTTACCTGGTAAAATGACTCCGGATCTTTTTTAGACTTCCCTTAAAGCCACTAGTAACATTTCTTGTCTTTTCTCCTTTCTGCTTCTCTTCCCAGCCTCCCCTTCCAGGATGGGCTTTGTTTCCCACTTTGAGGCCAAGCTTATTAGGTGTCCCCTGGGACATCTTTATCCTGATTGACCTGAGTGTGTCTGCGGCACAACCCGCAGGACTCCCGAACCCGGGAACATGACACGAAGGTGTCTGCAGCAATTCTGCACAGAGCTGGCATGGAGGGAGCAGTGCTTCTGCACTGGGGTTTCACTTGTTGTGTTGTAGGCTGCTAATCAATACAAGAAAGCTTAACAACTGCCTGAGTAATACACAGAATATTTAGAATTCAAAGTAGTTCCAGAGCATTGCCATGCCCTTGACATTCAGTTACTATGTGTAATTATAGCATAACACAATTATTACACTAGTCATCTTTATCTTTCTGTATTATGGGAAGTAATAAAGTCTGCTGTGATTCATTTTTCAGCCGAAAAACCCATTTCGGTAAGCATACTACTGAGCAAGAAAGCTACTGTTGTGGTACAATCGAATAGACAGTGTTTATTCTCCCTACCCGCCTGACTCCCTAGAATTTTACTAATAGCTTACTTAAAAGCAGGTACTTCATTTAATCCTGTTAGTGCTATTTTGCTACTTGGTACAGAAGAAGGATGGCCCGAGATAGATCAATAACAGAGAAAGGGATGATATTAGGTTGGGGATTATGCACAGTTACAGAAAACGGGATAATGCAGATTATCACTAGCAATTTCAGTTTATCGGGAATGCCTTGCAAGGAACATTTGTCCAAAGTTCCTAGGCCGATGTATTGACTCAGTGAGCCATTCCCATGTATTTCTAAATACTTTGTTTCCCCTGTCCCTCTTGCTTTATTGATCGCATTGTATGTCACCACACTTAATCTAGAAGTCGAGTGTGTAATGTTTTTATTATCATTTGTGGTGTCACAGTACCTCTGAGCCCCACGTTTAGGTCATTTTCGCCCATACCTTTTCCCCCATCCCCCACTCTGTTTTGACAAGAGCCATTCCAGAGTGGGCTGTGCTCCCCATTTAGTTGAAGGCTTAATTTTATGATATAAGATGCCTTGTCAGAGGTTTTCAAAATCTGGTCAAGGACTCTTGCCTTCCCTGTATTGTTTCTGCAGATTGTGGGCTTGCATCATTCAGTACTTCTTGAGAGCTGATTCACACATTCATCTCCTTTCATAGTCATTAGGAAAAAACTAAGTGAAGAAGAACCTCATAGGTGAGGTAGGGTAAAGGTGTCTATATGTGTTCTTCCCTTCCCACCTCCTTATACTGTGATGTACAGGTTCAATACTGTACTAATCAGCATCTGGCTCAGTCTGCTCCATCCAGTTGTTTCTCCTGACAATGCCAAGCCAGAGATTGCAGACATCTTCCATGTGTTAAAAACATGGGCTTGTTTCAGAGTTGACTGGGAGGGTGGGTGACCCTCCTGCTGTTGGTGACAAAGCTGGTGATGGGAACCCCAGTTACCCTGGCTGCTTGTCAGGCCAGGAGGGGCCAATGTGGGGAACTGGGAAAGGTAACTGGAGAGACCACATTCAGCTGCAAGCCAGGAGCAAGAGTATGGCTTTCATTGCAGTAGTTTTGTTTGCTTTGAGATGTGGTTGGCCTACAAAAGGGCTGGCCTTTGCCACAACTTGCCTGGAGGGCTGAGATACTGACACAGTGGATCTTGTCTGAAGCAGCTTTTTGGCCAAAAGGTTTGGACAGAGAAGCTAAGTTATGAAGAGCAGGAATGGGCCACTAGTGAATAGGGAAGGGCCACTGTTGGGAGCAATAGGTTGCTGCTTTTCTTACAGTTTGCATTTTATACTGTCTGTCTTTCTGCTTCTGAGCTAGAAATCTAGGAAAGTGAGTTGAAACATGGGAAATCAAATAATTGAATATTTGGAATGGAAGAGGAAAAAGTGAGAGCTGGGTGGTGCAGCAGGAATATCCTCTCAGATCATTAACTTCTGTTTGAGTCACTGGAGATTTTCAAGGCAATAGGGGGTTCAGGATTAAACAACTATTAGATACATTGCTTTTAAAGAAAATAAAATTGGATAAGAGATGCAGGCAGCACATCAGCCTTCTCAGAGATGGGCTGTTCACAACAGTGTAATTGTTAGTGGTTGACAGTGCTTTCAGAACTCCCATTGGGATGAATGTGGTATGTAAAAATAAGTATCTGAGGGCAATAATTCATTAGTTACTCAAAAAATATAAGATACCATGAAAAATGAAATGCAAGGTAAACACGGAATTATCCAAATCTCAGTAGCAAATCCAGCTGTAGCATTTGGACTCTCTTGCTGTCTTCACACTTTCATAGGTATTTCCTCTGCTTTGCCAGCCCTGGGACAGTCTGTGCAACAGTGTCTTCTGGCGTATGTTTCTATTCTCTGTTTTTTGCTACCTAAATTCATTATTTATATCTCTTTTTTCTAATTTTCCATGTCTTCAGGAAGAAACAGCTGAATCCCTTGAAATACAGTTGTGTGGCCCTCAAGTCTAAGAGGGTCTTTCAAGGACTGTGGAAGTCTCCTGTCTCCTAGAAGCTCTGCACCTTACACCAGTGTTGGCCTAGCAGCAGTGACAGAATGTGACCAGAATTACTGTGGCCCATTTGTGATGATCCATAGATAAAGCAACTGTGCTTTGTCAGTTCAATAAACTTGGAGAAAATGGCATATTTTCCTGAAGCAAAGAGAGATCTTGCTCTTAGTTACTCCATCTCAGCAGGAAGAGGAAGCTTAGTTCAGCATTGCATCATGCAAAGTATAGATGTTGGTTGAGTTCTGGTTGCATCCACTGGTGATGATGGAAGGTGCTGCAGGTATGACACAAGATAATTTATATGCATTTCAAGGTGAGTTACAGATTGCTGGAAGTTAAGAAAAGATGTATCTTGAAGTTGAACTCTACAGGATGCAAGTGAAAGAAAATGCTCATGCCCCTTTCTCACCTTCATTTAATTTTTGCAGAGATGCTTTTTTGAGAGTACAAAACAAGAAGCTGGGGGGATGACAGCCCTATGCAACTACATCAGACATCCTAATGTTGAATAATAACAGCAATCTGTCATACGAACATATCAAAATAATTGGTTGTGCTTCATTGGTAATGTTGATCAGCCTGCATGGCAGTACCTTCTGTCACCAAAATGATTTACAGTAAGTGTGCAGATGTTATTTACAGTAACCTGCTAATTCTTCTTGAATGAGGGACTGTATTTCTTCTTGCATATGATAGTCTTAGCTCCATTTAAATGAGCTCTGTTCACTCTCCACCAAATTATTTGGAACAAATAAGTAGTTAAATTAAATTAAATGCTGAGTGGTATAGCACTGTTTGAAGTTTAATATTAGCAAAATTTTGAATGAGCTTGGTAGAAATGGAGGAAAATGCTCCTGCGGTCAGAAGACATGTGTTATGGTCTTTTGCAAAACTTTTTCCTTAGTCACATATTTTTACCTAAGTCTGTGGTAGTTCTCTTCTACTTCCATTCTAACAAGCTAACCAAATCCTTTTCTTGCTTAATGATAATTTGAATGAGTTGATCACAGTGGTTCTAGGGTTTTTTCCAGTAAACCCATTGAAAACAATATATTTTACTTTTCACTAGACTGTGTTCAGATACCAATTTCACACAGAATCACACAATGTTGGGGATTGGAAGGGACCTCAAAAGTGTTAGACCGTCACATTCAAAAAAAATAATTGAAAGCTGCAGTTCGGAATTTCATTTGCGTTACATGCACAAAAAGTTGGAAAGGAAGTATCTAGGGAATAAAAGTACTGACTTCACATAAAATATCTGGAAGTGCAACAGTGATTCTTCAAGTTTACATGAAGAAAGTATCAAATAACTATCTTCTTCCACTTAGTAATAATATAATTTGATCAGAAAACCAGCTTTTGCTTTATATCTGCTGCAAAACCATTTCCACTGTCAATCCCAAATGTGATTCATTCAAATGAAAAAATAAGCAAGTTGCATACTTCCCCTGTTGTGGTATTTTTATTTTTATTTGATGCACCATGTATTTCTAGAGTGCACAGTATTTGAATTTCCAAAGGAAGCAAAAGCTTCTATGATACCTAAAATGAGGATGCAGAAGAGGTGATGATTACTACTAACTTCTTTTTCCCTGTAAAAGTCAAGGTGAAGAAATTAAGTTTTAAAATAATTTTAATATGGGAAAATCACAGATGTTCATGCATGGCTATGTCTTAAAAAAATTGTGGAGAAGAGCTAGGCATTTGCCTCAAGCAGTTGTTTATCTTATTAGGATTATGGCTACGTTACATGTCTGTATCATGATGGTTCTTGTTGCCATATGGACTACCTCTTGGATGCTTATTCACGTATCTTCACAGTGCATGCTAGAAGTATTAATTTATTGCACACTTGCAGGACTGAGATGGAGAGAGGCCAAAACTTGCAGGACTGGGGTGGAGAGAGGCCAAAACTTGCAGGACTGAGGTGGAGAGAGGTCAAAATCAAAGCCTAACACCCACAGAAGCTGGGAACCATTTAGTGCCCAAATATGACTGCGGAGCTGTGCACTGACGGCTTGTCCAGATCATGCGAGATTCCTGTGGCAGCATCAGTGGCTGAACCCTTAGTTGGTGAACATTATCTCAGTGCCTTGACTGAAAGACAGTTTCCTTCTGATTATGAATCTGAAGAGTGGCAAAGAGATGACTAATTTGCAATGAATAGTAAAAGTAGGGCAATGTCTCCAGATGGCATGAGTGGACAACTAGTAATTAGGCAGACATGGAATGAAAGGTGTAGAGGGAGTTTTGACTTGTTTAAAGGAAAACTGTTAAGTGTCTGAATGTACTGGAATCTGTTGACATTTAGAATATGATCTGCAGCTTGAAAAGCGAAGCCTCTCAACACATAATTTTTGTGGTCCAATTCAGGCAGAGGACTGTCATCCCTTTGTGTAAGGAAAAGCACATTGAGTTCCTACAAAAAAGGAAAGCAACTCTAACGCCTTCTGTCAGTAGAGAAAGGCTGCTTTTTATATACCACAGGTATTGCTTGTCTATAGGCTTGTCGTTGATGTTTTCTCTGGATGCTAGGGATTTTGAAACATGAGTTTAAAAAAAGATTGGGAAAGAGAGAAAGTGTTACTGGGCATGGGCATGGACTGGGGATTTGTACTTATGTCACTCCTGCATGCAAGGGGGGATATAGCTGCATAAAAAAGACTTCGGTAAATATCAGGAGAAACACATAGCAGGATCTCATGTGGTGTGGTACACTTTTCTGCTGGAAAAGAGCAAGACCTCCAAGGCTTGAAAAATCTTTTAAGTAAACTGAACACAACACTTGAGGGTATACTGGAGAAAAACTTTCTCGTTACAAAGACAGACAGGATGACTGAAAAGGTTAGTTTAATCTGCATGTTTTATCATCCAGTTAGCGTATGCATTTCCTTCTCACAGCAAATCCAGCCCTGCAAAACATTTAGGAAACATTTTCTTTGCAAGTACCCTCATACCTTCAGAAATGTCTGACAAATCTTTAACAGAATGGGTTTAAGGGCAATCACTAATGTTCATCGTTGCTTGAAACTGCTTCATAGTGGGAGGCTTTTGAGTGGTAGAGCCAGGTCTGGCACTGATGTGCCCATAGAGCTGTTCTGTGCCTGCTCAGTGTAGATATAACCCACCTATCCATGAAATAGGTCATTGTGATCTAGCTAGCTGGCTTCCTAGAAGCAGTGGCAGTATTTAGATCTGTTTAGACTGTAAGACCCACCAGAGAGACAGAGGCTTTCAGGTAGAGCCTATGCTGAGCTTGTTGCCCACTAAAGCTTGCTTAGGTCCACTCCACTTTGCAATAACGGCATTGACTGTGGTAGAGACATAACCACTGTCTGCAAGCCCCAGCTGGAAAAGAGCCAAATATTCTGAAAACTTCAGAATTTGGGGGCACATGTACCTGCATATCTTGCTATCTCCACATGGATCTGCTTCAGGCTTATAGGTCAGGCAAGATTCAGTCAAAATAATTGATATGTGGGGAAGACCTGCGTAAGTTAAAAAAAAAAATTTAAAATTGCCCCTTCAAAAAGTGAAAAATATAGCCCTGCTGAGCTTCTGATGTCTCTTCTCAGAGATTTTCGAAGGTGTAAGCTTTTTTTTAGATTTCTGATCAAAATGCACAAGCAGGTCTTGATATCTTTTCTTCTTTTCTTTCTAACAGCAGTAGTTTAAAATAGTGGATGGGTAGAACGAAGGAAAGCAGAAAAGGAGAAGCTCCCTGATGTGATTATGCGTTAGAATAGGGCGTTATGGAAATTTTATATTGCGCCTTACTGTCCTGACTATTGGTATCAATGAATGTTAGATCAGGTTCACACAGCAATCATGTTAGCCTGTATAACTGATGGGATGCTCAAAGCACAGCAGGATGCTCCAGAGCTTCGTGCTTTGTCTAGGCAGCAGTCAGGGAAATGGCTTGTCTTGCATCCTTGCATGTTGCAGATAGTCTGTTAGGCCAGTCTGCCCTCATGTGTGCAGCTAGCTCTTTTAGAAACTTCCATTTGTATTTTAGTGAAATATGTACCTCTGCTTTTTTTGTTGCATTCAGTCCCTGCAAACCAGTTACAGAACTTAGCACAAATGGCTGTGGCTTGCATTTTGAATTATGAATGTGCCCTGACTGTTCCATTGCCCTTTGTCAACAACAGATGGCATGAGGCCAAATTCTGCTCTCAGTCGTGCTGGGGAAGATCATAGGATCTGATCTTTCACATAGATGTCTGTTCGGGGTGATTCACTTAAGACATACACTACAGCATTCATAGATATCAGACTGGGACCCCCACTTTCTGGAGATGGACATATATCTCTTAAAATATAACTTATCCAGTGGACTGTGGCTGATCACAGCTCACTGGATGGTTAGTGGAGTGGGTTCTGAACAGACCCTGTTAGAACAAGATGACTGCATAGTGCATTTTGCAGTCTGTGTCTATTATGTTGTGTTAGCTTGTCTTTGCCAGGGACCATAGCTCTCTGTAAGGAGAGCTAGAAGTACCACTGGTAGACTTGAGAAATCAATGTTGCTATATAAAGCAAAAAAAATATCCTACTAGGAGAGATCTAGGGTATATCAATGCAAAATCTCATATTGCAAAGCCCCCGAGTAGTTGTTTATATATCATGTGGAAAAGAGATGGGGAGAAGGATGTTCAGCCCAATTGTGAGGTGTTCTTTCTTTCTAAACCTGTCTATTGAAAAAGCAGGCCTAGAAGTAGGCCTGGAAGATAAAACTGGTTTTAGCTTACGAGGTAGTGAAGTGCTGTCAGACCTAAAGACTAAATGTTTGTTCAGCAGCCTCACATTGCAATTCAGAGTAGCTGAAGCCCTCCACAAATCAAAAATGCAGCAACGGTGTGAATATGGTGTGTGACCTTTTATTGTTCAAGAATCTACCTCTGTTATGTGGAAATATACCAAATATCCTGAATTGCACTTGGAAATGTGTTCGTACTCAGTGGAACACTTCCTAGTGATGAAGTCAGACCTGCTCTGCTGGGCAAGGGTTTGATTTTCCTGAGCTTCCCCTTATGTCTGTCAAAATGTCAGCATGTCAATTACTTGGGTTCATTGCTCCCGCATGGTTTGGTGATCTTTGGAAAAGGACTGTACAGCTAGATGGTGGTTGTTGTTGGTTTTGTTATTGTTGTTACTATTATGAATTTTCATTTGTTATTAGATTTGCAATATCACTTGTTGAAGTACAGAATAATGTAATTTTATTTTATTTTTAATTTAGGAGACCTGTTTCACTCGTCTGCACAAAGATTAGGCATTGTTAATCTATTCAGTCTTTATAATTCTTGGACCCATAAAGTTCAGTTCAGTAAACAACATTATAGTTAAATAAACACCAATGTGCCCTTCGACTTTGGCACCCCTTGGAACATTAGTACTTCTGACATGAGAATTTGTTGAAGCATGGGATAGGAACTTTCCTCCAACTATTTCTCCAAAGCAGTATCTCTTTCATGTGTTAATTTTCTGCCTGTAGTTAGCATGGAGTAAGCATGGTTAACAACAAAGTATTAACTTCACTCTGTATTATTGTTTCTGGTGTCGTATAAATATATAACCAGGATGTAGACCTGGTGTAGCGTTGCTGGGAGATACCCAGTTTTCCACGATGTAAACCTGCCGCCTTTCTTAGGCACCAGCACATAGTGAAAATGTTATATAGTCTGCCTGTCCCAGATGATCTGCCTGGAGAAAGCAAAGGAGACATCCATAAATTTAAATTAGCCATTCCCTTCATAGAGAAAGAGAAATATGACTGGAAAGAAGACTGCAAAACTGAAGGAGGGGAAAGAGGGGCCATGCATATAATTGAAAATGTTGAACGCAGAAGCAGACCTGAATTGGGCTAAGGATATGTATAGTCCAGCATCCTTCTTTTGATCTATATGAAATTACCCTGAAACAATGGGGGATTCTAGACAATGAATAAACTTCCCCTACAGAAAGTTTCTTCTATTCTTTGGAACATACAACTCTTATGCTGAGACTGAGAGGTTTTAGAAACTGTCAGCACAATAACAAGGTGGGGGCGGGGGGAAAGTGTTATCTAGTCACATACCTAGCCAAGTTAGAAATTAATACACAAATTAAAGGCAGCCAACTGGTTCATAAAGGAAAAATAACAAGCAGTGGGAAGTAATCAGTGACTTTCCTGAAGGATCAATCTTGGAAGTAAACTTGCTATTTTCTTTAATATGCCAATACCAAAAAGAAAAATGAGCTACTGAATTGTATTGCTAGCACAGATTTTGGAGGTTTATCCACAATAGGAGGATATTTCTTTTTTCAATTTGCTGTCTTTAGATAAGCAAAATCTTTGAATCACTTTGTACTCTTCTGGTACATGTAGACAGAGTTGTGTGAGAAAGTACCATTTTTCGTGAGTATAGCTCAAATTTGGGGCCTGGTCTTAATTAATTCTGTCCAGTCGTTGATATCTGAGATGCAGCTCCACTCTCACAGTCCAAATTATTTTCAGATCGATTACATATCTCTCAAACTATGGACATACTGGTAGATACTAGATGAGGAACAAGAATTTTCTCACATAAAGCCTGTCTGAATGCAAGAGAGAGACTAACTGTACCGGTCATATATATTTAAATAAGAATAATGATTAGAAATGCCTTGCAGGGAGTTTTGTGCCATCCACGTTAACATTTCTTTTGCTATATTCTGTGCATTTTTCACAGTCACAGTGCTCTTGGGTCCCTAGGTTGCTGGCAAAGAGTCATTAAGATGGTATTTAGGATGGCTAAAATTTCCCAGCACAAATCCTTGAAAGTACTCCAGTACAAGTTATGCTGTTTTCTCCTTGTTTTTCTTACCTTGAGGTGAATCTTGAGAGTTAGTGATCAGTCTGGAAACTGGAGTTGATTCAAATACAGTGTCTGCTTATTAACTTTAGTTCTTCAGAGTGTCCGTCATCCTATGTGATAAAAGACAAAAGCTGTTAACCCGAAGAAGTTTTAATTAAAACAAACAACAAAACCAAAACGCCACACCTGTTTGGTTTCTGTGCATAAAGTATTGTAATTTGAAATGCAGGTGGCCTTTCTCTCTCCCTCCCACCTTGTAAAAGCTACCTCAGATGGTTGAACTGCAAGGAATACTGCATGTTGTACTCTTCAGCTTTGTAGGGCATAGGATTAGTGTATGTGGCAGCTTTTCTGTTTCCTGCTTTATTTCAGGAGAGTGCTTGACTCACTTGCATTGTCATTGGTGTGAGTGCCAAAGATATTAGTTTTACTATGTGTTTAAGTGTAGTTACAGCATTTTAGAAATGTTGCAGATCTTAGTCTTGGTTCGAAGTGCATCCAAGTCAACAAAAAAGACTCTCATTGATGTGACTGGATAGTGACTCATGCCACCTGCAATCAGTGGCATGTGCCTCACTTCTGTCAAAGGCTGGTGCTATTTCAGCACTCTGATTTCCCTTACACGAGCTACCTCATATCTTCATGCCTAAATGCACACAGATAGAGTAGCAATTCCTGATTCCAAGTTGTTTTCCAAGAAAAGCAAGGTACCGTATTCAGTCCTATCAATAGATTAGGATGCAAAAGGCCTAATCAGCTTGGGAGACAAAAGCTTTTCATGGTACTGATTACAGAGGGAACCTGACCATCAATTAAAACTCCTCTCTCTAAACCTTTGTTTTTCAGGCAAGGAAGGGCACACAAGGGAAATTTCAAAGAAGATCCAAAAATAGCAGGTGGCTGTCACTGCTGCGCTGTGCTTGGTTTCAATCATCAGATTGGAGAAATAACATGTCTGGGTTGCATAGGGATGTACAAATGTAGGTCTGGTGTTTAAACTCCAGAAATGAGTGTGGAGAGATACGGGCTGTATGTATGAGACTGCCATCTCTTGACAGACCCTTCTACCTCAGTTTTCTCATGCGACACTCTTACCTTTTCACTTGGTTATTTAGAATTTTGGAAAGATCTTAGTGGTCTTCTGATAAAGGTGTTGCAATGACACCTATTTTATTGCACTTTCTGACCTTTGGGTGAGTATTTAAAATGTTTGCTTTCGTGCGCCAAACTCAACAAATCAGACGAATTTGCTTCAGTACAGATAAATACTGGGAATTTATCCAGTAAATGTAATGTTAGCTGTGCTGTTTGATTTTTGTTTCCTGTTTGTTTATTTGTTTTAAAATTTGAGAGGGGTTTTTCTTTGGTTGCTTAGATTTAGAAACCTCTGGTTTTCTGCTTTTCAGTTTGTTATAGGTGGCAAACAAGACATGTTTGCTTTCTTCGATATTGGTCAAATACCAACTAAACAGACTCATATTTTGTTCATTTTAAGTAATTGCCATGATTTCATGAACAATAGACTTTTCTTTTGAAAGGGGGCAACCTAATTAATGCAGAACTCTTTCATTGCTGCTATCTCAACATCAAATATATGGTATAAAAAAGCTATTGTCTACCAGAAGCCACATGCTGCCTCATTAAAAACAAAACCAGGAAACATTTTATTTACTTCAAAAAGGACCATATCAAAATAGAAATAGGGGAAGGGAGGAGAGGCTGCAGCTGTTGCAGTCAAAGTTTCAACTACAGAGCTCTTTTTTTTTAATGCTTGTCAAATTTGACAAGTTCATGTAGCTTTTGGTTTACGGAGGTGTGCATATGTTTACATATATTGACTGGTTTTGGGTCATGCCACCAGACAGTACTTGTTTAATAAATCAAGCAGTGGTCAAAATGGAATATTCTTGGTTTGCTTTTGAGTAATGGGGCTTTCACTTTAGTGTGGATTTCAGTTATTTGGCTTCCAGTGCATATGCTTCAACATGATTAATAAATTCTTTTAGTTAATCTGAATTGCAACACCACTTAATGTGCAATTGGATGAGTCAAAACATCATCCACCTCAGAACTGAGGGCCAAGCAATCTGTACAGTATTAGCTTTGCGCTAATGCCAAGCAGTCAGCCAAATTCAAGTCCAAAAACTGAAAGGAAATGCATTTCACTTAATTATGTATTTTTGCCTATTTCAATATCCAAAATAATTTTCACCAATTACACATATTTGTTTTGTTCTCTACTACAAAAATCAAAAGGCAATTCATACAACTAAGCTGATAACAAGAGAAGCTGTCCAACAGTATTTGAAATTCCCCAAAGAAATTGGTGAACCTCACTGCTTTGCCTTCCATACTTGCATCCTGATCCCAAAATGCAAAGGGATTCAGTTCTCTAATTTCCTGATGGTTTGTAATTCAAAGAGATAAACCTGCTCCTTCATTTTTGGTACCATCTTACTACATCAGTCTCCAGTAACTTATGGCCTTTGGGACATCCGTGCAACTTTTATGCCTATCAGTGGCTCTAAGCTAGATGTTCTATCTTTTTCCAGTCCTATGTCTTTAAATGTTTTCAGAAACCTCATGTGACATTCTAGTCTGCTTTGTTTTTATCCCATGCTAGACTTGCTTTCCATTCTGAGAGAGCTGTTTTGGATGGGCTGTGAAACACTGGGCCAACAACAGAGATGACCCCTGTCCGGATGACTGCCATCTCTGCAAAAAATGTTTCCCAAACTATTTTTTTTATTTATGATACTGAGTCAATGCTCTGGTCACACAACACCACCCTCCTATTATAGACAAGGTGGTCAAACATAATGTCTGTAATCTGTTAAACTTGTTTGATTATACATCCACATATTTATCTTCTTGGCTAGGCCTGGTCCAAGAGCCACAGTCCTTGTGCTCCCTTTCTTTTCATTGATGTGTGGTCTAGAGCAGCACTTTGCTCGGAGCCACATATGCTTTTTCTACAGTTGTTCTTCAGTATCAACTGCATTGAGTCCAATTTGGAGTGTAAATACTTGTCTGCATATTTGGTATGAAAATTTGGGGGGGTTCAAAACATTCAGGTCACTGCAGCTAGTATACGAAGAATGTGGACGTTTGGGGCTATTCCCTAAGTGGGCAAAAGTGGAATAGGATACTGGAGGGGTGAGATGACTGAAATTCCCATGAGCTAGAAATGTACACTAAAAAAAACCAAAGCAAAACAAGAGTGAGAGAACTAGGCAACGCTCTATCTTCTTGCTGCTATTTGACCATTTCAGACTCTCTGAGGTGGAAATATTGCATACCGATTATGGCACAAGTAAGGGAAATGTGTGTTAGGGAAGCCTGGAGCACAGGATGCGTGAGAAAAAGCTGAGGGAAACTGGTTTTACAAACTAGTATTACAAACAACAGTTTGTAATACAAGAGATCCCAGTTTGCCTTGAGCAACCTGAGCTAATCTAACCTATTCTGAGAGATTGGACCAGATGAAATAGTTCTGTGAATCTACAGCTCTTACTTAGTTCATCTGTGAGGTGTTGGGATTGACCCATTACTATTTGGGTAGGTGAGAGGGCAGGTGAGGTCTAGGGGAAGCGAAGTGTTTAGAAATACCATTTAATTTTTATAGGTTCCTTTAAACTTAATTTGTCTGTGCTGTAGTTTGGGGGGGCTCTATAAACTGTCCCCCTTCTTCTCTTTTAGCTTCAGGATACATGTTTTCCCTGTTTCCACCATTTACACTATATATAAATGCGTCTGTGTTGAGATTGATACCTCAAAATTGAGCCTCAGTGCAACAGGAATTGTTAAAAGACTGAACTGGATGTCACTGGTGCACTAAGTGAGCACAGCCAGACACAAGCTTCAAACGATAGACTCAAATGGCTTGCCATAGGAGGGTCTTGGAGAGAGAGTACAAATGGTACTTTTATTTTAGGTATTCTGTCCTAATTATATTCTCATGCTCAGAAAGATTAGAGAAAGAACAAACATGACTTTCTTTTAATTAGAGATTCATAAGGACGTGGGGGAATGGACATCTATACACTGCTTTCTTCAAACACACAACATACTGTGATGCATAATATTTCTAGAAATGGAAGAAATGCTGGGATGTTCAGACTGACATTTCAGTGCCTGTCTGATTTCTGTGTCTGTCTGAAATATAGGGTTCAATAATCCTATTATGTGTGTCTGGCACACTCCTCCTTCTTTAGCAATGTGCCTCCTATAACTGCTATAATAAGACGGAACAGCCAAAGCCTAATTCTGTGTGCCTCATCCTATCATTCAGCAAAGTTATATCGTCATCAGATGCAATCTATTGTTTTCTTTCCTGCTGTGTGGTATTGATTTTTCTAACCTTTCCTAATGTTAAATTTGTTTGGCTTTTTAACTTTCTTACCAAAGGTTAATGTTATTAAGTTGAGCAGACATCTATAATACTACAGGCATTATTGCCTATCTTGCAATTGTTATACTGTCCTTTCATTAAACTCTGGCTGCACTGGAAAGCTCTGTCTTGAAGATTTTTGTCATTCGGGAGTAACATGGTGAAGGTTGACAAGAACTGCATTTGAATTGTCATCCAATTCTGTGGTATAAAATATCAGATTCAATACATCAGGAGCAACAGATTTATCTAAAACTCTCTTACCATCAGTGAACGTGTACTGCACAGACCTTAATTCCAGTGAGTATGTAAAGAAGATTGAGGAAGGTGTGAGTGCTGCTGCCTGTCCTCTTCCCCAGTATGGTCTGACCACACCAGTCTCTTTGCCATTGTGGCAAAAGGTGCAGATCTAAAATCTCTGCCCATTCTAGAAATGGTTATCTGTTTAATGTGGAAGGAAAATGAGAAATCATGGTTTAATCTGAAGGAAGTGGTGGCTTTTATGGTGGCCCTCTGTCAACGTTTTTCAGTAAGATCCAGAGCAAAACTTGTATAATGTTTCAAAGGTGCAGACCATGAGTAAACAGGTTCAGATACCACTGTTAAGCCAGGTTTCATTTTTAGTTACTGCTGCCACAGTACCCTCTTGGTATCAGTATCACAGGTACAGTAACTTGCCTTTAATGAATTGTGCATTTGACATCCTGGTTACACATTTATTTAGGTTGCATTTCTGTGACGTGTCGTTGAGGCCTTTTATTTTGAATATGTGCAAAAGACAGGAGCAGGACTGAACATGGGATGTTTGTGTGTGATGCATCATGGCTTTATTCTGGAGCTGTGATAAATACTTCGGTGCTCTCCAGCCACCATGCTGACATTTTATTGCCTTGGTGGTACCTTGGAGTTGCTCTGAAATATTTTTCTTATCCAAGAACATCCTGAGAAGCTAGGCAAGAACCAACCTCAAGTGAAATGTTTTTAATAGTAGAAACCATAAAATAATCAATAATAAAATAATTTAAGCTGTAGTAGATGATCAGTTAAAAAAACCCTCCAGACAATTTGGTCTTCTCTGGGTGGAAAGCAGAACTGCAGCCTACCTGCAGCTGCCAAAACATGACTGTCCAAGGAGGAGATCAAGCTTGTTAGTGAATGCAGGAAGGAGTATTTCAAAGTGCTGGAGGAGAGAGGTGGTTAAATTTTTTATTCATAAATCAGTACATATAAACAGCTTACTTCTGCCAATGCTGTGAAGCCAAGGAATGGCCCTGGCAAAAGATAAAAGACTTTCCTTCCATACTGCTAATTTAAGAGCTGGTAAATCGCGTTCTGTCTCTTCTCCCATGCTCAGCTGTCCCTGCCATTGATTTAGTCTTTGTCTGTCACGTTCTCATGCTGTTCAAAGGCTGATTGTGAAAGACTGGGAAGGTTCTGTCTGTTCACAGTTTCTCACAGCTTGGTCTGTCTTGCCAGTATCAACTCTGATAATTAGACTTTCTGAAAGCACTACCTTCTTGGTGAATGAGACATCTTTTCATTTAGTGGGGCTTTGATTAGCAAGTTCCCTTCAGTCGTTTTCAGGTCCGACTGTGAGCTTTCAGGGTGGCCTGAACATCCCTGTGCCTTTCTTGGGCTCCCTCCGTGTCTCTGGCTGGCATTGCACAACTCACACGTTCATTATATAGATTCCAGATGGCTTGTGTCCCTTCTCCCCCTGCCAGTTTTATGTTTCAGTGTTTCCTGGTGAAGACTGGAGAAGTGGCACATCTTCAAATTGTTTCATGCTTAGCAGTGAGCCCAGGCTCCAGCTGCATTTTCCCCAGCATCTTTGTGGTGGCAGCAGCAGCATCGCTTCTGCAAGAGAGATCTCTGGTTACTAGTGCTATTGCAGCTATGTGATGCTTTACCTCAGTGCACCTGTTATTACTATTTGAAAAGGTAATGAGAGCAATATCAAGGTTTCAGAAAGGCTACCACTTTTGACCAGGTTTCCTTTCAGAAGTTTTAGAGGAGGGAGAAGGGATATAATAAAGATAATGGCGTGATCTCCTTCCTTATCTCTTCCACTTCATCCAAATCCACTACTGCACGATGGTTTTGTTTCGTTTTATATGCATTCTGGCTGTGCAGGGAAGCATTTCGGTGATAGTGTATGTCTTTCTATTGGAGGCTCATTATTTTGTTGCATGCAGTCTGATAAACTCCATCCATGCACTGATCTGGGAAATTTTGTCTTCTATACCTTTATTTGTACAACTAAGGTAGAGGGTTTTTTTTCTGATTTAAGAAAATAAGGTACTTTATACACATAGGCACACATACAAATATTCTGTAGTCTGAATGCTTTTCTCTTATCAGTTGTTATTGTGTATAGCAGAAACATAAAATCTATCAGATAAAGGCAAAGCTAGGAGGCTTTTAAGAGGACCTTGAAGTGGTAGGAGAGGGAACCTCTAAATCCAGCGTCTATGGTTCTTATTGTAATTTATGATGCTGTATTGGATATTTTGTGTCCTTGAAACATCTTTGAATAGTGACTTTACTTGGTAGATACACTCCACTTTTCCTTACCCAGCTTTTTATCAGAGGCTTAGGAGTTGGTTTAGCTTTCAATTAAGAAATGTGAACTCCTGCTTTTCTCCCCTTTAACATGCTCTCATCTATATTACCCCACTGCAAGAAAATTGTTGTTGCATCACTGCAAAATAACTAGTACAACTGCACTGGTTCCGGGAAGCTTGAGCACTTTTGTATGCTTATATTTAAACATATTTGAATATATGTAGCAGAAATGTAGTAACTGTAGCACCAGGGAACAGTCATTTTCCTGAAACCTGATCCTGGAACTTACTGGTCATCCAGGGCTCACCACACCAGGACTTGTCCATCCAGCAGAGCATTGCAGAACATGCTTATCCGAACTCACAAATGTACTTGATGGGTTCTGAATGTCTACTGTGCCTATTAAACTGCTGTTTCATAATAATTTGTTCAGCTGGGACCTATGGTCTTCGGGCTCTGTAAGGGTAATGGTCTTTTTACTTAATTCCGCATCTGCACACAGAGACTTGTTGACTGCAGTTAATTTTACCAAAGATATCATTAGTTCTCCAAATTGAAAGTTGACTGGCATTATTTTCTTCTTCCCCTTTTGCTGTATCTTCCTTAGGGATGCGAGTTAATTGACACCATGGATCAGGACTTCACAGATTTCACGAAGTGCCTTCAGATACTCCAGAAAAAGATAGAGAAGAAGGGCCTCCAGGTAAAGGCGACACATCTTCTGTCTCTAGTTCTTACTAATTACTCTTCCTCTCAATCTATTTAGATTTATGTTTCAAGTTTGCACTGAAATTAAACAATATTTTCTGTAGCCTTGCCTTTCTGTGGTTTTGCCATACTTTACTGCATACCTTGTAAGCATTGATGCTTCTGCTAAAAGGAATTACACAGTGTGTCAACAAACAAACGTTGGCTTTCTTAAAAGGCAGCTTGTATTGATCTCTCTTAATGAACTACCCAAAGTGCAGAAGAGCTGATGTGGCTGGTGTTCAAAGCCAGTGTCCCACTTCAGCATGTAAATATACTTTCAAGTCTTGGCACAACGAGCCTTGATGTTCATCTCTTTCCTCTCCCCTCCCAAAGGTGAGATGGGAGGGGGAAGCTTATCCTGCCAGCCTTACATATGGTAAACAATATCTCCTTCTGCAAAAGGTTCCCCTGGAATCAAAGGGAGCCTTTGCAGAGCAAGCAGTGCACTAAACTTGAAAGAAGCCATATGGAGTTGTCAGCTGCTCATTTCTTTGGAAAGGCAAAGGAGGCAACGATCCCCCTCCCCTTCCACAGTTCGGTTTCAGAGGCCCACTTGTTTAATCTCTCTGAGATGCGAAGTTAAAATTCCTTGGGAAACTGCAACATGATGAGTCAATGGCGGATGTGCTTTTGGAATTGCTGCCCTTTCCTCCGCAGGGAGCAGTCTTTCCTAAGGGCTGAGCTCTCTCTTCTGCTCTGTACCTACGTGTGAAAGAAACTGAAAGGAAACGGCTGCTGCATACTCTGACCAACAGTGAGAGCAAGAGTCATGTCAGAAAATAAAAATAACATCACAAGATGGAAGGTGGTGTGTAAACCTCCTCTTTTGCCATTTTTGTTGTAGCAGGATAGGGGAGTTGCCTGACTTCCTGAGATCACTGTGGTCCAAGAAAGCAGCAAGACATGCACATGCCAATACCGCTCCCTCTTTCTTCTCTCCTCACTTCAGGCTGCTGAATAATTAACCAGTTTTTGCTTGAGCTATTTTGAAATGTCTTGATTTTCTAAAGGAAATACATGTCCATGGGACATTTGAGAGTGCTGTTGCACAATGCCCATCTGCAATTGCATCTCCTCGTGCTGCCCTCAATACACACTGTTGTTCATCAGGTTTTTTACTCACCGGTATAGACAGAGACGGGAGTGTTTCTCCATACACTTACCTGTCTGGCTGTGAGCCAGGAAACTCTATTATTGTTTGTTTTTTTTCCCCTATAATTTATCATCACAAGAGCACAGAAGGGTGGTCTTGCTATCTAGGACATGAATGATAATGAGTGCTGTCAGAACAGATGAGCCACCTAGGATTTTTTTTTTTTACTTTGGCAAGTAAAGTGCTTCCCTATTAACAGAATTATCCTTAGAATGAAGGAGAACTTGAGTGTTTCCTGAATTTGGTTCATTATCATATCCCAGCTATTGCTACAGAGGGATTTTTTTTAAGCTATCACAAGAGATTTTATAATGAATAATCAATGTGTGTTTAAAATAAGAGCAATGGGAACGTGACAGCTACAGATGTGTTTCAATAATAAGTAGCCTATTTGTAAAACTTCTAACTCTTTGATCACTCTCCTACGTAAAGCCATGTTAAGTTGGCTAAAGGATACTACATTGTAATCCTTGATAATATCTTGTAAAGTACAAGCCAGACTGTAATTGCAGTAATTGTGTAGCGTTCATGCCTGTGTAGCAAACCTGAGATTTCAGTTCAGTTATATTTTCTTGCTGTTACATTTAAGATGTGCTTTAAATACAATCTGAGTTTTTCAGAGGTGCAAGAAGTAGCACAGATATGTCTTCTGAAACTAAGTACCATGTTCATTAAATGCTAGCTGCTTCTTGCTTCCAGTGTCTGTTCCATAAAACCTAGTAAAATGGTATCAGCTGAACCATGCACACTAGCTAAAGCATACATTTCTATTTTTGGTCTTATACATTTTCTGACATAATGAGTTTCAAGAAGTCATTGATTCAACTTAGGCAAACAATATATGTATAACTGTATATGTATGTATACATATGTATGTATAATATGTATGTAACTGTATAAATTACTAGTTTGGGTTCCAATTTGCCCTTTGTTCAGAAGTATTAGGTATAATTCATTAGTAAGAGGCCTGGTGATTCTTTTGGATGTCCCCATAATGTAGTGCTTAGCTTGATGGCTGGTCCCCCAACATCACAGAGATTCTGAGCACTTGCACCAAATACTGGCCTCAGTTTATGGGTGCAACCACTTGGCTCCTCTGAAGCTTGAGCTCCTTTAAATACCTAAATTTGCACTTAATTTAAGTGTCTTTGTGGGTAACATTCTGTCATAAAAAATGCCAAGTGGTAAGTAAACAGACGTTTCAAGCCATAGATCTAAAATCTTTGAGGAGAGTGCAAATTTCTTCAGAGAAGAAAGCTGTTATTGAATTCTGTGGTCACCTGGGAAGTACATACAGCCAAGAAGAAAGAAAGGTCCAGGATCTGAAAACTAGAAGTGGATATAGAAGGGGTTCTTCATCTGCATGTGCATTTTTTGGCCTCAAGTACAAACTTGCCTGTCACAATGTGGCGTTTTCTCCCCTTCTGGAAAAAAAAAATCATAAAAGCTTTCCTTTTATCTGAGAGTATTAATAGGGTGGAATACATCTTCCTGGTTCCAGGAGAAACATGTCTGTCTCCACCTTTGACTTTTACTCACTCTGTCTGGCTTATCCAGAATGTTTGTCAAAGAGGAATATGACAAAGAGACACTACAGATCTGTTTCCTCATGATTTATTGTTTAAGTTACTAAACAATGAAAGCATCTCTTTAGTATCTTAAAAAAAAAAAAAAAAAAAAAGTAGTCATGCTGTGTTTGCTGCTCTTTCTGCGTAGCAATACGCTAAGCTAGGAAATTCAATGTATATACTGTATCTACAGTCCTGTGACATAGTTTGTCTGGATGAAATTCAACTGTGAGGAACTGAGGTATTTGAAACTGATGTTCCTCTGTTGGTTAGAGAAAAAGTTATCATTTATCTGCTATACTGAACAGGTAAAATTTCTCCTCCCATCCGTCAGACACCTTTATGGAAGTTCTATGTCAAGGAGGTTTTTGAGCTCGCATGACCATATGGGGGCAATGTTTTGTTCCAAAGGAATTATATTGGTATAATTTATTTTCCATGGCTCTGCACCTCTGTCCTCCTCCTTCTCTTTCTTCTGCTCACCCACATAGTTTTTGAACAAATAACTTCTGAACACTGGAATAAGAGGAACACTGGAATATAATCGTGTTGAACAGCTTTCTTAGAGGTCACCTGAGTGGGAGTGAAGGTGAGATAGGCACTCGGTGCCCCCACTGGAGAGGAGGCTGCAAAGCTAGTTCAGGTTTTACTGATTGTTGGAGAATTCAGTTTGAGAAGAGGCCTTAAAAATGTCTTTATCACAAGTGAAGATGCAATTGGAGTTGATGGTCAACAGAGACATAAATCTGGGAGAAAAAACTCCTAGTTAGTTCTTGAACTCCTTGTTCAATATAAACAACAGTAATTATTTCTTCTAGAATAATAGCCAAATCCAGAACCACTTTTTCCTTATGTCTCAAATAACAATTCTTAGAATAGTTTCTGAATCCTCACAGTCATTAATTTCTGGTTTACATTGCATATTTTGATTGCATAGCCAAGTCGTGCAGAAAGCAGCTTTGGGGTCATTTTGTGATATCTAAGTCACCTAATTATTATGTATTTATAACTACATACTGCAGTGAATGTTAGGATAAGCAGTTCTAACTTTATATGTGCAAGCTAGAATCAGTCTTAATTTTTGCTTTCCACAGCCCGAATTCATTTGTGAATTGCATTGTATTGGATAGGTGAACCAACTAAGTACCAACAGAATCTGACTCCTGAAGTTTCTTTCCAACCCAAAGGCTGTCAGATATTTCTCCTTCTCTTTCTGCATGACTGAGTGCATGTGCATGCATGCACCTGTATGTATGTATGTATGTGAACGCACAGATTTTCTGGCAGTATACCTTCCTGGCCCTATGTGATGCTTTCTTAATGTCTTACTAACTCCATCTTTATTTCTGCCATGTGTTTTTTTTATGTTGCTTATGGTCTATTGAACACTTGGTGTGCACATTCTGCTTTAATCACTCTTTTATCCATTCTGAGTACTTTCCTTTCTTCATTACAAGACCTTCAAGTAAACTTATTTACAGTAATTTCTGTCTGGTATTACTTTGTGTTCTTAATTTTCTCTCGTGTAACACAAGCTATTTCAAGAAGCCAGCTGAACTGGCAAAATGATAGGCATTCCTACAGTATCTCTTATTTAGAGATCAATAAATCTTGCGTTAAAAGTGAACATTATTATCTTCAGTTTGCAGATTAGAGAGCAGAAGTACAGAAGCAACTTGTCCACATTCTCCCAGCATGCTAGCGGTACAGTTGGGGATGATCCTCCAATTCCCAGTTTTCATCAAGTGCTCTTTCCATAACAGTGTCCCTGGTCTGACTGAGGCAGCTCACAGCAGCTCACACCACTGAGAAGTGGAAGTGTGTTTATCAGTCATACAGCCCCAAGGAGAATCCTCATAGTGTAAAGATAGATTTAAGCCATTATCTTTATCTCAGTTACAAACTCTGCTTTCTTTAACTGTATCATCTAAAATACCATTTAGTCTTAAAACTAAGCTCTGGGACTTTTCATTTAACTTTATTATCTCTTCTGCTTAAACAAAGTTAAAGCAGCTCATTTGGTTATATGGGCTGAAGATATAAAAAATGAATTTTATTGAAACCTACATGCCTTTTAGTGGTTTAATGTTAGTGTGTTTAAATTGATAAAAGCATCAGTGTCAATATGAAAAAGTGAAAATATTTAAACCAACTCTTCCTAAAAACCCTTTGCAGTAAAGGGATACTATACTAACATTTCCATTTTTAAATTACACTTTAAAGGTTCAATCTGTCAGCAGTCAAGGATGTTGCTCCTTTTAAGTGAATGCAAGCATTCTTCTCTTTGTCTTTTAAAGAAAGTGTCAAATCAATCCACTTTATTTTCTGTTGAGGGCGGCTAAGCTAAAGATAATGTTAGTGAAGTCTTCTGTTTACAAAGTGCTGAAGAGAAGACGATGAAGTGATGTTCATGTACCACCTTGAGCTATGCAGTGTTCAAACAGCTTATTAAGCACTCTCTGGTTTGTCTTTACACAAAAAAGACCCTGAAGAAAAACAGAAAATACTCTAAAGTGAAAATCAGAAAATGCTTTAAAAGAGAGTATTTTTTTACATAAAGAGCAGTACCATGTAGAAAGGGTATCATTATTGCAAGTGCCAGTCTTTGTTTGGCTTACCTTTGTTTTATTCTATCAGTTGAGGTTATTCCTGATGATGTGACATTTTTGTAACAGTAAATATATCAGCTTTAGTTCCTGACTGAATCATAATTCTGCTGCTCATGTTAGTAGTTTGTAATTTCATGCCAGATCACTACTTGTTTTCATTTCTGAAAACTTCTGGGGACCCAGAACAATAACAGGAGTGGCTTTTAAGCGGAAGTGTAGGAATGAGGACAGGCCATTACCATGATTTGGGAACAGGGAAGTAGCTAAATACCATAAGTATAAGAACAGGCAGTCTGGAAATTGTCATGGAGCTGGAGTGTAAAGCTTTTACAAGGTCTTTGAAGTTTGTGGCTCTGTCTCCAAATTCCATATGGGAGACAGGGCTAAGAATGAACCTGTTCTGTTTTGGTGGCATTGTGAAGTTTTTCTTCTTTATGCCTCACAGGAGGAGAATAGAAGATGCAAATGAGATATATTTTAGGGGAGGTTAGATATGTGTAATGAAAAGGTTTCTATACTGTCAAGTGCTGTATCAAAAGATTTTAATGAGTTATTAATAGTAATCCTCTTAATAAAACTTCCTGTCAGGAAGAAACAAATGGATCTACAGTGTTTCCTGTTAATTCCCACTTCTAAAACGTGAAATTTCATAGTGTCTTTCAATAAGAGTAAATCCCTCCTATAGGGTGTACAGATGTCTCCTTGGGTGCTGTTTTGACTCTAAGGTCCAAATGTGGATTGCAGTATGTAGCCCATCTTTCCTACTGTTGAATTGTTTTAAGGCTTCCCTTTGTAAATTATGGCAAACTACATTTCTTGTTGTACAGGATATCAGAACTTGCCAGTTCTCAAAGAAAAACACCCTAATTTCATGTGAAGGAAGCAGACTGTCTACCTGTTTCATTACAGCTGTGGGCATCAAGACACACTAAATATCTTTGTGTTAGAATAATTTAATGCAAGATGTGTGTCTGCAAGAACACAGTACATCACATACTGAGAAATTTTCTTGTATATTCCTTGTAAACTCTACTGGGTCTTGTATTTGATCTATGAAGGTAATTTAAAGAAAAAAGGCAAAAGGAGAGTGGGATTTCTGGAGAACACATTGATTTTCACTTCTTTGTTTAAAAAAGATAAACCTGATGTCAAATTTGAGGAGAGGAAGAAGGGGGGAAAGGTGCTGTTTATTTAGGAAGTTCAGTGGATGGGAGAGATCAAGGTTATGCTTATTAACAAGACTGTGGAAGCTAATGAGGAAGCCAACTACTGTCCTCTGAATTTAGTCAAAGGTCAAGTACAAGGTCCTGCACATGGGTCCGGTCAACACCCTGTATCAATACGGGCTGGGGGATGAAGGGATCGAGAGCAGCCTGGCCAAGAAGGACTTGAGTGTACTGATGGATGAAAGATTGGACATGAGCCGGCAATGTGCACTTGCAGCCCTGAAGGTGAACTGTATCCTGGGCTGCATCAAAAGGAGCGTGGCCAGCAGGTTGAGGGAGGTGATTCTGCCCCTCTGGTGAGACCCCACCTGGAGTCCTGCATCCAGCTCTGGAGGCCTCAGCACAGGAAAGACATGGACCTGTTGGAGAGGGGCCAGAGGAGGCCACAAAAATGATCAGAGGGCTGGAACAGCTCTGCTGTGAGGACAGGCTGAGAGAGTTGGGGTTCTTCAGCCTGGAGAAGGCTCTGGGGAGACCTTATTGCAGCCTTTCAATACTTAAAAGGGACCTGTAAGAAAAATGGGGACAGACTTTTTAGCATGGTGTGTTATGATAGGACAAGGGATAATGGTTTTAAACTAAAAGAGGGGAGACAGGCTAGATGGAAGGAAGGAATTTTTTACGATGAGGGTGGTGAAACATTAGAACAAGTTGCCCGGAGAAGTGGTAGATGCCTCATCCCTGGAGACATTCCAGGCCAGGCTGGACGGGGCTCTGATCAACTTGACCTGGTTGAAGATGTCCCTGCTCATTGCAGGGGAGTCAGACTAGATGACCTTTGAAGGTCTCTTCCAACCCAAACTATTCCATGATTCTATACTTGAAACAGAAAACGTGAGGTTACTACAGATGATTTACTGTTCCCTTTGTAACCACCAATTTTGTACTGTTTATAACTCTTTTTGATAGGAGAGGTGGTTTTTCTTCCCATTCTAGCCCCGTCGGCTTCACAGGAGCACAGCTTCCCTGATGGCAGCTATTGCTGATGTAACTGTGCTGGGAAAGTGGTTGAGCTACACTGTCATACCACTGATCTCAAAAGAATGTCATACTTACATTGGAAGTGGGTATTGTAGTAGGTAACCTTGAACAGTCATAGGTTTTGACACCAGGAATTTCTCTGCAGTTCAAGGACTGACAGGAGTTTGCTGCCTGAGATTTTCATAAATAACTTGGTTTATTTTTTTCTGCTTGACACATGAATTCTGTGATGTTACACAACCTCCTGTAAGTTATGAGTATTTTTTATGAAATTCTGTTTAGTTAATGGGATATAAGTTTATATATAAGCATATTAAGAAAATTATGCTGATGCAGCTACTTTTAACTGCAGATTATAATAGGGCATTTTTTACATCTCAAATATTATTTCTTCCTACGAAATTGAGATGCTTGTCAAGAATAAGTGACAGTTTTTTCGTTATTGGTGGGATAGTTTCATGAAAACCTTTAGCAGTTTTCTACATCCATGATTGTAGAAACAGTGTCTTTAGAGAGAACAGTTTCATAACTTCATAAACTGCAGTAACCTTGTCCTTCAAGCTGTAGGTGAATCAACAAATTAACCTTTTTCTGTGGCTTCGTTTTTGTCCTTTGCAAGGAAACTTATTTAACCTAAGAAGTGTATATAAGAACACTTCCTTAACAATTTTGTTTTGTTTTTCCCCCATGACATTTTCCCTCTGTTTGTAACATTGAATGGCCTTTGAACAGTCAAGAGAAACAATGAATTTGTAATATTGGTCAAATCATTTGAATTTGTGGTGGGTCCTTCTCTTTTTTTGTTATCTAGAAAAGAGTATTGGGGATGAAGGGGAAAGGAAGGTCTTAGGACTGTGGCAAAGTAAAAGGTGGTTTAACCTGTAGACCTGAGGCCTCACTGCCTTCTGCAGTCCTTTGACTTTCCCTCATCTTGAACTCTGGACCTCTTGACTGATATGAGAAATTTTCAAGAAGTGGTGGAGAGGCTTACGGTAATTTAATTCTTCATAAATATTGTAAAAATGAGGCAGACTGGTTATACTTGAAAAGCCCCTGCAGCATTCCCACTGTAAACAAGCCAGTAGCTCAACAGAGGTGGAGCTCTGGTAGTTGTTCATAGCAGAGCCACACTGGCAACCAGACTTTGCTAGTTATGATGCTCACACTGTTCTTTTTTCTTTTTTTTCTTTTTTTTTTTTTTTTAATTAATCAGTTACATTTTGTTTTGACTTTGTCTCTGCTAAGGAAGGGACTCAGGGAATGGCCTCTTCAGCTTGCCTAAGGAACCCATCAAGCTTCTCTTTTAAACAACTGAACAACTAAGTACTGAACAATTAAAGCTCAATATTTTGTGCAATTTAAATGTGAGCATAAAATGTTTACAGCTTCAAAGCGCCTCCAGTTTAAAAATCATGCTTCATTTGTTTTTAAGTGCATGGCTAAATTTGTATCATCTAGAGGACAGTGTAGAAAAATAAAATAGATTCTGTAATGGGTGTAAGCTGACCTTATTCAGGCTATGTTTAGCTTACCTGCTATAAATACTGAATCTACTCTGAACAGGAAAATTGGCATCCAGGATCCTAACCTACTTCCTTCAATATGAGAATATCTCCATCATCTTAGAAACAAGGGTATAAATTCCAAACTTCTTTGTGCAAATCTGCACTCCTATGGAAAAAAAAATAATTCTGTACTGCCCAAGTACTCAGCAAAATCACTCAAAAGAGGAGCCATTCACAGAATAGGGCCTGAGAGACCCGGGAAAAGATTCCATCTTTAGTTTCAGATCTTGTATCTGTCCCTTGTGTATAATAGGACAGGTTATTATCCTCTTGTTCATCATGAAGATTAATGTTCAGACCAGCTGAAAATATTACTGTTCTGTGGGGACCTATGGGAAGATCTTCAGACCTGTGTGAACCCAAGTTTAAACTTTTTAAATAGCAGAGCTAATGCCTCATCCTGTTTAGGCACAAATGCCTCTTCTGCCATCATCTCCTCTGCGATGCTGCTGCAGGAGAGTGAGGACGCCCTGCAGCTCTGCATTATTTGTGATGTCTTTTGTACAGACTTCATTGCTAGATGCTAAAGTATGCAGGGAAAGCGCCTGAGCCATTAACTCCTACTCAGATGAAGTAAATACAAAATAGCATCACCCGTTAATGGAAATGGTGATTTTTTAAAACTTCCCTTTCTCTGTTTTGTGCAGAATGTTTTCCCTTAAAAATCTGTGATTCTTTCCTTAAAGTCTGATACCCAAGTTTAACACAATGTAGTGGAAATAAAAATAGGCAGAAAATTAGTCTTAAAGAAGCATGAAGGGTGTTGGTCTCTTCTCCCAAGTAGCAAGTGATAGGATGAGAGGAAATGGCCTCAAGTTGTGCCAGGGGAGGTTTAGATTGGATATTAGGAAAAAATTCTTCACAGAAAGGGTTGTCAGGCATTGGAACAGGCTGCCCAGGGAAGTGGTGGAGTCACCATCCCTGGAGGTGTTTTAAAGGCTTTTTGATGAGTTTCTTAGGGACATGGTTTAGTGCTAGAGTTAGGTTAGGTTATAGTTGCACTCGATGATCCTGAGGGTCTCTTCTAACCAAAATGGTTCTATGGTTCTATGAAAGAAAAGATGCTTCTGGTTTAGGAGGCCACAGGAAAAGATCTTTCCTCTCATAGTGCTGAAGTTGGCTTTCTCTGCTCCTCCAGGTGTCAGTACCTGTGGACTGCTGATGGAGTGTTTCATATAGCAAGCCTTGTCTACAGAAAATCTGCCCTGTTGCCTTGAAATACCACAGGTTTGTTTAGCCTCCTTTGTAGGCTTTCCAAGGGTCTCAGACCAGCATCTCTGCAGGATCTGAAACAAAACCACACAGAGATGTGGTGGGGAAGGAAAAGAAGCTTTTGGCTGCCAGGGGCTACAGCCTGTGGGGGACCCATGCTTGGAGCAGTTTGTTTCTGAAGGACTACCTCATGGACAGGACCCCATGCTATAGCAGGGGAACAACATGAGAAGGAAGTAGAGGCAGAGAGGAGCAAGTGTGCAGAGACCAAAGTCTCCCATTCCCCTGTACTGCTTGGGGAAGAAGGGAGACAGAGTCAGAAACAAAGGAGTGAAGTTGAGCCTGGGGAAAAAAAAAAAGGATGGTGGAAAGGTGGGTTTAGTTTTGTCTTTCTTTTTTTCTCTCTAACTTGATTTTTAATTGGCAATAAATTAAATTAATTTTCCCCAAGTCTAGTCTGTTTTACCTGTGATGGTAATTGGTAATTAATGATCTCCCTGTCCTTGTCTGAACCTGTGAGCTTTTTCATCTTATTTTCTCCTGCTGTCGTGTTGAGGAGGGGGAGAGAGAGCAAGCAGCTGGGGTGGGTGCCTGGCTGCCAGCCAAGGTTAACCCACCGAAGGACTGTAAAGAAAATCAAAGGGAAGTTGTCAGAGCTCATGGAGGTGTGCCAAGGTGCACATACTCTCATTGATATGTATGATGATTAAGGGAGTGGAGCATCTCCCTTATGAGGAAAGGCTGAGGGAGCTGGGTCTCTTTAGCTTGGAGGAGAGGAGACTGAGGGGTGACCTCATTAATGCTGATAAATATGTGAAGAGTGTGTGTCAGGAGGATGGAGCCAGGCTCCTCTTGGTGACAACCAACGGTAGGACAAGTGCCAGTGGGTACAAAGTGGAACACAGGAGGTTCCACTTAAATGTGAGAAGAAACTTCTTCTCAGTGAGGGTAACAGAGCACTGGAACAGGCTGCCCAGGGAGGTTGTGGAGTCTCCTTCTCTGGAGACATTCAAAACCTGCCTGGACACATTCCTGTGTAACCTCATCTAAGTGTTCCTGCTCCGGTGGTGAGATTGGACTAGATGATCTTGTGAGGTCCCTTCCAATCCCTAACGTTCTGTGATTCTGTGATATCCTGTTTGTGGGCTAGCAGGCAGAACTTAGAGCGTCCCTGATACATCAGGTGCTGAGTAGCCAGGGATCTTCCTGTACAAGACTGGGATGCAGTCCAGGCAAGGCTCCCCAGTCCGGATGGCGAATTGTATCCCTTTGGCAGAATAACAGAGGCTTTTAGGGAGAGTCTTCACAGCAAAGAGCCTCTTCCCTATGCAGTGCCTTTCCCACCCACTGTCCCTGCAGGGCTGGGTTAAACTTCAGCACAGGCTGCAGGTCAGCTCTGGTTGAAAAGCGTGGGATGACAGGCGTCAGCACGGTGGGGTGGGGATCCTGCTGGCAGGGAAGCAGTGGGTTGTAGCCGTGTTGTCCTGCTGATCTTGTGACAACACGGAAACATGTTGGAGGGAGGGGAAGGAAGGCTGCTTCAAGACTGACAGCCAGAGTTAAGTGAAATGTAATATAAAGCTCACAATGAACAGATTCTCTTGAAGAAGATGGGATAACTTTTTTTTTCCTCCCTTGAGTTGTTCATAGATGGGAGTTTTTAGTTAGTTTTTCTTTTTTGTTTTTTTATGTTTTTTGTTATCACTCCTGGAGGCACTATGTGAAGAGATTAAAAACGCAGCGTGTGCCAAACACAGCTTTTGGCACTAGATGAGAGTGGATATGAGATTGTTGAAGAGATTTTTCTAGACCATTTTAGCATAATCTTTTGAGGGCCTCTTGGATTGCTGCTAATACAAATCCAGGTCTTGCTTTCTTAGGGATATGATAGTTTACAGTGATTGGTTTTACATTTCCATGGGGGTGATACCTCAGTACACACTGTGGGTTACAGTGGTTCAGCTGTGAGGACAGGTTAGCCTCATGCTTGTGAATGTCTTTTCACACTGTTTTAAAAGACAAAAAGATTTTATGGTGTTTCAGAAGACATGTTTGATAGTCCTGGAGTCCTTGTTCACGCACAGAATTAATGTGTCAGGGTCAAGACCAGCACACATTTTCCTCTAAAGCCTCAGTGAGCAGATCGCTCTAAGAGTTTTAGTGCACTTTTCCCTACTCACAACAGCATCGTAACAGTCTGGAGTAGAGACAAGCCCTTCACCCAGAAAATTCAAGGCAATAAGGAGTTCCAGTGACCGTGATCTCACACGCAGCACAAACTGTAGAGCTGTGCTCCAGTTGACCAGCAGTAGCAGAGCGGGAGTTATTGCTGTCCCTACTCTACCTGGGGCACAGGGAGTACTGTTTGATCAAGGTCATACAGGAATATTCAGCACAAGAGCAAGCAGTCAAATTCAGATTGCTTGGGCTCCAGCAGTTCACCTGGATTTTGCAGATTAGGTTTCTGTAAGTAAGAATAAAGTCAATGGTTATGAAGTTCATGTTCCACAAAATTTATACCAGATGATGTTATATACGCCCTCAAACGTTCCATTTACCTGCAGGAAAGAGCAAAGCCAAAGCACTGAAATGAAATCAAGGCATTTGACCAGAGATATAAACACAAATCAACAGTGAGAACCAAGAGTAAAATGTTTCCAGCTACTCAAATCTGTGACTGGATTTTGAGATTATCTTTCCGTTTTCCATCTTACCATCATACATATTACATGGTTTAAGCAGACAAATGCAATCTGTTTGCATGCTTATTGGCATTAGCAGAAAGACTTAACTTCTTATTTGAAATAAAAAGAGCTACAAAAAGAGAAAGCAGTTGGGTAAAAATGTCAGAAAATGAACACAAGTAAGAAATCCTTTATGAAGGAGCTGAAAATAGAACATAAAGATTAGTGGAATCAGTGAGGTGACGATGAAGCTGACTGAAGGTTATCATCTCAGGTATACAGACAGGATGGCAGCTTTTGGCTGAAAGCTCTTGTTCCCATGAAGAGTCAAATGGCTCAAGCAATGAGAAAAATTCTGGCTAAAGAGGATTCTACCTGAGCAAAGTTAAGATGCAGTTGTGTGGCTGAGGATATCAGTCCCGTAGGAGATGAAAGCCATGTCTTCTATGTAAAACACTGAGCTAGAGAGCCAGTATCATCGACTAAAATGGACAATATCTTGCTACATGTTCAGCATTGGGTTGGAGATTTCAATAGTTTATTAAATTTACGTAGCAGTTTTGTGGATGATATAAAAAAAAATGACTGTGGTCTGGCCAGCACAAGAGCTCTAATACAGTTGTTGTGAGAATGAGCTGAAATCTACTCTGGCTCATTTGTTATCAAGGAAAGTGCTTGCTGTGTTTTAAAGTCTTCAGTGCTGAAGCTGATGCAGAAACCAGAAAGGATTTTTGTAAACTGGTCAATATTAATAAAGTGTCAAAGCGATAAAGCAATAATAAATGTAGCATTCACACTACACTTGTTTGCTTTTCAGCATATACTTCAATATATGTGTATCAGCATATAATGTAGTTAAACGTACTATATGTGTTACTACAAGAATCTTATTCTCTGTATCATATTCCTCCAGAATTTTAGATCAAAGGGAACAGGCTTTTGAATGGCAGGAAATTAAGAAAGGCGGTGAGAGGTGAAAAGATATCAGTGAAGTGAGAAGGTGATAAAAGGAAGCTATGTTCAAATCAGATGCAATATCTGACCTGTAATTGGCTTAGAAATGTCTTAGATATTAGCAGTAGATGATCTCCATGGTCTCAGAGGGAGGAAGAATTATTCATGGCCCCGGGGCTTTTATGACATCTTGATTACTGTTACCTTCCCTTTTTCCTTCAGGGGAGGTCTTTTCCACGGTTTGTTCAGTGCTACTGGTTGTTGCCAGCAGATGTTCCCTTTCGCCTGCCCACCTCTCTGAGACTTGGGCATGTTTGTTTGCATGTTGTCTGCCTGAAACTGAGATCATGTGGAAGAAAGTCCTGAATTGTCTGTCCAGAGCCCTACCCGTACACCAGGGAGAGGATTTCTTATCAGAGATAATGAGCAGAGTCCTTTGCTGTCAGCTTGAGCCTTGGACTTCGCTCTTGGATGTCATGGCGATGCTGACATTACAAAGCTAGATATTGCACGCTTTTCACCCACCTCAGGCAGTTCCCAGCTTCCTATGTCCTTTCACCCATCTCCTCAAATAGATGTTCCTCAATTATACAGTGCAAATCATCTTTGTATTTAACCCATCCGTGCCACCAAGAGGAATGTCAGCTGAACCGGTTTTCACAGAAAGATCGCATTTAGCAAGCCTGCAAACAGTTTACAGCAAGTTGTCCATTTCAGTGGTTTCTGTGAGAGTGGAAGCAGGAACCTGAGGAGCTTCATTCTGATGTGGTGGCAGCTTCAACCCCCCTTACTGCACCCTCTAATTACAGCTTAGAGGAGAAGGAAGAAGAACATCCCTGAATTGCCAGCTCAGTCTTTCTTTATGCTTCCCTTCTTCTTTTAACTGTTCAGTAGTGACTCCTAAATCTCTTTCAAGAGATGCTAATGCAGAATTGTATCATTTAAAGATGACTGAATCCCACCCATAGATGTTCAACTCTCTCATTTAAAGCTTGCTTACCTTTAAAGATACTGTGCAGTATGTTTAGGTCAGATTATAGATAGTCTGAGAGAATATGGTGCAATCTCCATTGTGCCTGCAATGATCTCAGCTTTTCTTTGTAGTTATTTAGGACTTTTTGTCCTTTTTTTTTTTTTTCAGGAAATGAGTTGCACTGTGTGAAAACAAATTGTGTAAGGGGGCTGGTGACAGGACATTTAAGTGAAGCATGGACATTTCCATTGAAGTACAGTGTGTTAGTCAAATGCTACCTGCTGGGCTGATTAGCAGTAACAGTATAATTCTGTAGCCTGTGTTGTACAGGAAATCATAGCAGAAAATGAATGGCCTTTCCTGCCTGTAGTGTGGGAATATATAAATGTCTTGTGCTTTGATGTTCACTTTGTCTTAGGTTCTGGAATGACCAAGAGTCTTGTATGTGCTTTCATAGCACATCCATTTTCTTAAGTGCTTGGCAGAGTAAGAGGAGCAGGGGCTGCTGGAAGGAACTGATTAGTTTGTTTGTGATTTTTATGTTGTGTTTTCGTTGTTTTTGGTTTTGTTTTGTTTTGTTTTTAACAGAGATGATAGCTTTAGGATGAAAAAGCTCTTGAGGTTTTGTTGGACTTGGCCTCTCTGTGTTTCTGTTAAATAAACAAACCTTCAAATCAAGGCTTTAAAAGTCTCACAATGTCTGGATGTCTGTTACTGCTGCCAAGACTATTCAGTGAAAGGCAGGACTGTCAGTGACCACAGAAGTGCAGATTTTTAGCTTTTTTATCTGCCTACTCCTCATACTCCAGCTGGGTTTGTTTGCATACCTGTCACATACTTGTATTTTTCATTTTCACAATTCACGCAAACCCAAAACAGTAGCCACGTGCCCTTTTAATATATCCTTATTAGCCTTCTCCCAACAAGCCACAACCCCAAACCTCTGCTTTATGAATGCCTTTTCAACAAATCTACTCCATGCTAAAATGATTTTATTTTCTTACTTTTTGAGCACCAATGTACAAGGTCACTGTATTGTTGCTATTGAATAAGGAGTAGGACTACTGGATCACTTCTGTCATACTTTAAAATATAGAAATTGTTACAATTTTCTTCAACTTACAGTGCTCTGGCAATCTCTGTCACAAAAAGGTGCAGTCAGCAAGCACTTCATTGTTTCAAATAGGTCTTGTACTTTGCAGTAAGTACATGTGTGTGAATACCAGAGCAGGATTTTTCTGACATAGTGAGAGTTTTACAAGGGGAAGAAGACACATTGAGAATGTTATTGTATCATTTTAATTAAGAATCCGAGGGAATTCTGCATTTCCTTCATTCTTACCTTTTAAGCTGTAGATAACATCAAACCCAAAACAAACCAGTTCATCTATGGTGAGTTCATCTATCTTCTTTATACCAAGAAACTATACAGTAGTAGTTTTTGAAGCCTGAGCTAGGCTAATATTTAAGTTTCAGTCCCATTACTCACATGAAAAACAACATTCATGTGGATCCTGATCCTTTTCAAAGCCACCTTAACTGCACTGTGGTTCCAGGTTAATGCAGCAGATTTTCCCCGTGGCCTCTGTAAGGGCGGGGGGGCATTTTTACCCTTAGTTGTCTGGTAGGGAACTGCAGGTGGTGAGTCATTTTAGTAGTCTTATTTTCAGGGAATTGATCTACCCTTTTAAATCACAGCTATCACCAATCAAATGAGCAGTTTGTTTCTACACGGGGATCAGCAAAATGGAAAAACGTATTATGGCTTAGCTGGGAACACATGCTTTTTGCCTTTTGCTGTTTTGTTTCCTGTTTAAGTTTTCCTACCATTCATATTCTACTGGCTGTACGTTAGGTATGTGTGATCTCTAATCTGCACTGAACATACATGCTGTCTGCAGTACAAGAGGATTTTTTTTGTTTCAGTGTTTGCTGCTAATATAATGTGTTTTATTGATCCATTCTGGCTTCTCAAGTATTTTTCTGGTGGTGATGAGAAAGGTGGTGTAATTCTTCACCAAAAGGAAAAGAACTTAATTTTCATGCAAACCAATATTCTGCAGAATCATAAAGTCCTAGCCCTGGTAATAAAAATAGAAGCTGATGCTATTAATACATCATTCCAGATACACAGAGCACCATTATGTGGCTCCTGGGTTGAGTAAAATTTCATATAATCACAGTAGCCGTAGACTTAAGCCCTATAAAGTTGGAAACTTCACCAGATGGCCATTGTCAAGGCAGCTTCTAAAGACTTTAGAGCTGCAATGTGTTAGGGCTCTAGATATGACTTAGTGGTAGCTTTTTAAAATACAATTACTGAACATAACTGATCCACATTATGGAAGTAATAATAATGATACTTGGCACTCAGTGACCTTTTGTCTGAGGACCCAAAAGCTCTTAACCAAGGCTTCTAAATACTCCCTTTCTGATTATAGGAAATAAAGTGTTCAGAGATCTGATGGAGTGTGAGAGTGTTGAGCAGCAGCAGTCAGATTCCATGGCCTCTTTCAAGCAGTCATGCCGTGCTCTGTGTGGGACTGGGACAGAAGAGCCCTCCTGTCCCTGACAGCTGGAGGATGATGTGCCAGTTGCTTGAGGTGGAACCTCCTACTTGTATAGTACTTTTAATCTTGGGTAGAGGCAGCCTGTGAGTGGGATTGATTGTACATTAAAATGCTGTGTGGCAGGAACGGCATACAGTGGCTCTAACCTGAAATTTCCTTTATTTGCTCTGTGAAACGTGAGGATAATACTGAAATGTTGTTAACATCTGGAGATGAAAGATACTACAGCTCAGATACGCCACACTTAGCTGAGAAGCTTAGGTGTGGAGTGATAGATTTTAAGCTCTATATATTCAGGGCAGACAGATAAGTACCTGCAAAGACTGGCCTGTATTTTAGAGAGAACAGTTATGTCTTTTTTTTGAAGTACCACATGTTGGCCATGAATTTACTGAGCTTTAATACTCAACCTCAAAAATCACATAATGGTATTTATCGGTAATGGCAGTAAATAACTGTATTTGACATTTGCTTTTATATAGTCAGTAGTTATTTTTTCTTTTTTTCTTTTTTTTTTTTCCCCAAAATGATTTTATTGTTCATTTTCAGGGTCTAGAGATCAAGCTTGAGAGTCTTCTTAGTGACTGCTGTTGTTTTATCTTTTAGATCGACCTGATTGTGACTTTGGGCGGACTTGGAGGACGCTTTGATCAAACAATGGCATCAGTGGAAACGCTTTTTCATGCAACAAATATAACTCCTGTTCCAGTGATACTTATCCAGGAGTGCTCACTGGTTTACCTGCTTCAACCTGTAAGTGTTGTGAAAAGTTACTTCATAATAAATCTGACCTTCCACCCACCCTGACCATATAATGCTCATTTTCTTAATTGTATTCTATAGGCTCAGAGCCTAAATATAAAATATATTGCAGGCGTGTGGACAGCAAACAATGGGCTCTGCATTCTTGCCTTGGAAAAGATTGTGTTTAATTTGTTCAGGATATATTTATTTAAAACTGGAGGAATATAGAAATCCAGAAGCTATGAAAACTGAATTTGGGTAAATATAGGTTTTCATTATAAATGGACACCAAAAAAAAAAAAAAAAGGTTTTAAAACTTTTTAGTTAGATTCCACTCATTTTAGATTTAGCACACAGCCCTTTTGCATGTTGAGTAGAAATAAGGATGTCTGCAGTAAGAGAAACAAAAGAAAGATGCAAGAGGAAGATACGTTGGAGTTCCTGACAAACATGTCAGACAGAGCTCCTATGTGGTCTGGATGGTGCAGTTCATTATGACGGGAATCCAGCTAGAATCAATGAGGGAATTTATTTAAGATGTATTATTTTTGTGTTTTTTCAGGTCTATTATTCCATTTATTGATTCATAAAACAACTCACACAAAAGATATTGCTGAGCTTCTGCTTCTAAATTAAATTAATGGTAAATGTAAGCATCAAAGAGTCTTCTCTAACAGTGATTCATTTATTTGTTTGGAAATCTCTTTTCTTCATGTCAGGGTTTCTAAAAGCTTAACTAACTTTCCCTTTTTATGTTGCAAAGCTTATTTCATGAAAATAAATAACATTCACAGATAGATTTGACAAAACCCTGCACCACACATACTTCATTGTAATTTGAGAAAAGCATTAATAAGGTTCTATGAGATTATGGATTTAAATCCACAGGGGCAGATGCTGTATTAACAACTTTGAAGCATTGTGTCTGCAGGAAAGATAGTAGACACAGGAGTTCATTTGCCAATAGGACGAGGAATACTGATCATCAGTTGCACAGCTAAATGAATAGAGGCAGAAGAGTGAGGGAGAGAGAGGGCTTAAGTATAACTGTGGTTAAAATCTGAAAGTGAGGAGTAGCTCACTTGTGATTGACCTGGGGGTGCAGTACTTCACTGACCACTGTAAATTAATTTTAGGATATTTTAAGAACATACTGAAGAGCTGAAGTAAGATGGAGAATTCCCAATTTAGCTTACAAAACTCTTACTTGGACTGGGAAGGCTTTTCATTCTTTTCATTCATCTTTTCTATAATTTGCTTTAAAATGCCATGCCTAAGGTTGCTTTCAAAAGAGTCTTCAATGAATAATTAAACCCTTTCCAACTTGAAAAAGAATGTGATTTGTGCATTTAAGCGGCAGACTGTTAATTGTTTGGACTTTCTGGGAACTTCTTTATATTTTGTTTGTAATAGTGCCATATGAGAAGCATTTAATACTTTTTTCTAGGGGGGCGAATTCCACAGGATATTATTTTTTTCTGCCATTCTGGCTGCATTGCAGCTTCATTGCCAGTAGCTGACGTGTAACTTCAGGCTGTTTTTTAGCCTTGAGAAAAAGGGTGGATATAGAGGGCAGGCCATTTAAACAATCTTAATGCTAACTTTGACACTGAATTGTTTTTCATTGTTGGTTTAAACTTGTCACTGTCAGTATCTTCAGTTAATTGTCATGGTATGTCCAGCTAATAACATTAATCTCGCATAATTTAGAAAAAAATCAAGTGAGTAGTTTATACACAGAAAGAAGTGAGGATCCTAAACCTGGGAGTACTCTTTTATTGTTGAGAATTCAGCGTGGTATTTTTCTCTTGTAAACACCAAAGTCATGGCATTTTCTCTTTTTTCCCCCTCTCTCCTTTGTAATTTAAAATCAAGGTAGGAGGGAGTTGAACACAGTGGGACACCCACTGACTTTTTAAAATGCAATGCTGGAAACTGTGCAACAAATGAAGCAAGGTTTTGAGATTCAAATGCTAATGCAAATGATGAAGTTAAGAGCATTATACTTTCCCTATAAAATTTGGATGTGAAACCTTTCTCTCTTGGGGAAAGAGAATCTGATCTTTGGATGAAATATATGAGAAAAGTATAACCAAGTTTTTGCTTCAAATAATATTAGCCCTCTGCTTACTGTAGTGGGAGACTAGTATTGGTTCTCAGTCATGTGTACCTAGGCAGAGGCTGAAATATTTGGACAGAGCAGAGAAACTGGTAATCCCATAAACAGCTCTAGGCAGGATACAAAGGTGAATAACAAGTCAAGCTGCTGAATTTTTAGTTACTAATGCAGAAACTAAGAGGAGGATCATGTGAGTGGATATCTGAGTACACCATAAAATCTATTAAGTAGTTGCTTTGGAAGAGAGTTATTTCACATTATTATAGTGTTGATATAGAAGAGCATAGCAGAAGAAATATGTCAATATTTAACACACTCATAACGGTCCACAGTGTTATCTGAAACAGGCTTATAGACTTAGCAAAATCTTCAGGATGATAGAGGAAGATAGTGAGGACAATGCCCGATTTGGAATTCACTGCAGACTACCAAGCCAGGAGGATCAGGTAAACAAAGCCTTTTTTCATCAGCCAATAAAATTAGCTAAGTACTGAATGTAAGAGTAATTGGAATTTTGAGTCCTGAGGCCATCTCTTGGGAAGTAGATGGTGTGTTTTTGAAATATATTGGGAAAAATGTTTTGGCATGGAAACTGAAGAAAACTACAAAGAGGCAAACTATTTTATATTCATTTCTGACCTGTAGGGTAAACTATGCTGGAGGTGGACAAAAGGAAAAAGTTGGGAATACTTACACCCCATAAATGTCAGTCTCCATTGACGCTATGGAGAAATTAGAGGATAGGCTGAGATCTAGATATACACTGTATCACAGTATCACAGTATGTTCTGGATTGGAAGGGACCTCAAAAGATCATCTAGTCCAATCCCCCTGCTGGAGCAGGAACGCCTAAGTGAGGTTACACAGGAACTTGTCCAGGTGGGTCTTGAATGTCTCCAGAGAAGGAGACTCCACAACCTCCCTGGGCAGCCTGTTCCAGTGCTCTGTCACCCTTACTGAGAAGAAGTTTTTTCTCAAATTTAAGTGGAACCTCTTGTGTTCCAGCTTGATCCCATTGCCCCTTGTCCTATCATTGTTTGCCAACGAGAAGAGCCTGGCTCCATCCTCATGGCACTCACCCTTTATATATTTATAAACATTAATAAGGTCACCCCTCAGTCTCCTCTTCTCCAAACTAAAGAGACCAAGCTCCCTCAGCCTTTCCTCATAAGGGAGGTGCTCCACTCCCTTAATCATCTTGGTTGCCCTACGCTGGACCCTCTCCAGCAGTTCCTTGTCCTTCTTGAACTGAGGGGCCCACAACTGGACACAATATTCCAGATGGGGTCTCACCAGGGCAGAGTAGAGGGGAAGGAGGACCTCTCTTGATCTACTAACCACTCCCCTTCTAATACATCCCAGGATGCCATTGGCCTTCCTGGCCACAAGGGCACAGTGCTGGCTCATGGTCATCCTGTTGTCCACCAGGATCCCCAGGTCCCTTTCCCCTACACTGCTCTCTAATATGTAATTTCCCAACCGATACTGGAACCTGGGGTTGTTCCTGCCCAGATGCAGGACTCTACACTTTTCCTTGTTAAATTTAATCAGGTTATTCCCCGCCCAACTCTCCAGCCTGTCTAGGTCTCGCTGGATGGCAGCACAGCCTTCTGGCGTGTCAGCCACTCCTCCCAGCTTAGTGTCATCAGCAAACTTGCTGATAGTACACTCTATTCCCTCGTCTAAATCGTTAATGAATATATTGAATAATACTGGCCCCAGTACTGACCCCTGAGGCACTCCACTAGATACTGGTCTCCAACTAGACTCCGCACCATTGACTACCACTCTCTGGCTTCTCTCCTTAAGCCAGTTTGTAACCCACCTCACTACTCTATTGTCTAGACCACACCTCCGCAACTTAGCAACTAGGATGCTGTGGGAGACTGTGTCAAAGGCTTTACTGAAGTCAAGGTAGACCACATCCACGGCTCTGCCATCATCCATCCACCTTGTAACATTCTCATAAAAGGCTATGAGGTTGGTCAAGCATGACTTACCCTTGGTAAAGCCATGCTGACTGCCCCTAATAACTTTCTTATCCTTGATATGCCTTGAGATAGCACCAAGGATAAGTTGTTCCATTACTTTCCCAGGGACAGAGGTGAGGCTGACCGGTCTATAGTTACCCGGGTCCTCCTTCTTGCCCTTTTTGAAGATTGGAGTGACATTTGCTTTCCTCCAATCCTCGGGCACCTCTCCCGTTTCCCAAGACTTGGCAAAGATGATGGAGAACGGTCCAGCAATGACTTCAGCCAGCTCCCTCAGCACCCGCGGATGCATCCCATCTGGACCCATGGATTTATGGATGTCCAGACTATTTAATTGCTCCTTAACCCAGTCCTCATCGACTAAAGCAAGCTCCTCCATTGACCTGGCTTCATCTGGGGTCTCAGGGGTACAGGGCTCCCCAGGACAGCCTCCGGCAGAGTAGACAGAGACAAAGAAGGCATTCAGTAATTCTGCCTTCTCTGTATCTTCCGCCACCAGGGCACCCACCCCATTCCTCAGTGGGCCTACATTGCCTCTGGTATTAGTTTTATCCGCTATGTATTTGAAAAAGTTCTTTTTGCTGTCCTTGACCCCTCTCGCCAGCTGTAATTCTAAGGAGGCCTTGGCTATCCTAGCTGCCTTCCTACATCCTCTAACAGCAGCCTTATATTCTTCCCAAGTGGCCAGCCCCTGCTTCCATGACCTGTAAACTCTCCTCTTCTGCTTGAGCATACCCAATAGATCCCTATTCAACCATGCAGGCCTCCTGGCTCCCTTCCTTGACTTCCTACGTGTGGGGATGCTCTGATCCTGAGCGTGGAAGAAGTAATCTCTGAATGCAATCCAGCCCTCTTGGGCCCCTTTTCCTTCAAGCAGTCTTGCCCATGGGATTTCCCCCAGCAATTGCTTGAAAAGGCCAAAGTTAGCCCTGCTAAAGTCCAGAGTTGCAATTCTACTTGCTATTCTGTTCCTGCCACACAAGATGCTGAACTCCACCATCTCGTGGTCACTACAACCCAGGCAGCCCTCAACCTTTACTGCTTCGACCAGACCCTCCTTGTTAGTGAGGATGAGATCCAGCAGTGCACCTCTCCTGGTTGGCTCCTCCACCATCTGCATGAGGAAGTTCTCATCAATGCACTGGAGGAACCTTCTGGACTGTGGCTGGCTGGCTGAATGGTCCTTCCAGCAAACATCAGGGAAGTTAAAATCACCCACAACAACCAGGGCCTGTGACTGCGAGGCCACTCTCAGCTGCCCATAGAAGGCCTCATCAACTTCCTCAGCCTGATCTGGTGGCCTGTAACAGACACCCACAACAGTGTCACCCCTGCCAGCCTGCCCCTTGATCCTGACCCATACACTCTCAACTCGCTCATCATCCACTCCTGGGCAGAATTTAGTACATTGTAGTTGCTCTCTCACATAGAGAGCAACTCCACCACCACGCCTGGCTGGCCTGTCTTTTCTGAAAAGGGCATAGCCATCCATGACCACATTCCAGTCATGTGAACTGTCCCACCATGTTTCTGTAATTGCCACCAGGTCATAATCTCCCAGCCGAACACAGGATTCTAACTCCTCCTGCTTATTCCCCATGCTGCGCGCATTGGTGTACAGGCATTTCAGGGAGCGAGCAGAGCACTCCCATTTCTCCCTAGGAGCATAGGAGGCCACCTGGTCCTCATCAGTTTTAGAATGCTGCCCCACTGGGACAAGCCCAGCTACAACCCCATCCCCCTTCGAGCCTAGTTTAAAGCTCTCCAAATGAGCCCAGCTAATTCCTGCCCCAGCATTCTTTTGCCCCTCTGAGATAAACCTTTCCCACGTGACACTGTCCGGACTGGTGTCTTATAGAACCAACCATTATCAAAAAATCCAAAGCCCTGCCTGTAGCACCACTCTTGGAGCCAACCATTTAGAGAATGAATTTTCCTATTCCATCCCACATCGTCACTTGAAGATGGAAGGAGTGAAGAAAAGATCACTTGAGCCCCTGAGTCTTTCACTGTAGGCATCTAAATTTAAATAAATGAATTCCAATATAGGCGAAGTTAATAAACACAATAAGAAAAGAAAGCCATGAAAGGCGCTGCACCTATGGAAGGGCCCAAATAATGTGAATGTAGTCTGTAACTACAGAAGTTGTAAGCTGACAGTGAAAATTTTTCTCTCATCTGAATGGGAAAGGAAAACTAATGACAAACAGCCTAAATTTAATGCATCTTTTGCTCAGTCTTCACTAAAGCAAAATATTCCTTTGAGCAGATAACCAATATAGTAAAAATCAGTCTCAAAGTCCAAAGACTTTAAATTGCTTCAGAGAAAAGGCAAATAAAATATTGAGCTGCTTTTGATTTTGCCAACTCCAAGGGCTGTTAGATTTCTGTGCCATGCAACACTAATTAGGTTGAGAGTCAGAAACAGGGGGACTGTGTAAGAATTCCAGGATGTTATGCTTGCTCTGAAGCATTTTCTGATGTGATGACTGGAATTAAAAAAAAAATAAATGAAAGAAAGAAAAAGTAAAAAGGTATCTCTTTACTGAATAGCTGTCATATTTCTTTCTGTCCTGGCAGGAGGGAGGAAAGCCTGAATTCTTAATAAGGAGTAATCATTCTTTATAAGCAGGATATTTTATGCAACAGTCCATACATTTTATGCTTGAAATTTTGGTAATATCAATTACCATTAAAATATACCCTGGCTGAAGAGCATTAGACCCTTAGAGGCATGTTTATCATTCTAGCCATGCTCAATATGAATGGCTTAAGGTTTCACATACATACTTTCTCATTTTCTGGTGGTGTGCTTCTTGGGAGTACAGAAACATTAGCTTCTGTACACTGAGCATAAATTATCTTTTATCTGTGAATTTTATGGCAGTTTGTAATACAAGGTAATAGGATTTATGACCAAGAAATGAGAAGATGTCCAAGAGTTAATGAGGCCTGTCTTTTACATTATACTGAGCAGTTCGGTTTTCCCCATGTAGGATTCCAGCCCTGGGATGTAGAGGGAAAGAATTGCTACCTGCACGTGAAAATGTATTACAGCAGCGTATTTTTGTCACTTAGCTGACTCTTTTGAAAGACTATGTGAATACTTTGATAACCCTTTTTCTTGCACACAGCTTTTCTTCTGAGTGCCTGCCTTCCCTATGAGAAATGATGAATAATTTAACATCATGGATAGTAGTCCAGCAGCTAAATATGAGCAATCTGTATCATGAGTCCCATTCCTTATTCTGGGCTCTGTACTACCATTTTGTTGAAGAGAAGTAAATTGCACAGGGTTTTGATCTCACAGTGTCCTAGTTTGTAAACTGGATAAAACCCACGCTCTTCTCCAAATGGGTGCTATGGGGCTCATTTAAGGTTTTTACAAAACACCGTTACATCCTCTGCTCTGCACCAAGGTGGAACATGGTATTATGGTAATAGTAACAACGGTATTAATAAGGCCCTTAATTAACATATATATTGCAACAGTGGGCTGTGTCGCTGATTAATTATCGTGGTCCTAAGCACAGTCTTAGTGAGGCAGCATCATTCCTGCAGACAGTGCCTGGGTACAGTTTGGTGTTATCATGGGCCGGTAGCTGCTAACTAAGCGTTTGGAGGGTACTGCCTTGTCTTGGGGACAGGAGAGAACAGTGTGGGTGTATGAGCAATGCTGTGCCCATTGACTTGAGGTCCAGAAGGTATTACCTGGACTATTTAACAGATGCAGAGAGAGTGACTACGTGTGGAGATCTGCTCCTAGATGGGGACACTGCAACAGATACAAGTGAGGGAAAGTACAAGACTGGAAACTTTACTGGAGGTTGTTGCTGCAGTTCCCTAGGCCAATGTTATTTGTTTTACTTTGTGTTCATGCCTGTAAAGTTTAATGGGAAGTTCAAGTTATATAGCTTCAACTTCTGAGTTTTCTTCTGGCAGGCAGTTCCTTGAGTTTTGCTGAAACTTCAAGAATGAATTATGAGATCAGTTCTGTACCACCTCATATGTGTAAGAAACAGATCTGGCTTGTACTGGCACTCAGTGGAGAAAATCCTTTATGTGTGTCTGTCTTCTGGGGAATAACTTTGGAATTTGGAAATCTGGGTATGGCCTTCCATGTCTTCTTGTTCATTCTGCGAGTAGATTCAGTTGCAAAATGGTCCTAGTTGCCAGGGAAGGAATTTAAACCTGTATTTAATGTTTAGACAAAATATTTAAACATATAGTTAATACTTAAAGTATTTATTGTCCTGAAAGGCTGTCTTTCCTGTTTGGTATCTGCTGTCAAAGAGCACTGTTGAAACTTAATCTGGATGACAAAGCAGTGAGCCTTTGTGTCTCGAGGTCCTTGTAGGTCGCTTGAATGAGCATCTATAGAATTCGCAAATATGCAGCTTCTTGTTCTTTGATAAATACATCTTTTTGTGACTTTTTCTATGAGAAAGCCAGCCATTCAACTGGACAGAAACATTGCCATGTAAAAAATATTAGCAGTGGAAAAGTGTTACTCAAGCCCTACTCTGAGAGCCTGACTCCTTCACAGAAACCCTTGCAAAAAGGGGGTTTATGCTTCCAGAGCTTCAGTAGCGCATTTAAATGGCTTCTCAGAAAATAAGTTGCTATGTTGGTAGTTTAACTGCCTTTGTTTCCTTCCTTGGTAAGAAACTTTGAGTATTTGGTTACAGCTCAACTTCTGAACCCGTGTTTTTCTTCTTGCCTGGGAAAATCCAGCTGGGATAACCATCGTTCCGTCATTCTTATCATGTGTCTTTGTAGGGCCTGTGTAGATGGGACCTTCAAAAGGCTCGAGGTCCTGGAAACTCAGCTGTATTCCATGGTAATTTATGGCTATGAAGCTGTGTTGCTTCATGTTTACCGCAGGGTTTCTGTGTTTTACTGTATATCAGTGATGCAAATTTAGTTCATTTTTGTCATTAACAGTTTGAGCTGGGGAAGATTTACTTGCTATCTTGCTTCTCACTATTACAAAAGGAAAATTTTAGTGGGATTTTCTCTTAACAGCTAAATTCTTTATAACTTAGTTCTATTCCAACATCAGCAAATGTGTAGTATGAAATATATAAAGCTTATATACTATCTTAGAAATAATAATTAGCTTTTGAAAAACTCATATATCCTTTCAAGCAGTTTATTTACTATCAGTTAAACATGCAATCTGCATCAACTTTATGAAATATCTGGAATTATATGGTTTTTTTCATGGACTTTTTAACAGAGGATGACATCTAATACGTATGGATTACTTCTGTATAATGAAGACATATGCAAAATATACTATTTATTAGTCTCATCCTACAGCCTTTGCTTAGACAAACAGATTACAACCAATTCATTAATCGATTTGTTAGCTTACAGGTAACCAGTTAAAAAAACACTTGTCTTTCGGAGAGGAAAGGAAAATACCAAACCGTCATTGCCAAGCGAAAAAGAATAGTCTTTACTAAATGAGATTTTCATCTGCTCATAATTCTTAAAAACCACCAATACTCTATAGCAGGATATGTTAATCACACAGCTGTTTTTAAATTCACATCTTAATGGCTGTCTGCAAGAGAGATGATGTAAAGAGTCTAATTGGATTGCTTATGTATTTCTAAATTCCAGAGTAATCCAGCTTGGTTTTGAATCAATATCTGATGTTTGGTAACTTTCAGTGTCCCTGCTCTCAAAATTTTTCAGTCTTTGTCCAAATTTTAAATTAGTTACTACAACAGCTGATGGATAAACATCTAGGAGAACCTTGACCCTAAATAAAGCTCTTCCAATGAGGTTCCTGTTCTCTGTTGTTGCCCCTAGCTGTTGTAATACAATCTTATGAATATGATAATATCTATTTTGCTGCTGTATGGAAACTAAGGGAAGACTTCTGTTACATACCTAATTTTCTTAGAACTTTTTGTGTGTGTGTACAATGAAGTATTAATAATTTTCTGTACCATAAAACAATTTTTCTGCTGTACAAGTTGCCTGCTTCGTGTTAAATGATCAGCAGCAGAACATATAACATTTGTCTCTGACATTTGCTTATCGGTAGGAGCTGATGCTTAAACTGATCAGCAGAAACCTGGTAAAACTTCCTCCTGTTCCGTTGATAGTGGTGAGCTGAGGAAGACCACAGCAGTATTTTCACTTGCTGTGTGTTCATTTAATCGTTCTTCTGTAACTAAACAGGACTAAGCTGGAGTGTGTGTGCTTGTGTGCATTCATTCTATTTTTGTGGGTTTTTTTACCAAGTAGGACTTCAATCCTACATGGGGATTTTGTAGCAAGCTAAAGAATTCCAAGCTTTTTTTGAACAGATTTTTGACCACCCCACTCACCCACCCCCCCCCAAAAAAAAAGCTGCTAAAAAGACTGCTAATATCAGTTCCAAGTTTTATCAACAGAACTAAATACTTTGTATATAATTTAACAAGGTTTCTACAAGGTGCCATATTTTTGTACTTTAAAAAAGAAAAAATAATTCCAATACTGATCTGTATGAAGGCCTCATAGACTGGTATTTCACAGATTGATATTGCAGTATTTTTATTATTATTGCTGTGGTTAAAAATATTTGTCTACTACCAGACACCTAAAGGGAGTTGAAGTTTTGAAGTTTTCACTAAGCGACACTGTCTCTCAAGCATCTTACTGCCTTGCTTGAGGTGAACTTCACCGAAGTTTTGTGGCAAGAGCTTTCATCTTTGAGTATTAAATGAATTTCAGTGATAGTCTGGGGATATGGGTTTTTTTCATTCCATCCCTGCCATTACAGAAAGTTCTGTAAGGAAACTAGCAGGTATCAGAGGTCTGTAATCTGTGACAGAGCCTCCTCCAGAAAGAAAAAGAATGTCTGGAAAATATTTTATTGCATACAACTAAAAATATAGCAGGAAAAGTCAATATTACTATTCCTAGACTGAATGTAAATTACAGTAAAAGCTGAAGTGATAGTAGGTAATAAATTATTATCTACTTCAAAAACAAACAAACAAACAAAATCAGAATGCTGTATGCTTAATGGCTTATCAAGCCTGAAGGGTTGATTGGTGCCTTTAGAGAAAAACTTTAAAATGGTCCTTTCTGCTCACATCTGGGTAGTGGCATTAGTTCAAGTTGCAGAAGATGAACATCCATATTCTGGCCTCAGTTATATTTGAAAATATGTTATCTCTTACATTCAGTCACATTATGAAATTGCTTAGGCTTTTCCAATCCCTTACAGTATCGCTGTTAATTCTGTATCTGCCAGGGCAGTGGTGTCAACTGTATGGATTTCCTATGTTTGCACTTACTGTTAAAAAAGGATCAGTGCAGAAGAATGATATTTACTAATACCTGAGGTCCTAGGGAAAGTGCTGTACTACCCTGATAAACAAGATTTAGCGAGAACTATTCAGCTTTGCCATGGGAAGTGATTTACTTTGCAATCTGAGTTTTCTTCCTGTTGGTAACATGTGATTACTTTAATTCAGCATTCTCTCTCTGCTGTAACAGAACATTCCAAGAGGAGACGGTAATCAGGGATCGAGTTCTTTGATGTCTTTTAAGACTGTAATGTGTCTGTCACTCTCACATCAGCTGCAATCAGGAATACTTGCCAACAGTGCAGTTGGGCCCAGTGACCTTTATGGGAGCATGGGCTTCCTACTCCTAATCCTAAAAATCAACATATTTGGAGTTACTGTGTTCCTGTTAAAAGCAGAAATAGAGTCTGGAAGCTTGTGACTTCTGGCAGCACAAGAAAGGCTCCTGCTCCATTCTCTAAATTTACAGAAGTGATACAGTGCCCTTATAGCCAACAAAAGGGAACAAGACCCTTCTGGGAGAACCATCTGAGCATAAGCAGGTGGAAGCAACAGGTAACAGTGGCTGGAGATACCCTTCTGCAGAAGACAAAGGCACTCATCTGCTGACCAGACAAGCTTTCACAAGAGCTGTGTTGCTTGGCAAGGGCCTGGATCCAGAATGTTACGGTGGCTCATCTGACCCTTGAACTGTGACCTCTTGCTGCTCATCTATGTGGACACTAGCGACACTGCCAGCAGAAATATGAAGTAAAACAAGACAGACTGCAGAGCTCTTTAGGCAAAGGCAACTCTACATGCAGTCCCAGGTAGTGTCTTACTCAGTCCTGTGGATGAGCGTGAGATGCTTAGGTAGGTGCAGACACAACCTGTGAGTTAGCAGCTGGCTGGTGTCACGAGAAGTGCTTTGGCTTTTATGGTCATGGGTTCCTCTGAGGAATGAGAGCCACTTGTGAGAGACAGGATCCATTTGACAAAGCAAGGAAAGAACATCTTTGCCAACAGTCTGGCCAACCTGGGAAGAAGTGTTATAACCTGGGTTATATCAAAGGATGGTGATAAAAACTTATAGCTGAGTAAGGGAGTAGTGGTTAGGGGTGATAAATTCCAGGAACAGAGGAATAGAGTGAGAGAGCCCTCAGGAAAGATAAGTCAATAAGGGAACCCATCTCAAGTGCCTATACACAAATATATGCAGCCTAGGAAACAAACAGAAGGAGCTACAGCCCCATATATGGATACAGGACTGTGAAATCATTGGAGTAGCTGAGAAGTGGTGGGGTAGCTCATGTGGCTGGAGAGCTGATAGGGAGATGACAGTTCTTTGGGAAACACAGTCAAGGAAGAAGAGAAGAGTGGTGGCCCTTTATGGGAATGAGCAGTTCACACTAGAAGGGATCCTGTAGGAGGCAGCTCTGAATGTCAAAGCAGCAAGTTCAGTGGAGGGTCACCAAGATGGTTGGGGGGGGCTGGCTGGAGCATGTGCCCTGTGAGAAGGGGCTGAGGATACTGGGCTTCAGCCTGGATAGGAGAAGGCTTTGGGGAGTCTCAATACCAATCTTCCAGAATCTATGAGGAAGTTATCAAGAAGACAAAGCCAGGCTTCTTCCTGATATGTACAGCAGAAGAATGAAAGACAGTGAAACAGAGGAGATTCTGGGTAGCTCTAAGGAAGAATTTCTGATTTGAAGATAATTACCTACAGGAGTATGTTGCTGGCTCTGGAGGTGTTCAAAACCCAATTGGAAGACTGCACTCAGTGACTTCCCAACACCCCTTTCCACTTAAGTGATTTTGGAACAGTTGTGGAGATGCAGGTAGGTTGAACAGAGGTATTAGAGCCATTGTACAAGTCAGTTGAGAAGAATCTGGAATCTCCTGATACAGAAGACTGTGTGACCATATTCAGAAATAGTTCTGTCCGCTCAGATCTCTGCTCCTGTTTCTCTTGCCTTACAAGGAAAAATTTGTTTTAGTTTCTCCCGTAACTTCTCAGAAAGGAGAAATGATTGCTGCCTCTGTTCCAGCCCCAGCCACAGAATCTTGTTTCACAATTGTAGTTCCTTTTTGCTTTTTATTTACTATATCGTGAAATCCAGGCATTAGTTTTGTGTATGCCATAAGAAGCCACAGATATCTGAAGGTAGTTTAGCAATCAGGGAAGTTATACTAGTGTGAAAATGTATACCTTTTGGCTAGTAGTGTTACAAGTACAGAACAAATCTAAGCATATGGCAAAACAGATTAATGAAATCTAAGCATGTGCTTAAGCACTTTGTTGAATTGTGGTCTGCAGATGTAAGTATAGTATCTCATCTGGTATGTAATTCCAAGTTAAGATGTCTTTGCATTTTCCCATCCACATGACAGGCAGCGATGCTTCATAGGGAGTATCTGCATTTCTGTGGCATCAACATCTGTTTCTGAATGGTTAATTTTCATTAAAAGTTCCCATCCATTGTTAATTGAATTATGGCCTTCAATTTCAGCAATGTCATGTACCTGAGGGAGAAGAAGGAGCTATACCTGGGGGGGAATCCTTTTATTCTGATCAAAGAATAAATTATCAGACTGAATAATTAGCTTGCAGGATTCTCTGCTAGTAACCACAGCATTGACAATGAAATGTGCCCTTGCATTATGAGTCTGAGGTCTTCCTACCTCACAGCAACTTAAAGATTTTTAGATATATGCATCTAAAAGCTGCACTGCAGCAGGTGTCTCTCCTTAGGCTCTTAATAATGAGGTCACCTTCTTCATTCTTTCCTCAGCTATCGTGTTCGTTTTGGGGCAGGGAAAAGAGGAAGCCTCTCAGGTGAAAAAAAGGTTCATATTTCTCTTCTTTGTAACCACCGACAGTTTTTCCTCAAGTGGGGGAGGCACTTCAGGGTGAAGTGAGTGCAGTTGAAGATCTGGAATTAGTCTTCTGTGGCAATGATGCCACAGACAGTTTCATTAGCTTGGTGAACGTCTTTAAGGAGGAGCTGCATGTCTCCTTTACTTTAGAGAAACCTGGGAAATGGGAGTAAAATTGATAAGATATTCACTGTATCTAGGGTATCAGCTGAAACTTTAGAGCAATTAAAGGAGCACCAAGGGAGGTCTCTGAGGGGCCAGTATGTCTCTGCCTGAAGTCCCAGACCCTCCTGTCCATTCAGGATTGTGTGGGAGTTATTTCTGTGTGTTGTAGGTGTCCAAGCTGCTGCATGCAGCCTTAGCCCTCCCATGTTACCTGGTTCTGGAAATCCCATGGGGAGTGTGGAGAGTCTGATGTAGCCTGGTTGTGCGACATGAGTGGCCACAGGCAGGGCTATTGAGCAGCAGCCTGAGTTACTGGAAACAAATTCAGCTGCTCTGTTGTGGCAGATGATGTATGTCACAAATGAAAATGCACTTCAGGTCCTGTGCAGTTAAAGAAATTCTGTCACCATCTCTTCTGCACATATTGTAGCAATTTTCTGTAAGCTCAATGATATCAACTGAATTAATAATGCTACTCAGTCTGCCACTTCTTGGTCTTTCATGTGACTTAACTTGTGGATCTCCTTTCTTAACTGTTCACAAGCAATCAGTGATACTGTAGAAGTATCAGGGCAACACTGAATCTCTGTTATGATTTATTAATAGTAATGCCCTTCATGAAAGTCTCTTTTTTTCTCTCTCTTCTATACTTTAACCTAGTTCCAGATTACTGTACTAAATGTGTTCTGTGTCCCCTTGGGGAGTTTTTATGAAGTTGTTGATTTAGAAAACAGGCTTCCAACAATAGTCTAGGAAGTTTTTAAGTGCTTCCAGTGTGGAAGCACATTGAACAGTCAAACATATCCCTAAAAAACTCTAAGAAGATAAAATACTTAAGCATTCTTTTTTTTTTTTTTTTAAATTCCAAGTCACCTGGGAATGTGAATCAGTTTTATCTATTTAGTGTAATCTGTTAAAAGGCACTAAATGGTCAGAAGTAACTGTCAGCACCATGGTGAGCTGACTGACATTGTTAATACAATTCAAATGTGCAGCAGAGATGTTCCTCCTACTAATTTATGCTCTTCTGTGGTGAAGACAGCAACGTTCACAAGCATCAGCCCAAGCCACGGTCTTCAGATAATGAAGTGAATATAAGTGCTCATTTCTGTAGCACTTGGGAACCAATGCATAATGATGTTCAAATCTCTTATCTTGCAAGCTGGTAGGAGCTCATGTTTCTGAGACAGGCTGAGACAACCCCTGCAGTTCAGTGAAAGTGACACCCTGCTGGTGTCTCCTGCTGGAAGCCCAGAGGCGTCTCCTGCCAAGAGCCTGCATCTGGTTGCTCCCAAGCAAACTTCACTTTCAGCTGAAGGAGTGAGCACACGATCTTCTCTCCTTGAAGTTTGGCAGTGTTTCTCCACGGTGCTCTGGAAATGCAGGGTGATTTTAAGGCAACTGTTTTATAATTGGGCATATTTTCCCATCTGTGGGAAAAAAATCCAATGGTGAGTGAGCTAGAGCTTACCTGAAGATGCTTTCTCTTGCCTGATTGTTTTGATAACCCCTCCTTTATAGTCATCTTGGAGAAGGTAAAATGGTGGTGAAGTAAATCTGAAAATAAGCTTAGTATTTAAACATGCTTGATACTGGTCTGCACATTCTTACCTCAGAGTATGATACTGAAGTAGCATGATTTCTTTATTTCAGATTACATACCTTAAATCAGATTATTAGAGCTATGTATTCTCAAAATTTTTTATCATGAGGGGCAGCTGACATACAAAGTGTTAGGTTAAAACAGTTATTTTTAGAATAATACATACGACGAGGAATAATAATGTACCTCAGTTTTCATATAGACTCTGATCCTCCATTAGCGAATCTCTGACTGCATCTCCTGTCACGCTGTTTAGCTAGATCTCAAGGTATATTACTCTTATATTACAAAGAGAGAGACACACAAAGGCATGACAAAGTGAAATTATCTGCCCAGGTATCCAGGGAGTCAATACCATATTGAAAATTGAATCCAGTTTTTCAGGTTTCTGTCTCCAGTGACCTGTAAACTGGGACCTTTTGTCCCACTTCCTGATGCTTATGACTTGATTAGGAGTGACCTTTAGAGATGATGAAGGGTTTTACTGAAAGCGCTTAATTATTTCAGAAAAATCACAAAAGCTCACTTTTCTACAGTAGTGAAAAATTCATCCTATACTTCCTTAGGATGAAATTGTGAAAAAACATGGATATGTATAAATTAATCTCAGTTCTTAAGAAGCACAAGAAAAATATGCCATGTCTGAATCTGAGAATGTCATGGCTTAACTTGGCCAAATATATATAAATATATATAAATAAATATATATATATATATATGCATGCCAGTTATAACAGCAGGTGATTGTTTCTAATGAAGAATATGTCCAAGAAAAAAAAAAGAAAATAAGAGCTCGTCAGGGTGTGACACACCATTATTAGAAATCTGCATCTTTCTGCCCCTGTGCATGAGCAATGAGCATTGTGGCATCCAATAAAACATCTTTCATCTCATCAGAATATTTTAAGTTCTGTTTTGATTGTCATAACAAAAAGTAATTCACGGGAGGCATTAGAGGAAGGATGTTTATTCCCTCCTGCCTTTTTTTGAGGCAGTAGAGATGTGTAGGTTAGAAATACAGAATGGAGAATGACTGTAGCTATCACAGTCTTTCATAGGTGACTGAGCAAAAGAAAATCCTAGGGTATCACATAACAGAGCTTACAGCAAGATTTGTTCTCATTCTGTGAGGTTTCTAGGAAATTCATATATCATGTCGCAGTCCAATGAGCTGTCATGAACACAGCCTACTCAAGCATAGCATTATGTTGCTGCTCCTCTTGTATGTAGTCAGATAAACTTTTGTGGTTGGATGGACAGGCACATTTTCCCCCTTTCTTATCTGAGATCATCTCTAGCTGTAGATGTTGTATAAATCCCATGCAAGTGATTGATTCTTTCCTTTCTCAGAAAAGCAGCTGACCTATATTTTTTGAGAGGCCAAGTTTCTTGAAATTAGTTTGAAAATCCAGAATTTGAATGCTCATTCACCATTGCTGTATAGCACCAGCATACATTTATTTCTCCTCCCCCCCCCCGCCTTTTTTATGAAATTAAGATACTTCACAAAGATGTGTCAAATAATGTATTTGAAGTGTAGTGTTCAGCACAGAGTAAGAGACTGAATACACTGTGAGAAAATCAGAGTAATGTCTGTCCTTTTATAGAGGGAAAGCAGGGAAGGTTTTAAAGTGTTGGGTTAGGTCTGTAATCTAGGCCAAGTTAGGCAATAACTTTGGAAGTGGAGGGAAAACATTTGCATTTAATGCTCTGCAGGAGTGAAATTGGTGACAAGATACAAAGAGAAAAGAGGCAAAGCAGATCTTGCAAATTGTGTATGGACTAGAAAGGAGAGTGTTATGGACTTCAGACAGGCTAGAGAAGGAGAGGATGCAATAAATGACAAGAAGAACTGATAAGAGTATGGATATGATAATTATCTACTAGGATAAAAATGTGAAAGCTTAGTTGTCCTATTGCATTGATTAGGAAGATTGAAAAGGAAATTGAAGTGAACTCTAAGGTCATGGCAGAAGTGTCTGTTGCAAGTCTAATCTGTGCCTGATCTTTAGAGGATCCAAGTTGTTCCTTGCACGGTACAGTTGTGGACTTCAGCAGAAGCTGCAGTAGCTCCTGAGGTGACCACTGGCATCTCAGCCATCCCAGTTGTGAACTTCAGAGAAATACTGCTCGATCAGTGTCTGAATGCCGTGGTTTCGTGGGGAGGTCTGTGACAGTCTCTAGCTGTTGTACATGCAGGTTGAGTGCACTTTACATGGTGTTACCACAATTGTTCCTCCCTGTACATACACACACACAGACACACACACAATTCACTCTGCTTGTCATGTTGACTGCTACCCCAGACAGTGTTTATTCGTGTAGGGGACAAAATTACAGGAGGGCGTTCTTCTCTGTTTCATTTATTGGAGAAGAAGGAGTGATTCTTGGAGATGTGTTGCTTTGTTGTTTGGTTTTGATTTTATGTTAAACCAATGCAAATATTCACCAGTACACTTAAAATGCACTGCATTCTGGCAAGATCTCAGTGCACAGATCATGCACCACCCTGTAAAAAAACCTGTACTGTCAATGACTATTTCTAATCCAGTATTTGAACAATCATGGGTAATGTATGCGTGTGTGTAGTAAAGTCTTCTTTAGCACCTAGTATGGGTTACATGGGCAACCTCTGTTCAGAGGAAGGTACTTCTTATTATATTCATGTCTCTTTTTGTCGTTGATTTTGTAGGCTTTCACCGAGTGAACCCTTTTTATAGGTGCTTATCTCTGTTCACCTCCCTAATCCCAGTCAGATTCGTGGAAATACTTATTTGAGTCATACAGAATAATCCGGGCCTCTCATTGCAAACTGTGCGTTTAAGGAGCAGGACTTTTTCATTAGGCCTTCATACATGGGTTGCCACAAAGGCCTCTCTGGAGACCGGACCCTGCGGCAAGTTACGGAGCTGGTGTGGTAGGTGGAGGCAAAGGCAGCTGAGGAGACTGCCACAAAAAGATGTGGAAGGGACCCAGACAAACAGGGAGGTACGCTGCTAGGGTGAGCATTTCTCCTACCTGACCCCTATTTCTGCATCTCAAAGCAATGAGTTTCCCAAATCAAACACAAGCTCTTCCATTTCCAAGGACAGAGGAGGTCATGCAAGTCAGACCAGTCTTTTCCAAACGGGCTCTAATTGGTGCTATCCAGAGCTTTAATATTCATTACCTGCAATCGAGTAACACTCAAAAAGTCTGACTTCTGTTTTCCATCCTAAGAAATATTCAAAGGGAATAAACAGAATTGCTTCCAGTCTGTTCCTCACAATTGAACGCTCCTGGTCAAAAAAATCAAGGACCAGACAAAGCCAGAGTAAATTATACAGCTTCTTGTAAGTAAATTCACCTCAGAGTAGCTGACATGATTTCTGTGAAGAAGTCTCATTTAAACATGATATATAATGCATAGTGACAATAGTTTGTTTTAGACATTGTAGGTCTGTGTGTTTGACTATAAATATATCACAATGATAAAATTAGTCGTGCATGAAGAAGTCAGATTCTGTGACTGTAAGGCCTTTCCCTTTTCAAAAATCCTCAGATTTTTTTTCTGCTATGTTCTTACATACCTGGAGAAAATTACATAGTTCTGGAAATTGAGTGTTATCCAATAAAGAACATTTTGCTGAGTTTCATTATAGAGCCATTATATGTTCTTGAGAATGAAACATGATTTTTGAAGAGGAAGTTATTAACCACGGTGTTATAACTGTTATATTCCCAGGAATATGATGGATGGATGGATGGAAGGAATATGCTTATAAGTCATTTGAGAACAGTGTTTTGTGTCATTTTTTTATTGTTATGGGGGAGGAAAAGGCGATGTAATGATATCTTTTGGAAATTACTTGAAGATGACTCCATTTGAATGTACTGATGTTTCTGCTGGTTAAAAAAGGTTGTTTCCATTTTATGATATTAAGACAAATAAGATAAAAACTGAAAAAGTATTTTAAAATACAGCTCTCATCTAGACAGAAGTACAAAGACAGGTCTGTTCTTGTAAACTGTAAGGTAACACAGCTAAAACACTCTCAGTCTTCTTCAAATGTCTACCTGTACATGTTTTTTTTAAAAGGAAAAATGAATGTAGCATTTGCTGTGCTAGAAATGCAGGCACAACTTCAGGATTGTGTGTGCTGCCATTTACTTCAGTAGAATTCTAAAAAGATTTAGTTGTATTAACACTTTTTGGCATCGCTCGGACTAACAGACATGTTTTATGCATCAGCAGGAAAGTGCATGTGTTTATGAGAAAACTAATTGGAAAGACGAAGGAGAATATTTAGCACTATCCAGACTTTTGCGTCCATGTAGATGAGAAATCCTACACTTCTCTAAGACACTTGTGTAATTGTGCTGCCCAGAAGAATGCAGTACTCTGCAGGGGGACAAGACCTTGTTTGCAGGAGTTAATTTTTATAAAGGCTACGTGAGCCCCCCAATCAAACATGGTTCCTGACCCCTCTTTGGTTTAATTTACTATATGAGAAATGCTAGAAATAAGCACCTGCGTTTCTGTATGTGTGAGTATTGAATGGTGAAAATGAGGTTACTACAGTTTTTGAAAATGGATGATGATGAGGTTTGACTCCATATTTCTCTCCTGATTGATATTTATGGTGGATAGGAAAAAAGGGTGTATTTGTGTAGGCAGGTAATAAAACCAGAAGGACTTTTATAATAAAGAACTGAGTTTAAGAGCATTTATGATTTCATTAGATTACCCAGCCACTTTTTGGGAGGTTACAGGCAGAACACATCCCGATAGAAAAATACCCTATTAGGCAGCAAACACACACTGGATATGTCATGCATTCTTATTATTGCTTCCACATTCATTAAAGTTTAAGGCTTTAAAAGACTTGTCAAAATGTTATGCCAAGCTGAGAAACGTTGCCTTGATGTGCCTTAGCTTAGCAAGTCTTACTGGCATTACTAGCAGTCAGTTTGAGTACTCCAGAAAAAAGCCTACAGTTTTCAAGTCACTTCTGTGTTTGTCCACAACACGCACTTCTTGTTTTTCTTCATTCTTGATATGTTTTTCAGAATTTTATATGTTTCTTATGTAAGTCTTGTCTAAAATGTGATGGGCTTTCCTTGTACATATAGATACTCCTGATTAGAAAAGGTCAAGTTAGATCTGAACTTCCTCCAAGTTCTGGGATGTCAGATTGGAAGCTTAGTTCAAGGTCCTCCCTTCTGTTCTTTTATTTATGAACAAGAGGACTTTGTGTAGGCTTGAATCCATATGCTTACTGAAGTATGAACAGCTACATTCAAACATGGTTCAACTTATGCTGCTCTCAGAACATTCTGCTTGATGTAGGTGACAAATAGGGAGTGAGCAGATTAAAAGGAGAAGAAGGAGAAAAAGAAGAAGAAATGAAGGCAGAAAAGAGAGAATAAAGGTGTGGGAAGTCTACGCTCTATGTGCTTATGTATAAATTATATGCCCAGAAAGGATTTGACAGCAGTGCTTAAGAGTTTGGGATGCTTTATACATATGGCGCCTGCCTCTAGTAAATGAACAGTCTGAGTGTGACACTTTCTTTGTTTCTAAAAAATACGAAGAAACTCTTAAAGGAATTTTGATCAGCTTGAGTCTGGGGTAGAAATGGATGGGGGAGGAATTTTACAGGCAGGATAGCGTATTGTGCCTTTATGTAAATATCCTGTGTGTGTAATGTTGATATTACAATACGAAAATTCTATTTCATTTTAAAGATCTCGCTGTTTACAAATAATTGTATTGGACCAGATGGGAAAACAGTGGTTTAGGCAGTTGGCCAATACATCTGAAGAAAGAAAAAAAACACAGAGGAAAGGTGAGGATGGTGACGTTAAAAAATGAAAGCTTCTATTTTCAAACAATGTTGTATGTGTAAGTCGTTTTTTCAGAAAATGTCTGCTGTGACTTCCCTGAGCTCCCACTGGGCCCCAGGGAATTTGATGGTGATGTTAGTGAGAGGAGAGGCAAATGAGTACTACAGGGTGCACTTGAAAACACCCCTCAGAAATTTCACTTATGTGCAGAAGAAATGATACAGGACCACGACCTACAACAGACTTTCCAGTGACAGCTCTGGTATGTGAGTTACAGAAAAGGGAACCTTTGGTAATAAGAGCCCCTTCCTCCTCAAGAAAAGTCTTTTCTGTCAGACTTTGCCTGTTCTCTGAAGTGTTTTAGACCTAAAATAAATACCAGAGCAGTTGGGCATCTTCACACTCTGGTTAGTAAAAGTTAATTTAATAAGTAATAGCTATTCTTACTGGACTCACTGGTGTCAATGACTTAGGAGTGCTCAAACAAATCTTTATTATTCTGGAAACAGATGAAAAGCATTAACTTTCGTTTTGTGCTTACCTCTGCCTAAAGCAAATTTTTATGGTCTAGTTAGGTTCTCTTGAAAACAGGCTTTTGTAAGTAAACACTCATGGATGATTAACCATCCTAAAATAAAACTGGTGTCAGATGTTCAAAACGTGTGGTGCACGGGGTAGAAGGTATGTATATGTTGACTTGAAAGCTAATTTCTACATTTCAGTGCATCTGCAATGGTTAGTAAAACTGAGGAACCTGCAGATGTACTTCCAAGGACTTGAGCTTGGGGAAAGTATGTCTTTTTAATGTAGTTGGTTCTAGTGTTTGGGAACAAAAAAAAAACCTTGTGGCGTGGTGGTTTCCTAACTTCTGCAGTATACAGGAAGGATGTCTTAATAAACCAGATCTTTAAAGACCAAGACTATTTTTAGAAAGTTTAAGTGGAAAAAACATAAACTGAAGAAATTTATCATGGAGAAACATGAAGAAAAACCTGTAAATGGGTGCATGGAAAATACTTTTATGTGTTTCACTGTACCCATCAATAAAATACCAATATACTGGTTGCTGGTTACTTGTCACTATAAGATTTGGATTTTGGAAAGCGATTTTCCTAGAAAGGCACAAAAAAATCTTAGTTTCAGATTACGTATTTCACACACTAATTTGGCTTTTCTCATTCATTCTTATATCAAGCATAATTTGTACAGCAGTATACAGTCTGTAATTAATGCAGTGTACTCGGTTGAATAACTTTGTAACTGACAAGAGATGGTCCTTTTTGACCTTCATTTTGATATTGCAAAATTAGGCAAAATGAACAACTTCTGCAAAGTAATGAATAAAAGATGTTTTGGAAGGTGTCCTTTTTCAATAAAACAACAGTATTCTATTTGATGATCCATCTGATAGCTGGTCTGATTTTTTGGTGGGAAAAGCAAATATTTTTTTGTGACCTTTTTTTTCTTCTGGATGTATAAGAGAATCTGATTTTTTAAATTATTTCTATCATCTTCTGCTTGAAGAAATATTAGTTCTTGCTCAGGAAGATGTAAGATTTCTCGTTGCAGACTTTTTTTTTCCCCCTTATATATATCCCAGTTTCTTGGACCTTCATACCTTCATTTTGTTTTTTTACTTAGAAGTAACATGAAAGCACAGATATCTGGATGTGGTAAGGGCTGGGGCTCCCTGGGCATCAAGAGCCCTGAGGGACCCCTCAGGCAGAACCTGGCAGCGCAACCCATCCCAACACCCCAACCAAGTGTCAGCCTCAGTGCTGAGCATCCAGCACCTCCTTGGGGATGGGGACAGGAGAGGACATGGGCCCACGGATGGGCCTGGGAGGACAGGGCCATGGGGACCTTGTGATGCTGGAGCAAGGGCTGACAGCTCCAAGTCCTGACGTGGGGTCCTGGGCTGCAGAGAGCCCTGGGGGGCTGGGCAGCAAGGGCCCCAATAGGGTGCTGGGAAGGGGATTTGGTGTTTGAAATCAATTATGTGTTTATCAGTGAGTTCATCTGAGAGGGAGCTCCAGGTGCTTTTAGCTGCTGCGTGAGTCAGGCCCTTCCCTCTGCATACACAGCTTTTTCATAAAGACCCCTTCCTAGTCTCTGCTTGTTACTTCTGTCTGCTGCTAAAATTACAGCTGGTTCCTCTACTCAGCCTTTCTGGGCTCTGGAGGACAAAGTGTTGCATGAGAGGTGAACATAATGTGCAAAAGCTACATGACTGCAGGTGAGAGACATTGCATTGCCTTGACAACAAGTACATTCTAAGTCTGCTGATTGACACTTTACTTACTTCCCTTGCTTATAGTTTTATGAAACCTGCTGGTTTTCAGACAATAGAAAGAGACTTCCTCAGGAAGGTGAGCCCTGGGTCAAAAGAGTTATTTACACAAGAGAGAAAAACTGAGCAGACCCATGTGCTGCATGGAAGCGTAAGGTTCATCAGCAGCAGCATGTTTGTAGCATGCAGAAGCAATTACCAATAATCTTATTTGAATATGAAAATGAATATATTCATTCATGTTGCTTAGGGTAGGTTTGGGTTTTTTCTCTCTCATTTTCCAGCAGGTGAGGAAGCTTTCCCCATCAGGCAGGTATTGTGGAGCTGATCTTTAGACAGCTACAGAAGAAGCATCCTGTGGTGCTTTTCTTTGCCCTTGGTTAATAATAGCTGATCTGAAAGCGGGAAGGGATTGAATGGGTTACCCACATACCTGTCACGCTTGCCAGCTGGCTTTCTTATTTCTACAGGGAACTCTGTGAGAATTTTCCGAGGGGGGTTGAATTTGTGTTTTGATTTAAAACAATGAGCAACTCTCCTTCAGGTTAGACAGGGACTGCCAGAAGTAGAAATTTAAATGTTTTTTTAAGGATCTAGGTTGCATTGATTTCCTCATTCTTCTTTCAAGTCTCGAGATTGCTGAATCTTCTGCTGTGTATTTCACCAGTGATTCAAATCCATGATTGCTGAATGAATCTGTTGAAGGTAAAAAAAAAAAATCCCATCTTCCAATCATTGAAATTTATGGTAAAACATTGCCTTGCAATGAAACTAAGATTTGGCCTGTAGCCTGCTGGGTTTTAGTTGTGCCACATAATTACGTGCAGTACTGTTCATGCAAACTGAGGCTGACTGCATGCCATAATTTGCAGAAGTCATTAATGACTTTTTGGGGGAGATGTTGAAAATTAAACATTATCAGCTGACTTGTTAATGGGCATTTACTGCGTACAGTGTAATCAGTGAAACATAGGATCTTTCATTCACTAAGTCAGAACGGATTTGTTCATTTCGTTCTGGCTCTGCAGATGGCAGTGTTAAGAGATTATACATTTTTGGAAACGTCTTCAGATATTTTTGCATGATGAAGGCAGCAGTGAAGAAGAAATTGTTGAGATGGAAAATGAAGATTCTGTTTACCTATGAAGCTGAAAGTACTTGAAAATTTTGGGCATGCTTTTCTTTAATAAATCCCCATAGTGAACTCTACCTTTGGCTGCTGTTCAGCCCCTCAGTCTTACAGTCACTCAGTTTTTTTGTTTTTAACAAAAATCAGAAGCTTTTGTTATGGAAGCAAAAGAAATGAACCGTTATTTCTCTTTTACTAAACAAATAGGTTGCTACAGCAAGTAGTTTTTAATCTCTCAACTGTGTAGGTGTGATCAGTTATTGGCCTGATTTAGGAACCGTATTATCCTCCTGTACTTCACATTACATATCCCTGGTATATATCCTGTGTTTACTGTACAGCCCACATCTGTGTTCAGATTAACCTTCAATATATGGCGAACCAGTTCAAGATGTAATCAGAATTGCCTTTTCTTACACAGCATAGCAATTTATCTTTAACTTAGAACACATTAGAATTTATCTTTCTAAGCAAGGACTTTTTCCTTTTCATCATAGGAATATTTAAAAATGTGTGTGGTGTGAATGGGATTATAAACAACATACCTGTATGGGGATCTATGTCATACAGTCAGAGGCTTAAGGGCTGTACATTCCATAAGAATCTGCAGTCACATTTGAGATATCTTAAAATGTTTAAAATTGCAAGTTAGCAGTATTTGCAATTAAAAAAAAAAAAAAGTGTACCATCTATGGTGTTTCCTTTTCTGGTAACAGGCAAAAACACAATCTCTGATTCCATGGTGAGGAAAAGCACTAGAAAAGTTCACCTTTGGGTTTAGAGACATTGTCCTTCCCAGGTTTAACTGCACCCAGCTTACAGAGTGAAACGTTGAATGGAACTGTAGAATCCTATTTTAAAAAACAAAACAAAACAAAAACTTAATTCAATAGGTTATAGATATTTATGCTAATAAACATAATGTGTGGTAGCAGTTCTGTATGGCATACCTGCATACACTGTGAAGCAAAAATGCAGTATATTTGCAAGTAATACATTGCACTACATGTATTTACCTCTGAATTTGGAAAATGGGGAAAGAGGGTAATTATTCACGAAACCTTTCCGATTTTGGGCAGAGGCAAAAGATGTGTGTAGTGCATGATTGTATACCCAAACTTTCCAGTAGAAAACACATAACTGGTTGTCCAGAGGTTTTATATATACACTGCGTTCTAGGCTTGCATTCCTTTCAGTGATAGTTGGAATAGCTCATAAGAATGTATGACAGGCAAATGTTTACTTGCAGCTCTTTCTGATTCTTTTGATTGTAAAAACAAACATAAGTTTTGACTGCTTAGACATTTCATTGAACATGCAAATGAGATATATGAAGTCTGAAAATATTAAAATCTTACCTATACATATTATGTCTACTGACACAAAGTACGCAAGTTCAAAAAAAGAGTAGACATCACAGCTGTGCTCCAAAGTGCTTGGTATTTAACACAAAACCTCCAAACTTAGACTGGATTTAAGGATACCTCAGCTGCGGACATCAGGAGACACAATACTGTTTTTAACTTTACCCATTAGTAGTTGCAATATCCTGAAAGCAAACTTAGTCCTTTGAGCAGGAAACTTTGACTACTGCCACATTTCTTTCAGATGTAACTGCGGTAACTCCAGGTTAGGGGTAATAACTCAGTTTAAGCTTTGCTAGGTCTTGCTCTTTCTTTGTTTTCCAGGTTAAAAAGTGAAAAATCTATGAAGTTTTTAAAATTCTTTGAGAAATCACTAGCTGCATTGATGAAAACGGCCTACCAATTACACCTTGTGAAGCAAAATTTAAGGATTACACAGTTGATAGCTGCAAAGACAGCAGGTGGAAAAGAAAAAGGGCATAAGCAATGAAGCAGCTAGTAATGTTGACATTAAGAAAAGACGTATGGAAAATGAACCTCTTTGCTGAATATAACTGCCACTAAATTTATAGCTGGAATTCCCAGAGGCCGGTGGACCCTCAAAGGTAGAGCTGCCTTTTATGAGTGACATCTAGACTGAAGACAATCCAGCATCGCAGGAAATTGCAGGGCAGTCTGTGTAATACAGGTCTTGTTTCAGCAGCTGCGGCTCTTTAAAAAATGAAAGGAGTATTCAAACATCCAGCAGGTAGGCAGAGAGGCTTTGTAGAATCAATAAGACAGAGATGTATGTTTTATTTTTGTGCATAAGGATCTGGAACACTTTTCTTTTCCCATTTCATTTCTGTTAAATGCGTTTACTCTAAAACTAAAATAGATGTATATATCTTCCATAGGTATTTCTCCTGTTTTGGTCTGAGAGCACATTTCTGTCATGTAGCACGTTTCTGTGGTGTGTAATATGCAGTAGTAGAAAACCAAAACGTTGTATCTTAGCATTGTTTGGAGAAAGCTTGAATTTAAGATCGGGTCTGAACTTTCTGATTGCTCCGTATCTGAATTTGTCTTCCCTTACACATGGGTGTAACTATTTCCTAAGAGAAAAATGCATTTCTTTCTAGAACAATGCAAGTCAATACCATGTATACTCTGGTTTGAAATGAAGAAACATATATGATTATAATTCAGGAGGAAAGGGAAGGGGTGAGGTTTAGTAAACAAGAAGCTGTTTATTTATTCTTTGATCTGATTCTTTTTTAGTTCCTTAGTTAAGCTGAAGTGTGGTACAGTGTAAAACAATAATACTTTTATTATTTAAATCTATATACACACTTTTAGGTATGCCTATAATGGTTATTTTTTGCAATATGTCCTAGTAGCCATGCCCCGCTGTGTTGCTTTGATTGAAACCGAGTTAATTTTCTTCACACAGTTAGAAACCTTTCTTCTTCATAGCTCACATCATCCTTGCTTGGATTTAGGTTGAGAACAAGGAGATAACATCTCGGGACAGAACTAATTAATGTTTTTCTTCAAGGAACTTGCCATTGTCTTTGAGGTGGAACAAAGAGACAATAAGAGCTTATTGTTACCTTTATTGTTGTCTGGGAGCCAAGGTCTTTCTGAGCTCTCTGTCCACAGGTGCGAGGCAGCTGGGAAGGGCGGCATGGATGGGACAGACCTTGAGTGACATCCGGACTGACCAATTCCATGCCACTAACATCATGCTTCATATTTAAGGAAAGTTGAGGTTTCCAACTATGGTGACGAAGACCCGATCCGATTGTGCTGCATTTCAGTGGAGTTCCATTGGGGTGGTATTTTAGTTTGGCCTTTTGCCATCCTGCTGTTTTGCAGATGTGTCTGGGCCTTTCTGCCTTTTTCCCTCTTCCTCTGGGATCAGCTGTTCAGGGCCAGGGTGCTCTCTGTCTTCCCAGAACTGACTGCTCAGTGCAGATGGAGTTTGTAAGGAATTGTACTGAGTAGCTTTTATTTTATATTTTATTTCCATTTTAAAATATTATTAGCAGTAGTGGTATATTAGTGGCATTGTCTTGTTTTGTTAAACTGTGTGTCTCTCAATCCAAGAGTTTGTCTCAGTTCTCTCCCCTATTTGGGGGTGATGGGGAGTGGAGTGAGCAAGCAGCTGTCATGGTTTAGATTGCTAGATAAGGTTAAACCCAAAATGTACTGAGAAAACACACAGTATTCATAGACTGTATCATGCCAGTGTGCAGCATTTACAAATTGTTGCAAAGGACATCACATAGATTGTTTCAAGACATCAGGAACTTGCCTTCCTAAATCTTGCTGAAAGTTATCATTTGCCACTTTCTGTAGAGGCAGAGGATGTTGGCCTCTTACTATTACAATATTTCTCTTAGACTGTCTTAATCTCCACATTCAGCGTTTACATTAACAAGCAGTGCAGACCAGTAGGAAGAGGCTCTTGCTCTTAGGGCTTAAACACTTCATGGTGGCAGGTGTCCATGCTGCACACATTTCAGGATGTTTTATTTCAAACTGACCCTACTCTGGGTCTGTGATTGTGTGAATACCCATTAGTGGGTGCAGTGTTTTAGGTGCTCTTCTGAAGAGCATCTTCCAGTTTAGCTTTGTACAGAAGGTATTTGCTATGAGTGCTTGAGCTCACTGAGAATCAAAGCACAGTATGTGCGGGTGGTCAGTGGTGGTTAAAAAAAAAAGCGATCCCTGATCAGAAATAAAATGTTAATGTAGAAACACTATGAACTGACAATAGTAAAAGCCTACTAGTATGTATGTTTCTATTTTACAGCTTTTGAGCCCTTTAAGTTTTCCCTCATTTTATATATAGGCATACTTCTATTTAAATCTATCACCCCTGGGTGGATTTTTTTCTTCTATGGAAATGACTTCTGTGATTTCAGCTTGAACCTCCTTCATTTCAAGTCTAATTTTTTTGTCTTGTCCTCCACTGCCGGATTCAAAGTTACCTTTATGTTGCTCATGCCCCTGGCAGATGTCTTTGTCTGACCTGAGTGCTCCTTAGCACCTGTCAGCTTTCCTTCTCACTCTTATTTAAATGCTCAAAAACTTTTTCATTTTTGTTTGCCAGCAGTTTAACTCCAGTTTGATAAAAGTTCTACTGCCCCAAAGCTTTTGATGCCCCAATAACACTTTGCTTTGATTCTCTAGTCTCAACACACTCAAATGCTTGCATTTGCAATGAGAAGCATTCTAGACATCTGAATTCTTCATTCTATTTTGTTTCTGATTGAAATGTAAGTGCAAGCTTCCAGATAGAACGATGTGAAGCAGGTAGGGGAAACTACTGCATCTCCAGTTTGACCACTGAAAGATAATTTATCTAAATTGATTTGTGTATTTTACTTAAATTTTAGCATGATATAGAAGGCCCAGATATGGCAACAGGAATTGCTGATGCAATTGAACATCTATTTTGATTGGCTTTTATGGTGTCTTTACCAACAGACAAGAAGGATTTGAGTGACAGAGAATGAAAACCCAATGATTTTTGACACCTTTTTGGGATTCTCAGAACCTGTGGGGAATCCCAATCTGATGGCTGAGAGCAAATCAACAGATGAAATGGTTTCCTCACCAGCCACTAGTGATAGAACAGCGATGGCTCACTTTGGTCAGAAGACCGTTTTCTGTTAGCTTCAAGAAAACATTACATCTCAAGAATTTATTGGTCCTTGAGGCTGATATGGTGCTGTCCTGAAACTATCTTAAAAAAAGTAAAGGAGAGAAGGAGAAATGGAGAAAAACAGGCTGTACAAATTTAGAAGGCAGACCTGATTTTTTTTTTCCTTGTACCTCAAAAAGACAAGTTACGATCCTTTGGTCTCATGGCAAGATGGAGGCCAACAATACTCAGTACATTATGTACAAGTTGTTCACATTTGAACATAGTCACAAATAATTTTCCAAACCACATTCTATCCAAGAGCTAGGACAAGTACAGAGTATTTTATTGTCCAGACACAGACAGAGACATTAATCTCTTGTGTTAACTAGTTGAAATGAAACAATTTGGAGGTCTTAGGAAGATACTTTTAATATTTGAGCTTAATTTAGAAGATGTAATTTAGATTAGTAATATCCTGTAAAATATATAGAAATCTGTTGCATTAGCTGAATGAAATAACTTATTAGCCAATTTTTTTTGTGTTATCAACGCTAAGGCATGACCAAATGAACTCACCTTATTTATGGAAAATATTCTTTCCGTAAGTGACCATATAAAACCTTCTGTTACATTTCAGCCTCTCTATATATGCACCAATTATCTAGGCAAGTACTTCTCAAGTAGCTAACGAGAATGTTGTGACTATTTAAAATAAATAAGACCTAGAAATGTAATTATTGTGGACAAATGTTTCATTAGAATGACACCAGACTAGAGAGTGGTCTTCTATTTCCTTCCAAAAGAAATCTAGAGTGCCTGTTTTTATTGTCTGATGACAGTAATCAAGGTGAATTATGTTTTTAAACAGTATATGTTTCTCTCTTTTTCTTGAGGGCATTTTTAAAATCTGATGTGCTTGATATTTCTTGGCCATGTTGACTAACCAACAAACTCTTGACCGAAGTTTGAAACTCTGTATGCACCTTCCATTTGCTTTCTTTCTAAAAAACCTCCAAAAAACCTCAGAAGAAATGGATGATTTGTCTGCTGAGATTCTGTTAATACACTGAGCTGTTTGTCTGGTTTCATCCTGTCACCCTGCTTGGCCCTGTGTCCAAAACTCATGTGGCTAATTCTATGTTCAGCCCTCCTAAAAGGGCCACATGGGGATTGTTGGCTATTAACAACTGTTTGGAGAGTCATCTTCTGAAAGGCTGTAAACTGCTACAGTGATTGTCAGCTGCCTGTCACATGTTGGTTCCTTTCATATATCTCTGTTGTCAGGTTTTAATTTGTGGTTTAAATGAGAAAGTGCTTTGTTGCTCTCTGTTTGTGTGGAGTCAGAGTCTGGCCAGTGACAGGAGCTGTTGAAGCTCTTGTGGGGCACTGCAGTGCAAAGGCTTCCTCAATGGTGGTTCCATGTCCCCGACTATCACAGCAGTGTAACACAGCCAGCAGCCACCTGTGAACCTGTACAGGAACGTCTTCTGCTCCGGTAGCTGTCAGGAAACAGTCTGAACCTTTTCCAAAAACTTCCCTAAAAAAACAACCATGAAAGTGGTTGGTTTTTTATCTGGAGGTTGAAATGACTCTGTCCTTCCAGTGAACCACTGTAGGCTTCTATACAGTTTGTCTCAAGTCGTGGTTGTTAAGAAGCAAATTTGTAAGTCTTAGCTGAGTAGAACCGAGCTGTTGGAGATGAGGGAAGTGACTGAGACCCATTATCAGAAAAATCTTGCAAAAAAGCATTGTATCCTGAGCTTCTCATTTGCAAGAAACACTGTGAAGTAGTAATCTCTGTTTGCCCTGATTCTGGAAAGAGTCCGTCTGCAAATCTTCTGTGTCTAATCAGGTGTCTGCACATGGCCTGGTTATTTTGAGCCAAGGATATTTATTGCTGCCTGTTTCAAAATCTCAGGTAACATGTTGAAATTATGTTGGTTTTTTTTCTTTTCAGAGATGCCTGTGTTGGAACTTAGTTGATCAAGTCAAGGTTGCTATACATTGCAGATAGTTCTAAACTTTGTCTTCTAAAATAATAAGTGAGTGAAAACTTAAGGATAATTAAATTTTTTCTGCTTTTTCTCAGCGCTGTTGCTTTACGCAGTCTTTACAAGATCAGCTCTCATTTAGTTCTCCATTAATTAAAAAAAAGGGGGAATCAAGTGTTTTGGGGAGAAAAGTTATGCTTCAAAACTTTCTTCCTCATTTTCTGATCATTTTGAGCCTAAATGGTGTTCTGGATACCTCTCCCTTGAAGAAAGGCTGAGAGGGTTGGGATTGTTTAGTCTAGAAAGGGCTACAGTGAGACTTTGTTGCAGCATTTATGATATATAAGGGGTTTTACAAGAAAGATGAAGAGAGAATTTTTTACCAAGACGGTACAATAGGTAATAGTTTGAAACTGGAAGAGGGTAGATTTAGATTGGAGATAAGGAAACGCTGGTGAAACGCTGGAACAGGTTACTCAGAGAAGTGGATGCCCTGTCTCTGGAAGTGTTCAAGGCCAGGTTGGATGGGGCTTTGAGCAGCCTGGTCTAGTGAAAGATGTCTCTGCACAGAGGTAGCAACTAGATGATCTTTAAGGGTCCCTTCCAACCCAAACTCTTCTGTGCTTCTGTGATGTAGGTAGGGAAGAGTTTCCTATCAAAGCATTTAGTATGCCATTTCAGTGCTGAACAGAAAGTGTGCTCCTGTTCTGTGCCCTCTTGTATTTCATGTTTCAGAGTTTCCAGATGGGTTGCAGAGGGTGGAGGAGTGGATAGAACCACAAGGGCATACTTCACCTGCCAGGAGGTCTGTGTTCTGTACATTCACTGCCACCTCCACAGGGAAGCTGCCCAGGGAGAGAGAAGCACTGGCGAGAAGGCTGCTGCTGCCTGTAGGGGGACAGACAAGGCACTCAAAGGCGCTGGCCAAGGGGAAACAGAGGCAGGCCCCAGCCAACACCTGCAGAAGGGGATGTCTGCAGCACCTGCAGCTACAAATACATGGCTTTGGTATTAGAAAACTGGACCACTTCAGCTTCCTAAGAAGTGAGGAAAATAAGTGAACTCCATGGCTTATTTTTGAGGGTTGGGAAGGGCATGCACGTGCATATCTTTTAGAGAGAGGAAAAATTGTCATTAAGTGTAAGAAGACTGTCTTACTATTGAAGGTCGAACTTTTTTCCCCTAATATGTCCTATATGGACAAAAGGACAGACAAATACGTTCACAGGTGCCCAGACATTGTTTTTATACAATGAAGATGACTGTTCACATAAATTATTCTCAATCTATATATGGTCCTGTGAAATTTGGCTAAAGTGTTCATAAGCATAGAATAAAGCTGAGAAAATGAATATACCTGTTTGCATTGCATTTGATTTATCAACATTTATAATGTAAATGGAGGAGGTGAGTGTATAGTATTTGAGGATCCAAAATCAACACTAAGAAACAGAGAAACCTCATTTTCAGAGGATACTAAGTGTCCACTGCCAGAAATTTGACAACCACCTTCCCCCTCGCTCCAAGTTCCAGAGACTCTAGGTAGTTGTTTTAAAAATAGACAAAAATGCACCTCCAGATTCCATTTTGTACCATGTATAGGCCTTTAGGATTTGTTAGAAGACAGTGTATTTTTTATTAGCAGAAAGTTCTCTCATTCTGCAAAATTCTATGGCCTTGTTGCTGCTAATGTTTTTAGGCAAGTAACAGGGGTTTTATTCAGAAACTTTGGAAACCTTTAATGTAATTCTCTCCTAGTACACTAGCCCACAGGCATTTTGCTTCATTGAGCAGAAGCAGCAATGAAATCATGTGAATGCTTTCCAAGAGGGAGATGTAGCTAGAGAACATTAGGAAGAAAGGAAAACTAGTATTCAAGAGTAATGCACCTAAATTCCATAAATGATTCTTGATTATGTATTGCTTAATGAGAGACATCAATTTGTACTTCTCCTGAAGTTTATTAGTACTTTAAGTAGCTTGAAATTAATTGTTTGTTTTTTTCAAGGAATTGGCCATATTTTTTTTCCTAGATTGTCTTTGTTTCCTTTTTGATATTTTTGTGACGGAAGAACCTAATTTGATTCTTCTACCTTATTAATATAGGCTGCTAGATTTGACCTAGCAAGTTTCTGTTTTATAGGAGGGTTCAGCTCCTTTTCCAAAAGATGGATTCTAACTTGCTATTGTGTGAAACAGTCAGAATTATTTTATATACAGAAAATGCAATATGTATGAGTCAAAGGGCTTAAATGGGCAGTATTACCTCTTCCAGCCTTTCTGCATTTGACAAGGTGAGCTGTGTGTTGATTTTACAGCAGTCTGTCATTCTGTTGACCCTTATTTTAAGTTTTTATGTCAAGGTTTTTCTTCTTGCATTATGTTACTCTATATTTGGTATAGCATTACTTGTTCTGCGGTATGCCCCTGTTTCATGCATTCAAATTCTATCTTATTCCCAAACAGTAAATGGAAAGGTTATTTCATCAGATAGAATAGTTCAGTTGAAAGGGACCTACAGTGACCATCTAGTCCAACTGCTTGACCACTTCAGGGATGACCGAAAGTCAAAGCACATTAATGACACATTCAAGGGCCTGTCTCTTCACACTGAGCTTACATTAAAATGTTGAGATGAAGTAGATCACAGGGTGACTGAGCCATAGATAAGATACAGGCAAATGCATTCTTGTGTGTCTTGAGCCTCTCTAGGGTTAGAAATGTGGGGTTTTGCCATCCTGTGGAAACCCAGCTCAACTGGATGAACATAGAAGACTTTCAAAAACCACACTTCACACCTGCTCTTTTCCAAATTTGTTCAGATGGTGAAATGATCTCGAGACAATACACAGCTCCCATCCGCATCAGAAGGTACGTGCCTCCTTCCCACAGCATGACAGTTCCAATGCCTAGACTGGGACGTTGTTATGGCGTTCGATGCCTTCTGCTATTCTAGGGCTGTTATCAGAGATTTCCTCAGCATGTACTGGTAGGAAAAGGAGGAGGTAGGGAGGATTGCCTTGTCCTTTGAAAATCTTTCAGTAGCACCCGGTGTGGTCTTCTCCATAATTCTTCCAGGTGCTGCGGTTAGACCAACTGGCCTGTAGTTTCCTGGGGTGTCCCTCAAGCCTTTCTTATAAATTGGAATAGTGTTGGCTAACTTGTAGTCAGTGGGCACATCCCCAGGCTCCCAAGACCACTGGTGGATGATTGAGAGGGGTCCTGCCATAATGTCTGCTAGCTCATTTAGCACTCTGGGATGTATATTGTCTAGGCCAATGGGTTTATGAACATTCAACTGATACAGCTGGTCCTTTACAGTTTCAGTGTCCACAAATGGAAAATCACTGTTCGTGTAGTCGTGGTCCTTCAACAGAGTGGACCAGGCAACCAAAGGTCTGTCAATTTTATTGAAGACTGAGACAAAAAAGGCATTTAATGCCGCTGCTTTTCTTCATCCCTGTTTGTCAGGTGACCATCTTCAACAAGTATTATTCCAATATTTTCCTCTGACTCCCTCTTGATATTAACATACTTTTAAAAGCCTTTCTTCATGTCTAAGAACTGCCTAGTTCCAACTCTAGATGAGCTTTGGCCCTTTGTGTCTTCTCCCTACATATGCAAACCACGTCTTTGTAACCTTCCCACGAAGCCTGACCTCACTTCCTGAGATCACACAATTTCTTTTTCCTCCTGACTTCCAAGAGGAGTTCCCTATTCAGCGAAGCTGGTCTTCTGCCCCGTTTGCTTGACCTCCAACACAATGGGACTGCCTGCTCCTGTGCTTTTAAGAGGTGGTTCTTCAAGACTGGCCACCACTCATGGTCCCCTGAGCCCTCAAAAGCAGATTCCCAGGGGTCATTGCTAAGTAGCTCCTTGAGTAGCTTAATGCTTGCTGCCTTGAAATCCAAGGTAGCGACTCTGCTGTCCTTTTTTTCTCACTACAACAAAAACTTTAAATTCCATCATGTCGTGCTAAGGCTGAGTATGTTATCAGCATGTTCATAATTTTGAATACTTATTTGGGGGATATCAGAGGTCCTCCACATAGGTCTTAACGAAGGCAAAAGGTAGATGCCACACAGGGATTTTGTTCTTTCATTGTCTGCTACACAATACAATTTCTTCTACCTTTTGCTGATATTATAAATATACCAGTATAATTCTTTTGGAATGCTCCCTAATTGTGACTGTGATGACAAATGGGGTGCTGGAAAGATGCCTTTGGCTTTCAGAGCCTTCAAAGTCTTGTGAGAAAAGATGCCAGGCTGACTGTATTTGCTTATGGTAAGAAATCATTGTCAAAGATTTAGGACTCAGGTTGGCCTACTTTAAATTATTTTAGTGTGCTTGTGAATATTCCTCTGTATTCTGAGAACCAAATCAGTCACTGATGACACTGATGATATGGGCACAGTTCCCACTGAAATGCAAGAGAACTGAAGCTATACCTGCTATAAAAAGGCTGTTGCAAATGAACTCCACACCCCTATGCAAGTGTGGAAAACAGAGAAAAGGAGAAAAACAGAGTTCAGGGCAGTACAGTATTCTGTTGCCCCACCACATGCTCCAAGGAAATAATTTTTGTGTGGACTGTAATCTCCAACTGATTACTTAGCTATACAAGAAAACAGGGATAAGGTGGGGAAAAAAAAAAAAAAAGAGAGAAAAAATTATCTGTTTGAATGGCCAGATTTCTTTAATTATATTTGTTCTTCCTGACCTGAGCAACAGGTCTTTGAATTTCACGGATGTGGAGAGAAGCAGTCAGTCATTGCTAGCGCAAGATCGGGGGCATAACACTTCTTCAAAGCCTGCTGTTATAAAGCAGAAACTATTTTCCTGTCTGCTGAACATAGATATGGTGTCTTATCCTAGGTCAAATGAATATCTTTATAATAATAGCAAATTATTCCTTCTGGTAGCAGAGATCAAGAAGGGGTGCTGAAAATTGTCTCACAAGTTCATTTATCACTACTTCAAGCCTCTCTCTTTCTTACCTAGAGGTATATGAAAGTAACAGTCAGAAATGAACGGGAGAAAAGAGCACTTGTGAGATTCCCCCTACCCAATGCAAAGAACTCTGTCCATCAGTTTGTTTGCACTGCGGAAATTACAGAGGCCAGGCTTTTATGAATCTCCAAATCCTAACATGAAGTTCCCAAATATGAAGCCAGTTCTACTAAAAAATGGTGGTGTATAAGAGGATTTGTGGGCCCAATATTTGCTGCATTATATTACACTTAAAAAGCAAGGGCATCACATGGATGTAATTTGAGGAGTACAAGAAATTATACGAAGTTGTTGACCAGCAGCCTATTGATCATTCTTCTTATGTAGTAGAGAAGATTTCCAAGTGAGATTTTGGAGGAGGAGAGCTACAGAGATTTACTGGTTTGTTTGTGAAGACTTCTGAAAACAGATAAACAGATTTGAATTGTAGGTTAAGTCACAAAGGCACCTGCTACAACAGCCAGCCAAGATTCAGATGATCAGTAATTGATGGAAGGAAAAAATAATCTGTTAATTGCTTACCACAAAATAAGCTAAGATAGGCTCCATCACAGGATGGGCTGTGAAGAACTGTGCGAAAGGAAAGACAGATTAGTGTAACAGCGAAGAGAAAACAAGATCCATAGAGAAAGCAACCTGATCAGAACAACCTAGACAAGAAAAAAATATATCAAGTATTGTTGTGTAGCATATATTAGTAAACATTGACATGCATTAGGCTTGGTAACCATACTTTTTTTTCTTGTATAGCAACAGAGCCTAAGCACTTTCAAAAAACAAAACAAAACAAAAACCTAGCACTATATTTTTGCACAAAAATTCTGTGTATTCTTACATAGCATAAAGATGCCTTCCAGCAATACTTAGTAATTCAGTGCCATGAAGAATAAATTGTTTCTTGCCACAAGTTAGGTGAACAATATCCTGTCTTTTAAATTAACTCCCACACTTCTCTAATAGCAAGGAAAAGAAGAGAATGTAGTCTAGGTAGAAGAGATCCTCTGGACTCTTCCCCTGTACAAATGCACAGAAAAGAATGAGCAGTGACACTAAATGTATTATGAACCAGTGGATGGTAGGAAAGATTATGCCATAATTTTCACCACTTAGGAATTATAGAATATTAGTGCCTTTAGTAAAGGCCATCCTAGGTTGACAATTTAACTGCAACATTACATAGTAATTATACAAGCAATAGGAAACCTTCAGCAGCTTGTCTACTTTTCACTCTTATCTGCAATCTATTGTACTCTGTGGTCTCATAAATGGATATAAAGAAAATGGCTCTGATTTTTTTAAGGCATCACTAAAAATGTTAATTAAATCTATAATGATGGGCCTGCTGAGGATCGGGCATCAAATGTGCAACTCAAGGATAAAATGTCACACTGGGCCAGTGTAGGGCTTGCTTGAATTTAGAGAAGGACCAGCCAGTTCTTGATTACCGTAGTTTCACACTGCATTTGTGGTGTATTTTGCATTCTAGTAGACTGAAGTAAATGTTGTGGAATTCCATTTGTGAGTGGGAAGTTTCAACAGAGTGAGGTTTTCTTTAGAGTAGGATTCAGAGTAGAACAAGAATTGGTATTTATGGCATTTGTCAATCTTTAAGATATGTCTGTGAAAGGAAATTAAACCACCCGAACTCCCTTTTAAAGTAACTTTTGTATTCCCAGATGTCTGTCTGCTTGATAAAGTGTTTTCATCACTTCATTTGTGTTCATGTTAACAGTGTCTATGCTGCTGACAGTTTCAACTGCTTGCGGTCTCCAGAGAGAAATATACCTTCACATCTTTTGCACCTATGTTTGCTGTTTTCTTGTCAGTCATACAGGCTTGACTGCAGAAGACAGAGAGTTGTTTTACTTGCTCCTGCTGCAACAGGTGATGGGCAAAAAAGGGATGCACCTACTGTGTGAAGTAAAACATCTTGCCAACATTATACATCAAGTGTACACTTAGGAGAGTTTTACTAGGCTTACAGAAAAATTTCATGTGCAAATGTGTGAAATTCTGGGGTCATTTGCTCTCTGTGGATAATTTGTACATTAGATATACAGTAGCAACCACTTAAATGTATAACCTCAGGATACAGTAAATCTTTTTGTTTTAGTGGCACTCACCTCCACAGGGATTTCTTTCTATACCCTTGTCATAAATTGGTTTGAAGCAGATGTGCTCATTAATTTGGTCTATTAATTATTATAATTTACTTTTTTCTACTGTCTGGTGTTTTATTCACTATAAAGTCATCATTTTATGAAGCGTTCCTGTTGAAGGATAGACTTGGTGGGGTGTTGTCTTGCAAATAACTGATACACTATTCTATCCATTTCAGTACAGGAGCACTACTAACATTTCAGAGTAAAGATCATCAGGATTGGGTCCAACATATTTTAATATTGGTTTAAAGTACAATAAATTTACTGTTTCTTTCATACATATGTAAGGAATCTCATCTACAAGAGCTTTTATACTTCTGGGTTTTCACTGGAACTGTGGATACTTTTATTTTCAAAAGAAAGAAAAAAGCCTAGTTGACTCAAATAATATTCTCTGAATAGCATTCATGTAATAGCAACTTGGCACTGTGTATATTTGTTTGAAAAGACAATTGATATTTCAGAGCTGTAACAAAATAGCTCATCTTAAATACATCCTTTTAGAAAAATCAGCTCTATTTGCCATGCTCAGAATCTCAGTCTAAAAGCTTCTCTTATTGTTAAGTCAAGCTCTTACACAACTCATGGTTAGTAGAAATATTTCTGGAACTTTGTTTTTACTTTGTTACCAATCGTGATATTTGATTTTAAACATAAATGTTCTCAGCTTAGTTTCATACTTGTTCCTTTCCTCCTTCTCTATATTGTAGTCTTTGGTGATCGTATTGATTTCCACCCATTTCCCAAGTCTTTTATCAGCATACCATTTTCTGCATCCAGATGTTTATGTACTAAAACAGATTGTGGGTTTTGTCTTTTCCCTGGGTAACACTATGACATCTGTATTTAGTTTTTTGCTGTTGTTGTTGTTGTTGTCAAGTGTGTGCTGCCATCTATAGAGTAATCATTGAAATAAAGCTGATATAAAAATATGTTTTATCAAAAGATTATGGAACACAAGATCTAGCTAGTGGAGGGGGTATCATAGAGCAGTTGGTCAGATCTCAAGAAATCCTCTTTTTCTATAGTCTCAAATCTCACAGCAAGCACAGGTGACAGTGTACTATACAGAAAATCAGCCACTTCTATGAGTTCAGTTGTTCAGCAGATTTATTTATACTGGTCAAACTATCAGGGCAGCCTGAAAATTAGTATAAGGTTGCCCTGTCCTCAAATCCTCTAACCTGTTCCTTTTCCATCCCTATTACCATTTACATGTCCTAGTTCTTCAGGAGTTTCCAAGATCTATTTATTATACCCTTCTTCATTTGTTTTTTAAAGCTTAATTTTAATTCTTTATTCTTCCCCAGCATCTTGTTAACTGGTTTCATGCCTCTCTTCTGTATCTGGCTTCAGTCTGCCAGGTTCCAGAATGCAGTGCTGAAGATCAGTTCCCATTTTCTCTCTCTCTCACATATCATTTTGTCACTTGATATCTATTTTAGAGTAGATATATTTGTTGTAACACATTTATTCAGGTTGGTCTGGAAAGCACTTGGAGAAGTAATTCTCTATACTTTCATTAAATACCTATGGGATATCCATGCATGTTTAGAAACTATCAGCCTTTATCTTGATACTGTTCATATGCTTTTCAGCTTGAAAATTTTTTACTAAGGATTTTGGTGGCTTACAGCCTTGGACAGGGTGAGCAATATGAGTTCCTGGCAATCAGACTTCTGTTCATTTGAGTTAAGAGATGTGACAGAGAAAAACTACTTCTTTAGGTCTTTCCTTGGCAACGAGTGTTGGAGCAGGGGTATATTTGACCACTGCTGCTGAAATGCTTTCTTATAACGGGAGACTTTATAATCAAAAGGAAAAATTTAACCTATATGGATGAAGTGTTCTTAAAAATATCTTCTGACATTTTCTTCTTATTGCTGAACTTAAAAATTGTTCCTATTTCCCAGCATCAGAGACAAAATTAAGGAAAAAAATCAATGCTGAAGACTGATCAATGTTTTTCAAAACTGACTTAATAAGATAAAAATCAATGCAGCTGTATTATTTGCCATTATTTTATCACCAGTATCATTCAAACATGGTAATATTTGATTCTTAAGTTAAATGTGAAAATATTTCCGTTACCTTCTACAGAGGCAAAAAACTTGAGGGACTTATTTAGTCAAACCTTAATCCTGGCTTTGGAACTTTGACTTCTGCAGAAACTGAAAACAGCTTCATATTTTAAGTGCCAGTATATAATTGTTCCTTTAATGACAGAGGCTGAAATAGAACACATTATTACCCATATTTGCAAATTACAAGCTCTGATCTTCCCTCCTTCCTGCAAATAGCAGTTCCATCTTGCTTGGTTGAAAGATCTCTACTGGAAAACCTGAAAATAAACTTGGGCACCTAATTTTCTCCATGGCAGTCTAGCAGTGCTTTTACTTACTGTAAAAATGCATTGGCTATTTAATCTTTTTTAGGCAAAAATAAGCAGGAGTTTTTGTTTGCCTGCCCCCGCCACCCGCCTTGCAATTTCTGTTTTCTATCCCCACTATACCCGGTAATATTAAGACCTCTGTATTGATCTATTTAAAGAAAAGTCTTAAAAACTCTCTTGTGTAATATCCATGAACCAATTCCTAAACCATTATTTGACTTAACAGTTGAGAGGGGTTTTTTTGTAAAAAAAACTTGCATTTTGATATTTCAATTCCTGTTTACTTGCTGCCTTTGGTTTGGCCCTCTGGGCTCTTAGTTTGAAATTTCTCTTATAAACTAAGGGAAAGAAAATGTTGTTTTAGGGAAGAAAGTCAAAATTCTTACGTAATCACTGGGATGTGTGAACTGGGATTCTTAGGGAAGCATCAGATATGTTGAAAGACTACTGATAAAATCCTGGATATTGGTGAAACTCTGGTGGTGGCATCTTTTGTTTTAAAGATTTATTTCATGAGAACAGAAGGACAGACTTCTGCAAAAATGTCTTACTGAATTTAATCCCTATCGGTAAGGTGGGCCAGAATGTTGGCGAAATAGGAAATGCAAACCTAATAGTGGGTAGACACAGGTTTTGAGAATACAGGACTTAATTAGGTTCTCTGTTGGGCCACTTACTTTTACCTCTCTTTTTCATATTCCTTTACAAATTGATCAATGTAGTGAGGTTGCTCTTCAAATAGCTCTGAGCAGCAATATGTACATTCACTGAGAACAGTCTCACCCCTTCTCTCCATCATCAGCTTCATTATAGACAATATCTGCAGTACCATAATGAGAGAGCTTGTAGTTGTACCTGTCCTCTCCCTTTCCTCCTCCCTCTGTACTGTGAGGGAGAAGTAGCATGGCATATTGCAGAGCTAAAAGGTTATCAAACCTGAATTTGTTACACCTCTGAATTTGGCAGGCAAGCGTTCACAACCATTATAGAAACACACGGCTCATCACCACATGAAGCTGGACACCCTAAGATAGATGATATTGGATTGGTTTTCTCATTGCTCTGCAAACAATCACACAGGCTTAAGCTACGTGATCTGATAGTCTCTAATTGACAGCTTTTCCAAGGTTCATTTGTTAACTGGGAGCATGACATGTATCAAAGTTGTTTCTTCATAATGCGTTTGGCATTAACAGGGGAAGCTGTCAAACACCTCAGACATCAACATCTCAGCAATAAGATACTTGGCCTCCAGTTTTGACTTTCTAACTAGTGACTTTATATTTGCATAGGCATTTGGAATGAGCATATGAAAGGACAGGACATAAGAAAAAAGCTTCAATACATTCCCCAAAAGAAAATTTGTGAAAAAGTATTTTTGCTGATTGGGACATTTACCTGAGTTTTGTGGTTCAACTGTTCTTTTTTCTTGGTTTAAGATCTTGGTTTCTCACTTAATAAAGCACTTTCCAAATACTCATTGGATTTCAGAGGGTTCTTTTATTTGGGTATATTAATAAATAGGCATATCTGATTTTATTTATAGTGGTGAAGAATTTGTATGTAAAAGAGATGCTGCAGGGTTTAGCTTGCCTGTGTATCCACAAGAGAATACAACCTCAAAGAAGTCTCTATTTTAAAGCACCCTAACCTTTGCCCAGATAAAGCCCATGTTTGTTTGAAATAATAAATTACCTGTGTAGAAGAGACGAGAGGATGATTTCTCCACCAGTGTTGTCACTGTTTTGCATTTGCTATTTACTTGCTTTCATTAACCCTTTTCTCAGAACACAAATTGTGCCAGGACTCTAATGTTCAGCTTTTGTTTCTTTTTTCGTTCTGTAAAAGATTTCCACTATCTACTCTTCCTTGCAACCATTCGTACACAAGATGTTCACACAGGGTCTATAAGTACTAATTAAGAGCTTGGTCACAAATCCATCATCACTAATTTCTGCTGCTTCTCCTGCATCCCATGAACTTGATATTAATAGTTACAAGATGAATCTATCTTAGATATACAAAAAATGTGTTTTAATTTTAGTTTGTTGTTCTTACTTAGTGTAAGCATGTTACTCTAAATATTTAAATTAATTTCTCTAGCACCTAGTCAATTTTCTGCAGGTATTCTTCATTCTGGAAAGACTACATGCCTGGAGAAGTGAAATTTTACATTAAATTTTACAGATGTCTTCAAAATAATGAAGGAGCTTCAGCAGTGCTTTGACTAACATTGTTTAGGAAGTGAAACACAGCTGTTTAGATGAGGAAAAAAAATGAGTGAATGGGTCAGGATGCCTTCATTTGACAGGAATAAAGAGGCAGGCTCTGACAGAAGAGCCTCATCAAAAAATGGCAGGGAAGAATGAGAAAAGTCAGATTCTGCTTAGAAAAGCCAGAAACCAACTTTTTTAAAGCCCTGAGGTCTGGAACCTGAGCACAGGTCTTTCCTCCCTCTGTAGACATCCATTACCTGAATTCCTACAGGCAAATATTCCTGAGCTTTGGGGGACATTCTGGACCTGCCTCCATCTAAGTACTTTCTGTTTTATTTGCAAGGTGTGTTGACAAATGTAATTTGTGTCCCTGGTGAGCACTGACTCCAGAGGCCCTTCTGTCTTGCAGGGCAAGCACAAGCTGCACGTGGACACGGGACTGGAAGGCACCTGGTGTGGCCTCATCCCCATCGGGAACTCCTGTGAGAGCGTGACCACGACAGGCCTCAAGTGGAACCTCAGTAAGTCAGACGCCTCCAGGACAGGGGGTTTAATGTTATCCTAACCAGACAGTTACAGCAGCTTCACCAGTGCTGAAGGGTCTTACATGTTTGAAGGTGGCCCTGCCAGGCCACTTTTTTCTAGAAATGAAGGGTTGTGGTTTCTTTTTTTTTTAAAAAAAAGAAGATAAATATATTTAAACCTGAGATATCACAGGCAGGAACATGTTTTCCATTTGGGAGTCATTATGCTATTTAAATAAAACATTTGTTGAGGTCATGATACATTACCATCTTGATACATTGCCCTCCAGGGAGGAGAAGCTGCTAGTGCCTAAACTCCTGGTTATAAGCCATAAAGTTACAACAGACAAATGATAATGTGACACAGATTATTAAAGCTACTTCACTTATCCTGAACTGCTTTCCGTATGTTCTCTGTTTGTCAACTCAAAATTAATAGATCTTTCTCATTTTCTTGTTTTAAAGTGGGAAAAAATGCATTTGATCTAGAACAGGGATATTTATCTGTAAAGAAAGGGGGTCCTTGACCAAAAGAAATTCAACCTCTTGCCCCTCCTCCCACACTGAATCATTCAGGATGTATTTACTCATGAAAAAAAGGGATATTTTAGATAAAGATCCTTTAAAACTTAGGAGAAGCAAAGAAGTAATTGAGAAGCTCTAATCTTGTAGTCTGATTTACGTGAGCAGACTTAAGGGCCATCCCATCTAGAAAGGGCATGTGGTTCTCACAATATGTGGTACAGTGCCTTCAGTGGCTAGTGATTAATCTGACACTGACCCGCAGTGCGAGCCAGCAGCACGTGTGCATGTCTAGAGAACACCTTGCTCTACCGAGGATTTGAGCATGTGTGATTAAGGAGGTGGTAGGCATTAGTAGCTCATTAATGATAAAATGTATAAATATGGCCTTAATTTCAAGATGTGAGAGGCTTGCCAAGTGAAGAGCTGTTGGTCTAGTGATGTTTTTGTCCTTTTAAACTGAATTGTAAGAGCTGAATATATTGCATAAGGGATGTTCTCTTGATTTGAACAAGAGTCAAATATTTTCATTTGTACTGATAAGTACAGTTAACAAGTAAGGTACTGAATTTTCATCTGCTCCTCTCCTATTGTATAGTGAATTTTGTGACTTCTTGCACTGAGGAACTACTCATTTATCAGTAAATGTTCTGCCCTCCAGAGTGAGGTGAAAGAACCTCAAACCAGCCTCACATTAATGGAGCATCTCTGCAGCCTGTGTTACTTTGCAAAAGGCTACTGTGTGGATCAAATGTTGCAGACGCTGTGAGGTTGCAGTCCTTTCTTGTGGTTTTGATTATTAGTTTAAAAAGTTGTTTTTCAGATACATCAGAATACATCAGATTTACAAAGTGTTCATTTGAAAGATGGTAATTTTAAAGATTGTCTGCTCCCACAAGTGATGTGGCTCTTTTACTACTAAATTATGATTGCCTGATATGCTGAAGCTAAAGGACATAGGGGTTGCTAGTCTAGCTGTGCCAGCTGGAGGGGAACACGTTGGGAGGTGCAGTGGTAACAAATAATAAGTTTCTGTCTATGATTGGGTTGCTTTATCAGTTTTTCCGTGTTTATCATTCTAGTTGTGCTGTAGTAAACTTCTACAGGTTACTTAGAGGCATAGATAGATATGGACCTATGGGGATTTTTATTACACTTTTTTTCTTTTTCTGGAAAAGAAAAAAGTATTTAAGTGACTGTTTCCTACTTGTTTGATGTTAATGTGAGACCACCATCTCTGCTTCTCCCAGTCCTTGTTGCTCTCTGTTTCCAAGAGTAAACCTCAGACCATAACAGTGTTTTCCTTAGTGATGTGTACGCTGCACCCCATTATAGGCTAACACTTTCAGTCTCCGTATTCATGTTTCTCACAGTTCCTTAATTTATTTCTCTGCGTTATCATCTCAGATATATAAAAAACAAAAATGATCTGGTCTTCCTTGAAGATGTTTCATCTGTCTGAGACACCAGGATTGTTACAACCTGAAACTACCCTTGTGCCCAAGTGATCAGAGCTAACCTTTACTCATCCAAATACAGATTTTGAATCAGGTTATTGTTCACATACTGATAAAACTAATTAAAGAGTAGTTTCATCCCCCAAGAGGAAAACCAATATCTCAAATCCAGCATGTGGTTAGTTATGAGTTGGTTGGATGTTTTCTCTAATAAATAAGCCTTACATTCAGATAACCTAAGTTTGATATTAGCCTTCATTGTGCTCATGACTTTTGTGCTGCCTGTAGTTTTGCAAGTACTTTAAAAAAATTTAGTCCTCCTGTAAATTGTGATGGAGAAGCAAAAGTTCACCTGGGAAGAAAAGGGTATAAGAAGATACTGGAGTGTGATGTGGATGTCAGCATTGTTCCTGAGGGATGGCAGTGGGAGAGCTTTCTCTATTCATTCATTAAGGGCACTCTGAGCACACACCTTCATAAACCTCAGTGAATAAAATGGTTTGGTTATAAATCCATTTTCATTTGTAGATCATGAAAAAATGGAATTTTAAATACAAACATGATGTGAAAGGCCTTTTTGTCCAGTTTGTTATGGAATTAATTGAATGCGACCCAACAAGTTTGTTTTTAAAAACTAATTTTTGAGTCCTCAAAGTACTTGTTTTAAGTGTCTGGGCCGTAAACTAAATCCAGAATTTCAATTCTGTCTAATGATTCAAACTTGATGCATTAGGTGAGAGGTGAGCCCTCATTTTTGCGAACAATAATTTCCAGTAGCTCAACATTCGAATGACACTGCAATACAAGAAAGAGCTGGCTTTGCATCAAGGTCTTTAATGTTTAACACCAATTTCAGTCTGAGCATATCTAGATTACTTTGTTGATTAAAATTTGTAAAACCTTCAAGGAGTAGTCAAATGTTATCTGTGTCTAATCTACAGGTCCTGTCATGAGACTTTATAGTCTCTGAATAGAAAAAGACAAGGATAAATACCTAAGACAGAAGCTGTATTGTGGTTGAGAGTAGGCTATCAAAGGTCTCATTTCAATGGCTGAATTAGATAAAACCTGAAATCCATAAATTATTCTGCCAGCAGAGAAACAATGATGTCTTGGTTGTATTTTTAATATTGCAGACTTCAGTATTTTTTATGTGTCTGTGTGAGAATGCAACATGTATGCATGCTTTTATGCATGCTTATCTTAGTTATTTGCTAGCCTTGGAACAAACAGAACTTTCATTTATTTTAGTTCTCATCTTGTGGGTGAAAGAACTAAGAGAAGAAAGTAGAAAACTGATTACAGAAAATACTTTTTACCCATACTTACTATTGTGCAGCACACATTCAGAACACATTATAAAGATATTCTATCCACTCCCAAAGGAATACAGATCTTTTCTCTATTAAAATCTGATTTATAGCACAGGATTCAGATAATGCTTTATCTGATTTGACTCACCTGGCTGCTTGCTGATAACAGCTCCCGTGTCTAATAAATAAATAACAAAAAATCCAATAATGCCAGAATTACCCAGCATTCTTCATTAGGTCCTCAGTGATGCTTTCATGGAAGGGACTAAGAATGGAGGTAGGAATCAGCTGCGCTGCTCATGGAAGAAGAGGTTGGAGGATAATGGTAGGCTTTTCTAGAAAATAGTTTGTTTTCTAGCAAATTACTGTAGAAAATAATCTTGCCAACTAATTTACTGTTCATCTCTATGGCCTTTAATATGCTGTATGTCATACATACCTTTCATGTACTGAAAATGCCGGCATACATATATATATATATATATATATATATAAAAAAACTGTGTGTGTATGTGATTGTGCTTTCCAGATAATTTTCATGCAAATTTGCTTCTTTAGGCAGGAAGTTAAATTGCTGTAAAATGCCACCATTCAAAAGAGCGCCACTGTCATTTCACTGCAAAAGGCAATAACAATAACAACAGGAGCAAGACCTTTCTCTGACTGTAGTAATAGAGCATCCACTGACTACTAACTTCACAGGTAGATAAACAGGATCCAAAATGTTTTTGATGCTGTTTATATTATTAGTAAAATTGAAATGCTTTCACTGTTTTAGTGCATTGGGGATTTTTTGATGTTACATTGTGAATGGAACAAAAAGACTGCAAAAGCGGTAGGGTTTTATGTCTTAGGAGAAATGCAGAGTCAGATAAAAGAAAATTAGTAACTCCTTAAAAATAGTCAGAGGATGAGGGACTGTTCTGGAAAAGGCTGTAAATTAGGACAATGGACAGGTATCTGTGTGCTAGCAAAGCTTTTTGTATAAGCACTCTGTAACCTGTTTCGTAACTGAAGTAGTTTACATGGCACATTTTGCTGCCCTAGTTCATTCTGACTGAGGCAAACTGAGCGGCGCTCCCAGGAGTAGCTCTGTTTTCAGTGGCAGAGTAAAAAGCTTCACAGCTGGATTCCCCTGTCCTCTGCTTTCTCCTCCATGCCTCTCTTCTCACGTTCTTTGCTGTAAGAAGACTCCCAGTACATCAACTGGGAGTATCTTCACATCCTCAGTGATGTATTTTTTCCCTTGTTAAAGCTCTAAGACCCTGGGTTGGGTGGGGTGACAGAAATGACACTGCTCCTCCCAAAGCTTCAGGCATTTTTGACCTATTGCAAGCCATTTGCCTGCAGGAGTGCTGCTGTTTGCCTTCCAGAGTCACATCATTTATTACAAGGCAAGGCCTGCTGAAATACTTTTCCAATAAAGCAGATGTTCTGATGGTGGCAGCCTGGCATCCCACTGCTTTACTGCAAGTCAGCAAAAGCAACAATGAGGGCAGTGCTTAGCATTGCATGAAATGATTTTGAACCAAAAAGACTATTTGGCATACATTAAAGGACTGATGAACACAGAGCTCAGTTGTGCTAGGCCCCTAAAGCTGTTTTTATCTTTTTTTCCTGAACAGCAGCTTGAAAACTCAGTCAAACTTTGTGAAGGGACTCGAGATGGGGATTTGATGTCACACGTTCAGTCCATTTCCACAGATTTCAATGAATGTTTGGAATTGGTGGGAAAGAGATTTGGTTCCAGCTCTTCTGTAGCTGGGTAGCAGAGTCCTGGCATTCAGTTTAGAAAGGCTGCTTTAACGTGATAAACAGATACGCTCTTCCAGATCACACTGCTGAGGCAACATTACTGCTGTAGGACTCCAGTTATGGAAAGATTCATGCAAGTACCATAGTTGTGGACTAGCTCAAACCGCTTCAAGCGGTAAGTTTAGCCCAGCTGGATGGCCATGTTCAACAGGACATAGGGAGTGTATGTATGATACTTCCATACAGCAGTGTTAGGCAGTAATGGCCAGGAACGGTTAGAATAAAAAAACCTCAGAGAGTCTTTTCCAGCACAGTTGTGCACAAAGCAGATGGCTCTCTGGAACCATCCTGAAGTGAACTGGAGACACTTATTTATGTCTAGCTACATTGCCATGGCACACTGCAACTATGGGAACTAATTTCATTATAAATATCAAGGTGAGAAGGTTGTCAAGAGAGTAAAATGCTGCTCTTTCCCTCGAACCTCCTATGTTACTTCAGTCCTTCATTCTGCTAATGGAAATGTGACCTGTGGGTATGAGGAAATAAGTGCTCTACCAGCTTTGGTGCAGATAATCCTCATGTTTGTGGTGCCAGTAGATTGGTAAGAATACTAAAGTCACATCAAAATCAGAAGCAACCTGCTGCTGCTGAAGTCTATGAGTTGTAAGGACCAAATACCTTTGTGGGGAAGAGAGGGGTCTGCAAAGAGCCAGAGAGTTACCATTTAGATTACTGAGGATTCAGAATAATCCTGTGGATTTCAGCAGAGGCTCTGAAGTTTCATCAGTGGGTGTGAGGGCAGAATTTGTGCAAGAAAGAGACCTTTGAGTTTATACTAAAGACATTTAACTCTAAAGGCATTCTGCTCAGTCAACCTGCCCATATGGATAGTGGGAAGTCCTCTCATTTAGACAATGGCAGAAGCAAAGCTTCAAGTACATAATGATGTACTTGAAAGAAAGTCAGTGAAAAATTGGCCAGAGTACAAAGGCTTGTTTGTCATATCCCTTGCAAATATACTTTGTTTTCATATTTAAATGCCCAGAATCAGTCATAATAAATGTAAATGTCACGCTGCCAAGAAATTTCCAAAAACAAGGAAGCTCTGATGCATGTGGTGAGTTATTGCCAGTTCCCAATATTTCTGCAGAACCACAAAGGGGCGAGGACCGGAAGGAGGATAAATCAATCATGTCTGGCTAGAGTCTCTCAGAGTTAAAAAGTGACATGTGCTTGTCTGTGATGACTCAGTTAATGGACAAGTGTACTATTTAGATTTTTGGGGGGTTGTTCAAGTAGGTAGATGTTACTATTAAGAATTTACTCCTCCTTTTCAATTCATTTACAGACCTTTTAGTTCTATTTATTTTTAGCACACACTGGTGTACGTGATTGATCTCTTCTCCCCAGAAACATGACACTGAGGGAAATTATTTCCTCTGCGGTGATCTATTCCTGTACCTTAATGGCAAACAGTTCTGGCTAGTCCCTCTGTTGTGTCTCAATTCTTCATTTGCTGCTCCGTTTATAACCACTTGGCACGTTGTTTGAGGGGGCCCTGCTCTCTCCAGTTTTTGCCTCTGGATGTTTGTGGAAGAGGTGGATTTTTCCTTGCTGTTGTATGAAGTTCTCAAGAGGACTAAAGTCTCGTGACTTTTGCTGTACACTTCTTACTGTCACTGACTTTTACAGTATGCTTCTAAAAAGTTATGTTTTGATTGTAAGTTGTTTATGGCATCCTGATATGTAATTAATTAGCTGTTAAAAATTGGCTGTATTAACTGTTCTGGAAATACTAATTTTTGATGTACATACCAATGACAGATCACTAAGCAAATCTGTTCTTTTCAGGTGAGTTGGAAAATACACATTTCTGATAGATGAACACGTCTTGCTGTAGAAGTAGCTGTGGCTTCTTTTGGGGCAGTAAATACACGTGGGGCACTCCGGGCGACAGCAGGAAGAGAAAGAAGAAAGAGAGAGTGGGAAAACTGAGATGTTAGGAGGTTGCATTTGGGTTTAGAAACATGAAAATGTGGGAAGAGATGAATACAGAGATTGAGACAATAAGAACAGAGGTGTTTTAAGTAGACAGTTGACATCTTCCCTTTTGAAGCACTGAACTGAGGCCAATATTTCTGTCTTGTTATTTCTCTGCTGTTAGCAATCTCCTTCGTTTTTCAGTGCTGTCAAGGCATAATAACCTACTTCTACTGTCAGTAAACCGGTCAACTCAAGTGATGCGGGCCTGTCCACCCATCTGCCTGGGTCTTGATCCAACAGTAAAAGATGGCATTAGACATTTGATTTGAAAACAAGAAGGAAGACTCTTTACTTGCACTCTTGTGGCTACCAGTTCAAGACTCTGAAATCAGGGAAAACCAGAAACAGAGAAATAAAAGTAAGTAGGTTTTTTGGGATGTAATGATGCTTACAGATTCAGGACACCGGCATCATTCAGTGTGCCAGGTGTATTCTCTGGGGGTTAATCAAGAGCCGTAGCTGAAGGTGCAGATGTGTACAACCTCAGCCCCTCCCACTGCAGAAACTGAGACACTTGGGAGGAATGAGGTTAAGTACTCCTGAAATGGGGGATTTTCTTGTGGCTCAGGCAATTGATTGTCCGGAGTTTTTACTCTGTGCAAGTTAGCTGTTCATTTGTCTTAGTGCTCAAGCTGAGCTCTCAGCACTCTGACATTCCTCTGAGCTCTGCTGTGGTCCTGTAAAGCAGAATACTCCAAAATGAAAGCTGTGGTATTGTCTTTAAGGTACCCGCTTTTGATGTTAATGATGTTAGCAGTTTAACAGGTGCAATGGTATTATCAATTCTGTTGTAATGAGCAATACACAGAAGCCTGTGGGGATTTAATATACGTGCATTCAATGCAATTTAAATCCATGCAGTAAATAAGGCATAAAGCCCTATGACGAATCAGGGCTCAACGTGTGTCAGTTAAGAGAATACTATTAGTATTTACTGAAAGTATGTGGCCTCCTTGGTTAATGCCACTGTATAATTAAAGGATGAAAGCTAAAGAACCAGAAATAAAATTTCACAGCCAAACTTTAATTTTGGTATCCCATTGCTCTTTAGTCCATGACTTTGTGGCCCTAGCATTTCTTAAGTTTCATCTTCCATGTGTTTTGTATCCCAGGGAATGTGGGTCTATTTACTATTAACAGGTAGCTGTATGTAGCATATTACATTGTATCCATACAAGTCTAGGTCAGTATGTGGTAGCTGAAGTTCCTGTATTGTCTACATTTTGAAGCTTTTCCTTGTATTTAAAAGGAAAATATTTATAAAAACAATGAAATGTTTCAAACAAGTCCAAATATTTTTAGTATGTTTAAAGTAGGTGGTGATACATGTCACAAAACAATAGTAAATTGAACTAAATTGGGGTGGGATGGATGTCAAGAGATCTTACAATCCGTATAGCTTTCCTATGGCATAATTCCTGAAAAACCTAAAAAAAGGTGACTCTATTATAAACTTTCAGCATTGGGGGTTCCTTCGTAACAGCTTTTTCAGAAAGTCTGCTCTAATTAGAATTTTTGTTTCCTTTCTGTATACTGTGGATACGGTATGTGATAAATATATTCTCATGCTGTTAAGCATTAGGACACAGCATTTATAATATAATTGCCAATATGAAATCTCAGAATTGTACATTTAGGTTTCCCAAATGTAGGGTATAACTCTGTAATTTACAGAGGCACCAGCAATATCACTCTATCACTGCTGATTGGCATGCCACTTAATGATGCTGTTTATAAGACAATTTTCTAATCAGCTGTGTGAACACTCATCAAGAGTTTGCTTCTTGATGTAAACCAGAGAAGTTGGAGAGAAAGATAGGGTTTGTTTTGCTTATAAAAACAAATGGGGAAAAAAGCAAGTTATAAGGAGAACTATCAGGTTTTGTTTGGTTTTTATTCTATTTTTTTTCCCATTTTGTAGAGCATTGATATGGTAAAAAAAAAAAAAAAAAGGGCAAAACACAATTATAGAGAGCTTTGATAGGAATCTGGATTATGCATTTAAAAGCTCAATGTAGAATTAAAAGCTGTGGTGTGAATGAGTCAATATTCTTCAGGGTATTGCCTTTGTATATTTTGAAATTGGATGATGATAGCTTAAATGTTAACATTCTAGTTTTTAACAGGTGTTATATTTCCAAAAATTGCTTAGTAATAATTATGTGATTTGATATTGTAGATAGTCTATTGGGTCTAGTCAGTGGAAACTGGAGCATGGTCACTTTTCCATTCATTTCACATGTCAGTTTTAGTTTTCAACCCAATAAACGTAGCCAAGCCTCTCTCCCGCTCAAGCAATAATTAATTATTCCATGCCTTCTTCCTAGCTATTTCCTTTTTTTCTTCTGTAATAGGCAGAATACCTTTAATTTTAAAAATGTTATATAAAACACACATAAGCTGAGTCAAGTGTGTCTGGCCTGGAAACAATTCATTATGTGATTTAAGAGATTTTAACAAGATCAGCCTCGGTTGAACTGCACAATTTATTAATAACTTTGGTACACAAACATAAAGTACCTCTTCCAAATATATCCCCAGGCAATCATTGTGAACCCCTTGTAAACATACCTTGCCATCCTGTGCTCTGTATATTGAATGTATGTTAAAGAATTTATGTTTTATGAAAACATTAGAGCTTAATACCAAACTTGTGGAATTAATCAGAGAATTGCACCTTGGCTTTGATATTAGTACATTAATTTTGAGGTGCCTCTGTCCCTTCCTTCACTGAACTAGGGTAATTTAAGCCTTCAATTCATCCAAACAGGCATCCATGGGTTTTCATGCACGTGACTAGTTCTGGGGAATATAAAGCAGGTGAAGTTAAACAATGTGCAGAAGTACTTACCACAAGTCAAACTCTGCAGCAGAAGATATAGCCTTTAAATATGCCTGAAATGGCTTTTCTATATGTAAAATAAGGCAGTAGTGGCTTTAATCTCAGTCTCTGGGGTTAGCTGTCAGTGCTGGTTCCTATTCAAATCTCTCTTCTCACTCACTAATGCTGTAGAGCTCCCTTTTCTAGCTCTGCACATTTTTAATGTATTGCTGGTCGGCTGTAGTAATTTACATGAATTTCTCCTGATTTTACTGTTGAATGTCTGGGCAAAGTATGAAGACGTGGTAAGACAAATGACTTTGAAATATTTCTCGCATCTGGCTTCTTTACCTGTAGTTCAATAGATGTGGTTTCCCACCAGTACAGCTGTCAGGTCTATGCATCAAGTAATTTTTTCATGTGAGGATTCTGGAAAAAAAAGCGTTTTGGCTACCTACGAGAATTTTTAAACAGTCATAACATTTCCATTAATATAGCCGAAAGCGTTACAATATGCTACATCTGCATAGTGGTAAGAAAACGAAACGCTCCAGATAACTCAAATCCACTGTGCTTGATTCACTCTATGTTTTTTTTGTCTTTTTAACAGTGCTAAAAATTTGCCACACTTTTGTGGCTTTGTCTGCCATATGTAAAGCAAGATTTTCAATCCGCGTTAAAAACATGTATGCAGCAAATGCAACACACTCACTAGGGAACGGGGAAAATTTTCACATTGTGTAGTGGACTGGATTGTATTAAATACTAACATCAACATAAATCTTAGTTATACTAGAATAAAGAAGTATTTTTTCTTTTTATTTTAAGATATGAAGTGTTGCTGTGTTTAGCTTTTAACATTCCAAAAGCCTGCAAACTGTCTTTCGGCAAATACAAATCAACAAAAGCTGGCAATACTCTGCAAAACATTTGCAAGGTACAGTAGAAAGGTTGGTTGATTCTTCAGAGCTTGTGCATGAGTTTTCTCTCTGCTGCTGCCTTTTGTTACCCTGTGTGTTTATGGTTCGTGTAGTTCTGGAACAGACCTGCACCATTTAAGACTTGTCCTGAATTTTTGGGAGCTCTCCTGCTGGTAGTTAGTTTTAGATCCCAAATGTCTCAAGCAAACATTGTCAGTGAATCTTCAGATTAGCTTGTGTTCCTTTTAATGCCTTCACAATTACTTCAGTGCCCCCGCTGAAATAATATCTAAGGAATTTTACTCACTGTTGTGAAATTCACTTTTTCCAGTTTATGCCATTCTCTAACCTTCCAGGGTAATCATTCCCTGTATGTTTGTCAGTCTTGGTTTTGCACCCTCGTTTCTTGAATTTCTCTGCTGATTTTCTGGCCTACCTCCTCTGATGCAATTTTCAACAAATCCTTCAGAAGTTACTAATAATGAAGGCAGTTTAAAAACAAACAAAAAAAAAGAGACAAAAAACCACCAAACCTTAATTGTCAGCATGGTACAGCCCAACTTGCTGATTCAGTGGGTAGCACACCAGGCTGGGGACCCTGCAGTAGGCTTGGAACACATAATTAGCTCTCGTTAGCATATTCTCTTCTCCTGCTGTTAGTCTTGTTAACTCTTTGATGCAGGGACTGTTTGCTACAGTGGGTCTGTGCAGTGCACCCCATCCTGCCACAGGGGTAAACATAATTAATTGCAATTGGGAAATGACTTCTGGAGTTACAGTTGAAAGTTAATACCATGGAATGATTCCTGATTTTAAATAAATGTATATTCTGTATGCGTTAGAGGCTGCATCTGCATTATTATTCTCAGAAACTGTACTGTGGAAAGAGAAGAAAATCATTGTTTAGCATACAGTGCCACCTACAGAACAGGTTGTGCAGCCTCCATTTCTTACACTTTGGGTTTTTTTGGTTCTTTTTGTTGTTGGTTTGTTTCTTTTTTTGTCACAGTACAGTTGGCATTCATGGCTAAAGAGTGTATTAGATGCTTTTAGCAAGTGCCAGCAGAACTGGAGGATGAGCATGAAAGGTCAAGAGCCTGGGGACCTGGTTGAGCTCTTGCTGAAGTGCTGGGCAGTGGTTCCTGCTCTATCAGCTGCTGCTGCTTGGCAAGTTGGTTCTGTCACCCAGGATAATCAACTGGGAGGTGGTTTGTGTGCTCACTCAGTTCAGCCGTGATCTGCAATGTCTGTAGGCCAGGCTTCATCAATAGCACCCATTATTAACTTTCTCTTAGAAGCCTAAATTGTTTGGGTTTTGTTTTGCTTGGTTTGTTTGGTTTGGGTTTTGTTTCTCTGTTTGTTTTATTACAACTATTTCTAGAAACGCTACAACTAACTTTTCTACCAAGTGCATGATTCACTGCAGTGGTCTGACAGACATACAGAGGTGGAAAAAGAAGGGAAGGGACCAGAGAGGAAAAAGTCCATCTAGGATCATGTTGTGAACATTACGCATAGTAAAGCACGCTGTCAACTGTTCTCTCTGTTCAGAGTCGATTTAAATGCAGGGGAGAACTGGAGGGTGTCCTCTCATGTTGTTACCTAAGCATATGCTGTACAGAACATTGTTCAATAGCAGTTGTGTGTTCACATTGTTCACTGGTTGGAATAACAGTATGAGCATTGTGGGGAGGGGGAGTTGGATTTAATCCCTCAAATCTTTACAGTGCTTTTCAGACAAACATTAATTTTGGTGCAGAAAGATGAATATGGTAATATCTTTTTTAAGACAGAAAAGGCAAAAGAACACACAAATATCACTTCTTCCACTCTCAGGAATCCATTATTTATGTAATATAGCAAATTAAGTTCTGATAGTCACTGCAGAACAAACTGTTGTCTGTCCTCTTTTGTCTAGTTTCCGAATGTTGGAAGTTATCTGACCTTTAAGCTGTTACTAGCTCAGGACCCACTGTTTGGCATCTTCAAATTAGTGGGGTTGAAAAAGAGAAACAGAAAGGGAGGGCTGAGAATGAATTCTGACATCCAGGGCAGATACGAAGTAATTTTCTGGCAGGTGATCTTGCAGAGGAGAAGGAGGAGGGGGAAAAAAAAGAGAGGCCCTTTTTTTTTTTTAATATAGTTAGGTGGGAAATTCAATGTATTTAAAGTAGCAGCAGAGATAGACTGGGAGGCTGAGTGTTTGAGACAGCTGAAGTTGCGTGTTAAATAGAGTTTATGACACTATTCTGCGATTTCTCACCTGCACTGTCACAGTCAGTACATGTGAGTGTGTAGGTGACTGGGGGTGTATGTAAATAATAATTCCTCTTTATTTAATATACCTTAAACCTGAAAAGGGACAGAAATAAGAGTTAGTAGAGTGCTACAAAATGTGAAGGTAATTATGTAGTAGTTATCCTCAACGTTTCCATCTTTAAAGTGGTTTTGAACTGCTTAAGTACAGCAGTTACTGCAGACTGTGATTAGATAAATGGATGCAAATAGTAATTGTAACTGATGAATGATTGATGATGGTTTTATATGTTTATCATTATATACTGTTGTAAACACTTTCTTCCTCAGCAAGGATGGAGCCTGTAAGCAAAATGATGATGTATTGAATATGAATTCAAACTGTAATATTTTAAAGACTATAGAGGGCCAATATTGTAGGCTGGGATAACCACAGAGCTTTTACCGGAGTAACTAGTGAACTTCGCCTTTGATATCGACAGGCCAAGCACCAAACTCCTTCCAGTTGATATTCAGAGCCTGGATATCAGTGCAGCTTGGAAAGTGGGTTAGTAGGAGAGAATTTGAAAGTGCAAATGGGGAAGCTGACTGCTGTTGAACAATGGCTTTGGGTGGGGGAGACACATTGCTCAACAGAAGAAGGGGAGACACCATTTCTCATAATTCTAAGGCTTCTTCACAGATCCTGCCTTTTTTCTCAACTTCTCAGTGTCTTGTCTTCTTGAGTTAGTCAACCTTTGTGAATTTCTTCTGCCCTGTAGATCGTTAAGATCTATAAGACATTTAAAATGCAGTATTTAACAGCCATGGGAGTGAAAGTTGTACACCCCCATTTTAAGAGCCATTTGGGACAGAACAAATATGTTTGGATATTTGGAAATTGATGGGAACAAAGAGACAAACAAGAATGTCCCCAGAAAAGCAGAGTGGGACAAGAGGTTCGTATAATCTGATGCTATAATTCTATTTGATTTGTCACCTGCCATTTACTAGCTATTAATCACAGTAACAGATTAAAGGGATTTTTATTGCAGCAGCTTGAGTTTAATATCAGCTCTTTGTGTATCATACAATGCAAAAAGTAACCTGTGGTAATTAAATTACAGGCTAAGACTTCATTATACATAAATTCTTCTATTCACCAAGGAAAAAAAAAAAAGCAGGATATTACTAAAGAAAAGCCCCAGATCATTAGCAACCTCTGCTCCTTGCTCTGTTCCTTTACATCACATGAACCGCAGTGCTGAAACCTGCTATTTTTCCTATGGCATTGTAGAACTGACAATGAACTTGCCAGGTATTCTGTCATTTGCCTGCCCTTGGTCTTGTATAAAATAAGTGAATTAGGTTCTGTTTTGTTGACCTTTCAGTTGCAAGGGAAATGGTAGTCCTGTTTGCTTACACATCAAATGCTGCCAGGCTGTTGTCTGCATTAACCTTTGTGGAGCACCCTGATGTGATTGTTACCTTCTCACCAGCAACACAGGTGCCAGAGAGAATAGGGAAAGGATAAATTAAGGGTGCCATGCAAAGCAGCTCAGCTAAAGACATTTTTCTCCTGCACTGAAGAAAAGATATTCTGTATGTGTTTAACTACTTAGCTGGTCTGCGAGTCCTGTAATTTGCTTAGTCAAACAGAACTTCAAAACAGATGGTTTCTAAATTTGGGGAAAATAACCATTTCAGTATTTTTTCCCCTGTGCAGACTGCAGTTATGCTTTAGTACTGAAATTATTTGAAAATTAAACCGGAAAGTAAAATTGGGGTCTTTACCAACTGAATACTAATTTCAGGAACATACAATTTTCAGTCTGTGTTAGGTTTTCGTCTGCACATTTAGCTTAAGATTTGTTTATGCTTTGATTTAGTGTTTCTTGCTGCTTACTTGCATAAACACGGCCAAATCAGTCAGTCAGAGTCACCAGTGTATTTAGCTCCCAGCTGCATTTGCTAATAAAAGGAAGAATGACAAGTTCCTTCCTTCACAGAGGAGGAAGTGGAGAAGCATAAGGAAATAATTAATTGCATGTACATAGCACCTGCAATCAGCAATCTATATAGGCACTTTACCAAAAGTAAAGTGCACTGCCTTATCTGGAAGATGTTTTTGTTGTGAGAAACTGCTTTGTTCTCAATCTCTTCATTGAGGAAACTGAGACACAGAGTATTTGTTTGGTCTGAGATTGTAAGTGAAGCTAATCAAAAGTTAAGAATCCTAGTATCTTGGGCTTTGGGATTGTTTTTAATGCTGATAGAAGTAAACTAGGACAAAGGAATTAACTGCTTGATATTTAGTATTTTTAAGATATATTTAATATTTTCCTACATAGTTACAATTTCCAAAGTGTACATAGTAAAATTATATATACGAATACTGCCCCTCTCTTAGAACATATGGTCAGCTGTTAGTTATTTGTATGTGTTCATCCCTGAATGTAAGGAGGTTGTGTAGTTGTGAAAATGGAGTTAAATTCAGTTTCACAAAAACTAAAGCATAATATTTAGTCTCCGCTTTAACAGCCATTTAACTGTTAGTTGTCAGTGTGCGAGCACCTGTGTACACCCTGATAACCTTTGAGATATCTAATTGCCCAAGAACTGAAATTAACTTGAGTTGAAGATTACTAGAGGGAATTTTAGGGATATGGCTTGTTTCATTCAAGTCTTTGCTTCTTCAAACAAGCGTGCCATGCAGTGCCCAACCAGACTCCATTGTGCAAGGCAGAGCTGGGCTGTGGAACTCATTGCTACAGTACGCTGTGCAGACCACAGATACTAATGGATTCAGAAGAAAACCTGGGAAATTAAGGAAAAACGATCCAGTAAACACAGTGATGTAATATCCACCTCAAGAAATGCCTAAGCTACAGGTTCTTTGAGGGAGGGTATGCTGAGAGAAATACCATATTGCCCTGGCTTTAAAGCTCTTTCCTAAATACCCCTTAAGGACCATTGCGTGAGGCTCCTGTGATCTATCCTACTAAGATAAATCCTGGGAACGACAGCAGTGGCTGCTTTTGTACTCATTTGACCCTTAGAGCCTGTAACTCTTTTTCTTCCTGAGATAGCACTTATATCCTTCCTTTTGGCCTCCTCTTCCAAGCTGTTTTGTCCTCTGCCCAGATTAGGGACTCATCATTATAGTTTAAATTGCCCTTTCTTGGACAGAGGGCTAGAACTATATGCCCTGCTACAGAAAGCATTCCCCAGCACAATGTACCACCTGTACCATAGCCATAATATATGTTTATCTCTCTTGAAAACATCTAACCTGCCACATCTTTTTTTAACATCTCTAGGCTCCTTCTGCTAGTGCAGTATTGGGCTGCTGCAAAATACAGCCTTGGATTGCTTGCTAAATTGTCAAACTCAGTTGGCAATTGAGAGACTGCCTCAGCATTTTAATGGGCTTTGGCTGCAAAGCTTTCAGAGGAGGACTTTTGCTCCTTGGAAATCTGCTTTCATGTTGGGGTTTCTAAAGGTGGCATTATAGATCTCCAGGTGTCTGGGTTTATGGACACAAAGCATGGAGTTTCAAGCAGAGAAGAAGTAGACATCCCTCCTTAACACTCACCTGAGTTTTCAGAATTTTTAACAAACTGTTTGAGTGAGTTTGTGGTGTGTTGGGGTTTTGTTTGTGTGTTTTTTTTGGGGGGGTGGGGGTGTTCGGTTGGTTTTGTGTGTTTGTTTTTCATTTTGGTGGTTTGATTTTGGTTTAGTTTGCTTTTTTACAGAAAACTGGTATGCTCATAGCTTCCTCTCCAGAGGCTGTGAAGTAAATACATGTGGTGTAACAGGGTATGTAGCTGCAAGAGCACCTAAAAACTGGAGCTGTAAGGGTAGAGCTATATGTAACTGAAAGCAATAGCCATATTATGCCTTAGGAAGATGATTTTTCATTAAATACTCTTGTTAAGTGGTGGTTACTGACCAGAAGTGCATTCGTACCACCTCACCCAACAGGTGGAAGCTCTTTACTGTTCCTTAAACCATCTTTGAGAAATAATTGAGTTTTCTTCAAATTGAGCCCATTTGTGTCTTCTCTGATATATATGATCTCTGCTGGCTCGGAAGGAATGGTTTTGGGCAGCACATAGTCATGAACAAGACTTCTGTCTAGCCCACGTTGCTTTCAGAGTTGTAGGTTTTATGTAAATCAGTTTTAGGACTGAAACTGCAGGTTAGGTATTCCATGGGTACTTTCTTGGCATGCTGTTTCCCTGACTTGAAAGGTAAAACTACAGTATAATAGCCACTTGATGGTGCTTTCTAAAGGCTGTAATGTCTCTTTATTTTGCTGCAGATATAGTAGCAGCTGGCAGGAGCATAAGGTTGCAGAATTCTTACCACAGCCATTCTAACTCTGTGGCTTTTATGCTACTACATAACATTTATATACACGGTGATGGGAAAGGAAGGTGAGTGAAATGTATTTGCACATTGTGGTAACAAAATCCAGTGTTGACGGGTTATATTTTACTCTGGAAGAAATACCACTTTGGGGATTTCATCTGATGTCGTCATTTGCAGCTTGACCTGCTGTATAATAACCAAAATGTCAAGAACCTGTTTGTCTTGAACTGCTTTGTCATGAGTTCACATCTAAATCTGTAAAATAGTTCCACTTCAAATTTAGAAAGGTAATTGAATTATGCTATAGGAAGCAAATTGTGTTATTTTTCACATCTTTCTAAAAAAACTCTGGTGTTTTAGCATGTTTCCTGCAAGGAATATCAGGTGGATAATATCCTTCACATCCATATATCTAGGCATCACCATGCAAAAGAAAACCTCTCTCTACTCTGATGTTTTCAGTCAGATGCTTTGACTATAGCATTACAGAGCCAATGTAGAAAGTAACTGACGTAATATTGAACAAAGATTTGTGAATTTTTTCCCATATGCAGAAGGCTTATAAACATTATTTTTGCCTTTTTTTTTTGGTCACTCGCATCTGGAACCTATGGAGCTTGTTTGCAGCCTGCTCTCTACAAGAAAATTCAAAAAGAAAAAGGAAAGGTCTCCTGTGGACGGTGGCATGTCTGTAAGTGTAGACAGGACTTATATATATATGGGATGGCGGATTTGGATTATCAGAGGCACTTCATTATATAGTAATCAGAGGAATCTACCTTCAGGGAATTAATATTAAATTTTCTTTTGAAGTAGCTCATACTTCTCTTTTTTTCTTTTGCTTGTACCACCTAACTCTGGCAGAAAGCTCATTCTCCAAAACTAAGCCTCTGAGGGTAAATACTAAATTATCCCAGGTGACCAGTGGAGTGGGGATTGACCTCAAGCAGGTACAATCTCTATTCTAAAAGTCGTGCTTCTGATGTAACTTTACCTTTTTCCAGTCTTATTTTGTGTTGCATGAGTTGCACCATCCACACCTCATATTTGCCTGTTTCTTATGCTTCTGTAGCCTAAATGACTCTGTCTCCCCACCACTTAGGTATAAAAGTAACAGCCCGTGACTTGAAAGTTAGAGACATGGGTGGTTCTCAGTCTCGTGTCCTGGGCCTCAGGGAGAGGCAGTGAGGTACTGTGTTCTGCCAACAGGATAGTGAAAAGACTTAGATTTTGGGAATCAAGTTGCTTCTGCTGGAAAAGTGATGTGTAATATGAAATAAGGCATTTTTCCCATGTGATAAAATGAAAATAAATTAATGGGAAGAGATGACGCAGAAGCTCCTGCCCCCCCTAATCAGTGGTTCAGCCAATGTACGGTACCAGCAGGAGATTGTATTGCTTCAGAAGAAGAAAAATCACCCCATTGCTTGAAAATGCAGTGTTTTCTCTTGGAAAGAAAAATGCATTAGATTGTGATACTTAGTATTTTAGACCTTCTGCCTTGTCAGATCGAGGTTCGCTTGAGCTAGTAAAGGCTGATTCAAATATATAGTTTCTGCCACAGAGAAGACATTTTAGTCTCCACTGTTACTAATCTGGCTGGGAATGACAATCACATTGATAATTACATTGGAACTCCCGTCTCAGAGGCAAAGCAAAGTAGATTCTTCTCCATATAGAATTTGCTTCTTGAACAACCAAAAGTGACAAATTGAATCCCCCTGTGTCTAACTGATGCAGGTCACCTGATACAATCGGGTGACTTTTTTGTATCAAAGCAAAGCTAATTATTAGTAGAATTGTATTGCCTCGCAGGTTCTAGTTTTGGAACTCATACATATTCATTATTCTGTCTGCTCTTGAAAGACTTAGCAATTGGTTATTACAGTTAGATAATTACTAAATACATCCTGTTCTTCTGGAACTTGGATGAAATGCAGACTCAGGAGCCAGCAGGGAATACTCAGCAAATCAGAATGGTCTTAAATCAAAAACTGATGAGAAAGTGCTGCTTTCTGCAATGCATAATTTCACTTTGGAGCACATTCGGCTGAGATGGTGTCAGGTTTTGTTCAGCACTGGCTGTGTGCGACTATGCTGTGCTCCTTTAAAGTGCGTGCCTGGGCAGCAGCATGTAATCCTACCCAATTGCCTTGTCCTTGGCTGTGTATAGCATAATAACGTATGACATGCAATAGCCACAACAGATGCAAACCATCACGGGTGCTCCTGATGTGAGAATGATGGACAATCCAAAAGAGTGGATAATTTTAGTAATGGAGCTGTCCGCAGTTAAAATAGAAGAGACATAAACACTTCTTTAGATATTTTTTTGTATTTCCATGCATAGAGATAGCCTTTAGGGGTTAGGACAATATTTCCATGGCAAAATATTCTGGCTATGTCAGAACTTCCTAGATTAAGTGGGAGTTTATTCTTACCTTTGAATTTGGTTGAGAAGTAACCAAAATTACGAACTAGGAAAAAGGTATTTTTGATGAGATCAATGTGCCCTTTCCCATAATTACTCCTAGTTGTGGCCTAAGGCTTGTTTGTCTCATAAACTATTTGAAAAGAATCTTATCAGCTTTTGGTTGGCTGTGTATTTTTAAGCCCTGAATGAGTAAATGCATGTGCAAACATCGGTGCAATGAAATGTTGCCTATTAAAAACTGAACTCATAAAAACCTGTTCTAAAAGTTATAGACAATCAGCATCTTCTTTTACAGAGGAAAATCAATTTTAAAAGAAACAACTCTGAATATAATTACATGTCATAACTCTGGTTTATATGTGTTTAATAGGTATAATAATACTTACCTACTGTATCTCACAGGAGCCTTTTGAAGTTTAATTAATTAGCGTTTATAAAAGCACATTGAAATCCTAAGATGAGAAGCAGCTCCAAGTACACTATATTGTTACTGTTGTTTTATGAGCAATTTTGAGAAAAATCAGGTACTTCCAGATATCCAGAATGCGTTTTAGTGTTCCATCATAATTATACATTCACATAAAATTAGTTTCTTGTTGTTTTCCTAAGATTTTCCTCCTAGAATCAACACTTAAGGCTGCTGTTTGCCTAAAACCCCCAAAGTTGTATTTAAAACAACTTTCAATGTTAGGTAGACACAATTTATTTCCTAAACCTTTTTTGTTTTTATTTATTTTGGAATCATCAGAAATAAATCAGAAGTGCTTAAATAACTTACAGGCAGCCTCAGTGACAGTATTAACATGAAGTCAACCTATGCAGTATAGTGATATTCAGAGCAGCTTCTTAACTAGTGGGAAGACTGTTAAGTCTTGTGACAGGTCTCAGTAGTTTGTGTTTCCTTACTATGGCAAATGAGTCTGTCAGCATGTTGTTTCTCAAAAGGAAGTTTTGCAGGAAAAAATAAGCAAACGAACAGCTGTGGAGTGTCAGTCTTCAGTAGGAATGGAGATTTTGGGAGCAAGAGAGGTCCCCAAAAAGGATGGCATCACAGCTGGATCACTAAGTGTTTTAAAGGTGAACTATTAATCAGTTCTGAAATTAGACCATGCATTTAGTTAACTAGAGAATCTGAAACCTTTCTCTCTGTATGTAGGGGAGAGGGGCAGAGACAAGAGAAGTAGATAAGTGTATTTTGACTTGTGTTGGATAGCTGCTTTTTTTTTCTTTAGGTTCACATTTGTGACAAAATATTTTTAAACCCAGGAAGTCCTTTTTAAGGTATCTAAATATATATATTAATTTTTTTCCTCTTTATGGCTACATTGAAAAAAAGCACTGACTGGATTAGGTTATATTGAAGGTTATTGTTTCATAAGTTAAATCAGCCCTACTCTTTTTTTTTTTTTTTTTTTTTAACATCTCTATCCTTTAATCTGTTTTTTTTATAATTGCCACTACACAGATAGTTTCATGTACACACATTCAGAGAAATAAGTCATCTGCAATAACTAATGATACTGACAAGTAATTTGTGTCACAGGTCTGAAGCAGGAGGAAGGATGTATTGCCAGAATTAGCCACTTGAAGGTTTAGGAACTGCTGTGTGGCTCTGTCACCTCAGGAAAAGCTCTGATAATTCTTAGTATTTATTATGAGTTATGAAGGGCCCTTCACTTTCAAGCAGCACTCTCTTCAGCACTAGGTTTTCCCCATGCCTCTCTAGGAGTTATGAAATCAAGGAGGACACAGGCTTCATTATGTACAAAGTGTTTAGCACTTCTGTGATTTTTATGTTCTAATGTCAATGTGAATATCTATTGCCATGAATGTCCACTGCCTGTTTTCTGGGTAATTGTTCCAATATTCTGTCTGGATCTAATCCTATAAGAAAAAGATTGGTTTTGTTATGCTTCATTAAAGGTTTCACTTTTTTTTTTTTTATTAGAAACATCATAGCCCAATGGATAGGGAATTGTGCTAGGAATTGGAATTGTTAGACTCGCATATTTTCTCAAGTTTTGCTGGGTAACTCAGGGCCACTCCAAGCATATTTCTCTGTGCTTCATTTTACCCGCTTCAAAGACAGGAATAATGCCCCTGACATTCTCTAAGTGCTGCAAGACCTACTGATGAAAATTTCTGTACAAAAACTAATGGTGTTTTTCCTGTCTGGGTCACTGGGTGTGCTGTGTAACTGTGGCAGAAGACTGCAATCTACGCTGGTTTGCTTCTTATCCCATCTTCTTGCTGTCTTGGTTCCTTTGACTGGTAGTGTTTTTCTGCAACTGGGACAATCGTGTGGGTTTTGTTTGTACAGTGCCCAGCACTATGAAGTCTGAAGGCAATGACTGGTAAGGCAATTGCACTGGTAATTAAACTGAATTTAGTAAGTTGACGGGATATGTTAATAGCCTGCAACAGGATGGTTGTGTTAATAGCCTGTAAATCCCTCCTGCACAGAAATGGATCATTCATGTTGAATTCTTGTGCTTGTGGCATTTTGAGCTCGCAGGTTTTCTCACTGTATAGAATGCAAACTGTTGGTTTTTAGGGATGACGGGATACTGTGAGAGAAAATGCAGTAGCCATTGGTCAGTTTTTGAAGTACATTGGCTCCCCTAGTTTCACAAAGCTGGTATTAGGTATTTGGTTTTCTGTTTGTTTTGCTAAATTTACAAGCTCCTTTGCCTTTTCAAGTGGAACTCTTTTAAGATCTTGTAATCAAACCACAGACAGCTAGCTTGTTCTTTATTTAACCTACAGTGTTTGCATGGGCCGTACTTCCAATACTTTATAGTTTAAACTCTGGGGGAAAAAATGGCATTGAGTATTATAGGTTGTAGGCTGTAGACACATAGGAAAGAGTGTTTCTGTTCATTCTGTTTAAGCAAGTACTTAAACAAATAATGACTTCAAAATGTGTCTGTTCTCATCAGATTTAATAGCACTGCTGAAAGGATCTTGCCAGCTATAGGGACTGGGCTTTTAGCAATGCATTTTTAGAAGAGAGAAGATTAAACCCATGAGATCTTCAGGCAGTAGATCTCTGAACAGATCATCATAGCCTAAAAGTTCCTCCTCTGGCCTTGGGCCAGCTCCGTACCTATAGAGCACGTGAAGGATCCATCTGCACAGGCCTCACCTGCCCATGGAGTTGTGGTTGCTGGGCCACTGTCCTTGCTGTGTCACTGCAGCAGCAGTCGGGGCTGAGGACAGCCGGAGATATTTCAAAGAGGGGTCCAAGAAGAGCTGCTGAATGGGTGGAGGGTTTGCCTGTCTCTGGTATCTTCTGCTTTTCCCCGAGTCTTTAAAATTCCTGCGATACCCACAGGTTTTTCTGAGGTGACATGACCTATAAATATATCAGACTGTGAAGATATGTTGTCCTATGCCAGTCAAAAGGATAAAGACATACTATCCTTACTACTAAAAATAATTGGAGAGGCGCCAGCGAGAAGCCAATTTAGAGAAATTATTGCAGTGCGATAGATCCCTGCATAATTGATATTTGGTATGGACAGATTTATGAAGGTAGCTGTTACAATCCCATTAAATACTTAGCTGAAGTACTTAGCTCTGTCACTTTTATTAGCACAGTTTTGCACACCCTTTCCATGGTAGTTTGAGCTGTGTATTTTTTATCCTTTGTGTGACTTCCTGCATTGCAGAAAGACATCTTTGAAACTCCTACTGCCTTCCTTAATGCTTGTGGTAGGCAGATTGTACTGACATGGTCTTCACACAGGAGCAAGCACCTTATTCTTGTCCTGCCTTTGGCGGTACTTCCCCCCTCCATCTGGACATATCTGCTGGGTTTTTTTCCTCGCTTCATGCCGGAAACATACTGCGTATCTAATATTACATATTGTGTTCAAAGAAGCCGAATTTGCTTTTTTAATACAAGCTCTTATCTCTTACCAAGCATAGATCTACAAATACTGTACTATGTCCCCTACAGCTATTCTCTGTTTAGTGATTCTTCATCATGTGTCGGACAGATGGCACAATCAGTGGGTTGTATCAGAACATTAAAAAAAGAAATTCTTTCTCGCTGCTTTTACCCAGACTGTTTTGAATTCAGTGAAATGCAGCAGCTGTAACACAATCCTTCAATGACAACTCCTAACATGGTGGTGGGGAGGGTGTCGTTTCATTTGAATGTCAAAAAATATCGAGGAAAAATGACATTAAAAAAGAAACATAAAGGGCTTTAACAGAGCTGCGAAAGTTGCAAGGTTAAGAACCTGACTTTTTGGATTTGTTTATTCTCTCAGCTGTCTCAGATCACAGGTGGATCTCCATTTGTGGCTGCTGATACAAACAATACAGCGCTGTTTTTCCTTCTGTCAAACACTTCTTAACACTGTTCCATCATTTGTTATCAAATAAGGTATCTGGTACTTACAGAAGCCTTGCCAAAGCATCAAAGATGCTTGTGTTCTTAGTGAGCATGATAGAACAAGTAGCATAAATAATCTAAGTCTTTGCTGAGAGGACAGCCCTAGGTTTCTGTATTGGGCATCCGTTGTGCCTGACCATTACCAGCTCTGCAGGCATGAAATTTGTTTTTAATACCAAAGAGCCTCAAATGTTTGATAATAGTTCAATAATATATTAAAAAAAAAAAAACAAAAAACAAAACAAAACAACCAGATCTTGTGATTTAGTCCTCATCCTACACGAGCCCTAGTAGTCTTTTCTTTGTATGCTTTGTTCCTACTCATCCCTGTCACAAAAGGAGGAGTGACAAGCTGTCGGTATTCACAAGGTAGCGAGTATGGTCTTGACAAAAGATTGGAAGAAAGTCAAGGGTCTCTGCAGAGCCAGCAAGGAGCCACACTGCAGAGGTGATGGTGGCTGGAGGTGGAATGGAGGCACTTGTGGATCTCCTGTCTTCTGTCTGCCAGATCAGTGGTCCTGGAAGGCCCCTGACTGCTGCTTATCTTTACCTTAGTCCTGGAGAGAAAGCCTGGCCTGAGATTCATAAAAGAAGCATCCTGTCCTTTCATATCTCTAGCTGCCCATTTTATATAATGTACCACAGGGAGGAGATACATCTTCTCCCTTCCTAACATCATTATCCACTTTCTGTACAACACAGCTTCTCACATCATATCCCTCCAACCTTCATGTTCCCTAGTTGTATGACTACAGGCAAACTGGTCCTGTAACACTGCTTTAAGTGCCTTTATTCCTAGAAACTGCATGTTTGTAAGCTAATCTTGTATCCCTGCCAGGTAAATTTGAGCTATATGAGAAGATGCTCTCAGTTAATACAGGGAATTACACAAAAATAACTCTACCAGTTTAAATTAATATTCTATTTAAATCTGAATATTTTTTTCACATTAGCAAGTCATAAAAGAAAGGAAGTTTTTAATTTAATATTTTAGTGTGGCGCGGGGGGGGAAGATGAGAGTACAGAATAGAAACAGCCATTCTTCCCTCTGTTGTAGTATTCAGTTCTCTGCCTGGCACTGCGTGGGAGGCAATTTGGATTGTGGGACAGTCTTGATATTTCTGCTAAATGATGGGCAGGTAAATGATTGTGCTGATATTTAATTGTCACCTTTGAGGTTCAGTAGTTTAACAAGTCGCTGTGACAGATGAGGTGGCTGTTGCATCCTCAAAGCTGCTCAGGTAGCATTTACTTTGTTTCACTCCATGCATTTCTTCAAAGCCACCTTCGTAACTGTGATGACTAGAGAGGGGAGCAAGGAAAAGAAAATAACTGTGTGGCTGTGGATCCATCCTGGAAAATGCAGAATATCTTGCCAGAGGATCCTGACCCAGGTTTTGACCACAGAAGTACACACTGTCCTGTGTAGTACTGTAGTGTTCTGTGAAGTTAATGCTGCAGCTAACTGAGCAATGAGACTCCAAATCACTGTGAAAAACAGCAGCCAGCAGTTTGACAACTCAATGGTCATTGCTCTGGCCTTTTTCTACCCATACTATTATCATTTTCTCAAGTAATTATTATTGCCTTCCTGGAGAGTTGGTTAACTCTCTGTAAAATTCAGCTATATCAGAAGCAGGGGAACTTGCCCTTTTCCAACAGGTTCAGCAACATTGACACTGGATTTTATTGGTATGTGCATTTTACTCTACTTCTTTCCCCATGACAACATGAAGCAGTGAACAGCTGGCTGGCTGCAGAAGTGCTTTTGCAACCAGGGAAGTTTGGAAAAAGGAAGGGAGGGAATTCTGGTTGAGAATTGCTTGCCAAATGTACTGCAGAATTATGATTAAAATGTTTGTTGAGAGTTTAATATGTGTGCATGTGAGAGTCAGCAAAAACGCTTAGGCTGCCTTCTGTTTCCGTCTCTATTTGTTTAGTGTACAATTTCTCAAATGTCACATTTAGTGTAATAACTCTAATTCATATGATACTAATCTGACTTTTAACTCCTCCTACTGTTGCACTTTAAATGAGCTCCCAGTGCAACATTAGGGTTGAGGGTTTGATTTACATTTTCCTTTACCTAGCACAGACCCCACACTACCTCTTGTTCTGGGTGTGCAATGGAGCAAACAAGTAGAAATGACGATTCCACTGGAGGAGCCTGTAATTCCTAGGGCGGGAGAAACCAAAGGGCTCTCTGGGAACTGAGGTCACTCTTTTTATTAAGAGCCTATCGATACACAGCTCATAAAACCATCAGTAGCTCTTTGGATGATGTAACTCAGCTGCTGTAGTTTATGTTACTCAAAGTATTGCAGGCTGCTTTTGACAATATTTTAGATATTTTCATGATGAGCGTATAATCAGGTGCAATACCATTGTGTCCTTGCCTTCACAGCAAGGGATCCAGAGATCCATACTCACACACACACATAATCCAGGCAGTTTTCATGTAGGTACTTCAGACTTACAACAGTTATTGCATTTCTCTCAAATTATAACTAGGAAAATACATAGGAAATATAACCTTTACAAGGGCCGAAGGGACAAGGGATTAAGGGATAAATTGCCTGTCCAAAACAGTGCTGTTAGGAAAATGTAGATACCCATGCTGTGATTCATCTTGCCAAACATTAGAGGTCTGCAGCTAGCTATTCACAGTTGCTCTTTTTATGCTCAGTAGATGAGTGGGTAGTTTGAGAGTATCATTTATTTGATTCACTTCGGATGTTTACCTTAAGATGAGTCACACCCCCCTACACAGCTACAGCCTTAGGGCACTGTAGGTGTTTGCATTTACTCATACGAATTTTGATCCTGTTTCCTCTCCTGAATGAAATATTTTTCAGAAGGATAAACTCTTTATGAATTGCCATCATTCTTATTTCTGTATATTTTCAGAGGACTTTCATTTTGGGTGCAAATGTGCACATTAGGAAGTCTGTACTTTATTTAGAGATTTTTCCTCTCCAACATACAAGGTCAAAATACTTCATTATTGTGTCCTCTGCAGAATTTGAAATAGGCTGTGTAGGGAATGGTTGCCATCTTACACCTCTGATGATCTCTAAAGATGACCATTACTGTGCTGACAAACACTTCCTTAATGTTTTCTTAATGTAACTGACTTTTTTCTAAAGTGTTTTATTAAAATTGGTACAACTCAGAAAACTGAAAAATGAATCCAGTTGTGGCATTTTCATGCTAGCAAAGATACAGCACTTGCTTTTCTATGTTTTTACTGGCTGTAAATCAGAACATTTAATCAAGAGCCCTTATAATGAATTTTAAAGGTCATTTTTGCAAAGGCAAAAAAAATACCCAAGAAGATAATGTGGACTTCATTCCTCTGTTTTGTTATGTTTTCGGTTTTAATTGCCCAAGCCTAATAGCAGCCCTGCTTGGACTCCCTTCTGTTCCGAAATCAGCACTGTGGATTGTGGTTTTGAATAGCTAGTAAAGCTGTCAATCTCCGTGAAATCCATTTCTGAATTCAGAAAAATTGTATAGCCTGAAATCTGTGATAAATGTTGACAAAATAATTATATACTTTACATTAAAAGTGTGGAGGGCAGTGGTCTTTGTTTTTCTCAACTTCTTTTACCCCCTTTCCTTCTTTACTGTTTATTGTTTCTCTTTGTTGTAATTTTTCATCTATGTTTGGTAGATTCTTTGTTTTAATCCGGGGCATAACAAGAATGAGCATTAGAACAGGAAATTAAGAATTAATTTAGCAATCTGTTAGCACCTTCCTAATTTTCAACCTCACTGGAAAAAAATAAACATAATTTGGTGCCCTATTCCACCCCCTTGGGGATGCAAGGAAGGGCCCTCAAAGGTAAAGGAAGTAATTTGTTCCCCTTCCATAAAACTCAGTCTCTCTAGCAACTTTATTATTCAGAAAGTAAGAACTGATGTAAGGCATCATATCCTGGATATTAAACAAGCTTCTCTCTTTCCAAACTACCAATAGTCCTGATAGTGTCAGCTTCTCAGCTCCTCTCCCCCCTGCGAGCAGCATGGTCTCAGTCGTGTTTTGGAAAGAGCACTTCTGTAAACTGGAGTATTTTGGAGAGATTTTTGAAGGCATGACAGAAAAGTACATGAGTTCCTGTTGCATTCTATGCCTTGGCACATCCCTAAGGTCTTAAGGAGCCTTGGAAATCTTAGCATTAGTCATTTACTTTTGCACTGATTTTTCAGCAAGCGCGATAGTTATGGTTTTGGCTTTCTGAAGTTAACTGGACTGAAAAGAACGATCACTTTACTTAGGTGATCATGATTTCTAGTCAGGATTAATAGATGTCCTTTTATTCTTCAACATGTAATTATTTTTTTCTCTGTTCATTACATGATACCCTGGAAGTTTGGCTTTCTTAATTGCTTGTTTGACAAATCTGTGTCCTTAAGATTTCAAGATCCATGTTGCTTATTTTAAATAAAAATAAAATGTGGTACCCTAAACCTGTCTCTTGACTAAATCTAATTTCTTGAGCATGTCCACTTCCATGGAGGCAGTGCAAACAATGCACTGTGTGTATCTGCATACGAATGGCAGCAAATTCAAAAAGTTTCCAGTCTGGAGGTTAATTGCTGATTTTGACTGATCCCAACTTGCTGAATTTGCAGGTTTTCCAAAGACAGTATTTTGGACAAATTTCTTGTTGACTTGTTTTCCCTTAATGCAGAAATTTAGTTTTGAATTAATTTAACCTGCAGGGCATCAAACTTCAGTATTTGAAAGTCTCTATTTCTGTTACTATTTTCATTTTCCACATATTCTTATGGCCTCAGGCCCCCTAGTTTGGCTGTTCACTCCCGTTCTTTCTGTTCTCATTTCTGTGTTTCTCCAGTGAGTACTAGAGCACTCTGTGAAACCACATACAAGTAAAAGAGGTTTTTTAAGAAGTGTTAGTGAACAACTTTCTCAGTAGTAATGATAATGGCCTGTAGTTCAGGAAACAACGCTGAATTATCAGCACACTTCACAAACCAGTGTTCCTGCAAACTGAGTAAAAACCGTTCATGTGAAATATATATGTCTTAGTTGAATAGTAGCTGATGTTCTGCATGAGTTTCTAGAGTATGTTAAACCTCTGCCAGAAAGCACCAAGGTATAAAATTGATGCAAAGCCTAAAAGTCTCAAGGCAGTAGGGCAGCTTCAGTAGCCAGAGGTGCTGCATGTTGGAGACTGGTGTGCCAAGAGTTGCTAATAGGAGTTACTTCATTATAAACATGTGCTGGACGTGAAATGTGACTTTGAAACATGCCATTTACAAAGCAGATACTCCCTCGGACCAGGAGGCTGGATAAACTTTCAGCGACACACATATTTACACACAGGCTGTGGTGTACAGAGGTTACTCTATTTTGCTTTGCTTTAAACGGATATAAATCATAAAGGACACAAGTAGCCTCAGTAGGGTACCTTCTAATTTACGTTGTAACAACTAGAAGCCAGGATGAGTTTGATGTTGTTTTTATGCACTTTTGAGCCTGAGGTAGAGTTTAAACTGCAACATCTCAAGAGTAGCTATGCTGACTTGTAAATCCATGTGCCTCTGATGTGAGGAGACATTTGATGACCCTTTCCTTCTCTAGATGGAAAGATCAACACCCCCTTACTTAAACATCATTACACAAGGTGGAAACCAACATCTTCCTGTTTATCTCAGAAGCTGTGCTGTCTGAATGGGTTACAAGAAACTAGGCACTATTCCTACCACCCTCCCTCCTTCTTCTCTGCAGGCTACCTTCGCATTACAGAGCGCAGGTTCCTTACTCTCTCCTTAGAAGTGTAATCCCTGTCAGATTCTAGGCCTATAACAGCTGTTCATCAAATCTTGGCATGTAAGTATTTAACAGTGCTTATGAATTAGCTCCTTCCTTATGCAGTTAACTAAAAAAATAGAAAAACTTATTTACATAAACCAGTGTATCCAACTGTAAATGCAATGTAAAACTGTAAAATCAAGGATGGCACTAGAGTGCAATATCCTGGTTAGAGATCAGTTGCCTACAATAGTGCTCAAAGACATAGGAATCTGAAGCTTTCTGTCATGAAGAAGGCACTAAGACTGACTATTCCAAGGATTCATTCAAGGAATCTTAGTTATTTCCCTGCCAGTACTGTTGTGAAAGAAAGATTTTTATACTCTTTCACCTGTTCAGTGCTGTGTAAAGATTGCTTTAACTGATATTAAAGTTAACTACATTTTTTTTAGCAGGAAAGAAGATGCCACTGAAAGTTTCCTCGTTTACCTTTTTGTGCTGACTTTTGGCCCTACTCTAAACATTTGACAGTTCTTGGTGCTTGCAATATTACTTGCACATCATTAACAATTTACACTTCATGTCAAGTTTTAGATAAGCTAATGACAAGTTGGGTAATGTATGTCTTCATTTGCACACACATAAAAATATCTTGGATGAAGAAGTACAGCAAACTGCAGAAAAGTTGCCAAATACTTTATGGTTACTTGTGCTTTATTGCTCAGTTGACATCTTGCAAATAAATTGTCCTATTTTGTAGTAATAAGAAACTTTTCCATATGCATCTGCAATGTCTTTTCTCATGGGGGAAAAAGGTAAAAGCTATGAGGTCTTTATTTTTGGGAGCTTTCTGTTTCCACAACAAAGAGCACTTGCACAGTGCTATGTTTTAGGATCATTTACACTATAAAAGTGGATATTTGCATACATACAAATGCACGTTCAAGTGTAAACATCTCTAGATATAGTGTACATATATGTGTCAGTGGCTAAGAAAGTATAAACACATGCTGTTGTCATGCCTTCAGGTAGATTTTCAACAAGATGAGAGCTGTAATATGTCAAAAAAACCCAGAAAACTATTCAACAACCCATTTCCAAAGCAGTAAATTTGTACAAAAAAGCAGTGATCCATATTTCTCACCTTGCAGAGGAAAACTAAAGCATCTCCCCCAGCCTGGAGCAGTTTAACTGCTTAATGTATGAGTGTGTTCACCACCTAATTGCCTCTGGTTTGTTACATTCTTCTCCAAGTTTCCACACATTTATGCACATATGCAGAAGGAAGAAAAGCCCCATTCACCTCCCCATGCCTACTAGTGGAAGCGTAGCCTTGCAGGGCAGGAGCAGTGAGAAACAGCAGCTTTGATAAGTGCTCATGTAGTTTGGATGGTCTTGGTATTAAAAGGCAAATTGGTGAGGTTTGATAGGTCAGTAATTCTGTCATAGGTGGCTTTGCTTGAGAGTGTTTTATAGCAGGAGTACACTTTATATTAATAATGTCTAAAGACATAGCTGCCCTTCTGGTGCAGGCAGCATCCCAAGAAAACATTAATCATGTTTTCCTAAAGAATCCAAATTGATTTCTTGGGAGAAATACTTCTTTGTCTACTCCCCAGCCATTTCTGAACTCATCACCAACTTACAGTGATCTGAGCAGCTAATGAACAAATAATTACTGCCTGTTGATCACCTGGAATAAAGGATACAAAAATTGGTTTAGGTTCTTAATGCAAGTAACTTCATTTTTACCAAGGTGTAATGACCATTTTGTTTCATCACCTTTTTATGTTTGGGATTTTTTTTTCTTTTCTTTTGGATCCTTGGGTTGCACGGACAGTAATGTCATTTTTACTATGCTAGGAACATCTTACATGTATTTCTTTTTTGTTTTACATAGGATGCTACAACAGATATTATATTAAGCTTTTACCGCCAAAGGAAAGCTGTTCAGTTTTTGTTCAATTCATTTGTATTTGTACAGTTCTTTCCAAGATGCAGCTCAGTCCTGTCCAGCAAGTGAGAAGATGGTTAAAAATTGAGCCCATTAACCCAAGCAGAGCCAATGCTCAGTGAGCTATATGTGAGAGCAGGAGAGAAAAGCAGATAGAAACAGCAAAAGCAGCTAAAATAGTCTGATGTGGACCTGAAGATTCTTGAAAGACCCTGTTGTTGTAGGAAATACGCTAGTCATTTTGTTAACAAGGACTTTTTTCATCTTTTGCGCTGTATTGATTGAAGTCATCTGTACTTAATTAGTACCGTACATACTAAAATTAGTTAAGAGATTCACATATGTAACTCAAGGCCTGTCTACTATGGAACAATCTAGTGATTTGAGTTGGAGCTTCCTGCTTATGTACTTCTGTGCTCTGTTGAAAAAAGAAAAGGTTTTCACTAAAGGTTATCTATGTGCTTTAAGCACTTAAATTAACTGGATCTCGTGCATGGGAATTAAGCCTGGTCTGTTTTACAAAAGCACCAAATGCAAATAAGGAAGGAGGATTGATTCTTGGGGGTTGTCCCATCACAATGGATTGGCATGGCAGGGACTTAATGTAAATCCTTGCATCTTCCCCCAAGGCCATGTCCCCTGTGTATTCCTGATGAGCCTGATAGGAGAGGTGCATCACCACTACCTCATCCTTCTCTATCAAACTTGCTACTCTGTTAGTCTGCTGTTGGAGCAACACCTGTACATGTCCTGATTTGCTTCAGGCCAGGTTAACTTTAACTGTTTCAGTTGTTGGGCCGAGCTAACCTGGTTAATTTTGTGTCCAAGGAGAGTAAGGGACAGTCAATGTAAAGACCTGCTGTGCCAAGCAGGTGAAATGAGCTGTCTGATTTGGAGACATGCCTATACCTGAAAGCAGATGTCTGCCTGTGGAGCTCAGATCTAAATGTCAGAGTCTGACACTACTCATAACCTGACCAGTTGAATTTTCATTTTGTATTGATTTTTTTCAGGTTTTGATCAACGCAAAATGTTCACATACCAGGCTGAGTTAGCCTAAGTCATTCCCTATAAAATCACAGCATTTATACCAGACAGCTTTGATTGAGCTCCTGTCTGCACATAGGAGACATGCCCCAGGTGAGCGGGTTATTACAGTCATGATTCACACCAGTCTCATTTAAACTTCACTTGTATTTTGGCTGTCTCTTGATTTTTCCGGTCCACATCATCTGCAGGTGAGGTGGCAAGAATATCAGCTGGCATTTCTTACCAAACGCTGCTTAGTGGTCTGCTTCCCCTAGAAATTTGCCCCTATAGAAAGACACAAAGCTGAATTCTCTTGAACCTGAGAAGAGTGAGCTGCAATAGAGAAGAAAATACCCTCCTCTTCACTCCTGGCCTCTCCTTCTGCAGAATGCAGGTTTCAGGCCTGTTTAAAAGGCCTGCTAGTACTCAGTACATCCAGGATATTAAGATAATTACTTCATTTTCAAGGTGGACACTGCAATTATTTACACCTCTCTGCACTGCTGCTCTTGGGTCTTCCATTTCCATAGGCTCACAATCCACAGTCTCCAAGAAGGTGTTGAGCAGTGAATTAGAAGTGTCCTCCAGAAGCCTCTTTCAGGGGCATCTCTACCACCTATTTTGAATCCCTTTATGCTTCTAGTGTAGGTCTGATTTAGAAGCTCAAAGTCTGGCAACTCAGATCCTCTGTGGTGGTAGGCAATGGTGGGGTTATTCTGTGCGATTCTGAAATTATTCTTATTTAGACATCAAATCAGATGTCTAAACAGAATTTAATGAATATTTACCCTTGGGACTGTTAGAGGTTTCAAGATCCAAATACATTTGCACTGTGCTTGTTTATGGGGTCATAGCAGGTAATACAAATAAAAAAAGAGCTAAAGCAGCATTAAAGAGTTTATCAAAGTTTTTAAAAATATATATTCATCTTTGTCTGCTGATGCTGGCGGAGATCTTGTGGCCTTTACTTTGCTTGTCTCCAAATCTTCTGTGGATTACTTAAAAAGAAGCTGAACCTTCAGTCTCAGCATTTGGGAGTAAATAGCCTGTCATGACTGATGGAAACGATCTTTGAAGATAGATTGCTCTATCAATTATATGTCAATTACAGCAGAAGTTGCAGGTGAGTTAATACTGACTTGATCTAATGGCTTTATATATACAGATCTATAAACACACTCTGTTTATACAGGTCTGATTCCATGTGAGAAAGCCTTTGTTCCACTATTAATAGATTTTTTTTTGTTGTTTCTTTTCCAGTACAGCTTGAGTCTTAAGGAAAACTTTTTTTCTCTTTAATACTGGAAGCATACTCAATGTGTTATACTGGCATAAATACATTGCCTTAAATTATTTAAGAGGAAAGATCTCTTTTCCATGCATTTTTCTAGCATTTAGTAAGGCAAAAGGTTTAGATTTGTTGTTGATTTTACTTTGCAGGGACAATTTCTTTCTCTTTTTTATTTATAACTTGCTCATTCCATGAGTGTGAGAAGTACCTTATGGATTTACAAGATAAGTAAACTTGAGGAGTGATACTGCGCAAATTTCTCTCTTCTTCATTTCCACCTCTGCACGTTCACATGGTATGGGATTGATTTCCAAAAGGCAAGATAAATATGGAAACCTGACAGCTGAAAGCACCATCAACTGGGAACTTGTGTCCTGATTACGCTGTGGCAAAAGTGATGTTTGCTTTATTCTGATTTATGAACAAGGCATTGACTGGCCAGGTGTCGGGCCAGCATCAATTTCTTTCTTTCCTACGTGAAGAGTGATGAAAGGCATCAGAAAGCAGAAGGAACAAAATTTTTTTTGGTATGGCTCAGCTAAGTGGATCACAGTGCTACTCGTGAGCAGCAATCTGTCTTTGCTGTGCTGAAGAACATGCTAACCTTTCTGGAGACTGCATCTCACTGTAGGGTTTTGGCCTGGAACTTCTCTTTCCCAATCAAAGTCCTCACCAATAGTGCCTGTTCAGTCAGGAGTGAGCAAAAGGCTTGAACACCAGCATCAAGCAAGCCCATGCTGTGTCTCACCTTGACAGACATCAGGGCTGAATTCGGCACCGCCACAACTCGAGCTGTGCATCAGACAGGAACCCTTCAGCACTGCTGAAATAAACATGGGGCTGAGTCAGGGTCAGAGTGTTCCACAGGCAAAACCGCTCGCAGAATCGTAATACAGGGGTCTGACTCTAAACACCTTGGTACCTAAGAGGCAGGAAGCAGGAGAAAAAACAGCTGCCGAGCAAGTGTTTCAAATTATATCTTAATGGATGAGTAAAAAGGAGGCAAATAATTCTCGTGTTCATTGTCAGCATCAGTTGCAAGTGACTAAATGGCGCTGTTAACAGTACTTTTGGTTTAATATGTGAAATACACACATATATTATATGACTGAATGCAAAATCCATGTATATGAGGACTGACACGTAGGAAAAATACTTCAGCATTATATTGAGTAGCTAATCTTCTCAAGCTGGTAACCTGATCATAACATTCAAAGCATTATAAGCAAATTCTTTTCCTCTGCCATCTCTAATTATTTTATAACCTTGGCCAAAAAACTTTGAAATCTATCAAAAGATATACTGATATAGCTCTTCTTGGCAGCCTGATGGGCTGAACAAAGTGTAGTGAAATATTTACTAATTTCAGATTTGTTTTGTTTTAAAGCTACATTAATTACAAGAATAAGGGATTCATTACATAGGAACTGATAATTGTTTCTCAGTGTCTGACAGATTATTTTTCATGTGCGAAAGGAAGCTGAAGGAGTTTTGGCTGATGTGGAAAATAATAGTAGAGTACAGTTTTGAATTGCAAAAGGTATTAGGTATTTTTCCCCAACTATCCACTTTCCATGACCAAAATGTTTACACCCCAAAATTAAGCCCTATATTAAGTGGCCTGATTTTTCACTTTGCAAATTCCCTCTGATAACCATGTTTAATAACCATTACAGATCAAAATCTCCAAAAGTCTTGGAAATAAACACTACTTCTTTCACCCCTTAATCCATCCATAGTTTGCTTAGGTGTAGCACAGATTACTGCTAATGTTTTTGGAAGTATTTGCACAGTACTTCTGAAATCAAACTATATACTTAAATATCTATCCATGTTACATCTCATGGGTTGTTGCACTGGGTTTACATGGCAAGGTTTTGGTAGCTGGGGTGCTACCGGGCTGGCTTCTGTGGGAAGCTTCCAGAAGCTGCCCCCATATCCAACAGAGCCCATGCCAGTCGGCTCCAAGACAGACCCACCACTGGCCAAGGCTGAGCCCCTCAGTGATGGTGATTGCACCTCTGGGATAACACAGTTAAGAAGGGAGAAGTGGGGGGAAAGGGAAAGGTGAAACAGCCATTGCTGTGGGAGGGAGAGTTGAGAATATGTGAGAGAAACAACCCTGCAGACACCGAGGTCAGTGAGAAAGGAGGGGCAGGAGCTGCTCCAGGCACCAGAGCAGGGATTCCCCTGCAGCCCGTGATGCAGACCAGGGTGAGGCCGGCTGTCCCCATGCAGTCCTTGGAGGTCCATGGTGGAGCAGATGCTCACCTGCAGCTTGTGGAAGACCCCATGCTGGAGGCAGCAAAGACAAATGACCACAAGGCCCATTGCCTGTCCACCTGTGCCACATGGAGGGTAGAAGGTAGAGGAATCAGGAGTAAAGTGAAGCCTGGGAAGAAGGTGGGGAGAAGGTAGTTTTTTTAAGTTTTGGATTTATTTCTCATTATCCTACTCTGATTGGTAATAAATTAAGCACATTTCCCCAAGTCTTTTTTGCCTGTGACAGTAATTGGTGAGTGATCTCTCCCTGTCCTTATCTTGACCCATGAGCCTTTTATTATATGTTCTCTCCCATGTCCAGCTGAGGAGGGGAGTGACAGATCAGCTTTGGGCACATGGCATCCAGCCAGGGTCAACCCACCACAGCTGTATTTCTTAGCTGATGAAATTTCGTTTTTCAGTCATTGTGATGTCTAGAAGCTGTAACAAAGACTTGCGGAAGTGGTGTGTGAACATATAGCATATATACAAACCCTGTCCCAAAAGGCTTTTAATCTTGCAAAAAGACTTACAGAAAGAACAGAGGAAAATAAAGCAAGGGCAATGTTGCAATAGAAGCAACTGGATTTGCATTAACCAGTGGTCAAAGCTAGTGTGGTTATCAGCCTATACTATAACCATGTTAGGGAAAGTATTTTTCTTTAAAAAAAAAAATATTTAAAAATGTTAACAGTACTGCTCTTTACTCCATCTGCCAGCTAATATGTTTCTTTGAAATGGTGATAAGGCATACTGGTTTGTGATGACCATTTTTGACCATTAGCTGCCTCTCTCTATCTCAAGTATGATTCTTCTTACCTAATTGTTTCTCAAATATGTTTGTGCACGTAGGGTATATGCCAATATCACCTAATGGTGTCTTCCTGCCTATTCTCTACTCAGAAAATAATTTCAAACCATAGCATAGAAATATTTATTTGTTCTCTATTGTTTTTGTATGTTTCCAAGACACTGAGGCTGTTTGAACTTTATCTTTCACACTATGTGATCTCTTATGCACCATCTGTTTGGTGAAATAAAAGTATTCATTAGTATTAACCTTCATTGCAGTGTTTCACTGCCTTTTACTATGGATATGCATTTTTCACCAACTTTAACAGTAACAGTTACAGAAATTACAACATAAAATATTTGCTACATTTGTTCATCACTTTTATGGCAGAAATTAATACTTGCTTTGAAATCTGTTTCTGTTGGGTTTTGGTTTTGTTTTTTTTTTTTTTCAGTTGAGTCATTAATATCAGCCAAAATAATCTCTTGAGACTTGATAAAATTGGTTTGCATGTCAGTGACTGCAGTAAGTACGAGGCCGAAAAGGCCAAGGTGAATCAGAACATACAGTCTTAATGCCTTTTTTTCAAATGTGTCCATGAATTGTGGAGGTAGTAAGTAATTATTTCGCTAGTATTGTGTATTAGTATAAAACTCACATTGCGCCGGGCCTTGCCCTGGTTTTGTTGTCTTTTAGAACATTTAATATCACGCTGCTTCAGAGCCTTTGTGCAATCTACAGAGCTAACAAGGCATGAGGCTGAGCGTTCTGGAAGGTGTTAGGAATGGCAAGTGGTTTGGAAAGCTGAGACTTTCTAAAACAGGCTCATTTTCATGTGTATGGTGCAAACTCCCTTTTAACTTGACAAACTGCAGGTACCAAACAGCTTGGAAAACCCAGGTTGTTATTCTGCTAAGGTAGAAGGCGCATCTTGTTGGGAAGGGAGCATGACAGAGATGAATGCAATAACTGGATGAAGGAGCATGCGTGCCCATGCAGGAGACAAGGGGCAGAAGACCAGAGCCTGGGTTTGAGAGGGAGGAGGAATGGTCAGAGCACCTCATGGGCACCACAGTGAGGATGCTGGGAAGTCCAGCGCTGATGCAGACAGGTGAGAGGGTAGAGACAGCATTCCCATGAATTGAAATGAAGTAATGTGCATTTAAGCATAAATAACATTGGTATTTGCCCTTTAACAAATGGGTGTTGTGATGGATGCTGTTGATTTAGAATGTCGTTCATTTTCTACAAGTGCTGTTCTAAAAATAGCATAAAAAGCTGGTGTCACCCCTTAGGGGTGGGTGTTGGGGTGGCCTGGCGTGCACTGCAGATGCCTCATCAGCCTCAGGTGCTGAGGAGCAGTATGGAGCTTGATGTCCAAGCCTGTCTGTGTTCAGAGACAGGGAATGGCATAAGTCCCCCATTGCTGCTGGGGACCAGGCTGCTGCAGGGGTGAAGTGAAGCCTCACTGTTCCTTTCTTAGCTTTGTCACCTCAAAATCAGTCTGTGCTCTTCTGCAGGACCTGAGGACGCAGCCTGCCTCAGTAGGCCTGCTGCTCCAGGCTGGGTGGGAGAAAAACAGTGCAGCTCGTGAAGGTGAAACATCTCCAGACGTGGATTAACATCGCTTCTGTACACGTTCACAGTGTTCAAGATTTTAAAGTCAGATATCTGTGGATCATCCTTGGTTCTACATAGATGCTTTGTAATCTCTGGTAAACTTATAAATTCCCTTTCTATTGGTAAAAAGCTTACATTAATACTGACTATACTGGACTATATACCTATCACGGGTCCAGAACTTATGGTTAGATTTTCAAGTCAAGGCACTTGTATAGAAAATCTATTTTAAGTAATTTATAGAGGCTTCTAAAATGTTATTGGCTATAGTCTTTCTCTTTCTCAAATCACTGTATGGTCTCACTGATGGCAGCTGAAGTACCTGGCTTTAGGGACTCAAGTTTGCAAGCCATAGCTTCAATAAAATTTTGTTAAACTCCTTTTTATAAATTGGTGTTCCTGCAGCATACGGCAAAAGCCAGGGAACATAAGCATGACAAAAAAGTTTTATTAGCCTTTCCTTAGGATGATTTGTACTATTAAGTATGCGTGCATAATTAATGCAATCAACCCAAATTCGTTGTAAAAATGCCACACCGGTCTCTTTGTGTTTAATATACTATATTTATTTTTGCGTGATAAGTATACATATTGTTGGATGTAATTACAGGTGAACGTCTGTGCATATATGTACACTACTTTTCTCCATAATCACAACAGAAAAATGAAGGTAATTGATGATGATTTTTTCTTTGAAAATAGTTATCTTGGCTTCTAATCCTGTGATCGCTTTACACAAGGACAAAGCAAGGGCATTTTCTTTGCGCATGTGTAACAGTCATTCCCACTACCAAACGACAGCTATCTGAACATAAAAGGAAAAGTTTTAATAACACAGTAAATTTGCATCCTTATCTGTGTTTGACAAAATTCTAGCCGTAATTTGATTTGACCATATATACAATATATGTTTTTATTTAAGTAATAATGACTGAGCCACAGAGCATTTCCTGAAAATTAATGTCTGGCTGAAAAATGTTATAGCCCAAATGCAGCCAAGGGCCATTAATTCCAACTGGTCAATTCTCCATGAAATGCCTTATGTCAGGGGTCATTTGTTACATTCCCATCTCTCCCACCCACCAATAAAGAAGTAAAATTAAATGTTACTTTCCTCCTATGGCATCACTGAGCCTTGAAGCAGCCACCAGAAGCCCCTGCTACAAAGCGTTGCTATTGCTGCCATAGCAATGAAGGTTTTTTAGTGGCTGAGTGATGGAGAACCTTTCAAGAATGGTCTTTCGCTCTCTATTATTTTACATTTGTTAGTGAATAAAGCTCTTCAGTTTGCTTCTTGGAGCTTACAAGGAGATCGAAAGACTGCTACGTTTTCCTGGTCACGAGCAAAGATGTAGGGATAGGAAGGTGGGGAAAGTTTATACCCCACATATATGATAAATCTCTCTTATCTACCATGGCTGCCATCCTTTTAGGATCTTATATTGATTTTCTTACATTAGTGGCCAGTATTAAATACTTGCATCTCTAGTTTATTTTCCCAGAGTATTTCATTCATCATTGGTAAAAAATTGGTACATTAGAGGCTTCATTATGAATGAGTGATACAGTTTCAAACTGGAGGGCTAAGGTCTATGTAGTAGTTATTGAAAAGTATGATTAAGAGATTAATGAGAAAACAGGAAAATAATTGCAAAAAGCAGAAGAAAAAACAAACACCCCACCTCCTTGCATTTTTTACATTCTTCAGAATTAGGTGAAAATACTCTGTTTCCTTCTGCAAAGCAAGCATAATGAAAATCATGTCCATATGTCATTATATGTGGAAAATAAACTCTAATGTCAAGGAATGACGACTGAGGGGCAAGACAACAAAAAGCCCTCCATCTCTTCCGCTGGACACTTGTGCAGCTATACATTAAAGCATACCTCTGGCAGCATTTCATTGTCCCTCCGGTGTTATACAGGTTGGTGAATTCACCTGCCCCAAAGAGCTGTTGTCACTGCTTTTCAGGAAGGGGATGGAAAAGCCATCAGTCACTGTCCATTCAGCCTAATCCACATTCAGAGGCACACATTTTAGTTTTTAACTATTTATCTGCTTTGTTGTGAGACAGTTTTTTAAATGGCAGTCTTGGAAGCTAGAGACTTGTTTTTAATTTCAGCCCACTGCCTCCTTGGAAAAAAGAGTTAAGACAACAGCTTTCATTCTTCCACTCAGGAAATAGAACAAGCCTTTCAGTAGATAATTTTTTGACTTGAAGTTGGGGAAAAAAGGCATTAGCAATACAAAACTAAACTTATTATTGTTCTGTTTAAGCACTGCAGTTCAAGTGGTTGACTTTGAATGGTCACTCAGTGCATCTGTAGATAGCGAAGATGTAAAAAGCCTATTATTTCAATTTCAAGTGAAACAAGATTTTCAAGATATCCCAAACCATATTAGTACATGAAAGAAATACTTCAGTTAGGTGTCTTGTGGCTGTCCCTGGAAGCCTGCTTTAGGGATCACAGTTTCAGAATATTGGACGATGAAAAGGGTACAGTGAGCCAAAGCATTCTTGACTCTATTTCTTTCAGCAAAGTGACTTTGATCATTCGAAACTTGTTCCATATCCCTTATCCAATATATTGTTCATGGCACTAATCTAAAAAGCACAACCAAGTAAAAGATTTAATTCCATGTTATTTTTATTTAAATGGGTTATTTTTTTCAAGTGTTTTGTTGTGCAAACTGTACCTGGAGGCACAGCCTTGCAAACAGTTGCACATAGATTGTACCATTGTGCACTGAGACTACTCATACGCATGGCTTTGCTTATGGATGCCGGCATTTGCAGGATCACAGCCATTTCTGTAAAAATTATGCTTCATCTTTAAAGCAAATCACTTCTAAAGAAATTACATGAGCTTGATAGCAACACCACTACCCAGACAGGATTTGCAATCTGTTTTTTTTTTTAATTATGGAATTTAATTATTTTTCTTCTAATATTTACTATTGATTTTAATTTTGATTTTGTTTTTATCACTTAAATATCCTAAATTTCAGGGATTCGCTAAGATGTGTCACATCATTATTACCCTTATTATGAATTATTCACAGTAATTACTGAGTTGTTGCAAATTTCATTATGAAATTTAAAGTACCAGAAAATCTGGTGGTGATACTGTTTTATTCCTTGGATGTTCTTAAAATAAGTCAGACTCAACAGATTGCAAAAATATGCAATTACAAAGTTATTAAAATGCAGATTTTTGGCAGGAAGCCACTGTAGTCTCTGATGTTCACAGCTGTCTATTTACACGAAAACTGCCCTGAGCAGCCTTGGGTGGCTTCTTTGAGCTACTACAGCTGATTAGGTCAGCGCTGAGGCCTCTCTGAGGACCAGGTTCAGTAACTTTTTTACCCGCCAGCTCATAAGCTTCACTTGAAGTCATTGTTTTTAGGCAGGAGGGATTGACGGTAGACCATCTTTTGTTCCCAGTCATGATGATGATTAATCCAGCGTGCCGCTCCTGAGACTGTGCGCGTACCATACCTACATCTACACAGATGGTTCCTCGGATTAGAGTGTGGCTGTAGCAGCATGAATTTTGAGTTACACTTTTGAGGTCAGCGTAACATGCGTTTTCCCCAGTCAGAACTGGCTTTAATCATTGCTGCCTTCACAGCTCTCTGAGGGCAGGGAATACTGGAGTATTAACGAAGTGGCAGATGCTTTGCTTTAATGAAGAAGTAAGCACTGTCATCTTATTTTCACCCTATCTCCCACAATGTCACTAGGTGCCCCAATTGTTTTTTCTTTCTTTCCATGCAGCGACTTGGGAACAAAAATTATGGCCTACTTACTATAAAAAAAAAAAAAAAAAACAACTTTCAAAGTTTGTGCTCAAAGTGTTGTGTGCAGATATGCAACACCATTGCTGGCAGGCAAAAACTGCTTTGTCTATGGTTTAGTGTTCAGGTAGGACTAATAGATGGCAGCTCTTTCTCAGTGTCTTTTTTTGGAAGGTGCTCCCAGTACAGAATTTTATCTTTAATTTGTGCAGCTTCTCCCAAGAAGCAAAGTAACTAAGTTCTTTTCCCTCCATGAAATTGTGAGAGTGGTACAAGCCCTGAAAAGTAGGGGAAAAGTTCTGCAAAATAAGGCGTGTAGCATCTAGATAGCAAGAAACAGCACAATGAGCAAGCCATCCCTGCTGTGAAGCTGGGGAGATGTTCCCAGAGCGTGGAGAGGCAGAATCTGACATTGTCTATGATAAAGTATAATGGAAGAGCCTCCTGTTCTAAATGTCTGATGCTGTTGGGGGCTCTGTGAAGCACATGTTATAAATATCAATGAGGGTCCATAATAGTCTCCCATAGGACAAGTGACATTTAGGGATTCGAGACTGAAATAAATGAGAAATAGAACAGGACCCAGGACCATTAGAGAATATATTAGAATTGGTTAGTATTATCCTGTCCCATTATATATGGGGCTACCTGGTAGTACTTTCATTTATTTCTCATATAAAGACCTTTATTCTCTCTCAATCAAGGCTGGTCTGTGTTGTCCCAAAAAATTCAAAATGTGGTCACCCTCTTGTAGATTTTCCTAGCTGATAATGAAGACCCTAAAACTTCTAAGACATTAAGTCATAATTTGAAAGCTGGGTGTGTTCTGAGAAACTTGTATGGGCAATAATACAGAAAGGTTTACATTGATATCTTGGAAGGAGGAAGATGCAGTGAAAATCCTAACAGAACCCTTTAACCTCAGCATTGCTGGTGCGTACTGTGTTATGCACCAGAAGGTGTTTTGAGGTTGTCATGAACAGAGAGAAATACATCTGAAGAGCTTAATTTTGAGGCTCTCCAGGGATATAAGCACACCAGAGGGCTGCAGGGATGCAAAGCAGCAATGTCATCAAACCACTGAATCGTCCTTCCCTGTGCTGGTGCTCCTGAGCTGTCCGGGGGGCAGGTTGGATGCCAGTGTACCATGCAGCGGCTTTGGACTGATTTAATTTATGGCTATAGGTATGACCCCCCCCCGGGCAGTCCAGCTGATGTAAGAGAAGTGAAGCATGATATGCTTTTCTTCTAACCCTGACACACCATGTCCTTGTTTGCAGAATGACAGACTTATGGTGATGGAGGAGGAACCCAGCGTGGATCCTCCAAACACAAGGGACTGTACCCTAATGAGCAAAGGCAGGGCACTACTTTGTTCTTGGTCATTTGTACTGAGGGAACTCCACTGATTTCAGTTTCCAGTCCTGATTTCTACTCTGTGGGTGGAGAAGTGTGCCCCTAAGCACAGTGATGGGCATTCCCTATACTGCTGGTAATCACAGTGTTTAGAGTCCACATGCGAAGAAATGCTATAAAAATCAGGCCTGGCAAAAGTACTGAGGAATGTGAGGCCACTTCCCTCCATAAGCTCCTCCAAGGCACTTTCAGGTATGTTTTTCCTCATGTAGTTGTATAGGTCCTGAACCAAGAGAACATTAAAATACAGGGCTGAAGGTCTGGGTCTGTGCTGAGGCTCATCCAGAGGGACTGAGGAATAAGGGTATAGAAATTCTTGTCTGTCTCTGGTAACCTAGAGACTGAATCTCCACAGGAGAAAAGATGAAGAGTCAGAGCCTGCCGACTTTCTCCCATGCCTTTCCAGAAGTGAGTGAATTTTGATTCTCAGAGAAAACAAAAAGACAGAGGAATGCATAGGAAGTTGGCTAGGGGATTTGAGGAGCTCTCAAGCAGGTGGGTGATGATGCTGGAAGCAACAATTGGGCTGTGATCAGGGAGAGGAGTGGGGCCAGCGCGGGTCTGATGGTGCAGGGTGCTTGACAAGATGTAGGGGCAGACTGATGTTACTAACACATTGTGCGCTTCTTTTGCATCAGTGTTGGTCAATAAAGAGTTAACAGCAGCTTTGGGCATTAGATACTTCTTAGGATTAAACCAAGAAGGAAGGAGGCAAGCTTGCGTAATATTAAGCAGGCCCCTGTCTAGGTGCTCTTCCTCATTTTCTATTGAAGTTATCTATTAACACATCTCAAGAGAAAGATGACCCCAATCTAAAGATTAATAGAGCAGTGTGTGGACATTTCCAGTGATGTGTGTAGAACTCAATTTTTTTTTTGTCGCTGTATGCACCAAGGTGTTCTTTATGAGCAGATCTCTAGATCTTAAAAACCAAGCTGATTATTGAAGAGGGCAGCAGGCAATTTAGGGCACATGGTGTTTTCTTACGACAGAAGCTTTGCTGTGAAGTGCAGTAATTTATGTTGATTAATAGTAGCCATCAGAATGTCTAGATTGCTTCATAGGATGAATTTCTAAACATTCATCTCTAGTTTGGGTAGTAGGGGGTGAGAAAGATGTATTTGTTTGGGAGATTGGGCAGGAGGATAACTCCTCCATGTACCATTTCTTGAAATGTTAGTGCAGGACTTTCACACATTTCTGAAATTGGTTTGTTGTCACTAGGGTCAGATTAACCCAATTTTCTTTTAATGTAACAAGTAAAAAAAAATAATAATTTCCTCCTCCATAACCAAGCTGCAACCAAAATGAAAGAGACTACACAGAGTCAAGACTGAGTAATTTTTGAATGCTAGATCTTTCCTGGCAAAGCTTTTTCTGTTTTGGACTTCTGTGTACGTGCCAAAATGTAAAGCCATCTTGGCTCAAGCGAGACATATCTAAGTAAAGCAAGACACCCTCATTTAATCAAGAAACAAGAAAAATTACCATAATTGTTTTAAGAAAAGCTGCTTTGGGGAGAAAAAGAGAGGAGTTTTCATACCGTGTTATTATTGATGTGTCTTACTATCATTAAGGTTATAAATAAAAACATCTATTTAAAAGTAGAAGGGCTTTGCTAGGCTAAGTTTTGACTCATTCTGGTTGTTTTTTAAATCAAGAATTAAAGGCAACAGTGGGTCTAGATGTTGTTGTCAGAAGTTACAAATTTTTCTGTCCGTTTTCCATCATGTTTTATGGTCAGAGGTTTTAAAAGGAATCCTTTGGACTTTGATTCAGCACAACACAGGCTGGGTGCTGAGATTTTTATGGTATCAGTGACATCTGTGTGGACTTCGCATAAGTACATGATTTAGTGCCTCCCTGAACTGTAGCCTGCAGAAAAGAGTGGTGAACTAAGTGGACTAGATAAGGTCCCTGAAGATGATAATGAATATACTCAGATGGCCTGAAGATTTGAACTGTTTGAATCCAATCTCCCTAAGGAATGATAGTGAGATCTACTAGGTGTTTTCGAAGTGGGAAATACATTCAAAGTTTGACCCATCATGGCTCATCTCGACCTGCAGATCTTTTGCAAGGATGGTCCTGGATTGCAACCTTCTATGAAGTGTGAGCAGTTTGAGTTCCAGGATCTTCAGCAGGGCATACACTGAAATTAGTCCCTTTAGCAATTAAGGTGTTTTGAGGAGAGGATTTGATATCTTAGACCATCATGATTCCATGCAGAACCTGTTAAAATACTGGTGTTAATGCTACATCAAACTGAGTGTTCTGTGGTATATAGTCTGATACTACTACCTGTAGAAGATCAGAATTTAATCAAGAAAATTAAGATTTGCTTTCTGTTTTGGAAGAAAAGGTTTCTGTATTGACAGACAGGCAACTGCTGTGCATGTCATTTCCTAACCTTGTCTCCTACGACTCTGTTATACAGAGCTGCATGTACATATGCAACAGAAGGAAAGCTACAGCATAACCTGATGGTAGTTTCCTTAGGCTGAATGCAAGCATGGCATATTCTTATGAGACGCTTGTAAAACTTTATTTCCAAATAGCAGCAATGAGTAGTGGTTTCCAGCATGTCTCTTGGAGCTCTGGAAATGGATATTTTACTCAGCACTAAGCACTAAGCCAGCTGGGATTTGTTCAGATAAGCTCTTTCCTTCCTGATGTATTTTAATATCTCCATTTTTGCCACAAGTGTCTTCAAGTTAGTATTATTTCCTTTTTTTTAAGACTTCAGCTTTCTATGTTTGTGGTCCAGAACCCACCAGTCTGCCGAAGATAAACTGAAATAGGATGTATCTGTTGGGCAAGTAACTTCCTCCCAAAGGAAAAAAGTGAAAGACTCCAAATTTTGAGTTCTTCATCTTTCTCTGGTGTTACCTTTTGTTCCAGTAGGAAAAAGACTGATAGAATCAATTACAGCTTTTTCTTCTGTTTTCAGACCTGAGCTAAGAAAGCACAAAAGCAGCAGCACACTTTTGCCCAGTATATTGCAATGTAATTGCATCATTCAATAAAAATTGCAATTGACTCTGCAGTATAAAGGAGAAGGGAATGGGAATGAGAAGCTGGCAGGCAAGTTGTGGCTCACCTGAAATGTATGCACGAGAAGCGTAATGTATCAATGGAAGAGTAGATAGGACTAGGCCCTGGGGGTTATATTCTCATTACCTGTTCACAAAATGTGAAGGGGGAGTAGACTGGCAGACTAAACTGATTAACTACTTTCTATTTGGGGAAGATTAAGTTTTGAGGAAAAACATCCAGTAATCACTGGGGTACTATTTATATCATCATAAACTTGTGTCAACTGATTTTAATAACGATTATTATTATAACAAACAGTAACTCTTATCTCTGCCACTGCACACGTGCTGTTGTAATGAGGAATTTTCCTTTTTTTCCTTCTCCCTTCTGCTCCTTCACACAATACCCTGACTTAACTCAATTTTTTCTCCCCTCTTCCCCCCCCAGCTGTCAATTACTGTCACATTGCTTTGCATCATACACATCAAGAAGAGCAGCTTTTTCCATCAAGTAAGCCAATTCTAAAGCTGCCTTCCCAGAGGCTACACAGATTGTACAAGCTGGAAGAGCTCAGGAAAGAGTAAACCGGACAATAACAAAGGCTCCCAGAGCTGCTTCTGCCTGCCAATCTCTCATGCATGTATTCACATAGCGCTATATATAGGGCATGCCTCCAGGGCCAGAATCGTGTCTACCAGCTCAGGAGCAGACCTCCTATCCACACCATTAATCACAGTGGGGAGGAGGGAAATGGCTCATTACACTACAGCAGTGATACTGTCCATTCTGTCTTCTGCAAATTACAGGAGTTGTCTCAGTGTTGCATTCAGCATCCCCTGACTTTTGAAGTCCATGATCGGTGAGAGGGAACAAAACTTCTTAACAGGACTGTTTACCTGTGGGCAACAGGGGTTAGCCAGCAAACTGCATTTAGTGAGTTTAGAGTGCTATAGCAAGGCAAGCTTTCCAAAATATTTTTTGTGCTGTTAAGTCTTTGGTAGTGTTCCCTCCTTCTCCCAGAATGATAGGTTTGAGGGAACTTTTCTGTTCTGCAGTATTTTCAAGCCCCTCGGTCTGCTTCCGTTATAGTTTGTGCGTGTGACACCTCTAAGGCATCCTTTATGACTGATTGACTTTTGAGTAAGAGCTTCCTGCATTATTTTGGCCTTCCTTAAAGGTCTGTGCTTTGCTGAAGAATCTTATGACTATTTATGGGTACCCTTTCAAAGCAGGAGGCAGACATTTATCCACCTGGCCAACAATGATGTTGGAAGTCATATAACCACACTTTTGCTCACAGCTTTTAGGCTTGACGCTTTATTGCTCTCTTTTCTACTTATGTACCTGTAAATGAGCCCTATACTTCAAAATCTGTATCATCCAGGTTTCGCTCTTGCACATGACTTGACATCACAAACATCTTGCTATGTACTTAACTCATTGCTGCCACGGCTCATCTGTATCAGTCCTGTACAGACCTTGCAAAGTTCTCCAGCTCTTCCTGGAAATGTTGGTGTTTTAGTTGGTGTTTTAGTTGGTGTTTTACTTGGTGTTTTCTAAACCCAACCTCCAGTGAGGTTTGTGCTCTCATGAGACGTTCTTCCTGGATGATTTTAAGGATCGCTGTGAAGTGCTTCCCTTGTTTTCATTGTAGTGGGTGTGCATGTGATGTTATTTTGATGGTTCTTGAAACGAACCTGCCTGTTCCTAGAAGAGCAGTGCTGCCTGTTCCATAACTAATGCACCTTTTGATAGGTGACCATGCCTTGAATTACAAAATGGATTTAATTGTTCAGTGATCACCAACCCTGATGCTGGATCTGAAGCTTGCAGGAGACATCTCTAGGTTTTGAGGGTTACCTCAGTGATACACTGGCCTCTTCCATATCACCGAATGTTTTGTAGTGATATGTAGCAATATACTCCTAAAGCTATGGTATTAGGAGGGATATGTGCTCTCCACATCTTCCAAGATGAGTTGTAGGTCTTGCTTGCTTTGAGACTTCATGAAAAGGGTCTGCTCTGATTGGAATATCCAAGGATTAATCTTTACATGTGTCAATATATTCTCGGTTACTTCTGCTTGCTCTGTAAGCATATAGACATCAGAGATTTTATTTTTTTCTTTAATTGGATGTTGTAGAAGGTTTAGGATAGTAGAGCACAGAAGAATTCAAATGAAAGGATTATAGCTATATTATTTTTTTTTTTCTTATGAGCATTAGTCATAGCTGCATCCATCATGCATTATGCAGCAGACTTGTTGAAACTATTGGTTGGAAAACCCATAGCAGTAGTTAAAGGAATGCTTATAATTTGGAAATACTGTATGCTTTATGAATGATCTGCCTTATTTGAAAGTAGAAATTCATGTTGTTGGGATTTTTTAAATTTTGAGCAGACATACCTAGTTAAAATAAGAAACAGCATAGGAAATTAACTCTTACACCTATGATTCTTCCCTCGGGATAAAGAGATACTCACTCATATTCATATCCTTTTAACTGTACTTATTTCCTTTTCTAACACTTACGCCACACCTCCAAAAATTTGCATTAGTCTGCTGTGGATGGCAACTTAATCAGAAACTTATTTTTTCGTCCTTCAGATACGTTTAAGAAATATGTGCACTTGGGAGGAATTTAAGCTGCTATCATTGTTTCTAGAACTAACAAATGTTTTTAAGTAATTTTTAGCAAAATATGCTTTTCCTCTGAGCTAATTTTGCTTTCAGGAAAATTTTCTCTGTTTCAAAGTAAAAAATATTTCACATCTGGTGGTGAATTGAAACAGTCAGGCAGATAGTTAATGTCTATGAAATTCTGCTAGGTATCATACATTTTGTGAAGTGACTACAAATGTCAAGTACACCAAATGGCCAGGGTGGGAGAAGAAATGTCAAATAAGATCCAATCATATTTAATAAGTTTGATTTTGAGTATAAAATAAAATTCAGAAAGGTTGCGTCCTTAGGTGTTGATAGGAATGTTACTGCTACAATACCCCCTCAGACACTGATAATTAGTGAGGAATGACAACTGTTTGAAAATGGCAGTAATTTCAGGTGAGATAAGGAACATTCCAGCCTATAAATCAGATTTACTTTATGGAAACTCCCTATAGCATAAAAAAAGAGTCTGAGGATGCATTTTCTTACTTGGCAATTCCAGCCGTCATGGTCTTTCAACCCCAAGTGCTAGAAATTAGTAGGTGTTGGCAGAAGTAGACAAGCTGTAATGTACTTGGCTTAGTCTTTTATTTTACTCACAACTACTGGATTTGTAATTCCTTTTCCTTCTCACTTCTTGCAAGGTGTTAGGGGTGGTTTATTGGTAGGTTAAAAGCCAATGTCAAGTCCTCCATACAGTGCAACGGGCGAGCCTGCTGACATGCATCACTGTGCCGTGGCGTGATTGTTGCAATCCATCTTGACCAATGTGTTTGAAAGCGGAACTACAAATAATCAATTGCACTCTTGAAACTTTAATGCCTTTGACTGCACCGTGTAGCACTACATTAATTTAGCGGTGCACTCGGCCTCTGCACTCGAGGGTCAAGAGCTCACATCACCTGGCCTGGGCAGCGCCTGATCTGGCACCGCATGATTAATGCAGAAGCCTTTAATGCCACTCATCCCAGGCAGAAAACATGGGCCTAGGCCTGCTAAGGCAGCAGGAGGAAACATCCCCCAAAATATTGAATCCTTATCACAGGGCTTGGAAGCGCATGACGTGTTTCTGAATGCAGAGGATGAATCGCTAGCCAATTTGCAAAAGGAAAGGCGGGGGATGGGGGAAAGGCTTTTCAAAGGTCAGGAGGAGGAAACAAGCCAACACGCAGAGTATTGTTCATATTGGAAATCATTACTCGAAATCAATCAGACTTTTCCAGAGTGCACAACTAAAGGATCCTCAGTAGCTAGATTTCCACTCAAATAAAATCTTTGACAGTCGATGAGACCTGGGACGTGTCTTTAATGGTGAATCTACTTTTTTTAGTTTCGGGGACAAACATTATATAGAACCTGTTGTGTTCAGCACCATTGACAAGAAATCTGAATCTTGCATCCTAAAAAATACTGTAAAAGCAAACAGACAAAAACTTTAAATGAGGCACATGCACCGACTTAGTCATTCATATACACGGCAGGCACCACTCCTATGTACTTTGTGAAGCAAAGTACAGCTTCAAAAGAAGGAAGATTGTGAAGACACAGTGGTCAACAGTACTTCCAAAAAATCATTTGTGTTTTGGAGGCATGGAGAGCCATCTAATCCAATTGAGTGAACTAAAAACTGTGGTTTGCAGTCTCCTGTTGAGTTTCATGTTCTGTCGCAGAGGTGGCACAGATACACTTTGCTGGTTTTCTGTGAGTGAGTTTGGAGGAGCTGCAGCTCCATGAATGTCAACAAATGTTGCAAGTTTACCATGAAGTTTGAAGATAAATGGACTAGAATTAATAAACACCAGTAATGGCTTTGTAATTGAAATAGTATAGACATTAGAGGTACATAGAATGTTAGTAATCATATTAATTATTTGTTAACAGAAAGACAAAGTATTAAAATTAAAAATCAAAAAGCTTAGTTGTTCACATGCAGATCTAGGGGGACGTTTTGTAACAGAAATAATTGCTTTTGCTTCATCCTCAGGGTGATATTATCTGTGTCTAATTGTTTTCCTGAAGAAAGCAGAGCAATCTAAAATTCTAAGTAAGGAAAGCAATTGCAGGGGTGAAAATAACGACATTTTAGAAGCCTCTCACAGCATCCCACCCCAATGCAGTGAAAGGAAGCAGTGCTGCTAGGAAGGGTAAAGATAAATGGAATTACTTTTCTATTAGAAGTATAATAGACTTTATTAGTTAGTCACCTGTGCTCAGAATAGATCAGCTGTCAGGGAGAGCAAGTAGACGAACATGTACCTTGTGAGCTGTCAGAAGCAGATCAGTGTGGGTTTTTTAAATAATAATTACCCACTTCCAGAGAAATGTTTTAGACAAAAGCACAGCTGCTTTATTGATGATGCCTTTTGTGCATAAGGATGAACATTCTAGTTTGTTCTTTTCATTTTTCCATGTAAATGTAATATCATATTTCCATAAAACCCTTTTAGGAAATGGTGCCATTTGCTATTAAAGCTTGCATAATAAACTTATTTGTCAGGGATTTAATTTGATAAAGTAGGTTATTTGTGATAAAGTGCTAGTAGCTGAGAGGAGCTGCTGCTTGCATTCAAGACTGGTGATGCCCTTGCTCTCTGCAAGTCACCGTGCAACCTCCTGTCCTGTGATTCGGTGTGGCAGGGCACATAGAAGATACCAGCTTTTTCTATACCCTGACCAGTGCTCAGAGGTGAAGGCAGCTGTTTGCTTCGTTGTGGTCAGAGGAGCACCCTGAGCACCAGATCTGCTATTCGGTCACAGTTTAATAGACCTTCTGGTCTGGCAACTTGATTGAAATGAGGTCTGGGAGCAAGAAACTCTGCAGCTGATGGTCCAGAGAGTCCATGGCGCATAGGTGGATGCTGAGGGCCACACAGGAGTTCAAAGAGCAGCTGTAGACTGGGTCAGTTCTGGTGGGGGCTGGACTTGGAGGGGAAGGGTTTAAATATGCAGTATTTTGAACCCCTCTGCTATTGTAACATTGCATGTTGTGCACAGCCACCTTTGTTTTGCCACAAGCATTGGTTCCAGCCCGCTACCGTTCAGCTGCTTTGCTTCCTGCCCCTACAAAATGTGTCAGAAGCTGGAGTTAAGGACTGAGCCTCTACAGAGATTTGTCAAATCATATTTAATTTAATTTTGGCACTGTAGCCCAGTGACAGAGCAACTTGTACAGCAGAACAGGGCTCTGGATATGGAGCTGAGCTAGTGCTGGCAGCAATGATAAGGAGGAGAAGTTAGCATGCTTAAATTTGTTTTTCAGAGCTGGCGAGGGACTGGCTTCAGATCAACTCCCTTAGGAAAATCACATCCCCACCACAGGGAAAGGAAGCGGAGCAGTGCTGGATTTGCTGGCAGACTTGACACTGGGGATTCTTCCTACGCACTGGCAGGCAGTAGAGGAGGCCGACTGGCCGAGACCATGGTGCGGTGTTTATGGTAGGGCTGCTGTTCTCCTCTGTGGAGCGGGTGAGCAAGATCTCCATTTAACCCAAGCTATGTAGGAATTTACTGAGCAAATATCCATATACTCATATTTCAGCTACAGGCCCAGTTTGGATGTTATGGGAATAATCATGGTATCTGCACATTTTTGCAAATGATACGAATAACAGTACTGTGCAGAAGCTGGAAGAGTTGTATTATACATGTGTTTTAAAATCCTCTTTTGCTGCTTCTTATGAATTTATGCATCTAAATGTGACAGAATTTATCAGGATTCCAAAGAGTAGAAGAGAAAAATAATTAACGATGTGTTCTGCTTAACTAATATCACACATAAAACCCACTGAAGGATAGATGGGTTTCTGTGAGAGGGTGTTTTTTTCATCTTTATCCGAAGTGCTGGAAAGTGTAGCTAGAGGCAAGATGTTGATCAAGGTCAGTCCTGGATCTGGTTGTGTTGTAAAGCTTTCTGGTGCCATGGTATTCAAAACCTGAGTTCATGGACGTATTCTCCTAGCCCTGAGATTTGAGTCAGGAAAAGATGGCCTGTCTTTCCTCTTCCCCCACCTCTCTTCCCTGTCTCCAACAGCCCCATCAAGAGGGAATGCAGGGGGAATTTCACTCCTTTCTGCAGCATTGTGTGTGGTCATTTGCTAGGATCATTTGGATATCTTCCTCTAGCAAATTCAGTAGATTTCACCATCACATGCATCATATCAACTTGGTGTAGCAGCTTTCCAAATAGCAAGTATTGTCAGGTTCTTTGCCATCACGTCAAACCAGAGTTTCAGACCTAAATGCCAAGAGAACATGTCATTTTAGCTATTTAGCTATTAGCTAATCTTGGATTTCAGTGTTGTACCAGATTGCCAGTCTCAGCTTTATGTGACTATGTAATGTCTTTGAAGCATGGCAGCATAATAAGATGTTGTTCGCTATGACGTGTCTTCTGGATAAATTTAGAACTAAGACAATTCATTAGCTAATTCATCTCAGCATTACTCTTGCCCCTTTTTTCTCATGAGAATAGCATATCTCACAACACAGAGACAGACCAAAATAGCAACAAGTTAGTTTTTCTAGATTATATGCAAGATCTATGCAGTACTGTCAAACTGAAACTATATTTTATTTCTGTAGCTGTTGAATGCTCTAACACTATTATTAATAGCACCTGCCACTTCTACAGCCCCTCAGAGTTGTAAGTAGTTTGATAAACATTATGCAAACTTACTGGAAAGCATCAAAAATGAAGTGAACACTCTGCTTCTTACTGGCTAAAATAAATTCTTTAAATTACTTCATAGCCTGGTTTTGCCTTTAGCTTAGCGGAACAATCATCCAGACCAGCTAGTTCCCTGATTTTCTTTATACTTAGAATTTTGGTGAATCACTTCTACTGTTGTAGATTGGTACAGATATATCATATTTAGACTGGAAAGGCACTAGTGAAAATAGTGTATACAGTTTCCATGTCAGACTCTCCAGGCCACTTTAATCAAGAGGCTAAAGTGATTTTGAATAAACGATGGAGCACATCTTGCTGGTAGTGCTAAAATGCTGCTAATAGCCATAGAAGCTTCCTTCAGTTAATGATTCTTGTTGATTTTGGTGAAGCAGTAGTGGCAGCAGAGATGTAACTGTAAGAAGTGCTCTATTTCTTAGCATCATTTTTATCAGCTTATCATTTTAAATTGCCTTCAAGCAGGTGATGTGACAGGAGGAGCTTGAGTTATTCTTACAGTACCACCATGATTACAAAGCTGGAAAAATATGTGGAAAAAAATGTGTGCTGGAAATAAATGTGAAAACTTCTGACATCCATTTGCATTTCTGAAGGCTCACTCAACATGGGTGGTTTCTATCCAGGGCAGAACATGCAGTGCTGTGAACATATTTTTCTCCCTTTTTAAATGAAACTGTTAAGCCTTGACAGCCAGTGCTTTTGTTGTCGTTTCCTAAATTCCCACCGATGTGAGGCCAGGCAGCCTGTGCTGCAGAGCCCCTGCCCATAATCTTTGCCAGCATCTGAACTGGTGGAATAACGCCCGGCCTTGCCTGCTGGGCCCCCTCCACCCCAAATTCTCTCAATGCTTTCATGAGCCCACTCATATAGTTCTCTTGAGATTAAAAATAAACATTGTTCTGTTTCAAAGCACAAAACCAGGTACCGAAAGTTATGATAATTATACAAATTGCCCAATGCAATCTCTGCTTGTTCAAAAATCCCCTTGGCCCCGAGGGGATCTGTGCCATGGCAGGCTGGCCTGTCCTCTCCCAGCAGACTCGGCAAGCCTTTGTGCTACTTCTGTGCTGTGTCAGTATTGAAAATAGTTCGTGTTTTATTGTAAATTACTGTTATTTGCAACTTCCAGTTTTGCAGTTCCCACTCCACAGAGATCAAGGACTCAATTTTTCCTTTGTACACATCAGTGTAAATCAAGATTAACTCCAGTGAAGTCAGGCTAATCTCAGGTGTAAAACTAGGAGGAACGAAAGGAAAATCAGGCTATAAACTATTTCGTTTTTATTTTTAAATAGCAAAATTAATGCTGCTGTTCTGCAGACACAGGGTGACCTGCAAAGTACTAGCTCATGCGTTACTAATGCATCTCCATTTAAATGCAGATTTTTGCTCCTAACACAGAACTTCAGGGAAATCCTCTCCAGATAAACTATAATAGAATACCAAATGGTAATTCAATATTTCATTTTAACTTGTGTTTCAGTTTATTGATCTTAATTTTCTATCATTTTGATGCCACATTTGCCTAGGGGGAAGAGGATTACATTTACTACACTAAGGCTTTTAATTAATAATTAATTATCTTGATATTCCAAACATCAATGGCAGCAGCATCAAACTGCGTGTACTCCTGTACCTATTTATATTTTTGATGGTAGAAATTGGCAAGGTGCAACTTTACGTGTTTCAGGAAGTAATTGAGACTCACAGTTGAGAAAAGGGAGCATAGCAATAGATATCATGGTATCATGGGACATGCCTGTCATGACAGTGCTTTATTCTCAGTCATTTGTGGTAACAGTATTAAGATCTTGACTTGTTGGCAAAATCCCATAAAGTGGGGATCCTTGTGCTACACAAGACATGAGGCATGACTGATCAACCATTCTCACACCAAAATCACTTATTTCACTAAATTTGCTCCTTGATAAGGAAGGACTTGTCCCTCATAAACTCCTCAACCGGCATGTCCATTAGATATTGCAGTTCAAAGCCTCTCTCAGCTGCCTAGATTTTGCTGTGTTTTCGGTATTGATGTAGGAATAACCAGAAGGCCTGCTTGATCAAGCAAGACTTTCCAATTAATGACAGCATTTGGTTTTGCTGTATCTGATATGTTTAAGAAAAACTTTTTTCTCTGTATATACTTCCCTCAAGCCCTGCTTAAGTGCAGCTTATAAAATGTACATGAGACCCTGATAGAAGCTCTCTTCTGCTGGACTGAACTTTAAACTTAAGTATCCTAAACAGCACAATGAAGTCATAGAAATATTGTTGATAAGTCTACTAGATAATGAATACAGTTATTAAGAAGAGTAACCTGATATTCCAAGTTAGAAGTTTTTGTAGCACCTAACAGGACAAGACTATATCTAGTTATAACTAGTCCACACTATTTCTCAGTTTCTAGGCTGAAAGTCTGCAGCACAATGGTGAACACATTGCAAGCCAGGCTTAGGTCTCATTTTCAGTACCATCAACTGAAAAATAAAATTCCTAACCACAGTAGGGGTATAAATATGATAGGAGTTTTTAAAATAGGGTGCATTTTGCATTTTGTTAACATTCCCAAATGTTGTTCTGGCAACCATAGCATTCATCAGTTTGCAAAATCTTACATCTGAGATTAACTTTCTCCACATAGCAACCTTAGAATTGTGTATTTTTTAAATTTAAAAAAAAAATAAATCAAAAGACAAGCAAAAAATAGTGGAAATGGCTAGTGTTAGGGTTAATGACACCTCCTTTGTTGTATAATTTGGTCAGCAAAAAGGATGTCTAAGAAATAATGATCTTTGTGATTATGCTCCTTTGGGAAGCTCACCTATGAGCTAGACTTCTTCTCTAATTTATTTCCAACATTCTCAAACCCTGACAGATTCAATCACCTGCTAAACAAAATAAAAACTGCTAGAAAAACATCCCTCTACTAGCACATCAAAATAAGCCCAGTTCGTGACCATGTTTAGGTCTGAATTAGTGATGTGTTACAATCCATCAGACAGAAATGAGAATCTTTTGTTACTGATAAGAACATTGGGCACACCATAAAAAGCTGCCTCATAATTGATTTTGTTAGGTTTTGGGTTTTTTTCTCAAAAGGCAGGAATAGCATTTGCTTTCAGTTCTGAAGTCCAGAGTTGTCAGACTTCAAAACCAACACCACAGAACTACCACCTAGTTACCTTCTCATGTAATCCCTCTTGACCCCCACGGATTTCCTTGAAGGCATGTGCTGACTTTGGAATAGCTGGGTAGCGTATTTTTTTTCATGAACAGTCTATTATCAGTAAATGCAGTTCAACCAGAACCAAAGCAGTAAGGAAATTCAAAGGAAAAAGAAAATGTCTATCACTGTTGGAAGTGGGGGGGTGTGTTGTTTTCAATGAGTCGCTTCTGGTTTTATCCAAATCGGCTCTTGAAGGTTCTCATGAAAAACAGAAGACTATTTGTCTAAAAGACAGGGTTTTGTCCAAAAGACAGGGGTTTTGAGATTGATTTTAAAAAATCATAATGCAAAATCCTTTATTAAAATATTTTTTGTACCCATTAAAACTATATAAATACTAGAATATAAAAACTTTTCTTTCTTTGGAATGCACCTCAGAAAATGAATCTCAGTAGCAACAGTGTTTTGGGGTTTTTGTAATAAGTTTTTTCCCAAGGCACAAGCTCTCGCCAAGACTTAACAAATAAGACTGAAAGCCATTTAAAAAAAGGGAATGGATCAGGTAGGAACTGATAAAGCTTCCCACTTCTTTGACCTTGTAAACTTCACATCATAATGCATGACACAGCAGGAAGCTTTCCTAGAAGCAGTAGTATTTCCTTTACTGGCTTAAACCTAGTTTTTCACACTAATTACTGTTCATTTATTGAATGGAAAGCATGTGTTTTTAATTATGTTAGTTGAAATGTTGGCTGGTTGTGAAACCAAGTACTTGGAATTGGTCCATTTGAGCCATGTGAATCAGCACTACAGTTTTATGGCTTTTGCATTTTTTCACTTCAGCATTTCAAACTGTGATGCTTGAACACGAGAAAATTTGGTAGAGAAAGATTAAAGGCTCCACCTAGTGGGTAAGAACATTTTATTTAAAGAAAAAAAAAAAAGAGGCAGGATTTTCACTTCATTTTATGCATGAAAAAATACTGCTTCAGATTTTGTTTCATTAATCTGCCATGTTGTTCTTAATTCTTGCCTTCTACAGAGCCATCATTTCATATGCAAAGCTGAAACATTAAGAATTATTCTGGCAGCCTTGAGCAAGAAGCAATAAATAATACTAAATGAGTGAGTTTATACAGGAGAAGAGTTGATCCACAAAGTTCTTCCTCCCCCCTCTTCAAGCTTCAATATATAATAACCAAAAATGGATAATTTGTGTGTCAGCAAATATTTTAAACTATTTGAGGTTCTTTCCTACTTAAAACTGACTGGAAACATTCATGACTTCACCATAACACTTAACACAGCATTTTGGGAGTATCTGACAACCAATGGTAGGACAAGGGGTAATAGGTTCAAACTGGAAAACAAGAGGTTCCACTTAAATTTGAGAAGAAACTTCTTCTCAGTGAGGGTGCCAGAGCACTGGAACAGGCTGCCCAGGGGGGTTGTGGAGTCTCCTTCCCTGAAGACATTCAAAACCCGCCTGGACACATTCCTGTGTAACCTCATCTGGGTGTTCCTGCTCCAGCAGGGGGGATTGGACTGGATGATCTTTCGAGGTCACTTCCAATCCCTAACATGCTGTGATTCTGTGATTTTTATACAGCAACGCCTGTATGTTACCTCACCTTCATTAAATTACCTGTTTACCTGCGAAGGGTGAAATCTGTGTTCTCTGGCAACTTGGTCCAGCGCATCAGCTTCTGGCATGGTGCAACCCCATCGGGCCCCGCTGTCTCTTCCAAAAGCAAACACCAAAACTCCGGAGCCTGCCTAGCACTGTTGTGTGTCCGAAATCATCCTGGTAGAATCTCGTACCTTTATTTTTGGCACAATACTTGTTTTTTAGCTCTTTGCTGAACTTCTGCACTGCATTGCAGTTTCTCTCCAAACTCTTGGGAGATTCAAATGGCAGGACTCTCCAATTTAATGCAGTGATGAAACTCGGATGTTATTCTCTCATTCCAACCAAACATGACCAGCAGCTGAAACCTTCTCTTCAGGGAGTGGGAGCAGGAACAAGCAGCAGCAAGAGCAGATTTGGCAGAAGAGACGCTGAACCACATTGTAGGTCCTGCCTTTTGTCAGACTCTCATTTTCAAACCATAAAACCTGGCAAGAGTAATTCTGCCTGTGCAACTTCCAGCAATGGGTAGACAGTGTAATATGCATTGTAATAACACATTATTACACCCAAGTTTACTATAGCCCATGTTCATATCCACAACTGGAATATTTGTCACCTATGCAAATCACAAAATAGAGCTTAATATGTTGTTTTGCATACCGCTGGGTCACAGGGACATCTCCATTTGCAGTGGGCTGCTTGATAGCAAAGCCAGAGGCTTCTTCCTTCAGTATTAAAGCACAATTTGGCAATTCTGACAGGCCACACAGACTTGCTGATCTGCCTGAACAATTCCTCCCAGCTTCAGCTCTCCTTGTATCCTTCATGGACATGCAATTCTCAGTGGCACCAGCAAGTAAGAGCAGTCATTTGGCTTGTTTTACAGACTAAAACCACGGATAGACTTAGAGTTCTTACTCTGAACCTTTATATGAGCAAGGACTAATACAGAATTGACTAGTCTGAGTGGCTTTGGGGAAGTTCACGTTTTCAAAATGCAAGCAATGCTATCTCCAAAGTGGAGGAAATGGAAAATAAAAGTTAAGCTGCATATTTTTTTTTGGCTTGGGGACAGCTTCTGTCTTTGGTCTCAGCTTGTAGGAAGTCTATGTAGCCCTTAAAACATGTCAGCCAAACTAATACAGGATGGTTGTTTAAAACTTCATGGATATTTCAAAATTATTATTACAACTGCACTGTTATAGCTGTGTTAAACTCTCCTAAAATTGACATGAGCTATTTGTTAGAGTCATGCCACTTGGTTTCTAATGCAGGTGGACACCTACCTCACTAGGCATGCAATAGAAGAAAAGATGAAAGTCACTTCAAAGCAGAAGTTGTTAAATAATACCACTTTTAACTGCTGGCCTTTGCTCTAGAGCTGTTCACATTTTAAGGGATTATAGGCTTGCTGCTGAGCTAAAGCAAATCCCATGCTTGGAACTACAGTAAGACCCTTTGCCTCATTTTACTTTAAATACCTTTTCCAGCACTGGTACTTGAGCTGATGCTAATGAAAGACAAATTGTCAGATGTGAAACTCTGGGGACCTCTGCTTTTGTAATAATCTGCTGTAAACTCAAAATGCTAATTTGGGGATTAAGTATTTACTCCCTCAACAGGTCATCAGAGAGTCTCATACAAGCCTTCTAATTAATATTTAACATAACTATTTTAGATGTTGTCTGGGTTGGATTCACTCAGCTGTTTTTTCCTTCTTTACAGGAGCAGCAGTGTTTACAGCAATAAATGCACATCAGTGCATTTGTTTCAAGAGTACCGCTAAGTCTCTTTTTTTTCTATAGCTAACCAGGTGCTGAAGTTTGGAACACTCGTCAGTACTTCCAACACCTATGACGACTCCGGGATTGTGACCATTGAGACGGACAAGACTTTGCTGTGGACAATGGCTATCAAAAGATGAGCTACAGCTGCCTTTTCTGATCTGACTCAGCTTGAATTACTGCAAAATTTCAGTCAATTAAGACAGTAAAGCTGTTACAAAAGACATAAACAGGCACTGATTTTATGTACTGAATGGAAAACAAGTCTGAAATAAAAGTCATTTGAGATCAAATCAAGATTAGCAGCAATAATTTAGTACTTCATTCTGGTACCTCACCCAACTTAATCAGAAGACACATGAGCTGCCACCCAATACAATCACAAACAAGTGGATGTGAAGAAACTGCTACTGGTTACTTCAGACTATTTTTACAAAGTATGATTTTCCAATGCTGAACTATTTTTTCCCCTTTTGCCTAAAGGAAAGACAGTACACAGTTGCAAGTAGGGTAACTGTATTGGAAGATGATAGCACTAAGAGCAGTTAATCTCATTTTTCTGTCCTGGTTTGTGACATACGTAGGTGCTGGTGAAGACTTCTCAAAAAGAGTAATAATTGAACTTTTCTACTTATGAAGCAAGTTTGTGTACTGAAGAAGCTTCAGTCTTGCTATAATACCAATATCAGATTTCTCAGTATTAAGTGCTTTTAAAGTCTGTAAAAGAAGTAGCATTGTAACTTCTGCAAATATGAAATGCTTACAATTAGCTTTTTGGAGTGAAATCTAAATTTTTTAATCTCAATCTGAGAAGGAAGAGCATTGCATCTACAAGAGCTTTTGCAGGCTTAGTTTTTTAAAATTGAAATATTCAACCATTTAATGATGGAAACTTCCATGTCAACAAATGCAGAGCCCTTTATGATTCTACATGCAGTTGTCTTACAGAATCAGTATCCAAAACAGGTGTATGTCCTATCCAACAGTGGATCAAGAAGTTGTTGATTCGCTGAAGGACTGCTTAATATCTCTGACAACTAAATTAACCTCAAACCATGCATTTTAGTAACCAACTAAGTTCGGCTTTCTTAAGTATGCCATCAGAATAAGGACTGGCAATGCAAGCTCTTTATTTGATAGAGTTTTTTTTCCAGTCAAGTACATAATATAACCTAACAAGACTTCCAAATTCATAAAGGAATTAGGGGTAATGCTGGCAATTTCAGAAATTAGTGACAAGAATTCCAGTTGACAGACTTTAAAATCACTACTTGAGAGGATACAGTAATGCTGTTTTCCTGCTGCCTACCTTTGCTGGAACAATGCTGTTTACTCAGCAGTAATTAAGCATTGGAACAGCTTCTGAAGAGAGGCTGTGCAGTTGTCACCCTTGGAGGTTTTTAATACAGGACTGGACAAAGCCCTAAGCAACCTCGTGAGAATGCAGCACTGACCCAGCTTTGAGCAGAAGGTTGGACTAAGGACCTCCCAAGGTTCCTTCCTACCTGAATGATCATATTACACTTGAAAGAACTAACAAAACAAACCAACCAAACAAAAAAATCCCACAACACACACCACCACCACACTCTACTACTACTACTAAAAAAACCCCGTAATATAGGCAGGTCTGATCACATATGCTTTAAAAGATGACTAAAATGACAACGCTGGAAAACTCAAACTGAGCTTGTTTAATAGCAAACAAGTTACAAAGTTGTGAAATCCTTAGAGCAAGCGTCACAAACATCTTGGTCTTCATAATGAATAATCAGCCACCTCTGTTGAGAGAACAAAGTAAACAGTTTTAACATGTGATCAAGTGATCCCATCTGAAGTCTGATTTATCTTCCCACCATTGATTTGTTAGGACAGGCATTGCTACTGTTACTGCTTATCTCCTATTTTCAAACATTTCTCCTTGCCTAGAGGACCACTCTTACAGATATAAGCAAGCTGCATGTCATGGTCAAGGAGTAGTATTTAACCTGTTCCAGTGCCAAAAAAGGGATTACATCAGCTCTGGAGAATCTGAGGAGTTTTGTCAGTACCATGGCTGCTGGTCAACTTAAGAGTCAGGTTTTTCATGCTGCAACATTCATTCAAAAAGGTATTTTACAGAATGCAGTTACACATAAAGTTTCAAACACATCTAGCACTCACTACATGAACAAGACCAAGTTTATTCTGTGCCTTGTCATCTTCCAGCACAATCACTCAGTCTTCTCGACCTTACTGTCCACACATTGATTTTTGGATGCTCAAATTATACACTGGAAACAGTAAGAGTATGCAAGATCCAAATCAGGTAAATGTTCTGTGGTCAAATGCACACTGAGGAACTGGAAAACAAAATATCTGATGTTCAGTTTTGAAGAAAAATACTCCAAAAAACCCTGATGAACTGTGGATCTAATACTTTACAGCATACTAAATTAACAACCTACTTCCTTTGAATCAAGTATTACCTGTCATATTACACTAACCTGAAATGCACAGATACTAAAACAACTTGAATCCTGTAGGGCTCATTAACATGCTCTGTTTAAAATTGAACAGGTAAAAGTGTATGTAAAATTTTGTGAAATTTAAGGTCATATTTACTTACACAATGATATTGTTGATGGGGATATGGATCAATTTGACAAAGAAACCAATAAATCCCATTATTGCAAAGCCTATTGCTGTTGCCATGGCAATCTTCTGGAACTCTGCAAAAAAAAAAATCCAGTTTTTCAGAAGACAGATGAGATTTTAAGAGAAGACACTGCTTTCCAGAAAGCATGGCGATCTCAATGATTTTAAATAGTAAGAAAAATCAGAAACACTCAAGAGTTCATAACAATTCATGGAACATTTCTTCTATTATTATCTTTCCTTCATATCCCTACAAGCCTTGAAAATAATCCTCAGTACAGTATCAAAAAATGGAAAAGCTGCATTTATGTTTGTCATAGGAAGACAGCATCTTAAGTCCTCACAAAAACTGAGTACTCAAGTAATATTCTAGATTATTTTAAGACAGGAAACACGAAGTGGACTAGGAAGGTCAACAGCATCTCACAACCCTGCCAGTCTGACAGCAAACAAAGTTCCTTACTGATCTCAAAAGTAAACTTCATTGTGAGCATGTGAATAAAGCATCATAACTACTATCACTAAGGACAACCAGTAACATTCTGGTTATAGTTATAGCTTCTCTCTAATGCCTTTGAAAAAGTCCAAAAATCTTCTTCTATACCTCCAGTAACAAAGCTCTTCCCGTCCCAATCAGGCAGCCACTGACAACTGTGAAGTACTGAACGGGCACGGCAAAAAGTGACGCTCTCACGTTTTGATTCTTCTACCACAAAGTGTTTCCTCCAAGGTCATGTAACAAGCAGTTTCCTCCAGAATTTCCCCCAAACTGACTACAATCAGTCCAACTCCACTGCCGCATTTGTCTTTTCAAAGGGCATACAAGTTCTTCTCAGATCAGTTTACCTCATACATGAAGATTATTACTTACTGTCTCAAAATGGCTAATTTCAGCTACCTAACAAATTTCATAAGATGAGTTTTAGTACCAATTTCACACACCTGGCCAAGACACATTCCAGTTTATTATATCCAGAACCATAAACCCATTAACAACTGGACAGCTGCTCAAGTTTAAATCTCGTATTAGAAGCTGAGGAACATTCACAACAAATAAATAAAGTAATACACTAAAAGATACGTGGTAAAATATAAGATGAAATAAGGATTGTATCCCAGTTTATTGTGTGCTTTACCTTTCCTGTCAGGCTTGGTGCATCTTTTAACAAGTCGTATGGAGTCTTTTACAAACTGGCGGCTGGGTTCCACGAATTGCATTACCTGATCCATGATTACCTGCAAAGATGAACAGATTTAGTAATGGTGGTGCCACGTACATACTAAAAATGATATTTTTTTAATTACAAAAGTAGAAGGAGCACTACAAAAATTTGCAAAGACTTAACTTAAAATTACTTTTTCCTATCTAACTGGACTTCAAAATATAGTTCCACTTTGCAGAAAATAAAGACACTGTCAATATGTGAACACTTTGCAGAAAATAAAGACGCTGTCAATAAATGAACATGATGACTGACCAAATCTACAAAATATGAAAAGTTATGCCTATCAGCATAGGAAGTGGAAAACAACAGCTCCATCACAGCATGTTTTCAGCTTATATCCTACACTTGCTTTTTGAGAAAGCTACTGGAGATTTACAACTAGACAAAAGTCACCCATTTCAATAAATCCCTTAGCCAAAAGCCGGTGAGCACCGACAGAAATACCACGGCCTGATTTTATTCTCAGAACAAGCATCTGCCAGCTTCAACCCCCAACCAGGACACCGGGTTATATGGATCCGCGGTCACTAAGCAGCACAGGCCCCCTGACAGGAGGGTCCCCCACATCGGCCCCTCTCCGGTCCCCCTCAGGAAGCGTTCCCGACGCTCCCCTCCCGTCCTCCTCATAAAGCGTCCCCGACGTTCCCCTCCCGCCACCGAGGCCGGGGGGCCACGCACGTCTCAGCTCCCTAACCCCAGCCCGTGTCAACACGCAGCACCAGCCCACGGCCTCGGCCCCCCAACGTCCCCCTTCCCCCCTGTTCCCAGCCCCCGCCATGTGGCCCTCACCACTCGCACTGCCGGGCGAAGGCCACGTCGCACAGCGGCGGGAGACGGTGACGTCACCGCGCCGTGCGTGCCGTGCGCCCCACCCCTTCCCGCCTGGACAGGGCGGGCTTAGTTTTAAGAAGGAAAAGGAGGATTTGGGGCGTGACTGTGAGGGGTCGGGGATTCCGGGGCTTGGGTGAGAGCCTCTCCGGCTTCAGGGTTGCCCGCCCGTGAGATAGGCGGGGGCAGCTCCCCTGGTTGATGCGCCCGGAATTTACCCGGGCGGCGCTTCTGCGGGTGTTCGACCGCGAATTTGCTTTTCCGTGAGGCTGTAGCAAGAATAAGATCCAATAGGTCTGTAGCGGGAAATGAGGCGAAGGTGGTGCCGATGTGCCTGTAACAAATGCTCTCCCATGAAGGGAGGAGGAGAGGAAAAAAAAAAACCCAGAAACAAGAACAACAAAACACACACCAAAAGCACACACACAAAAAACCCAAACCAACAAAAATCAACAAACAAAAAATTAAAATATAAAACACACACCCCCCAAAACAAAACAAAAACATACAAACCCAAAACAACAACAAAAAAACCCACAAAACAAACAAAACCCCAAACAAACAAACCCCAGACTTGTTCAGACTGCATTGCCTATGATTCAAACATGTGTTGATGTGTAGGAGCGTTGAAGCCAATGCGAGCTGCAGGAGTTCGTCACTTATGAAAACAGCGACTCCCGTGGCTTTTTTTTGTATAGAGGAGCGTGCTAACACAGTGCTTAAAATTAGGAAAGGTTTTTACATCTAAACACCATAGGTGTAATGTAGAACACTTCCTTCCTTACATGAGGGGGGTAAAAGAGGCTGGGACTGCCTAAAGTGATCCCTTTCTTGCTGTTCTTGAAAGGAAAATCAGATCATGTAACAGGTAAGGAAAGAACAGTGATAACATTTAGTGATTTTTATCCTTAATTTGCTTTTGATATTATTAATTGAAGACTAGAACTGTGTTCCTAGCCGTCTGCCACCTTTGAGTGTATATTGTGTACTCAAAGCTTATTAATTATTCCTCAGTCAGTCTATGGGGCTTTTGCAGCCAGATTAGGCAAACATTTTGTTGATCTCAACTCACTACTGGATTTAAATGTACACAAGATATTTTCTGTGCTTAACTTTGCTGACAGCCTTCAGAGCAGATAAAGTACCGTCACACCACAGCAGGAGGTTGTTGGATACCACATGGATTTTTTGACAGCCTTTCATTGCCTTTGCCCACAGGGCAGGTCCCTCAGTATTACTGATCTCCTTCAAATGTGAGCTTTCTCTTTGGCTATGGAGGGTTGTTGCCTTGGGCTCCTCTACAAGTTTCCGTGAAGGCCTGGCTTTGAATGTGATTTTGCTTTGAATTGGATCTCATCTAGCACTATGCCTCCAATGGGGCTGTAATTTTAGTGGCCAAATTCTGCTGGACCTCTTCCATTGGCACACCAGCACAGAAAGATCACAGTGACCATTAGGCCTCCCACGACAGATCTGCATATCATTTGCCTCCCATTTTTGAGGCCAGTTTGCAATCTGCAAGGGTGAGCAGTCTCTGCTTGGGGAGAGGAAGATCCCTAAGGAAAGCAGCTGAGGGCCTGAGAGCCGAAGTGAGCAGTACTTGGTGTGGCAGAGCAGGTTGCTGGTGCTCCGCATGAGAAGTCAGTATGTGGAGGCCACCTTTCGTGAGTATCACAGTATCACACAGTATGTTTGGGATTGGAAGGGAACTCGAAAGATCATCTAGTCCAATCCCCCTGCTGGAGCAGGAACGCCTAGGTGAGGTCGCACAGGAACATGTCCAGGTGGGTTTTGAATGTCTCCAGAGAAGGAGACTCCACAACCTCCCTGGGCAGCCTGTTCCAGTGCTCTGTCACCCTTACTGAGAAGAAGTTTTTTCTCAAATTTAAGTGGAACCTCTTGTGTTCCAGCTTGATCTCATTACCCCTTGTCCTGTCATTGTTTGCCACCGAGAAGAGCCTGGCTCCATCCTCGTGGCACTCACCCTTTATATATTTATAAACATTAATAAGGTCACCCTTCAGTCTCCTCTTCAAACTAAAGAGACCCAGTTCCCTCAGCCTTTCCTCATAAGGGAGGTGCTCCACTCCCTTAATCATCTTTGTTGCCCTACGCTGGACTCTCTCCAGGAGTTCCCTGTCCTTCTGGAACTGAGGGGCCCAGAACTGGACGCAATATTCGAGATGTGGTCTCACCAGGGCAGAGTAGAGGGGAAGGAGGACCCTTTTTGTTTGGTTGGGTTTTTTTTTTTTCCCTTCGGTGTCACAGATAAATGCTGGAGAGTTTACCAAGAAAGGAAACTCACATTTCCAGCTGTGCTGCATGATGAGCCTCCCTGTGAACCATCGCTGGAGAGGAATGGTTTCCACACCACTAGGTTCCTGTGACCAAATGACAATGATTGGGAGGTGGGGGGGGGGAACCAGAAAAACTAAAACAAGAAGACACACATGTATGAAACAATTTGTGACATAGATTTCTGGTTGGATTAGCTTATTATTAAAAAGTATTTGCTACGATAAAGGTTTGTTCCCCCCACCCCTCAAATTCTCTATTTTAAGTTATTTTTACTGGGGATAAACATTCTGGATAATCCTAGGACATACTGCCTGGGTTAAAGATGTGACTTTGTTATCATGGGTTTGTTACCATGGGTTGTCTGTGAAGGGGTAGAAGATCCAGATTGTCCTCTGTCTCAGCTGTCCCTCCCTCCCATGATGAGCTCTCTTCTTTTCCTACCACGCTTTCCCTTTGGGCTTCAGCAGCGTGGAGGAGAGGCAGTGTCCTGTTTTGTGCACAGAGAGCATTTGCTGATTGTCCTCACATTTTTTCCAACTTTTTTTTTTTTTTTTAGTGTACTTGAACTAATATACTGTTACTTAGACTTGGTCATCATGGCAAGTATATTACTTTTCTGTATATATTTACAAAGAATCATCTGCATTTACAGAAGACAAGAAAAAGTTTACATTCCTAAGGCATGTGTATTTTTTTCATTGAAAGCTAAACTAGGGTGTTTTGTTCCTACTTTATGGTTCCTGCAAGTTTGGGGAAGAAAGTGGTGTGCTTGCATGTGTAAATTTTCATGACGGTTTTACAGGTCTGCTTTTATGACAATATCTAAGCAGTAAATAATCATTCTCTCAACAGAAGAAAAAGACATCTGTCCTATATTGTCTTTTTTTTTTCCCTATCTTATTGTACAGTGCCAAGGAAGGATGATAGTTTGATGATAGTTTTGCTTATGTGCATATTTTGATTTGCAGTTTCTTTTTTGTCCTTTGGAGGACGTGAAGGACAAATCTCTGCTTTTAACTATAGGCACATTAGGCTTGCATAGGATCCATCCCCCTGGATCTGAATGCTTATGACCATGCTTCGAAGGGGGAGCGAGAGAAATCTCCACTTCAGCCTCTCCTGTTCCATGCTGCCCACTTGGCCCAGTGCTGCCTGGCGGGGTGGCAGGAGCCAAGGAGCTGCCAGCAGCTGCAGCAAACGTAGCTGTGGGGTCAGCTGGACAGGAGAAAAGACACAATTTTCAGTATGAGAGGAGGCTCAGCCTCTGCCTGCTGAGACAGCACATGCAATCCCTGCGTGTCCAGGGAGGACTGAGCAGTAGCTATGTCTGAAGGGGCCTCCAGGCTTCCCCAGTTCCCTGCAGAGCGTAACTCTTGTGTCCCTGCCTCTGCTCCAGCACCAGGCAAACACGAAGGGCAAAGTTCTGCTCCTGCTCAGGCTGCTGTGCGGCTGGTGCTCCCTGGCCTCAGCAGCTGCTCAGTGGTCAGGGAAGTGCTCTTCTCTCCGCTTGTCAGAGGGGAGAGACCTGGCAGTTTGGTTTTCTTGCTTTAAGAAGTACTGACCGCGTCTGAGAAGAAAATACTTGGGTATAGTGATCCCAGAAGGTCTCCTGTGGCTGTGTAAAAAGTGGTACATTTGGGATATGGAGTATTACTGAGCTATCTCCTTCCCATCCCAATCCATCCCTTGAGGGACAGCAGGAATCGAGCTGTTCCCTGGTAGGAAGGGCCAGACGGGTGAGCGAGTGGGCAGGAGTTTTTGGGAGGGATGGATTGTTTGAGCCGAATAGCCTTTGGATACAATGAAATGAAGAAATAAACTTAACAACAGAGTCAATAATACTGTTAAGTGGCATTCTTTATTTTATCGGCACTGGGGAACTCCGGGAGTTATCCTCCATAAGTGCTCCAACGACTGGATGCTCTTGCATTGCTTATATTCACATAATTATTCCATATGCATTACAATTTTTGAAAATTTTGACATACAATACATCTATACTAAGAAATAATGGATGATGTTAGGCATAATTGTTTAGTTTCTTACTTACAATGCATCTATTAATTGTTAGTTAAATAGAAACTAAGCACTCTGCTTCTAAACAATGTATCACTTAATCTTCCATCTTCCTCTTGTCCTGCAGAAGCATCTAAAGCTTGAAAAATATCCCCTCATTTTGCAGGTGGTCAGAAAGCATTTATCTCATGTCAACTGGTTACATGAATTTGGCAGCTTGTCTTTAACGACATCTGACCTGCTTCTGTGAATTTGAGAGGCAGCAAAGACTGAGAGAGGTGGCAGTTTGTGGACTTACATACACAAGGGAGACAGGCCCCTGGGGACCGTGGGCATCTGAGTGTGCCCTGGGAGAGAAAACAGTCATAGCAGAGAACAAAGACCACGCAGCAGGAGATTTACAGCCCAAACAAGGGCAGAGTGCAGAGGAGGAAGCAAGGTGATGTGTGGGAAAGGCGTTAGGGCAGCAGCCTCTTGAACCATCCCGCGGGGAGATGCCTCCGCAGATTTTCAAAGGCAACAGCACAGTAGCCCCATTGAATAAAGTCCTGCTAATGATCCATCGCTTGACAGTCAGTGTTGTTGGATGACTAAATGACTATAAAATTCAGTCTTTAGAAATTGCTAAGATATATGGGACCTTTTATTTCTAAATTTTACATTATCGTAAATATGTTTGATTAATTTATATCTTGAGAAACCTTTGGAATATCTATATGCTTCTGACATTTAGAAATTATTTTTAGCTTTTCATTCTCCTAAATGATCCTCGGTCTCTGTTTGGACTTGATAAGCACGTCCACATGATTTACGATGGGAAGAAAGATGATTTCCCTCCTCAGTAGCTGTACAGATGCAGGGGAAGAACATAAATGAGGAATTAATGCTGGGAAGGAAATGATAGCTCAGATTCGGGGTTCAGAGGGAAATGATGAAGTGCTTGTGGTCTGTGTCTTTGGGTTAGTCTCATTAATTATAGGAATGCCACTAGATCAGACTTTAATATCATGATTGTGAAAGGGAATGTCACTAGTCTGAAGCAGTCAACAAGCCCTATCCTTTGATTTGTGCTGTTTAATATTCAATGGAGATGAAATGTGGGGATGAGGGAGGAGTGCTGTTAAAATAGATTTTTACCAGTGTTAGATTTATAGTGTATAATTTTAAAGATGACCTTTTAAACAAAGTCCATGTTGAATTTCATTTGAAAGACCTGACGAGTGAGAGCACTTGGAAGATTTGTGTCTGTACAATGATAGATGCAATGTGTGAGAAACAAGGGTAGTATGCTAAAATGGCATCAGTAAATGATGCTTCAGACTAAAAAGGTCTGAAGATAAAGTTTCTACATAGAAAAAAGCAGTAAAGTGAAGTTAACAAGGGAACAGTTGTACCTCCATCCAGGTTGTACCACCAGTTCAGGTCTGAGAGGTAAAGGAAAATCAAATTCTTACTAATTTCTCTGATGTAATGCTTGTAAATTGTTTGGTTTGTTTTAGCACAGGTGCCACTGATGGCTGTGATTTCGCTGATTTTTAACCATTTCTCAATTATTTCTTTGAGGTGCATCACTTTTTAATTTCACTGTTTGGGTTTTTGTGCCAGCTAATATCATTCTCCCATCGTTTCTGAGCTCATCCAACAAAAATAATGCAATAAGGGAAGTAACTTTGATAAAGAGTGGGTCAGAAAATGCTTCCTCTAAGTCTTGCTCTGTTAAATAGTAGCTGATGATACTGGTCTTGTCCCTGCCTTTGCTATTTCCACCTGAAGATTTTTGTGTATAATAAGAAGCAAATCACTCAATCCTTCATAATAACAACACCAACAGTAGCTGTGGAAATACTAATTACCACTTCAGATTACAAAAAAAAAAAAAAAAAAGCCAAATTAAAATTGTAAATATTCTTAACCTTAAGATGATGATTTTTTTTCTCCTGAGGACAGTTTGCTTGAAAATGAGGTGATAGTTTTCTTTTTGTAGCAGAAGAGTATTTCATGTCAGCAGAAACATTTTTCAGGTAGGGGTGTGTGGGTTTGTGTGTGTTCAGATGTTTAAAAATGGCTTTGAAAAATATGCAGCAGTTGCATATATTATGTATAAGACCCAATCATATAGTGGATAGGGAAGTAGCAGCAAAAAGTGCAAGCAAAGCATCTTTTCAATTATATTGAACATGGCCCCCATCTGCTTCAAGCCAAGGTGACAGAGCAATGAATGTGTTCAGTAACCATGAATAAGCAGTTCATCATTGCATGGCTGTAGTGTCAAAATATTAATTAAAAGTCCCAATTTTAGGAAGAAATCTTGTTTTAATTAGTTTTGGCAAATCTACACTTATTTCAGTTTGTGAAGCATGCACCGTGCCCGTTTTTCTTGTGTGTGATTTTTTTTTTCTATTTTATACGTGCAGTAAACTAAAACTGTGTTTTCTTTCTCTGATGTTTCAATACACCTTCTGCTCTGTTTGTGCCTCAGAAGTAACTGCTCAGGATGTCTATTTCTTCCTGGTAATGGGGCCCACTGACCTGGATCCCAGTCCTGCTCTCATGATATGCATTTTGGTATAAAAGCTATTTCATTTCATTTCATGTCATCTCTGGTAAGGTCCAAAATCCCAGCTGGCTAGGAGTGTGGAACAGAACACCATCTCTGGAGGTAAAAGGTGTTTCTTCAGGTTTTGTCTGTTGTAAAACTGTAAAAATAAGGAAGAAGTTGAGAGCCACCACTTTATGAGAGTGCGGACCATCTGGCGAGTAAGGCAGAGTGAGCAGCTGAAAGGACAGACAGAAAAAAACCCAACTTTTTTACCACTGAAAAGAGCAATAACTTACTTGCCACCACAATTTTTTAGCATCTTTTTTTCCCCACTGATCTGTATAAAGTTGGTTTACTGCCAGTCTTTTTTCCTGCTTTCAGATTAAGTAGGACATTGCCTTTGGCTCAGACTAAGCTTTTGTAATACTGTTGAGGTCTCCTGAATTTTGCCAAGTGCCTGTGCCAAAGCAGACGTGTCACTGATTTGCACAGGAGCCGTGTGCTTCAGGCACACTAGCAGCATGTGCTTTCACAAAGGGCGGCTTGGAAACGCACTTTAAATATGTAATAACTTGGGCACGAACAAGGAATTTGAGTGTGTCAGAACTGAAAATCAGCTTTGGAAAGTTTTATGGGGATGGAGATCATTCTTGAACTTCAGAAAGCCAGACTTGCAAATTTTCTTTTTTTAATGCACCTTTTTCCTTCTCTTCTGAAGATAATTGTAAATGCCCCTCTTTCATCTTATCTGCCTTCACAAATCTTCACTCCATGTGTTACCTAAAAAGAAGTTTGAATCGATCTGGGATTTTTGAGTATTTCAGTTTCTAAGGGACCTTGATGAAACCTGCTGTTCAGCGAGCAGAGAAAGACGGTCTCTGACTGTAAGTCCTTTAAAGATGTCTTGAAAATGACCTGAAAATGTTGGTCATTAGAGAAGCAATTTTGCTCAGTCGGTAGTTGAGTGCACAGTCCTCCTTACATGCAAGTAGGAGCACTGATGGGGAAGCTGCTTTGCACAGCATTAAGAAGCTGTAGACCTCTCTTGGTGTTTGAATCAGCAGCAGTCTTGGTGAGTTTTATTTGATCCTGCACAGAGAATAATAAGTTTCAGTGGATTACTTTGCTTATTTATCTCACCAGTAATGCTGCAGGTCTTTATTAGTGAAAAGGATTTGGGTAATCTTCTGTTCAACTGGTACAAATATATCCAGCAGTTTTTCAACACAAAATTGCCAGCAGTTCCTTAGCCTCATCAGCAACATTGGAATTGGAGCAGGCAATGAAATATTTGTAAATCTCATTTCTCTCACTTCCTTTCCCAGTGGGATAAAAATAAATTACTTGCATCATTGGAGAAAAGAACAGACACCTGCAAGATGGTGTTGGTTTAAAAAATAAATACCTGAGGATCTAGCACTTTCCAATGCCTTTATTACCCAGATGTCACTTCCTCTTAATCATGGAGTTAGTGTTGTAAAACTGTCCAAAATGTTGGTGTAATCAGATTTAGGAAGTTTTACTAACAAACACTGCAGTAAGTTTCTGTGTGTTCTCCAACTCCTGAACCAATCCAAATGCTTTCTTTAATAATTAAACAGAAACATTTCAATGGCAGCATCTCTGCAATTTTGGCAGCAAGTGACAGCCCCAGGCATTTTTTAATTACCACCTTTTTGAAATTGTTAGCTAAATTAGTCAAGTATGAAATAATCTTGCCCAAATGATTATCTGCAAATTGCACTTTGAACCTTACATCTGTCTTAATGTGTGGACACACTGCTATCGTGATAATGCTATTAACTGGATTGTGTATTTTGCTTCCAGTGAATTCATGGTGTATAATCAGGATGAAATCTGGCATACCTTTATAAAATTCATTGTAAAAGCGCCTGGCAGCTGTTTGGTACTGGCATTTATAATATTACAGTTTTCAAGAGTAGTCAACAGCACTTTTCCTTATTATCTGCAACAGAGAACTTGATCTTATACATATTACATAAGTATAAATCATTAATTTTCATTATTCTGGGTTTATGCAGCTGGAGTAAAGATACTTCCTTGGGGCTGATAAGAGCTGTAATCCTGATTAGAACCTAATGCTGAGCCAAGCTGTGAAATTGACCTCACAAGGTGCTGTTGTCCTCATCTTTGGAGTCATTTGTTGAATTTAATATTTCACTCTTCATGCATAAAAATATATGTGTAAGAACCTAATACTGTATAAAAACAATCCATATGTAATATAACAGGGTCTCTGACACATTGCCTGAGGGATTTTCCTGGGCAAAGAAGGCTATATGTGGTCTCTTCACATTTTTACCCACACCAGGCACAAACACACCGTGCTTGTAACTCTTCAACCCCAGCTCGCTTGCAAGCATCCTTTCTGCAACCATTCTTGTGGCCTACTCAGTCCCCACTTACCCCTAAGGCTGATTTTCATTATAAAAGAATAGCCTGCCCTTAACTACCCTTAGTTAGCTTCTGGGAAGATGCTAGGTGCTTAGGATAAAAACCTTGTTTAGTTCATGCTACCTGTGGGAACGAGATCAGGAGGTGTTACTCTGTGTTTCCCTACAGCTATGAAGGCAGGAAACATTCAGGTATGGTAAGTAATGTAAGTAGAAAAAATGAAATTTTCTGTAGCATGGTGGTGTAAGAGGTCTGAGCTGAAGGAAATGAGGAGCTGAGGAGCCAACAGTTCCTCTTTGTTTTTTGGAGCATTTTTGCTTTCTTTTCTTGGAGCTCCAAGCACTCCACCTTATTTCTAGGTGTTAGGTTCTGGCTAAATCTCATGTCTGCAGTTAATTAGTCATATGGTTTTGCCCTGCCTTCCTAATATTCCTCAAGTGCTGCATTGCGTATCTGTAGATTTTGCTTCTCAGATACCTATTGTTCAATCATTTATAGTATTGCCTGCATTGGTTTCAGACTCTATCCTGACTCAATGTAGCACTGAATGCAGAGGTTCGTCAGTCTTCTCTGGCTCTTAATTACTTGTGCAAGTTGTTTTGCAGGTTGGTCTGTACTCATCCATCCTTAGACTCCTGAGCTTTCTTGAGCTGCTTGAAATGCTGTCATCTTCATCAAACATCCCCCTCAAGTCCTCAGAACAGTCCATGGTGTGGAAGATTTTTCTATTCCATTCCTTAATCCCAAACCTTACTTAAAAATGCTACCCCACTAGCCACAGCTAGTGCCATTTGACAAAATCCAGCTGCTTCTGGCTGTCTTCAGTGACAGTTGTTTGGTACTGTGCTGTCCCACCAGCCTCGGGAGCAGGAGCCTGGGAAGGGGACAGGCAATCTCAGAGTGTCTGTCAGCTCCAAGGTCTGTGGACACACAGGCTATCTAGAGGCTCATTTGTCTGCTCCTGGGCACTCTCAGATTGTGCTTTTCCAAATGGGTCCTCAGGGTAGTAAGCCACCTGTAGCTATCATTCCAGATTTTTCTCTGAAAATTTAGAGCTTACAAGACATTACTTTTTAAAGGTCATCTAGCAATGGTGACTTCCTTGAATCTGCCGATATGTTGTCTGTGCCACACTGAAACTGTGGTGCTGGGCAAGTTTTGTAGTTGCAGTCTTTTGGCTTCTCAAAACATTGGTGGAGGAGGGGCTGTTTCAGAGTAGAAAGTTAACTAACGTTCATCTTCTGTGAAATGCTACATGGCTACCGTCCACTTTGGAGTTTTTCCATCTGCCAGAGGTGGAAAAAAACCTTCTCATTGATCTTATTTAGCACTAGTAAAATCTTGATGACATTTGGCACCATCTGCTTCCTATACAACTCAGTGTTCATATGACTCTAGGGAGAACAGAGCTATTTTGATAGCTGCTGGACCCTAGCTTCTCTGGCACCAGCCCACACCTTTGGGGTGTGTGGATAGACATGCACATTTGGAAAAAGTTCTCATCATTGCTTATCCCAGTAAAATTTAGTTCTAGGACACTGACTGTTATTATGCCCCAACAAATGAACATAGTGGACCAAGGTTTGATGGTCCAGCCTTAGGCCTTCCCATGCTTTCTCTAGTGTCCCTTTCTGATTGTTTTTTCAGGCACTCCTTTCAGAAAATCTCAAGAAATTAAGATCTTAGAGGAATTTAGAAGACCAGGGCAGGTTCTTTTGCTCTAGGTGAGCCATGTTAGAGGAGGGACTTCTTGGTGCTGACGAAAACAAAAGATGGGGAGTGAAGATCCATTGCAGACTGTAAGAATCAGACTGTATTTGGAAGTGCACATTTGGGTTAACATTTCTGGTGGCAGTGATTACATTTCTCAAAGAGTTTCACAAGGTGTTTCCAAATGTTAGATGTTTCCATGGCAAGAACTGCTGCTTTTTCACTGATCAAAGCTATTTCTAGATGCTGGAAGGAACAGTTGGAGTCATTTGGCTGCCCCAAGGCAAGTGTGTATGTTCCTCGTGCCAGCCAGGTCAGGGTGGCTGCTGGCCCGAGTGCCACCATGACATGAGCCCACATGGGAGGTACCTGCAGCTCTGGTTCAGTGTCCCAGGACATCCCTTTCTGGATGTGACTGTCAATGTGCCTGTGGCAGTTCTGAAGTGACAGAGATGACAGATGCTAAGGCGCTATGTGAAGGAGCACCCGTCTTTCTATGAAAATTAAATGTGAGGACCAGGATGCCAACACGGCATAGAAGCAGGTGAAGAATACAAACAACACTTGAAAACCTTGAATTTAATCAGACAAATAAGAATTACATTTGGAAAACTGAACTTTTCTGTTCTTGTGTGCATCTCATCCTATAAAAATTCAACTGATTGATACCCTTTTAGACTTTTAAATACTCAGGGTTATTTCAACTTTATTACCTTTTATGCCATTGTTTGGAAACAATTTTTGTTTGTTTACATCTGGGCTTAAAATCACTTTGCAGTACTGCATTTAGCAATGGTAGCAGATGTTGGTGACATTTTATAGAATATAAATAACATCTGTGAGTTGTGAAGTCATAATTCTGTCAGGGGATCCTTCTTACAGTTTGTCAAACTAAAAGAGCAAATTTTCAGTGACAAATATATCTGTATTTGCCAGAAGTTTATTTCGGGCATTGCTGGGCACCCACTGCTTTCGTGGAGGTAAATATCATGGGGCGCAGATGCTGCAACAACACACTTGAAGGTGTGATAACACCCAGAGCAATTTATCCATCTGAGAAGATGCATCAGCCCTTGCACAGTAAGAGTCAAGTGTCCAAATGAGTTTCAAAGATCTGTTGTGGTGCACAGAGTATTGCTGTCTCAGGGGAAAACTGGTCAACTCGACCTCATTAATGTTTGTAAATATATAAAGGGTGAGTGTCATGAGGATGGAGCCAGGCTCTTCTCGGTGACAACCAATGGTAGGACAAGGGGTAATGGGTTCAAACTGGAAAACAAGAGGTTCTACTTAAATTTGAGAAGAAACTTCTTCTCAGTGAGGGTACCAGAACACTGGAACAGGCTGCCCAGGGGGGTTGTGGAGTCTCCTACTCTGGAGACATTCAAAACCTGCCTGGACGCCTTCCTGTGTAACCTCATCTGGGTGTTCCTGCTCTGGCAGGGGGATTGGACTGGATGATCTTTTGGGGTCCCTTCCAGTCCCTAAGATTCTGTGATTCTGTGAACTCACGTTTTAAATCAGGCTCAAGGGGGCTTTATTGATTTATTAACAACAAATAACTGGCAGTGAACTGAACTCTTGTGATCAGTATGAGCAATACAACAGGTAAACCCCAATACCAGGTACATGACATTAATAAACACCTACGCATTTCTAAGCACTTTTCTGCAGCACAACCCAGGCACATACATGAACACATATTCATGGGTACATGCACCCCCATGTCAGTGTGCACACCTCTCATCCTTCATGGCTGGGGACCGTGGGTGGCAGGATGCTCACAGTGCCATGGGGGCATCTCTTGAAGGTGATGTTGCCCACACAGGACAGCTTCTGGCCATGCCAACTCCCCGGCTGCTGCTCCAGTCCTGCTTCTCACAGCCGCAAACATCTGGGCTTCTTTTCTAGTTCTTTTCAAGTTGATGCCTTTTCCAAAAACCTCACGGTTACTTTGTAATCTGCCTGATTATTGTTTCAGGCAAGTCTTGGCACTGCTAGATTGCTCCTTATGTTAGGGGTTTTCTCCTACAATAGTTACCGGCATTTTGTTCACAGACAGGTTCACATTTCCACCTTATTGATGTCACTACCCAAGCCATGCTGCCAGGTCCCCCAGAGCTGAGGAGGCACATGAGCCTCCAGCCCTGTTTGTCAGCTGCTGGGGTCAGACATAGAGTCTCAGAACGTCTTTACCTCTCATGTTTGCATCCCGCCTCTGTGATCACCACAGTTAGTGTAATTTTGAATATTTTTAGCCTGCTGTAAGCACAAACTCACCAATCTGAGCTTTTGAAGCAGATTCGGTCTCGAAAGTGAAAAAAAGCAAAGGAAGGCACCTTTGTCGTAACCATACTGGCCTCATGTGTTAGCAAGGTGCCAGCTCCTTCTCCTGCGCTGTGATGCTTCCTGTGCTATGAGATGCAGCAGTGCAAATGGGTTATATATGAGAAGCATCTGACTTATTTGAAGTCTTAACGGATAGTTAAGGCATCTCTACCTCCATTCTTCCTGCAAACATGTTCTCTTCTTTTGCCTGGACATTTTTGTCTGTGTGGAAGTTGGTGACTTTCAAACTTGCTCTAAGATTTCTTTGGATGTGTTAGCCCCAGAATGTTTGCCTGCATACATTAATGTGTGGTTCAGATTTTTTTAAGACTTCACAGTGCATGATAGTAACATATGTATGAAAATAAAGTAGTTAAGAGGCAGACAGATTGTCTGCCAGCCTTTCTTGGAGTCAACAACAAAAATAAAATGAACTTTGAAATCTATTTTATCTGATCAGTTGTCATTGTAATCAGTTGTCAGATAGCTTTTTAAAGGCAAACCAGTGCAAAATTTGGTATTTATTAAAAAATATTCTTTAAGAAAAAAAAATCCATTTATATTGATTTTTTTAATGCTTCTGTATAATAGGCAAGTCTCGAAGAAACAATAAAATCTTCCCATGTAAATGAAATTCAGGTTTTGCTGAAGACCCTGTTAATGTCTCACCTTTAAAAAAAACAGTCACCTCATGAGAAGACATCCTATTTCCTGTAGAGCACTTTAAATGCAACTATTTCAACAGACAAATCTAAAATGCTCTATATTGTACCTGTAAGAGAATGTAAACAGGGCATTGAGCATTTTCTTTCACTAGATGGCATTATTATCCTCAAAACAGTATTAGCCACAGACTGCTTTCTTCAGGAAAAGAGGTATACAAAAGAGTAGATTTAGTTTATTTAGATTAACTGTATTTTGTTGTGTTCTGCAGATCTGGCAAGTTAACCAAATTTCTGTTGCATTAGTATTAATTCTTGAGCCTATCTGGACTGTTCAGTTTTGCTCTGGGTTTGCTATTCTATTTCTATCCATACACTGGTCAATATTGCAGAGATTGTGCAAATGTAATTTGAAGTTGACTTGTTAGCAAAATTAGAAAAGGTGGTTCAAGGACTGAAATATACAAAAGCAATATAGCTTCAAGTCCACATGTTATTTTTTTAGAGTCTGTAAGATATATGGACTTAATAAACAAGCCAGTGGTGTGTGAAGAAAAATGGTGACAGTGGGTTAAGAAGTAGGATTCCAGAACTTGGTGTTTCAGAAAAGGGAAGAAGCACATCCAGAAGATCAGAAGCAAGAGTGAAAGGAAAGAAAAAATGACTGAGACCTGGGTCTCCTGAGACCTAGGTCTCTGAAGAATGGACAAGATAGTAAGCTACTGAAATCAATAGAAATAAACAGGTGGTTTTTAGGAACAATGGAGAAAAACAAAACAAACAAACCCCCCCACAAACCTACAAACTCTTTATCTGAAAAGACACATTAAGAGTAGTTCCTTGTCTTTAGCACCAAACAGTACCAGCCCATTCTGACAGAACCTGTTGAATGCCTTAGAGCCAAATCCACTCAAAGAAAAATCATTAGCTGGGGCTCTAACTGAAAAGGACACTCATGAACTGCAAAATAGGATGAAAGTTAAAAAGTTTCAGGAATTTTCATGTTGAGAAGTCTTTCAGTAAGTCTAAGATTTTCCTGTATGTCATGAAAATTTCTTACGTCTTCTGGATGCAGCTAAATTGTCCCTCCAATGACCTTGGGAGCTATAAAGATGTTCCTGAGAAGCAAGTGTATAAGCCTTAGAAAAAGTTATTTTTACAACATTATGGAAAATGTCCCAAAAACGAATATTCCATGTAACTGTGCTGCACAGTTTTTCTGGTCTTCATGTTCCATGTAGACATGTTTATTGTCAGGTCATGCTGTTTAGTTTTCATTTTTCATTTGTAAGGGAAAATACTTGACCAAAGCATGTCTAAACACACAATTCTTATCCAGCTCTTATTGCCTTAATGTTGGTTCATAAAAGATGGGGTTTTTTGTTTAAATGTGAAAACAAATAAATAGACTCTCCAGTCCTATGTCTGCACTTCGTAATGGGCATGGGCACACACTCATGCACACACATATACTTGTGAAGCGTAAGGTGTGCAAGAAACTGAAGAAGGGTTATAGGGACCCCTTCCTGTGCGATACGACTTTAAGAAGTCATCTCAGGACTCCAGTGATGGCACCATGCATGAAGAGACAAATTCTGTTGTAGTTCTTGAAGTCATTTGGACCCTGCAGCTGACCTTAACCCCTTAATTAGGTCTGGGAGCAAGACAATGGAAGGAAGAAGGACAGGGAAGCTTGCCCTGTGTACCTGGCACTAACAGTAGTCAGAGCTCTCAAATAGGCTGTTTTTTGTGACAACAAATTCTGTGCAATATCACCCTTTTGAGATCTGAGCACCATGCCTTCCAGGAAAATACTGCCAAAATTAGAGATGTCTTTTCTAAATTCTGAGGATTATTGCTTTATCTGGCAGTCCATAGCAAGTACTGAAAATTACTTACCATCCTGCAACACAGATGCAAAGGAGTTAGTTACAGCAGCAGGAAAGTTTCTACAATGTCCAGGCAAGCATGGTTTGGCAAATGCTAAAGAGTAGACAATGGATCCACAAACAATCCACACACAACACCAAAACAAAAACAAAACCAACCAACCAACCAAAAACACACAAATAAACAAAAAAACAAACACAATAAACAAACCAAACCAAACAAAAAAACCCCACAGGGACAAATTTAAAATTTTAGGGTTGTCAGAGGAGGTGATGAAGTAGATTATTGGAAAACAAGAGAGGCCTTTGATTTTCTAGCCAAAGATGAAAATCAGAAAGCAGTTGATAAGCTGTCCAGCATCATCGAGCTGAATCCACACCTTGCCAGAATCAGTGTCTTTTTGCAGCTGCAAGAACCAACTGTGGCCTTTAGTGACTGTAACAGAGCTATTAAACTCAATCTCAATTCAGCACCGCCCTATGAATTCCGAGGAAAAGCCCTTCTGCTTTTGGGGCATTTAAAAGATGTTGCCTGTAACATTTCCTTGGCTTGTAAATTTGATTCAGAGGCTCAGGCAGTTTGAGAGGCAGAAAGAGTCTGGTGAAGAGCTGGGGATGGATGAGAGTGAGTTGAAGACAGATAACAAAAGGGAGACTGAGGCAGAAGAGATGGAAGATGAGAATTTGGAGGTAACCAGCAGTATGGTGAAGCAGGCTGCTGAAAAGAAAAAGGTATGTTTTGATGTGGTGGGGAGAGTTGAATTTCAAAAAACTGTTCACATCTTCATTGATGCCATCAAGCTGAAACCATGGCTTAGTACTTAGTATGCAAGCCAAGCTAGTGTCTTTGCAGAGTTGCAAAGCCAAATGCTGTCATCAGAGACTGCAACAAAGCCAAAATAATGAACCTGAATTCTGCACAGACATACAAGTGGAGAGGGAAGGCATTTCACCTCCTGGGTTGCTGGCAACAGGTTGTCAAGGACCTTGCACTGGCCTACTAGCTGGATTATGATGAAGATACCAATGAGATGTTGGAAGGAGGTTCACAGAATAGTCCAGAAGATTGCCAGGCACCAGAAAACATATGAGGAGAAACAAAACATAAAGCAATCATTGGATGCATTGCGAAGAGTGGGGAAATCCATGGGAGAAGACAAGAGGGATCAGCTTCTGACTTCTCAAGAAAAGGAAAAGTGCAGCCTCAGAATGCCCAGCAGCATGAACAAGTTCACCTTTGGACTTCCCAGGAATCTGAAGACAGCTAACCAGATGATGAAACAGGCTGTTGAAAAGGCAAGGGAGGCCTTTCATTCACTGAAAGCAGGTGGATTAACAAAACTGTTGAGTTGTTCAGTGGTGCTATCAGGTTCAGCCCATAGCTTGCAGTCTTATGAGTAAGCCAAGCCAGTGTCTACCTGAGGGTGCTGAAATCAAGAGCTGCCGTAAGGGACTGTGGCACAGCCGTAAAAATCAACCGTGATTCTCCACAGCCCTGCCATTGCTCAGGGAAGGCATTCCAATTCCCATGTCATTGGCACAAGGCTGACAAAGACCTTGAACTGGCCTACCAGCTGGGTTATAATGAAGACACCAATTCCATGCTAACAGAAGTTCAGAGAAGAGTCCAGAAAAAAAAACCAAAGGAAAGATGACATTGTGGATGTATCAGAGAGGATGAAGAAAGAACCAAAGGAGGCAGAATTAAGAACTAACAAAGTCCCCAAAGATTTAAGAAAGCAGCCCTGGAGTAACAAGACAGGTTTCAAGAGAAGGATAAGATGGGGCGGCCATGGAGAAAGAACAGAGACAAGTTGAGCAGAATAGCTGAGTGGGTGAACACAACACAGGAGGTGATAGAGCAACAAGAGAGTCTGGAACAAAAAGCATTGCAGGAGGCAGTGTGGTACCTGGAAATTGAGCAACAGTTGATTGCTTTGCAGATGGAGTTGTTAAGAGTAGTTTACAACTCAACAGATGGGGCTTGAGGAAGAGGAAAAAAAAACATGGAAACTTCTGGAACAACAGGAGAATGCACAGAATAAATTGTTGGAAGAAGAAGAAGAGAGAAGACAGTTGAAGAATCTTCAGGAACTGGAGAAAGATGAACAGCAGGCTTTTGCAGGACTGATAAAAAAACAACAGAAGAAAGCAAAGGAAGAAAGTGAGAGAGGTCAGAAGAAACCCTTGGAAGAAAAAGGGGGAGTTGAAAAAGCCCTAGAGGCATTAGCAACAGCTCAGAAAAAAGGCCCTGGAAAAACTGGAGATGGCTCAGAAAAATGCTCTGGAGGAACTGGAGAGAGCTCACAGAAAGGCCCTTTGAGAGCAAGAAGTAGCTCAGAGACCTGCATTAGAAGAAGAGAGCTCAGAAATCTCTAGAGGAACTGCAGCTGTCACAAAGAAAAGCTATGGAGAATCAGGAGAAAGCTCAAACAAGGGCTGTCAGACAACCAGAGAGAGCACAGGAAATCCTGGAAGAACATGCAAAGACACAGCAACAAGACTTAGAGATGCAGGAGAGGGCTAAGAATGAACAAAACAAAGCTAATAGAATCTTGGAAGAACTGGAAAAAAGAAAGAAAGAAAAAAAAAAAGCCCTAGAACAACTCAAGAAAGCCCAGAAAGAGTTCCTGTATGAGCAAGAAAAAACTCAAAGACCTTGAGGAACAGGAGAGAGGGCTCAGAAGGCCCTGGAGACATCTCAGAAACAGTATGTTGGAAAGCAGGGGAACTTGAAGGAGAAAATCCCTGTTCTGGAGGAAGGGATAATCCCTGGGAAAGTACAAACCAGCCAGAGGTGTGCTTCTTTGTCTGACCCAATGACAAACCAAGGGAGAAACCCTTGCTGAAGAGCTGAGCTCAATTTGGAGTAGTCTGCAAGCACTCTTTCCTTTAAAGTAAAATTTCAAAAGCAGACACACAGAAATGGTGCTTCTTTTAAACTGTACATTTTAAAGCAGTTATTTGAAGCATTTCTATATTGTGCTTTGACCCACATACAAGCTCTTATGACCTTCCAAAAAGAGCCACAGTTGTTGAGGAGCAATTCTCATGCAGGTTCAATTTCTTTCTATCTGTTTACAGTTTTGACACTCCTTATTCAGGAGAATGAAGCTCTTAAGGGTTAAGCAAGTGGTGGGAATCATTGCTGAAGGGAAAGAGCAGGCATTTAACGAGGAGTTAAAAATGGCAGAGTGAATTTGTGGCATGGGGACAAAATTAAATGGTGTATCGCTTCTGACATATGGTAGCTTGATGGGATCAACGTCTGAATTGCTTAAGGTCTCAAAAGGAATCCTGCTTGTCCAAGCTGCTCTCTGCAGGGGAGGACATCCTGATGTCAGCAAGTCCCTTTACAAGTGCTGGCTTTCAGCCACCTGGGGTATGGTATTGTGTCGGAGGTTTGCTCCTCCACCCCTAGATTTACTTCTCAAAGTGCCTATTGCATAATCAGTTGTTGAGGCCTGCAGCCGTTTAAAAATAAACAACAGGATTCGAGCCTTTAAAGTAAAATAAAATCATGGGAAAGCAGTAAAATAATTAAGTTTAAAGTGTTTTGGACTTGCTGGCTGTCATTTATTTAAATTCTGAGTTTTTAGTCAAAATGGGTCTTGTTTTCAAAGTTTGCAACTGTGAGTGCTAGGAGAGTCTAGCTTCATTTATTTTGAGGATTACTTGTTTAACCACCTAATGCAAGGGATTAGCAGTATCTAATAGATGTCAAATATTGTAAAAGTTGGCTGAAAAAATTTTGAGATGCATAATATATGCAGCAGCCCAAAGTAAAACCAAAAGACTGAATAGACCCACAAATCTCTCGAACAGAGACCCTGGTGCAATTGCTGCTTCATTGTAGTAGGAGGCTCATTCGGGTGATGCTTGTTAGCAGGAAAGGGATTTGAAGAGAGAGGAGATGCTGGGCTGTTTTTAAGTAGAGAGAGGAATTAGAGGTGTTTGAGTTGAAGTTCCTGAAACTCTTTGTTTGCTGAGGGAGCAGATAGGAGCTGCTGGAATAATTGGGTGAAGTGCTACCATATTTTATTCAAGGGCACTGTTGGAGGAAATCTTACATGAACTGTTTTCTTCTGTATTTATGAGTGGTAAAAAGCTTATTTACAGTGGGTCTTGTGTTTGTATAGAAAGCTACTCCTACCTTTTTATGCCTCAGTAAGAAAGGGGGTGGAAGGCTTCCTAAAAATATGGAGACGTATAAAATGTGTAAGAGTAATGCTAAGCAGGCTTGTTTCTGTCTCATGCTTGTGGCTGATTAAATGACTTCTATGAGTTCCTGAACATAGTCTGCTCTTGTCTTTGAATGTGGAAGATGTTTAGTGTTATGATGGCACTTCAAAAACAGGGCTGAGGAAAACAGCATTAGGAAATTAGTGTTGGGTCTCTCCCCTGCCCACTGTGTGTCCATTCTAATTATAGTGGTTAGAGGTAGGGAGAAGATCTGGCACTTTCTGGGCAGAAACAAAAATAATTTTCAAATAAAGACTAGGGTTTAAAAGAAGCGGTAACTGTAATGTGGCTTGTCTGCAACTGTTGTTGCCTTTGTGGTCTCATCTTTTCAAAACAGGGGTTGATCTCCTTTTACAGAGCAGCTCAGGGCTCTTGCAATGAGGAAGGACCTGTTCCAGGGTGTCTTCCCTGGCTGCAGGAGCTCCTGTCAGACTGGAAGACCTGTGGCAATCAGGTGGTGGAGTAGGTACTAGCTGTGCTGCTTGTCCAGGGAATTAAAGCCTGGAAGGGGAGCTGCCTCCGTTTGCAGATGGATTTGTAGCATATAGCCCCTAGAGGGTTTTGTTTTGTTTGGTTGGTTAGGTTTGTTTGTTTGTTTGTTTGTTTTGAAGTCAGGTCACTGTCAAGAGAGGAGTAAGGAGTTATGTGCTTAGGGGGACCAAATGGATATGGGAGTTTATCTTGGCATAGGGACCACATACTCAAAACTCTGCACATGTGTGTGAGAGGGCAAGAAAGGAAAAGATGGAGACAGAAGGTGTCCCAAGCATTGAGGTATTTTGTAAAGTTTGGGCACTGCTCTTCAGAGTCTGTTTTGAATAAGAAGACATAAAAGGATCCTCAACAACATGCTGGCAGGGGTTGATTTTTGTGATAACTGCCAGGGATTTTGGTGTCTGCTCTCGGAAGAGGACTTCTTGCCTGTGTGCCATCTCCAAGATACCCGATATGCTCTGTCGTCTGCATTCATTGCTGCTATTAAATGTGCCAGAACCTCGTAAGGCAGTATAAATTTGCAAAGCACCACTTAGCTGAAAGTACTCATTTTTGGGGTGTGGATGGGTTACCTGAGAAATCTTGTATTCAGTTGGGCCTGGGCACTTCAGTGGAAAGGAACACAAACAAGTCTGGTGTTTAGAGCCACAGAGTAACCCCGGACTTCGGCTTTTCTAGACAATCATTTAAAGGCAATGAGTCACCATTGCTAGCAGCCCACAGTCTATAGTCAGTCTGGTATGTAGCAGAAGCCATGTATTGTTTTAATCTTGTGTTTAGTAATGCATAGTTATCACTATTTCTAGATGCAGGCTGACAATTATAATTTTAAAAGGACTAAAGAAAGCAGATACCTGGCCAAGGACATTGATTCTCCTTGTTCTTGTATTATCATCAAGGAGTGGTATCTTCCTCACTGTCTGCTCCCTACATGTTGGTTAAGATTTTACATACTTGATGGTGAGTTGGGACCCAAGTGTAGGCAAAGGTGGGATGAGAGAGATCACAAGCGAGTGATGCAGAAGCAGCTTTGCCTGTGGTCAGGGCAAGGACATGTGGCTTGTCCATGAAGGGTAATGCTGAGGGGTGTCACAGCAGCACAGCCATGTGCTGCTGCCGCTTTTGCCTGAGATGGCTGTTGGGAAAACATATGGTAGAGTTGCTCCAAAAAATGCTATGAGTGCCTTTATGTTACTCATTGTTAGTCAGGATGCCAAATTCAGTGATGTGGCTGTGTGAGACATGCAGATGGAGTTAGCCATAATGGAAGGCCACCTTCAGAGTGAAGAATTCAAAAGGGCTTTTTAGCGTTGGGTAGAAATCTGGATTTCTGGCATCCTGTGATGAAACCTGTTGTGGTCTGACTTAAGAGTGTGTAAAATTCACTGCCAAATCGCCACTGTTGATTTTGGGTTTGGTAGTTTGGGTACTATGCCTCCCTCAGAAGAGAACATGAAGAGGGCTGGAGAAGTGCTGAGTTTGACATTTTGAATGGAAAGAGAAGAAAAAGCAATATAGCTAAAGGAGTAACTGCAGTAGTAGCTATTGCATAGAGGATAGTAATTTAGAACTATTAAGAATATTATTAGAATTAATTAGAAGAATAATAATAGAGTAGTTATGATGATCACAGGAGCTTATGAGGTCCTTTGGCTCCAATCTGAGTTGCTATTACACCAGAAGGAGTGATGATGAGTATGGTCTCTGTGCCCCTCATTCCTGTAGGGAAAGGAGAGAGAGAATAACAGCAAAGAAACCCCATCACAATTCTCTTGGAGATGCACATCTTCAGAGGCTGCAGAGTGGGGTTTTTTTCCCTCAAGTGGCCTGTAGGATCCCACAATACCCTGGGACCAGAATGCCCATGCCTGACAGAGGGCAAATTTTGAGGAACAAGTTATCCAGAGCGCATTTTAAAGACTACTATTAATTTCATAGACCTGGTAACGTTAATCATACTCTTAGATGTCTTACACTCAAGACTTAGTAAGAAAGTCTCTCCTTTCTTCTCCCCACTCCCTTTTCTGCTTCTGTCAGTGAGCTCTAATTCCTGCCATTGCTAACAGCTCTTACTGGGGAAAACCTCTTGTTGATAATGGTTGTAGTTTTACACGTGTGGATTTCCAGTGAACCAAACAGATTTTTTCTTCAGCCTTTCAAAGTCAAATGAAACAGCTACAGTCAATCCTACTGATGGAGTAGGGGTTTTGCAGTCTTGGAGGCTATTAAACTGAACTGCGAGGAAGGTGATCTGGCTTGATATAAACTGCTCCTCTTTAGGTGATGATTTTGTTTTGGAGGTTGTTATCAGTTTTGGTACGTGCTCTGCCCAGTCTTGCTGGCTGTGCGATGCAGGCAGTCAGAAATACAGCATCTTAGACTGACAGTAACGTGTCTGTGATGAAAAAACAAACTGTGGCCCCTGAGGAAAAGGGTTGTCTCCTAATTGTACTAGGGTGGTAGATGAGTTTTTTTAAACCAGCTGTGCTTCTTGGCAGGGCTGACTTTTGGAGGGTCTGCAAGATGCCTGGCCAGCATCACCCCCTGTGGCACTGCAAAGCCTGGGGCTTGGTACAGATATCGCTGTGAGAACAGAGACTGCACTGCTGAGCTTCTAACCGTTTTGGCTGACTTTGCTGTTTAGTAGTTAGAAAATCACAGTTCCAGCTGTGATGTGTAATCTCTGATGTGGGTGGGATTTGTCATGGAAACAATTCAGTTTTGGCTGCCTTGCTGGATAATAGCACATGTTGTGAGTGAGAAAGTTGCATCAGAAACCAACACTAGCTGACCACTGGAAAATGTAAACTAATACTATCAATATAAGAAGCAGGACATCACCAAGAAGTCGTGACTTCTACATACTGTTGAAGTAGATAGACCTCAATTACTGACTCTCTCTGTCAACACCCTCAGCAGTTGAAATACTAAATGTAAATAGTATTTTCTTGCCACGAGAGGGGAAATAACTTTTGGATTCTGTAGCATCACTTCTTCTGATGTTCTTGTCATTGTGATTTGATGTCTTCTATCTCCTTTCTGTACCAAGGCCATAAAAATTTGGATATATTAAAATATAAATGATACTGAATTTTAATTCTACTCAGTTTTGAACTAATCCGGAATACATCTGCCTTTTTGATTTAGATGAGAAGAAATTGAGACAGTCTGTCCAGCCACAGACATGTGAGTTATTCACTCACACGAAGTTAAGAGGCTGGGAGTGAGTGAATGCCAAGTGGGCTTTTCTGCCATGAGGTATCTCAGACTTTATGCAGAAACTCCCTGCATGCCAAGTGCTTGTCCTTCCCCGCCTAGTACCTGTTACATGTGCTGTAAATAAGAAAATTATATGAAGTGGTGAAACCTATGACAGACTGTAGAAGGAGAAACTTTTCATGCTCCTTCACAGGATCCTCCAACAGCAGTTTGGTGTCACCTCTTCGAGAAACACATTTTCCCCTTCCTCATTTCCTAGGCTTTCAGCCCATTCCCCATCTGTTTGTACCAGGAAGGATGGAGGACTGGAGTCCCACATTAAAGGAGAATTGAGTTGAGCCTTGTCTAACTTTTGGGTTACTCTAGGTAATGAAAAAGGAAAGTTTTGTTGAATACAAGGGATTTTCATACCAAGAAAAATTAATTGATTTTTAATTCAGATTGTTGTTCTTTGGAAGTTTCTGTGTTAAGGTAGACAGATCATGGCATGTGTTTCCCAGATTGCTAAGTGTTCTGCAGGTTTTTGGGTTTTTTCCCCAGGCAGCGATAACTGTAATATATTATAGATTTCAGGGCACGCGGTTCTCTTCATGCTGAATTATTTGTATAGCCTTTAGAAGGCAGCATCTCTGTATCAAGCAACACAACACAACTCTGTCACAACCTGAGACAAAAAAGCTGTATTCTCTTGAAAGCAGGAGGGAACATTAGGTAGGCAGGACATCCTAGTCTCTAATTGCAGTAGGACAAAGGTATTGGTGTTCTTGCTACAGTAGAGATGGGGATTTTAATCAAATATTGACCAGAGTGAGACAGACCTTTTATTAAAAAGTAAGAGGAAAAATGCCTAATAATAATAAGAGAAATTGATCCTGAGCAGTGTGACCAACATACTATCAGTAGAGATATTAAACAGGTTAGATGAAATGTCAGGTGTAATGATGCACTGAGTATGATGTATCTGATAGGGTCACCCAAGCATTCTTTTCATGGTCTCATTACCCAGGGTCCTATTATGGGCTGGAGCTTTCACCACATCAGCTGATTTTCATTTTGCAGAAGGTTTTGTCATTACCATCTGTTATTTGGCCATTTGGGTATAGCAAAAATATCACTGACAAGGACAAACAATCTGCTATATAAAATGTGTGTGCATTGTCTTGCATGTCCCTTGCAGCAGCTAACCTTTATGACAGCTGGTGAGATACTAGTCACCCTGGTATGGAGCATCCCTTGGTGAGCTGAAGGGAAGGATGGGCGGGGGGAGGCCCACTGACAAATGGTAGGGGTTCCCCAGCAATCCTGCCCTGCCCCTGCAGGCAACAGGCAGTGGGATTATGCTGTTGCCTTCCCTCCTGTACTGGGGCCACAGAAACCCCAGCACCTCTTGTGCCAGCATGGTCAACTAGTGATGTGAGAGCTCCAGGGTGGGAACTGTGCTTGGGGCACTGGTGGCTTCTGAGGAAACCAGCAATGACCTGCAGTGGCTTAGTTGTGTACCCCTCAAAGGGAACACTGGTTGTACCACAGCAGCACTTGAGATACTCTTAATTAATGTTAAGGTGGATCCTGGGCATCTACTAAGTTTTCTACACTGTGTATCATTTTGCTGGAAATGCATGAGTCTATGATGAAATCCTGATGAAATATGTAGGTGTCGCAATACAAAGAAACATCCAGAAGGGTGAAAGTTGAGACAATCCTGCTCAAGGAGGTAGTTTCAGTAGTGTGGAGTGTGTATGTGAATGCCAGCAGAAGATTTCTACCTCATCTTTAAAAAGAGAAAATGATCAAAGGAACATAAAATTACTGGCTTCATTTCTGGTTCTACATAAAGAAATTTTCTGGTTTGGGTGTTTATTCTGCTCTGGTTACTCTACACCTAATATTTGGATCTTTGGTAAGAGCATATAAATTAAATCCTTACTGGATGTGTGAATCCCCAACATCAGCACCATGACAGGTTTGGTGGGACCACTGGCTGCAAATCCAGCCTCCAGTAACTGGTCACAAGCTGCAGGATTTTGACCTCACCACAGGAACTGGCAGAAAATGCAGGAGAGGTGAAAATTAAGAAAATGTCTCATCGTACAGATGGGCAGTTGAGAAAATAACCCCATTGCCATAAAGGAAAGCATGCCTTTTTGAGGGCTTGGGATGTTTGCATCAGCAACTAGTAGGAACTTGCTAGTTTGAGCAGAGTTACTTTGATATTAAGGTAAAGAATGTACCTAGCAAATCAACTGGTGGAAAAATAATATCCTCCTGCCACACACATACAATTTCATACAATATCTTTCCATGCTTGTGTTATGTTTTTATCAATTGAAGTCAGTTTTCTAGGGGACTTGGGGCTTAGAGTTTTTGGTCTTTTTATTTATCCAAAGAGATGCATCTTGACAGTAAAAATACAGACTTCTGTACAGTGCCCTAACATTGTTGGTTTGGATTTTGATTTTTTTGTGTGTGTGTTCTTTTTTTTTTTTTTTTAACCATTTTCTGGGAAGACCATGTTTTTATTTCTGTAACGCATTAGTCTTTGTTTTATGTTCAGAGTTTCCAGCTGATGGGTCAATACCGGTAAGGGCAGTGGCTTTAGTGATGTGGACATTTGCCCATGGGGAATTGCAATCTTTATTTCATTTAACAGTGGTCACTGAACTTACTTGCATGAAAAATATAAACTGCTAGAACAAGAGGTGGTGATGGGAAAACCTGGGAGACAAGCTTTCTCTGAGGACACATTCTTAAAATATCTGAATACATTCAAATAACCACAAGAAAGAGTGTTGTGAGATTTCTACAGATACTTCCTTTCTCTCTATGGGAAACTTGTTCATCCAAAAACCTGTGAAAAAGGTACATGTTTTCTGTGTTCAGCATAATTTCATACTTCTATGTGCAGGAAAAAAGCCAGAGGATTAAATAACTTTGCTAGAGGCAATTCAAACAGAGGAGAGAAACTATCACAAACCCAAAAGAAGGAAAAAGTTCCACAGAAGCCACCCAGAGGGTTGGAGGAAGAAATCCCTATAAACCATGAAATCTGCTTTTGTCCCTGTAGTTTACAATGACTTTAGGTTCATAACACCTAATGTAATACAATGCTTGGGATATTCCATGTGGCACTTGCCTTGGTGAATGCTGAGAGATGATGGATGCTGTTACTGTGCTGTTGTTAATTCTCTCTCTAACCTCTTGATCTTGAAATACAGAATATTGTACTCTAGGTGCTTAATACAAGGAGGTAGTCGCAGTAATGGCAGGTAATAGCAGTGAGGTGACTGGGGGCAGAGTATCGTTCAGTAGACAACCCATTCACCATTTCAACACAGCTCTGAGCCCCCTCTGCTCTGCCTTGCCCTGAATTCTTTAGCAACCCTTGGGCTAGCCATTTGTTTGTCTTGAGGAACATGGGGGATTACTGCTTTAAATTTTTGGCTGCTCCAGTGCCTTGTAACTTCCCAGAAAGGGCTTTTATAGGTTTATTTGAATTTTGACCGCATATGACTTGAACTGTAGTCAGTTATTGCATTAGGAATGAAATGAGCTCAAGTTCAAAAAAGAAAACCTTATAAGCTTCTATTAAACGCTCATTGTCTGCGTTCTGCGTTCCCACATTGAGTGTGACCGTGCTGGCAGGAATTCTGCCTGTGAGGCTGTTCCTGCTGTGGCTGAGAAATAAACCCTGTGCCTGAACGAGGAGGGAGGCAGAGCCTGGTTCGCAGCAGAGGGGGCAAACATCCCACGTCTGCTCACTAAAAGGATCGTGCCCTTTTGTGGGCTCCTTCTACTGAATGCCAGAAAAAAGTTATAGCAAAACTGACTGATCTCTTATTGGAAATAGGGGATTTCTTTTTTAGTTACAGAACTACACGGTGCTACAGGCACTAAAAAATAGATGAACAATTTTTTCGATTTCCTGGCGTCCTCTGTGCTTATTCTGCCTTGTACAGCAGCTCCAGTGTTACTTGCTGGTTCTGCAAGATGCTGCTAATCCTGAATAATGCACCTGTGGTAGCTGTAAAATGTTTACATTCTTTTTTTTTGCAACAGTGCTGTGAAGTATTGAAGATTCAGACTTCGAACTCTTTTGTGCATTGAAGGGAAATGCCTTTAAATAGGCTTTAAGAATAATCTTGCTTTCTGTGGAGAGTCTGTGTACCTGGTTATGCTTTTGAATTAATTTCTACATCAAACCTGTACCAGAATGGTTTTCCTGTTACCCACTTAAGCTAAACCTGGGATTTGCTGATCGATACACTTTGTTTCTGGCTTAGGGCAGTGTAAATCATACATTCAGAGCTTGATCAGCTAATTTTCTAAAGTCTAGCAGGCTGTTTCATAGTTGCATTGATTCTGGCATGCTTTTATGAACTATAATGAATAAACATAATGGAATAGCCAGTTATGTTCCTTATTTATGTAGATGAATTGGAGATGTTGTATCAAAAGGATGCCACATTTCCAGTCTGTCTTCCACATGCAAGCAATGTGGGACTCTGTGGATGGGCCAGCACCACATTCCCTCTGCAAGGCAATGCAAATTGGAGCTGCTTCTATAGGCATTAAAAGATTAAATGCTATTTCCATATTACAAGTGAGAAAATGCAAGCATGCATTAGGGGATTCAGTGTCAGAGCTCCCTAATAGAAGTTCTTGGTGGTTTGCTTTGTCATCTTGCCATGCCCTTTAGATAAAGGATAAGGGCTATAAAAATCAACGTAACTTTTTCTTCCTCCCATCTCGATCTAGATCTCTGCCTATTTAGGAAGCATGTGTGTGCCTGGAATGAAAACAGTTTACTTCAGGAAGAGAATGTTGTTAAAAATGTGGTGTTAGAGAGGCTCTAAGAAATCTAAAAGCTCAAGCTTGAATCAAATCTGCAGTTTCTCAGGATCCACCAAACTCACAGCTCATCAGTAAAACTCAGTAGCTTGTGTAAATGTGAAACTGTCCTGTTGGCAGGTGTTTCAGCACACGGGTGGGTATACAGCTCTGCTCTTGTAAAGACCCTGTGAATTAAACATGCCTCAGATTTTTTAGAACTGCAATGACTGTCTCATGTAGTTGTATAGGAGGTTTTTGGTCTGAAGGTTTTTCATGAGCTGAAGCTTAGACTACTTTGCCCTCAGTTCCCTAGGTGGACCAGGTTGCAGAAGTACTTATATACTTAACAAGAAAGGTTACTGATACTGGTATTCTAAGCACCTCACAGTCTCTAGCTACATGTGCCAAGGAGAGGGTCTGCCACCACTAATGGTGGCTGCAGAGTAGTGCCTAATCTTTTCTCATGGATGCTTCATATGGAATGTAGGTTTCCCTCTGATAGCCTCTGCTGTTTGGTAGACCTTCCCTACCCCCACAGACTGAATTTAAAGTAGCACATGCCTGAAGCCAGACTTGGACCTTCAGTTACAGATGTATTTTATGCACACAATATGATTTTTGCTGTTATGCTCTAATCAGATTGGCAGTGTGTCCCAAATAAGTGATCAGCAGCAGCAGGCATGGATGAGGAGGCTACATCTAGATGGCAGTGTTACTTCAGAATAGCATAAAAAGTCATCTCAGTTCTGCACGGATTAAGCCTGATTGACCTTACTTAACAGGAGGAGAGCATGCCAAGAACTTATCTTGTATAACCCGTTAGTGAGCTTCAAGGTTTCTTGAACCTTTGAACAGTCATTTTATGCCTTTTTACACACCTGTTCCACCTGTCTGCAGCTTGTCAATATTTATCCTGTGGCTTATTAAACTCCCAGGCTTCATAAAATGCAGTGGTCTGTTTTGCTTAGCCATTTCTATGACTGCCTCCTAGTGTAAATCATGAGGTGATATTAAATTATGTTGAAGTGCAAACCCTAGGCATTAATTTTATATGTATGGTATTTTCATGCTAATATCTATATAGGCCATTTTGTAAATGACAAACATTATGATAGACTTCTGTTTAATTTTTACCTCCGTCTGAAGTCTGTGCACCAATATTAAGTATTTCTTGTACTGAGAGCATATGAATCCCTGCCAAATATTGTCTGCCTTCTGTTTTATGTGTTTTAAAGACTGAGTTTCATACTAGCATCTGGAAAAGTCCTTGTGGTCACAACTGTGTCATGTCATTGATATTCAGCTCAAGCACTACAGAGCCCTTTAAAGTATCTTGGCAATGTCCTATGTTATTCTAAACCTCTGCAAACTTGGTGCCTAACTCTATTTAGATATGTGGATCTGCATTTGGGTTTTGAACCCACAATATGCCTGTTCATGCTTTTAGGATGTGTATGTTTGCTTTATTTTTGGTTCCATTTTCCACCTAAAGCCAAAGCCAGCCAAGCTTTGTGGTCAGGCTGCTGTTGTTTCCCTCCTGCCTGCTCCATGTCTTCCTTCAGGTGACAAGATGAGACAAGCAGATCTCCACACCGAACAGTGAAATGCCATTTTTGCAATACCTAGCCTTAGCATGAATTTCCCAAAAAAAGTTCAAATCAAGATATGTGTCTGGTGGAGTGAAAGCTATGATACCACAGGCTTTTGTTCAGAGTCATAAAGATCAGGTAGAGCAGGTTCACAGGCCATGTGTCTGTGTTGTGAGGTGTTTGTATTAACATAATACAAGGTTGTCCTTGGCTACAGTGAGTGTTTTATTGCTGTGTTGTTCTTCTCTAGTAGAGCTTCTCTTCATACAAAGTTTTAAAAGCAGCAGTCCCTGCTGTGTCGCCCATTCTTGTCTGTGCAGCCAGGAGTTCTCCTCAGACCTGTTATATCTCGCATTTGGTCACTTTTCAGGTGTTAATTCCTCTCCACACACACCTCCACAGCTTTTTCTGCCCGAAAAGGATTGTTTTCATCAATCATCATTTACTGAGTTTCTCAGTTTTTTGTTGGTTGTTTTTGCTCTCCTATGGAAACCGGCCTTCAGGCTCCTCTTATCTCAGTGGAAAGTTTATCCATGCCTAGCCTACTGCTAGTATTGCAAAAACAGAAATCCTGCTCAGTTGCCTTCTAAAAAGGAAAAAAATCAAACCCTTGGCAAACTAACTTATTTCTTTAATCTCAGTTTTATATAACCAGTGCTAACAACAAAAATATCTAAATACATTTATGCAGATTTATCAAAAGCCTGTATATCCTCTAGCTGTTTGGCATTCTCTGAAGCACCAAAGTTATTTATCAGATGCCGTAAGAAAATTTCTTTATTTATATATGGATGTGTGTGCTTTTGCAATGTCCTATGTAAAATTCTAATATGTACTAATGCATGTATTATCTCTGAGTTCAGATAAAATTTTGTTGATCAGCGATGTTTTTCTTTTCAAACCTTGCTAAGATCAGGAAATTAAGAGTGACTCTAATGTAAATAGCACTGAAAGTTAGCAGAGCTGTGTTCCCATGGGCCTCGTTAGCTTCTTTAGCATGAGGACACAACCCTTTCCTCCTGATCCTTAAAGATAAAAATGTCATTCCCCAGTATGACAACAAAAGAGTTGTGGGGTTTATATAACTCTTTCCCCTTCCCTTGACCCTGTGAAGATGATTAAAATAAAACTTACAAATGGACAGTCACATATAATGAAATTAATAACTAATATTCAGGAAGTTTAATTTTCATTTCAAAATTTATCAGAGTTTGAAATTTTATTTTAATATTCTTTTCCTTCTCAAAATATCTGTTATGTCTTCTGAAATGATTTTGAATAGATACAGGAAGGCTTCCTTTTTTTTTTTTTCCCCCCACTAGTACTGCAGTTTGCTATCAGCATTTACCAACTATCAGTAAGAAGGCTCCTAAATTTATGGAAACACTAAAGCAAAATACAAGCTGAAATGGGAAATGGACCCTGAGTTCACCATTTTAACAAAACTAGGGATTTTTCCAGAAGTGCTGTGATTATCCATGTGTCTAAAATTAGAACACATGGACTTCAGGTTTTCATGTAATTTTGAATAAAAGTAAGTATTTTACTGGCTTTGATAATAGGCCAGAGTCATAGAAACCTTTTCTAAAGGTGTCTTTTCCAGCATTCACTCACAAGCTTTAGGCAAATCAGGTTCTGCCTACATCTGTCAGTTCCTGCTGACATGGACATTTGCCTTTAGGTGTTCCTGGAGTGGATCCCCAGGCTGTGCACACAACTGCATGTTCCCTGTACATCCTCAGGCATTCATAAAAGCTCAGTCCAGTGTGAAACCTACAGATCAAGTTGCAAGTTGTGAAATGCCACAGGCAAAGTTGTATATTATTTTTATGCATGTATATACACACACACACAGAGACATGATTTTTATTAATATATATGGCACATTGTCTGAAGTGCTAATGCTATATATTTTTATATATGATTTAATATACTTGAATATATAAATTCTATTACTACTTTTGATGCATTATTAATATTTACATATATATACATATAAAAAATGTGTGTGTATATATGTGTGTGTGTGTCTATCTATCTATCTATATATAAAAAACAGTGCTAATGCTTCCACAAACCAAGAGCTATTATATTGGTGCCCAGACTGAGATTCTGTCAAAGGTTAATATCATGAGGGATGCGTTGGGGAAGGGAGAAGAAGAGGTGTTACTGTGGCATGTGTGTGGGTGCTTGTTAGGTTTTTTTTCTCCTCACAGAGTGATAGAGCAGTACCAATTCATGCTGCTGAATACAGTTATAAAAATTTTAAAGATTGAGTCTTCAGTCAAACTAGGCTTCTGTGTTTTCATCTCTGTTTCAAGAGAGAAAGATACTAATTCTCAGTATAAAAAAAATCAAAATACTATGGTCTAGTAAAGAAGCTTGCTGGAATTTTTTTTTTAACTGATGAAATGAAAAGGTCATACAGGAATTCCCGATTCGTGCAACAACTACCTTTCCGTCTGCCACAGCAGATAACATAAAACATCACATGGCATTCTGCATCAGGTTTTGAGATTCTTCCCTTTGACACACCAAACTCCTGCTTTCTTTGCTGTGGGGACAGATTTGGCTGCTGCTGATCTCTTACCTGTTGGGTCACAGCTGCAGGTGCCAAGGAAAAGGTTGTCACAGTCACCTCCATCCATAGGACAATATCATAGTGATATCATATAATATCATAGTAAGTTTGCGGATGACACCAAATTGGGTGGGAATGTTGATCTGCTGGAGGGTAGGAAGGCCATACCAGAGGGATCTGGACTGGCTGGATCATTGGGCTGAGGCCAGTTGTATGAGGTTCAACAAAGCCAGGTGCCAGGTCCTGCACTTGGGTCACAACAACCCCAGGCAGCACTACAGGCTCAGGGAAGAGTGGCTGGAAAGCTGTCTGACAGAGAGGGATCTGGGGGTGCTGGTTGACAGCTGCCTGAACATGAGCCAGCAATGTGCCCAGGTGGCCAAAAAGACCAACAGCATCCTGGCTTGCATCAGGAATAGTGTGGCCAGCATGACTAGGGAAGTGATTGTGCCACTGTACTCGGTGCTGTTGAGGCCCCACCTTGAATCTTGTGTTCAGTTTTGGGCCCCTCATCATAAGAAAGACATTGAGGTACTGGAGAGAGTTCAGAGGAGGGTGATGAAGCTGGTGAAAGGTCTGGAGCACAAGTCTGATGAGGAACTGGGGCTGTTTAGCCTGGAGAAAAGGAGGCTGAGGGGAGATGTGATCACTGTCTACAACTACCTGAAAGGAAGTTGTATCATGGGAGGTGTTGGTTGCTTGTTCCAAGTAGCAAATGATAGCAAGAAGAAATGGCCTCAAGTTGCACCAGGGGAGGTTTAGATTGGATATTAGGAAAAATTCTTCACAGAAAGGGTTGTCAGGCATTGGGACAGGCTGCCCAGGGAAGTGGTGGAGTCACCATCCCTGGAGGTGTTTAAAAGATGTTTAGATGAAGTTCTTAGGGACATAGTTTAGTGCTAGAGTTAGGTTATGGTTGAACTTGATGATCTTGAGGGTATCTTCCAACTGAAATGATTCTATAGAAGATTCAGCAGTCACCCTCTCTTCATAACCTGAAGGGATGATCTTCAAGCAATTTTAAGGGCTCACCTGCTTGCTTTTGAGGGAATTGCTACCCCCTCACAGCACCTGTAGTTACACCAGCAGCAAAATACGTGCTGTTGCAATAAGCAGATCCCAAAAGTGAGCGGGGGGTGAAGGGAAAGTGTGATATTCTGCACACCATCTTGAATGAGTATGTGTGAATGGAGTCAAACCCAGACATAACTAACAAAACTCAGCCATGTGTTAGCTGCCAGTGGATCGTCTTGGGAAAACAAATCCTTGCTCTGCCCAGGGGCTGGAAAGGGTTTCTAACAGTTTAACTACTGTGTTGTGGATGGTAGCTTTGATTCATGCTCCTGTTGAACATCTACATTTGCTGATGAGCAGATGAAAAGGATTTATTTGGGCATGCTTCATGATGCTAGATAAGGTACTCTCTGAGTTCAGTACCACCAGATATGTATGCATCTTTCTGAGTAATAAAGACAGAGGTTCTGTCTCTGGGGATGATAGCATAGGAGTCCTGTAGTAACTTCTGTGAGGTGTGACTAAGATCCTATGTCAGCCTACAGGACAGTAAGTGACTAAAGTCTGCAAATTTTATTTCTTTTCTGAAATGCCAATAAAAAACAGCCTGTGTGTCTTTGCCTCCTCTTTAACAATGTTTTCTTACTGTGCTCATGTTGGGCAAGTGAGCAGTTCACAGATTAAGGTATTTTAGCACACTTCTGTAGTCCTGTACAAGCAACCCCATGCTAAGGATCCTACACAAAACATAAAGACTGTTACAGGCTTGTTTTGCTTTGAGAAGTCTGTTACGGTGCATTTGTTTGACAGTGCATTGTATGTGACTTCCAGTTTCCTTAGCCACAGCCATTCATGTTGTTTATAGCTCTTTTATTAAGGGTTACTTACCAAACAAATAAAAATTAATCTAGACTTGCTAAACTGTAGAGAACTGTTAGGATGAGACTATTATCTGAACTGTGAAGGAAGAAAAAGTGAGCAGCAATGCATATTTGAAAGCCTTAACAATAACAGGAATAGCTCTTTTCTTATATAAAGAACAGTGATTTTTAATATCTGGTGGTTGAGCCCTGCCAGGGCAGTTGGCATACATTGTGTTCCATCCTTCTAATGGCACTAAATTTCTGTGTAACATCCCTCCCTGCTTTCTTCACCATTACCACAGTTTTGTGTCCATCTAGGTGCAGTGTTTGCTCAAGTCCAGCTCATTGCTGTGTGTGGATTTCTCTGGCAGGGCAGTAGTTGTATGCTTGACTGCACATAATTTTCTATCTATTGTCGAAGTGAAGGATGCAGGCACAGCTCAAGCTTCATTTTTATTTAATGAGACTGAAATTCTTGTGAGGAGTGCCACGTTGGCAGGATCTGAGGTGGCTTTCTCTGAGATATGTGCTACAAAACCATTTTGATATTAGAATAACAAGCTGAAGGCAAGGCACCTTGATACATGGTCTCAGCAGAGATAAATCCCAGCCCATTTTTGCTGTAGTGCAGCTTTGGAGCACTCCCCTGCTGAAGATGTACAGCTGGAGGTATCTACCTTCACTGAGGCAGAAATGGACTTGTCTCCACTAAACTCTTCCAGAGAGCTATTTTGATTTGAGAAATACATATTTTGTTGAAAACAAAATACTCTTTGAGAGACATTCTGAAACACTGTTTGGGAACAGCTTGGTTTTGTAGGAATTTGAAAGCCATCTTGGCCCTTGAGTTCCACAAGTAGCTCTGAGTGTGGTTTCCAAGACCCTGAATGATATACCTCTTTACTGATCTGGGATAAATGTTCTCTTGATGTACAAGCATAATTTAGGGAAAAGAAATTCCAGCTGTGAAAAATGTTAGCACCCTTGTTCATCTGTTTTTTTTCTGATATTATTGAGGGTTTTGTGAACTTAACAGCAGCCTTGACACATTTGGAATATTAAAGGTAGCTTCATCAGGATGTGACGATTTATGTAATAAATGTGTAAACATTATGTGCCACAGTGACATGTGTGAGTACCTGTAGTTGCTAAATGACATATGACAAGATATGTTATTAAGTCATTGGATTTGAGTAGCATGTGAGAGCAGCTGTATGTTTTAAGGAAAAAAAAAAAAAGTCCAGTTACATTATTTCTGTCAGTTTCTTAATGAAAAGCATACTCAACCTCCTTAATGTGTGGGGGTTTTTTTGTTTTGTTTTGTTCTTGTTGGTTTTGTTTTGTTTGTTTTAAACCTACAGGTGCAGATTTTGCCAGTAACCCAAAGAAGAGAGGTACTACTACTTAATTAGGTGTTATTGAATGGAATACTCCTAAAAATGTCTCTTTGTTCGGTTTTAGCAAAGGTAGAGGGAAACACGTCTTTTCATGACAGCTGTGTGTATTGGATCTACTCTGGCTTGTAGGAAAAGAGAGAAATATTTTAGACATTCATGAGTGGGGAAAAGCTCTTTGCCCAGGAAAATGAGGCAAGGTGTCCATATAAACAGAACAGGTTTCTTCCACACTGCAAACCTGCAGAGTGTGCCAGCATATCCTTTTTCGTGTCTGTGTGCACCAGTGTTTGATGATGGTTTTTCTTATGTCTATGACACTTGGACATAGGTGCCCATTTGTGAAACATCTGACAAGGAGCTACCTCTAGTTTACTTAAGAAAAAAACCTGATAAAATTATGCCCTTGAGCAATTAATTTTTTAAAAATGTAAGTATCTTCTTTAGCAGAGAATAATGTCTTGAACCTCCTGTTGCCTTTGATCAGTTAATCCACACTTTTACAGAGACATTCATCAGGCATGAAAGTGGGAAGGGCAACATAGGTGCTGCACAGTAAGAGGGCAGATAAAATTGATGAGAGCAGGGATAAAAAAAAAAAGCAGAGGACTTCTGGTGGGGTGGGAAGTGAATCTGGAAAGGCAAGTGAGAGTAACTTATTTTTGGCCTGGAATTTCTTTTTTGTGCTTTTCACCTTTCCTGTACATCTCCTACACTTCTCCTGTGCGAAATGTTTGCACCCTTTTTGACTGAACATCGGAGTAAGACACTGCTGTCGCTCACCCTCATTTGCTCTCCAGAAAATCACCACTACTTATCAAAACATCCTTTTATCAGCACATTTCCTGCATGATTTCTTCTTTAACTTTATAGATATCATAGGATTTTTTTCAGTCAGTATTCATGGCACAACTTTCAAAAGGTGTAAGAACAAATAACGGATATGGAAAGCTAACAGTATCTTACAACAGAAGAAGACTTAGCAATAATAGGGTCTTGCCTTGAGCAATGAAATAGCTTTTTCTTATCTCAAGAGAAAAAAAGGAAAGTCATTATTTTTTAGAAATTGCTTATTAATAAACAGTAATAAAACAAGTGCATGGTTATACTATACTGATGAGACAGCTGATGCTTTCCTCTCAGGGTATTTATTTTTAATACTTTTTGTATTTTTCTTTTTTGGTCTGCTGTCCTGGGTCTTGTGCTCCAAATAAGTCCAAGCAGGGATTTCAGCTTTACAATACTTGGCAGCCAGGCAGCCACCATGAAACTAATCCTGCTTGTGCTGGGAGGCAGCTCTGTCCAGATGGACGGAGATTCTTGTTAAGGGAGTTCATCCAGTGGGTGGGATTTTTCTTTTATTTTTTGAACAACGCTGCATGAGTGATGTGGACACAACAGTGGCTTAATTCCAAAACATCCTGCTGGAGCAAGCATTTCTGGTGGGGATAGAAGGTTAATGTCTTCCCCCCTTGACTGCATGTTGTTGACTATCCTTTCATTGCAGTGAATGGTAACTCAAAACATTGCTAAAGCATCACCTCTGGTGATGTGCTCCCTTACCTTTAAATGTTATTTGAATCCAATGAGTGAGAATAGCCATTCAAATGTGTTGTAACTGTGTCGAGACGCAGGATTTCTGTCCAAAAGGGAGCAGGTTGTGGTGGCTGACTGATTTGTTTGTACTTTGTGGAAGGATATGGTTGAAAGTCATGGAACAAACTAAAGGTTTCAGATTTTTAAAGCTATGACTAAGAAATAAACTTAAGCACAGAGGACGGCTTATTACAGCTGTTGTTTAAGTTATCAAAGGGGGCAGAAGCAGTGTGAGGAAAGAATATTAATTATGGAGACAGTGAGGGCTACTATTTAATTTGGTCTGTGTCAGTGTAACCATAGGAGACATTTGTCCTCCTGGGTGTAGAAGAAAGGACAGATCTCCCCTGCTGGAAAGGGAAATTTCATTGTTGTTTCAGATACGCTTATTATACCATACTCAGCTGCCCATTTTCCCTAAAATGGCAGGTCTAAAATATGCCCCCCTGTAATGATGCCACCCAACTGGCATGCATAACCCTCAGTGTGCCACTTGCAACTGGGGGGAGAAGGCTCTGCTTCATGCTAAAGTGAGCTTTCTCGTAAAGATATCATGGGGATCTTGTCCAAAGGAGGCTGGCAAAACTATCATTGTCGGGCAGACCATGAAACTGAAGCACAGAGCGGTTGTATAATTTGCCACCCAGTGTAGTAGATGAGAACGGTGACAGAGCTGAAAGTATAATTCATCCTTGATCAGAGCCTTGTTGCAAAAGAATTGGGTCTGGTTTGTATTTGTTAGGAAGCATAACATAAATACTAGGGGATGAAACAAGTCAGATTCCCATAGAGCTTTGCTTAAGGTAAAATTTGAATAACATGATTTGGTTTATCTTACTTTTTTTTTTTGTGACTTGCCCATATAGCTACTTTAGAAGGTGTGGCCAGGCTGCCGTGATGTTATGAAATGTTAAATAACAGGAAATTCTCTTGTTCCAACATTTATTCATATTCTAATTCAAAGTATATTCTCCTTTCATTTTGTTTTTTGAATGCTTTTACTCAAATTCAATCTGCATCTATCTGGATGGCCTTTTCTAGGAGCTGCCGTCCTGGTACTGATTAGACTGCATCAAGGGATGTGGCATTCCTGCTGCAGGTCCTATGGGGCTCCATAGCAGGTACAGGCGAGCATTGGTCTGATGGGAAATGAAATATTCCTTTTGGATGCTGGATATTAAGCTTAAAAAAAAAGCGGGGTGGGGGGAAGCTGTTTACAAATCTCCATTTCATTGTCCCACACAGCCCTGCTGAGATGTGCCTCCTGCCCTGCGGATTGCAGCAAGGAGGCTGGGCTGGTTGTCAGTCACGTAGAGCCTGTGGTTTTCTAGTGGTGTGGCCGTTCTTCCCCAGTGGAGAAGCAGCAGGATATGTCCAATTGAGGAGCAGAAACACAGGAGAGGAGGTGCATGACTGCAGCCCAGAGGGTAGACCTGAGAAAGCCCACTGCTCTGCTCCCCAGAGCTCGAGGGACAGCAGAGAGCAGGAAGGCAGGTAAATGACAGCAAAGGAATATGAGGGTGTTCATTTGTTCCTTGCTTATTCAAGCTGGGGAATGCCTTTTAATTTGTGTAAGGCACAAGCTGATGCAGATCCTCTTTGGAACTTTGAGGTGTTGCTGAAATGCGTGAGGCAGACGGAAAAACTCATGTGCAAGATAGAGGCTTTGGAGAAGGACCAGTCCAGCCTCAGGGCACCCAACTGTTGTTACTGAGCCCTGTGGGCGAACAACTGAGCTCTAGCAAATGCAGGACGTGAACGTACCTGATAAATAACAAATCATCTTTATCCACAAAGGCTTGCTTTGTTCACGTTGTTTATCAGTTGTTAGTTAGATATGCACAAATGTGCATTTTACACCACAGTGAGAATAAACCAATAAACGCGGGGCTAATTTTAATATGATACCTAGAGGTGAAAGCTGTGAGATGCTGAGTATCACGTAGCAGAGTTTGGCTTCAGGTGTTTTGGTGAAGTATGACAAAGGAAATACGTGCCTCATAATAACCTTAATTTTCAGATGGAAAATTAGAGAAATGGGTACATTTACTAGCATGCACTAACAAGACTGCCGTTGCCTTTCTACCCTGTGAAATACATTTTTATTGTCCCCCTCCACCCTCCCTCAGGTGCCTAGTTTGATCTTGCTTACAAGTTTTAGGTTTGCTTCCAGGTTCTCAGACAATCTCCTCTAGCTCACAGGTTAATAATTACACCTCCTCTTTAACGATATCTTTCATGTTGAAGAGTTGCAAGGTATTTTGCAGCCCTGTGCCAATGTCTGCTCTTTCACTGGAGAGAAGGCAGAGTAACTTAAACTAGCGGAGAATCAACTGAATGGAGAAGTTGGCTCTGAGTGTAAAGAGGTCTCTTCACCTATAGCCAGAAGAGAGAGAGAGCATGGTAGGTGCTGTGCTCTGCCAAGTCAGCTTCCAGTCTCTGTTGGCAGAAGGAAGATAAAGCCTGTTTCTGATTGAAAGCATTTAAATGCTGAGGACTGGGAGGACGAAAGCTGGAAAATGTGCCAGGGAAGCTGCGTTAATACCTTTGTCATGACAAAGGTATCATACAGTTCTTGATTGTAGCTGGTGCTCCTGTAATTTCATGTCATTAGTGTTTATTGCTCCCGAATGTAAAAGAAAATGAAGAATCAGGCTTACATTTGAGATTAGACCTTTTTACCCTACTGATTTGGAACCTTAGGGATTCTTTTTTTTTTCCCTCCCATTTTTTTTTCCTCAATATAGCTCTGAGACTAAAACTCTTTTCTATAATTTCAAATGAGGCATGAACTTTCCACATAGTCATTTACCTCCTGAGGCTTTAAGAGAAACATTGAAAGCCCATGCGCTTCTGAAATAAAAAAAAAAACAAAAACCAAACCAGCAAAAAACTACAATATTTTCATCTACAAAAGACTGAACTCCTCATGGCATGTTTCAGAAAGATAGATTGATACAGACACCAGGTAGAGATGTCCCACATTCAAGGCTGGAGGCATGTATGCTTTTTACACTACTTGCATCTTCTGTGCCGTAAAGCTTCCATTTACTGTTTATTTTCTTTCTAGGACTGCTCGGCCCTTAGAGAGATTGTCTTATGAACCTGACTCCTCCCAGTGTCAGTGGAGTTGTTCCATTTGATGTGATTAGAAGCCCTACATCTTTAATTAACAAGATCTATTTGGAACGATAACCTTTGCACATCACTGTAGCTGATGTTTTCCCAGCTTTGACCTTTCTGTAGGAAGAAAATTACTACACTCACTCGGCACTTTTCATTCCACATTTTAATAACAGGATCTGGGAAAGGAATTAACTCTGCAAAAGCAGAGCTGAGCAGTTAGTACTGCTACATCTAGCAAAGCTTTAGTGCTATGAAGTATCTGAAAGGTTATTATGAGGCTATGCAGGTGGGATATTTAGGGTAGGGAGAGTGGATACACTAGACAAGGCAAGGATAAACATGATCCAAGTATATATAAATGGTTAAAAGAATCAGAAATCTGAGAATGCTGGACCCCACACTCCTTAAATTAAAAACCCTGTTAACTAGCAGACCTGATTAGATAGTGTCCTGGAGTGCACTTCCACACTGTGCTCTGACATTTGTGAAAGTTAGTTTTCTGTGGTCATTACTCAAGCTCTAGATTTCTCCCAAGTGCAACCAAGCTTTGTTTATTCAAAATGCAAGGGGCGGGGGGGAGTAAATAAATCCATTCTCTTTGGATTAGAATGATTGAGATACTGAAAAAACAGGCTCTAATCAAGCTCAGGCCTGTGTGGTTTTTACTGGCATGTTTTTTTTCCAGGAGTTTAATATTGTATCCAGCACCAAACTCTCATAAAGGACGAGAAGAGTCCCCTTTGCCCAATTCCCACACTCTCCAGAAGCAGCATCCAGCCTTTTTGGACAGAACAGGCTGCTTTCCATACCTCTGCACAAAATGCAAAGAGCGTAATTATTTGCTTTTGGGCTCATTTGTGGGAATCAAACCAGTCCACATCAGAAAGGAAAAGCCTGGACATGTAAGAGAAAGATGATCCCAGTTAATAAGTGCAGGTAGGGCCATGCAGTGCCTTGGCAGTGGGGGAAGATCTCATATATAACTCTGTGCTCTGGAGGTGAAAGGCAAATAAATTTTATAATGTTACATAATGGTGTAAGATCATGGGGAACTGGACAGATTTATGCTATACCTGCCAGCTGACAGCCCTGTCCCCAGGACAAGATTTCAAAATCTACTTCAGACTCTGCTGCTCGTATTTTAAATACAGAAAAACAAATTCTAATCCCAGTGGACTCAGTCACATTGTGGGTTTTAGCTGGATCGGGACTTTTTTTCTTGGGCATTCTTCTCAATATCTGGTAAACAATGCTCCTCACCAGTATATGGAAGGCTGAACAGTTTCTCTCCAGTAGTGATTACTGGTTCTTCTTCCTTTTCTACCCTAAATGTGTCTTACAAGTTTACATGACTGTTGCTGCCACACTGATCCAAAGAATGTCTTTGTAGCACCCCTGTCAACTAGACACATTATCATCATGATGCATTAAAATAACATAGAGATATTCAATGATTTTCTTAAAATCCAGAGTGAATCCATTGCAAAGCAGGCACCCTGTGAGTCTCGAGTCTCAGGCCAACATCCTAACCACCGAGTCGTCTTCTGCTGGATCAGCCTACAAATAGTATTAGAAAATACTTCCAAATGTGTAAGTTAGAAAACCAATGGCTCCATTGTGGGAAAGGTAAAGAAAGTATAGCTCCAGGAAGTCACCCTCTCTAAATAAATGCTGAGTATTTGAGAAACGCTTTGTGATCCTTAAGAACCTTCCTTAGTAACCCATCAGATTGATTTTGTTATTTGACTTGTCACATCAAGGAGCTTGTTTTATGAGGCGTGTTCTGAGTCTGATTCTTGAGTTACAGATACAGTGTAAACAGACTCTAGAGAATATAGTGAAGCTTTTCAACACTCAGTAAAACTGAACGTGTAGTTACAGTATGAGATGTGGTCATGCAGCATCATCCCTGCGTTTTGGCAGGTGTGATGCCTGGTGTTGTGCCCAATGAAGGTAATATGATTCAGCGTACATAGAGGCTTGGTGTTGCCACAACATGCCTGTCCCATATAAAATATCCCTGGTAGGGCACAATCGTGTTACAAGTGAAGGGCAATGTGGCGCTCAGCTGAGCAGTGGAAGCCCTGAGCCTGAAGCAAAGCAAACACTGTAGCAGTGGGAATCAAAAGATGATTGTTTATATGGATAATGAGAGTACCCATCATTTCAGTCTTTATTTATGCAAAGGGTATAAGCTCTCATTCATTGTGGCATGAGGCAGCTGCCAGCACCTGGAGATTAAAAAGGAACTGGTTTGGTTTTGTTTTTAAATGCGGGTGTTCCCATAAGAATATGAGAAGGTTTTGTGTCTTCATCTGAATGATATGGCATTGGCCGCTTTGTGCCAGGAGGCTGCCTTAGAAGACGCTCTCCTATTTTGCAGTTTTCCTGTGATTTCTATGACTTACCCTGAGTTGCAAAGAAACTTACATGCTAAATTATTGAAAAGTGTGGTAGAGATGTTGGGAATTTTTGCTGTCTCATACAATTGCCTAGTTGGTTCAGTCTGGGAGGCAGGTCCCTTCATTTCAGCCCCTCTCCATCTTTCCTTGAATCTCATTGTCTACATCATTACTCATCCTGATCATTTTGTGGCCACTCACAAGCTGGCAGTGCTTTACCTGTGATTCACAACTCAGTCACTTGTCCAGAAATAAAACTGTCCTAGGGGCTGAGGAAAGTACAGGCTGGGAGGATGAGTAAACCCCCTCTGAACTCTCTCCCTTGTGTGTGGTGTGTTGTGTACTTACAGGCTGGCTTTGTGGAAGCCACGGGCATAACAAACAAGCAAAAAAAGCTCATGAAAGTGCCTATGAATCAAAGCTGCTGAGGTCTGTGCTGCTTTAGTTACATATTGAGCCTGAGCCTACAAACAGAGATTTTTCCAGTTTAACCCAAGAGGAATTGCAATCCTCTTCTATGTGCTGCTCATGGCACTGAGACCTGACTGTAATTATCATCTTGTTGCAGAACAGCATATGCTCTTATGACTCGTGAGCAAATTCCTGTGCAGTTTAATGCACTGTAGCAGGTTGGGAAAGCTGCCAGTAAAACCCAGAATCAGCAGAAGAGCTGTGAGGGATGTTCCCTGCAAGTGTTGAGAGTTTTGTCACTTCAGAGCTGCTCAGTCAAGGCATTTTTCTTTAAAATACGTAGGTTCTCAACTCATGGATCATGGTATACATCATGGCAGTTTACTGGCCTGGCCTGTCACTGAAGATTTGAGCAATTGAGTTTTGTATGTCTATTCTAAATATCTACAAATGCTTTCTGGCTGCAGGGATAAATGACATAGTTTTTACAGTGCCTGTAGTGACTAGAAAGGAGATCTATGAAGCGCTGTTGTAGAAACATAATTTCTTGTAGACACTATATATTCTTGATTTCCTAACAAAAAACCAAAAAAAAGGCATGTGCTAGCTTGTGTTTTGAGGATGAGGAATGTCTGGCAGAATTTGAATGGAAATGTAGCGGGGGCAAAGGTCAAGGTTATATAAACCGTTGCATTACTAAAGGAAAACAAGAAAAATTAATTAATAGACATAGTGAAAATAAGTGATCCTCAATAGATGCACAAAGAATTAAAAGTGGGTCTTATCTTAATAATTTAGAGTTCTGTAAACCAAAGTAAATTATTGAAGATTTGAACCTGGGTGTAGTGTGAGACTGGTACTCTTAGGAGTAGATGTTCTTACAGATTAATAATTGACTAAAGACTGGAAATTCCTCTGCTTGGTTCTTTCCTCCACTGGTGAATTCTGTGATATTTAACAGGCACTTAGATCCAGATCTTCTAGGGTATTTAAATGATTCTATGTGAAAGCAGCCCAAATACAAAGCAAAAGGCAACCCTCGCTCTGAAGAACTTAAAGTCTGCCTACTGAGCACTTTACAGAGTGCAACAGCAGTTCAGAAATGAGACAGAGAGGGGTCTAATGCTGAAGTCTCTGAATGCAATTAATGCATTTGCAGGAAGAAAGTAATTGAGAACAAAGCCCAGCAACCATGGCTGCTTGCCTACAAAATGAACTGGGAGCTCTATTTCCTTTGTTTTGTATAATTGTCTAATAGTTAGAGCATTTACCTAAGAATGGAGCTGTCTGCATCACTTCCCATCTCAGGGTAAAGGGATTTAGTCTTACATCCTATAGATCCTAAAAGAGCACCTAACTTTTGGGTTGTTTGTGGCAAACATACAGTGAGCTGGAAGGGCGGGGAAAATAGGTAAAGACCATAAGTGCAAAGCCACGTGGTGCTTGCTGCCTAGAACTGTTCTCCTTCAATGTTTGACTATCTAGGATACAACGAATTTAGCACAAACAACTGTATGAGGAATGACAGCTTAGACCAGACTCCCTAGGACTTTGCTCCAGCTAAGTGATCTCACTGCCAGGCTAGCACCAGTCTCCCTTTTAGCTCAGCCTCCTTTGCCCCACAGCTCCTGCCAGCTACACAACAGCATGGTTTCATCCCGCAGCCAAAACAGGGACTGTTCAGTGGGTACGCAGATGAATGCACGTGCCTAGGAAATGAAAGAGTAGCTTGAATCTGTAGCAGGTCCCCTGATGGCTACTTTAACCACTAGGATCTTATAAGTTAATGCTGAGCAACTGTTCTGTTGCTCAGCTGGACACTTACCAAGATGGACTTTGTGCTCTGAATAAGCGTTGTATGAAGGATAAGTGTCAGGGAGATGACAATCCTGACCTAGCTTCAGAGACTTTTAGTAACCAGCTCCCAGGATGTATTCTGAGCTTCCTGGACCACCAATGATCTTCTCTGACTCTGTACTGTCTCTGCATTGAATTTAACGACACTGATTGGAGCAGGAATGTAGCCACATATTGGGGTAAATACGCTGTCAGCCTTGCTGCCAGCTGCTTTCTCTGCAGTGGCTCAGTAACAGCCTGGCTTTATGAAATTCCCATCCTTCGTTTAATCCTCCACACGTAAATATTTCAACTTTGTATTTCAAGTGGCTTTGCAAGTCAAATTTCTTTTGGAAAGGTGGTAAAAAGGTTTATTTTTTTTAATCTGTATTTCATGGTGCCAAGGTAATGAGTGAGCACGTAGATTCATGTCCTTCAATCAGCATAAGAAAAATGTATTTCCTACTGATGTAAACCTTTGCTCAATTTCACAAGCCCATACATGTGAGCAGTGATTAATTCTCTTTGTCAAGGTTGCAGTTTTCACAGGTTATTATAGTTCTAGCATGGCCAGCATAGAATTAACTTCCATAGCCTCTGGCTTTAAATCACACATGAAAGAGATTAATATGAAGGAAAAACCTAACAGATATACCACCACATTTAGCTTTCTCAGCTACTGCTGCATCTCTAAGAAGTAATTATTAACAGATCAGACTGGAGTTGATGAGACCAGGTATCATATAGAAGATTTTAACACTTTATGTGAAAGGATATGCTATCCAGTCCAGGAAGATTTTTTTTTATAAAAGGATTCTCATGGGCTTATGATTTCAGATCAATAATTCATATTACTTACACTTTGATTTGCTGAAAAATTATTTCCTCCCTATCTCTTTGCTCTCAGTCTCTTTTCAGTGGGCTAATACAATATTTTAGGAAGAAATTCTACCAATGTTAACTTGCAGAGTCTTGCATGTAATTGCACTAAAAAATTCAGTTATACCTATAACAACGTTAGAAATTCAAATTGTGCAAATACTGCTCCTAACTGCCAAGCACCTTTTTCCATTATTCATACTAGGTACTCCAAGGTCCCCACAGTATTTTAAAAGACAACATATATTCTATATGTATTATATTAAAAAAAGCTGTATTTGCTTGGGTAATAAATACTGTCTTGTCCCAGCTGTTGCTCTAACAAAGCAAAGCGTAGCTTCTGCATGCATCTACACTAGAGCTACCAACAGTTTGTTGCTTGTTTACAGATAGGGCCAGGCATTAGGTGAAGAAATGTGGTAGACTCAGCCCTTACTTAACAGGTAGGCACATTTGAGTGTTCATGGAGTTTAAATGTAGGGGCAATATCCACTGCAAGAGTTTAGCAGACTGCATAAATCCAAATTATCCTCCAGGCCGTAGAGTTGCGTAGTGTACAGTACAGAGAGAACCTCAACTCCAAAGGAATGTGAAGATAATTTTGCTCAGAACCGTTAGAAAGTATCTAAGGGATGTCCCTTGATTTGTCTCTTCTTGCATCCATTCATGCTCAGTTTTTGCTCTTCAAATACTTTGTTAATTTTGTGTTATGTTATCAATGTAAGACTTTTATTTATGCATCCTACATAAATAAACAGGTAGATGTTTAAATAAATAGATAGATGGGTAGAAAAATAAATAAACAAACACAACTATTCTAGCCCAGGCAGGAGATGATGCTGTTCCTATGAAGCCAAACGATCGATAGCAGCCTTTCCCATCTTTCCTTCCCTCTTGCACAGGATAAATTTCAGATTATTTCATGACAGGACATGTCAAATTTATTTTGTGCAAGAATTGCTTTGATGTGAAGAAACAGTATGACAAATATAGGGAACTAATGTGTTGTACCCTTTGAGGTACAACAGAGAATCAGATAATGTAAGCTAAAGCATCTCTTCTCTGTAAGTCCTTCAAAGTTTAATTTGATTTTTATTTTTCCTGAGAGGCCTTTGGGTGGTGCGGTCAGTGTTAACAAGCAAGCAACTGACAATAAGAAAGGTCAAACTATGAAAGTTAAAATACAAGGATTTGTTGAGTAGGTAGAGAAGGTCAAACACAATGAACTGAAGCATCTTGGAAAAAAAAAAAAGGTAAGGAATTTAGACAAAAAGATTATTTTTCTTCTTTAATAAAGGGTTGGTTTAATATTTCATAGGAAGGAGCAGCCAAGGGCTTAGACAGAAGTTACTTAAACAACAGATTGCTATTTGGAAGAGCTTAACTACATTAACTGTATATATTTTACTTCTTCTACCGCCCTGTTTTAGTTCAGCAGGGTACTTGCACTGCCTTGTGTTGTGCTGACTGGCTGGTGCTGCACCTGCAGCTCTGGGAATTAGCTGTGGTTGGATTGCTTGGGCCCTAATATTTGTCACCTGTGTGGTGCAGGCTGGGAGAAAATTATTCTTGTCTTCATTTGGTGTGCGCAGGCGAGAGCTTCTGTGTTTGTGAAATAAGAAAACTAAATTTGTGTTTTCTTTCATTGCAATATGCTGATGCACTTGCAGGATAAGCATTAGCTCTCACCAAAAGCTTAGCTGCCCTGGGAAAGGGGTGAAAAGGTAGTATTACCATAAGAGAAGCCTGCTGCCATACGCTATCTCTTATCAAACACGTGGATTGAAAGCCAAAACACCCGTACAGCATTCTTGCCCTAAAGGTGAATGCTCTGGAGGAAATACAGCAACATAAACCTGATTCATAGTTAAAGCTGGCTAACCAGTTTCCAACATACAGCTTTTTACATGAAAACAGTCTCTAAGGTCTCTGCATAGCCTGAGCCATTTAGTAGTTTCTGTATTGGTGTCTCTGAGCTGAAGCAGCAAGGTTAGGGCAGAACTGTCTCCATGCCCCCCTGCAGCCTCACTGCTTGGCCCAGGATGTACAAACTGCAGGTGTGCAGAAGGGATCACTGAAGGATATGGGCAGAGGAGAACCATGCTTGTGAAACAGAGGGCATATGGCTTTTGTACCCCAAATAAATCAGCCCCTCAGCTGCAAACTGCCTAGCTGTTTCTTTTCTGGGAGCTGGCGGTGGTGGTTCAGCTAAGGTACTTGATTGCATCTTGTCTGTTGTTGCCTATGCCTGTATCCTGTAGTCCTGACATACCCAGCATTGAAATTTGGGTATTTCTAGGACAGTAAAGATTTTTTCCCATTACTTAATTGATTTCCCACCCAGCCATGTTGCCAAGGACCACAAAATTTATTCTGGGGGCCCAGATATCATGCAGGCAAAGTGGGCCAGCCAGTGACCAACTGTAGTTCAACCAAAATGTTTAGGAAAAAAATGGTGTCAGAGCAAAGACTTGTTTTCAGTATGTCCTCGAGTACTATAATGGTGGTGTTGTTCAATTACTTACCCAACATTTGCACTCCTGGTATCTTCCTCATCATGCATAAGACCTTGCTGAGGGGGTTGATCATCACGTACTTCTCAAGGCAGCTGACGTGTGACCACATGCTCAGAGCAAGTTAATTCTTTCTGCCTCAACAAATATCTAATGTCTGCTTCTTTACTGCAAGGTAATACATAGACAAATGCAGAAAAGTGGTGTGGGGTTTTGTTTTGTTTTTGTTTTTTAAGTTACTCCTTTTTTGCATCCTTAAGTACTTCAACCAGTTTCTGAGAAGACAGGATGTTCCTCTTGCAACTATTACATGATATTTATGCACATTCGAGACTTTTTTAAGAATGGGAATACATCTTCAGAGGTAACAAACCAATATAATGATAGACTGGATTTCTGTGTTGCTTTTTAATTTTGGATGAGTGACATGTATACATTTTAATTTGCATTAAAAATGTTGCTTAGACAAACATATTCTATTGCTTTTACGTGACAAGTTGCTTTCACTGTGCAGTGCTCTCGGTGCCCACTAATGATCTCTGACAGTACAGCCAGGCTGTCGTCTTTATCACTGCTCACGTTATACTGTGATCTAGATGAAGTGCAAGGCCTTGATAGAAAGCTGGGCTTCCTGTAGCCATGGCCCTCTGGCTCACAACTAACCAGCAAATGATGGTCACACCTGCACAGGAATTCAGTCCTGCTGTCGTTACACTTGGTGATGCTTTTGCTACCGAACTCAGCAAGCGCACGTGTAATCTAGGAGCGAGGCACAACTACTGGTACTTGCTTAAATCCTGTATGTTATAGTGGACTTTAGCAATTATCCTGTATCTGGCTATTTCTGGAATTATTTTATCACTAATATACCAAGTTCCAGTGGAAAATGTAAGGAGACATCCGTTGTTAAAAGACATTTATTTATTATAAGCTATATTGTGATTGTCAGTAGATTACTTGGATTTTCTAGGTAACTAGAAAATGGGTCTTAAAACGTAATTTATTGATTTTTAGTGGGTGGCAGAGGACAGAGTTTTATGTTTTAGTTTTAAAGATCTGCTAGCTGAATCCTTTGTAAGCTCCTAAAGTGAAAGGTACATCTGACCTATAAGAGAGGGAGTATTTGCATCTTCAGTTTAATAAATACCTTTGAGAATGGAGGGAGGGAAGGGAGTATTGGAGGTGCTATGTGACACCCAGGTCCACTGCTCTACCAGTGTCTCTTTCCCACAAACTGGCAGTATGTCTGTGGGGCCTTATGTAGTGTCATGCCTGAGAACATCCTCACAGACATGCAGTGAGGCAGGGAAGCGCTGCCTGCTGCCTTTTTCAAAGTGGAGGCAGAGTGTCTGACTAGTCCAAGATCACCCAGGGACTGAAGAGAGGACCAACAAATTGTGTCCAGGTCCTCTAAGCCAGAATCTTATGCTGCTGAATAATCCCTCTATCAAGCTCACTCTCCATTATCTCCTGCTGTATTTCATGTTGGGGCACGTCCTTTCCCCTTCATCTGTCAGACCTTTTACTGATGTCTTCTTGCTGCATTGTTTCTGTTCAAAAGGGGCAAGGGCTGCGTCTATGTTAGCATAATACAAAGCATGAATGCTGTCTCTCCAATTGGCTCAGAGCCTGATGTCCTCAGTGAAGCAACAGAGTTCTTTGATTTTGTCGTTGGACAAGGCAGAGCCTGGCTTAAGGTCCTGCTGAACTGTTTCAAGGAGCAGGGCAAAAATCCAAGAAAGTACAATCTTCAAAGGATTGCTTGTAAGTTACTTAATATTGAGCTCCTTACCTTAACAGCTCATCTTTCCTTGCAGATGACTATTGAACTCGGTGACTGTAATAATTCAGTAACAGCTATAGCAGTAATGTGAATACAATTACTCAGGGGAGTGTTGCTGACTGTAAAAGGGAAATGCATGTCCTTCACTGCAAGGGCTCCAGAAGCTCTTGCACCTATGTGCATGATCACTGGCTTCAGTCTGTAACCACCTTAAACCCAATGTGAATACTCATCAACGGGATATAGACCTTATAAAGAAGTTTGTAATGTTGATCCTTTTATAGGGCTAAAAATTCTTTGGCTCCTGTGGTGGATGCTCACTTTCTGTGTTCAGAACTGGTAGAAAATCTAGCTGTGCCATGTAATGGTGCTTAGGGAGAGCCTTCTGGCTGTCCTACATGCGCTGCCAGAGCAGGGGAGGTAGCTAGCCATCATAGGAAGGTTAGGCATCATAGGAAGAGAGAAAGGAGACAAGCACTAGACCTGATTCAGTTGTTACTCACTGACATGTAAAAAGCTAAATCTGCCCCACTGTATGCTGTGCTTTCTAAAAAAAAAAAAAAAAAAACAACCAAAAAACCAAAAACCCAACCAACCAAACAAAAAAACAGAAATTTGAAAGCTCTGCTTCTCTTCCAGGCTTGTTAGGCCTGGGGAGTTTGTTTTCTGTCATCAAGATGACCAAGTGGAATGGTGACAAGTTTTGGTCTCTACCCAGGACCATATAAAGAAATAAATATACCCCTTCAAAATAAAGCAGAGAAAAGAGGGAGGAGGAACAACACACATCATTACACTTATTTATCTAATTTCAACAACATTGCTATTCAAGGTAAGCATAGGTGCATAAAATGTGAGCTCTTTTTTGATCAAAAGAACTCATAGGGCCAAGTAATGAAACACTCAGGGCTGTAGCTGAACTTCTGCATGATGGAGCGCTAACAAAGACATGGTTCAACATGTGCTGTATAAACTATGCATGTGAAATAATTCAGATAATAATTTACCTCTGTGGCAATAAACTTGATCAAAATAGAAAAGGACATCATTACAATAAACTGATCCAAAAGAGTGATGGAACAGCATTAGCTCCAGGGAAAGGAAGAGTGCTCTCTAAATGAGTTACAGCTGCATGCAGTACTGTTGCCCATTATGTGTTTTGACTACCTTGCAGTTGCAACCTAAAGCAGGAAGTGCCTTTTCAAAGAAGCTAAGGCAGTGATTCTCAGGGCATCCCAGTAACAGCACTTTTATTTCTCATCACCCACCCTAAAGTACCTGTAGCACCAAGTATTTTTCATACATTCACCCTCACCACAGCTGAAGGGGAATTGTTATTTTAAAATTGCTGGAGAGAAGGAAGAAGAATGCTGTAGTGGTGATTGCAGTATCACACTCATGCAACATTATAACCTAAGCAGATAGGTTAGTTAGTGGGCTGGAGTGAAAGTGAGGAATTAAACTAGACCACAGAGGGACACAGCATCATGATACCTGCTTGGATTTTGTCTGATTCTCTTTTTGGCAATTTCTTTAACACTGTAAAGTACTAGAGAGTCTTTATTATTTGGCTACCTAAAACACAGGTGCCTCGAGCTTTTTGATGCTCTTCAGAATTGGTTAGAATATGGATGAGACAGAACAATTAAGCAAGCTGCTTCTCGTGAATTTAAATGGCTTGCTTGGAAATTGAGTTTGGTTTGGGGCTCATGGCCATTTGCCTTCAGAGAAGAGGCACATGAAAGCAATGCAATATGATTAATGAAAGCTGCCTGGACTGAGGTGGGGCATATATTCCCAAAAAGTAAGATCCAGTGCCGTGGGGACATGACCTCTGTTGCAAATTTGAAATCAGGAGACTGCAGGTGATCATCAGGTTGCAAGTCATGTAGCTTCTTTAATATTAAAGGTGGTCTCTAAGGAAAGCAAAAAGCTTGTCAAGAACAGTAGCAAACATTGTACTATCTATAGCTTTAACTTTATTACTCCCAGCTTTGGGTCACTGCAGGGAGAGAACGCCACAGGCACTGGAAGGGGACAGGAGAAAAGGGTGTTTCTTATCAGGTCCAGATCTCTTCCACTTCTTCTAGATGCCTCTTTTGTAGTTATTTCACATTGTTTACTTTGATGCTCGATGTACCGTGGCATTCAAGCATAACTCTGCAAAAGGCATTTGCCCTGGAGAATTGAAGGCAACGCCTCTGCAATCCCCCAGGCTTCCTTAACCCCAGCAAAGGTAAGCAAACTGGAGTCACCAGCCAACTTTGGCCCAGCTGTACATGTATTTTGGCTGCAAGGGTCAACAGCACAAGAGTTAATTTGGCTGTTCTGTAAAGGAAAGTAGATGATGGTGCCAGTCTCTAAACTCATAATTCATGTTTGTTACCTATTCTGCCAGCGAGGTTGTCAGTGAAGCATACAGAAGATTTTGTGGTATATCTATTTCTTCATAAGAAAGAAATATGGTAAAATGTTTATGCTAGCTTAGTGACACAACTGTTCTTGTCCTTTACAGGAACTGACTTTTTTTGGTGTAATTAGCTTTCAAGGGTGTTCAGTGTTCACTTTGTATGTGTTTGATTTTATTGGCAGTGAGTCAACTTCATATCAGAAGGTTGGCCCCACTTGGTTAGATACCCCAGAGCGTAGGTCCCTCTTTGACTTTGTGTGAAGGTGAAAAGAAATCAAAGCAATAGTTTACAAGAGGTAAATATATTTATTGGAAGGGAAGAAGACAGAATTTCACTTTTTGAGCAAGCAGATTTGTTTGAGTGATACAGAGAATATCACACACTACTCAGCAGTGAGTTGTTTGGTTATGTCTGGTCTAGAAAACCAAGAGGAGGAAAATGCCAGCACACTGCTGAATACATCATAAATAACCACATGATCACCAAAGAAATGAAACAACCTTCAAGAACAAAAAGACTAAAAGGTTCCTGAGTTGGTGATGAGCCTTTGCTGTGGGAAACATATGAACTGGGAACAATCAATCAGTACGGTCCACTGGGAGGCTGCTGTTGCATAAAAGCCTGCACTGAGCAAGTTTACACATAAGCAACTGTTCCCCAATGAATTGTATTTTGAAACAAATTTACTGTTTCTGACAGGATTCTCGCTATTAACAGGACTTGCTACTAAAAAAGAAAGAAAATTAAAATCTCAAATGTCAAAATGTGTTTTCAAAATTCAAGTGTTGAACAATTTGTTTCAAAATTGGCTATTTCAAAATGATTTAAAAGTTACCCAGAAAATAAACAAAATATTTTCTTCTACTCACATCTTAAATGCAGGAATTTTATTTTTTTTTTTTTAAAACACGGGATAAGGTACTGAAACCAGGCATTAAAATGAAGACTCCATTTATTTACATAGCTTTAACTGAAGTTACCTTGTGAGTAGAGATTATATCCTACAAGAACTTGAATATCAGCTGCTGGCAAAATCTGTTGCAAATATTATTGGGTGTGGTATTTACAATACAGTAACCAACATTATAAGGACATGTCCACAGCAAGATTTTTTTCTTCCTGAGGAAACATATACACACCTATTGGAAAACATGGGTATTGATACTGCTTACAGCAAGGGAGATAGCTCCAATATAAACAAAACCATTTACTTATCAACAATATAAATAAGATGCTGACTAAACTTTCACCAGGTAGCTAAAGCTATCTATGCAGGCTTCTGGGATGGAGCTGGAGGTCATAGCTCCTAGGCTGACAGCTGCATAGAGTGGTTGAAGAGGTCTTTTGTTTTTCTGCAGGGAGACAGTAAAGTCCAAAGAAGACTACTTATCTAAATCTTCCCACAGAAAGAGAAGCCTGATAATATGCCATCACTTAAGTGCAGCAGGTGTGTCTAAGAATTTGCTGCTTTATTTCTCTTGGAATGCAGATACCCTAAAAGTACCCATACCTTTATGAGCCTCAGCCAGATTGTGGTGTCGTTCTTCTGGGAAAATGTCTGAGGCTCTCAAGATTTGCTGTAGGCCTGGATTAACTGTGCTATGTTGCTAAGGACACTTGGAAAGGAGGAGAGCGTGGCTAGATAATACCTAAGAAAATGTAATCATAAGGGCCTGCCTCACCATGTTCTTGTACAAAAGTGTTCAGATTTTTCAGAAACTCAAGATGCCTTTCAGTAGGCTGCTATGCCCCAAAATGATTCCACAGGAGCATATTCCTTATTCTACTTCCTAGAGTGTAATCCATGTCCATAGAAGAAATTGGAAGTTGAAAGTCTGACAAACAACAGACCAATGCACTATTAAGCTAAAAGAGACATATGGGAGATTGATTATTGTTTTCCTGTAATTCCATTACTTTTTCAGCAATCAAAACATGAGATTCTCTTTTCACTCAAAATATGGATTCTCTTTTCATTCAAAATGTAAAGACTTCCTGATGTTTCCAAAACACAGGATTTTGACAGAAGCACTTAAAAATATTTGTAATGTAAAAGTGTAAGAACTGTAAGTATATTTATTGGAGGTCAGCAATGCTGCCAGGTTTACACCCTACTTTTCTATTTCAGTTCCTCCTAGCAGAAATGACCAGTGCATTGCAAAAAGAGACTTGGAGTGACTCCAGGTGTAATTGTAATATACTTTCTTCAAAGCCTGGGCTTACCTAGCTATGTAAGCCAGGAGTATCTGGTGCTTAGCTATCTTACCAAATACGCAACATCTCAAATTTACAGAAACACTGGACAAAGTTAGAAAGACTAAGGTGATATGGTAGCCTTGCATAGGTCCTCCTTCCTGTAGAATAGGAATCAATATATTTCATTAAAATTTAGAATATCTAAGCAACCTTGTGTTGTACTAAACCACAGAAAAGTCCACCCAATGCCCTCAGGCCTAGGTGATGCCATTTTCTATGATCAGAGTTCTTTAGGATGTGAGGTCTGTATTTGTTTTTTTGTGTTTGTGTAATTGTGAGTCAAGAGGACATAGCACGTAGGTTGTTATTTTTCTTTAGCAATAGTGATTGTGGATTGAGGCTCTGCCCCCTCTTATCTATATACATGTGGATCAGGAGAGAAATTCTTTGCCTTGAGCTCTTCTGAACGTGCAATCCAAGCAGAAATAGTCGAGAGTAAGGTGAAGGAGCAGAAAATGAACAAACATGTAGATAGCTTACCTCAAAAAACTCAAGCTACTGGTAAGTAGGCATCTTTTCTTTCTCCAGTAGATGATGCACAAGTCTACACATTCTCCAGAATACTTCAGGCAGCATGCCACAGTCATTATTAGCAAGAGTTGAGTTATAAAGACCTTCATGAAAAAATTGAGCTTGATGCCATTCTGCTAGTTAAGTACTGTTCCTAAATACCTCTGACTGTCTAGTATAGGATGAAGAAACTGAAAAAAATCAGCCAAGGCAAGATAATGTCCCTTGCTAGTGGAAGTAACTTATGCAGACCTTGAAGTTTGGGATGAGAAAGCAGCAAATAGTCCTCAAGCAGAGCAGTGCTGTGCAGGAAAAAAAGCTGCCATGCATACCTTGGTGAGGTTATTAGCTGTCTGTAGCCTTAAACAGGTAAGAATGGGAGTCTCAGGTCTGGACATCCACCAGTTCTCTAAGGCTTATTTGCTTGCGACAAATCAAAGCTACTACACTAAGACTGGTGGTGTCAGAGAAGTATGAGCGGACAGCTTCAGTGCCATCCTCTTCAATACTGAGGTGAGTGCTTGTATGGTTTTCAGCATGTGAGCGGGGTTGTATCGGTGTTCAGGACTTTGTCTCTATTTCATTGACTTCTTAGTATGGCTCACAGCCCTGGGACTGAGACCCACCCCTGTTGTCACATAGGAGAAGGTGAAGGATAGTACACAAAATCCTTAGAACATTTACCAGGGCCTGACTGCAAGAGGAAAAAATGTATCTGCAGGAGCTGGTGTATATGCCCTAGTGTGCTACAGGAATACTTTTTGCCAGTTCCTGTTAAGAGATTTTTTTTTTTTTTTTAAATATTCTGGTGCTGAGATGAGATTGAGCCACTGAAAACTGTTAGGCTGCCATGCTCCTAAGTTAATTAATGCAATAATCCTATGATCTCTCTTAACCTTGAGCAGTTGTGGCCATGAAGGCCATGCCATTTTCTTAACATTTAAGTAGCAAGTTTTCTAGGTGATATTTTCTGGGTTTAGAAATCTCCAGAGTAAGTGGCCACCAGCAGATGGACCATGGGAGTTCAGTGGGGTGATCTGGTATTCATAGAAATATGTGGCACCAGATGCCGAAATGAAATGTTGTCATGGGGCTTTCACAGCACATAGGTAAGCAGGAGGATTAGGCCACATACTTTGCTACATACAACAGCCCTGAGAGTATCCAAGGACAGAACTGGGTCAAAATGAAAGAAAAAAATGGCAAGATGAGAAAGAAATGGCAAAATGCAGCTGGTTAATGATTGATGCTGGCTAAAGAAAAGGCTTCTGCTCATTCAATGGGAGAATGTCTTGACTCACATGTGTGCCTCATGTTTGGGACAGGGCTTTGACCTGCATCTATGATATGGCTAGTGGGAGAGAAATCCTTGGCTCTAGGCCTTTGACTCAAACCAGCTCAGAGTGTAAATGGACTTGTGCACCATTACTTGAAGGAAAAACCGTAGGCCATTTATGTGGTTACTTGAAGAGAGATTTTAATTCCATGGCATTAAACAAGCAGCAGTTGCTTTATTCAAAACCTTTCAGATTGCTAGTCTGGATTTTTTCTCACTGAATACACAGTACACAGTGTTTTTGCTGAAGGCAGCAGTGGGCAATCACGCTCACCCCTGTAGGTGCTGGGGTGGACCTCAGATTCTGAATGACATCAGCTTTAGCCATCATCAACTGCTTGCAGCCTTGCTGGGCTTGTGAGTCCCTCTGACAACTGCTTGATTGAGTGCATGGTGAAAAGAAATACTGCTCTAGTTATTTCCTGCTGCATCATCTCCTTGTTCTTCTCCAACTGTTTCTAGGTGCAGCCTTCTGTTGTTCAGTACATCAACCACCTTCTTTGGCAGTTTGCTTTTTACTCCTGCTTTGCATCAAACAAAGGTAAAAATAAGAAGAATCAGATAGTGGGCTGAATACACTCAGAAGACTGGATACAGGGAACAAAATTGTGAGGAATATAGTGTGGAAAGAGAATCGAACACCATGTGAACTGTCACTTTGTAAATAACTGCAGCAAGCTCAATGTGCAAATTAAAATAATCAGTGACTCCATACCAAGTTATTTGACTAAAAATTACTTCTAGGATATAGGAGTGGAATGTTTTGTGAATATTCAGATCTGGCTGGATACATCTCAGCTAGATTTAGAGATCAACCATTTCTCCCAAACTGTAGATGCTCAAATTCTTTTTTTTTTTTTTTTTTTACTTTTCAAAGAGGGTTTAAAATAACATCTAGAGTGAATCTTAATGGCTTAATTCAACTCATTACATATAGATGAGCTTGAAGCAAACCTTGGAGTCAAACATCTGTGAGCTTTGGGGAACTCCAGGTTCATGCTTTGCAGTTGAAACCTATCTTGCTTCTAAACATGTTTTTGTGACAAATGCCAAAACTTCCTGTTGGTGATTTCTCTTCCCTTCTCCACCCAAGTCAAACCAGAATATCACTGCAGCTTCATTATGGAGCTTTTCTTTTCTTGACTTTTTTTTTTTTCCCTGTGTAGTAGCTTATGACCTTTTATTAAAAGCTTGTAGTCTGAACTCTCCCTGAATGTAACCCGAGATAATTCTCTTCTCATGTATCTCACCTGCTTGAACTGCAAAAAAGTAATTGCTGCCTCTTAAGAATTGTTTGTCTTTCCTTTTTCCTTCCCCTTGCTTCAGCCTACTGCACTGAATTTTGACTTGATATGAATTACAGCTGGGTATCCAATCTAAATACTTAGCAATTTAGTTTCTGGCCTGGTAACCTAATTTTATAGCACATTGTGTAATGGAACCTTATGGAACACGCTGATATAGGTTAATATGGGGGCCAGGTGTGCATGCCTGTTAATCATCTTAAATATCTGTTCAGTGTTTCTTGATGTTGTTAACATGTTTGTCCTTCATTTAATATGCAGCAGGGGGGAGAACTGAGATGAAAAATGAGAATTAATAAAGGAAGGCTGAAACCAGTATATAACCCTGGATGTCTCTCACACGCACAAAAAGAGCCAATAAAAAAAGGAAAATGTCAAAACCGAAGAACCTCTCCCAGTTGGTTGGGTCTGCAGGTTAAATTCAAATCCTATAAATATATTCTTCTGTGTATGTATACGCTTACCTGTGTATGACATATATACCAGACTTTATAAGTCTACGTGATCCCAGGAAAACCTTACAGGATGTTTGTGTGTTGGGGTATAGATACTTACAGCACTACTCTGCACATTCAGTACCTCAGTCAATGAGAATAATTCAGTGTTTTTATGAAAGCACTCCCAGTTTACCACTGTGGAGTGGGATCCAGGAGCATAAACTGTTGGAAAGGTAGCAGTGCCTGTAACACCAGTGGCAAAAGGATTTTTACTACACGTATCATGGTCCGTTGAAGCAGTTCTACACTAACACATTTTATATTAGCTGTAGAGCCTAGCTAAGAATGGATGGTATCTGATAATGCTGCTGTAACTTGCTCTCTCATAATCATCTCTGTAATATAAAAGACAGAGCAGGCGTTTGCAAGCATTAGCTGATGAAAATATCAGATTCATAATTTGTAGTGAAAGTTGTAGCTACAGAGGAGGCCAAATACCAGCTGCAACCACAGATCTGTTGTCTTTTATTATTTTGGCTTTTTTCTAGGTTACCACACTTCGACCTTTGTATGGGTTTTTGTCCTATCTCTACCTGTGTTACAAGTTAGTGTGGCCTCCATCGATCATTCTTGTACTGGAGTGCCTTGTACTTTGCAATATTCCTATCTTCACAGGCACCTTGTGATGTTAAGAGATGCTTATATTCCCATCTCCCCAAGGATAAGGGGATATGGCACATTGACTAAGATCACAGACATGATCTTACTGCTGCCATTCATTGTCACTGTTAGCTTCTCTGTTGTTTATTTACATCTGTATTTGATCTGAAATCTTCTTGGTTGTTGCCTTTAATCTTGTATTTCTGTTGTTAACTCTCTTCCTCCTTTTCCCATTTCCAGGGTTTATTACCCTGTTTTAACTTGGCTTCAGTTGAACTACTCTTTGGAGCATGCACTAACACTCTAAGAGAGAAATTGCCTGTTAAAGGGCTTCAGCAACACCTGTGCCTGTGTTCTGGGTGGCATAAACTGAGATATTCTTCTAAACTCAAGCACAATAGGTGTGATTGTTAAATCCAGGACCTCAGGGGGTTTCTAAAAGCATAGTTTTATTAATTTAATTAAACTGTGATTATCTTTCTCCTTTACTTATTCTCCTCCCTTCACCCTTATACAAGGCTTAATTAAGATGATGCAAAATTTTTGGTGGGCACTGTCTTGGCTTAAATGAGTCATATATTGATTTAGCTCTTTACATCAGGAACAACAGTAGCTGTCAGCAGATTACCTTACTCACCATTTATTGAGATAATCTTGATCACAGACATTAATTATTCCATTCAATTTTTAAGAATTTGCAAGAAATGCACATATTTCATAATCTCATTTTTAAATCTTGCTGTTTATTTCCATCTTTATTTATTGCTTCTAATAGCAAATATATTTTATTGTCTTCATTGCAAAGGAAATCACCCACTCTGTTTACTTTGGCTCATCTTCTGTAGGATCAGTCATTCTGGCAGGATGACATACAATGGCAGTGAAAGTATGAGACATTTTTTCCAAGCCGCTTCTTTGCTATTTTGGATCTAGTTCCAAGCTTCGTAATGCCACAAAGAAAATATTATTAATATATTGTGATTCTTGGCACTTTCTGCACATACTGTTGGTGCTGAAAAAGTGACTTTCCACATGGCATGTGATGTTTCAGGGCCAGATTCCCGTTCCTCTTTATACATGTCAGATCAATGTAAATATGATGAAGCCAAATAATGACATGGTTTTCCACAGTTTCTCAGGATTAGGTGCTATATGACTGCGATGAGAAACCAACTCACAATGTCTGTCTCATCTAACAAATTTTCCAGTAGCACCGACATAAGAGAACAGGCAGAAAAGTGGCAGTGCTGAGCTCTCTGGCAGATCCCGGCACTGCTGTGTTTGTGAAGCCTTTGCTTCCTTACCCAGCTCCTGCTACATCTTTAATTTGTTTAGCATACAGCAAGCCTCATTATTCTTAATAGGAGTTGTTGAGAAACAAGTATTTTTGAAAATCTGCCTGTACATGCTTAATGAACATGCTCAAGGGAAATCAAACATTTGGGATTTCTATTGAAATTCCTCATTGAACCCCAAAGACTTTTTAAGCAGGAAGAAGGGTTACTTCATGCAGAAAATATGTTTTCCATGTGCCTTTCTCTTTCTCCCCTGAACCTTAGTTGCTATGTGAGCATATTTTCACTGTGTTTTTAACATATTTTAACTGTATTTTACTGTCCATGAGACAGCGGTAGAGTAAGAAACTATGGTTTTCAATACCAAATCTGTATGCGGTGTACCACTGGTGCAACTCATTTGAGTTACTACCATTTGGGAATCCAAGATAGGTGCTGGAAGTACCCATTTAACACCACAGTAAAGGATATAACTTCTGATTAATGTTCCAGCAACCAACATAGTTGTACACACTTTTTTTTTTTTTTTTTAATCTAGCATAGGTGGCCTTTTTTTTCTGGTCAGGACAAAATGCATCTCAAGTAATAGATCATCTACACCGTGCCACCTTCTACAGAGGTCATATTTATAATTCATTAGGACTCATCATGATTCTGCATTAATTATTGGGAGTAGGGGAAAGGAAACTATCTTTTTCACTTTGTGTTATCCTCAGTGAGTTTCCAGCAGGATGCCTAGGGAAGCAGTGCATAAGTAGCAAGTCAGCTTCTCCCTGTTGTGACAACTGCTGTCCTCAGGAGGTGATCCAAATAATTTTTCTCTAGTGAAACTTTTGATCATTAGTGGCCACTCATTCTGAAGGAATCAAAACAGTTAAAGTGATGTTGGATGCTATTGTACAACAGTAAAAGTGAGGAACACTCCCTCTTCCCTCCCTTCCTTAAGCAGATTTGAGCCTTACCTGGTTGCTCTCTACACTGCAGTTGCTGCAATTACTTTGTTTTGACGTGGCCAAAATGATCAGAAGCCTTCAGCTGGGAGAATGCCTGTCTCCTGGCTTCATGCGTGAATCACTCTCTCTGCATATCTGCCACCAGCATCTTTCTTCAGAGCTCACCTGTTGTAATGGTGATCTCAGTGGAGGCATGAGTCACTTCCAGTGTTAGTGAGTCACCAAGCTCAATCTGAAGGCTTAGATAACAGCATCATGGAGGAATTATGGCAGGTAATAGAAAATGCCGTAATTCCATTGATTTAATATCCATCTGTAGGCTATTATCAGGGTTCTCTAGAAGTCGCTCTAAGATTCTGTAGAACTTCGATCTCTAAAGCCCTGGCTTTGTTTGGGGTTGTTTGACACCTTCTGGAGAAGTCTTTCACAATAAAGAATCATACAAGGAAGTTTAAGTTAGAATCCTTCCAAGTTAACTTTCAGCTGACTTCTTCCTTCCTGCTGTCTGGTTTACATGATCTTGGGCTGAAGTCACTGCGAGCCTTTGATTTTGATTTAAGCAGAGGTGGGATTTTTAGCTTCAGACTCTTGCATCTATTTCTGAAGAAAATCTTGAACTGTTTGACATATAACCTCTGAATATGGCCTATTGTGTTAGCTGTTCAAAGGACTTCTTATTTGCAAAGCCCAGCATATGGACTCCCCATTTGTTTTTTAATTCAAGCTGGCCTTGAAAAATGATAAAAACAGACTGAAATAACAAACCTGCTTCTCTTGTTTTACTTGTAGAGCTGAGAACCAGCTAAGCAAATGTCAGCCAGATTTCATTCAAAAAGAAAAATAGCCCTCTATCTTCTGTGCCAAACTTCACTTTGAATAGTAATGAACACCTGAAATTGCTGATAGCTAAACTCTTTGACTGTAAAAAAAAGAAAACACAGAAGTAGGGGGGGACTGTGTGGAGTAAGATCAGGAACAACTATTGTAATTCAGTGATGCTAAACACAATAGGGAGCAACCCTGCATTGTTAACAATGAATGACAAAATTAGATCTCCAAGTCTAGAAAATTAGTTGTATCATTTGTCCTCTCCTGAGAGCAGAGGAGAGTGTGGGATAGATGTGACAGCTGTCCTGTGTCCTGGTTGCCTGTTGGACCCCTTTACTTCAGACATGCAAAGTGTGCTAGCACATTGTGTTTGTGTTTTAGCAGATGAGTGGAAATGATGCACCAGGGTAATGGTGCCAAAAGTATGGTTAAAAAAAAAAACAAAACCAAAAAACACAAGACACACAACCTTCCTAGATAATACTTTTTAAACTGCTCTCATAACAGACATTTAAAATATATAAGAATACAGCTGTGCTTTTCTTCTTTGCTGTTCTTGCCTGAGAAGGTAATCTTTCTCAGGGACAAATGAGGGAAATATTTAATTACACCTCTGAGAAAGGCAGAAGAGACAAACAATGAGCTTTCTACTCTGTGTGTGTGAATACTTTAAGGGGGTAAAAAAGTAATCTCAGTTTCCCCAGTTATTCATTGAGTGTCTACAGCTTGGTTAACTGAACTCCAAGAGCCTATCAGACATCAGGGGATACTGTTTGGGTTTGTTCCAATCAACTTTCCCAATGGCTCAAAATTGTTACTGTTTATTAATGGAAGAAAGTCAAGGCAGGTGAAGAAAATCAATCTGTGATCTAACAGAGGTGGAGGGGAACCCAAACCTGTGACTGCTAGTTCTTGATTTACTATTAACTATTCATCAGAAGTATTCTAACAGTCTTTCTGCCTCATTCAGAATGGCTTTTGTGATATATGGGGTGTCCAGAGAAGGTTCAAAAATAGTTGTAAAAATAAAGACCACTTTCTTCCAGCTAATTGCATAGTCTAGGTTATAACTGTATCTGGGAATATTTTAGTGAGGCAAATGCATATTTTTCAACTGCCACGTCCAGTTGTATTGCTAGTCATGTCTGAGGAAGAGATAAAAGCTATGTTTTGAAAATGTTTTTATGGAAAGCCTATGGGTTAGACTGCAGTCACTGCTCAGATTAAATTGCAGTTGTTTGTGCCCATATGCCTTTGAGCACCCATGCCAATGTTGAATTCAGCCTAATGGGATGAATTTGACATAGTGAGGACTTGAGGACTGATGTGTTTTCAGAGCTGTTCTGCTTTAACTGTCAAATTCCTATCAGTATCAATGGGTGAGCAATTAAAACCAACACTTCTTGATTTGAAATTCAGTTCCTAGGTGTCATGGTAGGTTTACTACATGCCATACCAAAAGGTTATATCCAGGGCGTGATGTCCATCTGTAATCATCCAGAAATACAGATGGGATTTCTTCACAGCTGCAATAACATTACTGTAAAATGTAATGTGTGGGACCACTCATATCAGCTCCATAGATCATAGATAGTCCCTGGAATGGGATGCCAGATCAGATTCTAATCCTGTCCCTTTAGGTATGAGTGTGTTCAGACTTCCAGAAATCTTCCCCTGGGGAAGTCTTGGGGAGAGGCAGAGTGAAAAATAAGCCTCAAGTCACTTGGTCCTTTCCTCTTTAATCCTATCACCCTTATTACTAAGCCTGTCTCAGGAGAGTTGTTGGGTACTGTGTCCTTGTACTCTTCTTTCTTTGTGAATCAGCTTTGCTCCATCTTCTGAAAGCTCTGTGACTTGCCTGTCTAGTTTTGGCAATTCCCTACCATCTCAGGTGTGATTACTGTAAAAACAAGTTCAGGAGAAACTCGCTTAATAGGCTTTTGTTTCTATTTGATGTTTAATTTGTTCTATACAGGAAAAAACAAAACAAAACAAAACTTAAATCTGATTGTAAATAACTTTTGCTCCCTACTGGTTTTTAGACAAATAGTGTTTTAATATATTATGGAAAAAAGTCACAGGGAAGAAAAATTGCAATTTTCCATTGTGTTTGAAAATATTTTGCACAGTTTGTAGAGAAGTGACATAAGATAACAGAAGCTGAGTACCAAGGCCAGTGAAAATGTCTGAACTTGTTTAAACTTCCAGTGCTGGAAGGTCAGGCTGTAAAACAAACACGTGCTTCTCTGTTAGGTCATTCCACAGGATTCCATGCACTGATTTTCTTTAAAATGCCTCTGACCGATGTGACATCTGTTAAATCTGCTTCCTAAGGGTCAAGTTGACATCCATCTCCCAAGTGTTGTGTAACAGGATTTCCTGAATTCTGGACTGGATGAAATATTTCTGGATTGTGAGAAAACACATTTTTGCATCTTAAAATTAAGGTGGAATTCTAGACTGGATGCACAGATAAAGCGTTTCCATAAGTTAGTGGGCTTTACACGTATGTTACTTAGAGCGAAATGTAGTCTTTGTTTGGAAGTGTCTAAAACCAAAGTAGAGAGCTAGGAAACACAGAATTAAAAGCCCAAAGAGCAAAAAGGGGAATGACATGGCAATTCTCTTCCTTCGCAATCCTAAGTCAATACCATTTTGCACAGATTCATTCACTTTGGTTGTCTGTATTTGACAGTTTTGAGGTTTTCTGCCTAGCTGCTCCCCCACAACCAGCCATTCATCTCTGTCTCCCCTGCTTTCCCTTCAGTGCAGTTTGGTTTCTCCGAGCTGGCCAGCAAAGCCGTTTGGGACCTCTTGTCAAGTCCTGGCACAAATGACCTTTGCAATGAGCCCTTTGCCTGGCAGGAGTGAACTCATCATGGGATTCCCAACGCCATCCAGTTTCAAGAATAACTTGCAGTGTGAATCCAAACTTGGATGTGGCCTTGGCTTCTTTCTCATGAATGACATCTGATTAATTTTACATACATGTTAGAAAGTACCAATCTTTCATTGTCTAGAATCTGATGTACTTAACAGGTTGGAGAATTAAGACAATGCCAGCTACATCTGCTTCTCTTAGCCATGTAAAAGATATGTAACTCTCCAATATAAGCATAGGCATGTCTATGTGGAAAATATGTTCTAAATCTCTGCTGAGGAAGTAGCAGTGCCCAGAAGTTTAAGGAAAGATCCTTTTACCTTAAGCAGTTCTAATCAAAACCATTCAAAGCACCCAAAAGAAACATTATTCAATTCATATAACTTTTACCTGAGCATTGGCAAGCATCCACAGACCTGTCCTGAAGCCCCACTGTGAATAGCTTTTGAATCTGGGAAGCAGTATGTGTCAAAGTGGTGTTTGGATCTACAATGACAACACATGTTCAGTGGTGTAAGAGCAGAGCTTGAAAGGATGAGCAACGTAATACTTGGTTTTCCTTGCACCAGACATGTGGGAAGATATTTTGTTTAAATTTACCAGTGACAGAGAGGAAATGTTGCTGAGATTCTTGGAAGCTTCTGCCTGGGACTTGAAAGGGTGACGTTCTCTGGTAGACAAAAAGCAGATACATCAGCAAGCTCTAAAGGAATTAAATCATCTTGGCTGGGATGAACTAAGGTTTACAGTGCAGATTCATCTCTGCTCGATGTACTCCCGGGGAACCGAGCTGAGCACATTCCTTGGCAAGCGCAGTGTAGCATCTCGGTGCACAGACCAACAGGCACATAGGGCCAGTCTTGCACTTTTCACCTGTCTGCCCAAGGTTAAAGTGCATGTCATTCCAGAGCTTACCCATCTCGGGCAGCATAATCATTCTGGGCTGGATTCCAACAGTTTCTCCTCCTTCCTGTGTTAAACCACTACTTAGCTTCACTGTCCCTTCCTTTTACTCCCAGCAGTGGCCCACTTACATGAACTGTTGTGTGACTAAGTTTAAAAAATCCTTTCTGCAGGCAGGAAGACATTTGTGATTATCTCTGACTTGGGGATATTGCTTCAGCTTTTTAGTAGGTCTTGAGAAATCAGGCTGGAATTTCCAAATGTTTGTTGGATGAAGAGTGATGGTCGATGGGGTTACTGAGGACAAAGATTGCTGCACCAGGGAGCAGATGAGGACCTAAAGGTTAAATACCCACTGGCTGTAGAAGACCAATATTGAAGTCCCAACAGCTGTATAGTATGCCATCTTTCATAAGACTATTGTACAAAACAAACCGCTTTCACAGCAGGGCATCTCAGACTGCATTCTTTACTGGCAGTTGTTTCTGAGCGGCCTCTTGGCTCCCTCTCCCCTGCGGAGGACAGGCTGAGGATGCTTTACACCCTCACCTGAATGTGAGAGGTACTTCTGTTGCCAGGGTCTCTGAACAATACATTATGCTTCTGAAGGTGACATGAAACACTAATGCTTTTGACCCAGAGACTAAAATGGTCACACTGGACTATTTGCCATACCACTTTTACAGCCCTTCTATAAGCAACCTGCTGGTATGAATTAAACTGTTAGTTTTATTAGAGGTCCTCCTTTTCAAGGGTTTAGGATTTTTCCCTGAAAGGACTGTTTCGATGATATTGTTCCTCCTGCTTTAACTCTGTCCAAGAATTAAGACATGGAAAGTTACAGCAAATATATTCTGATTTTTCTCCAAACTATCTGAGTGTGAAATGTCTGCCACAGGGAACGAGCAGCATGTGGTGTCTGGTCAGGGCACTGGACTGAATGCTTCAGACAGGGGAAAGATTATTCCAAAGCAACATTTAATCTTCACAATCCCTAGACTTCTGGGAAACTTAAATTTAAAATCCCTCTGTTGCAACCAGCTCCTGTGCCACTTCAGAGCGGGGTCATCCCAGTTCTTGCATATCTAAAGTTCTTGTGATTTGACACAGTTTACAATATAAACCAGAACAAAATACAGTTTGTGTCTTGGTGCCTTTTACAATTTGAAGATGGTAGCTTTGAATTTAATTGCTTCTGTGAATATTGCAAAGCTTGGTATTATCAATTTGGAAGATTGGATGCTGAAGCCTTTAAAAAAGAGCTGATTGTTCAGTAGGCTGCTGAGACCAACTACATTAAGGTCTTACTCACAAAGAAAATATTAATCAGCTTTCTAAGGCTACAGACTCATCACAGCTAGCTACTGCCTGATTACCTCCTTACCAGATTTGGAGCAAACCTCGAGGTGCCACAGGAGGATTGTCTCTGAGGAACTTGGATGGCTCCTGCATGGCATGCTGGAGCAGACAGCACACCTTCAGCATGTCATCTGCTCTCTGGCTGTCTGAGAGACCCACTGCCATCTGCCCCCAGCCAGGGAAATGCACAGGGGAAACTAAGTCCTGCACATGACCAAGTCGGGCAGTTCCAAAACACTGCACTCCTCATCCCTGAAAAGCATTTCCTTTTAAAATCAGTCGGCAGAAGTCGTTGGGAGGGAGAGAGTGCATGAGCAAGCAAGCAAGCGAGCACACTCATCAGAGATGGTACATAGAGATTAACTACTTGAAAAGAAAACAGTAGTGAGTAATGTCTTGATTTGCAGAGATGCAGAGCCTTACCACACACAAGACTTAGATTAACCTCCACAGTGACAATAATGACTATGTTCCTGTTATGTATTATAGATTTTACTTTGGATTATTAATTTTGTATAATGACTTCCTTTGTTGGTTGTCAAAGGCTGAATTAATTGCCCTCTAGCATCACAATGGCATCAGTATCTCAATACTGAGTTAATACTATTTTTAGAAATAACTAGTTGGATCAGATTAGCTTGTGGCTGTTGTCCAACCATACCTTAGGGTTTTAGATACTGTTCCTCATCTCTCTAGTCTTTGTCTATCTAGCACTAACACAGTCCCCAGTAGACTGCAAGTTCCTAGGATATTTCAATCTGGGGTTGAATTTTCTGTTTAGCAAGGCTGTTTAGGTACTGTCACACTCTGAAGGTAGTGTGAGTTTATCAGTGCTCCCTCAGCCTCACATTGAAACAGCTTTTTCAAATACAAGGGCCTTTCCAGACTAAAACCAGGTACAGCCCAAATATTTATTTTTTAAGTCTATTTTATTGTATAAGTCTATGTTGCTCTAATTACAGCTGAACAACATATTTTACCATCTGCTGGCAGTCCTCTTGCAAATTGCTAGAAAAGCTCACTTCATTCAGAATCTTGCCATCCAAAGTTTAGTCTAAAAGAAATTTATTTGGAAACAAATGTTTCCAGATGCTTTCCTGAAATGAAGCACCAGCTTTGTTTAAAAACAAATAAATAGCTGAAATGACTGAATGAATTCTGGCTTGTGGCTAGTTCATGCCATGATGTTTCCTTCCTCTTCCAAACACCAGCAGAAGTAAACCAAGTGCACATCCAAGTGTTTATGTTGGCACTTCAGGCTTGGAAAGGCCTGTGAGCAAGGTAGCTGGGGATGACTGGAGTGAGCTAGTAGAGAAAGGCTTGGCAAAACATGCACATCATCAGCTCGGCAAATCCCAAAGGGATGCCCAACTTCCGCCCCCACTGACTGGAGGGAAGGTATCAGGCTGTAAAATATCCTGTTCTGCCTTTAGTTTATGCTAATGATTATAAGATAGTCACCTACATTATTTAAAAAAGGAAAAAGCTTCTCCTTTTTAATGTGCATTCTGAGCACTTCTGGCTCCCTGTGAACTGACAAGACCAGATAACCACAATTGACTGTGGCCAAGAAAATGCCTTCTTCCAAAAGTGTGTGTTCTTCCTCGTAGTGGCTACCTCAGCTTCCCTGAAAGGAAGAGATCTGAAGCTTATTAGCCAGACATGTTTCTGAAGAAGTTGCTAGACCTAATGGCAGTTTTAAGAGTACTTCCCACAGTGGACCTTGCTTTATGCATTAGTGAAATTGCACATACAATTTGCAATGATGCAATAAAATTCATTAAAAGCTCTTCTTAATTTTTCACATGACTGGATACTTTCTCACATTGGGCAGATAACTTGGCATGACTGAAGATTGGTAAAGCCTTTCTTCTTTCCTCTCCCACGTTCCTTCTCTCACCTCTGCCCCCTGCATGCAGAGTACTTGGATCTGCTTTCCCCTTCTGTGGAAGAAAAGGGAGAAGTTTTAGCCTATAAATTTTGCTGAATGTAAAACGAAAGTCATCCATGTGTGAAGAGCAGCCATATGATATGTAAATCACAAAATCACAGACCATGCAGGGCAGCCTGAATTTGTTGTGACTTTGGTGCTGGGAGGAGATTTCAGTAGCTGGGAGGAGAAGAGCAGATAATAATCACTCCCAAAAGGAATCTATGTTACCTGTTTTGTCCGGGGGACAGAGACGGTAGCCAAAATGCACTAGAAGAGCAGGGGGCAGGCAGGAGTGGGTTAAAGATTGTAGGCACAACCTGGCCAAGTCAAGGTTTTAATAGTCTGTGTTACTGAGGTTCATGGAAGTGGAAGTTCTAGAGCTAATGTGGCAATACCGTGACTGCCCCATTTTCCTATTCTTTTTACATAGACTGTAGCTTAGTATTGTAGCATTATAAAGTGTTTGTGTTTTTATGTGGGTAAGGGCTGGCTCAAGAAACATTTCACATGTGAATGGCTGATTGCACACTTCAGCAGGGGATGGTGTGGCAATCCAAGAAAGACATGTTCCCATATCTGGGTACAAATCTCTTGTGTAGGAACACTAATCTCTCTTTAGCTATCAAGGAAATTTGCATAAGCAAATGTCCATTGCAGAATTGGTTAACAAATATTTACAAATTGCAGAATGTACATTTAAGGCACACTTTAATAAGAGGCTTAGTCAAATTCTTAACATTTGTAAGTTGGGTCCTGACAAACTGTGTGAGTTTCCAGTGTCTGTAGCCTCACTTGTCATGAGATAACAAGGAAATTCACTGAATTTAGTTGAGTTAGTACTCTGAAAACAAGCACCAATAAGTGTTCAGGCTCTTCACTTCTCTCTTTCTTCTTCCAGAAGTTTTGTAGCACTGTTTATGTTTGGAAGATAAGCAAGCCTCAACATTGCCTGTATACTGGGTAAGTGTTAGTGTCTTGGCTACTGTTTGGAAGTATTTTATTGCTGGCATCTAAGTCCCCATAAATCCCCTAATTTTCTGAAGCCTCTTTGCCCCAAGGCTCCAGCCAATGCTGAAAGCAAATGTGCACCACTTCATACTTCTGAGAAGCAGGTTATTTATTCAGGTACCCATTTCTGCAGTGACATGTATCAGATGAGCTGATTTGTTTAACATGTTTTAGACATCCAAGGTAGCTGGTAACCTAGCTGTCTGGCCACCATTAAATTTGCCCTTGGAAAGGCAGTAAAGGCTGTTATGGCAGCCTGTGGAAAAGCAAGACTACTCAGCATGCAGCCAGGCTCCACATTTTGATATCTATCTTGGAGAAGATGGGAACAGAGGCATTGTGCTTCAGGCTGCTCCAGTATTCACAGCCGGGCACTGCCTGTGTTGCTTCTACAGGACCTGCAGAAGACAGATGTGGAGAGGCAAAGGCCCCGCATGTAAAATATATTTCCACAGATCTAGTTATTCAAGTTGACAAGGCAATGACTTCCTCCAAAAAAGGGTGTTCATCTTTGTAGTGGACCTGTCAGCTCTCCTGAAAGGAAGAAACTTGGGGCTCAGTAGCCAGACATCTTTCTTAAGAAGATGCTAGAGCTAGTGGCAGTTTTAAGAGCACTTCCAGAATGAGTCCTGCTATATGAATTGAATTGCACACACAGTTGCAACAGTGGAATAAAATTCATTATCCGTCTTTCTTCATCTCCACACCACAACTGTTTCTAGAGACAGGGCCTTCTGTGTCTAAGCATGTTGGTTGTATGTGCAGAAATACTTGCATATGAAGTAGGTTGGGATCAAATGGAAGGCAGATAGCAAGACCTCTCTGAAAAAAACAGCCTGTCTGTGACTGGATTGGAACTGTCTTAAACCTCCCTGTAACTGTACTGAGCAAAGGAAATGTCTCAAAGACATTTTTCATTCAGCTTCTGATAAGATAAGAAGCTATGTTCAAAAGGATAATGTTTTCTCCTGAGTCAGCTTTTACAGAGCAAAATATTTACTACTTTTTTTTTTCTTGAAGCAGCTCAGATGGAAGGAATGAGATTTTGGCACATCTGTGGAAAAGGGTGGGGTTTCATAAAGAGGATGCTAAAATGGAAAAATTGACTCCCTTGAATTGAAATGATTCAATTATCATTTGGATATGATATAACTTGATAAATTCCTTCTGTTTTCATAACCCTGGGAATAGTAAAATTTCTCACTGTGAAGGAGAGAATTGTAAGACAGTTCCCTCAAAAGCCCAGAAAGGTCTTTACAGTAAATGTAAGCAAATCACAGCTTTGGGGTTTTAATTCTGACTTTTGTTTGAGGGGAGGAAAAAAGTCACTCGAGGTTTCTCAGCTTTCAACTCTGGAAGAAGGAATCCTTTTGTGGGTCTAAGTTTTCTAAAGCATCAGCTAAAGTAGCACTAATTAGTTCTCTCTGGTTTTATACTGACCATTAATAATAGCCTCCCTCTTCTGATCACTGCTGCCTTTGTCACTGAATATGTGTGGATGTGTAAAAAAGAAATTACAATCCCCGTCTTTGCACTACCCACCCAGGAGATGTGTCTTTCTTTCCAGTGACAGACGATGGGAGCCAAGCATGGTGAAAATGGCTATGAGGCATGTCCACAGCAGGAACCCAGCAGGAGAAGTCCAGTCTATAGAGAAGATAACACTTTTACCTCCTATGGGTTTGAGGTCAGCTGGGCAGAAGGCAGCTGGACCAAGCTGGCACTGCATACTTTTGCACTTCAGCTTCAGGGACTCCTCTAGCAGTGCTGGTTTCATCAACAGCATCTCGTGCTGGCTGCCTCCATCGTTAGTTCTTCCCACTGGGGTTTCTGAGACAGCTGCTTATGCCAAGATCAGAACAATATAAAAGACTTCAGACATAATGACAGAATGAATACTGTGTACTTCTTTATGGGCCAATAGTCTAAAGAACAATCCTTCATTACTTGATGCATAATTATTTTTCATTCTTTAAAAATGCAGCAAAATTCCAATCTTCAGACCAGGAGAATTTTGCAATTAAGAAGCTTTGAAGCGGAGTAGAAATAAGGAGACAGGGAGCACAAGCACTTCAGTACAAGCTACCTAATAAAGAACATATGGCAAATGATAAATTGGTCTAAGACTTCATGTAGCACTTGAATGCTCTAAGCATTCTCCTAAAATGTTTTCAATGGGCCAATTGAACTGTTATAGCTGGAGGTATAAGGGGTGAGAAGTTTTAGGTTTGGCCAATAGTATCTGATCAGTCCAGAAGAAAATGCAATTTCTCCTTATTCTTTGATTAATACTTTGGGTTTACCTATGTGGATTTTCTTCTACACTGCAGAAGCAGCAACAGCAGTTCTTACTCTCAGTATGTATAATAAGTACTGCTAACAATTTCTGTTGCCACTTCTGGCTTCTTTTGTTTTGTTATCTGTCTCTTTAAATCAGACACATGTTGAAAATCCCAAGCAGTAGTTGCTAACGCAGCCTATTACGCAAAATGCAAAACAAAGCTGTAAACAATACCACGGAACGAATTACTGCAAGCAGCCTTCAGTATGAGCCAACCTGCAGTCACATGTGCATGCAAATGAGATATTGTTGTGGGGTTCAATCAATGGTCCCATGTACAGTACATATCTTTACATCGTATTTATACACAATCTGTAAATGACATGAAAAATAGAAGCTAACTTTCACTTGTGTTATTTTGTCATGGAAGATATAGCTGGTGCAGTAAAGAAAAATGACAACCAGCCTCTCTGACTGTGGAAACTGGAAAAGCATACGTGATTTTTTGCTTATTAAGTGAGGCCTCTGAAATGGTAGAAGCCAAGGAAGAGCTGGCAGAGATAGTATTTCCCCTGGAGGCTCAAGGAGTACAGCTGCCATTACAACTTGGCCTTCTGACCTCAGATCTTTGCTCCTTAGCAGTAAATTTTGTGACCAATGAGTTAAAGTTATCCCATGGTGTCTCCTTGCCTTCTGAAACAGCCAGTTCAACAAACCTCTCACCTCTGGAGGGATGGAAGAGTTACATGTTTCAGAATCAAACCTCTGAAAACCCAGAGATAACTCTAGCCCATGACCAGTATTTTGAAGTCTACCCTTGCCCTTTCCCTGGAGCCAGCAGTAGCCAGTGATAACTTCCTGGCTGCATTCACTGGAATAGCTTGTAGCCATGATATTAGTGAGAAGAGAGCTGTGCTTATAAGCCCAGTGTAGATATGATAAAAAAAAGATGTAGCTGGGCCATGTTTCTGTACTGGGTGGGAGACCCCTGGTGTCTCACCTGAACAAATAGCCCTGGGTGCCTGTGAAGGGGGTCTGGCGTGGCTTCTTGCTGTGCTGCAGGGCAATGCTGGTTGTGGCAGCTGTCAGCAAACTTCTTGCCGTGGGGAAGTCATTGCAGCAAAATGGGAAATGAGTGTACATGGCGAAGACTACTATAGTTAGAAATTGCATTGCTTACTTTACCTGCTTCTCCTTTTGTATCTTCTACCCTTTGACAGCAAATGGAGGTTATAGTTGTGTTTTGAAGTGCTCCATGTGTATCACCTGTAACTCACTAGCCAAGAGCAATGACAGTCCTGGGCCATATCCTGAAGCCTTGTTTTATTCCAGAGCAGTTACAGAAAGCAAAACCATGGGAGAGGTGTCTCTCTTTCTCCATCCACTATCATTTCCATTTACCCTCCCCTTGACCTAGCCCATTCATCTAATCTATTCACAAGCGACATGCTGACAATGTCTTCTTGATGGCTCGATGTGTTGCACTTCAAGCACAAGCAATGGCACACCTTTTTTTAGGTAGCCCAAAATGAACAGTTTTCTAGGCCTAGGCATTGGGCCTCTGCTGTGCTCTGACCTGCTGAACCCTTGTGGCCATCCGGGGCCCTCAGTGGCCTTATTACTCAGGATGTGAATATTCTGGAAATACCTCATCCCTCGTAATCTGTACATCTGACTTGATCATCTATCCCGTTCTGTCCTCTTCACTCACCTACTCTCCCAAATCCTTTTTTGACTTCCATGTACTTTGAACTCCTGCCCCTTCCAGCAAACATCTATGTATCTACACTCTTTGTTTTTAAATGGATTGAGCAACTTCTGGATTTTTTTGTCAGCCTTAGGTCATATTTTTCCAGATAAAGTGAAGCAGATGGCAGCACTGTGGGGTTTTTAAATTTGTTTGTTTGTTCCACTTCCTGCCAAGAGTGAGACCTGGAGTGACACAGGCTGTGGGTGTAGGTCAGGTGCAAGAGGTTCTGCATGTCCCCTTGAGGTCCCAACTCACATGCAAAACTGGCAGGATAAATGTTAGCAGTGCAGTTTGTGTATGTGTCAGGTAATTCACCTGTTTTGTATTGAGTGGGTGCCTGTTTAGGGAGCTATGTTCTGTGCTCTTTGTTATAAACTCTTAAGTTAATGACACTTATCAACTTTCTTTCACCAAAAGGAAAGCATGTGACAAGCTTGGGAAGTGGTGTCAAGCCATTAGGACTGTCTGAACAAGTTCAGAGCTGGAGTTTGATCTCAGAAAGGTCTGTGTAAACCTAGCAACCTTAAAGAAAGCTCTTTTCTTTTGGGGGGAGAGGGAAGCTGTATGTATATGTGGCTCAAAGACCACAAAAACAAATCACCTGACATAAACATCTCATCACTGTCACCCTAGACAATAAAGAAGGTTTCAAGACAGTCTGGATAACTGTCATTTTCAGAGAAGCACCCCTGGGTATGACAAAGCTAGGACTTTATTTGAATTGCAATAAAATGCATCACATAAGCAAAAAAAAAAAAAAAAAAAAGTCTTTTTTATTTTCTAGTAAGTCTGAGAAAAATTCATTAATTCTTTATCCCTGCTCCCCTGAATGTTACGTGGTAATTGGGTAGGCTTCACACTGGTCTGTGTGGAAGGGAAGAAATGGAAAGAACAGCACTGGAAAGATGATTAACTGAACACTTTTCCAGAAACCTCACTCATTTTTTTAGAGAAGTGTGGGAGATGCTAATTTTAGAAGTGCTAAGAGTTATGGGAAGGCAGCAGAAAACCATGAATAAAAAATAAACCAACCGAAAAGTATTTAAAAAATAACTGACATAATGCATTAATGAATAACGTGCAAAGTATGTTTAGTTTAAGCTTAGTTCTTGTTAAGAAAGTGATTATTTTGGTGATTTGGCAGCTGATGAATTAGGAGAACTCACTTGACTAACATCCTGAGCTAAGTGGCTGGTAGGTGAGAGAGATGAGACAGGCCTGCCCTCAACTACAGAGTGACTCTGCATAGAAATAGTATTTGAAATGTATGAAGTTTTATTTGGCTGCTGTGCACAGCCATGCCTTGTTGACTGTATAAACTCAGTCGAGATGTGTGTCTACAGCTGGGTAGAATTTCAGAGGTTGTGCTCCCTATTAGCATGAGATCATTAGCTCAATTTCTGGTACATTGCTAAAAACAAATGGTCTAGTACTGAGGTGTCAAACTGATTTTCACCGGGGGCCACATCAGCCTCACGGTTGCCTTCAAAGGGCCGAATGCAATTTTAGGACTGTACATTTATACTGTATATCTAGTAGATGTCACGTTAGGTACCTAAGAACGGGAAATGGGGCTCAGCAACACCTAGAACAGGTTACTTAAAGGTGAAAGACGTCCAGATTGTGTCTCCATGACATTTGTCAAAATGCCCTTACACAAAGCCTAAAGAATGGGTCCTCTTCTGAGGTATTGCCCATTCTAAAATAGCATCTTCTAATTTGACAGAGCTGCTTTCTGTTCTACCTGCATTTTTCCTGCTAACTGACAGTCAGCAGCTCTCTTGCAAACCACTGACTACCAAACTCTAACCAGCTCCATGTGGCAAATCTGCAAAACTAGCGATGGTGCACAAGTTCTTCTGAGGCCACCACTCAGTCTGCAGCACCTCGTGACAGGTGGTTGGGCAGAAGGACCTGGCTCTTGGACAGCAGAGGCCTGGCAGCAAGAATAAAGAGTGCTGCTTACAAACTTTGTTGTCTCAAAATTACAGTATCCCAGAGCATTATTTTAAGAGTCACTTTTCAACACTTTGTCACTTCTGGCTTTGGTACTTCTGGTCTCCATTACCAAGCCTGGTGTTTTGGGTTTGTTTCTTTTTAAGGAATATAGAGAGAATGTACCTGCAGTGCCAAGCACTAAGAAGGCTCAGAATATGATTGGGGAGAGCCCAGCACATGTGCATCCATGCATAACTCCCAAATGTAAAAACGATGTACTGGACGGTGTGCATAAAATACCAGACCACCCTCCAGGGCTGTCAGTGTGGTTCCAAGCCTGTCAATGTCTTCAGAAACCAGAGCCATCACAAGTGCCCCATTAGTCAAGGGTTAGCTGGTCCCACAGCTGTCACTGAGAGTGCCCTGTCCTGGGCTCCCTCTACAAAGCATTTACTTGCCAACATGAGTGTTTCGTGGAGAAGGGGACAGTGGTGTGGCAGAACCATCTGCTTAGTTTCAAAGGACCGAGTGAGGGCCAGAAAGTAATTACAAGCATGTTATGGGGAAGACCTAGCACAGGGCCATTTTGCAAACCCCTTAAGAGAGAGTGGACCAAGCTGTGCTTATAACTACACTGAAACAAACTGTGAAGAGCTTGACCTTTAGTGATGACAGTCTGAGGTTACACTGTCTGAAAAAGGTAAATGTAACTTCAATTTCTACAATACTGTGTGATCACATTGAAGATATCCTTTTCTTTATGTGTACATAAAGCTATACAAAACCTTCACAACAAAAATCGAATGTACAAACTTACACTATATATCTGTGGAAATTAAAGCCTGGATATTCAAAGCCGGATGTCAAAAATCAGGATCATAAAACAGAAGCTAGATTTTAAAAAATGCTGAGCCACTCACTGAAGTCAGTGGGCATGTTTAGTATTTCTGTTTCCTCAAGCACACACCTCTGATTTATATACTAAAAGACATTTTCTTCAGTTTTGACCTAAATCTCAATGTTTTCAGAGGGAATGTGCTTGTTCAGTGACACTTATAATTCTAATCCTATAGCTCATACACCTCTTGAAGCTATGGAAAACATGGAATAATAATGCAAACCACAAAATACTGAAGTTTGACTTTTCTCGCAGGTGTCATTCTCACAAAAGAAGTTTAAAAAAACCCCAAAAAAATAGCTACTGAGTAATTGTTTTGCTAAAGATTTACTTCTCGTTTTCTTGTTTCTTTGGGAAGGACCTTCCTTTCAAAAGCCTAAACATTTTGCTTTTTTATGAAAACGTGTATGTAAGTTTCAAAGACATTTAATTTTAAGAGCTCTAAAATAGTATTATCTGAGTTTTGCTGAGTTCTTCATATTCTCTTATCCATGTGTGCCCATTTGCCTGATCTCTATAAAAGACAAGAGAAGCGCACTTTTATGCTGCACACAAGTGTTCAGGTGCATAAGTGTTTCTACTATCCCACATAAAATACACAATCTGGTTCTTTTACACAACCTCCTTGGTTTTTATTGCTTGAGAGACTCAACTGAAGACAGTAGACACTATTTTGTTTTGAGTTGCTATAAATTTTGACATTTGTCTAAAGGGATAATTCATGTAGCGCTGTAGGACTGTTGTTTGAATTCCAGCAGGAAAAATGTCCTGTTTTGAAAGAAAGGCTTGTTTAAAATCACAAATCTCATATGAGAAGCTAGATAATAAAGCCAAAAAAGGGAACGAAAACAATTCTTACAAGGCGGACCTTTAAGCTTTGAATTGCGTGATGTATGAGCTGTCATAAATCCAAAGTTCACCATGTGCAGAGAAGTGTTTTGCAAAATCCCAAAGTTAGGGCTTTCTTGGCAGGACGTATTTCCTGAGCAGCATTTTGAAAAATTTCATTGCTTACAATTGTAAAAAGCTTTCAAAATGGTGCCTTCCTGCAGTAGAAATAGAAATATCATGTTAAGGCCTGTTTTCAACATTTTGTTTGTGCTGTCTTTGCCATTTCTAAAGCTGATAAAGGCATGTATCCTTTTGGTTCAGTTGCAATATGTGAACTTCTTAAAAATTTTAGTGTATCAAAATTAGTGAGAATTTAGGAGGTAGAAAACAGCATCTGAAACTTTTAGTGGAATGCGTGCTAGATCCATTGCTAGAGAGGTGGATCACGAGTGCTAGTTATTCAGTATAGCAGGCTAATGTGAGTGGTGACTGACTTACAGTGCTATGAGAAACAGTTTTAGATATTAAGGCTCTGTGTCAAAATGTACTGAAGACACCTTCTGGTTTTGCTGATACCAATTATTTGTATGTTAGATTCAGCCTGAGCCAAGAAGAGAAGTACCAAGCACTAAGAATATTGTGAACCAAATCCTGTGTCTTAAATCAACTTTTGATTAGAGAATTGCTATAACAGGTTCCAAAACATTAATGACAAACACCTTTAGTCTGATCATGCTTTTTTGGAACTCCTTATGGCAGTTTCCCAAATAGGGGAGGGTTGTGGGAGAGAAGGACTGAACTTGAGACGTATCAGTCCACCCCAAACCTGCACTTAGATGCAGCCTGGCCAGACCTGGTCTCTGAAGATGATTAACCTATGCTTCCCTTCACCTGCCACAAGTCTCACTGGTTCACAACCAACAGTATGCAAATAAGAGATGTGAGATGAGATGCTACAAAGAGAGAAGGCTCATCTGATGCCTTTTTAAAAGCAGTGGAAGAGGAGTGATAACATAGGAAGAGGAGGAAGACCTGGTGATGAAGAAGTGCTGCCAACCTACTGCTTCTCCATCACTACTTTCTCTGTGTATGCTGTGTGAGATACTGAGGGTGTCCTATAGCTTCATGGTAGCTTAGCATTTGCAAAGATAAAGGTCTGCAGCAAAAGCTATCTGATGCCTCTCTGGCAAACAGAAGGTGGACTTGGCTTGAGCAACATGTCTTGTGGAACCCTGCACTCTGAGACGCACATGGTCTTTCCACTGGATTAAGAAGATTTATGTATTCCAGTTCTCCAGTAAGTGCAAAGCTGGTTGTTAAGAAATGGGGATACAACTGTAGTGAGTGCAAGCTAGCACAGTGTGTGGCTTACTTTTGTTCCTAGCTTTGTGCAAATTCTTTAGTATACTATGGGATTAAAAATGACGTAATGAGCAATAATCTCATGGTTGTGTGAGCGGTTGTTCCCTGTAATCCTAGGGAATACTAGATCAAGCTCTGTCTCAAAAATAATTAAGCCTTTTGCATTCGCTCCTCCCAGTAGTGTGACTTTTTCAGATCCTCTCTGCTCAGCTGGTTAGAAACCTTATTTCTCAGCTGAGATGTAGTTACAACTCATTTACACCTACTCTGAATAGAACATCTAGGGAAAATCCAGGACACAGGGTATATTCAGTGCCTGAGATGGAATGTAATTGCACTGATGGAGCTGCCAAAGACCTCTGCTCAATGGATGGAGGCGTGCGGAGAAGGGTGGTGGCCTTGCAGTTGTGAAAGATATTTGTCCATATTATCAAAGCACAAATCTGTAGCTCAGCTGGTCCCAGTGGATGGTGAGGGTAGGAAAGATTCTTGTCTGCTAAACCAAACTTACAAAACTTCCAAACATCTTTTGCCTCTTGAGTTCAAGTAACAATAGGCTTCATTTTCTCAGCCTCAGCTCTGTTCACTGAAATGAGAAGTATTGGTTCCCAGGGGGGAGATCTGAAGCTAAGTAAAACAAGCTGTGTGCAGTTACTGCTCTCTGAAAAGCAGGACAAGCTGGACCAGTATAAATGGTAAGGTTCAGTTCTTGATAAGATTTTTTTTCAGAGCAGCACTGTAGGACAAATCCCACAGTCCTAATTCAGTCAAACATCTCTAAGTCACATTCTGACCAAAAAAAGACTGAAGAACTTGTTTGGGAACTACAGTTGCTTCTTCAATTCCTTTTTCAAAAAATTGCTCTAAAACATAGCATTTTTCTATTGCATCTCATTTCTCCATAATGTTACTGGTTGCCAGAGGGTGCTTGTCTGAGGATAAATAGCATATATAATAGCAAGTCAGTGGTGTGTGAGGATCAAGCAACACTCCGCACACACCCATGTTTCTCCCTGCATTTGCATGGTCTTCCATGTTTGTGAGTTTTGTACCTCTTCCACCGTTCCTGCTCCAGCTCCCTGCCCTGTGTGTAAAGACCAAGAACATCCACTTAAACCTGTTTAGGAGAATAAGTCTTGGCTCACTGTCCTCTTTATGAAGCCGTGCACATTTCATAAAAGGACAGGTTCTCTGATATCCTGTGCTTGCAGTGGTTTCCCAGCCTCTCCCCGATCTCTTTTGTACTGCCATCAATATGATGACCAGCTTCACTGTACTTCAAGTGCTCGTGCAGCACTAAGAGAGGGCAGCAGACGAGCTTCCAGGTGGAGTGGCCTTGTGTGTGCCCAGGGCAGTCATCACCAACTGGGCAAATAGTGCTGTCAAGGACACAGGAGCCAGAAGATGGGACAGATCCCACTCTGAAAAGTATGGATGGCATTGCAAGGCTGAAAGATGTTTGGGGAGGTGAGTGCAGCAAGGGGATTGTCACCCACAGTAGCTTACGCTTGTGCACATGATGGGGACATTCTGTAGTGACATCAAATATGCTCTTTACCATTTTTCAGGATGGTTCCCAATCTCTGTGTCCTGCTGTTTCTCTCTCTTCCCTCTGGGCAGGCAAGACAGCAGCAGCAGCTCCCTGTGTCTCTTTATAAGTGGCATCTAGGCCAGGAAGCAGACTGTGTCTTTCACAGAGGTAAATATACTTGTTCTTCTCATACTACCTGTCTCTGCAGGTATCATTTCAGGACTTTCAGACTGTCTGTGAGCTGGGATCCATCTGAGACACTGTCTGTACTCAGCATGCCACTGCGGTGGAGCTGCCCATTTTGGACATTTGCAGAGTGCCCTCTACCCTGCTGCCAACCTCACTTCATTCTCAGAGAGACTGTTAGCACTGGTGAGGCTTTCAGACTTGGAGTGTGAGGTTTAAATCCAGCTGAAAGGTGTTCTTACTCTTCCCTACTTCTGACCCATTCTTCACTATCCTTAGTGTCAATGAGGATGGGTTTTATTCTACATTGTCTGGAATGGCTGGATTTTAAAACAAACAGGGCTGTTTTACTGTGTCTTTAGGCTCTGTGATTTTAATAATTGCTGCCTAACATCCTCATACTTTTGAGGGGGAAAAAAAAAGGTGGAGTGGGGTACTCCTTGAAGTACTCTAAGTGCTGTTAGTGTTTGAAGTTAAATCACACAACTCTACAATTCTCAAAACACACATCTGTGTTTACTGAGTATCTTACGTATTTAGTACAGTTTTTAAAAACCCTCTTCTTCCAGTCAGGCTGCCAGGGATAATTTCAACACAGATTCAGAATCTTAGATGAAAATACTGTTGATGAATAATGCCGCTCGCAAAGCCTGTGATGGATAGCAAGTTAAACTGAGTAGTTGGACTAAACTTTGTTTCGTTCAGAGGTTTCTACACTACTTACTGCTTTGTTGCTTAGTTATATATATATATATATATATATATATATATATATATAAATGACAAAAAAACCCCAACTTGTTAGTATAGTTATTAGGCTTTTGAAAATAAATGAAGTAAACTCTGAACATGCAGTAAGTGTTGTCTCACGTGAAACAAACACTGACACAATAACCTAACAGCTTATTCTGTATTCAAATCACAGCACACATTCACACAAAACCTTGCTGCAGCTTACTGGAGCAGCAGCTTACAAGCGGATGGAATATTTTATAAGAGGGATCTAGAGAAAATGAGACAAAGAGTACATGACCTTGCAGTGGTTAGTGATAACTGTCCCACGCAGCTCCATGCTGAGCTTCAAAGCAAATAGCTAAGCCCTTCCAGCAAAAAGAAGCATGATAGCTGAGCAAGTACGTGCCTTGGAGCCCACTGTTCCAGTTACAGCAGGCATCCTTATGCTGTATTATTTTATTGTGAGGCTTAGAGTTGTGTGTTTGTTTCTAAGAGCTGCAGTAATTGTGGTTGCAGAAATATTTGGTCATTTTTATTAATAAGTGCAATAAGTATTTAATCTATACCATTCATCTCTAGCTCTCTCCAGCAAAGAGGGTTGAGGGACATCACCCCCCAACCTTCTGATCTGGGTTAAAACACTTCCCTGTATCAGGAGAGGTGAAGCCTCACAACTCTTCTAACAGAGAACCTGGTTTTCTCATGTGAGAGACGTTATTGAACTACTGAATTATTACTTTAAAAGGAACTGGGAACATCACCATCACTCCCACAATGTTCTCTTCTGCCTCTAACTATGCTTAGTCTAAATGAACCATGAGAGGGAGGGACATGAGTGTGGTAGGTATGAGGCTCCTACTCCTACATTCATACAGTCCTAAAATTACATTCAGTCCTTTGAAGGCAATTGCCAGGCTGATCTGGCCCCCAGTGAAAATGGGTTTGACACCCCTGCTTATGAGGCCTTGGTGTGATGTGAGTGTGAGCAAGGTGTTAGTTAGCTGGTGATATCAGGCACTGGAATGAGGCAGCTGAGGTGTTTTTCATTGCTAAATTAATTACCTTGTGTCAGCTGGGCTGGTAACTAATTACCTCTGACATATGGGGTAAAAGGCATGACCTTTATCTCTGCCAAGGGGGAAATGCCCACTGCTAAGGCACAACTGAGAATAAATTTCACCGACCATCTTTCCTCTCATATTTTCAACGGGTTATCCTGAAGTTACAGATGAACACTGGAATGAGTATTATTTGCATGTAGCCTTGTAAAAATTGACCTCTTGTACAAGCTACTCTTCTCCAATGTTAAGGAATTTATTCATGTTAAGGATTTAGGATCTTTTTAAAAATTCTTGCCGATATGGTATATACTGTCTATGAATCCAGACCTACAGAATATACTCGTGCTAAAATCAGGACAGTTATCTTTTTATTCCCCATCATTTAAATAGCAATTTCATGTATCACAACAGATCTCAGCTTCCTCTGCTCTCTTCTGTAATCAAAAAGGCTACAGCTTCCCCCATGCTGCTGCCTGAGTTGCAGCAGTGATTTGTGAGGCTGGGCCATGAACCATATTGTAAATTGATTTCAAAAAAAAGCAAGGAAGTGAGGTGCAGAAGAGCAGAAAACCACCCAGCAAGACCCACTATTATTTTGCCTCCTGGAACTACAGAGTTGCGTACTCCTATACAAAGTGAATATCCCGTGGGCAGTGACTTTTTACAAGCACCCCAGACTTACTTTGCATAGAGCACGAGAAGAAACCAGGCATACAAGGAGTGAGGCAACAAAGAATTAGAGAGAAAGTCACAAAATCTGAAATGAAGTGTCATTGTGGAAAAAATTATCAAAGCGTGCACCCAGGGAAGATAGATGTAGACTGCCTAAAACAGCCGTGCAGACTTGATGCAGTTTTTGCTTGTTCTATGTTGCAATTGTTCTCATTGTTCATGCTTTGTAAATCCATAGCTTGCTCTAACTTGTAGTGGTGTGAACTTGATGAACTGCTGCTTTTCTCATTTGATATTTATCTTAGTAGTTTAAACTTAGTTGTTGTTGGTTTGGTGTTTATTTGTTTGTTTTTCTCAATAAAACACAACTGAAAAGCAACATTCCAGAATTTCCTACAATACAAATTTAATCCCATATATTTAAGGATCAGAATGGAATAATGAACACAGAAAATACATCTGAAGAGATAAAAAGGACTAGGTAAATTGCTTCCTATAGAAATAATTTTGGAAAACCCTGTGGAATGTGATAGAAAACTGAGGTGCAGCAGTGGGTTTGTAACCATCAAAGGAGCATAGTTCAGAGCATAGTTCAAAAAGCTTAGATGCATTCTGGTGGATTTTTTTTAATGGGAAATTTGCAGGTTCCTTCCTCTCAGTGCTGTGGTCTCTTCTGCTTTCTCCTTGTCAGCTGTTGAAGGACTGGCTCCCATTCCCAGATCTCTGAATGTGTTTGATTTGGGTCCCTGCTCCACTTTCCCAGCTGTTACTCAAACACTGTTTTGAGGTTTGGAGTTTCTTCTCTGTCTCACTTGTTGAGCCCACAAAGACCTCCAAGAAAACTCAGAGATTTGCCGAAGCATACAGGGTCAGAGGGGAGTCTCCAAAACCATGGCCTTGCTTGCAGAAACAGCAAGCTTGGCAACTGCAGCCTGGTAGTCCTGGGAAGCAAAGTCATTTGTTTATCTGGAGAATCAAGAGCAGCACCATTAATCTTTTTTTACATGGGTAGAACTTGCAGCTTGTCTTGCTTGTGTCAATGGCTCCATCTCTGCAGCGTCTGAATAGCTCAGCCTGAAAAATCCCAGGCACAGCATTACACTTGCTGTTGAACAGTCCCCTCATTTCTCTCACATCCTGTAATTGCTTGTGTCCCTGCCAGAAGGTTGAATGTTTATTGGACCAAACAAAATGGAGAAAAACAGGAAGAAGATTTCAGTGATGTTCTGCAGTAGCACTTCTGATCTGTTAAACATCCAAAAACCCCAGTGGATAGGCATGCCATCTTTCAGATGACAGTCTTACAGTATGTTAGGGTTTGGAAACTTTTTAAGCTAAAGGGTAAAAATAGATGGATTCAAAACAATATTAAAATAGTCACCATTCTCTTCACATTCAGTCATAGGATTAGTTGAGAAGACATGGAGTGATGTTCAGCAGACGAACAATTGTTGGCCCTGTCCTAGGATCACACCCTGTGTTAATTATCCATAGATAATTGTGGTTATAGTAGGAGTGTGTTCCATCTGAAGATAGCTGTGCTGTCCCACCTTGGACTGAATTTTATGGATTATTTGTGGTTTGTTTTTTTTTTTTTATTGGAAAAGTGAAAACATTATACCGTTCTGCCTGCTATATTATTTAGCTGGGTTCTTGCCCAAACAGTGTCAGTCTTTTCAATCTGCTTACAGTGGTTAGTAGTTGTGTGCATCTTATCTGTCATCTCCTCACTTTTGTTTAGGTAGAAAAGACTCATAGTAAAGCTTATAACTATTAGTAAACAGGGACCTTTTAATGATTACCACTGTAGTACTATAGAAGACCACCCACTGCTGTCTCCAGAGACTCTTTTATCATCTGAGAGGTACTGTTCCTTCCTCCTTTTAGGCAATATTTTAACTTTATCCACTGCTGTTAGCTGTATTCTATTTTTTTATATATATATTTACTGACTCCTATAGAGCAATTACCCTCTTACTCATCATTTAGCTGAGTTATATATACATCCCTTCTTTTCGCCTCTAAGCAATACTGTACATCAATTTGGTACTTTTGGGTGGGCCTTTTGTGTTTTATTGCATGAGAAAACAGGCTATCCAAATATCATAGTAATTAGTGTTGCAGCATTTCTTACGTAAAAACCTGAGTCTGAGGCTCATGGGATGACATACATCTTGAAGTGTTCATAACTTAAATGCATTAAGGTATTTCCTAACTTAAAACCAAAATAAAGTTCATCTGTAGACACCACGAACTTCTACCTTCACTGTATCTAGCCAGACCATACTGAAATAATGCATAAACCCTGTTGTAGAGCCTACCAGAAAGGGAGTGAAACAAATGGAAATTCAGACCAGATTCAGTCAGGATGTGACCCCCGTTTACTTTGTTGGTTCACAAACTCTGGAGACCTGATTTAAATTGTGGCTAACAAACACTGCGTACTATTATCCATGTATAAATTGCCACATTAAAGGGCAATCTTCCCCTCCTCTTCCTCTCCTCTTCCTCTCCTCTTCCTCTCCTCTCCCCCTCCCCTCGGAAGAAAATTTACTCTATTCCAGCTGAAACCAGCACAGATTTGGATCACCCAAACCTCTGGGCTTAAATGTCAGGAAGATTCCTCCCAGCTCTGCCAGCTCAGAGCTTTGGTTTGAAAGTAAGGTCAATCTAAACTGTTCCCCTCTGCTGTCGTTGATCCTAGCTGCTTCTTCCCACATTGTCCTTCTTCCCTCATGTGCATATGTTTGTTTTCTTAGTTGTAAAACAGCTGCAACTCGGAGCTGGGCTAGAATAAACCCCTTTAATTCTTTTGCAGTATGGTTCATTGATGTGGTTCTTGATCCCAACCCATGCATGCTTGAGTTGGGAAAAGTGATAGTATAAAGCAAAGCTGGGAACTCCCTTAGGTGGCACCAACTCCACAGGACAAGGCCTGTGAACCAGTGGTCTGAATTATCACCTACCTATGGCATGCTGGTTTGTGTTCTGTCCCTGCTTTCCCCACTACTTAAGGCCAGAAGACCTTGCATGTGACAAACATCTCTGAGATGTTTGGAGGATTAAATAACTTGGCCTGAAGCAGTATTAGTTTTCTCAAACTGATTCTAGGCTTTTAAAATTGACTTGGGCCTAAAGACTCCCAAAATAAGGCTCTAAATTTTGAAAGTGTAGCATGTTTGACAGTGATTGTATTGCCATAGATTTACATTCACTTCCAGAAGCCTGGACATGATTGAAAAAACCCTACATTTCCTGATCATTTAAGCTTTCATGGACGATTTACTGTCAATGATTCCCCCTTATTTCTCAAATTGTTTAAAGGGACGAAAGAGAAGTAGAAAAAGTTTCCTGCATGAGCTTTTAAACACAGAAATATCTCAAAGTGGATTAGCATAATGTATTCAAGATTTCAGAGAAATACAAAGATTTTGTCATGCCATGCAGAAGAGTTAACACCTTTAATCCAACTCTGAAAAGTAGGCTTTCTTAAATGCTGTCTACTGATGCCAAAAACATCCACCTTTAAAAGTGAACTTTGCCATCTGTAATAAAAATAGTTATCGGAGTCACCCCAGCACTCTCCTTGTTCCCATGCTCCTGCTTCTTACTGCATCTAAGCCAAATAAAGTCATTAATGAGGATTAAACCTAAGTCAAGTTCAAACCTCAGTTGTTTCTTCTTAACAATGCGTGGTTGGATTAATTTGCAAGACTATTGTCTCTTTTTCATCCTTATTACACTGTTTATCAGCTGATTGAGCTGTGCTTCTACTTGTGGGCAGAGTTCGAGCGTGGAAAACATAATCCTCAAGGTGCTTGAGAAATTTAAGATTGCAAGATCATTCCTGTTTTCCACACAAACCCTGCTATAAAACTCATGATCAAGAGTCTGGAAGGATTTACTTTTGATAATGAAATAATTTTTTTTTCAAATAATGAAAAAGATAATTAGTGTTTTGTTCAGCAGAAAAAAGATCTAGCTGACTTACCAAGTACTAGAACAAGCTGTTTACACTTGCAGATGAAGGGAATATGTAGTTCACGTCTTGCATTTCTATCTGCTGCCTTCACCTCGGTGAAAGGCAGGTTTCAGATTAAAAAGTAGTCCAATGTTCAGTCTTCTAGTTTCTGGAGTGGACAGTTCAGTGATGTCTTGCTGAGAGGAGCAGGCATTAATAAAAAATAAGGACGTGCCTTAAATGTCTGATTTGTGTTTTCTCATTTTATCATATTTGTTAACGTTTTTGTTATAAATGTAAGCACATCCTAAAGTACAGCAATTTATAAAGTGTAAAAATGAGAGTCAAATAACTACTTCTAAGCAGTGCTGGAGCCATCTCAATGCAGGACAATAATTTACACCTTTGAAGTGCAAAAATCAGAGCCCCAAAAAAAGGAGAGAAAGTTTTTGTAAAATGTTACCTCTTTGAAATGTCTGTCCTTAGTCTTTGCTCTACATCCCCTGAAGAGCAGGAAGAGCAGAGGAGTTGGAGATTAGCTGGAGTGATCAGCAGAGGAGGAGCAGCTACGTAGGGCCGGCTGGGGCTGCCGTCCCATGACGTGACATGACAGTGCCACAGGGCTTAACACCCTCCAGCTGCGAGTGGCATGTTCCCACATGAGGGGAAGTAGCCAGCTGTCCTAGCCAGTCCTCAGCAGAAAATCAGAGAGAGACATTCATGTGTTTCTTGCTATACTTTGGAAAAGGGGCCGCTGGTAGTGTGCGTTATCTCTTCATCTTCTTCCTGTCCTTTTTTGTTGTTTCTTGAAGCATCCTTTGTACAGCTACCCAATATATCCTTTGCAAGTGAGAAAAATTAGTTCATCTGAGCACTAAACATCTTAATTTTCTCAGGTTTCTAGGAAGATGCTGGAGCCAGTAGTTATTAGTGACTCCTAACATTTTAGTTCATTTCCTGTTACTGCCAGTCAGAGATCAACAGAAAGATTACACAATGAAATAACTCATTTTGAGGGGATACAAGCTCCTATATATCTTTGCCAGACTTCAGCTGTGTCTCAGCTTCCCATGTGCAGCAGGCATTTCCATCTCAAACAAATTGCAAGCTTGTGATAAGTTATGAAATACCCGATTATTGTCAAGGGAAAAAGAATCTGTATACAATGCATAGCATGGGTCTTGGAGACACAAGATAATCTCCTCGTTGCGTGTATCTACTTCTTCCTTACTGAGGATCTTGCTAGTTTCACAAACAGAAAAAAAAGAGAGAGAGAGAGAAAGTACTGTGCCTGGATAGTTCATTATGCCATTAAAGATACTAGAATTTTTTGTGACTAACATTTTACAGATTTTATGGAAAAAACTAAGTCTTTGTCATCTCTATGGTTCTAAGAATAATTTGGTGCTTTAACTCCTTGGAAATATCTTTTCTTTGTCATCTGCTAAATTTCTCAGTCTTTCTTTATGAGAGTTATCAAAAATATTCCAAAAAATGAAACAATACAGGAAAAATGACTGGGTTTTTGGAAGGTAGCGATACATTTCTGTGGGAACCCTTGAAGCAGATGAAGTGATAGACAGAAATGTTTCCCTGTAGCTTCAGCCTGCAGAACTTGTCATTTCAGAGCATCTGGAGCATTGGCAGAAGCTCCTATGTTGTTTTTCATTTAATCCATTCATGATTCCTCCACAAATTATTCCATACTTTGGCTTCAAATGAAAATAAGCAAATCCACTATGCCCCTAGAAAAACATAAAGCTCTGTTGCTCGCCTCATGCAAGCCTCTACTCACATTCATAAAACTAAACTAATTTGCTCCAACTAAGACTGTAGCCTTTAATCTGTAGTCCACTACTAAAATGGAATATTCAGGAATTATTTCTTGCCTAAGGTTCAGATGGACTTAAGTGCAAACGTACCATAAATCTTTTTTTTCTTTTCTTTTTTTTTTTTTTTTTAAATCCAGCCAGTAGTCTCTGTCCTTCCAAGTTAGTTTTAAACTCATCTTAGGGTTGACAAGGAAGTTAGCTTTCCAGCTGGGAAGCATGTTCCATGTTCTCTTCCTAAATATTTTCCATGTTTTTTGGCGTGTCCTTTGTACCTATTTTGTCCAATTAAAAATAGCATGCAATTGTGTAATCATGCAACCTTTCTGAGGTTAGATTAGTTTCAGAAATTTCTTGCCCAAACTATGTACTGGAGGTGTGGATTTTTTAACCCAAATGAAGGTCTGATCTACAATCTTAATTTCAATATTTTGCTCTTCATAACATGCATGCTTCCCACTGCCAGTCAAGGATCCAGTAGAAAGCCATGACTTTGGAGAGAACTAGAAGCCTGCCTAAAGCAATCAGGACCGGGCTGTTTTTCCTCTAAAGTGTGTATCATTTTGTGGGACAGAGCTTAAATAATGCACATTAATACAGCTGATGCACTGGAATTAAAGAGGGAAAGCAAGAAACCGTGCTCACCATTGTTCATTGTTAATTATCATGTCTGTGTCAGTGTTATTTTGCACCTCTGCCATGGGCTTATTTAAGAGAAGAAAGATGACAGTAAGATATTAGAGAGAGCAGATCCATGGAAGAATAATGATGATGGAAAACACAGGGAGTGAAAGCAAAGCAATTTGTAAGAGAAAAAGATTAGAGACCTTTCCTTTGTTTTCTCTTTTTCTCTTCTGAGGATGATGCATCCCTCGAATTTGCTGTGCAGCACGTTTTTTTCCATTTCAAGGCCAAAAAGGACCACTGGAGTAAATCAGTCCAAAGCACGAAACTTCCCCAAATTAAGCCTTGATCAAAACCATGTGTGGGGAAGAGGGCTAAAGGAGCCACACCATGAAAAATCAGCCATTTCTTCTAGGTGAAATGTGTGCGCTTTGTACAGTTGGCACATCCTAATGATTGAATTTGGTGCAACTCTGGAGACCTGGCAGGAGAGCTGCCACTTGGTCAGGACAGTGGCCATGTGCTGAGGCAGCGAGGCAGAAGGTGGCATGGTAAGGGATGGTTGGCTGGGGTGCAGCCACCTGAGACAGGGTTGTCCCTTCTTCTCTATGTTTGTGTAGGTCCTTTTACTTTCTGTTAACAAAAGGAGGATGTAAAATTACATGGTTGTATAGATAAAGCCATGCTGTGCTTAGATCTTCATTATTGTATATGATTCTGGGCCAACCCAGGTCAACAGGCAGCAAAACTGGAATAAATATGGACAAGTGTAACAATGGTTATCCCAGGTGTGAGATGCCTTCAGGACAGGGAAGAGTAAATAGACTAGGAGTTTTCACATTTGATAAAATAGATGATGTGGCCAAGCAGGTTTGTGAATTCATGTATGGTGCACAGAAAGTGAGTAGATCCCACCCTCAACCACCTGCATAGTTTAATGTTTCTGTATAAAACTGAAAAGCTTGTAGTGAAATGATGATGCAGCAGCTTTAGACAAAAGTAAAGAATGTCTTTCCATGCTCCATCCCAAACTCATGGTACTATTCCCATAACTCATTGCTGCAGGACATATCGTAGTCCAAAACTGTAAATGTTTTTTTAAAAAATTTATTTTACAAGTCCATGAATATGCAGGGACAGGAGGGACCTGGTGGGTCCCTTCCAACTCAAGACATTCTATGATACTATAAAGGGTAGGCCTACTAGTGATTACCGAATACTGTGGATCAGAATGCAAACTATAGGCATCTAATTTGCTAGTAGCTAGGAGGGCATGTGATCATAATTACTTTGTGACAAATTCTTTATATATTAATAAATATTTGTTATATTTCATGTTCATCTTTTCCCCTGAGCTTCCACTGTTTGCACTTTTAAAACAAGACACTGGGCTATCTGTTTTTTCTTCCCCATGTTTGTTTCCTTTCTATTAATTAATCTGTACAATGTCCTTTACTAAAAATCAGTAGTACTGAGGCTCAAAGACTTGATCCTAAATAATTGCATCAAACCTGCCAGTCCCAGAGGCTTGTTAAATTCATGTTCAAAGCAGATTTTTCAAAGTTAGGAGCTTAATGGCAACTTACATTCAAAGATGGGATCTTTCAGCTGTCATAGGAAAGCTTACTGAATCTTTCCCTGTGACTACTTTGGTGGCCTGAAGGGTTTAAAGTTAGGAGAGACCAGGTTTCAGTCCTGGGAAAGCATGGTACTGATAACTGAGTAGAACTGAAGTACATCTCTTTTGCTTGCAGGCTTAAACTCTATCATGGCTCAGACCCCAATAGCTCTGTTGAACCCTTTTATTATATATATTTGAATAAATCCGAAGCAGTGCCATAAAAAATCCAGCTGTTAGTTATTCTGATATAGTGAGCCATTCTGAATTTAAGGAGAATTCAGCCCACCAAGACTTCTTTTGTTGCTCAGTAGCCTGTCCGGTTCTGCTTCTCCCATTTGAGATTAAACAGAATTTCCCCTGCCCTCAATGTAGTTCCTCTTTTAAAGTTGATAAAGTGCGTGCCTGGGAAACACACAAAAATTGCAGGTATGGACTGAAGTATCACTTAGTAGGAATAAAATCTACATCGAGGTTGTGGCTTCTCTGGCGATACTGACAGAACATGCAGAGTGAGAAAATGTGATGCGGAGGTGTGTGCAGTGCCAGCAGCTCATGCAAATTAAATATTCAGTCCTTTTTATTTCACTTGTGTCAGTGATTTCCTCAGCCAGGCTTCAGTGGTTTTAAAAGTGCAAACCTGCTGCTTTCTTCATCACTTGCAGGGCCACTGGGACCTGCACTCAATGTGCTCTATGGGAGTCAGCAGCTGCTTAAATCAGGGAAGGCATGTGGCTGATTGAATCACCTGTCATATTGATTTATGGAGCTCGAAGGTCATTTCTTCGTGGCTTGTAAGTGATTTTGTTTGGAAGAAAAATATAAAAGAAGAAATTGTAGATGACCTCTTTATTAAGAAAAATTTTAAAATAATAAATAAAGACAGATTTTTTTTTTCTTCAATATTTCCAGTGGAGGAAGAAACCTCTCTGCCATAATGGAATCCATAGATTAAAAAAAAAAAAAAAAAGAAAAGCAAAATTAATCCTCAGTCACCACACACAATATCTTTACAATGTCCTGATCTATCTAGTGGTTTCTGACTTGGTTAATTACATTGCCACTCTTCCTCAGAATGAATTTAAGTACTTGCTCTGCAAGTTCTTGCCATAGGTAAAAATCAAAGCAAAACAAAAACCTATTTTCCTGAGCTTCTTACTCTAGTTCTGATGTTGCCATTCACTCAGCTAGCATACAGCTCTTCATTTCATGCTCATTTTTAGCTCATAGTTTGTGAAGTAGATGCTGTATGAGACGAAGAGAGAGGAATCTCTTCTGTGAGAATATAGGAGGCATACCTGAAGTACTACTGCAAGAGATCTGTCATATTGTAATGAGGAATCATTTATTTGTCTGGAAGAATTTATCTTTTTAAGCTCTTAATTGGAAAAAAATGAAAGGCTAAATAAGACAAATTTTCATTTATCTTCATTACACTAGTCTAAGTATGTCTGGAATAGCTTCTTTTTTCTTTTTTTTTTTTTTTTTCTGGCATGCTGGAAGTCACATGCAAGAGCAAAACTTGGCCTATTTGTTTTATTCTTTATAAAGACTTTTCCTCATGCCTGTCATTCCTTTCACCCATCACTCCTAAGCAGGAATGCAGGAATGTTGTTGATCACATGGATAAGAATGAAAGCAAAACTCCATGAAGACCCACAAGTGCTGAGTTTCACCCTTGGTCTCCAGGTATTACATGCATCAAGTACTGTTATTTTTGTTGCATGAAAAAGCTTTTCAATAGAGAGGCTTCTGGTCACTGAGTAGTGTAGAAACCAGTGCAATGCCAAAGCTGTTACCCATCAGGAATCCTCAAAATAACCAGAAATTCCCTGTGGGATACTCACAGCTAAAATAAGTTAAAGCTCAAACTATGCAGAACAGATTTCAGAAAATCAAATAACAGTTTGCAGAACTGGAGTTCTGGTACAAAGTCTGGTTTTGTGCTTTTTCACCTCACTAATGAATCAAACTTTATTTTATTGTCACAGATCAGGAATGTTTGTTCCACAGGCCTGTGCAATTGCTGCCTTAGCAGCTGCACTTGGTTTCATTTCTGGTGAAGGAACGAGGTGGATCCACAGAGAAGAACTGCAGAGATACAGAATTTATCAAACTGCTTACAGCTCTGCCACAAACTCTGGTAGCTTGAATTAAAAGTAAAGGACAGATTAACTGTATGAATATATACCATCAATACAGATTTATTTCTTTTCCACTTCGCAGTGATAAGTCTAAGCTGATAAAAAAAATGCATCCTTTGAAAAGTGATGATTGTGAAGCTCTAGTTATTGCTGTGAATGACAGTCTCTGGGACTGCAAAGTCAGGAAAAGTGGATGAAATTTTTTAAAATACAGAATAATTTTTACTTTTAGAGACAACTCAAATCCTTGTTTTCCTTTTTTTACTTTCCAGATATGTTCATTATATCTTTTCCATTATTTTATGCCCTTTTGAAATTCTGTGTTCCAGACAGGATGAGAAACAGAAGTGTAATAATTCTGTGAAAGAAATTGTTGTGCTAACATTTCTGGCTTCTTGGGAAGGAAATAAGTAGTATTATATTTTCCATATAAAAGAATAAACATATGCTTCTAGTGGCAGTGATCTTTCAAATTAAGTGAACAAGACGAGAGCAAAAAGCAATGTCTTCATGAGAGAGTGGATGGCGTTGGCCTGATTGCTACTGTCTGGAACCCTGCTAAATAATTCATGCTTGCACAAAGTGTATGTACAGTGCTACCAGATTGCAGGGGCACATTTATGCTCATTGCACAGGAGTTCAAATGTCAACACAAGGCACCAAACTGAAGAGGGGAAGAATAAAAAAAGTCAGGGAGGGGGGAAGGAGGAGAGAAAAAGAGGAAGGCCAGTCTTTTTTGTTGTTGTGGAAGTCAGTGCATCAAATAGTAGCTGCTTCTTGAGCCTACACACATGTAGGGATTCAGGAAATACAACTTTGGGTTGCTTCTTATTCTCCCTGTAATAGCGATAACCTCATTACAGACAATTTTCCTGGCAAGTTCACAGCCCATTTGCTACAAACCCAATAGATCTGGATGGTTTGGATAGACCCAGTCTTCCAGATGCTTATCTGAAAGAAGGTTGCACTTCAGATTTGAGATACATTTTTAAAGGTTGCTTCCTTTTTACTTCTGCCATGCTAGGTGTTGAAAGTGACTTCTAGGAGGGAAGGAAGGTGCCTTTCTCCATACCTGCCCATGGGAGGAGCAGACAAGGCCCTGCTGTGGTGGAAAGGCCACCAGCTGGACCTGTTGTTAGGAGCGTGTACCTCCTATCAGTGCCTTGCCCTAGGAGGAGCCTTACTCAAAGGCATGTGCTTCTCCATTAGGGCAGTTCCATACCCTCACTGGAGGTTGTCAGGTGCCATGAGTGTCTGGTTAACTGGCAGCTGCTCAGCCAGACCTGATGTGTGAGATCTCAAAGCTGAAGAAAGACTGTGATATTTTATCACAAGGGGAAGTTCTACTGTAGGAGACAATGAAATATCAAAGGGATGAGACTCCTGCTCAGCATTAAGTAGATTCCCAGTTTTATCTGTTCCTTTCCAAAATGAGCATGTCTTTAGAGGGGGGAAAAAAAACAACAAAATGAAGTTGTCCTCATTTCTTGAGCAAAATCCAAACATCAAGTAAATACAATTTGCTTTTGTTAAATTTAAAAAAAAAAAAAATAGAGTCATGTATGCATAGTGTATTTTTACTTATATACATACTTTCATTTGTTACAATTAATTTTGACTTTTCTTCCAGAGTCATTTTGCTGTATTGTTGGTAGCCAGTGATTGTTGTTCAACAGACTGTGATAATGTCTACGGCGCTGCAGGTCTCCTTGTTGACCGTTAGTCATTTTACATTGATGACACGTTACTGTTTTCTTCATCTTGCAGATGAAATACAGATGGTGGCACAAGAGCAGTCTTTTTTTTTTTCCTGGTCTCTTTTGTTGGGTGCTGCTCATGGAGGTGGTGCAGGGCTGAGAGTGGTAGTCGTGCAAACTGTGCCCAGGAGCTCAGTTCTTCCCAAAAGTGGCTGCTGCATTTCAGCAGTGAGTAAAAGCAGCAGAGATTTGCTGCCTCTCTGAGGAAAGTCCTGCAGAGGCATCCTTCTGCAGCAGTCCATGGTAGGAAAAGAAAAACATTTGTTTAAGGTGTTAGCACAGAAATCTTGCTTACAGGTTGCTCCTTCATGGTTCACATGGGCCTTTAATACATATAATTTGCTTACGATATTTGCCATTTTGAAGTATGGCTTTGTAATCAGTGACCTTAGTAGAAAGCAATGCTCCTTTTCTCTGTGTGACAAGGTTTGAGGAGAGATGGTTGCTCTTGGTTTTGTCCTGGGAGAACAGACATGTCTGCAGCAGATCCAGAAGCATTTTTGAATAAGATCTTTAAGCCTTTATGGATGCCAAGTTCTACGTAAATCTAAGGTAGTGAAGATACAATGAGATGGGAAGTAATAAATTCTGCAAGTAAGGTGGTCCACTTGTATACAAAGTTTGGTTTATACTTATTGTAGGATTTATGTTGCAGTATAAAAGACCTGGGCATAAAATCACTTGGCAAGCAGTTCTCTGGAGAAGTGATTTCAGTCGGTGTTTGGCAGAGCTCTCATGGCTCAGGAGCTGCTTCTGAGAGGACTGATGACAGGTGAATAAGAAAGCAAGGTGCTGTCAGTAAAGTGAAATTTCACATATCAGAAGGCTTAACCACCACTAAAAAATAATAATAATAATAATAATAAAAATAATTTTTAAAAGTTAGGAGGCTTCAAATCAATCTAGTTGAAAATCATTAACCAGGTGTAATCTGTGCTAATGTAGGTTTGTAGGAGGGGAGCAGGTGATGAGGAGGGTTGAGTTTTTCCAGAACTAGACCACGGCATTTTTTTTCTCATGTAAAGTAAATGTAAGGAGCCAGTATCTCATAAAGCCCAAGTGTAATATCTTGCTGCTGGAATTGTTGAACTGGAGAAGAAATTGTTTGATACTATGCAAAGGCTCCTGTCATACCAGGATTTGGAACAATTGAATTATTTTAATGACTATGTAACTTCAGGCAAGTCACCTTATTTTAACAAGCTTTGATTTCTTCCGTGTAAATAAGAGATGGGTCACCTCAAAACAGACTTCTTTCATCCTTCAGCTCAGGAAATGAATCTCATGAAGCTCTTATCCCACAGAGAATGGGAGGAACTCATAGCTCTTTCTTAAATGTTCCTTATATTACAGATAACACTGACTGACAATCCCTCACAAGCCTTGTTGTCATTCCAGGAGATGATACAGTAGACAAGGCTAAGATAGCTAACCAAACCAGCAGAAATGAATTAATGTTTAGTCAGAGCTGTATCTGACACAGCATTTGCAAGTTTAGCTTCCTGTTGCATGACTACGTTCCTGTGATGTTTTGGAAAGGTAACTGGAGCCTTGAGAATGAGCAGTTCCATAGTGGAGCTCTAATTTCTATTTCTGTCGTCATGTAATCTTCCTTGAAAAAAAGTAAGGCCCTGCTGTAGTGTTAAGTGTGCTCGATTCTGTTCAGAAGGGGAAAACTTGTTTCTGTCTGAGAAAAAGAATCTGAAGAAAATCCATTCAGCTTTGACTGGAGAGAATAGTGTGCTTTTGGACTATCATGTGTGGATTTCTTTTTATTATTATTATTCTTTTCCTTCAATTATTTTTATTACATTTTTTCCTTTTATTTTTCGTGCAGGTCTGCCCTTAATTGTTCCAACACTTATTCATGGAATTTGTACTGCAATGTATGCCCCTAAACTGCATGGCAAAGCATAAAACTGCTCATATGAGCTTTCTCCAGTGATTGTGGAAACCATAGGTCTTTCCCTATGTAATTCAGCTATTTTGAGTACCTAAATAGGGATGGGACAGGGGCAGATGAGAAGGCACTGTTCTCCCCTCGACAGTTAGGTTGGCTGGGCCAGAACCAGTTTCATGATAAATCATTAATTTCATATTTCAAGAAAGAAGGAATATTTCCTTGCAAGTGTCTCTGCATTGCTGCTTTCTTCCAAGATGTCTTTTCAGTCACAATTAAGCCATATGAAATATAAGATAGTTGTTTCCTGTGGATAGAAAATTAGTCTGGATTTCAATGGATGTTCTGTGCATGGAAAAAAATACTTATATGCAAGGGTTAAATTAGTCATTATTAACACATACACTGTAAGGAACTTCTATGGGAAGAAGTGTCAGGTAGTTCTCAATGCAGTGTTTTGCCAGAAAGATTTAAGTGAATCATGAAGTCAATTACAAGTTATTTGATGGCACTGGCGGCAGTAAAGTCTGACCTGTGAGATACAATGCTCCCTTTAAGCTGCGGCCAAAGGTCTAATTAATAATATACCCAGCTGCTGCAACCACAATCTGCCCTCCTGGGCCATGTAGCTTTGTAAGAAGTGACTTGGTAACATAAAAAGTCAATATGTGGTTTCTTTCACACTAATATGCACTTCTGTCAGTCACAGAGACAACGACCAAGATAGATGGGTATATACAATTCTTCTTTAGTGCAGGAGGAAATGTAGACAGCTTCTTCAGGCCCCTTCCTTACCAACTTCTCTGTGATTTCCTCTGTCTATATATGACTTCTGAAGTGAGAACAAAGGTTTTGTATAAATAATTGACCTGAATTAACCTTTGGGAGGTATCTACAGGACTATAACTTGGCAACAGATGTAGTCATCAGTATCTCCTGTATACGCACCTGCTTGCCAAAGTTTAGGTGGTGTTTTGGTCATCTGTAGACTTGGCTGTGTATTTCTATTGCTGAATTAGGAAGCCCATGTCTTAATGTGGCACAGACTAAACATTTTACACCTAATTAAGGGAAAACAGAGTATCTCTTTGAGGAGGTAGTATGCAGGAGTTGTTGTTTTATGTCAGCAACTGGCACAAAATGCTGCTACCAGTATAGTCTCACCTATTGAAATTGCTTTCCATGGTCTTGGATGAGGGATTTCCATACTGTATTGTAGATTATCCATTTTGATCCTGAAAAATTGATGCAACAGTGTATGTAGCAAGCCTAATAAAAATAAGTCAAACACAGTCTACAGTTGGTAAAAAAGGTCCAGAATGACTTGACCAATTTTAAAGTGAATTCTGGTAGATGCCATGTCAAAAGGGGCCTCATGGCACAGAGTCTGATCTTAATACTGTTACTTAATGTGGCAAAAGGGAACAGAAAGTGTGTCCCCACCTCATATCTTTTAGTTCAGGCTGGCCAGGGGGTCCTCCTTTGCCAGCTGGGCTACAGCACTGTAGGCTTGGGCAGAGGGGGTGAAACTGGAGAAAAATCCAAATGTTCCAATCTCAGACATTGCTCCTGCCAGCTGTTTTCAAGGCTGGGCACCTCTGGCAACGGTTTCAGCAGCTGGTCCAGCAGAGACAGGGCTGCAGGATCCCACATTAACAGGCACATTGTCCAATTCAGTGAGTGACTGAGGAGGTCTTGCTGCTTTGAGAGTGTGTTTGGTTGCCGTTGTTTCAGGTGTTTCTACATAGCGACACATCGGCTTGCAGGGATGGAGACTTGCACGGTGTTCAGCACTCTGGGGTCCTGACTCCCACTGGGCTCCCAGGAGCTTTGGTGAATATTAATAATTAAGGACACTTTGGTGATATTTTTTTCCGCGCACACACATCATGCCCCTCCTTCCTCAGCTGCTGTATGCATAAACATCAGTCATTCCACCTCCAGCTTCCACACAACAGGTCTGTGACACTGCAAAAGACTCGTTCCAGCTGTGAGTAAGGATGAAACTGCGCTAAATGTGATTATCCATGTGGTCTGGAGGTTTGCAAGGAGAGTTTTAGAGAGGAAGTATGTCTGTTTATAAGGACCTGAAGTACACTTCACTTTCAAGACTGTAATTCTAGACTTACTGCTGCTAAGGTTGCAGTGCTGTACTGGATCCTCTGAAGTCTTCTGGTATTGGCTGATCTACTCTGAGAGGCTGGGATTTAACCCCGGAGACATTTGGGATTATTTTACAAACTGTGTTACTTGGAAAGAGGAGGAACTGTGATATGGGTAGCCTATTGCAATGCCTTTGGCTCATAGCAAAGGGAAAAGGCTGGATACAGTTTCTGCAGACCTCTAGCAAAGTACTGCCCTGGGATGTTGCCCAGAAAAATGGCTATTTTTGAATAATAAGTCCTCCTTTTGGAGCAGAGATTACCAATTACATGAGACTCTAGCTGTTTCTCTTCTCTTCTCTTCTCTTCTCTTCTCTTCTCTTCTCTTCTCTTCTCTTCTCTTCTCTTCTTTCTCTTCTCTTCTCTTCTCTTCCCCTATTCCACATGCATAGTATGTTGATGTCAAGTCCCACATCTCCACTGAGGTGTAGCCTGGATTTATCTGCGTGGAGGAAGCCCTCACCAAGTGACTGTTAACCCCACAGCATAAGGCTTCTATCCTCCATTCACTGCACCCTTGTCGTGGTGCTTCAGCCAGCTGTCACTGCCAGGTGGTTTCACTGCCTACTCCTGTGAGTTATTTTCCAGTTGCCTTTATTGTGGAGTGTCCTGTAGCCCCAGGGACCCAGAGATGCTCCTTGCCCTAGCTGGAAGACAAGAGCTACAGATCCCTTGTTCTGGGGTTTCTGCACCTTCAGGCTGTAAGTCTTGAAACTTGCAGTAGCGTGATTCGTCACATTCAGGAATGGCTGGTTGTTTCACACGTTATTTTGATGACTATAAATAGCTCAGTTTCAAGGCATGGCTTCAAGAGCTTTCAGACCCCACTAGTTTCTCCTCATCTCTCACTTCTACTCTACCAGTGCTCCCACCCTTCTTGCTTGTCACTGCTCTGCAGCTTTCAGGAGCAGAACATCCTTGCTCACTAAGCTTCAAGCCACCTTCTGCTATTTTTTAGATGTCTTTCCCAAAGATATTCCTTTTTTCACTTCTTGGCAGCTCTTCCTCTCCCCACACTTCATCTCTGTGTGCTTGAGAGTCCTCTGCATGCAGAGTAACTTTTGCAGGCTGGGTCCAAACTGTGTCAGTGAAAGCACTGAGGCAATTTTCCCATGTAATAAATACAGCTCACGTGATGCTTAAATCAGATTAGAATGCTGCCCAAGGTGTGTTTTTAATAAACAGAAGAAGAAAATCCTATCCAATCCTACCACCTTTCCCTCCGGTTACAAAGTATTTCTTTTAAGTTTGTCTTTCAAGACAGCTTAAAAATGGTCTTTTGGCCTGCTGATTCTCTTTCATCAAGTAGCAAGAAAACCACTCTGGCCCTTTAAATCCCAGTGAGCCTCAGTGTATCTAGTGGCAAATAAAGAATTTTTCCTTTTAAAATTTAATCTGACATCCAAGGGTTAAATTCAGATACAATTCAAAGTAAGGCAGATTCTTATTTAATTTATCTGTTAAACTCTGCTGTGGGAATGGTATGCTGTTTGTTAGCTGAGTTACTTCCCTGGAAGTGTAAAACAGGTGTGTGACAGAGTAAAAATGTCAATACATGTCTAAAAGTCCTCCATCTGAGAACTTTTAATAGATATCTCTCTGTTTTGTTTGCTTTCTTCCATGATAAAACTTATCTGTTGTAAACTGGCGTAATTCTGTTCGGGTCATGGTGAGGAAAGGAAATATTGTACTTTTTTTCTTGCCTACCCAGAAGAGGAGTTTCAAAGCCTTGGCCACACTTGGCATCCCTGTGTATCCAGTCCATGTGAAGGACTTGGAAGGGAAGGCAGAGCATGAACCCCAGGGAGCGCAGGACAGGGGTAACTCCTGGGCTGGCAGCAGCAAGACTGAGTCACAGCCCTGCATTCCTTCCAAAATCACCTCCCTCCCTCTTTAACAGCTTTTTCCTGATCCCTCAGTCAGCATGGTGGAACAGCAGTCTGCAGAGAGAATGTGATATGCAGCACTTAGGCACTTGTTGCTCGGTGTATTCTTCCGTATTATTTTTTATGAAGTGCTTTTAGTTTCAAGGAGCAGCTAACAATATGGAAGGTAACTTTGCTGAGAGGAAGCCCTTGCTGCAGGAGTGAAGCCCATACTTACTACAGTCTCAGCTTAAATGCATTTGGTTTTGTCAGCTGGCCCATGGAGGGGTGCTCAGGGAGCGACCCTTTAGGGAAGTGATGCAGGTGGCCCTATGCCAGAGGCAGACGTGATGCCTCAGGTAGCACCACCCTGCCAGCTTGAGGATTTTGGCAGCAGGCAGCGTGCCCTCCGCTGGCCTGGTCTAGCCCTGCAAGGTAGGGCAGGATTGTGACCCTGCCCTCTCTCCAGGGGAATTTTGCTGGGTGCTAACTTACCTGCAACATGCACACCGACTGCCTGAGGACCGCCTGGCTGGCTCCTGCAAAGAGCAGGGGGAAGAGAGGGAGGGAGGCTGCTGAGGCATCCCTTCTTCTGCCTTTACCCACTCTCCGTACCTGTCTTGGAAAAGTGCCAAGCAGTTGTTGAACTTTTTTGATTTCACCATAGTTTGTGTAGCTCAAAAAAAAAAAAAAAATCTGTGGTTCATGGAGTCTGACAGGAAAAGAGGATTTGGAAGGAAAATAGGAGCTTAAAAGAGACTTTGCGTATTGCTCAGTGCTGAGGATGCATGAGGACACCTCACAGAGATGCTCTGTGATGGCACCAACGCTCCTGTGCCCCCGTGTCACCACACCACTGGGCAGCAAAGAGCCTCCATAGCTCCTCCCCATCCCCATCCCAGGCTGGTTGCTCCCCCCGACACCCCAGCCCTGGCTGCAAGAGACCCTCTCCATCTCCCCACACCCAACACTCTACTGGGCTGCCCGGGCAGACCTGTCTCGTCTGTTTAGCCGGGGGAAGGAGGGAGAGCTGGTGGGAATCCTTTTCAGCTTGCTGTGAAGTAAGGTTTAGTGAGATACATGCAGTGTAACACAAGCAAGGAAAACACTCTTAATGAGCACAGAGGAAAGCCCACGCATGATGGGAAGGCAGAACGGAGGGGAGGAGGGATGAGTTTGGGGCAGGCATTCAAACTAAGCATTTCTTGGCTATTCTTATGCTTTCATTCCTATACTTAAATATGACTCAGTTTTTCTTCCTCATATGATATAATGGACCCCAAGAGAAATTTCCTAGGTTAACAAAACCTTAGGCTTGCATAACATCACTTTTTCAATATGTTCTTCTCCCTGGTGAACAACCCAGGGGGCAGAAAGTTTAAATGCCGCAATTGGTGATGGACTTGCCTTGATGAAGGAGCCCAAAGAAAACAGACTTTCTCCTGTAAAACTCCTCTGCAGCACAGCTCATGGCAATACAGAAAGGCGAAGGCTGACTCTGTGTTTTATGATGATAAAAGCAAGGGTTGCATCAGGCAAGGAGCAAGGAGTGCTTTGCCATGTGCCAGATACTCCTACATCAGAGGAGGACCTCATCCATGGAAGCCTTCAGGGACTTAATGAACTGGAGCAAGTTGGGTTGTATGCAGGCTGTCAGGAGCACAGTATGCTATGCCACAGTTCTGGATGAGACAAGCAGCCTTGTCTTGAGCTCCCTGTCCTGACTAGCAAATACATTTTCCCACTGAAATATTGTCAAATAGGGACTACCCCTCTACACATAGCAGTGGTAGCGATCGGCTGGATTCCCCTCTGGATGGAGAAGTGGCCTCTCACTGTAGTAAATGATATGGGAATTACAAAGTAACTGCAGGGCTAAGCAAGAATATTTAAAAAAAAAAAAAAAAAAAAAACAAACAACACAACAAAACACCAAAAATAACCAACACCAGAATGAGAAAAAAGCAATAAAAGGGATAGTCAGGGCTGGCAAAATTGCAGTGCGGGAAGGATGAGAGACAGAATTCAAAGAGCTTTTGGTTCATTAGCACACAAACATGCTGTGACAGCTCATTGTGAAACAAATACTTTTCTCAAAATGAAAATGCAGGTGTTTATTTAAAACAAAGGCTGAGGCTGAAATTCCTTTCTGTGGCTGGCTGCCTGGTTATGTGTGGCGTCCTTGGTAATCACTGCTTTACCTGTACACTCAAGAGCAGGGAAATCTAATGCCCTATAAATAAATAAATGTATGATCACTCTGTATTTGTGGAATATGTAGCATAATGTAGACCTGGGGCTTCTAGGGACTACTGCAGCATAAATAATAACAGGAGGACAAGTACATTGCTGTGAGCAAGCCTGGTTTGTTTTAAATTAAGTCTTTTATGGGAGTTAAGCTAGTTTTTTTTTTTTTAAATACATATTTTTAGTGCCTGTGTTTCTCCAGCACAAACAGTACATCTTTTCATTGCTTTTCTCTGCAAAGAGTTCATATATTTCAGTCACTCCCAAAATTATATGCAGTGTTTCCAGGCATCGTTTCAGCTGCAATCCATTGTAAAAAATACCCGGCCACTGATTCAGAACCTGGAGCCATGAAATGTGCATCCTAGGCTCTAGTTACTGTGTAAAGAAACACAGAAATCAACTTTTGCAGTACTGTAGAAACTCAGTAGAAATGCTGCAGGTAGGATAGATATCAAGATTTGTTTTGCATGACTACACTTACAAGTACTGGCTGGTTGGTTAAAAACATCTCAAGAAAAAATGAGATTGGAATCTGTGCATTTTTGAAACTGAAAGTATTTGTGGAGATGATCTTGATTTTATAGTGTTGAGAAGAGAAAGTGTTTAAATTGGGATTTATTTTTTTTTAACTTGGATGGCATCAACAGATTCTATTCTGTTTTTTCAGTTTCTATTGATCTTACAAGGATTAATTTTAATTTACATATTATTATTTTATAAGAATTTATTTATCAAATCTCTTTGAAATTGATAGCTTTGGCTGTAAGAATTAATTCTGGAGTGTTCATTTTGCAACACTTTTTCATCTTTTTGCTTCACTTAAAACTGGAAAAATATTAAAATGTCTGTATTTTCTGGGAAGTAGAAGTGTGCCTCTTCTGACCTCCGACTTCTCAGGCCCATTATGCAAAGCCCTTAAACATATTTTGAAATTCAGTTCAGGTTATTGGGGATTTATGCATGTCTATAAGAGCTTTGTTTTGGAACTATAAAAAGAATAGATTCACACTGCATCAAAAACATTACCATGGCCTTTTTTCAAGTTCATATATTATTATTGTAACTGTAATTTAGAAAATTATTGCAGCTGTCCATTAATTATTTTCTTGGCACCAAGAGAAGCCAATATAGTCTGGCACTTCCTCAAATGTTATTCAGTGCTGCATACATACACATACATGCATATGCATATATCTATATAAATATGTAAATATCTGTGAATACATCTAATGTGTAAATTAGAAGGTATTCTCTTGCACAGGCTTTCAATAGTTAGAATAAACATGCTCATAACAGGGCTGGATAGTTTTATAAACAAGTTTATACTATATGATTTTTACAGTAACAGGGGATTCACCTCTGGCCCATCATCTGCCTTTCCATCTTTTTATTGTAGATTTCAGATCTGCTGAATGACTGAATATATTATATATGTATATTATATCTATATGTAACTACAGTATGATACCATCTGCGTGATGCATTTTGCTATATTGATGAGTTTAGTCCTTTAAAAAGCTCTAACATAGGGTCAACAAAAATTGAAGATTGTATTTCAGCATTAAAAAGAGTGGAGGTCCTGCCATGTGAAAAAGTGTAATACCTGAAAAACTACAGCTAAAAATTTTATTAAATTTCCCCTTACTGTCATAAAATCTCATAATACACAAAAGAAGTATGATATTGACCACAATGTTTTTAAAATCACATACTGGAAATGGGGCAAACCTTAAACTTTCATTTATAAGAAGTTGTTAATCTGTGAATGGCAAAAGTAAATGTTATGACCTATTTGCATAAATAGATGTAGCCCATTTTGTGCAGGTTGTTCAGCAAGAAAATGCATTTGTTATTGATCTGGTAGGAAAGAATAACCTGTTCACAAACATGTCTGCTGAATTACATATTTCTTATTGTTTAGGATTGCTGCATTAACTTATAAGGCTCCAAGATTGAAGCTGAAAAAAGGTTTTTCGTATATTTCTTTGAAGAAGGCCAAACTGCAGGAGATACCTTGTAAAACATTGCCTCTGAGAGAAATACGAAAGGCACCAGGAAAAGTTTATATGAGAACTTCAGTCAAAATTTTCAGTCCTACCAAATCCTGATGGACTGCCATTGACCTAAGCCTGTGAAGGAAGATCTCCTAATAGAAAGCCTTCTGGACTTGTGCAGTGATGTATTTCAGTAACCAAAATAAGACAATACCTTAAAGACATCTCTGTATTACAGCTCCAGATACATCAGGTGACCATGTGGAGCTATGTAAAACACTGAAAGTGTTTTTAAACCTTTGTTGCAAGAACAACGTTGCTCCAATTTCAAGCCATGAAGTAGAAATAATGACTGCATCAAAATTAATGCCTCTGTTGGTTAGTGAGTGACATAATTTAGAGAATCTTGATTGTCATGCTATAGTTAATTAAAAAAAAAAAAGTACTAAGTGAGGCTCTTATTTTGATCAGAGCTTTCGAACCACTGAGTAAGAGCATACTCAGGCCCCAGGAAAGTACTCACACATGTTCATTGAAGATAATGGGGCTGCTCAAGTGTTCAAAGTTACGTTAAAGGTATACACGTGCTTTCAAGTGTATTTCTGACTTCAGGCCATAGTAACAAAAGAAACTGTATTTCAGGATAACCTCAGTAAAATTAATTTAAATATTCTGCATGAATTTGAGGGGTCATGTTGGTTGGCCTAAGTCTCCTCACCAAGCCCTCAATCTAATGTTACTGTGACCAAATATTAAGACAACTGCAGGCCAGCTCCTGCAAACATGTAGCACAAGTGAGGACTGCATGCTTTTTATCCCTCACAGTCTTTCTTTGGATGCTTGAGCTATTTGTGCTAGGGTTTGGACAAGGCCACTCATTTTTTTACCTCCTCCTGAAGTACTTACACTGCTTTTCAAATAGTTTAAGTTTTGTCATTCATCACTTGGAATTTTCCTTTAGGAAGGACACAAGATTTTGGATTGAAACAGGAGGATTTGGTGTTTCTTTCTTACCTCACTCGTTTTTGCATTGTAGCACTGGAACGTAAGATCTTGAGTGCTGATCACAGTAAATATGTCAAAGCTTCTTAGAGGTTACAGGGGAAAGTTGCTTCTATATGACACTAAATGGCCCAAAACTAAGCTTTCTGGTTATATCCTTGACTGATTTGATCAGACATGGCCCCCTCTGACTTGAACAGGCACCAGCTGATTGTTCCGTCCTGTGGACTGACAAAACCGCTTCCAGTTCTGGAGGAGAGACAAGTAGTACTGAGAATGCCACACACCAGGCAGAGGTTTGCAGGATAATTTCTTTTAATTCAGCTTGTTTAGATTCTGATGAGAATCTAGATTTTCTTTAATTTTCTGCAATCAAGCTGGAAGCTCTTCTGGCTTTGCCAGTATTCAAAAACATTAATCTCTCTGGGTGGTTGCAAGAAGCTTCCAGAGCCTCCTTTCCTATGGCAGAGCCGTTGAGCCTGTGAGCTTTGGAGCCAAAAATCCTCTAGTTTTAGCAGCTCTGGCAGAACGATGATAACCCTCAGGCCTGTCTGCTCTGGGGTTGGGGATATGTGGCTACATAGCAAATGCATGTGTGAGCTGCTTTGAGGGCAAGGACTTCCAGGGTCTGGGGACCACTGGCCTCAGGCAGACTCTCCAAGGACTCATGTGTGGCCCAAAGTCTTGGATTTGGTAAAAGTTCAGTGAAAACAACGTGTTTGTTCAAAACCGGTGATTTTTTTCAAGGAAACGTTTTTTCCTTGTAAGATTTCCAACCTGTGCCACCGAAAACCCTATTTATGCCTTGATTTATTATAAATTCTTGGAACCCACATCAAAAGTCTTCATGGATGGAGCTACCATTTACTTTGAGGAGAGTCTGTGTTGTATAACTGATTATATAACTAAATGTAATTACTTCTTCCAAAGTATACACAACAAAATCTCAGCATTTTTGGTGTATCGGTAGATCTTGGTTATTAGAGTTTATATATGCATTTTTATCTATGCCAGATGTGACCAGGCCAGATGTTTTCAGACCTACCCCTATTTGAGGAATACATATGTCCTGGTTTTGTTAAAAAACAAGTTTCTCTTTTAGTGAATTTGCCTGTCAGCTAAAGCCTTCATATTAGCTGCATTTTCCTGGAGAACCAGACACATGTTTTGGTAAACGTAGCAATGGAATGTGAAGTTATTGATAAGCATGGATGGACATCTCGCGAGAGGGGCAATAAGAAACAGATGACCAAGAAACTGACCAACTGTGTATAATGTTCCATTCACGTGAATACTTCATATAAATGTGGGAGATCACGAGGATCTCGCCCCTTTTCCTTTTTTCCCTTTTGCTTATGTCTGACATTAGGAGAGGACCTTGCTTCAGTTCCTGAGAACTGAGGCCTATTGAGAGACTGAATCCAGCTCCGGTTGGCTGCAGAGTCCAATCCAGGACTTTGGGTGCCGGCTCTGTAATTGCTGAGGCTTTCAAGATTGGTTTTGTATATTTTGTATTATTTTATCTATTCTTATTAGTAGCATTAGTAGAACATTTTTAATTTTTCCAACTCTCTTCTCTCTGTCCTTCTTTCCCTCCCAATCGCCTGTTCTTAGTCGGAAGGGGGGAGAGGGAGGGGCAAAAAGGGGAAGGGAGGGGGAAAGGAGGTTAAAATACATCTGCCAGGGTTTTATTCTCACCCCGCAATCAAAACCCTCAACAACGTACTAGCACAATTATAGGTCTGTGTTCAACATAGTTAAAATCAGGTGACAGGAGCATGGGAAAAATTATTTTTTTTCCTCTCTGATGTTTCTCTGCAAGAATCCAAGTCTATATGGATTCTTTTATGCCTCATGAGCTGGAGGAAACTGTAAGAAACAGTGTGCAATAACATTGATTTCAAGACTGGAAAACATTTCTGTCTGTCTGTCTTCCCACTCATCTCCATGGTATGGAAAGGGTAGATGTATTATACTGAATCTTTGTGATTCTGCTTGGAAAAATGAATTAGTAATGATAACTCCATCTTCATCAACAGATCTACCCCCTGACCTTTTAGATTCCTGCTTGGATTGCTCTGATGATAAATCTGCATTTCTCCTTAACAGGCTCAGTTGTTCAGGAAGTGGCAAGAGGTCTAGGCTACAAAAAAATGTGACCCTTTTGGTGATTTCTGCATCACCTGGAGAAGGAGTGATGTTTCAGATGCAAGACACTTCATTCTCCCAGGCTCCTGCTTGGGGCAATATGACCTGGTCTGTCCAGTGCTCTTCATCCTGCATGCCAAGTGCTTGGAGGTATCACCATGTTCAGACTGTTTCTTGTGGCATGGGAGGGGCAGCTCACCCTGCTGTGACTGGGGTCTCGGTACCACAGGGAAGTGACTTGGCTTATTTTTTTAAGGAATTATTTATGATTCAGCATCCTAATCTGGTCTGAGCCTGCACTGTTGAAAGCCAGATATGGAAAGGCAGGAGAGGGCTGTCTGCACATTATTTCATTGCCTGAAAGAAGTGTCTGACTAGATGTTTGGTGAGAGTTTAGCTTCAGAGTTCCAAGCAGTGAAATGCTTAGCTTCTTTAAATGGCAACCTTTGAATTAGTCTTGGTGAACTTAGTGCAAAGTTTGTTTGAAGGTAATATGTCACGCAGAGCAAGTCTGCTGGAATGCAATAATGTGAGCTGAAGCTGGGGAGGCATGTTCATATTTGGAAGGCTGCGAAAACCAGACAGAGAGCAGACACACTTAGAGAGAATTCATTGTAAGGCCGGTGAACAATGCCACCTTGCTTGTACAGTCACTCAGGGGTTTCGTTGACATTCATTATTCACTCCTGTGACTCAGAAGGCAGGAAGATGCAGCGTCTGATAGAGGTAATGCCTCAAAGTGAATGTGAACTTCTGGGCATTTCCAGGTTATTTAGCTACTTATCCCTTGTCCTTCCCTTCATGAACACACCACACTTCTACATTTTTTCAATTTCATACTCAATGTACAAGTAAAAACAAAGTGTGTCTAACATAAATATGTATTTCATCCAAAGCACAGCAACATTAAGGCTGAAGAGTGATGGTGTAATTTTTCAGCAAATGCAGATGTTAAAGACAAAGCTCGAATCCTAATCCAGGCCCCAGAGGTGTTCAGACCACCCAAATTTGGCCACCCAGCTTGGCTGGTTAAACTAGCCAACTAGGCTCTCCAGGTTCCTTCTAGAGTCAATGGAAAAACAGAGGTAGAGAGATGTGCTTCCAGGAGCAATTCAGTAAGTCTATGTCAGACTTTTAAGCCTCCAGAAGAGCTTCTCTGTTAAGGGAGTTTAAGGAGGCAAGCCAGATAACCATCTAGGCTGGGTACCTAAATTCAGTTCTCTGAAAATACCTCTGGTTCTGACATAGAAAACAGCATCACATACCTTTACATTTGTACACTGTATCCCTTGAAGCCACAAAAAAAGTACATTTTCCCACTTCACTGTAGTTTGTGTGTGTGCTCCCCACCTTTCCAGAACTGTTTGTCCCTGTTTCCCCCGCAACCTCAAGAGACCCAGAAGTCATCTGCTTAGCAGCCTGCAGGTTATCATTTCCATACAGCCTGTGTACTCTACTAGTAGAGGATGTTTGCCTTTATTCTGTTCCTTCTCTTTATGTCTTTCTACATAACGGTGTTGTGGTTTCCTATAATAAAAATATTTATAGCTGTAACTATCTGGCATCACAAAGCCATTTGGAAATCTCCCAATTAGACAGGAGTCTGCTGGAAGACGATGAGCTGGTAGAACCGAAATGCTTTGTTGAAGTAGGTCAATTTTGTTGGCATTTTTAAAGGAAACAAGGCAAAGTGGCTAGCTGCCTGGCTCATTGGCAGGTCAGCCAGCAAGGAGGCAGGTCCTGAAGAACTTTGTCTGTTTTGCCAAAACCACTGTGATACCAGCTTGTCACTGTGACAGTGAACATAAAGAGCTACCAACTCCTCAGGATATATCACAAAGTGAAAAACCTTTTTTTCTGGTCAGCTCTGAGCTACCTAAAGTTGTTTGGTTTGGTTTGGTGGTTGTTTTTTTTTTTCTCTTCCCTCTCCTCCTCCTTCCTATTACTAGGGAAAACCAGTTCATCTGAGGCTCTGTTGTTATGGTTTGTTTTGTTTTCCCTCCCCCTTGTTCTAGTGCCTCAATTATTTCCGATCTGCATGTTTATTGTTTGGAAGCAAACTCACTTTCCTGCTCTTTCACCCGATACTTCCTTCCAGAAGGTCTATCTTTCTGGCACTTGCAGAATGCGATTTCAGCTCCAGCCTTGCCAACAGATGAGCTGCAGACAGCTGCTGCTAACTCTGCTGCTCTCAGCTTTGCAGTACATGCTCAGACACAGCAAGGAAGGAAGGAGACAAGCATAGACCTTGAATATCTTTTCATGCTCCAAGAATATTTTTTAAGGTGCCTCAGATAATCAGATGAGAGGAAGGAGGTGACAGGGGCAGAGTGGCAGGCCAACTGAAGTAGCTGGCTCTGGAGCCAGAAGACTGAGAGGGATACCTGGTCATCAGGGCTGGGGAATCCGAGTCATCCCAGTGTGAGAACAACATCCCTGTCCTGTCTGCTGCTGGCTCTGGAGCTGGTTTGCCTCAGACACAGGAGCATGATGGAGCCATAGGGCTCAAGCAGGGTTTTGTCCTGGGCCAGTGTGACTGTTGATGACCAAGGCGAGCCATTATATATTGAATTACAGCTTCCCATGTAGCCTGGGAGAGGGAGACCTGGCCAGGATGCCCGTATTTTTCTTGAAATCTCCACAAAATGCGTCACTTGGACATTAAGAACTCTCCAGAGATGAGAGCAGGAGATGTGGTGCCATGTTTAAGCCAAAATATACAAAAGCCGATATTAGATACCACTTCGGTGGAATATAATCAGTGTTCCTTATCTAAAGGAAGGCAAACTATTTGCCTACTCTTCTGCCAAGCAGCCCATCTCTCTGGCTGTTGTAATGTATGAGGAGAACCACCCTTATTAAAAGAATCCCAAGTGTGTTTTGAGGGGAAAAATGGCAAGAAAAGCCTCTGTTCTGTCTCTCACCCTGGCCTTCTTCATCTCATAATGAAACTATGCAAATATGTGCAGGAAAAGTGTTGTCAGCTGTGTATCTGTTAGGCCTAGCTTGACATGCAACTTTATTATCTGTGAGCCATTATTTTTTGATTGTTTTATCTTTGCCAGGAATTCAAGGCAAGAAAATCTATTTCAATCTGAATAAAATGACAGGCTACCCCTATTTAGTGGAGATCTCATCAGTCCACTCAGGCGGGCAGTGTTAGAAAATTATACAGGGACAGGTGCTCATAATAAATCAGGTTAGGCTTCTGTGGTTTTAATGCATTTATAATGATGATGGTGATATTATATACGAGCAGAGTACCTTTCATCCAAAAGTCTCCCACACTTTGCAAACTATATACAACACATAACGTTATATCTGTGCAACATTGAAATACTTGCATTTTTTTATAGCAGCTTTGATCTAGAAGCCTCAAAAACACCAACGGATTCTTGTTTAAACAGGAGACCTTCCAAAAAAATCCTCTCTGATGTGAGATAAATTAATTGGAATCACATGCTTTCAGAAATGTGAACAAAGTATATCCTAGCCTCCAACCAGAAAGCACTTGAACTTGGCAAATGTACATCACACAGTTGACTGCAGTGCATTAGCCGAAGATAAACGTGTGCTTAAGGGCTCCTCAGACTAAGACTAAGAAACTGTTTCTTGAAGATTCAAACCATCAGCAAAGAGGGAGGAGATGCAGGGAGTCCGTTCATTGGTTCTCAAATTTAAACCTATTGGCTGCTGCTGTAATTAAAGAAAAATGCAACAAACCTTGGCAGGCAAACCCGAGTTTGCTCTGCTGGCTGGAAATACTTACACTTTCATCCTGAAAATAAATATTCTGAATGCATTAAGGCTTTTGTGTGTCATTCTGTTTGTGTGATGTGAAATTGAAGAGTGTGTGCAGAGCTGGGGCTGGCAGTGGGTAGCCTGGTTTAAAACCTCAGGCCATTTCCCTGCTGTTTCTCCATCCTCTGTATTTTGGCACAATCTGATGCATTCCAAAATAAGTTTGATGTTGAGCCCTGGAGGTATATTGTCTCAGGTAGGAGTGAGTTAGTAGAAGTAAATTTTAGCAGCCTCATCATTCTCCACAACTTCATATATGTCACAAACAGGAATGGTCAGGTCTCCTGAAGTAGCTGGATCATCCATCCCACTGTAAGAGAACCTGTCAGCAAGGCAATGGGCTCCTTGGAATGGGACACTGCCTTCTCTTCACAGCACAGGTGAGGAGTGCCTCTGCTCAGTGAAAATAGAGCCCAATTTATCATATACATGATAAGAAAAGAAATGTCTTCTTAGCTTGTGTCTGCACTCTATACTTGCAGTGTGATTGCAGCTCGCATAGCCATGCAGGAGCCATTTGAGGTGGCTTAGGCAGTGGTGATGGTGAAAGAGCGATGGTGAAGGTACTTGCCCCCTCCTGCTGCCTGCACCAGTGCGCTTACTGCTTCCACTGTTGAGAAGAACCAGTTAGTGCTGGCATGCAGCACCACAAGCTGTGCAGGTTAACTTGTGTGGAGTGGTGGAGCTGCTGAGGAGAAGCCAATAAAGTTAATTTAGCCACTGTTCATTTGAGCTGCTATGTGTTTGATTGTTTTTCATAAATAGGAACCAGAGGATTTCATTTGTGTTGTTGAAGGGTGAACCAGCCCCCAGATCTTTCCACCTCTGGGAGCAGAAGTGACGAATATGTCACCGAACAGACACGGTAAGGAATTTCAGTAAGCAAGATGCAATCCCAGCCCGGGGCTTGGCTGGTGCCTCGGCCTAACGCCTCCGCTCCCCCTGAAGCTGTCATGATCCTGGAGGACTCTCCTTGCCAAGATGCTCTTGTTGCGGGACGCCCATCGTGTGCTGGAAGACCGATTCAGCCAACTTAGTACAGCCACCTTTAATGAGAAACTCTGCTCTTTTCAGTGTCCTGCTGGTGCATTCCCACGTGAAACCTAGCATATGGCCAGTCTCCCCTCTCACTGGTTAGTCTTCAGGTATGCCTCCCTTTACAAAATTTGGCCCTGTGGTTTAATATTTCTGAGGGTAGGAATGGTTGTAACTTCACAGCTGCACATTTTTAAAAGGTTTGGATTTATGGCAAGTAGTTTTATTTGGAGAGAAATACAAAAGTAATTGGCGTTTGGCTGAGGATAGACGCAGTCTGAATTGACTTGGATTTTCTCATAGCACAAAGCTACCCAACATAAACACATCTAAAAAAAGCCCAAGAGGAACACGGACGTTTTCCCTCTAAAGGCTCCTTCATCACTGAGCTTGTAATTGAACAACAAAGGTGCACTGATCATCTTGTGTCACCCACTTGACACATGCTGATAGTTCAGTCTCACCCAAACACTAATACACACAGATGTAGGAGGCTAAATTTGGAACAGCCTGAGTACAGTTTTTCAGAATGCTTCACCAGTGCACATCAAATAAACACTGTTGCCAGGATATGAGTCAAGCATCATTTTTAGCAGGCAAGCTGGACTGATCAGACATCTGAAAAAAAATCAAACTTGTATAGAATTATTTCATGAAGCTGCATAAAATTAAAACATTAAAGCAAATAATGGGCAAACAGTTAAATTGCAAGCAGCGTTTCCTTGATTCTCAGCGAGTTTGCAACTTTTGTGGCCAAACACATGGCAATACTAAAAGCATTGGTTTTACCGAAAGTTTATAGAAAAGAAAAAAGGTGAAAAGGAAAAAAATCACAGAGCCTGTACTTGAACCTAGAATATAATGTAACATCTTGCACGTACCTGTACGGGGTGTTAAATGATATTTGAGAGCCCCTTAAGCCTTGTTTGTGACAGGCAAGTGCTCTCAAAAGCACAAGGCATCCAAATACTTTTAAAAAATGGAGCAGGGCTGAATGTGCTTCACCTTGCAGGTGACGTGGCCATGCACCTTTACACTGGAAACTGACCTTTCTTTCCCCCCTTTTGAGTCACTCCAGTTTTTTTCAGAAACAAGAAATGCGGTAAACTAAGTCCAAAAAGCTGTAACTCTCACTAAAGATGTTTAAGATTAACCCTCACATGCCAATAAATGTAGATATAGAAGCACTTAGGATAGTCTGGAACACGAGTTTTGCAGGTATCATCTAGTCAATGGAAAAGCTACCACTGAAGTTACTGATTAGCTACAAAAATGCATGTGTAAAAATGCATATATGCTGACATATAGGAAGTGTTCACTGATTGGTCACAGATCTACTATTCAATTTGATTTAGTATTAATCTAAATGTAACTAGATAACTAGATTACTTTGGGAAAAAAAAAAAAAAACACAAAGCAACAGATAAGCGATGCATCTTTTTGGTGAATCCATTTCTTTAGGGTATAGTTTGAATTTGTTGTTCCAACTACTTATATATTTTCATGGATGAGCCAAGACGAACTCACAGAATTAAATCAGTGTATTTTTAACCTTCTGTTCAAAAGAATGAGGACTGTAGAAAGTTGGCTTTTCTTGGGGCTGATCCAAACACAAAACATTATGGCATCGTGCTGATTTCATGAGTATCTTTGTATTAAATTGTGAGCATCACATCTTCACTGCCAACAAAATATCCCAAAACATCTGAAAACTCTTTCTGGAAAAAATTCTTTAGAAATTGATGGCTTGTACAGATATTCAAAATCTTTCATCACTATTTTTCCTCTTCATTTTCAAAGGCATTTTCAGTTCTCTGGAGGGAGTATGTTGCAGAATGGATGGGAAAAAGTTAATCCTTTCTATGATGGACTTTAGCCCTGTCTTCAGCTCAGTTAATTTTAATCCAACTTGTTATATTATCTACAGTTAGATCAACATCTACAAATGCCAAGTGGTTCTGGAGAAACAGGATTACTGGAGAAGTCTGACAAGCCTTCAAGCAGTGGTGTCCACATTGCAAAAGCATGGGATAACCCTGCCCATGCAGGAGGTCCTTCCTCATTTTTCTGCATGGAAAACAGCACTTGCTAACAGGGCTCCAGAGCCTACAGACCACTAAGTGCCTCCTCTAGTATTTGCAGCAGCATGATCTGTTGAACTGTTATGCCATCTGGAGAACTTGTGGCATGTACGTTGTATCTCTTCGCTGTGAGTTGTCTTGCTTTGCTCTCACAACATGGGAAAATTTTGTAGTAATTTATGGGCTTTGTATTTAACATTAAATGGATTGTATCTTTTATGTTATTTAAATCTTTTCTTTATCATTTTGCAGCACATGCAAAATGTGTTTTCTCTTGTTTCCTGCTTTATGGGGCAATACAGAATATTTCCCCAAAAGCTATGCAGCCTTGAGCCACCTGCCAGATTCCCATGTATTATAATATTTTCGGCCAGCTGCTGTGGTAGCTGTTCATGCCAAGGGCAAGAATTCCCCTGCTCCAGTTTTAGCTTTTGCACAGTCCAGACCCTGCTTTCAGCCGATCCCAAACTGTGAGTGTAAAGTCTGAGTCAGTGAGAGTTAAAATAAAAGGTTGAACTACTCAGAGCCCTTAACCAGTTGGTGGAGCCCAGGTATTGTGTCCTGTTCTGGGTGCCAGTGCAATGCGTCCCCTTTCTCCCTTCTCCAGTGCTCAATCCCAATTCTTTACTGGGGGCCTTCCAAGCACAATAGCAAATATTTAGGCATAGTGATCCCAGAGGAGATTTTTGGCAGCAAATACTGACATGGCTGATTGCTCAGAGCTGGTGTTGTACCTCTGTCTGGGCCACTCTTAACCCCAGCTCTGCCAAAGACACACTTGTGAACCAGGTGAATTGGAAGTTTTCCCTGTTTTAAGAGCTAATGCTGACCTGCTACACTTCCTACACTTTTTTTTTTTCAGTTTAGCTTTTATTCATGTTCTTTTCTGGTGCCTAGCATTTCTAAATAGTTTGCAGTTTTCTAGTGGGCACATCACTTCCTCATCAGAGTATTCAGAGATATTTGGGAGTGTTCAGAAAACAGTAGCCTGCTTCCAAGTTACCATTTGTTTCGGGTGCCCAGTTCAAAACATATGCTGGGTATGGGGTTTTGATTCTTTGGAAGTTTCTGGCATTCCTCTCTGGAAGTCAGATGTCTTGGATGGGACCTTTGAGATCATTGGCTGCTTTTCTGAAAAAAAGTCAGGCCACAGTGCTCCAGGAATATATTTAATCACACTCATGTCCACAACACAGGAGAAACACCAGCATTGTCTAAAGAGCTTGTTTCTGCAGACTGCTGATACAAAGGAAGATCAGAATTATTAACTCTGTATGCACTGTCAAAAAGCATCGTAGACATGCACACAGAGAAACTTCCTTCTCAAAACGAGTTTGGATCTGAACAAATTTATCTTTTCTGCTGAGCCGACACAGCTCAGTGATTATTCCCATTTGGGTTCAGATTTCAAAAAAGGTACAACAGTCCAGAAAAAGAGAAATCCAAGTGGAAGAGGTAGATTAACAACTCTATGAGGGGGGAAAACAGTCCAAACTGATGAAAAATATGCCATTGAAATTGCTGGGCAGAACCTCTCTGGATCCCTGCTCAGGAGGTGAAAAACCTTATTTCTTACTGCAAGAGAGACAGAAGAAAGGGTTATGCTCAGCCATGGAAAAGCTCCAAGTGAAGAAGAGGACATCTGAGAGCAAGCAACTTACTGCTGCTTGTAGCTGGTAGCTGGAGAGTTTTTGGTGTTCTAGAGCTGGGCTTCCAGCAACATGGCTGGGAGCTGTGGAGAAGAAATCCTAGAGGGATAATACATCCTGATTTACATACAATTTCTTTGGCATCTCTGAATTTTGCATGGTTTGAAAGATCTGAACAGAGCCTGTGTGGCATTCTTGTACATAAAGTTGTGAGGAAAAAAATGGCCCACCTTATACTTCTTGAAAAATTATTTCTGACTGCAGAATTAGAAGATTCCTGGTCATAATATTTCAGTCTTTGATATCACATGTTGTTTGCTACTATGGGTAGCTCCTGAGGGATTATAGATTTGATAATGAACTACAATTGCATTCCCTCAGACAACCTTAACTTTTGAATAGATGGTTATGCTGTCCTTCGGTTGACCTGAAAGCAGTTAGACACCACCCACAGCGTCACTTGTTTTCTAGGATCTATACAACATGGACCTGAGTGGTCAATGCACACTGGGGCTGCTCAGCATAGAATCATAGAATGTCCTGAGTTGGAAGAGACCCACAAGGATCATCGGGTCCAACTCCTGTCCTGCCATGTGACAACCCCACAGTTCACACCATGTGTCTGAGGGTGCTGTCCAGTCTCTTCTTGAACACTGTCAGGCTTGGGGCCGTGACACCTCCCTGGGGAGCCTGTTCCAGTGCTCCACCACCCTCTGGGGGAAGAACCTTTTCCTAATGTCCAACCTAAACCTCCCCTGGCACATCTTCCTGACATTCCCTTGGGTTCTGTCATTCATCACTAAAGAGAAGAGTTTGGCACCTGCCCCTCCTCCTCCCCTTGTGAGGAAGCTGTAGCCGCCATGAGGTCTCCCCTCAGTTTCCTCCAAGCTGAACAAACCAAGTGACTTTAGCCGCTCCTCATACGGCTTCCTCTCCAACTTTGTAGCCCTCCTCTGGACACTCTCCGGTAGCTTAATACCTTTTTAATCCTGTGTTGCCCAGAACTGCACACAGAGCCCCAGGTGAGGCCGCACCAGTGCAGAGCAAAGCGGGACAATCACCTCCCTCGCCTGACTGGCAATGCTGTGCCTGATGCACCCAGGACAGGGTTGTCCCTCTTGGCTGCCAGGGCACACTGTTGGCTCATGTTCAACTTGCTGTTGACCAGAACCCCCAGATCTCTCTCCTCGGAGCTGCTTTCCAGCACCTTGTTCCCCAGTCTGTATGTACAGCCAGGATTGCCATGTCCCAGGTGCAAGATCTGGCACTTGCCCTTGTTGAACTTGATGCAGTTGGTGATTGCCCAGTTCTCCAATTTGTCCAGATCCTTCTGCAGGGCCCCTCTGCCCTTGAGAGTGTCAACAGCTCCTCGCAATTTTGTGTCATCATCAAACTTACTAAGTAATCCCTCAAGTCCTGAGTCTAAGTCATTTATAAAGACATTGAAGAGTACTGGCCCTAAGATGGATCCCTGCAGAACCCCACTAGTGACTGGTCACCAGCCTGACATGACCCCATTTACTGTAACCCTTTGAGCCCAGCCTGTCAGCCAGTTGTTCACCCACTGCATTGTGTGTTTACACAGCCATATGCTGGACATTCTGTCCAGGAGAATACTGTGAGAGACCAGCACCTGGGCAGCCTTATCTGCCCTAGAGGGATGATGGGAGCTGTGGGGCAGAGATGATCCAAGGTCATGTCCCACTCTTTATTTATCTATTGATTTTTCAAAGTCTGAATGGCTAAGTTTCACATACCACAGTGCTACACAACTGCTGCCTGTTTAGGGCCTTCTCAGGGAGCATAGATCAGGATTTTTGCATGGCATGACAATTTTAAATGTTTGTTGTTTTTTTTTTACTCTGGTGAGCAATAGATTGCGGTAGTGTGTTTAGTCATGGGGAAACTACACAAGAAGAGAAGATGCCTCTGAAGTAAAAGGGTTAATGGCCTGTCCCTTTTTAAAGTGGTTGTTGAAATGGGCAACTTCCTGCTTGCCATTTTCATTTCAGTTGTATTGGATTAGTTTTGGTGGCTGATGAACTCAAAGGCTGACCTTGGGTGCCCTAGTGATGGGCAAAGGAAATTTGGGGCATGTGGCTGTGAGAGCAGGACAGGGCTGCTGTGACATTCTCTCATTCTTGTTTTTCAGGCCTTTCCATTTCAGTAGATCTCCCTCAGCGTTCTCCAAAATGAGCTCTTTGCCACATCTACAGTAGCTGTGGAGACAACCTTTCTCAGGAAGCAGTGCAGGGCTAAGGAATGTTGAGCACTTGGACTGCAAACACAAATGGTGTCTTTTTCTTCCTTGTGGGTATGTTAATCCAAACAGCCTATTAAAGAGCTGAGCCAGTTCTCACATATTTAATCATGTGTCTTATTTGGGGTTTGTTTGGGGGTTTTTTGCTCTGCAAGTCTGAACAACTGGTCCTGCTCATTCTCAGCTTTTTCCTGTTCATGTTGATCCTGGCTTTTTCCTATGAAACATCTCTCCTTTGTGAAGCAAGTGGTGCTTTAGAGGGAATTCTTCAGCAGAAGCACAAGGGCAAAAACAGTATGATCATTTGTCTTCATATGCAAAAAGAAATTTCAATGGCAATTCTGAAGAAATTCTTCATTTCTGACTGCTTCTTCCATCTAGTATTTCCTCTGTCCTTTTCTTCATACTTTCCCCAACTCAGCTCTGCTGTATTAAATAAATGCCAAAACATCATATTCTTTTTGTACAGCCAAAAAAAGCAATGCATGTCCTAATGATTATCTCCCTCAGATGTGATACTTTAGAATATTATTCATAGTACATAGGAGCACAAAACTCTCCCAGAACACCCTTGGAAGTGGGTAAATTTTTCCATCAATTTCCACAGGCTTTGAACCAAACCCAAAAGACGTCTCTCTGCTGCAGTCATGGTTAACAGTCATAATGAACTCAGAGCAAACTGGGCTGCCTTCTTTGAGGAAATGTGTGTAGTCACAGACTATATCTGAAAGGTAACAAACTTGCTTTCATTTTGCCAACCTCCAAACACAGAGCATGGAGTGATGCACAAATATGCATAGCTGCATTTTAACACCATAAAGCAAATTTTGGTTCTATAACACCCTTACTCACCCTGAACAGGATTTCAGGCTTTCAGTCCATCAACAGTCTTGCTAGTTTTGATAGAGCTTTTTGGGTGGGGAGCTAAAGGACACAAGTAAGGCTGAAACACTGGCTCTTCATCGATGTTTCTGAATGTGTGTGGCAGCATCCAAGCCTCATGGAAGGTGCCAATCTCTTCTCTCTGGTGGTCAATGACAGACCCCAGGGGAATGGCAGGAAGATGTGTCAGGGGAGGTTTAGGTTGGACATTAGGAAGAGGTTCTTCACCCAGAAGGTGATGGAGCACTGGAACAGGCTCCCCAGGGAAGCAGTCATGCAGGGACAGGAGTTGGATTCAATGATGCTTGTGGGTCTCTTCCAACTCAGGACATTCTATGATTCTACAAATCTGTGATTAGTATAGAGTGATTTAAATTGGAACAGACCTCATCTAGTCAAAAAAAAAAAGATGACCAGGTAACATTTTGTTTTAACTTTAATTTCATATTATTTTTCTGCTTCCTGGAAAAACTCAGGTAACCAATTATTGGGATATACCATGCAAACTGTTAAATGAAGGCATCTACAAACTGATTAATCAGATCTTACTCCCAACTGTGTTTGATGATAATTCACAGAGTCCACACATGAGGCACCTTAGGCTGGGAACACAACGAAAAAGTGCAGTTTCTGTCTCGATGAACTTCATCAAAACATACTTGAGTGGACTGACTGTAATCCCCTTCCACCAGAAAGGGAGTTCAAAGTTGGGATCCTCTAAGAAATCTCAGGTAAATTGATATAATTGCAAAAATTAGTAGCAGTTCTGTTATTGTGTCCCATTTGTGATACCAAATAACACAAAAATCCCATCTCATTTGGAAACAAACAGACTTTTTAGTTCATATTTTAAGTTTTAGTTAGGATGAGCTAAGCCTTTTGTTGCACTACTTAACATGTATAATTAGAAAGCTGTTCTTGGTTACATTGGCTCAATCCAGGACTGTCAGTGGAGTTGTACTGGTATACCTGAAAGACACTTGACCTCCATTTCTTTTCAGACATAGTTAAAAATGCTGAACTCTTCAAATGACAATTGTAGCCCCACATCTCAGACTTCTGTTCGAGTGTTAACTTTTGCTTCCCCACTGCCAAGATTTACTTCTCTGTAGCCCAGACATTCCTGGGCAGGAAGCTTCATGTCTGCCCAGCCTGTGGTTTTTCTGATTTGTATAAGACCTACTAGAGGGACTAACTGGTTTGATGGATGAAAGTTAGACCATATGGCCTGCTTGGTCTCTGCCTGTGTCTGCAAATACAAGAAAAAATATGCTGGAATTTTTCTCCTTTTGGAGTTTCTTTCAGGGATCCCATTACAAAGTGTGCTATTGCAGAGCCTATAATAATGGAGAGGCAGTTAAAGTAAATCCTTGGGGTTTGAAGTTGGCAGCTGGAGTGTGCCTATACAAAGGACTGTATGTGAACTAGGGTTTCTTCTCGGGACCAGTGACATGACATCAGTTGAGGATACAGCTCTTGTAGCCTTCCTCCCACCCCAACCTTCTGACACTCCAGTTGTAGTTCAATCAACAATGTCTTTGATGCCTTAGGTCAGATTTTATTATCATAGTTAGATCTGTCTGTCTCATGCAGATAGTGAAAGAGAGCCAAAGAGTATGTAAAGAAGTTTATAACTAGCTGTCCAACTTCCAATGCTGATGAGCTAATTTTCATCTTTTTAAGACAGAACAAGCCTTCCTGAAATACAGCAAGGAGCAGCCCTGCACCTAGACCTTAGGAGAGCTGTGGTGTTAGCATGAAGATCCATCCTCGAAGATGAGAGGACAGGCTCTCTGGTAGCATACAACTTCTGCAAGAGAATGAAATCTGTGGATCTAAAAAAGGAATGTATGCAAACCCTGACTGTTTGTTAACATAGTTTTAAGGCTTGGAAGCAATACTGTAATTTATGTATCAGAAAGTGCCAAACTATGACTCACAGTGACTTGACAGTTCCCTTGGGATAGTGGCACCTTTTTCTCTGTTTTGGTACTACTACAGTGAAAGAAAAGAAAATATGTATATATATGTTATTTACTTTAAGTCTTAATTTAGCAGAGACTCAAATGTTTTGATTCTTATGACAAGAACATGTAGTCCTCAAAGGCTGAGGAGATGTTCAGTGCCAATATGAGGAAGGGCCCAGGGACCTTATCTGCAAGAACACAAGGAAAAATCATCCTAGTCTGTACCAAGCCTCTTCTGCTGTGTCCTGAGGTTGTTTTTGCTCAGACCAGAGGTCTGCCAGAAGCAGCAGCAGGAGCTATAGGGCACACCACTGGGTTGGTGTGTGCTCTTAGCAGGCGGAGAGAATTGGGGAGTCTGCCCCACTTTGTGCTGTGAGAAGGAAGTGTTGGGAGGGGCAAGGTTGCACCTTATTACAGGTGTTCGAATGTCATCTTTGCTGTGTTCCCTTGCCGCCTTCTCATATACGTATGTCACACCTCTGACAGCCTCTTCCCAGTAAGGTAAGTGCTCATGCACAGGAGGCATCTCTGGACATCTTCATGGATTTACATATAAAACCAGATTATTTTATGAAACAGAAATTCAGTAAGAATATCTTTGCACTGGATCTCATCTTCATTAACTCCACCTGCCTACAACTTGCATACCATCTCCATAGAGGATTGAATTCCAACGGAGAAAAGGGATATGAAAGAGAATTGCATGTGTGTATGTTAATAAGAAGGTATGGAATAGTTTAGAAGATCTAATGTTTAACTACCATTTCATGCAAAATAAGTCATGTGTCATGGGCTTTCCTGCACATCCACAGCAGTGACTGTGAACTGACCATTAAAAAGATACCACCTTAGTAAGATTAATACCAGCCCACAGTATTTTGCTTATGTGGGGGCAGGCATCATGCTAGGAGAAAAGGATTGGGTGAATTCTTTAGAATTCTCTTTGATCTGCATCAGTAATACCCAATATAATACCTCTGACCTGATTATATTTTAAACCTCAGTTCCTCAAGCATTTGGACTCTGCACTGTCTTCCCAAAAGATAAATGCAAGCTCAGTACTTTTTGGGGTTTTGCTTGTATCAGCTCCTTTATTTTAACACCACTTAACTATTACCTGTCCAATTTAGTGCTGCTTAGCGTACCAAAAAGTTGGTATTTTCACTTGGGAAGAGTGTCATTTGTGATAACTCTATCCATCACTTTGGCACTTACCCAAAAGATATTATTAAATCTCTATTAAAGTATTGGGACTCTGGAACACTGATCTTTCACAGATCATTTCATCAAAAGGCTAATTACTTGTAAAGAGGATGAGCCAAAGCTTCTGGGGAGTATATATATGCACCTATAAAAAAAAGGAATTCTCATGCTTTGACAGGCAGAATTTGAAGGCTCTCCTTTTGCAAAGATTTAAGCATATAGTTAAGTTCATGTGTGTTTACATGCTCTTAGCTGTTCCACTAAAGGAAAAAGGGAAAAAAAAAACATAAGTCTCAATGCAATATTTTCAGTAAAGTATAATAATAATAATAATAATAACAAAACAAAACCAAAACACTGGCTTTTCAGCTCTTCAAGGTTTGCAAGCAGATATATTCAAATCAGTCAGCTTCTGCTACAGGAAACTATGCACAGACTTGGGTAAAGTATTTCAAAAAATGTACCTATGAGGAGACCAGACTTCAACAAGTAAAAAAGGTATCTTCACTTAAACTTTGCAGAAAATAAGGAATCGTCCATAAAAAAATTATTCTTTACCTGTGTTCAAATTCATGTATTTAGGAGCACATCTTTAGTGTTTCTTGCATAAGTAACAGAAAGATCTAAAATGTATTACCATCCCACCCAGTACAGATTCCATCAGAAATCTTTGCTACTTTATAAATATAATCTACCAGTTAGAATCCAAAAGAATCCCTACTGAGACTTTTCTATATAAATGAGAAGAGAGATTTCCTCTGCTCTTACATGTATGTACTCACATAATGACTATGTTCCCTTTCATAGTGCTTGCTTACACAGGAGTGTAAACACATATACAGACAGCAAAGCACAAAAGATCGAAGCAAACACATATAGAGAGTGTTTTTGAGACACCAACTCTGTGAGCTACAGCCTTTTGGGAACCTGGCAACCCTATGCAACACCTGACTGATCTGGTTTTGTGATGGAAGTTCTGCCCTGGTGCCTGAATGTGAGATTGGTGTCTGCTTTGCATAGGCAGCTTGATTATGATCACAAAAAACAATTCAACGTATTTACATGTGTGAGTATGTGCATAATAATGCAATTTAGAACACATACTCTGCAATCTTCTGTAAAGCTCTTGGCACGTGACTGGGAGTTGAGATACCTGTCACAGGAATGCACTGGGCATCACAACATATAGCTTCTGAAAGCTGCTCTCAGTGACAAATAAATCAAGAAAGAACGAGGTCTGGTCCCATTGTGTTCAGCATTAAAGAAATGGTTCTCCTCACTCACAATAGGAAAATTCCCAGTATCTCATGTGACTTGTTGCCATTCAAAGGTCTTGTACTCAATGTGGGGCATAAGGAAAGTAGAAAAGAAAGGAAACTTGGGGAATAATCCCGTTAAATTATTTTTTAGAAAACACAGGGTTGAATTGCTAGTTTTTATGTCTCTTCATAATGGAGGAATCTCCAAAGTTGCAGGAAGTGTCTCTGCCCTCTGAGAGGAGAACGAGGCAGAACTGATGGAGACTTGTACCACTTCTGTGCAACTTTGCATGTCTCCTTTTCAAAGGGCCTTGTAATTCTGCCAGTTTAAGGGCAAGCCTGCAGGTGCAGATACAGAGGGACATCCACAGTCCTAGTCAGCAGAGCATAAGCCATTCAATGTCCTTCTGACTGCAAGCTGTAATTTTTTGTGTTCAGAGTGGATGAACTAATGTGAGGACTGTGTTGTGTTCTACTGGAGCAAGTAGTCCATCTGAACACATTTGTTTCATGCCCTGATAAATGTCATAAGGACATGTCAAAATATTTAAGGATACAAGACCAGATGGGATAGTTTGGGAGTGAAGTGCAGAGTGAAATGAACCAAAATTAGTGCAGTTGCATTCATAATGGCTCATGAGAGAGACTCCCTACCCCAAACCGTGGGGATGGTTGATTGCAGTAGACCAACACAGAGCAAGGATATGACTTAACAAGCCATGACTAAGGGTCTACTGGTCAGGTTTGCTCATGGGCCTTCTTATACTTGTTTCTTAGGAAACATATCTATAGCATCCTCATCAGACCTTGTTCAAGCCACTGTATATACCCCAGCGTGGAGATACACCTTCCATCAGCCAGATGCAAAGGCATGTGAGACACAGCATTGTCTGTTCTTTGTCCCTTCATGAAGATGCACTATGCTTGTGTGCATGGTCTCCTGTTTCAGGCTATTCTTGTGTCCAGTGTTCTCAATTCAGTGCCTCGGATGAATTCCCAAATCAGTTTGAACTAATTCCTGAGCATACTTGTACCTCATTGCACTGAGGTACACTGGCTGCCTCTTTTAGGACACCTCTGAAACAGGTTTAAGACTTATTTTTTCACATGGAAGACTATCCACCTTTAAAGCATCTCATGGTGGGCCAACCCAGGGGTAGCAATTCTCTCTTACATTCTTTTCAGGTCTCACTGTAAGTCAGACACACTTTAAGATGACTTTAAGACTACTTAAACATGTCTTTTTTTGAGACTCTTGAGTTATTCTGCTTTGCAGACTGATTCAGACCTGTCAAACCCAAACCCTTCCCCTGCAGGGATTTCAGAAGTTTTGTTGTTACAGGATTTCTGGTTCATAGAATCATAGCATAGTCTTGGTTGGAAGGGACCCTTAAAGGTCATGTAGTCCAAGCATCCTGCAATAAGCAGGGACATCTTCAACTAGATCAGGTTGCTCAGAGCCCCAACCAACCTGACCAAGAATGTTTCCAGGGATGGGGTATCTACTCTGGGAAACCTGTTCCAGTGTTTCACCACTCTTGTCATAAATAATTTCTTCCTTATATCTAGTCTGAATCTACCCTGTTTCAGTGTAAAAGCATTACACCTTGTCTTATCAGAACAGACCCCACTAAAACCTTTCCCATCTTTCTTAGAAGCCGCCTTTAAGTACTGAAAGGTCACAATAAGGTCTCCCTGGAGCCTTCTCCATGTTGAATAACCCCAGCTCTCTCAGCTTTCCTTCATAGGAGTGGTCCTTCTTATGTTGGCGACCCCAGAGCTGGACATAGTACTCCAGGTGGGGTCTCATCAGGGTGGACTAGAGAGGCAGAATCATCTCCCTTGACCTCCTGGCCATGCTTCTTTTGATGCAGACCAGGATACAGGTGGCTTTCTCGGCTGGGAGTGCATATTGCAAGTTGTTTACTTCCAAAGCAGATAGCTGTCAGCCTCACTGCTGACCCTGGAGCCTGAGGTGAGATTTCATCCTTTGTCTTCCTTTACCCTCTTCCCTGGAGCCACAAATCCTCTTCTGTGCTTAAAAGCATCACATACCTTCCCTTCCTGAGGTTACAGTAGCTACTAGCAGCCAGCCTGGAGTCCTGCTCCCAAGAACTATTCTTGCAGTCCCTTTGACTTGGGTCTGGTGCAGTGGTCTCACAGCACAGATGTCGTCTACAGCTGTCTCCAGTCTGTCTACACCTTTGCTCCCATTAAGGCCAACCAATTTCCCTCTTGCAATACGTTTTTTCTGCAGAATGCTTTGACTCTCTCCTTAATGTGTCTGGTAACTGGCACAAGCCATCTGATCCCCTAAACTGCCAATATCATTTGTAAGGGTATGGGGGAGGATGCTGCTAATCTGTCTCAGGAAAGCCTGAGTTTGACTCCCTTTACCCTAACTCTATATCCTAAACAGTCTGTTCTAGGGGTTTTGTATTTTTCTGCATTGCAGTTCAAGGAGAGGAAAGAGGAAACTTTGTTCTCTGAAAAGGCTGACAGCCAGTGCGAGTGGCATAGTCCGAAAGCACTTTGTACACCAGCTGTTCTATTACTTGTACACTTGATGATTGCACAAAGTTACATGGTTTCAGATTTCCTAACCATGACCCTTTCTGAGAATATGGAGCCAAATTTTTGTCCTTGGCAGATCACTAAACCCCCACAGAAGTCAATAAAGTTGAAAATGAGATCAGCATTTAAACTACTTCCTATTATTTTTTATTAAGAAAGTTACTTCTCAAGTATTGGCTTCATGTGAATTTCTGTATATAAACGCACATCTAAAGAGCAGAAGAATAGAAAAGTAACTTCAGGAAAAAACTACTCTTTCTGTGCTGCTGCAGATCTGAAGAAACACTGGTTATGTGCCTGGAGATAACTTCAAACTGAAACAAAATTTGGTCCTAGAGCGTACAATGTCACTCAGTCTTCTCTAATGAATGATGATTTGCTTATGTGTTCCTTGGCAGTCAGCTGACAAGGCTCCATTAAACAAAAAGTGTGTTGATTTGTCCTAAGTAATGGTCTTTACAGTCCACTGTCATTATGCTGACTTAGCTCTGCAGAGACATCTTAGGGAAACACATCTTCAACAAAGTGGAGTATAACATGTGCATCTTTAGGCAACATATGTGTGGTAGATACCTGAAGGAAGAGTCTATCAGTTCAGTAACATACCCTCGAATAATAACAGGAAAGTTCTTGGATCTCTAGGGCTCCTATAGTGCTGTTTCTTTTCCATCAGCAGTACATATCTGTGTATATCCTGACACTATGTCTGTGTAAATGAGTGTATGTGTGTCTCAAAGAGAATAAAGTAAAGAGGAGTGTGAATCTCCAAAGACCCCCAGGTTTAGAAGAAGCAAATAACTGGTGGTATGTTTTTGAGTGACCATTGCAATCCATCATGTACCATCCTTCAGGACACGTATTTCCAGTTATTTCTGATCACCCTGTTTGGTAGCTTTCATGTTCTTTCATGCTTTGCCTAAAGGGAAAAGATTATTCTACTATTAGGTCATCCTGTACAACTGCTTTTCTGTCTCAGGAGTTCTCTTTTCCAGAAAGGTACTTCAGCCAAAATTATAGCAGAGATTCCTAAATGATGAGATACTGTTGATAAGCTTACAGTCAAAGCCAGCATGACCCAATACTGTGTCACACTATAATAAGAAAAAAAGGCAAATTCGTTCTGCAGTTGCTTTATGTAACCTCTTTATAGAAATTTCTTAACAGATTAAAAGGCAAAGATATTTTTTCTCTGCCTTTCCAGTGCTTACATTGACACAAATATTTTTGTACCATTAGATATTGTAGCAGCAAAGCTCCAACAAAGATGGTAATTCTGGAAAAAAAAAAAGAATGTCTATTTAGATATATGGTTTTGCCAAACACAGGTCTGAAATAGCAAAGACCTTTGTATCATCAAGCAAACATGATAATACCAGAAAGTTAATTCTTGCTCTGCCTTTTAACCTCACAGCAATACCATTGTATCACTTTACCCTGTGATAGCTTTAAGGTTCGAACACTAAGAAGGATCCTATGGTGATGCTTCCGGGTGTGGGAGGTATTCAGTAGTCATCATTCCCCACTCTGTGTTGATACACTATCAAAGTGCAATATGTAAACTTGTGAGTATTTTCTTGCCCTCCTGTTGACTTTGGGGATTGAAGTAGCTGGACATGTTGTGGATGGGCATCCATGGTTTGAGGGATAATATTAGCAATCAAATCTGCTTTACTTCTTGCTGGCTGCTTCACACTGGCTGTGCTATCTGTCACGGAACAAGCTGGCTCTTTGTGGACTGTGGGTCCTGGAAGCACAGTCTATCTCTCTGGCATGGGCAGAAGCCCTGGCCAGATCCTGACACCAATGCCCAGCAGCATACAAGAGTCCATGCATTCTTCCCTCAACACCCCTTTTCTCCCATCTACACACTGCTTTTCACAGCAAGATAACCCAGCTGTGCAGTCTGCCTTGTCTTTGAAATGTCTCTATACTAATGCACACAGCGTGAGGAATAAACAAGAGGAGCTATGAGCTTCAACACAGTGCCAGAGCTATGACATCATTGATATAAGCAAAACTGGGTGTGATGAGTCTTGTGACTGGGGTGCCACAGTGGACAATTTAGGCTCCTCAGGAGGGATAGGCAGGGTAGGCAAGGCAGGGGATGGCAGTACTGTATGTAAGGGAGGGGTTGGATTGTGTGGCACTTGCAGTTGGTGACGACACAGTTGAGAGCCTCTAGGTAAGGATGAAGGATAAAGCAAATAAAGATGTTGTTGTTGGAGTCTACTGTCAGCCACCCAGCAAGGATGATGACACCACTTAATTATTCTATAAGGAATTATGGGATATCTCCAGATATACTGCCCTTGTCCTTATAGGTGAATTTGACTTCCCGGACACCAACTAGGAACATCATACCGTGTACACAAACAGCTCCAGGGAATTCCTGAAGCATCTTGAAGATAACTTCTTAGTGCAGGTACTAAGAGAGCTGGCTTGAAAGGCATCCTCCTAGATTTGTCGTTTATAGACAGAGAGACACTCATTGGTGAAATGGTAATTGGTGGCTGTCTTGGTCACAGTGATCACCAAGTAGTTGACTTTCAAATTGTCAGTGACAGGGGAAAAACTGCCATCAATACTTCAACCCTGGCTATGGGGAGAGCAGATTTTTGGCTGCCGAAGGACCTAGTTAGTAAGGTCCCCTGGGAATCTACTTTTGAAGGTATTGGGGTCCATGAATCCTGGTTACTTTTTAAGAGCCATCTCTTCAGAGTGTGGGAGCAAGCAATTCCAAAGTGTGGGTAGTCAAGCTAGTGGAGCAGAAGGCTGGGTTTGCTGAGCAGGGATCTTCTAGAACTTAGGTGGAAAAGGCAAGTGTACAGACATTGAAAGCAAGGACAGGAGACACAGTAGGACTACAGAGATGTTGTTGACCACTGCAGGGAGAAAATTCATGTGGCCAAAGCTCAGTTAGAGTTCAGGTTAGCCAGTACTGTGAAGCACAAAAAGGATTTTTAAAACTACGTTAACAGCAAGAGAAGAATCAGAGATAAAATTGTTCTGTTACTTGATGAGGTCAGTTGCCTCACAAATAGGGATGTATATGCAGCAGAGAGGTTTAATGCCTTCCTTGCCTCTGTCTTCAACACTGGCAATGGGCCCTGGGATCCCCAGAGTCCTGTGTTAGAAAAACATAACTAGGGGCATGTTAAACTCCCAGTCAACTCTGAAATTGTTCAAGACTTGCTGTTCGATCTGGATGTGCATAAGTCTAGGAGGACTGATGGGTTTCATTCCAGGGTACTGAAAGAGCTGGCTGATCTTACTGTGGGACATCTCTCCATTATTTTTCAATGATTTTGAGAATCTGACGGGACCCAGTTGACTGGAGACTGGCAAATGTTGCCCAGATTTTTGAGAAGGGTAAGAAGGAAGACCCTGGTAATCACAGGCCTGTCGGTCTCATTTCAGTGCCTGGTAAAATTATGGAGAATGTTATTCTCGAAGTTATTTAAAAACACTTGAGATATAATGCAGTCATTGGTCATAGCCAACATGAGTTCATAGGAGAAAGTCTTGTTTAACTAACTTAATTTCCTTTTATGACAAGATTACCCATCTAGTTGACCAAAGGAAGCCACTAGATGCAGTGCATTTGGATTTTAGCAAAATTTTTGATGCTGTCTCTCACAATATCCTTCTGGATAAAATGTCCAGCACACAGCTAGACAAGTCTATAATAGATTGAATGAGCAATTGGCTGAGGGGTTGGTGTCAAAGAGTTAGAGTAAACGGGATTATATCAGGCTGGTGGCCAGTCACCTGTGGGGCTCCCCAGGGCTCAATTTTAGGGCCAGTGCTCTTTAATGTTGTTATAATTGATCTGAATGAAGGAATTTAATGTACATTAGGGAAGTTCGTTGATGATACAAAATTAGGAGGAGTTGTGGACTGCCCTGAGAGTAGAGAGGGCTTACGGAGAGATCTGGATAGACTAGAGATCTGGGCAATTACCAACAATATGAAATTTAACAAGAGTAAGTGGAAAATTTTCCACCTAGGGTGGGATAATCCTAGTTATATTTACAAATTGCGGGGCAAGAGGCTGCAGAGCAGCTCTGTGGAAAGAGATCTGGAAGTCTAGGTTGATGGCAAGTTGAATGTGAGACAACAGTGTGCCCTGGCAGCCAAAAGTACCTACCATGTCCTGGGGGGCAGTAAGCACAGCATAGCTAGCTGATTGACAGAAGTGATTGTCCCCCTCTGCTCTGCACTGGTGCTGGCCTACCTTGAGCACTGTGTGCAGTTTTGGGTGCCTCAATATAAGAAGGACATCAAACTATTGGAATATGTCCAGAGGAGGATGACCAAGATGGTGAAAGGCTTCGAGGGCAAGACTTAGAGAAATAGCTGAGGTCATTTGGTTTACTCAGCTTGGAGAAGAGAAGGCTGAGTGATGGTGATGACCTCATGGCAGTCTACAACTCCCTCAAACGGGGCAGCAGAGGGGCAGCTGCTGATCTTCTCTCTCTGGTGACCAGCGATGGGACATGAGGAAGTGGAATGAAGCTGTGTCAAGGGTCATCGGAATAGGTTTCCCAGGAAAGTAGTCATGGCACCAAGCCTCTCAGAGTTCAAGAAGCATCTGGATGATGCTCTTGGTTGTGTGGTTTAGTTTTAGGTAGTCCTGTGAGAGGCTGGAGTTGGACTTAATACTTGTATGTCCCTTCCAACTTGAGATATTCTATGATTTGCAAAGTCCAGGACCCTTCCTACTGGCTACACAGAGGAAATGCTATTATAAGAGCAAGGCAATTCCATGTGGAAGATTAACAGTGAATGGAAGGCCACATTTGCTCATCTAACTCTACGCATTGTTTAAAAAGACAGTTGAGTATGACGAAGTGATGCTGCTTGATGAGTTGGTAGGACTTCTGCATGTTTTTTTCCCCAGCTTTGTCTGCATGCAGATGGGTTGGCTGTGCTGCTGAATAGCCAATATGGGCTCTGACTGTGGGTAGAGCAGTCCAATGGCACAAGAGAAAGTACACCACTGCCTACTGATTACAGAAGTGGAAAAGTGGCATTTCAACACACCTGTTTACACATAGGGCCTCTGTAGCCTCGATGATGTTGTCAGTATCCTGGACTGCAGGACAAAGCATGGTGAAAGGAAGAGTTGAATATCCTGTGTGATCTGTCCAGAGACTTAAGCTAATAGCCATCAGCAGATAAATCAGATAAGCATCAATGAGCTTTGCTCTCTCCTCCCCCATACTGAATCCACAACCACCGCTTGGAACACGTTGTCATTGTCAGTCATTGTACAGGTAGGAAATTACTGAGCATCTTAAATAAAGAGGAAAGAAAAGGGCATGTACCATCAGCGATTAATTTGCGAAACATGATGGCCTTAGGCCTACAGAAGGGCTCCACAGCTTCATTAATACAGGTTATTTTAAGGTTAATTGCTCTGAAAGGAATTTTCCTTCAGCATTCAGTAAGCTTCAATAATGTAAAAACTGGGTTAGGTGTCCACTGCGCAAGGAACACAGCAGTGGCCATGTTTCAAGAAGCAACCTAAACCTTAACCCATATCTAGGTGATACCAAACTCAGACAAGATCTGTGAGGGTGATGGAGTCTGGTTTCCTAAGGTTTTGTCTTGCAGCGATGCTCTCTGCTGGCTAATTAGATGCAAACTTCGGCTGTTTCCCCAGGACTGGAAAGTTCAGGACATCTCACTATGTGCACTCAGCCAGGGCATTCACACTGGAGTCTTCTTAGCCAGAGAGTTCATGGGGGCTTTCTCCTCACTATCTGCCTGCCTGTTTGCCTAGCTGGTGGAACTTAAAGTATCTGAGGCTTCCATGTCTTTGTTAAATTGAACTGATTGGCCAGCAGGATCAAAGGTTACTGAGAGGAGACTGACTCAAGTTATGCATACACATAAATATACACACACAGTACATGATTACATTAACCTCCATTGCCTTAGGAAACTAAGCTACAAGTAGCATGACATGTAGTAGGATTATATGAAAAAGAGTATTTTCCTCACATAGCAAGATAGTCAGTTAAGTTAATTTGGACAATTGGTGATTCATTAATATCCAAACATATACATACATATATAGAGACAAAAAGGGACAAAAGAAACCCATCTTGAAAATCTACACAAGTGAAGTGTGTGTGTGTGCTTGTAATGCAATATATACACTCAGGTGTACTGAGCTGTAGGAATAATTTAAGGTACATTATTTAAAGCAAGTAGAATCATTGTTATTCACCTTGCATATTCAAGATCTGTGGTGGAATCACATTTTTAAACCTACCTAACAGAGCACTGTCCTGGCTGCAGTGAGCAGCAAGTCCATCCACAATGTTTTCTTTTGAAATAAAATGAATCTGTTTCAAGTGTCCCAAACACAACCACCTAACCATGGCCAACTCAATTTGTCCTAAGCATCCCCTTATGGATGATTATAGGCTATGTTTGGCTCTGCTCCTTGTTTCACATGGCACAAGATGCCGTGGCTACTCCTCTAACCTATACACTATCATAGTGGTCACAAAGTGGTTACAGAATTTTCCTCTGCTCCAGAGCTGTTGTGTGAATGTTAGATTAGGGCAAGATGCTGTTCCCAGTGCTCAAGCTTTGCCTCATGCCAAGGTTATTTTTGGGTGAGTTCCTCTGCAGACAATTCTTCCCCAGCATTCAATAGGCTTCAATGTTGTAGGATTTAGGTTAGGTGTCAGCTGAAATCTGCAGTCCTGTCTGGTGTAATTGTTAACCACTGAGGGTAAGTTGCAGAAGGCAAGAATCAGCTACTTAAATTCATCTGGACTTGTACATTACTTGGTAGTTGTATAATAATTCATAAAAGCAAGGATGGCAGTGCTTAGTCCTGAATGATACCTTTGGAGCTATTTCCTTTCTTTGAAGTCTGAGTATTGAAACCACTCAGTACTTGTGCACAGCTGAGTTCACTGCAGACATTTCTGAAAGCAGTTATGAATATATTTACCTCTCCAAACTTGAGTAAGCCTTTGGTAAGTGCAAAATATTCTCAAGTCTGTTTTGCATTCTCTTAGTTAATGTTTTGATGTCTGTCTTCAGCTTTATGCTACCACAGAGTTGGCAAGGCAAAGGCAAAGCATTTTTTCCCAGCTCCCAACCGTATCATAGACTCCACAGACTTATAAGCAGCATTTATTCTGGTGGTATTCTCTAATGCAGCAAGTAGAAAAATACCCAACAGAAAAGAGAGCTGCATCTCTCAAAGATAAATTTAGTGCAAATAATTGCTAATAAAAGAAAAAAAGGTTTACTATATTGTGGGAGAAAAGTTTCAAATGCTAACTGGTGATGGACTGCAATTGTTCTTGTATAAAAACTGCTTTGAACTGTGTATGGCAATCTGACTCCCTGCTTGAGACTGCTGGAACTGAGCAATGATCCAGAGGTATTCCTCAGGGAACCTTTCTCGGCATGCCCTGCTTTCAGCCTCCTCTAAACCCAGCCTTCACAGAGCAGCAGGGAAAGGAATGGCATAAGTAAACCTCCTACAACTCATCCTTGAAGTTGTCTTACAACTGAATTTAACTTTATGCAGGAGGTGAACAAGCCTCTGTGTGAAAGGTGATGAGGAGCATCCCCGGAACTCAGAGATGAGGGACCACACCCCCTTTCCCTTCTTCCCCTTCTCCCTGTACAGATCAATCTGTATCTGGTATTGCAAGCCACAGACTTTCAAAGCACTGTCACACAGAAATAGAGTGATTTATCTTAAGAATCATGTCCTCTTAATAAATATGGGCTCTGCTTCTTTGCCTTTTGGTAGCACATCCACAGATGGCTTTTCAGAATTTTTACAGTTTTTTGTAGCAAGAGAAAAGGGATTTACTTCTCTGGCTTTTATTTATTTATCTGTTTGCCAGTCATTTCAATACCAGCTATTATATTTTACCTTCAGCACTGATGAGAATGGCATTTTCTTTAAAAATACATGGAATGGAATTCTCTGTTCAACCGAGATGAGGGATTTGAGAAAGATAGAAAATATCACAGGTTTCACACTAAAACAAATGTTGTCCAAACTATTATTTATAAACATGGGCTAAGTGAAATAGGATGAGTCCAATGAATAGCAGAAGCACAACTTTGATAACATGCATCAGAATCAGACAGGCTTCACAGAAGTATGCCTGGCAGCAAGATAGATCAAATAATTCCCTTATCAGATGAAAGCATAAGAATGCCCTCACCGAAGAGTTTCAGCGTCCTGGAGTACTGAACACCTCTGAAAAACTTCAAGGTTGCAAAAAACATAAGAAAGTATTGAAAGCAATCATAGCATGTGTAACCAGGAAGAAGGTAGTTAGGGGATGCTCCAGAGTTCAGAACACCTTAGGGAATACTGAGCATAGCCAACCCACAAAAGCTTGATTAAGAGAATTCTGTCTTCACATGCTATAGACTCAGCAAACCGACCAACTTAAATCAAGACATAATTTCTACTTTCTGAGAGTCATTTATGTCCTTGGAATTGCAGTTTTGGATTTAACATTGAAGTTTATACCATTTGCATAAAGTTTTTTGAATACCCACATAGCTGGCAGGTGCTTCTGCAGGCTTCAAGTCCTGTCATGGAGAAGAAAGACTCACTTAAGTCTCAGGGGCTCTGGTTCAGGCCTCAAAACAACTGGGCACTTCATTTGTCTGCTATCCTTTCTCAACCTGGAGTTCCAGAGGAAGCGACAATAGGCAAGTATCTCTGTCCTCTCAGAGCTGTGTACTTCAGGGCAAGACCACCAGCACTCTACAGATGTGTTCACCTCACCACATCCTTTTCAGCAAGAAGCCAAGGACTAGATTTGCTTAATAGGATGAGCAGGACTATTGGCAATTCCTGCACAAAAGCCATAAGCATTCTTTATTCCTACTTCTTATGGGTTGGCTTCTGAGAAGCAAATTATTGGTCTGAGCTGGTATGCAATCACCTTTTAATCAAGTGACCCAGGATTATTTTTGTTATTTAATAACTGGAGCATGGCAATGAGCTATAGTGATTCACTGAGAGCACTTTTCAGGTAGAGGTCTCAAGTAGCATCCTTAAAAATTTGCAAATCTCTTATGAGGTAAGAATTAATGATTGGCTTTACAGATGGGTACCTTTTGCTCTGGGAAGACAAGAGCACGATTTCATATAGGCAATTAGGTCCCTAACCCAATAGCACCTGTACACTTCAGCAAACGTAGGCCGCAATGTTGTGCCTGCAGTGGGAACGGAGAGTGGTTGGTACTCAGTTGCACATGTGTTTTGCCTGTTAGCTGTACTCTTTAGCCACTGGGCTTTTCTGCCTGGAGGGACTGAGTGCTGTGATCGAGGTGTACTGCAGGCTACTGTGTGTTTTGCGGAAGAGACAGACTTTGACTACAAGGCAGCCACCTTTTGTTTGCTTCCTTCTTCAGAGTGCTTTTTCCCTTGTCTCTAGATAATACCTAGGAGGTCATAAAAACCTAGGCAGAGAGCAGAGTAAAATGCAGAACTCATAATAATAGTCACAATGGACTGAAAAACACTAGCTTTAATCCTTTGCGTGTGTGTGTGTCTGCATTTTCCAGCATCTAAAAATTGTTATTGCTGAAGCATTAAAATACAGCAGATATCAGTCAAGCGTTTCTACAGACTTAGAGCCATGCTTCCATAATCGTCTGCTCCTCCTGGAGTGAGAGACTGTGGAATCATAAAGCTTTCATGTGTGTTGTATAAAGGCAGTAACCCTCGTGTGAGCTGTTTTAAGAGTGAGCCGAGTTTTCTCTCGAGATGCTTAGCAGGAGAAGCCTCTGTAGGCAGAGGGCCAGCCTGCTGCAGATGCCTGTTCTCTCCTGCAGTCACCCCACCTCTTGGAGTTTGTGGGCTTAGTACTAGATCTGATGTAATTTGGGAATGTTTGTTTTGGTTTTGGCAAGCACGTTGGCTAAGTCCATCTCACTTGATTTCTTGTGAGCATGTGGATCATTCGCTTGCACTCTTTGTACTGTGTTCACCATCTGATTTCTTCCTATAGGCTGTTAAACAACTCAACTAGTCCTCACATTTGTGGGGAACTTTATTTCTCCAGATACAAATACTAATCCATTAATTAAATGCATTTACAAAGAAGAAAATTTAAAAAAAAAAAAGAAAGAAAGAGAGAAAGAAGAAACCCAGGAAATTCTTCTCTGCCAAGAAGGTGTGAGTATAAGAACTGTTGGTGAATTCGATCACTACTTTTTTTCTTAAGATCACAAGCCATTTATATTCCTATATAGAAAAAGTCAATAATATTACCAGAGTATATTTGATATTTCTGAAGCAGACTTACCTCTTAGAGGATTCTCCTTTCCTTATCTTTTCCTACGTGCAATGTGATGTGCTCTCTTCAGGGACTGTTCTCATATGTACAGATTGAGTCATCCATTCAGGCAATAAAAACCACATTCCCGCACTGAGTCACACTGGCCAAATACAGAATGCCAAGTATCAAAAAATGCAGAGGAGCCTTTGCTTCAAAGAGCTTTTAGAAATGGAACATTTCTCAGCTGTTACAAACATTTGTTGAGCAATTGTGACAAATCTGTAAAATTCATTACTATCTTGAATATAGTAAAAGGACTAGTTCCAAGAGCAGATGAACTAATGAATTCCCTATACATTTCTATTTCATTAAAGAAACATGTGGAAATCCTGTAAGAGTTAAATCTCTTTAATTATTCTAGTCTTCCGTGTTTGAAGAGGATAAGTTCAGTGGAAATCTTTTTCATTATAGAACTTTTCTATCCCTCTTAGGGCACCTTCTTAGGGCATCTAAAAAGACACTGTTTCTTTTCAGAAACCAGGCTGAAATAAGCTTTTATTTTTCACAACTAGCAGTCACCAAACTAGAAGTGATGCCTTGAGGGTTAGCAGTATGGGAAGGGAGGTGCTGCTGGAGGAGAAAATGTCTAATGTGTTGAAAGACAAAGCAATAAAGTCGGATGGTGATTTTTTTTTTTTTGCCTGTATATGAAATAAACTTCAAGTCTCCTATAAGTCCGCTTAGGATTGCATTACCTGATAAAGCAGCAGTGTTATTCAGGGTCAAATACAACTGGGTAGCTTGCAGAGTAGCTTCCTGTTTGCATATACGCTATGAGAAATAAGACTGATTAGTCTGGTTATAGAATAGCCAAGAGTGTGCTGCAGTGCTTGAGTTCAGACATCGATCATTGTTTGGGTGCTTTTGGTTTTGATTTTACAGAACTGCTATAAACAGCTTCTGAATAACTTCTGAACTTGAACCTGCTTATGAGGTCCAAATGAGTATAGGTGCAAAGTTACACAATATTGCTTCTGTTCACATGTGACTAAACTCCTATCTGGGCAAAAGTACAGACCAGGCAGACTAAGGGGAGTAACATTCATCTTATGACACTAGCCAGAGCGCTGCACATGCAGTAATTTGTCCAGTGCTGTTCAGTCTGTGCTAACTGGCTTGGCAAGGATGATTCAAAACAACCTGCATCAGATTGGACAGGAACCCTACATGAAGTCTGGAGGAAGGGCTCAGTTCATAGAGAATGGGCATATCACTAGAGCTATTTCTTATAAGGAATGGTTTAACTTCACAAGTTTATAGTTGATCAAGCAAGCAATACGTGAAACAAGACTCAGTTGGGTATCACACAAGAGCTGCTGTAGGACTTGGAGCTGTGAGGTGTCTTGTTAGACAGTGAAGGGGTTATTGCTTGGATAAAGTTCTCAGCAGAGCTAGCTGCAGTGCAGTGTACTCAGGATATTATATGCCTGTGAGATTTCTTACTGACAAAATAATATTAATAACCTGTGTCCTGTGGGAGGATTCTGGAAATGCAAAAATTATGAAATGAGGGCCCATCTGGAATTAAACATTTTCAGATTGCTTCTATAATTGCATTTAAAGTCAAGGGAATCAATATTCTCCATAACCGATTTTCCTCTTCTTTCCTTTCTCCTCCCAAAGCTTTTCATTTCTCCATTTCCAAACACAGCGATTTAAAACTATGTGGAAGGAGTCAGGCCATTCACCACTGTGGAAAGTGTTGAACAAGACATGCTTCTGGAACCTGGCCACCAGCCATGCTGCATTTAGTCTAGCAAGGCTCCTGCTAATTACATAAGGGCTTTAAAGGAGATAGCAGCTATCATAAATAAGTAAATAAAAATCCCAGCTCTCTGGAAAGTGGGAACTGCTTTCCCTTTTTCTCCACTGTGACCATAAACACTCCCCTCTGATACCAGAGAAGAGCTAGCAGTGCTGCACACCCAGCAGCATCCTGGCAGTTGCCAGCTACCCCAAATGGCTCAGCTTGCCTGGGAACATCCACGCTAGCTAAGAGCATGCAAAAGGACTCGCTGGCTGCCTGTGCAGACCTGCATAGCTATTCCAGTGTGTGCTCTGCGAATACTGGAAGTACCACCCAGGCTTCAGTCGTTAGCCTAAGGTCATCAGTAAGTTTCTGTGCATGGGAGTGTCTGCATTTTATGTATCATGACGGCTTGTCTGGGTGTGTATGTATTTGTTTGTGTGTTTGCTTTGTAATGATCCAATCTATCTTATATGTATGTTTTAAAATATTTTATAAAGTGAGGGTAGATAGCATTATCTAAAGGAAAGTGAAACATGGGGTCAGAGGTTGTGCTGTTCGCTGAGGGATACAGAGCAAGTAATTGGCAGAAACGTGACGGGGACATCGAGTTTCTGACGTGAAGCCTGCAGTCCCCACTAAGTCACATTGCTTTTTGTGCCTCTTTTGTTTAGGAAGTATTATGAACTGTAGATTGTCTAACATGTGTTCATGCCGTTGTACTCAGAAAGGCTCGTGGCAATGGAGAGAGGAAATTGTATTTCTCTACCTAAGGACTTTTGCCACTTCTGCTACTGCTGACAAGACTTCAGCAACAATATACATTGACTAAAGCCTGAACAGCAAATAACAGCTAACAAGAGCACTGGCATGCATCCTTCAGCAAATGTTTGACGGAGTGACCTGCCAAGTCCAGCTGCATTCATTTCCAGTGACCAGAGCAGGTGGCCATGGACCCAATTACAACCTGGAATGCTAAATCTGAGTCCTGCAGATCTGACAATTAGTCCAGCCCTGTGCTTTGCTGTGGGTTTGTTTACAATGATTGTTCTTTCTTGAAATTATTATTTTTGGTTAGTATGGCAGACCTTACTGAAGAGCAGGTTGTTTGGCAGCTTTCAAGTTCTGATTTTTTTCCTTGAGAATAGTTTTTCCCCAGAACAAATAACTTCTGGGGGTGACACATTTTGTCCATAAGATATTTTCTTTAGAAACAATATTAAAGGAAATCTAAAAATAAAAATCATTCTTAACCAATAAATTAAAGCATTTCAACTTCAAAATGTTTGAATAGACTGGAAAAGAGAGATATATATATATATATATATATATAATTTTTTTTAACAAAACACGATTTCTGGAAAAATTGAAACATCATGCGTTATTAGTACAGCCTGTTGTGCACTTCTCATAGAAAGCTAAAACTTACATGACAAAAGTGTCCACCTCCAAAGTAGAATATAAAATCAGAGAACCAACCATATAAATTCCTTTGCAAGAAACAAATACTTTCTGTTGTTGTAAAGTTTTGGGTTTGTTTGTTTGTTTGTTTAATTGTGGGTTTTGTTTGGTTTTGGTTTGGGGTTTTTTTAGACTAGAAATCCCTTCAGGGAGAGGTAGTCTTTATATAATCTATTGGGTCAACCCACTGTGGAAACTTTAAAAGTAATAGTTTCTACCAGACTTGATTCACATCATAAAAATCAGCTTGTGCCCTCTTGTTGATATCTCTGTGCAGGACAGGGAACTGAGCAGATATTCAGACTGGATGTTGTTTCATTTCATGTGAAGTTAGTGAGATAATACGGTGTAGACTATAGAATTTACTGACTAAAATAATATGATTTTTTAAAATTGGTTTCTTAATCACATTCTCACTGTAGATTCTAAACTATGAGCAATATATGAAATAAAAGCGGTCAAAAAATGTAAGTGTATTTTTGTGATATATGACATGAGTTAATTTAAATGCTTACCTACCTTTAGGCTGTGTAGTCATTGAACACAGATCTGTTACAGCAAAAATAACCAGGTAAGAGGATTTTTCCCCCACTCTTTCTTTTTTTATTTTCTACGTGAAGAGGACAGACAAGCTTGAAACAAAGTTAATTATTTTGCCTTCTCTCTCTGTCTCCCTCAAAAATCAGTTACAAACATAATTCACGAGGCTATAATCTGATGAGTTTGAGATCTTCTTTTGTAGTGGTACCAGCAGACAGGTTGTACCACTGGGCATACCCAACAGCGCAGAACAGAAAATGTGCTTTCTGTCTTGCTGTATGTTCTGCTTTTCTATGAGAAAAAAAAAAAATACATGTCCAGAAGTCTTCACAGATAAAATGCTGTAACCTTTATTTCTTTGTCATGGTGAGTTACTTTGGGAAATCTGTTGCTTGGGATGAAGGAAGGTCGGGTAACAAGTGTTAGTGGTCCTGAGTATCCTTGTCTTTTGTGAGACTCTGCTAGTGTCTGTGGAAGCCCTGTGTGTGTCTATGGAAGCTGGACTGTTTTCATAGTGCTGTTCAAAGTTCCAATGCCTCTACACATGGACAGACACATGGACAGGTTCAATAAGATCTTAGAGGAGCACATTCCTTAAGTTACTTGTCAGCATCATATTCGTGCAATTTGTTGGAAAATAAGATCAAGAGCTTGTCCTACAGCCATGTAAATCATCAGGGTAAGCAGATATTCAGACTGGATGTTGTTTCATTTCAGGTGGAGCTAGTGAGATAATATGATAATATAAGATAATAACTTGGGCAAGCTCAAATGTAGACTGAAGTGCTCAGCATGACTTTCCTTATTTTGCTCTTTGTTATGCAGTGTTTTTCTAATATCATGCACACGTACGAAGCAGAGATTTATGTATTCATTATTGCTAAGATGGTGCTCCACATTGAAGGATGGATTCCAAAGCCTTTACTCATGGTGAGTAGGTTCCTCCTCCATGAGTAATGCCTTGGATATCAGGGAAGCTCCCAACGAAATGAAGTGTTACTTAACACCAGGTTGAATTTTAGAGTCTTTCCCTGTAACATTAGGGACAAAATAGCGTATTTCCCTCCTATACCTCTAGGTCAATGCAACCACACACATACACATCCTGCGTAGGTTTGTGTCTTGTGGGAGTGATTTACACAGCCAATAGCCAGAAACACATATTTGGCAGCCTGGTATCGGATCCAAATCAGGGAACTCAGCCCAAATTATCATCTACCTTGAATGGATATCTCAGAGATCTGGCAGTTCCTAGACCCTTGTCACTGCACCAGTATTTTCTGTAGCCAAACAGTGTGTTCCACTCCATGAGCTCAGGGTGAGAGCAGCTCCTGAACTGACACTGGGGAAAATCCCGCTCCAGTGGTGGCACACAAGGGCTGTTCCCTCCCCAGAGGAAGAAGAAGAGCTGCTCTATGTATGTAAACACGTGAAGAACCGGGGAACAGCACCTGAGGACTTCCACTTTTGCTTGCCAGTATTAATTCAGTGCAATAGGAAAGCAGCTCTACTGTACTAAGCAAAAATCAATTCTTCCATGGTACCTCTCCTTCCCCATCTCACCTGACCTCCATGGCTGCCATGGTGTTAGACATTTCCTGAAGGTGATTGCACTTGTGTTGCCCTATGTAACAGCCCTCAATGAACTTGAATTCTTTCATGAATTGCCCACCTACATCACAACATCCTGCAGTGATATGCTCAACAGCAAAGCTGGATACTGAGGGCAAAAGTGCAACTTTGATAAAATAATGTTGCTGTTGAGTGTGAGCTACAGGGCCTGCAGGGGATGGCCAGTGGCCTCTGCTCTTCTTGGGTTAGTGGCAACAACACAAGTTTCCAAATGTTCTGGCCCTGTCCCCAACAAAACTTGCGCCCGTAGCAATGCTGTTGCTGTTAGGGTGGGAGGTAGTTTTCTGTGTTAAACCCAGATTTATAAAGATGTTGCAGGATTTATTTCTTAAACTTAAAGGAAAGATCTGTGTTGTGTTGAATATGAAGTCTAATCTGCTGGCTTTCAGTAGAGTCATATTGGTGAAACATTGGAAGACAGCTTGCAGGACTTGTTATACTTGTTCCATGAATAAGACAAGGCTTTCTGTTTCCCAGACTGTTGTTCTGACAAATTTTATGGGCACTAAAGTAAACAAATGCCTTTCCTAGAGAAATGCTGCTATTAAAAGTACTCAGGCTGGATTTTTTTTTTTTTTATGGAAAGAAAGCAAATACATCATTTCACTTTGATTACTAACAACAGTGAATTATTTGTCCACTTTTGACCTGCCTATAGGCACATACACAACCATTACACAGCAAAACCCATCTGAGTTCATTGCCGTCTTAGACTGGGCTCTGAGTAAGTGTAAGTGGGCTCCACATCCCAAGCTAAAGAGGAGGGCTGAAGCATCTATACCAGCTGAAACCATGGACTTTGTTGCTCACAACCTCTGTTCTCCTCACCTGTCCCACACATACAAAGGAAGGGCCTCCCCAAGCTCTTTTAGCCGGTTTTAATCCTTCCTAGAAAATGAAGTGTCAGATGTTCATATTGATGTAGTGGTTAACTAGCCAAGGGTAAGGACTCTTTACTGGACTGGCTTGATTTATACAGCATGCCTCACCACATCAGTAATATTGAAAAGAGGAGCAATGCCAATGCTGTACCTCATGGTCTTTGCCATCTTTCTATTTCAGGGATTAAGCTTCACTTAAGAAAATAGAGTGCAGTGGTTGCCTAACAGCAAACACCCTCTCAGATATACCAAACCAAAATCATTGTGAAAGGTCAAGATTTTAAGAATATTTATCATTCCTAAAGCCTGCCCTGGCAGTAAAGCACGATCTAGTTAATGAGTTGTTATTCTTAAAAATTATCTAGCTATTTGTGCTATTTGTTATCCATATTTTACAGAGCAGGTTGGGTTCAGACAGACTTACAGCTTAGAAGGCCTGGCTCCTACTTGAGCATCTAATTTTTCAGGCCACACAGAGAAATCTACCTCCTTTAGGATTTTTTTCCTTTTTGAACTTGTGAGATGCAGAGGTCTCCCAGAAAGGCAGTGACAAGCTTCCACTTGTGGTTTTGAGACTTTTGTATTGTAATTCTTCTTTTCTCTTTGGCATATTCTCTCTACTCACAAAAGCCTGATGTTCATGTATGGTCAGTCTTCTGGTTCTTGAGAAACTGCAACTGAAACACGACCTCCATAGTTTCCTTTCCCAAGGGAAGTCCCTCTGAGCCGGCAGCCAACTCTGTAGGGAAGTCCTTTGACTTCTGTGTAGGCTTGTTCAAGTAGGTCTGGCTTCTGTTGCACTTTATGTTAGCTTCAGGGGTGAGATGTAGAGATAAAAACAAAGGTCAAGATCAGATCTGTGAAAGACAAACATCAGGATCGTGCAGCGTGTATGCCTCTCCCATTAGCCATAAGAACTCTGGTAACCTTGGACCACACTGATGTCCCGATATCGTCTCTTTAAACTTAAAAAAAAAGCCTTGAGAGAGGGTTCAGGCATACTAGAGCGTGCTCCAATTCAAATAAGGTCATGGAGTTGCACTCTCTAAACCTGCCATTATTCCTGAGGTGCTAGCAAGGATATTAAGGGTACATTTCAACTGTTTCAAGTCAGGCAATCGAAGCTTCTTGCCAGCTCCCGATTTTTAAGCAGTCACTTAGATTCAGGCAGTCACTCCATCTATCAGTCCCCATCTCTGTTAACTAATTTTAACAAAGTTCCACAGAAGAGTGAGGACCTCGCAAGCCCTGTGAAACCTGGTGGTAGGTAGAGCCAAGAGGTTGCACCTTCAGCAGCTATCTGTTCTGTCGCCAGCAGCCCACATGGCCAATTAACATGCATACATCTCCATACCGGCTGCCTCTAATCCAGCTGGTGTTGGAGTGCACAGGGGGGTATTGCAGACGACAGGCAACAAAAAAGAAAAACTACAGGTTGGTTTTTGGTGGGTTTTTTTTGGAAAATGGACTCTAGTAGTTCCACTGTTGAGAGACCCGGGCATTTGTTTTCCTTCTGCTGTGATCATACAAAAAATGGGCAAGATTTTAAAACACTCACCCATTTGCAGACTCATCTGCAATTCCCATAAGACCCTCATCTCAAATTAATAGATTAGGCAAGGCACATAATGAAAAAGCACTCATTCACCCAAATAAACCAGAAAAGCCAAAGTATTGGTTTGCATGACCTAGTGTTTGCTGGGTGAGTGAGGGCTAGGTAATGTAGCATGAATACACAAAAGAAGAAGATTACTGAAGTTTAAATAGATAAAACCTTGAGGAAGCTTGAGATGATAAATTTCTGTCTTCAGAGGAAATTAGTTTAAAAGGAAAAGGACCTGGTTTAAAATACACTTAAAGTATCAAATTGCATGTATTTTTGTCTAAGTCGCTTTCCCACTCCCACAGACTGGGAATAGAAATTGTGGTCCTTGCTTGCCTCTTTGAAAACTGCAGGATCAGTTCTTTTACAGTCAAATAAGCAGTGAGGTCAGGAAGGAAGCGTGTCTGGAGGAGTTAATGCTCTTGCACTGGGTCTCATTTTTTAAATGAGTTGGGTCTCTAGATCTGCAGAAGTGGCTGGGAAAGGAAGTAACGCATAAAATCAAATGATGAGGAGCTTGTAGTTGAGAAGCTAGTTATGAAGATGGGGTGATTGAGAGTGTGAAGTAGCCTACCCAATCTGATCCATTTAAGAAAAAAAAAAATGACAGGAGACTGGTCGCTTTATTCTCATATATCCCTGGGCTGGTTTATGGTATGCTTTCTATTACACCAGGATATTGTGTTCTTACCAGCAATGTAGGATATCACACACACTGGTAGCTGGGGGTATCCCATGGAGGTTGGAGTGTACACATGGAACTGATTAGAGGTTTGCATCCTCTTGGTGGCAAATCACATGGGGATTTCAAGGTCTGAACCTGAGTTTGGAGGAGAGGAAGCTGTGGAGACAGCTATATCTTAATTGCCTCTGGAAGGTTTACTGAAATGCTCAGAGAATTGCTCATCTGTCTGAACAGAAAGAGAGTACTGCCATCAAAGCTGCTGGGAGCTCAAGTGAATACCAGGGAGTTGAGATCAAACAGATATCATGAGGTGTGCTGAGGACCATGTTGCAAACAGGAAGGAAGAAAAAGCTCAGGGCATTCAGATGACTCCTATAAACCCCTCTTAGTAGCCATGGTTTGACAGCAGCTAAAACATCATGTCAGCCCTTGATTATTTGGCTTGTGGATTAGCTAATTTTCCCTCAATCCAGTAGCAGTACCAAATTTCTAAGGATGCAATGGCCAGCCCTGGCTTCTGCCCTGTGTACCAGTGGATGAGCTCTGCACAGCTGCCTGTTTTTTCACCAAGACAGATGTTTTCATCTCATTCTTTTCATTATAGATCTTGTGTATGTTTTGTATTATCCAAGGGTTTACTTCATCCAGTTTATCTTGCAGTATTGCTGGGTAATAGGGAGTGCTTGGCATTCTCATCCCACTGCTGTATTTGTATTGAGCAGTTTTCTAGGTAACCCATGAAAGACTAGCTTTATTTATATTCTGGATTTGGGGTCAGCCCAGTTTGGAAACCTCAAAGACTGAAGGTGGGATCCAGGTCCCATCTTGCCTTCTAAAGATCAAAACTTCCATAGGAGGTCAAATATTTTATTGTTGTTTGTTTGTTTGTTTGTTTGTTTTTCTAGAAATAGCAGATTGCAGTCAAGGGTACCAGCAAAGACAAAACAAGAGAAAGGGAAATAAGGAAGATGGTAAACAAAACCCATTTTTAGAAGCATTTTGGTATGGATTGGAAGTGTGCTTTCAAAGGTGATTCCCTTCATGACATGGTTTGGGGTGCACAAATTGTGTTTCTTCCATATTCAGCTGAATTGAAAAATGTGCTCAAGGGCCACACATAGCACACTCCAACCAGAAATGGACATTCTGTCCATAGGTTCACATGAGAAGCAGTCTGAACTAAAACACCCAGAAATGCATGCAGTGAGGATGTCAGGGCCTCTGTACCAGCTGTTTTGCTCCTCTGTACCACCTGTTATGCTCTACAAATCCAATCCTCCAGCACCACATTACTTGCCCAAATCTCAGTTTTTAAAACTGCACATTACTACACTGACCAAATCGCCGTAAGGCCATCCTCAGGGACATTTACATTGGCTCCTCCTCATTGGAAAATAAAGATGCCATTGCTGGGAAGTCAGGCACTGGACGACCTCTCTGGTCTCCAGAACCTCCTCTTCTGCGAAGTCATATTTGGTGACAGTCTCCAACATCGTGCAGAAAACACCTACTTGAGAAGGATTTTGGAATGTAAAGATATGATAAAGCGAAAAAGGCAACTGGTTGTCTGGCCATGTCTTACAGAATTTGTTTCTGCATAATGGCAATGTCTCTGGGAGATAGGTTAGACTAATCATATTGAATTGCCCAGCCTTTGCCACATAAGTCTTTATTATTTAGCTATGCAGTGCTGAATAAAATGTAATAGATTTTTTTAAATATGATGGCTTATTTTGCTTTAAATAAAAAAGACCATCTCTTCTGCAGCTAAAATGCTTTGGAGACACAACCTCAACTTACATGACACAAAAATTAATTTCCCATTCTCTTCAGTGACAGCTTTGCTACTGGGCCAAGTTTTCACATGGAAAATGTAAGGTAATTATTTCAATGACATATCTCTGGAGTCATAAAGAAGCAACAAACAAGAAAGTGTCTATAATTGTTAGGGTACTTATTGTGCTACAGAGCTGGGAGAAAAGAACTGACGATCACCTTTGCTTTTTTTTGGCTAGAAAGGAATATTTCCTACTGAGATATTCTCATTATTAAATGTGTGCATGCTGAGATGAGTAAGAAACAGAACTGCTGACTTTGAAATGTTAGGAAATAGGTATGACCATGTTCATATTGGTCAATTATGCAGGGAGTGTTCCCTGCACATTATGCTAGATCATCTGTGCTATTCGTTTGTACTAACAGTCCCAGGCTAGGATGCTAGTGTTCTCGCAAACACGGTTTGAGAGGTCAAGGTTTGCTCCTGGTAGGTAGTTTGGATGCAACCACACCAGTCTGGAGGTGGAGTTTAACATTTTGGTGGACCCAGGCTGCTCTGTGGGAATTCATTTACATGCTGGAGAATGACCCTGAAAATGTTGAATGACTAGTATAGTCAACCTCTGCATGTAGTTGTTTAAATTTGAGTAACATTTAGGAGTTGATGTAAAAAAGTGAGTTAAGACAGAGATACCTCCATAATGCAAAATAAGGAGTGTGTATAAGGGAAGGCTGACTTCTTTTACATTCACTAGCCCAAATAAGGACTGGTAGCTGCAGTTGTTTAGGAGAATCAGGGTGTTGTAATCTCTTATCATTCCTATCTGTGTCCGCTTTGGATGCAAACAGCAGGAGATGGCTGAAACCCCCTTAGCCGCACCCTTGATGCAACTCACATTCTTTGTGCGTTGACTCAGGGCTATCAGCTTTCCTCACTCTCTCTTTGCCCATAGATTTCGCAGCACTACAAACACCTGAGGAGACAGTATTTTGAGCAGCCTCTTGCTATATTTGCACATGGTATTGAACTTTGGGTGGGAGCTAGGCAGAGATAGATCAAAGGAAAGGAAGGGTGAGGATAAGCACAACCAGCCCCAGCCGACCACCACACCCAAGCTCATCTTTATGGCATTTTTCCTAAGGTGAAGTTTGGGGCATGTGCTTGTGGCTTGTTGTCCCTTTTTGTCACTGTGGACATATGCGGGCTATTCAGCAGGTCAGGAATTAGGCAAGCAAAGGTATAAAGCTCCTTTCATTGTACAGAACAGACAGTGAGAGTAATGCAATTTGAAATATTAGTGTTTACAACCAGAGACATAGCATTACTAGTAACCCATCTTGAAAAACTATGTGGTGTGATCTGGTGATGTTAGGTCTGCTTCTACTGACATCTGATTTATTGACAGCATGTTCAAACTGTATTTGCTGCAATTATGTAGAGATGTATGATTTCTGTTTGAGCAAAAGAGTATGTGTAAATTCAGCATGCCACCCTAACAAATTGCAGAAATCAGGCAGAGGCTTCCCTCTATGTAGGAAGCTACTGGACTGTTTAGTAACATATATTTTGTATATAACATACCTCATTCCATCACATTATCAGTCTTTATATCCTTACCCATACAAACTGTAAAACTTAGGTAAGAACGCAGTAAGAAATGCTTAACTTCAGGATTTCTTGTGAAAGTATGTGAAAAACCACCGTAGCCCCTACAGGATGTTACAAACACCAAAGGGATTGATGCTGTTGAGCAGAAAATGTATTCTACTCTTGGAAATGGTCTATTAGATGGCAATATAAATGCCATATTCCCCAACAGTTCAGCAGAGATTTTGCAAGAGGGGAAATAATAACTGTATGGGAATTAAAACTACATACTTTTGTCAATATGGTACAGTTATTCCCATGATATCCTGATAACATCGTTCAGTTTATATTATGAATTGTAGTGTTTCTCTTCAATATTGAAAGAATTTGCTATACCCTTTTTTGTTTCTTGTAATTATGTTAGATGTTAATCAAAACAAACAAAATGATTTTTGGGTTTTTTTTTCTGCTTTATACTGGACAAAAATTGGAGGTCTTTTCAAAGAGAAGCCATAGTTCAGAGAATAAATAGCTAGCACTTTCTCCTGTGCAATGACTGGCAATAAGATCTTTGGGTACTAAAACCCAGAACAGCCACACAGGTTTTATTTTTATATTTATTTTCTTGCTGCCTACCTTCTTCCGTGAATAAGCTGATGCTGCAAATCCTTATTAGAGTTTAAAACATTTTAGAAGTCTGTTTCTGAGTTAAGTGAAGCTTCCCTGAAAAATGCAGCACTGAACTTTGTGACTGAGATGACAAACGAAACCTGGACATAAAAAGAACTCCTGAGATAAAACCATGGTCACATGTTGAAATCTACTGACTGTGCAATTTAGTATAATTAAGGTTTAATTCCAGCACCCATGTGTGTGTTGGTCTTGTTCTTTCTAAGTGCTGTTATACAAACAGTGTTAAGAGGAGAGAGAGAATCCAGTGTGTAAAAATATGTACATTTTCATAAGGGACACTCTGTAGATGTGACATGATACAATGTTTAGAACAAATAGCTCTTGAGTGATAACGCTAGCTCTGCCACTACATTCTACATCTATAAAACGGAAATGATGGCTACTAACCTGCTTTACAGAAGATTTGCGAAGATAAATTAGTTAATGTTTGTGCAATGTTTTCAACATGCAAAGTGTCATAAAGCTCCATGAATTATTACCTCAGTCTCTGCTTTAAAACAGCAGTGAGGAGTCATACAATATAAACTATAATGCAAACTGCAGTGTCCGTAATCTCAAACACCATGCAAATGAAATCTGAGAAAGCCAGATTGTAAAACCCTGCTAATTCAGCTCTACATAATTTCTTCTCTTCCAGTAAAAAGCCTGCCCTTTTCAAATCCCTTTTGCAACATACGGAGAAGAGCTGTGCTGCCATCGAGTAATAGTTGCTGGTTAATTTTTTTGGAGGGGCAAATGCTGACCCACTTCTTAGTGCATAATGAAAACCAAACCTTGTTTGTTTGGGGTTTTTTTCCCTCCTTTTTCAAGGAAAGGACCCAGCAGCAGGGATTTCTTTACTCTTGAAAAGATTTTGAGACTCTATTCTGTTTTGAGGGTATGTGGAAGACATAGGAGAATTAATCCTGATTTTTCCACTGATAGGGCAGTCATCTATTCATTCTCTATTAGTTCCTTCTCTCTATGTGGGGCAAAGTAACAAGTTCAGCAGTGCAGGCAAGTGGTGGTGAGCAATTGCAGTTCAGTTCTGCAATCCAGTAGAATCTTCATATGAGGGAACTACCAACTTACATGGACTTTACTTCATAGGTCAACATGTTTATGCTTAATATATAGAAGACAGGAGACACATACATACTATAAAGCAAGACAAAAGAAAGCTGAAGCAAGATGTTGCATTTAGTGTGATATTCTCACTATGAACCATCAATTTAAAAATTGGTGGTCAAAAGGTTGGCCTTTGTCCTGAACCTTTGATCTGTGCACACATGCAGCTGGTAATAAAAGTTTTGCAATATGAATATTGCATGCCCTTGACAAAATTCAACTCAAAGGAGTTATACCAAGGGCAGTCACTGCGTATGTGACCAACTGCTTAAGGAAAATGTCATGTTTGAACTGAAACTGTTTCAGAAATTTTTCAGTTGTGTAAAAAGGCCTGAAAGCCCTGCCTGTGATCATAAGCAGCTCAAACCTCAGTCTTAGAGTCTCTTTATGTATCTCATGACCTTGGCAAGTAGATCACAGATGCCATGAAAGTAACACATTTGTGCTCAAAAAGGTGGGAGGACGGCATTCATGGCAGCTTGCTGCACAGCCCCTTCAGCAGTACTGCACTGCCAGCAGCAGATCAGAGTCTCCTGTAGTGCATATCTGCAGTGTGGGAAAGCAAATTTAAATGGGAATTTGCCTAGTCTTCCTTTGCCCATCATGTCAGGAATGAAGGGTTTAGTTACAATTTAATACTTGGTTTAATGTGCATTTTTGTAAGGACAGTACATGATGGGAGGTGAAGCAAGTCTGATGTTCCTTCGCAGTATAGCAGGTAGAATCACAATTGCATGAAAAATTCTGCAAAGTGAGTATTTGTTCTTTAGCGTGTTAGGACAAGTCTTGGACAAGTTTCTCCAACAAGTTCATTTGCCAAAGATGTAGTGGTTTGTTTTGAGGTTTTTTTTGGTGGTGTTTTTTTGGTTGTGTGTTTTTTTATTTTTATTTTTTTTTTATTTGGTTGTGGTTTTTTAGTTGTGTTTTGTTTGGGTTTTTTTTTTGTTTTGTTTTGGTTTTTTTCCTATGTTTATTTTGTTTTGCAGCTATGAGCTTGAATCCTTTCTTTTTCTAGATTTTAAAAGGTTGATGCTCAACATGTCTGTCTAAGGGCACATGGTTTTATTTAGTATTTATCTACAGAACTGATTTAAGGTTAATTTCTTGGTTGTCTTAATTGTACTTCCTGTCTCATAATGCAAGATGCCATCATCAGTGTGGGCTGAGGATGCCTTGCAAATCTTCCCTCCCTATAAGCTGATTTTTTTTTCTGGTTCTCTCATTTTTAAAGATCCTCCTATTTGTCTAAATAAGTTCAAATTAATCATATACAGATAATATTTATGAAGTTGCATTGTATGAGCATCTTTGAAGCAAACTGCATTAATATTGTATTGTAAGCTAAGATTCTACCCTCAGTTACAACCATGGATGATACTAATGACTGAGTTTGGTTCAAAGTACATCTTTCACATTATTTACAAAATATAACCAAACCAGAATGTCAGCTGTAGCATACAAAAGCTGACTTGTGACCCAATTAATGATTACAGGCAAGGCGGGATGATACATGGCTAAAGGCATGTGGTCAGGCATAGGGATTTGTGCTAGGATAAGTAAATGAGATGGTGGTTTTCTCTCCTAGTTAGGACAGTAACTAGTTAAACTATCAGAAAAAGATTGTACAGAGGAAGTTGACTGGTAGAAGAAAAGTAATGCATCTCTCAGAGGACATGCATCACAGAGGAAAGTCAAGATACACTCAGTGGCTATTTTGCAATCCATTGTGTTCCAGCACTCTGAGATAGACACTAGCATTTAGCACGTAATCTCGCAAACCTCATGGCATTACAGATGTTACATTCAGTTTTGGACTTCCCAATTAATCATAACAGTTTTAAGGCTTCTTTGACTGCATGACCCAAGTGTTCACAAAAGTTTTATGAAGAAATTACCACCAGCGTTTAACAAGTCTGAGTGTTGAATCATGATTTACTCGGTGAGATTCCAACCCAGACAACTGACACTTCTATGTCCTATTTACATGTCTGAGTGACAAGACAGTGCTTCCTCCCACTTTCCAGAGGAGCAGCCTGATAAAAACAACGATTGTAACCATATTTTACTGCGTACTGAATAGCTTGGGTTTGCCTCTTGGGGGCAAAGCTGTTGCAGGGGGCAGGAGCACCATGCTCATATTTTTTTGCTTAATGTATGTGGATGTTCCTGGACATCCTCAGAACATCCTCAAGAACACTTGTGTGTTTATTAAGTAATTTGTTACGTTGAAGAAGGAGCACTTTCTCACTGCTGGTGCAGGAGACTAGCAACGGTATGTACAGATATGTACTCTGTTATCTTTGTGCTAAAATATGTGTAGAAACAGTGCAGTTTTATTCACACACACACACCTGGCCTTGCAAGCAGCTGCGGTAAAATGACCAGAAGGAGAACAGGACTGTTCACAGAGAAGCCAACTGGGCTCCTCAGCTTTCGGAGCAGCAGAAACGAGGGCCAGAGACCCGGAGATGCGCCCCTGGAGAGCAAATTTAACCTCCGGAGCCGCCTCGCTGCTGATGCTTCCAGAGAAAACGTTTCTATCTTCGTTGCCTGTTCACCCCTCCCTGGGGGCTTCAGGGACCCTGGGAAACGGGATGGGACAGAGTTTCTGCTGCAAAACAGCCCGGGGCACCCGCGCTCCCGCACAGCCTCTGCCCCCTCCCGGGGGCTGGGCCTTCGCCCGGGAGGGGACACGGGGCGGTGGGGGGAGTGGCGGAGGCAGTGCCAGGGCCACGCCGCTTTTTTGCGAGCAGCGGAGCAAATACATGTTCATGCTTTCAGCAGCTGCCGGGCAGAAGCCGCCAGGAAGCGAAGCATCACCCCTCCTCCCTCTCGAGCAAGGAGGGGTAGCTAAATTATCCTCTCCCCACTCACTCCTCCTCTCACCCTCTATCCCGGGACAGGTGGCGGGTCCTCCCCCTTCCCCACCTGGGCGGGGAAGGCGCCGCCGGTTTCTCCTCCTCTCTCCTCCTTGCTTCCCGCCCCATCCTCCTCCTCGGCGTCCCCAGAGGGAGCCCCTGCGCTCCGCGACCGGGCCGAGAGCGCAGCCGGGCGCGCCCCGTCCCGCAGCCGGCTCCGGCAGCTCCGCAAGCCCCTGCGCACCCACCGCCGCCTGTAGCAGGAGGAGCAGAGGGAGGAGGAGGAGGAGGAGGAGGAGGAAGGCAGCCCTCCCGCAGCGGGGCACGCACGTGTGCGCGCAGCCCTCGACGGCCGCCCTCCAGCATGCTGCGCGGAGCCGCGCAAGGCAGAGCGGTGGAGAGGAGCTGATCGCGGCCGCAGGAGAAGAGAAGAGAAGAGCAGAGCACAGCAGAGGAGAGGCTCCGCGGAAACCTCTGTGCGTCTGCCCCGTTCGACCCCGTCACCCCTGTGAGGGAGCGGTGGTCCCGCAGCATGGGCAGCTGCAGCCCTCTCGCCGCCGGGCCCCGCGGGGTCGCTGTCCTGGTGCTGCTTCTGGGGCGCGTCGCCTTCTGCTCCGTCGTGGAAGAAAAGAAAGGTAAGGGGGCCGTGGGGGTCCCGCCGCCGCTTTGCTGGCTGAGCCCCGTGGGACCGTGGGAGCCGGGACGCGGGCGCCGACGCGCCGCGGCCTCCCGCGGGGAGCGGCGGAGGGAAAGTCCCAACTACTTATTTCCTTGGAAAAAAGAAAAAAAAATAAAAGGAGAAAGGGAAAAAACCTAAACGTATAGCAGCGCTCACGCAGCTCTGGCTTCCTGATTCTAGGCTTATTTTCTTTTGTGGGGGTGGAGGAAATAAAGGGAATAAGCCTTGGCACATCTCATCGGTTGTGCCTCTTTCCTTTCGTGCCTTTTTCTTCATCCTTTCCTCCCGTTCTCTCCTTGTCCTGTCTTTCGCCGCGGCTCTCTCCGCGGCCGGGCAGGGGCGGTGCGAAGACGGGCGGCGAAAAGCCGCGCAGCCCCCTAGTAAGTGCCGCTCCGGTAACCCCCGCTCTAAGCGGGACACCTCCGCTCGTGCTGTTAAAAAAAATAAAATACGTGTATATATATGTATACACCTGGGAAGGGGAATGCGTGTAAAGAGGGGAAACTTCATGTGGGTTCTGGTTCCCCTGTTATTAAAAACAGGAGCGATTTATCCCTGTCTAACCCAGCGTGAAGAAGCCGCCGTCCCGACTCTGCCGGCGCTATCACCCCGCACAGTGACCGCCCAGCACGGCGGTGCGTGGGAACGGCGCAGAGCGGGCGTCTGCGGCCCCGGTCGTCTGATAGGGCTGGTGGTTTGGGGTGGTTTTGTGTGGTTTTTTTTGTTTGGTTGGGTTTTTTTCGTTTGTTTTTTGTGTTTGTCTTTATTTTTGTTTTGTTTTGTTTTGTTTTGTTTTCCTGAGAAACTGTTTTAGAGGGTGAGAAAACGTTTCTGGCTGGTCAGATCTGTCACTTTTTCTCTGTGTGTGGTGTTCTCTTTTGTGAATTTGGAGAGCAGGCCCCGGCTGCTGTTCCAGGCAGAGTGCAGTCCTCTTTATCTTGGAAATCTGCCAGCCAGGAAAAATGCAGATTTAAGTGGTGTGTTTTTTTTTTTTACTTTCATTCTTTCTTTTTAAATAAAGAGCGGGAGAAGAGAATTTTTAGAAGGACCAATGCATGGCTTAAAGCAACTGAGTGAAGTCTTTCATGACTGTGGACAGTAAAACCGTCCTGAAAAGGAGAAACACCCCATCCGAGAGAACTAGTTGCACAACCTTCAAAGAGTGGAGAGATTCTCTTGTTCCAGAAATCAAGTTCATACCTGTTGTTGATGTAACACGGGCAGTTTTTCTTTCCTGCTTTTCTTTTTTTTTCTCCCTCCCCTCACCCTTTGAAAATGATTAGAAGCAAGGTGACAGTATCTGCTGTGGTGTGTTTAAAGTCTTTTGAGATGCAGTCTCAAGTGCACATGACTTGTAACATATATAAAGTGTGAGGAGAAATACTTGTTTATAATGTTTAATTCTGTTTCTGATAAACTTAAGAGTGTGCCAGTTATTTCAGGATTACTAAATAACAGCTGAGTGATAAACACAATAGAGATTATTCTCAGTATGTTCTGTTAGCAAGTAACTGTTCCTCTGAGGAGAGCTGGAGGCTCAGTGGCAAAGAGGAAGGCAGAAGAATTTCTTCAGGAAGCATGAATCAATTGATTGGTCTTTATTACTTTCTCCCCACACTTGAGGATAAGCAAGAAAATAAGTCAGAGGTACAAAATGAAACGGCATTTGAGAGTTGTGAGATACTGGTTTGAAGCGATAGGTCCAACAGGTAACAAAGCATCAGTGTATGTGGAGGACGTGCCTCTTCATTTAAGTGATGGAATCCAGCATTAAAATTCAGGGTAATTCTGGAAGTAAACGTGCCGTAATAAATATATGCAACATACTTGAGTTTTAAGACCAAATTCTGTGGATTTTGGAAGTTCAAATTGCATATGGAATTACACTTTTAAAATTCCGCATTTCAAATTCAAAATTTCTCCAAAAAGTGGAGATGTCTCAATAATAAAAAAAAAAATACCTAGGCTTATGTTGTTTTTGTTAGAAGAATGTCAGAATCAACCTATAAAATCTGATCAACATAACGTTTGAATGGAAATTTAAATACAATTGTGTCTTTTCCCAAAACTTTACAATGAGTTCTTTGAATATGGATGAGAGAAAACTGGTTTAGTTATAACGCTGTAGTCATTAAGATACAAAAAAAGCCCTAATTGCGCATATTCCAGAACCAAATGGCATTGCTGGAAACAGAAGTACATTCACTGGGATCAGTACCTGACTCTATCTACCTGCTCTGATGTTGACCCAGATTAACCGCAGTGGAACTAATCCGGATTTCCATTAATGGCCTGCTCGGTGGTACCTGAGATAAATACCTGTGACAGCCAGAGTGCCACTTACACAGGATGCATTTGACCCACATCCAATTTTGTGTGTCAGTGCTTGGTGACAGCACTATGGTTAAGCGAACTGCCTTTTGTTGCTATATATTGGTTTTATATCTCTAGTTTTGATCTGTAGCTGCAGCCATTGTGGGATAGTGGCACGCTGCTCTGTGTTGGGAGCGTGTACGCAAGCATGCTGGGCAGCTCGGTAGCTGCAGAAGTTGGCTGCAATGGCGTTGAATACCTGGTAGCTTACCTGGATTTCTCAAAAACAAAGGAAAACTAAGTTCCTTAAGGATGTTGAAGTATTCATTTTCTCGTGAAATGAAAAAGCTCCATCTAATATCCTGTGCAGTGTTTACATGTGGACTGTGTGTGTACTGCTATTGTGCATTGCTGCCCTTTACGTTTTTTGTAGGTTCTGCACTGTATGTTATTCCATACTTACTAGTGATAGACGTACACAAGTAGACTGGTCTTTGTGGACTGCGTAGGGCTTGATCTGCTTATGTGCAGGCATCCAGTGCCTTTTCAGGTGCTCTCCGATGTAACCTGGCCACTGCTCTGTGGGAGCACAGATCTGGCACAAGATCCCTGTGAAATTTGCCCACTGGTGGGAGTGAGCACGGGGGCGTCTGCAGCTTGGTGGAGGAGTTGGCAGTGTCCTCAGCCTGACTGGTGCCAGTCACCAGGTCACAGCCAAAGGAGGTCTCTTACAGTACCTGTGTTGCTGCTACGCTGTTTTGTCATGCCTGTGTTTGCACTATCACTGATGCAAGTGGAGTTTTTTGTGTGGAGACAGAGCAAATATGTGTATGCGTGTGTAGGTATTTGTTTATTATCTATGGTCTTGTCTAAGCACCCTTTTACTTTTCTTTCTCCTTGGTAAATGACTGAACTTTCTTCGGATTTGGAAACTAAAACAAATCTCTGCAGCCTTAGCAATGAATGCAGTAAGAGAGATGGAAATTTAGGTATTGATACAGTTCAATATGGTGAAATAATATAATTAAATAAGTAGTCTTGAGTATAGACCTGCTCTTACTGCAGTACTTCAATGTGTGAATGATTAAGAAAACAAAAAAACAAAGCCCATCGTTAAGGACAATTTCTGATAACCAGGGAAGGAAAGGTAAAGTGCCAGCAGTCATCTCCTTAATTTGGGCAATCTGCAAAAATACCGTGACTGTGTGCAAAATAATACAAAAGAGATTTTCTTCTCAGCAAAGTATGTGCACGTGGTGAACAAACTACATACAGAAGTGATAGTAGTAAATACAAGTGGGTTGTTTCTCTCATCCAGAGTATATTAAGAGATTTGCAGATAAATAAGAAATCAAGATCAATGCCCTGGAGACTTTACAATCAGAGTAGTCCGTTGTAATTCATTTGTTAATTTATAGAGACTTTCAGGGAGTGTCGCACATGCCATTATGGTCCTCAGGGCTGACTTTTGCATTTGGGTATCCCTGTATCACTCAAATCAATGGGATATGCTAGCTTTAGCAGCAAGATAGATGACTAACCAAACCGGTTCCTTCAGGAGACGTCCTTATCTTCCTTTAGCACAAACTGCATTTGCTTAATAGCTCTTCAGAAACAAGCCCCGTGAAAGGTTTACTTCATTTTAGGCATGATGACAGTACCTTCATGGAATGGTGTGGCATAGAAACTGTTGAAATTGCCACAAACTCCTGGATCAGTCCAAGTTTTTGTAGCACATGTGCATCAGAGGGCACAGTCACTCTATATGTGAGCGGAGTATCCCAGGAAGAACTAACATATGTTCGAAATTAGCAGTCAGCATGTTACAAGCATTGGCATTTACAGGTGCAAGAACTTGTGTCAAATCTCATGTTAGACTTGGATCTGTATTGCAAAAGTCCTTGTGTAATGCAAAGGTGGTTGTACTGTCAGAGAAATGCTTTGACTTGTGGAACTTTAATTGGAGGAGCCAGAATTGGCTGTATCCACAAAAATATCCTCTGGCCAGTTAGGAGCACTTGCTAAGGTGTCCCAGCTGACAAAACTTATTAATTTAGATGATACAAAATAGAGATGAGGTCTTGTTCTGTACAAAGATGACCAGCTAGCTAGAGTAATATGTTATTCTGAAAATGCATGAACTGCATTAGGCATCTTCTATTTGTGTTTATAATTTTGCAAAACCCCATTCTGCTATACTTCTTGTGCACCCTCTAGGGAAAAATGCGATTGTGTTGGTTGGGGCTCAGCTGGCACAGGAATTGCACTTAATCCAGCTAGGATTTTGCTAGTTTTAGCAGAAAGGAAAAGTTAATAGGAAAGGCAGCAGGGCTTTCATTTGCTCCTCAGTGGAAGGCACATTCTCGCTTTTCGCTTCCTGGATTTGCTCTGTAGCAGTTGTAGAAGGTGTGTAGCCTCCGATGAATACTCAAGCAGCAGTTATTGCTGTGACAGGGATAATCGCCTGCCTTGCTCTCGCCTTGAGGTTAGCTTGAGCAACACGTCTTGCTGTAAGTGAAGTTGGCAAGGTTAGTGCAGAATTTGCCACTCTGGGTCCTAAGCCGCGCTCCACCCAGTGCCTGTACTGCGGACAATGACTGAGCAGGAGCTGGTGCTTCATGGAGCTGAGGGGTGCAGCAGGAGGGCAGGACTGGTGATGAGAGATTAGCAGAGAGGCCCTCACCTCTGGGATGCATCCTTTGAATGAGGCCGGTGCAGTGCCACACGTCTCCGGGTTCATGTGACAAGGGTGGGATAAAAGCTGCCGTGGAAAGCCCTTTGTTCCTGAGGACCACTGCTATTCATACCTGTTCATCTGGAGGGCTTGTGAAACGCATGAGGACATCAGCAGTGAGCACTATGGATTTATCAGCTTTGTGTAGGTGGAGGTAGAAAGTGTTCAGGTGAATTATTTTGCCAGGAGTTAATGGTACACAGTGCAGGAATCTACTGCTCAGCTTTTTGTGTGGGCTCTGACAGTTGTTGCTCAGCTCGGTACAGGACATGCTGACCCTGTAACATACATATTGATTTGACCTTCTCCTGTGCCACTTCCAGAAACATTTTATTCGTAGGTGCAGTATAAGATTAAGATAAGTATCTTTCAAGCCCATTCTGGTTTTTGATGTGTTACTTCTTGGCTTCCAACTGCGGCAAACGGGACTGTAATACCTTTTTTTTTAAGGGCTGAATTCTGCTGATCTAACAGTATTGAGTAACAGTGTATTTTTTTTTCTTCAGCAATAGTTACAGAACATTTGGCATGAATATGGGCAGCAGAAGTCATTTCTAAAGGAAATGTGGAAAAAAGAGATGTACTCCTCTGTACAGAGAAGTTGTACCAAAATAAATGTCTGTTCCCGCTGAAGCAAGATGGTTATTTATTAAGACTATGACCTGACTTCATAGTCTGTCCCAGAGGGAGAATGTGTAGGTGTGAGTCTTGTGCTTTCTGTGCTTAACAATGTTATTGAGGGTTGCTCACTGGGAAGCAGCACAAGAAACCCACTTGTGAGGTTGTGTGTTTGAACAGGAAATCTTTCTGATGACCATAGTCAAAAGACAAAGCCACATAGGTTGTCCATTGAGCTAGGTACACTTGCTACCATACTGCACCTCTTGAATTTTTTTTTAAAGAACAGGAGGCATTGCTAGGAGACAACAGGTCTGGATTTATGTAGCCTGTAAAGGCGTGTGAGCTTTCATTTTGAAGTTTTAATGCAAGGTGTGTTTTGCCTGTTGACAGATCCATGCAAGGCAAATGCAAAGTTCCTCCTTCTGCCAGCATGCCTTCTCCTGCCCAGCACATCTGCGTACATGAAAGTAAACATCTACGTGTTCACATGCATGTCGTACTGTTAGAGTGCATCAAACCATGGGTGGGTTTTGTTTGCTTTTGTGGTTGAAGAGGAGGAAAAAAAACCAAACCAAACCAAACTAAAAAAACCCCAACAAACCAAAACACAACCAAAACAAAACAAAACAAAAAAAAAAAAAACAACTGGAAAAAAGAATCACTTCCAGTCAAACTGCAACAAATATGTCAGGGTGATTCTAGTCAAGTGAAGGGAAAAAAAAAACCCAACAAAACACCAACAAAAAAACTCAGTTTTAAAATAATCTGGAAGATTAAACTGAACCCAAGACTATTTCTTTTCTTTTAAAGTTGGATAAGAAGGAAAATGAAATGCTGTTTGAAATGAAAATTTGCAGGTTTATTTTGAAAATACCAGACCACTTGATTTTCTTATGTCTCCCGCCCACTCACTTTTTTGGCCAAGTCCTGTTCTCTGAGTTTGGCTAAGTTAATGAACTAACTTCAATCCGCTTCTTCCTCCACTGAAAAACTAAAGGTTTGAGGGTGGAGTAAACTGTCATTTGAATACACATAAATATCTCTGCTCCAATTTGAGTGAACATTAAGTAAAGTGTCCAAAATGTTTGTGATCACTGTTTTCCATTTTCATCAAATGAAATAAAAATAATGAAATAATAGAAATAATGAAATATAATGAATAAATGAATGGGGTTTTTTTGAAAAATCTTGGTATCCATCACCTTCCTGGCCTATGTGTGCTTGCTGCCTTCACCATAACTTGCTAACCTCTGGCCAGAGGAGATGCTGGAGGCTTGCAACCTCCTTGCAGGAGGTGCACAAGCAGGCGGGCTGGGGCTTTGGGCAGGCAGGGTGAAAGCTGCCGAGCAGTAGCAATGCCCCAAGGGCAGTCAGTGCTGCTATGTGGGTTAAAAGCCTTCTCCATCTAGCGGTTACTGCTCTGTGGTTCTTTTACCTTGCAAAGGTGCTGCGTGAAGAAGGGTGGGTAGCTGCCCTGGGTGTACCCTCCAGCTCCCTGGAAAAGCCATGAGTTTGTCAGCCCCCTCCATCCCAAACAACACAAAAAAGAATAAATAAAACTATGCAGGACCAGCAAAGGCGGTTTTGCCAGAACCGCTCTGCCTGGGGTAGGTAGCTCCTCCCCAGGGTGTGGGGGCCAGCGGGGATGAGTGAGTTGAGTGAGTTGGCAGAGACCATGTCAGGCGGGATGTTTTCTGGGGAAAATGTGGAAGAAAGGAAGAGAAGATATAAACCAGGTGTCTTGATGACAGGATAGTAGTATTTTAGCTCTGGCTTTTATGAGAAGAAAATTATCAGTTTGTGGGAACAGGGCTTGTGTAAGTTTGGTAATCAAAACGTGGTGACATAATCCCTGCCTTCCCGTCACCAGATTCAGCAGTAAATATGAAGATAACCAGAAAAGCTCTGGAAATCAGCCACTCCTGGCACTGGGGCACTGCAAGATCATGCAGCACTTCTCCTAGGTAGGGAAAAGTATTATTTTACCTATCGGGAGCCATGGGATTGGAGCCACAGAGTCTTTGAATGGTTGCCTGAGGCAACACAGCTGGCTGTTGGCCTCTCGCCCCATGCCCAAGCCAATAATAAACAGTGCCTGGAGTTGAAGGTAACCAACATCCTGCTCAGGGTTCATTTGCTAGCTTTGAAATGAAATCTCACAGAGAGCATCATTTCCCCTTTTTTTCCTGAAGACCCTTCTGCATGTCCTTCTCTGGTGACAAGGCCCTTGATAGAGACTAGCTGTGGCTTGGGATGAGGTGACCCATGGTGGCATGCATCTGGCTTGGCTCCCTGTGACCCAAGCGTGCTCACTCCCTGTCTGTGGTATGGCTCAGCATGCCTGGCCCCTTGCTCCACCGCCCCAGGGGAAGCCCCAGCACATCCTGAAATAACAGTGGTATGAGACAGTAGCTGCAAATCAAGGTTGGGTGTAAGCAGATGTAAAGTCTGAATTGTTTCCTAAATTATGCATTCTACATAGCTGCAGCACAGTGGTGATGGCAATTTTCATATTTGCAAGGCCTAACTTAAAACCAAACAAACACAAGCAAACAATAACAAAAAAAAATACTATAGCTGCTTCTGTCTGGGGTTATGTATTCTCACTCACCATTAAGATCTGAGAGACATACATGCACTTCTGAAAGCTGAATTGATTCACATCTGAGGTAGTAAATGTTTCTTCTTGAGAGCTGTGTACTTGAATTCTGCAATGTGCAGTCACGGCTGAATGTGCAGTTCCCAATTGCTAAGCAATTCTCTGATCTTGGAAATACCCATTTTTTTCATTGCATGAAATTAGAGTCTATTTTATTATTTTTCTTAAATTCTTAAGTTCAAAATGCTTTTGTAGAATAATTGTGTTTTCTGAAGTTCACTCGTGATATAAGACTAAGGCAGGGTTCCAGAGAGAAGCTTGTTTTAGCAGTTGGTTCAGTTATTTCAACAATGCCTTTAGCAAAGAAATAAGAGGCTGTTTGCACAAATCGGTAACTAGTTCCCATGATTCAGATTGAATCACGTAGCTCAAGTCATTTGAATAAATAAATGACTTCTAGTAAATGAGACAACCTCTGCAATTAGGATGGCATGCTGCATATTTCATGTTATTTATTATGTGGTTTTCAATAGATATGATTAAGTTGGGTTGCACTTGGAATGCTAGGTGGCATTTCAACACAAGCCACTTAACCAAAGCTTACATAAAAAATGAGATACACATTTGTTCTGTACAGGTGGCATTGTACTGTATCTTCAACACTTAAGTTTTCTTACTGATTTTCCACAAGCGGGTACTTAACAGGGAAAAGGAGTCACTTTGCCAAGTGCACCTTCGCTTTCTTTAATTGTAGTGGGGAATGCTTCCCAAACTTTTGCAATTTGCTGCAATCTTAGCTTTGCTTCATGTCTTCTTGGGATATCAGCTCCCATGGATGTGCCATAAGCAGAGATGCAGAAAACTGCTTTTCTCAGATTTGCTCATGGATTATGTGCTATCCATGGTGATGTGCTTCATGGTACACCTCCAGCTTCTGCTGCTGAGTTTGGACTTGTGACAAGAGCATTGTAATTTGGTGTAGAAGACAAACAAGGAAAGGTCTTCTTGGCCTTTATTTCCTCATGGTATTATTTTGTAGTTTGTCTTAACTTTAAGTAACTGTATTATGCAATTGAAAGATCCCATGTGATTTTGGCATTGTGAAAGTAGTATTAAAAAAAATAAGGTCACTTTACTACCCTGTCATAAGTGGTTATACCATCTACAAAGCAATGTTGATTAATTTAAGAAAATACACTCTGAGATATCAAAGGCAATACGCAGATTTGGCTGATGATGCACTCTGGGGATATGGAGAATAGGTAAGATTTGGGGACCTACTGTCCAGATGATCATCTGCTTTATTCAGGAGAAAATTTTGCTATCATGTTTCTTTCCAACTTTTTTATAATATATAAATATTTATATAATGTAACTTTTTAATAATCTAAAAGATATGTAAGACACTAGGGATACCTATTTGATAAAAGGGCCTTTCAGTAGAGACCTTCAGTGCCAGATAAAAAATGCCATTTTGTATATGTGATCACCGTTTCTTCTGCAAGTGGAAGTTAGCGGTTCTCCTACCTGAAGGCATTGGTGCTGAACTTTGCACAAACTATGACTTTGGAAGCAGAAAAAAAAACCCAAAATCCTCTTTCTTTCCCTTTAATCATTGAGAAGGGGAAGCTGTGGTAAGAGGAGGTATGACTAATGTTTTACAAGCTTGCTTCTCGTTTGTTAAATCTGAAGGTACAGAGATCATCTACTGGGAATGTGAGGACAAGGATTCCTTCCCTCAAAAAAAAAATGGAGGGGAGTCCTCAAGTCCCTGAGTGCAACCCCATCACTGGTTGGATCAATGTTGTTGAAAACTACTGAGCAGGAAGTGCCTTACCGAAAAGCTTACATGTGTGGAGGTTTTTTTCCTCCTCCGTTTTTATTGCAGCTTATTTCTCATGAATGGAAACTTGACATTCCCACTTTCTGAACAGGATTCAATTTGTTTTGTTGCTCTTCAGAATTCTTTTGCACTAAGTCCGTGCCCAATTTTTTTCACCCCTATTAAAAACAAACAGAAAACCTCAAGTGAAAAACTGATGAAACCAGAACAAAACAAACCAATTTTTTGGAAACAGAAGTGTTAGTTGGCAAAATCCGGAGTCTGGAAGCTGCTTTGTCAAACCTAGGCTATAATTTAAGCTGTTTGGTCTCCATGTGAACATGAGTTTTGCACCACAGAGCAATGTGGAGGACGCAGGGCCCTAGGTGTTGGCTAAGAGTTGAGAAGTGGTGGCAGTACGACTTTGTTTTCAGAGCCAACCTAAAGGAGAGAAGTCGCTCCCTGAAAAACAAGCTGTCAGAAAATCTAGTAACAGCCCCATCTCCTCTCCCTTAAGCACTGATCCAGGTCTTTCCCAATGAAGACCTGCACGAACATGAACAGAAGATGAATTATGTCCAGGAAGAGTGTATGTCCCTCTTCAGGTTCAATATTTGAATTCTGGCTAGTTATCTGATCGCTCACAGTGAGATTGTCCTTACCAAGATACAGCAGCTGACAGGGCGTTGATCACCCGTAGAAGTGGGCAATTTAGGGTTTGGCTTTGTAATGAAAGCCTCTCTAGCTGGTCCTTTTGTACTCATACATGCTGGGGACAGAGCACAGCCTTCCATTTAAAGTTTCACTCATGGAGCAGAGGAAAGCCAACATTAGAATTGAGCTGGTGCCTCTGTGCAGCAGACTGAATGAAGCACATGAGGCTTGCAGGGTGGTATCAACACTGTGCTTTGCCTTTACTTTCATGGTTGTAGCATCTAGGTGGATATTGATGCCATTATCACTTCCCCAAAACTAATGGCAGAAGTGATAATGGTCTTTGGGAGTGGGAGCAGGGAGAAGTATTTCACAGCATATCCGGAAAGTCATGTTTATGCAAGTCATGTTTATGTTAAGTGCTTGGCTTCTACCTATCTGGAAAGGAAGAAAAATAGTTGAGTTGCAGCAGTCTTAATTTGGCGCAAAAGTAAAAATGTGATCCCTTCCATTTGTAATTCCTAATTTGACCACTTGCAAGGGGGATATCTTCAGTAGGGAGTGAAGTCAAAACTTCAGCATTTTCAGTTATCTGGTAGGATAATTTCTTAAAACATTTGTGTTAGGATATATGTCCATTTAATAGATCAGTTTGATATTTTTCTTTTTGTTTGGGATTTGAAAGGGTTATCATTGAAAAGCTGTCTCATTCCCATCTGGTCTTCAGAAAGTAATTAATTGTTGAGCAATGGCATTGTCATTGTGTTTCCTACCTAATAAGCTCTGCAACGTGCTCCTGTTAATGATTTTATTATTTCAGAGCTGCTCTTGTTCTTTCTTTCCCTCCTTAATGAGGCAGATCCCCTAGGCAGCATCACTTTATCACAGTTGTCTATGGTAGATGAACTAATCCAGCACTGTGGAAGTTTGTGTTCATCACTGTATAAGATGCTCCCATCAGTATGTGTGGGTAATTCTCCCTGACACTTAAAAGATTTGTCAAGTGCAAAAAAGGAAGAACAGACTGTTTTTCTAAATGAGGGTCATCTTGATTTGAACAGCAGCAGTCTGGTTTGCATCAATGAGCACATAACATTCAGTGAATTAAGAGTAAAAAGAACTAATTAACACTTTCTCTGTTTCTTTTGTCACTGGTCATTAGTCACTATGAACCAAATTAATTCCTGATAGGGTAGGACATGAAAGGTGCCAATGCCAAGCTCAGGTCAAGAACTGGATTCTTTGAGATTCTGGAGAGAAATATTCCCTTTTTACTGTATTGCTTGTTTCTCAGAGTTGCCTCCACGTATCATGGAATTTAATACATGTGTGTTTGTATGCTTGGGTAACGTCTGTATTTTGTATTTCATCATATGAAGAGAGAATATTAATTCATTATGGGCACTTGAAAGGGACTAAGGCTACTTTCTCCTGATTTAATATGGTACTGACTGGATCCTATCTATGAACTAAACTCAAATACTGTTTCAAAGACTCAGATCAGCTCAGAAATAGCAAACATATGGCTTCTGAATAAACAGACTAGCTATAATAGACAGGATTAGAAAATGGATTGTTCTGGGCCAACACTGTACTATTGAGAGTGATGATATCGTACTGGTAATTGCATTGTTGGGCTTAATGGCCCATAAACTTTGATAAAAGCTTTTGTAAAATTGTCAGCAATAATTCTCTCCATTGTTAGGTTACCAATGAACATCTTCAGCCCCCGGAATAGATTGCTACCATCAATTGTGTTTATGTAATTATATAAAATAAGACTTTCACTCTAAAGGTGTAATAACTCAAAAAAAAAAAAAAAAAACAAAAAAAAAAAAACAAAAAAACCAAACTACAAAACAAAAAAACCCTACCATTTTCAGCAGAAAATTAATGGGTCAGATCCACAATTGCTGTAACTACCAAGAGCTCTCTCACATAGGCTAGGACGAGGTGAGGGCTATGTGAATATGTGGTCCCTTCATTTTTTTTTTTCACATCTACCTACTTCCTAACTTTATTTTTCCTCCTTCATCCCCTCCAGGTGATTGGGTGAAAAACAAACTATCAGTCAGAAGATGATGGAAAATGAGCTATAATCCAAAGTGGGAAGAGGAGGAAGTTCTCTTGTGAGAAAATAAATAGCACAGGGTATTTAACAGTGCATTAAGCAACATAGCTGTTAGACTTCACTGATAATACAGTGATGAGGGCAGGAAAATACTCTGTATGTCATTAGTTTAGTCAAGCGGTGAAATGCTCTGGCTCTGATATTGTTGATGATATTCAACATATCTAACACAGCAGCATTGATAATGCAAAGCATAATGAAGAGCTGAACATGGACTTTCCACCTCTGCAGCGCAGGATGAAAAGGAGGAGCTGCCTCACCTGCCTGTAGGTGGAGTTTCATTTTTGTGCTCTAGGGAGGAGAGAAACTGAAGTGCTCCTTTTGCTAAATAGGAACAGGGTCTGTCCTCATAGAATTATTGCTTGCCTGTGCTTATTTGCTTAGCTTTCCTTAGGGGATGGTGGTAGAGGTAGGAACATATCCTGGAGGAGTATATTCTCCACTTTCCACCTATAGAGCTCCAGTAATGCTTTATGCCAGAAAAATATAACTCTTAAACTAATGATCTTGACTAGTGCACTAGCTGTGATAAAATTGCTTGCTCCATCTCCACCTTCCTGATGTATTTGGCAGTGGGTGGTAAAGTGGAATTCAAGGAGGGCCTCGAAGAGAGTCTGGCTTCTCATCTTTGGAGTGTGCAGCTTTGGAGAAAAGCACTGCAGCTACTTGCAGGGGAAATTATTAAAAAAGTAAAATTACAGAGAGCTGGAGGAGAAAGAAGAAAATCTGGAGCTCTTGTTTCTCCATTACAGTAACACTGGAGCAGGGACATGCATCTTCTATTGGGGCTCAATCCAGCAAACTTTAGGCATAATATTCCTTTGAAGTCTATGGGTATTTTGCCTGCCAGGACTGAAGGATCAGGTTTTTTATTACTTTATTTGCCTAAGAAAACTCTTCTCATTTAGTTTAAAGGGAAAAAGTGATAGAGAATACCACACCATGTTTTATGAAGACTATGCCAGAAAGTAATTCTCCTGAAACAGAAGGTATTATAAATTATAATCACATCACAAGGTATTGTGGTGTCAGTGTTATAACTTGAAATGAGTCTTCTGAGTGAGTATGCTTAAAAGTAAGTCTAGTAAGTATGTGTTCTGGTAATTGTTCTTCCACTTTCGTTCCCTACAAGATTGTTTCTAGATGCATTCTTGGATGGGTTTAAGATGGCTGAATTCTTTAGGTCATTTAAATCAGTGTGGCTTCAGCATTGATTTCTGCCAGCCAAAGTGGTGGTCTAACAGTTTAACAAGAAGGAGATGTCTCTCAGCTTGCTGGAATGAACTTCACTGATTTGAGCAACATTTCACTCACACACTGTATGTGTTGGTCTCAAAATTTTTACATGGGAGTTCTTAGAAAGAAGTGTGTGTATCTATATACCCCTTTCTCTTTCTCTCTGAATTATTTACTATAGCCCTGAGATGATATGTTAATGTGGAATTCTTAGTTTATAGATACCTCTGGCACTCTTGTGTTGTACTTAAGGAAGAAAATGGTGTTACCACAGCAACTGCTACACCACCCAGTACTGAAGCAGCTCCCATCTATGTAGCACTTATAAAAATACATTAGACAGATTTTTAAAGTGCATGTAACTAAAGCAAGAGAAGGAACTTAACACTTCCTGAATGCAACAGGGAAAGAGGAGCATGAATTTGTTCAGAAGTTGAGAAAAGTTCTTAATGGCAGTAATTAGCAATAGCTCTGATTCAGCAAGCTGCTCTAGCAGATGGGCTGTTTCAAGTCTAAATGTGATCCCTTTGAAATCAGTGGAGTTGTATGTATGCCTAGACTTTGTACAGGTTCAAGAGTCTTGCTTTACAGGGTACGAAAATTACATTGTTTAAGGGAGTGATGGTTTTGAGAGGCTCAAGTGGTGATACTTTCATAGGGTGTGACTGGTGAGGGCAGATACTTGGCATTTCTTGACAATGAGCTGCTGAAGATGATTGAAATGGAAGTCATGAGTAACTGGAAGTATCAGAGGTTTTGATTTATGTGAATTGTGAACAAAGTTTCATATTACATTTCTGTATCACCTGTATCTGATAGCAAGAAAATGGTTTTGAGGTGTGCGTGTATAATGCTGTTTTGCTGTTTATTAAACCTTAGACTGATACATTATAAATGTTTCTGTACAATAAAAATATAATTGTCGTAGGGGAGGTAAAAGACCTAGGAAAGACTATGAAAGGTTTTAGCCTAGTCTGGACTTGGTAAGATCATATCCTATTGAAAACCTAGTAGTGTAAGGTCAATATCCTGTTTAGGAGTTTTCTTTTTAAGACACAGTGGTACAGGAAGACCTTCTGTGGTAATGAATTTATTACATTTATTTGTATTCCTAATCCCCATGAAGAAAGAGCTAAGTATCTGTGAATTAATAAAAGTATGTGCTTAGAAAAAAACATACTTGGGATTATGAAGAATTACTTATTACTTTCAGTAGCACTGAATTTGCAACATTATTGATTGCTGTGCCCTTGTTGACTTCTTTTCTCACAGCTACTGTTTTTATCAGGTTGCGTAAAACAAAAGCAGTTTTCTAATTCTTGAAATAAAAACCAGAAAATGCTGTGCCTTTATTCTGGTCTCTTTCCCTGTTGACAGAGGAGTTTCTGGATGGCACCTTTAGTCTTTGAAAGTGTTTTGAAATCACCATACAGACAAAAATCTGCATAGATGCTAATCCAAAACTGAGTAAAAATGAATCCTGTGCTCTCCAAACTAAATTTCGCTCTCCACTACTGCTGTTCATCAGTGAGCTATTGCTAGTTGTGAGATAAATGACGTGTGGGGCTGGAGGGAGCAGCTCTCCTAGTGCTGTCTTTGCTCTTCGGGGTTACTGTGCTTTCCTTAGTATGCTCTGGAGCTGGTCCTGACGATGCTCTGAAGGACAGGCAACGCTGGGGATCACTTCTTTCTCTCCCATGAGAGTCCTTGGTTGAATAACTTAGGGGGGGGCATTGCAGAAGTGTGTCTTATCTGCTGTAGCTGGATGTTCGGAACTGAACCCAAGCCCTAGTGAAGCCAAGGTGCCCGTGAAAACTCACAAATTTTGCGTGAAAGCTATGCTGCGTTGGAAGGCAGTTGGCCCTTTCCTCTCCTTGACTCAGCCAGGTAGGCATGAATGCTAAAGTTCACTTTTGGGTGATTTGTGAACCTCTGCTTTTTATACTGTGGTGTAACCTCCAACACTTATGCTGATACTCCTCCATAATTCCCATTCTGTTCTTCTTCACAGATACTCTCCCTTGATAAGTATCTTTATTGCAGGTTTCTTACTGGATAACCATCCTACAACCTCGATACATTTTGTTCAAACAAATCCCAAAAGCACTTTGAAGTTCACTAAGTTAAAGGCAGTGACAGCGGCTATATCCTGGAACTGGAAGCTTTGCATGGAGGGAGCATCTTTGCGATGCTATCCAAAGGATAAGAAAAGCTGAGCAAGGTGGAGTGATCGTCTCTGAGAGGTCTTCTCTGTAACCTAATCTAGTTTTGGTACAAATATGCCAGGGGACTGCAGTGCATGAAAGATTTTCCATGCTTTGTATTAATAAACATTTTTTTAGGGAGAGTGCACAGACATGTAACATGTATTATGATTTGCCCAAAATGTAAGAAAAAAAGTAACTTTGTAGTCAAAAGCAGAATTTTTAAGAGACCTTTTATTGTTTTTATTCAATGTTTTGAATCGATACAGCAATAATGAGGCAGGCAGTCATTTATCTCAGATATGTACATATACCTTTAAAAACACAACCTCTGCCTGATTTCTCATTAATCACTCACCTCTGATGATAATGTTATACTAGGAATGCTTTCCAACGCTAGCAGGATTTTTTAAAAGCTGCTTTAGCTGTATCGTAAAAATGCTTTTGGAAACAGAGAAACAGAAAAGCTTGAAAGTCTCATGAGTATTCAAGTGAAAGGAGTTCTCAGGGGTAGGGGAACTGGCATTCCCCATTCATAGTGGTTTAACCAGGCAGGAAATTTATTTGGTCATCTGCTTACAGAGATATTGAGAGGATGACCTATTTTAAAATTCAAAATTAAAGGCAATGAAATTATTCCAGTACATGAAGTTCAGAGCCTTGCTTGAAGGTTGTGATGGTAGCTAGCATTGATATCTGAAGACCACATTTTCTCCATAATTTGCAACCCATACACAAAGTGAAAACAGGTGACTAATGTCAAAAGGAGGAAACGTCTCGAGGCTTAGAAAGTTATTTTGTAGGCTCTGTTTTTCATTGCACCAAATTTATTTATAATGTTTTGTGCTCCCTGTTTAAAATGTGTGCGTTGCCTTGCTGTGTTTTCTGATTTTACAGGATGTGATAATGTAAAAGGAGAGAAATTGCTTTAGCTATGGACTAAATTAAACACCAGAGGCTTCTGAAAGTCGTGTAAGAAAGTCTTTAGTTTTAAAGTGTAGTTTCATTTATAGGAAGGAATAGCAAACATTTACCTGTGCAGCAGGCAGCTGCATGGGCAGCTCTTATCTAACTTTAACAATACCTTTATGTGCACAGGTATGTACGGAGAGAGTGTAAGTATCTACAGCATCGTGGTATGAAAACATGAGGTCACATTCTGCCCTCAGGTGAACCTTCTGAAGCCCTGCTCAAGTGCTGAGATACTGTACTTAGGACTGAAAGCAGACCTGGGTATACAGCCAGGAGAAGCAGAGTTCAAAAGCAGGGATGCAAGTCTTTCAGGTTTGTTCCCAGTCTGGGCTGCCTGTCACAAAGGGCTTGTGGCAAAAAAAAGAAGTTGTTTGGCCTCTATGAATCCAAGCTGTTGTAGAGAAGTCCTGTATAGTACTCTTTCAATTACTTTTTGTTGTTTTGAGTATTTATTTCAGCCACTGTATAACTGCAGTAAAGAGTTTGCATGGAAATCATAATTAATCTGTTGCAGATAAAGCAGGGGGGTTTGGTTTAGTGTCTTAGAATAAGTGCTGGAAGAAGTATGGCCAAGAAAAAGGTAAAGTAAGGAGCAGATAAAATTACCTGAATTCAACTATGAAATCTTCAGCAGACTCTGGGGTAAAAGGTGGGGTGGCTGTTGTTTTCGGTTTTATTTGGGTGGATTGGATTGACTGTATAGGGATCAGAATAATGGATTTCCCATGAGATAGTCAAAAGAGGATTATAAAATCAGGATCTGTGTACTGTAGTTGTCTGCGCTGTTATATGGATTTGATATGGTCTAAAATTCACCCTACCCCCAGCCCCATGTAGCTGTATGTAGCCAAGAAATTACATGCTCTAATACAGGGTGTATGGACTAAAGAAATTACCTTTTTTTTTTTTTTTCTTTCTTTCTTCAAGGCCTTTATTTAGCTGTAAAAAAAAAGTGCAGATGAAGCCATGGCAAGATGTAAATGCTGGGGTCTTAAAAAATGTCTGTGTGTACATGTGTGGAAATTACCAGGAAACCCAATGGTTTTGGGAAATGTGTCTGATGTTAATTGCTTCTGACTTTCCAAGGAGCAGGTAGGCACCAGCTGGGACCAAGCACTGCATGGCAGGTGCCCCCATGGGACCCCATCTCCAGGGATGCTGGGGAGAAAGGGCTCTGCGCCACTCATTGCCTTGTGTGCTGGCTCGGCAGCTCCTTTGCTCTTCGGCCCCAGCTCGGCGGCTGGAGTGGTTAGAGCCTCTTTGATAAACTGGGAGGTTGTGTTTAGGTTAGGCATGATTCACTGCCTGAAAACTTGGCTAGGTGAGGGACTACATAACCTCTTCCTTATAGTCCTCTTAATTTGTCCACGGGTAAATTTTTGTTTTCTTCCAAAGTCTGTTGTGATTTGTAAGTTGTGGAGTGACAGAAAAAAAAATTGGAGCAGGAAAAAAAAATAAATATCTGTTAAGCTTTGAACTATATGTTGTCTATGAACTGCCATTAGCCATGGCTGCGTATAAGAAAGCTTTTTATTAGTTTGCAGCTTTGGGATATTCTGCTCTCATTAATATTGAGAATTAATCTGCACTGTGTTTTTCTGCAGCATTAGTGGCAATCCTTCTGCTGAATACAAATCAGATACTTGCTGCAGTCCAAATTTCAATATGGGTAAAGATTTAAAGAGGATATTTATGAGATATCTGCATGGAATAGTGGGTCCTGTTTTGGGTGTTTGGGAGGATGGTATTTGTTTTCTTTGTATTTTTTTGTTTGGTTGTTGTTGTTTTTTTGTTGTGGTTTTTCTGTGGGTTTTTTTGTTTTTTTTGTTAGTTGGTTGAAGTGACACTACTTTCTGCAACATGCCAGGATAACAGGTGGGATATTTACATCTCTTTTCTAGCTTTCCTTTTTTAGAGTGTTTGATCCTGTAGGGCCTCAGGAGTTCATAGCATATTTCCATCAAAAGATAATTTAGTCCTTTTCTACACTGTCAGAATCTCAGGACAATAGTCAGTTTTCAGATCATACATGATTTCTGAAGACAAAAGGGCTTTGTAAGCAAAAAACAGCCCTGAAATATCTGGGAAGCCTGCAAAAGGTGCTGAACAACTTCTGCACTTAACTAATGTTTTACAAGGATACTTGCAAACTGGCCGGATTGAGCTCTGCAGAAGGGGGGTGGAGATGTCTCCATGGCCAAGAACCCGATGCCAATCTTGGGCGTGTTGTATTTGCTCTATTTTCCTCCAAGCTGAGATAAGCATATTCCTTTGCCCAGCCACTTGCCTGTTGCCCTCGCCAGAAGTTTTCAGGTGGCTGAGCGCACACAGGGCTGATCTGCGCCTTCAGACAAAGCTCTGTAGGAAGGAAAAGCAGTTTAAAGCAAGGTGGTTTGGGCTTGCTGTCCTCCAGGCAGCAGCGCTGGTTAATTTGCTGCCCCCAGGGTATTTTTGTACCTGCAGCCTTTTTCTTTGGGGTGAGGAGTGGAGACATTGCCATGTGATGGTTGTCCATCATGTGATTCAAAAGGTGCTCCTTCCCCACAACTTTTTTGTTTTTTTAATGTGCATTGGACAGGCAAGACAAAATCCCCTTGATCTTCATAGCGTTTTGAACATGAATGACAGATAAATTGTTTGTTCTTCAGGCTTCATTTTGCATCTCGGTCCTGGGCCATGTTTTATTGGCAATTTAAATCCATTAGAAAGAAAAACAAGTCTCCACAGATCCTGTTATGTACAATAGCTTCCCATCTAAATTTGTAGTGTAATCATGCACAAACATTGACTTGACCAGCATTGCTAGTGGCATTCATGTTAAGTGGATAGTTAAAGGCTTAATGACCCCTTCAAAACCAAGTGCTTGCTTTCTGTCATATATTGATGGTACTGTGCAAGGCCAGCAATTTTTTTTTTTTTTCTTCTCAGTGATTTTTAGGAAACGTTTCAACTACTGGCATGGTTTGTCCACTCCGTTTCCCATGCTGGTTAAGATTGAGCTGTTTGGATAGGGCATGTGGCCATGTGACATCAAACTCTAGCTGGTTCATATAGCATCCTCGACGTTTCTTCTCAAATTTGGTGGACACTGGTTAACTTGCTGTCCTGATCATCAAGGCAAGAAGAGAAGTTGCCAGCTAGATGACAAATTTATATGATGCAAAGGAAAATCCCTCAGCCTGGGACATGTATAGTATTAATTATTTTCTTTGGTGAACCCAGTCACCAGGAGTTTTGCTTGTGGTGAGGTCTGAGGAGTAAAGGTAGAGAAGCCCTAACACTTAAGTTCCCCCATAACTTTTTCCATAGTGGGCTTTTTGTCATATGGCTTAAGAGTGTAGAGAGCAAAAATCACTAAATACCTTGTTTCTGAGTGTCTGTGATGAATGAGAAAGTAGTGCATAGAGGTCTAAAATGTAAGTGATCGAAAAAGTAGCTAGTTTGAGGTTTGGTAATGGAACAAATTGCTGGAAGCTTTGGGATGAAGTATGTAGGGATGCTCACTTTTTCTGGCACTTAGCAGCAGTTTAACACAGGAGAGCATGGCACAGGCCAGATGCTCCATGCTTTTAAAATGGGATTGATTCTTTAATGCTTTTAAGTCTTCTGCTTTTACCAGACAAATGTCTGCATGACCCACTGGCACTAACTGAGGCCTTGGGCTGCTGGGTGAACATCTCCAGCTGAACACCGAGGAACCTGAACAAAAGCAAGTGAAGCTTTCGCTCCTTGCTGTTTGTAGTTTCTCACCCCATTATAAATTTAACTTAATTTTAAAGAGGCAGCTGTTAAAACCAAGAACATACTGAACTTGGCATCAGTCCTCTTACGCAAGTCTGAGACTCATAAAAGACTTTGACATGGGATGAAGCACCTTCAGTGAGAGCCCCTGGCTGCTGCCCAGGACAGCTGCAGGGATGCCGCAGCCTCCTCTGCCAAACAAGGGTGTTGCAATACGCAGCCTCTGCTGAGTGCAAGGGGTCTTTCCTGCTAGTTTCCCCTCTTCCATGGAAAAACATACTCCCAAAAGTGAAGATGGAGAGCTGTTCTCCTCCTGGGACCAGCCTGGGGGGGGTCAGATAACATCTTTCGAGATGCCACTCTGCAGCCAAGAGACTGAATAAGCACTTAGATATGTCAGTCTGCTCTTTGGGACACTTAACAGTTGCAGCATTTGGTTGCAGCATTCGGTGTTCCCCGAAGTTGTGTGCGTGTAACCAAAGGCAAATGTGTGCTTGTGTAGACAGCAGACCTCTCCTGCAAAATCTCGCTTTGTTCATCCCTTGTGGTGTTAAGGGAAATCGTGCTTCCAGATTAAGCACACTGCTGTGTCTCCAGGAGATCTTTCTGCCTCTTGCCAAAGTGTTTGCATGCCTCTTCTTCTGGAGGAGCACTAGGGAAAGTGGAAGGAATCCTTAAGAAAGGCGGGGAGGCTTACTGGCATTTTGGCAGGCCTGCAACCAAGGAGATTTCTGAAGTCCCAGTTCTGCCTTTGGAAGGCTTGTTGTCACGTTATGTAGAAGGAGCTCTGCTTATGCAGGAATAACTTGCTGCTCTTGGTTTATGGAAACATACAGTGAGTCTGTACTCTGGGATGGTTGATTCTAAGACCTGTAAAGCTACAGTTTCTTTAAAGTCCCAAATTAAAGGGTAACTTTTATTTTTCTTTTTAAGCTGTGCAATTTGGCTGTTTGCAGTATTCCAGAGAGGCAGCAAAATTACTGTTGGCTTTCCCACAATAAATCCTTGACCTTCCCCACCACTTAAGCATTAACAGATTCCCTGCACTGTACATGGGTGTGGAGAAAGGAGCTGTGGAGTTACGTGCAGATACTGACAAACACATGTTCGTTAGTAGCTTCTAGCCTCAAGTCAGTGTTTGGGGGTTTATTTTCTCCTCTGCACAATACTGGATGTAAAACAGTTATGTTGCAAAACAATATTTTGCAAATTATGTAAAAACTGTCGCTCTGTACAACTGACATCACATTAATGTTCCCTGGGGCAGACGTGTAACATTTGTTGGTGTGTATCTGTGCATCCTCCTGCACCCAGCCCAAAGGGCTCTTGTGGTACTTGGCTTCTTCCTTTAAGCTCTTGGTGTTCATGCACTGATCCTTCATCTGGCGATGGTTGCAGAAGTTGAAACCTCATCTGTGCATGATGCTGATCACTGAGATGTAGTGTGACATGGAGTTTTTCCCTTCTACATTTCCATGAATCTCAGACTTCAGCAGCCTGTGAACTTTATGTAAGCTGATGGATGTGAAAAGAGTGCTGAGCACTGTAGGTGTAGGGTGGGGAGAGAGGCAGGGAGGATGGATTCAGGGCAGCACACATCTGTTACCTTCATGGCTTGCTCACAACAGAGCAGCGGGGGCTTTTTGCCACTTCAGATTTTTTTCAGTTCAGTTGCTTAATCCCGGCTTTTGTTTTGTACAGTACTGTAGTTTCACATTTCACTGTAAATTATTCACTTGCTGGATCAGACACAGGAAGTTTGTAGAAAATACTGAGCAGTTTGTGAGTAGGTTGAGGAAAGATGAGCAAATACCTGTGTTGGAGGTGATTAGTGCTGTGAGTTACACTCCCATTCAGACAGAGCATATGAGCCTTGCATCATATGTTGGAGCCAAGTGTGAAAATAACGGGTATGAGTTGCGTCCATGGGCCAATCCAAAGCTGATACCTTTGAGAATAAAGCAGACAAAACGGTGTCTGTATGCTTCTAATGGCTGAAAAACCTTATAAATTACAGAACACATTTAAAACCGAGTAAAAATATGCAGTGTATTACAAATACAGAGAACTACTGCTGGTTACCCAGTTTTCCTAGGCTGAGGTTACATTCTGGGATGGAAAATAAGAGGCTCTCCTTAGCCTGCATGTTCTGCAATAACATTTTATCAGCAGGCAAACTCTCATTAAATACACCCCATTGGCTGTGCTCGGGCTGCCAATTTTCAAGTGGAAACATTGTATTAACTTGGCTGTTCCCTCCAGGATATTACTCTTGGAAAATTATAACAAAGTGAACAATCCCCAAATCAGCATTTTTCATTTATAGCAGGCCATAATTTACAGTACAGTATGGATCTATGCCTGCCTTGAGAATTCCATGTCTGCTGTGGCAGGGAACAGCATACATTTCTGTATTTGCCCAAAGAAAGCATTTGTCTCTTTACCTAAATGTGCACAGCAGTTTGGATCTACCTGACCTCTGCATTTCACTGTATGTGTAATGACTTGTTATCAGCTGTGTAATCTGAGATTGTGCATTCTTCTTTGGGCCATAGTTTATCTCATTCATGTGAATGACATATGCTTCCCAGTGCCAAAAGGAAAGAACATGGTTGTGTCCCTCAACCCACCAGATTCCAGCCTGCAATAACTCACTTTAGGTCAAGACTTCATAAGGGAAAGGAAGAGAAGTTCTTCAAAATGCTGAATAAAAATCCAGCACCAAACTTCTTAAAGAGGAGTTTCAGGGCCTCCACTAAGACAACTAAGCAAGCCATCTTCTTGCACTCTAGAAATGTAATACTTGTAGCATCTGTAATTGTTTTCTTAACTGGATAAAGACAATACAATGTTTTAATTTAAATTTTGGAAGCTTTATGTCCTAAAGGTCTGTGAGAAGAGTAGAAAATTTTGCTATTACAGCAAAGGGAGAAGAAATCTTTCTCTCTGCCCTTAAAGTTTTCTTTGTCAAAGTTAAGTGATTTGCTTCGTGTTCAGAGGTACAGTCCTCAGAGTAGTTGTTCCCTTTTGTTTGCATAACAGTTGTATCAGCAAATGAAAACATGGTTCAAGCTATTCACTTTGGCAGTTTCTTTTTAATGGAGGGAATGCAAACACTAAATTGTAGCATGCTGGAAAAGCTCTGAATCCTGGAGGGGGGAACCAACCCCTAGTGTCCACAGAGGTGTGGTTGTTGGTGCATTTCTCTCTGTATTTACTTACATGTATCCATGGAAATGTATGTATATGTATATTCATATTTTTACACATCTGCTGCATAGAAACCTTTATTCTTTAAAAACATTACCCGTGGGTTTTCTTTCACATGGCCTTAGTCTAACTTGGTATCAGTGATTTCATGACAATGGGAGGAGAGCTATTCCGGTGCCACTACTTCTGAGAGTGCCAGCCTTAGATTTGCAGTTTGTGGGTGTTGTATGTTAAAAAAATACAATAAAATAAAATAAAATAAAATAAATGAAAACAATAAAATTTACTTGGGGGACTATAGTTGTTGTTTGTTTGGTTTTTTTTTTCCCATTGAAAACTTTTTTTATTTCTTGCTGGAGCATTTTGCAGAAGCTAGATGGGAAAGTATGCTTCCCTTAATATGTTAGAGATGGGGAGAAGAGGGCAGATATGGTCTGCTTTAGCTTTGTTTTTTCCCATTGACTCTGGTGTGGCTTCTCCCTTTCATATTCAATTTCATTTGACTTAATATTCTGCTTCAAAAGAGAGCAATTAAACAAAAGGCACTTTGTGCCAGCATTTTTGAAGCCAACCGTGAGACTCCATTCCCAGGGGATGAAACATAATTTTCAAGGAGGCCCAAAATTTCTAGTGCATAAACAAAGTAAGTATGTGGTTTTACTAAATTACTGTATTTATTAATAATTGTATTAACTGCTTGTTAGGGGGTCTACACCTGCTGATTTTTACATTACTGTTCTGGTAATCAGCTCAGCCTTTTCAATACCAGCAAGGTGCAGTGAGTGATGCCTGGTGCTCTTTCTGCTCCTCCTATTCTGCTGCCCAGACAAAAAGATGGAAGTGAAGCTGCCAGATCGTTTTTTCTTTTTTTCTTTTTTTTTTTTTTCCTTAAGAAAGAAGGCAGCAAGCATAGTTAGATCTACTTTGCACCCAGGCAGGTGATGAAATTGTATGGAGTGACCTTTTGGGGACACCAGAAAGTCATGTTACATTCATTAGTGTGCCGTGGTTGAGCTGTTATGAAAGAAGAGACCTTTTGGCTATTTTCTTTTTCTTTTTTATTTTCTTACAGTAAAATACATTTACCATTCCAAATTTGTTATTAAGAGTCAGCATATTTGATGCCTTTGTGGGTGGGCTCATAAAAACCTGATCTTGCTTCATGTTCTTTGCATAATGAAGAAGAAAAAGTAAAAACACCTCTGGGGGATTGTGATAATTGAAACGTAATTCCCAGGTATTTAAGCATATTAATGTCTTTAAAGACAAGGCCAGAAAGTGATGGGAACATCCAAGGACTTCATGCATATTTGTGGGAGGAAAAAGTGCATAGCCTTTACAGCTTTTCTTTTTTTTTTTTTAAATCCGGTCTTCTCATTGTTTCTTGAGAACATAATGCAAACTCCTGGATTAAGTAAGCAGAAGCAGCATATAAAATATTGATCTCGATTTTCAGCCCTACCACTCACTAGGGGGAAAGGAGATGCTTCCTGTGCAATTGCATCTCCATTGAAATTCACTTTCAGCTCCCTGGAGTTGAGGAGAAGAAGAGATGCCTTTCCATACTTCACAGGTGGAAGCGCAATGACCTGAAAGGCTCACACCAGAACTCACTCTCTTAAGCTCAAGGGCTATTCACAGTTACACTCTGCAAAGTTGTTCATGCCTCTTAAAGATATGTGGGATTACCAAGTGAAGATAAGGTTGGTAACTAGGGCAGTGCAACCTGTTAGCCCAAACCGAGCCTGCTGTGCAAAGAGAGAGAGTAGGAAGCTGAGGGAGGAGACAGTGTTGTGACTAAATAGAAGGTTGATCTTACTTGCTGCTTTTCAGCTGAAAGGTATCTCTACTTTCCACTTTCCAAAGGAGAACGCGTGTTGTTTTGGTTAGTCGCTGGGTTCAAAACCTAAGCCTCAGCTGTAATTAAATGTAAAAAAATAAATAAATAATGAGAGAACACAATTGTTTCCCTAAGGCTAATTTGAGCAGGTTGATTAATCATCTTTCAAACATTGAATGATAGAATTCAAAGTACCACTCCCCAGCAGTTTAAACCAGAAATTATTCTATAGGTAGTAGAGCATGTATGCAAAATATAGCAGCTTACTTGCAGTAGCCACTTTTGACCTCTGTGGGGAACTTTGCCAGTAAAAGTATCTTATGAAATTCAATTTTTCATGTACTCCTTTTCAATCCCACTCCTGCATTTGCAACCCAAAACTGTGCTTCACTAAGTACAGTTGGGACTGGAGGTCAAGTTCAGACACATGCTTCTGAGTCACACTGGACTGTTTGAAGGAGCCTCTAGCTGCCCAACACTGCCGAGCCCACCAGAGGGTCTGAAGAAGGAAAAGTGCCTCCATTACTGGAGTGTGAATCTAACACCTTTATTTAAATCGCCCATGAGCTAACTCCAAACTGTCATCAGTATAAGAAGAGCGAAAGCTCAGAAAACCTCAGGAGGCAATTCATGTTCTTTAGGATGGAGATGTTCACTCTCAGCGAAAAGCAGAACTTTTATAGTAGGGCGTGTGAGTTGGAAGTGATCAACAGTGTTGACTTCTGTAGAGTTGACTTCTGTAATGTTGACAGTTTTCTTCTGGAGTAGCAGTAGGATTAACAGAGCATCAAGGTATTATTAAGCAAAAATGATCAACCTTGGCACATAGTCTACGCAACCAACAGTCAGAGGCTGTGTGTGCAAGGGCTTTTGTTCTGATCTGGAAGAAATGACCATGCTGATATGTAGAATTAGGTTTTAATTAATGAGAAAGTGGGATGTGCTGTGTGTGGTGCCACACCTGAAAAGTATAATCTGACTTTTAGCTTGAGTGGCTTATGTTGTAGAGTCCACTTTTATATAAATCTCTGGGGAGTGGCAGAATGGAGGAACTTCTTGTATCCCATCATCATATGACTCATGTTTGCAGTGGATCTCTCTCCTCTGTTTGATAGAGGAGTCATTTGCTAGGCTCCCTGGCCCAAAGGACTGTGTCTCCTAGCAGTATTAGAAGCATGTAGGATTCCTGGATCACATAAGCATACATAGGATTTAAGGTGCTTCATTTCTTCCAGGAGAGGGGCAGCATGTTACAACCGGAGAGCTACAGAACAGTTCCAAGTGTGTATTGTCTGCTTTGCCTTTATGGGTTTCTGGCCCACCCTTCAAAAAGGAAAATTGTTTTTATACCCCTGGTTTTGAAGTTGCTAATGGTTTCTCACTGTCCTTGTGAGTTCTTGGGGTTCTCCTGATCTTCTGTGTAGAAGCTGGATCCTTTCCAGCTGCACAGGTTGGCATGAGCCATTCCCACAGGGCTCTTGCTGAAGCATCAGATATGTCAAGGCTGTTCTAACCTGTTGTTGGGACATCTCCAAGTTCTTGTTGGTAAGGTGGTTGAATTCCATACGCTTGTCTTTGGGGAGAGATTTCTGGGTCCCTTCCCACTTTTCAAATTGGTACTTGCCTGTGTATGGTTAAATGCCCATGGCCAATACTACAGACTGTTCAACCCTTTCTGCATAAGACACACAGAGGTCTAACACTTAGACTTCGGTCAGATGAATAAAGCTGTATGTTCTACTTGTGTTTTCTCATTCTTCACTCAGCATTTGGAAGAGCAAAGGGTTTTGGCAGAGGAGTCTTTTTGGTACTGTATTTTTTTTTTTTAAATGCTGTTCCATGGGCAGCTGATGTGGAATATGGGATCTGTTAGACATCTCTCATACTAGCAGTGCTTCTCTATCGGGGAGTTATCTTTAGGTTTTTCAAAATGTCTGCCCTGGGGTCACAGACTCCCTCTAAGGGTGCTTGTGAAGAAAATTACTGAAACCAGTCTTTTGTGAATGGGAGACAACAAAGTCAGGAGAGAGACTTGTAGTTGTCTGGGATAGTTACTGAATTTTCCTACCTTTCTATGGAAAAGGTGCACGTCATAGGAGAACCATCTCTCCTCTTGTGCTGAGGTGGTAGATCTGATGAGTGTAACTTGCTACCTGGCAAGATCGTTACATACCGTTAGGAGCTGTGGTGATACTAAAATGAATGTTGATTGTCCTATTCTGTATGTGTAATTGTATCATGTTTTGTATTTCAGATGAGTTTTTTAAGAGGTATTGCTAGTGCATGTCATACTGTTTCTGTTCCTTTATCCCTTTCAGGTGACAATGTGTTGTTTGCATTATCAGGCAAGCATGAACTTTCCATAGACCAAATCTTCGGCTTAAGCAGGGGATGCCTACTTGAATCTGTGGATTTTGTAGTATGAACTAAAAGCCAGAAAACAAAAAGGACTTCAGATATTATGGTGGAGGAACATTTTAGTGGAGACATTTCAGCCCATCCAGTCATTACTCATCCAAATTCAGTGGTTGCACTTAGCCCGTGTGGAAGAGACATTGGAATCCCATACTGTAGAGAGGAAGCACAAAGGGATATTGTCCCAGAAAGAAATATACATTATTTTCACAGTGGAACTATGTGTGTGTGTGCTGTTGGCCCTGTGGCCTTGATACCAGTGGGGAGGGATGCGACTTTGACAGTTCACTTCAGCAGAATTCGGATTAACAGTTCCTGGGCTTAGTTTAGGAATGAAACAACTGATGAAACTGTAAAGTGTTTCCACAGTGGTGTCATGTCCTGAAGTCTCTGCCCCTTTTGCATGCAGAGATCTACAATCCATTCTTCTTAACCTGTGCTTTGCTAAAGCTCCAGGATCTTAAACATTTCTTGTTGTTTTTTTTTTTTTTTTAACATATGTGTTTTCTTGAAGCACTGAAAATAAGACATTGTATTTTCAAGTGTCTTAAGATACGAAAGGAGGATGGGAAGTTAGAAATACAAAATTATAAGGAAACTATATGTTTAATGAAAACAGACCCTTTCACATGGAAGCCATGGTGAACACAGCAAATGGCTGCAGGTAGGAACAACAGATTAATTAAAACTGAAACAGAGAAACTTGTATATTATTAAAAAAAAAAAAAAACTAAAAAGCTTTGATTGACATGTAAAGCAGACACTTCTTTTAATGAAGAGCTCAGCCTGATTAATGTAGAAGGCTTGAGTGACTTTTCATCAGAGCAGTACGTGCCAGGCCATGTCTGAGCAGGAATATTTTCTCTTGGTTAATAAACATTTGTTCTTTGCCCGAAGCGCCAAACAACCCTGTTGTTCTGTTCTGCCGTGTGGAACACCTCAGTGAGCTTTACAAAGGAGACAAAAAAAATTCATCTTGGCTGATTAGAGCTCCTTGTGTTTATACTAAAAGCTTGGAACCCGCTCTCCCTCCTCTGCCTTGAACTCCTTGATTGGTGAAACTGCTCCCTGCCCTCTCTCAAGAGCTTCAAGTTGAGACAGTTTCTCTGCAGCAGCAGCAGCTGTGGCCGCCAAGGTTCCAGCGCTGGGGTCCCCTGCAGGAACAGCAGAGGTGGGAGTAATCGTTCCCTTTGGATGATCTGATGGCAGAAGGACAAAGTGGCTTGGAGTAAAGGGCCACAGCCTCTGCAGAGAAGGGTCTCCAGAAGGAGCCCCTGGGCTCTCCCAGACCTGTATTACATTACAGGCTGCTGCATCTCTCAAGCAAGCGCAAGAGCTGTAGCAGTGTAAGCGAAGGGGTGAATGTAAACTGATGTATCAGTGTAACTTCATGTGTGGCCAAATCCACTCAGAAAAGTCAAAGCAGATTAGGAAAGCAGAAAGCTGCCTGTTTAATGGTGAGCAGATACTTCTGAAGAGCATAATATGTGGGTGGTGGTGTAGCACAAGAGCAGTGTGTGTATGTGAAGCTGAGCAAGAATTAACTCTGTATTAAAGGATCCCTGTTGATTAAAGTCTATATACTCCTGTACTCATTTCATGTCACTTAGGAAGGGCTGCTTCTGTTATTGTGAACATGACACTAAGACATCTGATATCACATACTGTATTTTTATCATTTTTTGGCAGCACAGTTTTCTCACAAAATATTTTCTACTGGAAATAAAAGGGAGGGAGAAATGATGCTACAAACCCATTACTAATGCATCAGCTTTTTTTTCTACTACACTCGTGCCTTGCATGCCTTTTAAATGTGGCATGCAGTTTAACATCTGTTGGGGACTTGTATTTGTTCTTTTTCAGAGAATACAAGTTGGTTTGATCCTCACTTCTAATTCAGGAGGAAGGCTTGAAAAATCACTGTTACAAAAAAAAAAAAAAACCAAAACAAAACGGTAAATGTTATATATATATATATATATACCATAGGCATAAAATGGAAAGCTATCCATATGCTTCTAAAAATTAGTGAATCATGTTCATTTAAAGTAAATTGAATTAAATCTTTTGCCCTGGCCTCTGAGTAGCAGAGGTTTAGCACTACTTTGTTGCAGTAATTGATATTCAGAACATCAGATAACAGCAGATATCACAGACCAGACAAAAGCAGTTCACTTGAGAGTTCAACTACAGCAGTGTATTGTGTCTACTAAGAGCACCTTAGCTTTGTTAGAATGAATAGCATCCTTTATCTAGGTATTTTTCATACAAATTATGATAATAATGTATCCTGTGCTGACAAAGATGGCCTGATTTCACTTCTAATTGTAAGATGGCAATTATTCAAGCATTATTCAAGTAAACCAAAGAACAATCCAGTACACCTTGAATTCTCATCACACTCAAAAAGGCCCAATTAGTTTCCCTGGCAAAACTATCAAGCCCCAAATAAGAATTTAAATCAAAACTGTGTCCACTGCAGGATGTTACATGGCTGGTTGAGCCCTCTGCCTTTCTTTTGCAGTGTCTGACAAGAGGCGATAAGGTTTTCAGAGCAGTACTGCCCTTCCCCACCTCATCAGCAGCAGTTTTTTACTGACACTCAGCTTGGAAGAGAATGTCCTGGAGGCTTCCCAGCAGGGTTTGAGAGCCCATTCCCCTGCCCACAAACATTTCTTGACCTCTCTAGGAGACTGACTTCCACGGAAATTGGCTAGAAGGTTTGGTGGGTTTTTCACTTCAGTTTATTTAGAATGCATCTGGAAACATCTGTAATCTAGCACGGTTTTTCCTGGTTGTACCCCAAGCTCTCTGGAGCAGGGGAGCAGTGTGGCTGCAGAAAGCTGTTTCAGACATCTGATTTAAAGTAGTTTTGCAGCAGGTTCTCCTCCCACCCTCTGCACTCCCTTAGGAAGTTCACTTTGGGAATTGTGTAACTGTATTCGGCCAAGAGGACCATGCTGATTTAAAAAAAAAATCCTGAAAAAGAGCCTTACTGAAATTTTGGTTTTGATACTTCTTTTAGTTACTTTTTAAAAATTATTATTTAATCTTTGTCGCAGTTTCTTCAGAAACAAGCCTTTGCTCCGTCCCTGAATTAAACATAACTAAAGTCCATGCCATCGGTTGAATGTTCAGCCATTAAGCAGAATTTAAGCTAATTGCTGTACTGATTAAACCGCAGTTGTCGCCACTCCCCCAAGTGAGTTGCCTGGGAGATATTCTTGTACAATGACAATAAAACAGCCTCCGAGAAAGCAGAGGTAAATTGGTATGCATGGGTGTAATTAAATATAGTTATTATGGAATCTGTAATGGGACCACACTTGAACTTGTAATTTTACTGGAGCGTGTTTTTTTCTGAGTGGAACTTTTTCAGTATTTTCCTAAAAACACATGAATTTTATTTCTAAAAATCAGTTATGCAAATAACATGTTTTCTTGTTTGTTTGTTTAAAAGCATATGAAATGAAACACATAGCTGGATGTTCACATGTGCAAATGTTTGAACTGAACAAGCACAGAAGGAGTTTGTTTGCAGTTGCATACATTCCTGAGCTAAAAAATCTGGCCTATAGTTCATAAATATCCCTTGGATCTCTCAGGATAAAAGATACTAGGTAAATAGAATTATTTTTTATAATTGCTCTGCAGTGTAGCAAAAGTCATTACCTTCTAATCCTGAACAAGGGAATGTACTTAGAAAAGCCCAAAGCAATCTCTTTTAAACCTTCTGCTTTCTTCTTTGCTCCGTGTCACTGCAAAGCAGCTCCATGAGCACTCCCGGAGAGCTCTTCTCTCTCTGGGGAGCTGGAAAACCTGCCTGAAGAAGTTGTTTTTCAGGACTCAAGGTGCTTATCTTCCCTATCAGTTTCATGCTCACAAGGGCATTAAATTCATTCTGCTTTTCCACAGTTTACTTCTCAGGTCAGATGAAGTGCCAACAGCAGTGGTGGTATAGTCTTTGCTCCTCTGTCACCTTTCCCATCCCGGTGTAGCCAACCTTTTCTCCATCACCTCTGTGCTTTGAAATGAATTGCTGCGCTGGCCCAAGTCAGAAGTTCTCCCTTACCAAGACAAATGGGCTGGTCCTGTGCTACTCCCGAAGGGTTGTGTTGGTGTGGCTGGGAGGAGCTCTGCCAGGTGAGCACTGGAACAAGCAAGCTGGTGGAGGTGTGCAGCCACTCCTCTAAGTCAGCATTTGCTGCCAATGCCCCTCTAGTGCAGATCTAGAGCCTCAATAATGTACTATTTAAAAAAAAAAAAATGCTAGTAAGCTCTTTCTGTGGCAAAATGTGAAAGTGGGTATTGCTCTGATGCCCAAACCCCAGGGAGATACACCCTTTCTTGTCCCCCAGCAGCTGTCCTGCTGCTGCAGCCTTGCTTGGGCCAAGGATGCGGCACTCAGGCCCCTGGGTTTTTGTGGTGCTGTGCAGCACAGGGACTGCTGGGCTGTGCCTTGTGCTCGCTGAATGCCTGACCTGGCTTTGAGCTCCCTCCTGCCCTGCAAGCACGTGGGGAGCAGGAGGGACGTACCAGAGAGTTGTGGTGCTCACAAGGAGGTGTTGCTGCAAAGGTTGTACCAAGATGGAGCTTCAGGCCATGCGTCTGACAAACAAACTGTGGTTCAGTAAACCACCTTGAGTGTCAAAGGAGAGGTGTCTATATGTGAATAGTGCTTGCATCAGGGGGTAACACTGCATTTGTAATTTAGGACAGCTTTGCTTTTCCTCTAGGCTTTGGACAGTGGCTAGTTGTGTACAATAGTGTGGTGTAGGGTGAGTTGAGAGCCTGTGTCATTCGTATTCTATTTTATTGGATTTTATTGTTATGACTAGAGAAAGAAAAACTACAGAATGTTTTTAAAGACAGTATTTGGAAACTGTAGGCTTTTCCATTGTACTGAGCTGTGTTTCTGAAACAGAACTGTGTATTGGCAGAGGCTTTTGAGGCTGGGGTGACAGGCTCTGAACCAGGAGAGCAAAAGGTGTAAATTCTTAGCATTTCGTTTACAGGTCTGTTCCTTTGACCTTCCTTTGATGTAGTCCACCTTTTTGTGGGATTAAAATTCTGCTGAATCCCTCTTTGAGGAGGAATGTAACATCTCTTTGAGAGTCTCCAGGTTGCCCAAGGCGATAACGACTGTTCAGTTCTCTTACATAATGTGTCAAACATTAGCGAAGGGGCATTCTTCAAACATTTACACACTTGCTTTGCTTTAATCATGAGAGGAATCCTATTGAAACTGAGGTGGCTCTAAATGTTTGCAGGACATGTCCTTTAATCATCCCTCGAGGCATGGCCCTATGTCACTAATGAGTTTCTTCCTGAAAAAGGGACCAAGAGACAGGCCCATGCCTTCCATTTTCAAAGCATACATCAATGCCTTTAGATTTCCTATAGTTGTTTTTTATAAATACCACTGTATTGCAACAGTACATTATAATCTATATCATGTGTTTGACAGCTGTGTCAAGTTTTATTTAGATTTTTTTTTTAAACACTTGAACTCATTACCACGGTGTTTACATGGGTTCAGAGAGCAAGCAGGGGAAATCTGTGGATGAAATATCTATCAAGTGCCATTAAATACAAGTACATCTTCTGTTTCCAGAGTTTTTTCAGTGGTGGGCTAATGGAAAGACAAAAAAAGTCACGAGAGGCATCTTTTGTTCTTCACTGCTCTCCTGGCTGCTTTCCTTTGCTGCTGCTACTACTGGAGCAGGGGATAAGATGGAGAGACACACTACGATTGATTTACTTGAATTCTGCACAGATTAATGGGAATTTGAATGGCATAAATTTTGAATGAGAAAAGAAACTAATAGAAGCATCCTTGGAGATGAACGCAGTACTCAATAAAATTGGCCTGGCCTATTCTTCTCCATGAGTAGTTACCAACCCAGTTTTAGCATGGTGGTTCATTCAAACACAGGTGGTTTCCTACTCTAAGTGATACTGTGAACATCAGGCTGGTATACAACAAGGTGATTTGACATTAGGAAGTATATGATCAAAGCAAAGATCTTAAGGACTGGTAAACTTCAGAGACTTTCCTTTTACCTTCTAGCAATTTGCAGAAAAAGAACTTGGGCTAGTTGTCCATCATAGAGCATTGCCCCATACAGCAGTTTTTAAAATTTTAAACATGATTTTTGATTTTTAAAAGGGAACTCAATCCAAACAGATGAGTGCTGTTGTGAAGTTTCTACCACCATCCTGATGTCCGTATAGTTTTCTTATTCTACTGATCTGTAAAGGCTTTGAAACAATTAGTCTGCTTTAAGATGTTTTATAGATAACTAGGACATTGCTGAATGGTTTAGGGGCCATTAACTTGCATCCTTCAACTGATTGAATGGGATTCCTGCTGATTTGCTGGTACTGGCTCATGCGGTTTCCTGACCCCTAGATGCTTCTCATGGCTGCCATAAATGGCATTGTAAAGGAGCTCCCTGAAGTTATTGATATTCCCAGGGACAAAAATTCCTGAACCAGTTTCAATTTTCCTCTTGACAGCCATATTCAGACAGGCAGGAGAAGACCCTGTTGTTGTTTTTGTGCTCTTTGCCTTTTAGCACTCACTGGTTGGAGCTCCAGCACAGCTTTTGTAAGATGATCAATGCCTCTTCGAGCTAAAATCACTTTATTGAATTAAAATCTTCACCTTCCACAAAGTAAGAAAAAAAAAAAAGGCACAACAAAACCGACCAAACAAAAAAACATACAAAAAACCCAACCAAAACCGAACCAAAACATACCCCTCCACAAAAAAATTATCTCCAGGAGTGCTCATATACTGTTTGTTCACTTCAGATGTCCCTGCTTGTTTTTGAATGAGTGTTAATCGCTCAGAGAGGCCAGGCAAATTCCCACTGTCTAGTTTGCGAAATTCAGCAAATGCCTTGAGGAACCAGCAGTGCTGATTCAGTCCTGCTTGACATCTAGGAACCTTCTCTGAATTGTAAGTAGACCCTGTGTTTTGCCTGTATGGACTTGGGGAACCACAGATTCACTCAGTTATGGTGATAACTGAAGATGCAGATAAAGTGGAAATCCTGTGGATTTCAGCAGCACCAAAGCATCTGTGTTAAAGCTGTATGCACTGAAAACCAAGCTTTAGTTGTTAACTTAACTTCCCTTTCAATACTATAGAAATTGAGTGTATCATAGAAGCATTATCTGTTTATTTACTAGCAATATCCTGTCTGTAAATGCTTAAAGAACAGTTGAAAGTGCAAACCAGCTGTTTCTTAAGGCTTTTCTGGGGAGGCTTTGAATAACCTCAGTTCACACTGATTTGAAGCAAGCAAGTCAACGTATGGATGTAACTTTTGGGATCAGGCTCAGCGCCTTGTAAATCACCCATCTCCAGTATATTAATGAGTATTTACTTTAGTATAAGGAAATAATACATCTGTGGCATACTCTTTATGTCTGTAAGAGCTTTTTTTTTCTCAAAGCACTTGATAAAGGTATGACTAGTATGGCTCCAGAAGCCCATGAGAAACCTCAAGTGAGAGTTGAAGCTCTGTTACGGTGAAGATGAATGTTACACAGATTTTGTATGCCTCTGCCAGTACCTGTTCCAAAAGTTTCATCTTTTTTCCTTTAAACAGTCAAAGTTCACAAATGCTTTGCTGATTCTGTAGTGGTGGCATTATGTGTAATTGATGAGATGTTTGTTTGTGTGATTATTATGGTCAGAAAATCTGGTCTGCTGGACAAGACATAATTGTGCATTTGTGTGTTTTACCTGTTAATGTACATATTTATTGGCACCCAAAAGCCAGAACGAGGAGTGCATAAAACATTCAAACACATAGTGTGTTTGGGGGGCATGGTGCCCCTTGATAAGAGGTAGGGGGCAATCACATCCAGTTATCAACAGCAGAAATGTCTGTTTTCTATAATGGCAGAAGAATGTTATTGATGACTTGTGCAATCCAAACATATGATGTCAAGGCAGCTGCAGGGCTTTTGTTGTTGTTTTGTGTCCTGATTCCAATCTCTAGTACGTGCCAGTTACATTTGGTCACGGCAAGTGTTCCTGGACACACATGATCTCCGTGTGACAAAAATGCCTCTTTTCTCAGAGGTCAAAGAGCATCTCCCTTGCTTTGGCACCAGAGGGCTGCCTGACCTGCTTTCCACTGACCTTTAAAATGGCAAATATCTGATAAATGCACCTTGGAGAAGGCTTTGCTATTTTTGCCAGCATTTTGGGGATGCAGAGTTTCTGTGGTTCCCACTGTCTCCCTCATCTCTTTGGAGATAGTCCTTGTTTTTCCAGAATGCATTCCCAGAAATTGTCAAAAAAGCACAGTGGTCTCTGGGTATTGAGAGCTTTCAGACCTTGGTGCATGCTGTGACTGATCATTTAATCTCAAGAACACCAACTCTTTAACTTACTCAAGGCATTTCAACAGTCTGATGGTGTCTGCTGTGTGCAGGAAGAATAAAATAAATAGTGTTAAGTCAATAAGGGCTAATTTATTAATGCAGGAATACTTTTGAGGCATTGGTATCCTCTAGTCTAAAAGCTCTCCTTCCTAATAGACAGACGTGAGGTTGGATTTTCACAGTTGTATCCCCAAACCAGTAAATGGATACACCTCAAATTTTATCAGAATGAGAAGATTGTTTACCTGAACTGGAAATGATCTCCAGTGTAAACTGTAACAACTATGAGAGAAAGATGTCATTCACATACAAGTAAGACTTATTTCCAAACCAGAGCAGCAGAGGAATGCAGGTCAAGATCAGGGTGTCATCATGTTGTGACACAGCATTGCTGCATGTGGTGGAACACATGCAGTTTGACTTTTAATGACAGGCGCTTGGACATGCAGGAATGGCAGTGGTGAATGATACAGAAGGATAAGCATCTGCTAGGAAGAGATTCAAGTTATTTTAGCCCCTCTGATGCATCAGTGCTCCTGGTGACTTAATGTCATGATGGCATCCCTAGCGTCCCTGCTTGGTTTTAACCTTGTGGTCCAGTCAGTGGCTGGATTAAATGGCATTCACAGTCATTAGTGACAGTGATTATCACATTCAACCATACTCCAAAAGCAACAAAAGGAAACCTTTTCCTCGATCTCTCTTTCGTCTGATTATGATGACTAATATTTTTATCACTATTTGACATTCTGGGAAGTGTGTTTTTGAGAAAAGCTGTTTATAAAAGCGAAAAGGTGTTTATCCAAAGTCATGCCTGGTGAGAGTGAGCAGATTTTTAAATCATTAAGCATGACTTGATCAGATGTGCAGGTGAGAACCTCTATATATCTTTAATAAACAGCAACTAGTGCACTGTGACGTGTGGTTTTCTCACTGAAAAAGCAAAATGCAATCCTCTTGCATTTTTTCAAAAATTCCATGAATCACAGAATCACAGAATGTTAGGGATTGGAAGGGATCTCAACAGTCCAATCCCCCTGCTGGAGCAGGAACACCTGGATGAGGTTACACAGGAATGAGTCCAGGCGGATTTTGAATGTCTCTAGAGCAAGAGACTCCACAACCCCCCTGGGCAGCCTGTTCCAGTGCTCTGATACTCTTACTGAGAAGAAGTTTCTTCTCAAATTTAAGTGGAACCTCTTGTGTTCCAGTTTGAACCCATTACCCCTTGTCCTACTGTTGGCTGTCACCGAGAAGAGCCTGGCTCGTGACACTCACGCTTTATATATTTGTAAACATTAATAAGGTCACCCCTCAGTCTCCTCTTCTCCAGGCTAAAGAGACCCAGCTCCCTCAGCCTTTTGTCATAAGGGTGGTGCTCCACTCCCTTAATCATCTTTGTTGCCTTGCGCTGGACTCTCTCCAGCAATTCCATCCTTCTTGAACTGAGGGGCAATGGACCCGGAAAAAGATGTCTAAGAGGAGGCCTATGAGGGAAGAAGGCACATTAGTTGAGGGACTTATCCTGAACCAGGGTACCTTAAGGAACCAGTCAAACAGAGTTCTTTTTCTGAGTTACGCACTGTTGGTCAGTCAAGATATCTCTTCCTTCCTCTTACCCTCTCTGTAGCTGTCTTTCCCTCCAATATGTGCTTTTTCCTCTGTGGGAGCATCAACTAAAGTATCATAGACAAAGATATTTTTGTCTTGATGAAACGCACTATTAAATCAACAGACATTTTGCAGTGAAAGTGTTTTCTATAATTATATGTCTTGAAGACCCACTGAGGAGTGAAGAATGTAGGGGAATCACTTGGAGTTGAAATCGTATGGCAAAATGCTTCTTTCTTTCGCTAATCTTCGTCTTTTAAAGTATCAGCATGTTAGCATATGTGCAGTTCTGTGCTAGATAACAATGGACAAGCTCTTAGCACTGTTTGAACAAGGTACAAATCTCAGCTCTAATACATTGATGTGTTCTGTCCTTGCCAACAAGATAAATACAAGCAATTTTTGTTCTAACGCTACTGAGCAAATAGTGCTGTCTAACTGTAAATTGCTTTAAGGGGGAATCAATAAGGCGCATCCACTTTTAATAGCCCATTTGGCAATGTTTTTTTAAATCTATATATAAAGTTTGGGCATGGATGATCATTGTTCATTTTACTTGGCAATATATTGTATATAACTAATGCTATGGTTCAAGGGCACAGTGAGAAGGTCATGAGGTTTTAAAAAAATGATAACTGAGCACAGCAAAGGAAAGTTCATTGCTTTACAGTGTTTTGTAAATAATCTTACTAGGGATTTGCTCTGTATAAAATAGTCTTTATTTTAGTGAGTTGTTATGTAGTGGCTTTTACCTCTGAGGATCCATAGAGCACCTTCGTTCTGTCCTTCTTCTATAAATGAAGTTCAGAGGAAAACTAGTTCTTTGATAACTGTCTATTTATCCCGGTCCTCCATTTCGGCATACCACTGTTACACGCATTTCCATGGCAATTACAATGTATCTAAAGATTGTTCAGACTTGATTTCGTATCTTGGATTTGTTTTATAACTAGCTGCAATCAATAATTGCTCTCAGAAAGTACCCCAAGAGTATTGTCATTTAATCTCTGTAAACTTCTGTAGACACATACAAGTCTTGCTGGACCAGTCCTCCTATTGTTTTGGTTTGTCTTGTTTTGTGTTGTTTTGTTTTGTTTTAGTAGAACTCACCATTAACTTTGATATCCTATTGAAAGTAAGAATTTCTACTTAAAAATTGATTGCCTAGCAAAAGATTTGTTTATAACTGCAGGACTGAGAGAGAATGCTCTGGAGGCATTTCTCTGCAGGGTGGACAGTGCTTGGCTGCTCTCAATTTACACATGCTTGACTTCTGTGTTTCCAAAAATACAGTTTCCATCTATAATGACTAAAGTTTTTCTAATATCTGGGGGCTTTTGGAATCTAATGAAAAGGCATCTGATTTGTGTGTTTTCTGTTCTAGTTGTTTTATAAGATCACTGTTTTCTCAGAAAAAAAAAAAAATTGCAATGGGATTTGTGTCTGTGCCCCAAAGCAGATGGATGCAGTTAGACAGGGGAACAGCTTTCCCAGGGACCTGGTCCTGAGTTGTTTTCAGCACATCACAGGCTCATACTCACAAGACAAGGGCCACTGATCTCTAGGGGTATGTGTTGGCACCTCTACCTCTCACAAAGTATGAGAGTACATTCCATGGTAACCAGCGTGAATAAAGGGGCGAAAGCCTCTTACCTTTCCTCCTTTCTGCTTATTCCTTGCCTTTGCCTGTGGCCTTGTTTGTGTTTATGAGAACTGTACTTCAGAACAGATGTGATGGTCTTGATCAATTTCACCAGCACATTAGAAACAAACATTTTTTCCCTACAACATCTGTGTTGTGCATGTGTTTTCTATTTTATTCATCCCTTTATTTCAAGTGTTTTTATTATGAACCGGGTGATAAAAGCTTACTTTTTTGAGCCTATTTTCAGAGCTGGGTACCTTTTGTAGAGTATTCCAGGGCAATCATAGAATCATAGAATAAATCACTTAATGCTATGTGATAGTAACCTGAAATTAGAACACCAGGATGTAATGTGGAGGACCGACTGCCTTAGTTCCCGAAGTGTGGGGCAGAAATATAAATGATAACTTTTTGTTTTTAAGGAAGACGCTATTATAAGTAGGTTGTGGACAAGACTTGCACCTAAAGCAAGGTTATAACTTCTGAAATCCCTATTGGAAGGACTATAATGCAAATAACACGGTCGGACTATTCTGTCCATACGGAAGGTTTCAGTCGATATGCACACAGCAGTTAAGAAGTCATATTTTCAGTCTTTAACCCTGAAAGCTTGTACCCAAAGTTGACTGGTGTAAAAGCAGACTCTTAGATGGGTTCCTGTGAAGTGGTGAAGAAATGCTTGCTTTTATTTGAATAGGAAGTATGGCCACCTCAGCCAGGCAGGGCCTCAGGTAGCTTTGATGGCACTCCTTAAAGGAGATCTGGTAGCGTTTGGCCATTTATTAAAATGAAATTAGAACGTTATGTTGCAGAGTTGCTAAAAGGTGGCTAGATATTTCCTTTTCCATAATGTTTAATTTGAAGACATTTCAAAAGAATGATCTAGAGAGACTTTTTCTAAAACACAGTATTCTTAGTCTGTGACTTTCTTACAATGTTGCAGGTGCTCCATGGTTACCATCAAAATCCATGGCAGGAGTAGCAGTGGGAAAGTCCTCTCGCTGCTTGAAGCCATGCTAGAACTAGCCTTCACCAATTATGCTCTTTCTTTGGTGTTTAATGTTGGATTATATTTGTTTTATTCTCTGTTCTTCTGTCAGTTCGCTCTTATCCTACATGTCTCTGCAAATGGATATTGCTAGTCATGTGGCACTTTTATGAACTTTTTTGTGCCTCCTACTTTTTGGAACAATGTTTTGAGATGATGTTGAACTGCCAAGTCCTGTGGGAACTTTGTTATTTAATTGTGGTCCATATTCTCCCTTCAGGGCTTGAATTAAAAAAAACCAGACAGGGTCAATTTACACATGAATAAAAAATTAAGAAATAAATGAACAGGAAATAACCACTGTGCTTATATTGCCTTTTGCTCATTTCCAATTCTTTTCTTTTCACTATTACTCCCCTGTGATGTCAAGTCTGCTTAGAGTTATTTGGATTTGGGGCTTTATTCCCCCCTGCCATGTCCTCACTGTTACAGTTGTTCATTTCTGAGTCACTGAAGGTACACCTAACTATACAGATAATGCCACCGCCCTTTACAGATGGGTAGATGAGGTGTTTTGGATAGTCCTTGCAAAAGACAAGGCAGTCTGCAGGAGATGGGAGGACTGTTACACAAAACCTCCTGAGATTCACTCCCATTCTCAAGCACTTGCAGGTCTGTTCCTACCTGAGTCACTCGATTGTCACTGCAACATTGCTGCTCCTGGGCTGAAGCTCATAACCAACACTGTCAGCTGGATTTGTCAGAAAACAAATGAGGGGGGAGGGAGGGAAAGAACTGATACATAGAAACGATATAAAAGAACAGGGAGAAATCACAGGTTGCAAAACTATTTTACTTAATTACTATCTTGATTTTTCTACAACAGCTCTTTCTTCTTGTAATGGTTTTAACCTCTGGTCCATAGTTTGCTTCCTACCAACATCTGTCAGCAGGCTATATGCATGCTTGTGTTGGAAAACTGGGATAAACCAACCAGTTTAGGATTAACTCAATTTTCCTTTTAGCGCTTTCTGCTCAAGGAGAACCTCATAGTACCTGAAAATATCTGAAGTTCATGCTAAAGCTCAGCTAATAGCTTCAAGATTTTACTACTAAATTTAAGTGGGCATTTAATCTTTTTAAGTGATCTGTGACTTTTTAAGCCCAAAATTCCAAATGGCAGAATTAATTTTTATGTTATCTTAAATGTCTTCCTAGTGATGGTTTGCAGGTGAGGAGGACCACCAGGTTTCTTAGATATAGTCCCACCAAAGGAACTTTGTTTAGTGCTTTAAGAGAAAAGGATGGAACTCTTTAGGCCAGCAATTCCGAAATACAAAGACAAAAAAGGGAAATTCATATCCAGATTGATGTATTTACTATAGTTTCTTATAACTGGAGAGACAGCGGCTGTAATGACAGAGGATCTTTTCATAAAATACAGGGTATTCCTAAACATTAACAAGTACTGCACATGTGAGTGCATTTTCATTTTCCAATAGAGACACAGACCTAGAGCGTAAACCTGGAACAACCTCTGCAGTTTAGGCTCATCACGAATTCAGATACATAAAATCGTGGTTGTAGGAGGTAAAAAGCTTGGCTCTAGATCTTGTACACTTGCTGCTGCAGGCATTCTTCAGCAGTGAGGTTGTGCTTGCGATTTGAAGACAGTTTTGTTACGGGGATGGAGGAAATTTTTCCATGCTAAATTTGCAAACTACCCTCTGTTCTTCTCTGTATTGACTTTAGAAACATGTACTCTCACTTCCTTGAGCCCAAACATCTTTTGAAGATCACTCAAAGAAATGACCGAGAATATTTAGGAAAAGAAAAAATCTAGTTGATATTTGCGTTATGCCTTAGCTTTGACACCCAGCAGCAGGCAGACTTTATTAATGAAAGAGGATTGCCTAAAAGTTTGATCTTTAATGAAAGGGGGAGATGTGAATTGCTTTACTGCACCAGCTGAAATAGGAGTCTCTTGAGTTGCCTACAGGAGAGTTTCTCTTCCTTAGCAAGACATTTTGCATGCTGATTAATTTTTCCCTTTGGACCAGAAATCACACTGGAATAGTGGAGTCAAAGCTGTGAAAACACTACGAATGTGTTAGGGGCACAGAGCTGTGCCTGGAGTGCCAGGTGAGTTCTGTGCTTCTCTGTCTCTGTGCAGGGACATGCCATGCTGGTCCCATCCAGCCCCATGGCAGAGGGTTCATGGCACCCATGAAATGCTCCGTGACTGCTGCACACCCAGCTCCAGAAGAGTTATGGTAGACGTCATGTCCTGGTATTGACAGGGAGGACTTTTGTCAGGGCATGTTCCAGTAGCTGCGCACAAGCCCTCAAACTCAGGACTGAGTAGAGCCTCAGGCTCTTCTACTGGCACTGAGGCTCTTCTCTCTCAGGAGAGCCTCATAGGAGCCTCATGCTCTTGTGAAGCCCTTTGGTAGGCTGGAGAAGTCATGTTTCTTGTGGGAGGCTATTATGAGGCATGACTGGAAAGGCAGGGGTCAAGTACGTTATTAAATAGTGGCCAAGTCTGATGGGCTGTTCAATCTATATTGTGTAGACACCTCTCCTCAGCTTACTGTTTTTTCCTGTGGTGGCTTAGTGATGAGGTAAATCCCACTTCATTGGTCTTTGCATATCCAGTCTCAAGACTTCTATTTAAAAATAAACAAAAATAGGAAAAGCCAAATTACGTAATTCAGTACCGGTTGGGTTGGTGCCTGATCAGATACTAACTGTTCTTCTACAACTGGCATGAAGATGGTGTAAACGCACTGGGTCAAAATAAATGTCAAATCAGGTGTCCCAGCTAAACCAACAGTTGTGTTCCAGTGGCTGATCTGAACCTCTTGTGTCCTCCCGTGAGATGCTTGCCATGGGCAGTTGAGGAGCTATGACTTTCCTGTCCTCTTGTTCAAACCAAAGAGGGAGGTGGGAGGGCGTCAGCATGACCCACTGTGGCTCCAGCTGCAGTTTCTCAATGGGAAGCCAGCCATTCAATATGAGGTCCCGTTTCTCTCCAGCTTCCTCATCCATGGCCCTCACAGATCTGTCATTCACCTTGTGCCTTCTGTGGGACACTGCCGCTGGGCAATCCTCGGTTCTCTAATGTACTTTTAGCCCAATATCAACCTCTTTATGTGCAACCAATAATGTATCTTTTAAGCATTACCAACAGCTCACTTTTCCTTGTTCGAACATCTGGCTTTGGCATGTCTTCTTTTTTTTTTTAATGTATTGAGGATAGGTATGCTGTGGTTCTGGAAGGAGAAAGAAGCCACTGAAAGACTCTGCCTGGTTCCTGAGCTGCAAGCCAGTGAAATTTTGTGGCAAGTCAGTTCTTGAATGAAGGCTAAATGCAAGACCTGGGTGGGGTTTGCCTCTGTCTTCAGAAGTAATCTGAATTTTCTGTGAAGCACCAAAGCGATTTTTGGTTCTTTGATGAAGGAACCAGCTAGTTCTTTACAGTCTTGATTCTTCCTGTGGAAAATGAGTCTGATACTGGCTTTGTTTTAAAAAATAAATTCTAAAAAAAGTTTCTAAAACACAAGTTAGGGTTTGTTTCAGAGGTCATTATGCCCTTTTGTGATGTGAAGTATCTGGCTCTAGTATAACAAACAACACCAGTGCCAACAAGAAGCGGGCAAAGAGGAGCCATTTGCCCCTCTGCTTCCCCCTGGTGACTTTACCTCCTGCCCTGATGAGGTTTCTTTCAGACATCATTCCCTGCTAGAAACGTGTCTGTGACACGCTGATGGGTGCTGCGGCTTTCCTCTGGCACTGACATGTGCGGTCATAAAGCTGTCATCTCAGGTTGGCCCTCTTCATTATTCCTTCCAGTATTTTAGCTGCATTAACTTGGATGTCAAAACAGGCATAGAAAACTGTCTCTCCAATCTGGATGATGTATATAGTGTTGCTATTTTCATCTGTAAATCAGAGAATAAAAAACTGCGAGGCTTGCCTGAAAATTGCTCAACAGAAATGGGCAAAAATATCAAATTCTGAGAGAAAAAACACAACAACAACAACAACAACAACAACAACAACAAAACAAACAGGGAAAAGCAGAGCTCTCTATGCCCATGTGATTGTCTGTTTTGTCTGTTTGATTCGTATCATTTGGCTTTTAAAATAAGCTACAGAAACTGAAGCTGCTATGAATTATAGCCCAGGTGGCTACATCCAAGTCTTGCTCAGGACAGGAAGGAAATGTAAACTGAGAGTGTGTCAGTGTTCAGGTGTAGATCCTTCAGCCTTTGCGAGCAGAGCCAGGGCCAGGACAAGCACGGGGATGAGATGGGAGCATGCTCAAGTGTTTCAGCTGTTTGCTGAGAGCATGTCTGTGGGTCTCTGCCACAGAGCAATGAAAGTGAGTTACTGTCCACCTGAAGATTTTTTTTTACCCTTATTTCATAGTGAGCTGTGAACTAAGAAAGTTAAAACTCATGGATGGGTTTTAACCCTCGCTCTGAGTTGATGGCATGCTATCCAACTGCAGTTTAACCTAATGGTATGAAAAGCAAAGATAAATGAAGAGGAAAATTAAAGAGGTGAAGAGGAGATCTGCAGTATTCTTTATTTTTTTTTAAATTTTCCCAGCCTGTGAGCTGAGAAGACCATAGGGGCAGGGGGCAGGTAGATATCCATCTTGCTCGTAGATGACAGCCGCATCTCCTATTAAGGACTCTGTTGTATGTGAAATGCTTTAATGAATGGTGGGAGTTTTCTACTGGAAAAGACAAAATAAAATAAAGGTCATTCGAACAGTTGAAAAGTAATATATTTTTCTGTTTAAGTTTGTGCCGAGCATTCAGTCTTCATTTAACTGATTGTTTCCATATGGACTGACATTTTGTGCTCAGCTAATGTTAATCCAGCTGAAACCTAAGCAGGTCTTAATTCTTATGCTTAATGCTGCAGAAAGTGCACCTCTCTTTGTGTGCACATTAATTGCATGTTAGGGCAGTGTCTGTAGCATTTTTGGAGGTATTGCTATAACTGTGCTGAAGAGCAAGTTCCTGAAGTCATTACTGGACTGTTGCAGTTGAGTGGGGTCAGTACCAAATAAGAGCGTTTCCAGCATCCCAGCAAATTTGTCTGGATCTTGTTGATCATTTAAAGATGTTTCCTTTTTTTTCTGTATTTAGGACACTAAGGAAATTTAAACTAAACTAGGAAATTAATAGAAATATTTACAGTGCTGTTGAAATAATTTGTGGTGTTAATACAAAAGTAAACATTTCCAAGAAAGGATTGGAAAGCAGGATTATATTTTAAAAAGAAATAGCCAGCATGTTCTTTTCGTTCCGTCTTCCAACCTGCTAGTTCTGTTTGTCTCTCCCAAATGCCGCAGACTTTTTGCATGTTTATTTAGATTAAATAAAACATACAGCTCTATATCTTTTTCAGATTGGGTCAGAGAGCATAACTGGCTCAATCTGTAAAGCATAAATGAAAAATATAAATATTTTAACAAGTAAGCAGCTGCTGCATTTTCACTTCTACTGCGTGTGCTATTCTTGAAGGGAATGGGAAGGGAAATTGGGCTGGAGGGGAAGGAGGGAGGAGAAATGGTATGTAAAGAGAGACTGAGAAAATGCGCTAAAATGACACATCTTGAGAAAATCTGTTTGAATAGTGGAGATTTACAAAGTTTTGTCCTACTCCATGGCAACTTGGGTACACAGATCAAACATGTCATTGGAGTAATATCGGGCAGGTAAACTTTTTGCCAAAAAATGAGTGGGAGCAACATGAGGAGGCGGGTGAAGCTGAAAGACTTGCATGACCTCTGCTTGCTGAACGTCAGCAGCAGTTCTGACAGAGGAAGTAAGAGGATTCGATGCTCATCATGGGCTGCCACTAGCTGCAGCTGGAGATCTCACTTCATTTTTACAAGAGCACACAGTTACTGATTCTTTTGTTTATTTGTTTGTTTTGACAAAACCTTTATTTACAAATCCTGTAACACTGGATTAAGGACAAATACACATTTATTTGCTTTGCTTTCATTTAGAGATAGGGCTTGCTCCTTACTTTCCCATTGTCTGCTATGTATGACCAGAATATACTACTCCATGTTGATTTGCTGCTTATTTTACAACATGTTCTACAATTTGCCTTTCAATTTTAGGGTTTTTTTAAATTTATTTTTTCTTATGTGTCTTGACTTGTTTCCACTGTGATAGTGCTGAACACCTCAACCATTGACACAGTCTCTGTTATATCAGAAACTAAAACTGAGGTGTTCATGTAAATTTGGTGCTTTAAGGCCTTTTTGAGCAACACCAGAAGTCTTAGATCATTTCTAATACATCTTGATTGACAGAGCCTCCTTGAATGGAAATTACAGTGTGAGATCACACTGAGACACCACAGAATTCTCATGGCAGCTTAACGCATTCTCAACTCAGTGTAATTCTTGAGCTTGTACCTCTCAATATATGCCATTATTTTAGCTCAGTGGGTGTATCTCAATTGGCAGATTAATGACAAATTGTCTGGTTTTGTTCAATTTCATAGCTGAGTTTAGGAATTAAAGAAAAAAAAAAAGAGATGAGCTGACTTCTTAAAATAGTCTTTATTGAAGCTTAGTGTCCCCTGCAGCTAGAGAATGTACATGAACTGAAATGGGAAAGCCCATTTCTCCATAATGTTACTGGTTAGTGAGTTAGTGCAGCTGAAACAAGAATTTGATGCATGAAATTCAGATGATTGTTGGTTTCTGATGGGAGATGGCTGCTTATGTTTTATCAGAGGTCCAGTGGGCTGGAAGCAAAGCAAATCATAAACAGGAGCATGAGTTCTCCCTGTGCCATCCAACAAGGAGGGGAGAGGGGAACAATATGGGAAAGTTACAGGACAGAAGGAGATGTCTTGCTCTCATTACTTCAGCTTCTGATGATACTTGGAAAAAAACAGATGCTTTTAAATATATTCTTCTACTTTCTTTCCTGCATTTGTATATACAGTTCTGTCCTTTATCAAAACATGTTTGAAAATGACAGCTGGTCATGACCTCCTCTCAAAGCATTTCATTAGGTGCCATCAGTACCTGACCCTAGCTAAACTGCAATAAGAAAAATACCCAAAACAGCGTTACTAGTTTAAAATATTAAGTAATTAATTACCAGTAACAACTCCTTGTTTGCCCTAACAGAAGGCAGAGGAGGAGCAAGCTGGGCACCATGAGGACATAATTATTTTACCAACCTCTCCAGCCCCTTCATCTAAGCAGTGCTAGTGCTATGAGAATAGTTTTCTGCTCAGGGAGGGCCAATTCAAGTGGAACCTCTCTTCATTTGTTCAGTTTGGTTTGTGGGTTTCTTTTCTTTCTTCTTGAAAGCATCATTAATTCCAATAAATGATGAGAAATAGCAGAAGATGGTTCCATCCTTCTCTGAGATAAACTGAGGTTTTTGGTTTGTGAGAGACGCAACATTCCTGCAACTCCAGAGACTAAGGCAGTTTTTAGGCAGTGAGCGGTTAAACAGGTGGCTGATGTCAAATAAAGAGGGCAAAGAGGGAGCCTGTGGTTAAAGAAGGATGGGGTAAGGCTGGGATACTTCTGCCAGGTTCTGAAAGTGGGCCATCATTGTTTAGTCTATGCTGTGTCCAAGAAGCTGGGTCACACAAGAGTGTAACAGACCAGCTGGTCATATCTTTCAAGTAGCAAAGTTAGCAACATAAATCCTGAATATTAAGGTTTTGTAAGAACAGTCTAAGTTTTGGTACTCTTTTTTTCATACACTTCAAATAAGTTATTTTGGGAAGTCGATCAGCAGGGTGTTGCTGCTGCTTTCCTAGCAGGTTGACTTCTCATGAATGAGTGGCACTTCTGAGCAGTTCATTTTTAGCCAAATGAACCTAAGAGGAGACATTTCCCTTATTATGTTGTTCATCTTTTTTTCCAAGACCTTTTTTCAATAGTTCAATTTTCAATTCTCCAAGACATTTTTTTAATTCTCTTGAGCTTTGGTTAGATTCCCTGGGATTTATGGTGGCTTGAGTATTGTAAATGCTAGGAACGTTTCAAAAGATAGGTTCATTTCATCCCCTTTACTTAATACTTGACCAGGGAGGACACCTTACTGCCCAAGCCACTGTTGGCTCTACCTTGTCACATGGCTGGGAACTGTCCATCATCTCCCTGCAATAGGAGATGTATTGAGACCCACCTAGAGATGGGGGAAAATCAATAGTAAGTGACCAATGAAAACCAGTTACTATGTCTGCCACTTCCTGTTCTTGGGAATGAATGGGTTGAGAGACAGCACACACGTGAGCTCGTCTCCACAAGAAAACTCTGTAAGCAGGTCCAAGCTGCTGGTTCCGCTGGTGCCCATTGAAATTGCAGCCAGGGCAGGCTCATCCCTGCAAATGAAAACTCGAGGGTGACTCGGGTTTGGGGAAGAAAGTGAGAGGCATGGAGCTTATAGACTCAGTCGGGTGGTCTAGTGTCGGTGTAGCAGAGAGAGATACCCAGCCTGATGTGACTGGGTGGGAACACTGGAGGGTGATGGAGGCAAATGTGATCCATCGTTGCTTGTGTCCTTCACAGGAACTGCAGCTGTTGCTAAAAGCAGTTCATGGGACTGTGGGTATATAGATTAGCTTTCAATTACTATCTGTGCTCTGCACACTGTATCGTTGTTCTGCATTGTAATGTGTTACCAGAGCCCTTTCTTCTTGTGCTTTCTTCAGTAAGTGCAGAAAACTTTCAAGCTTTTAATACCAGTACTTGCAAAAAAAAGACAGCCTGCAAATGCACATGTATTTAAGTGTGTTTTATGGAGCATGTTTTTTTAAAGGTAAACATAGTTTACTACTAGTGGTGTAAGCCAAATAGAAGATCCCATATGTACTTGCAAACCCTTTTTTTTTTCCATTGTCAGCACTGTCAACTGATGACACTTGATGTTTTCGCTAAAGCCCAGTATCCTAGAAGCAAGTGATTAAATGACAAAGTGATTTTTAAAAAGCCTCACAAATCCAAACAAGCCCACCCAAAATGCTGGGTTTAGTCTTCCTGCTTGTAGAGAATGTTTTAAAATAAGACATCAATGCTTCCTAGGGCTTAAAATGTAAATAAATACAGCTATCTTCATGTTTATTATAATACACTTATTTTTATAGAATATCTTTCTGGAAGCCTGTTTATGATTTCTGAAAAGATCTAGGTGATTGTAGTAGTCTATTCAAAGATGTAGGGGTTTCCTTCTGATTAAGCCTAACTTACGTTAATAATACATGCCTGTATAATTCCAAAATGTTTCTTAATCCATATAACAGCTGCAGGTTTCTTCTTAATAGGTTTGAAATTTCCCCATTTGAAATTAGGTCTATTTAATTATAGTTGGATTAGGCACAGGAGTGTGTATTGTGGAGCAGCCTTGAAGGCGAGATTTTTGTCATACTTAGTGGTGGTATCAAGCAGGAAGGTGAACCAAGCCTGAGCACATTCTCCAGAACTGGTTATTTCAACATTATAGGGTATGCAATCTCCTCTGTAGACTCACTTTTGTCTTCTGTTGCCTGACTCGCGACTTCTCCTGGATTGCACTTGGCTTGATACTTCTATCAGATCTCAATATAAGCTCCGATTTCCTGTTATGCTCAGAAGAAGGTAAGCACACCGAGACGGCTGGGAAAGGGGTTTGTTACTGAGGGAGTCCAGCCTGGTGTTGGACTTTTTTTTTTTCCCCTATTTTTTGGCCAGCTCCAGCATTGCATAGATGAGAGCAGGACTTGGCAGTTATTCAGGGCTAATGTGCCAGACTGTATTTTCCTTTCCCAAATTAAGCATGCTGGTAGCGTGTCTGCAAGAGGTAGTGGCTCCTGGCTCCTAGCTCTTGCTGAGTTTGGAAATTGCTGGAAGCCAGGAGCTATTGCGTGCCAGTCAAAACTGGCCTTTGTACCGCAGCATGCCAGTTTGGTTTAGAGCATCCTGGAAATTATGGAAAGCCCTGTGTGAAGGCTTATTTTTAAGATGTTTTATGTTGTCTGTGCTCAGGCTTATCCTCCTCCATTCCCTGTGAATTTTTAAATAATACCTGTATTTGCTTACTTAATATTTCTGACCAAATTTTTGTCTCTGAAATGAGAGTGCAGACATGATGTTAACTGTCTCTCAACTCACTCGACTGGCTAGTCAATAAGCAAGAATCACAGCTTCTGCTAGATCTGCTAGCAGGCTGGCTTGCTTTCTGCAAGATGATGAAGAGTTGCTTTACTCCCAGCCACTTCCACATTCAGATCCTTGCTCTTTCTAATTCTTACGTGCTTGTACTTTCCAGTCTTTTAAAAATTTGTGGTCTCCAAAAAAGCTTTTTGTAGCAGAGGTGCAAACTTTAGAAATATTCTCCAGACTCCTGAGGCTTCATCTAGCTGTCCTTTTTTCCCATTCCTGTGGAGTGATACCTGCAGGATGTGATGCACAAATCCTTGCTGAACCTGGGGTAGCAGCTCAGCAACTGTTGAAGCTGCTCCTGGGATTCCTGGGTGCTTACAGATAAACAGTGGTGGTGGTATCTCATTCCCAGTCATCAGCCCAAACCTTTAATGACTTTGGCTCTGAGCTATGCCCCTTCACTACTTCTATCCCTGTTAAACCCATGGCAGCTAGGACCTGCTAGGCAAATGCTATTGCAGGTAGCATGTTCAGACTTATGTTGCAGTCTTGCTTACGGTGCTCAGGTCAGTTGCAAATGCTGTGCCGAGCTGATGAAATATGTTTCTGGCTCTGCGGTCTTGCTGGTTACACAGTGTAGCTAAAAATATTTTCTGGGTTTTTCTTTGAATTTTCTTTCACTTTCTATTTACCACTTCCATGGTATTAATGTATGTCAATCTGCAGCTGGTTTCCTTTTATTCAAATTAGGTGTATAAATGAGAAGTGGTAGTAAGTGTAATAGTGAGATCACGTGAATTCTCCCAGCATGGGAGCTCCCTGAGCACTTTTCAGGTTAACGAAGCAAAGTTGCTAAGTCAGGTTGCTATTTTTGTAAGGATTTGTCCATCTGTTCCCATGTTGTATCCTCAAACTCTCTGAAGTTTAGTCCAAGCAGAAGCTACCTCTGATGTTCGGGGTTATCTTTTTTATGCAGACTTGGTCAGCCTCTTCTGTAGCCATCCACAAATAAACACAGGAATCAAATTCTGCTCGATTTACAAGTAGGTCAACCTCATTGATTTCAGTGGGACTGCAGCAGACATAAGTCAGCGGAATATTTGCTCCGTGTTTTGCTAAGTTGTTGGCAGAAGGCGGATTTGTATAAGCTCATCAGAGCAGAGATTGTCCTCGCATGAGAAAAATAACACTTAGTACAACCGTCCCTAATTCGGTTTTCTCAGAGATGCAGCAATAACAAATATACTACCCCCAGTTACCAGCACTTAAAAGGATAACCTCATCCATGTTTCTTCACCCAGATGTAAGGGAGAGATATATTTAGAATAAAACCATTTCCCCCACTATCACCACAAACAAACAAAGCTCTGCAGTTGTAGAACTACTTGAGGCAACATGTGCAACTCATTCCCATTGGGTTTGGTAACTGAGGAGAAGCACGATGGGAACAGCTTGGAAGAAAATCTTCAAAGGCTACTTAGGACAGTATAGCCTTTGCACTGGAAGCCCTACCACAAACTTTGGCTTTTTTAAAACCCTTCTGACACTTGCAATCTGAAGGAAAGAGAATCAGTAGGTAGAAAGAAAAAAAATCGAAGACTTTCCTTACTTGTGTGACCAAGTTTCCATACTATCTTCCTTGTAGAGTAAGTCACCAAAAAATGAACGGGCTGGGCAATTTACAAGGTAAAATTCACAGTACTTCAGGTTTTGCTCTCTGCTTAGCCACATGAAAGAGTCTTAGAGATGCCCTCTGTGAGCTTGATAGCTGCTGAATATGCTTTGGGAGCCTGCAACAGTGATACAGACCCTGAACTAGCCCTTTCTCCTCCTTGAGACATCCTCACAGGCAAGAGCAGCACAACTATGTTGAGTGCCAATGGATGTCCTCTTCTTACAAACAGGATGCAGATATTTGCACCATTGCGTATAAACAATTTGGGCAGCACCAAAATGTTGGTACAAGCTAGAAATATTCCTATGGGCAGAGGATTAAACGGGCATATTTGGTTTCTTGAGCTCTTCCTATACATCTTCCCAAAATGTTAGTTGTAAACAGTCATTGATTATCTTTTTCCCTTATCTGTGCCTCCTGTAGAAGAACTATGCACAGAAAGCATATAGATTACACCTCCTATCCAAGAAGCATTCACATAGGTGCATATATACCAACCCACCATCATGTTGGCAACCCCCCAAATCTGTCTTTATTCTGTGGTTTTCATCAAGTTGGCCATTCCCTGGTATTACATGTAGTATCTCTGTGTGCAAGGAGCTGAGTTTGTGACAGGAGATTAGGTCGTGGGCTTTCAGAAATGCCCTCACATGCTTCAGCTCCCCTGCCCCAAAACTGCAAAATGTACTTTACATTGGAGTCTGCTCCCTTCAGTGCAGTTCAGCTTCGAGCAGCAGTGCTGGGTTGAACTCCCTGCAAATGAACCCACTGTGGAAAGGAGCTTTTGCCAGCTGAAAAGACCATTAAATGAGGTGCTTGGGGCTTTCAAACGCCTGTCTTCTCAATATGCTGCTGTGTAGCCTCTCTTCAAAGGGCTGTAAGCATATTACTTACTAATCCCAATTAAATTCAAAATATCCCTGGGTGTTTACTGCTGTTACCCTCTCTTTTCCATTCTTAATTGCATTGTAGCTGAACAACTCTGTATCCACATTGGCTTATTCATGAATAGCATATTGAGTTGTGTTCTTTTTCATTTCACAACCGGGGTCTGCTGCTCTATAATTGGTGTAGTCTGAAGCAAGAAACTAATATATGTGTTTCAAGTCAGTATTCTTGTCATGAACCGAACAGTAAGAGCTGTTCTGTTCTGTTTTCTATGAGTATGTGGTTTCCCAGTGAGGTGTACAGCTTATAGAATAAAAACAGCTTATAGAGTAAAAACAGCTTATAGAATAAAAACATGGTAAACAGGATCTATGACTGATCAATTTTGATTTCGGAGATTATTTGAACATCTCCTTATGTACATTATGTACTTATGTATACTGACAATTTGAGAGGGAAATGGTGAAACTACGTAAAACAGTTCCAGATTCTTTGACTCCAGTAACGCGGATGGATTGTGTGGGGGCACAATATTGCAGGGGGGAAAGCCCACCTTTTTTTGCTTTTTTTATTAAACCTCTAGAGCATAACTTCATCCCTGTTCCATGTCACCACTGGCTGTTGGGCCCTCTGCAAAACGAATGGTGGCTGCCCTTGGGATGGTGGTTGACACTGCTTGCTACAGCCAAAGCAGAGGTGCATTCTTCGTTGCTGAAGGCAGGTCCAGGTCCTCCTGGCCCTGCTGTGGGGCACAGTGGCCCAGAAAGCAGGGGTAGCTTTTGTGACATCCCTTCCTTACAGTTCTTCTGGCGATTAACCTAATTTCAGTTTCTGCAGCTATTGCAATCTCTCAGGTGCTCTGTGGTACCTTTTTTTGTGTGTTTGGTATGGTTTGGTTGATTGGTCAGGGTTTTTTTTCTTTTTTTTTTTTTAATAAAAATGTCCACTTGCTCTTATGTTCATTTAAGTCTTAAAGAAATATTTTTAAGTCTGTTTTATCATCTTTTTGCGCTATGCAATGGGGAGGAGGTGCAAATGCCGCCAGTATTGAAAATAAATCCTGTGGGTATTTTCATCAGGGGGTTCACCTAGGTGTGTGTCCCAGTGATTTTAATGAGTGGCACATGTTGGACAAGGAGAGTAAGCATATACACAAGTGGGGGGCAGACTTTGAGGAACAGAAAGAGCTGCTCTTGGGGTTATTAGTAATATTAAAACCTATTCGCTTTGCTTTTTGTTTATGGGTAAGAATAACCATTTCTCGTAAACAGGATGGAAATTGAAACTCCAAGAACCTTGCAAGTCACAGTGCATTTCGGGGTTTGAGGGGCATTTTAGAGGAGGAAGATGGTTTTCTTTGTTCTTGACTTTGAAGTCCTCAGAGAGGTGGGGTCTTTCACGCAGCAAAGCCTGCAAAACAGATCTCCTTTCTCTCTGAGACACCTTCCCATGCTGTCACAAGATCTACTTGATGCTGTGTGAAGTGGCTGCTGGGGACTAGAGCTATGGAGAGGCTCTCAAGACAGGTTTTGCCCCTTTTCCCTTTTGGTTTGAGGGACAGGGGGATGTTTCTCCTGACCTGCTCCAAAATAAATGGAGTACAATTAAAAGGACAAGGCCATGGACGCTGGCTCCTGCTGTCATGTGTAAACATGTACCTGGGATGTCCAAGCTGCTAAGCTCTTAGGCATATGGGTCACTTGATGGAGGATGGAGGGACTGTGGGAGTTAAAACTGCTTCACCTGAGACTTGAGATTGGAAGAAAGGTAGTGAGTGCAGGTTTGTGAGGTTTGTTTGTGCATAGATATAAAATCAAAAGTTCATCAGTGGTTTATCTGGATTCTGCTGACTTTTTCTGCTGAATATTTAGGAGTTTGTCTAGATTTTTTTCTTTTTTCCCCTCTCTTCATCATTTCCATTAGCTAAGCCTCTTCCTTAAAAGTTTCTTGCTGCTCTTCATTTTAAAAGCACTTTGAGTTGAATGGAAGTTGTTTTCTCTTGTCCCACTTGCCAGCCATGGCTATGTTCCCCCTAACTGACTGGAGGAAACCTTTGCTTCCTACTCAAGCCAACCCTGGGTAACACTGCTGTAGCTGCTCACACCAAAAGCCCGGGTATTCTGAGTACAAGCTGAAAGACACATGCAGAAAAACTTTGTGGGTTTTTTTTCTTCTGACTAACAAAAACCCACTGAGGAACTGGAAGATTTCCCATTTGGTTTAATTATGGAGGTCTAATGAATTACAAAAGTTAAAAGGGAGGAAGAGTTCTTGAAATGAATTTCAACTGTGATTTTTTTAAATTGGGGGGCTTCTGTAGCCTAAGCTGGCAGCAAGAGAGGAGACTCTCCAGTTAGAAATGTAGAAAGGCATATCAGTGTGTATTACTGTATTAGGCTTTAACCAAAATAAATTAGAAGCACCCAGGGGAGAGCATTTTATGTGGAACAGAACCTTAGTTAAATAACCTCAATTACTTTATTTAAAACATTTGTAAGTGCAGTGTATGAGAAGTTGACATAGTAGAGTAGAAGATACAGACAGTGAATGAAATGCCAATATAATTTATTGTATACATGTATTTAGGAAACTGCTTCCAAGACAATTTCCCTCATCCACAAAGCTGGCTTAGAGAATACTTGCTCTGCTCCCTCATTCATAGCTTTCTGTTGTAGTTTCGCACCTCCACCCTGTGCCTCTACAACTGTTCATACGGCTGGACTAGAAATCAGATCTCTGGTTATTTGGTCAGCATGGTAAATTTGTATTTAAAATAAGAATAAAATAATGTTTTACTTTTGGGAGTTTGGAGAGAAGCTAGAGGATAGCCCAGTGCATTTATCTAACCTGCTAGGAAAAATTACTGTAGAACTACATCAAAGTGGGAAACCCTGCCATGTTGTGGGTGACATGTGGGATGTTAAATCCCATCAGCTGCCCCCAAATAGGCAACAATTGAAAGCCTTGAATCAACTGCAGAATCCAACAATGAGATAGCAGGGTACAGGCTGGAATTGGGGGAAGGTTTGCTAGTGGTAGCCAGGTGTTTTCAGTCCCCTGGAAGCTCAGCACAGCTCCTTGCTCCCTCCTTCTTACTCTCATATACTCCTCATATATACAAACATAGGCATATAACCTGCACTGCCTATTTCTCTCCACATGCAAAGACTACCAAGCTAAGCACAATAGTAAAACAAGGACAGCTAGGTGAATTTTTTTTCACTTTCTCTGGTATAGCTGCTGCATGTACTGCTGCTGAATGAAAGGATTTGAATGTCCCAGTACCCTGTGACCTACTTAGAGAACTGGAGTAGCTTATAGTTACAGTTCATTAGGGAAAGGGATTTTAGTATGTAGAAGAACATGGTGACTAATACAATGGAATTTATATAATAGCAGTTGTATATATTTGCAATACATCACTCTTGTCTGTGCACTGGTGTTTCTGCGAAAGCATGTGGAATGTCCTGCTCTCTCCGTTGTGAGTACCCTTTGACAGTGCTTAGTGTTTATCCCTTATCTTCTGCTTTCTGAGGTGATACAGCTGCATTTATGCACTGAGACACCTTTTTAGAAACAGAGCCAGCAGCTTTTGATGTTGTGTATTACACCTATGGAGAAAACTCATGTCTAATTGAGTTGGTTTTGTAAAAGGAGCTGCAGTTCAAGTGGCCACTCTTAAAATATGCCATTTGCCCTCAATAATTTCATGGTTACTGTGCTGTCCATAGAACTTCCTGTAAAGAGCATTGAGTATAGCTATGTGATGCGACAGTAAAATTAATTAAAGGCAAACTGCAGAGTTTTCAGAAGGGCTGACTATATATATATATTGCATTTCTGGCAGAACGTGCCATAAATTCTGCAGGTCTGCTTTGCCATGCAGATTGCCAGCTAATGCCCTCCCTTGCTGACAGTGTGTTAGATTCAAATATTCTTCTGTTTTTACTTTGCTTTGTTGCTAGCAACAATTTCAGGAGTGTTGAAAGACAATGGTGCTTAGACAGAAGTCTCTTACAACAAAGCCAAGTAATCCCTCTTAGGCTTTGACCGTCATTGATTTAGCCCTTGTGCCACTTGTCCACATTGCACCCTCAGTGGGATTGTTCTGATGCAAATCCTTTGAGCGTTATTTTTGGCATCTTTGTCACATTTTTGTTTAAAACAGATAAATAAAAGCCTCCACAACACCCCAGAATAGCCTCATTTTTGATCTTGGTCATAGTTGAGAAGTGCAAGGGGAAAGGAATTGATGAGAATGATGTGCATTTTCCTTGCGTGTATTATTTGATATTATTCATGTCTTTGGTATGAAGGAATGCTAGTTTAGGCTGCAGCAGTTCTCTGGTTTTTTGGGCAGTACCTTGTCTATGCCAACACCTACTTTTGTTTCAGACCATTTCAGCTTGGCCACTCCCGCTTTCCTTCCTCCTCCTTCAGAAGAGGCAAAGGTCGGACAGAATCGCCCTTCCCCTTCACTTGGATTAAAATCTCACGGCCTATTAGTTCACAGGGACTCTGTCCAAACCCTTAAAAGGTTTATTGGCAGAGCCTCGGCTGGTGCAAATCAGCACTGTACCATGGCTTCTCAGCGGCCCTCTGCCAGGCTCTGCCAGCCGAAGGGCTGTCCAAGGAGCCCAAGGGATTTCTTATACCTCATTTAACCTTAGTGTTGGGTCTGAAAAAGGTTTTAATTTGCAGTGGAAAACCTCCTGGAAGAACAGGGGATCCTAAGGATGAGTCTGTTCCATGTTGCAACATATCTCAACGGGCTTTTCTTAATGAGAATTAGCCTGGAGGTGTTTCTACAGGGAAAGCTAAGTGAGGCAGCAGCAGCAAGCAGCAGCAACTCAGCTGCCAGGCTTCTGGCTCTTTGGCCATATGTGGGAGATCAAGCATTTTGATGCCAACTTGCTCCTAGAAAAAAAAAAAAAAAGTCAAACCAAAACAACAACAACAAAAAAAATCATCTTCTTACCCTGGGTTTAGCTACACTGAGGGAAAGATTTATACTTTTGTCCAAATTGAGCTGGGGTTACCCTCTGCCTTTGATGCCCTGGCTTCCCTTGAGTGTTTGCTGTCCGTGTCCCTGAGGTGTCAGATGTGGTGGGCGCTGGGCTTCTAGCCCCTATGGCTGGCCTGATCATTATGGGATACTCGTCAGGCAGTGGGTTGCAGCCCAGCATCAGCCAGCCTTGCTGGCTCTGCTGCGCGGCAGGCTCACAGGGAGGAAGGGCAAAGAGACCAGCGAGGCTTTAACATAATAAACCATCCCAGCAAAGCCTTCCAGAGGATGGTGAGTGAGAGCCCGTTGCGGCTGTCTTTCCCACAGGAAAGGAGAAGGGAGGATGCTAACCACCTTCGAGGAATGTGTTTAACAGATCGCAGGAGTCCATGCTGCTGACAACTTGCAATTGCACTTCTGGAATCAATACAGTCCCAGAAGTTTGGAGTCGCATGACAAATTGCTTGTGAATGAAAATCTCCGCTAGATAAACTGATACATTTTCAAGTGAGCACTGGATTTAAGAAGAAAAATAGTGGTGAACAAAATCCCCCTGTGCTGCTTTGATAGCCTTGTCCTGTTCCCAGCAAATTGCAACCTGGCTGATGTTATAAAAGCATTGAATGAAAGTTGAGCTGTTCTGTGCTATTATCTTAACAGAGCCAAGGTTTAGGGTTGTTTGGAGCTGGAGATACTGTGAGATTCTACCAGCATCCGGTGCCTGCTATATAGATATTGAAAGCAGGCTGGAAAGACCAGGTTGCTGTTAAATTCTGCCCTATTCATAAGCAAAAATGAACCAAGCACACAGAACTGAAATGTTATTTTAATTACTCCAGCTCTGGTAGTTGAATCAATAACCCATCTTTCTGGATTTTCTGGTGAACAGGCTCATTTTGAACCACAAAATAATTCTGTTCCCTCAAAGTCTTCTGTTGCCATTTGCATTTAGGCTCTTCCTGGCATTATTTGCTTCCAGGCTGTTTGCAGAAAACCTCTGTGACTGTGAATCAAAGTATAACGTGTTTTCACTTAGAACTCTGTCCCTACAAGCTGACCGCAAGCAACAGCAGAACAGCTGAAGGAAGATCTCGGAACTCTTTCCCATGTTTGCAGAGCTCCCTCTTCTCCCTTTACATGTACAAAAGCTGACAAGGAGGGGTGGCAGGGGAAATCACAGTAACACCAAATAAACTCCTTCAATTGACTTGGAGTTTCCATGCCACTCAACATAAACACAGAGATTTGCTGGCCCTTAAGTTCAACCACACTGCATGGTAGGGAAATCCCACAAGGTGCAGGGATGTTTTTTGGGGGTGGATCAAAGTTTGTGGAGCTCTGAGTAGCTCCTGATGCCACAGGAAGAGCTCCAGACAAGGGAAGCTGACGAAATTAAAGCATAGTGCCTCCATACTTCAGTCAATATGACATAGGTTCTGGAAACAAGTTTTAGTTTAAGTGTAGCAGGCAGGCAGCTTTTCAAATTCTGGACTTAAATTTCAGCCTCACTGAATTTTACAGTGGAATAGGACTGGGATATCATTCTTGGGAACATATACTAAACTCATTAGCCAAAGAATATTTTTAAAAGCTTCCATGAGGACTTTCCCAGAGTAAGAGCTGACTGGGGACCCTTTTTTGTTATTCCAGGTTTTACATTGGCATAAGCTACTGGAAGACTTTATAGTGGCATTGAATATATGATTCAGGATACATGAATCAAGTAGGGACCCATATTTTAAAACAATAACCTTTAGTCCTGAAGCACAAACCATCACTGCATTAGAATTCAATGTATTACAGCACAAGAGCTGTAAATGGGAAAAATATTTTATCTGAAATCCAGGCTTCACATGAGGACAGATTTTGACCTTTATATTGAATGGAAGAACTTTTTGTTCTGAGCTCCATTTTAGGGTTGCTGGTGGACATTCAGATGGCACCCAGAACACATGCAGGGGACCACTGCCTGTGTGTTTAATAATGAATATATATAGCATCCCATTAGCATCACCAGAAACCCATCTGTAATAGAAGGAGAATTTTGTTAATAAATACCTGTTCTGATCTCTAACAGTAAATGCTCAGCAGCCTGTCTACTATGATGAATAGGAAAGATGATACATTACGTTAGCAAAAGGACAGACAACTCAGAATTTTTTCCTTCATGGATATTGAAAATGGCTTCTGCTTCCAAAAAGCCTCCCAAGATTCATATGCAAAGAATTTAGGTGATAGCTTCTTCATTTCTTCACCCAAAACTGCTATCAGGAATGGTATTGCCAGTCCATTTGCCTATATGTTTACTCTGTCTTTTGCCAAATGCACTGTCTTTTCCCAGGTACTTTCAGACATAGTGTTAATATAAATGATGGATATTCTATGCCTGACTAGCATTTCATGTAGTGCCTCCTAGTATAAATCCCTACCAAATAAGACATGAAAAACAAATCAAACAAACAAACTTAAAGGTATGTGTCTGTTTGGCTTCCTTCCAAGAGCTGACAGATCTATTTACATGTTTTCATGAGCCAAAGTGTAGAAGTTTGAAGAAATTAGTAAAAAAATTCAAAATGACAACGCTAGCATAAAGGTTAATATGACTCCAAAATCAGGTGATCCTAAAAGTAATGACATGCAAAACAACCAGCATGAACTCTAATGGAGGAGAAAGTGAGGCCATACATTTCGTTTGACAAAACCTTTCCTGATGTTACCTGCTAAGAGTATCCTCATTCTCCTCCTGCCCTTACCTTGTGCTGCTGGAAAGTGCCACCCCCTCAGTCATACCTGCCACATTGTGTAACACTGGAGAATTTAAAAATAGCCTGGCAATTAAAATGTTTTGGTTTTTGTTTTGTGTGTGTGTGTGTGTGTGTGAACCTGTTAATCCGGTTCACAGAACATGGCTGTTGAAACAGTTGTGGTGGTGCAATGGAGGGGGTGGTAGACAGGCAGTGCTGTGGGGACAGGCAGGGACAGGGGAACAGCAGGACAGCAGTGAACCAGCCAGTGAAGAATTCACCTGGGAAGCCACAGCCTTAGTGCATCCTCATTTTCTGCCTCTGCTCCCTCTGCCTTTGCACCTTGGCGCTCTGTGGCTCTCTATATGAAGATGTCTCGCCATCCCTTCTGGGGCTACATGTCTGAACATTTGTTTCTTTCTATACTCTGTGCAGGCTGGTCTTGGGGTGTGATTTATTTTTAAATCCTCCCAAGGCCACTTACCTACAGAGCATCAGAGGAGAGCTATTTACAGGAACCACCAAACCAATTTTCATACAGATTAGTCATCAGCCTGGGACTTGTGAAGAATCTCAAACAGACTTCTTTTTGTCCTGTTGGGTGCGTTGAAGAAGAAAATTTATGGTTTTTGAAGTTAGTGCAGCAAATTAGCATCTGCTTGTCCAGTTTCTGCTGCATAATATTGTCATGTTGCAACAAGTTTGTGCTGGAGTCGAGAAGCACTGGTAAGTAACCAGGCTTCAGTGATGCACAAGCCTTTCCCAGGCACTTGTTGGTCTGTAAGCATGTGTATTGTGCCAAGTGAAAACCCCCTTTCTCCCCTCCCTTTTTCGAGCCTCCTCCCTTGTAGCTTGAATGCCTCAAAAGCATGTTGAATTAGCATTGAATTTCTGGTATGCAAGCAGAAAGTTCTGAACAAAATACAACCCTGCCATAGGTAGCCTCTGCTCACTTTGTTGCATGTGTTGACAGAGTGTGGGAAAACAGGTGGACCAAGCTTTACCAAATGCAATCTGGAAAGCATGTAAGCATGTAGGAACGAGCGGCATAGGCAGCTATTAATATTTTAAACGTTGGAGCTGTAGTTAAATAAGAGTTTTCTTTTTTTTCTTTTAAAGAAATGCCAAGGTATTTTTTTTTCATAATACCACTAATTGTTAGAACACACTTTAAAAGGTGTTTAATGCACTCCAGCTGCTTCATAATGGCATCTTTCCTACTACAAAAAATGGAGGGAACACGGCAGACTTGCCCACGTATAGTCTATTTATTTTAGTAGTCTGTAGTTTGGTGGGGTTTTTTTCTTGCTTCAAGATCTCATCACTCTTTCACATGGCTTTCGGTTTGCATGCTCTGTTGCAGTCATGCACCACCACTGCTATGATTCTCTTGCAATTTGTTAACTGTTTGTAGCTGAGCCTTTTTGGCAAGATGAAATGATATTTCTGTCCCAGAGTTCTGCACCTTCCCCTCCTCCCAGCATAGCAGTACTAGTTTTATTCAGCTTTACAAGGTATGAACTATGTCCCCAGGGAATCTGGGCCCTTATATCTCTCATTGAAACTTTCAGATGTATTAGTGTACATTGTTTCTCGATAACTGGGTCTGTGTTTTGTTTTGTGTGTTTGGTTTGTTTTTGTTGTTATTTTGTTTTGGTTTTTAGTTGGTTGATTTGGTTTTTGTTGGTTTTTGCTTGGTGGGGGTTTTCATTATTGTTTTGGGGGGTTGTTTTGCTTTGTTTTTATGCTGTTTCCTAGGAATAGATGTGCAAGGCAAAATTGTTCAAGTTTTCTTAGTGGCTATCTCAGTTTGATGCTAAGAAGCAGAAGCATTTCAGATTTATGCTCTCAACAATTTACAGATGTCATTCTGTGCTCACAGGAAGCCCCAGCACAGAGTGTATTAAAGGACTATGGTGACGTTCTGCAGCCCTTCCTCTTGTGATTTCATATCAGAAACTTATTTCAGGTTTTACATTTCTGTCCTGTTTCTTGGAATATATTTCCTTTTTCATCATTCTGGTAATAGTATCACTTGGTGAAAAACTGGCATTGTGAGTCAGCTTCATTTGGTAGAATGATCCACGTAAAGCAACGATGATCCCTCAGAAAGAGGATAGCTTGCCACTGCTTCAGGGAGCTGAGGACAGGAAAAGGAAATGTGCTGATCAGATAGCTTGAAACAAGAAACTAGAGTAAAACTTAGTTGTTTTTTTTTTCCATTCATTCACTTTTGGCCAAGTTCCTTAGTTATCCAGACTAATAGGACTCGATGGAATACTTTCTTTTCATTTAAATGAACATCGAACCAGAAAAATTTTATTAGCCAGTTCAAACCTGTTTTCATACTTTTTTCCCTTTTGAAGTTACTTAAATTTAACAGTGTATTGGCAAGAGTACTCTTCTTGGTGCAATTAAAAGAAATTTCATTCTAAGTAATATATATGCAAAGCTGCACAAAAAACCCCCACCTTACTCCCACAATCCTGGAGTGAGCGTCCCTTGTTCAGGGAGGTCTAATAAAAATAGAACATGGAAAGTCTCTTCTTTTGTATTTCTTACATTGAAATGCTTGCAACAAGAAAGTATGAGTCTTGCTGCAAAGATCATCTCTTTCCAAGGTTATTTTTTTTCAAATTTGCTTATGCCTTCTCTTTGTGGTGACACTCTCAATTCAGAACACCCGGTGTGATCATGATGGGAGTATTCCTTCCAGGCTTGAATAAATGGACAGCTACCATCAATGCAGCCTTTTCTGATAATCATTTACCATGTGATAACAGACATCAGCCCTTTGTGCTGCACTTGGCCATAGTAAATGATTTCATTTTTATGGAGGATTTCCAAAAGATCCCTCTTCTGACAAGGCGGTCAGATACAATACTTCAGAACAGCAGAGGCAAAAGTCAAGGTTAGCCCTTAAGACAGCTTTGATATATAATTGCAACTTCTGAGCCAAGACTGGTCACAACTGGTTTCTAGTGTATTTACTGGTCTGGACCCATTTCTCAGAGCAGCCCTGATGAGCTCCGAGTAACCCTGAAAGCTTAAATAGCAGCACAGGTCCTTGCTTTTCAACGTGCAGCTGGCACCCATAGGTGAGGTTTCACCAACATCAGGTGTACACAGGAGTTGGTAGAACAATCTTGTTTCTTAGAAGACTTTACCAGCCAGCTCGTAGAAGGGAATTCATTGCAGGCCAAAGACCAAAGCCAGCGTGCTATCTTGACTTGGTGCTATTCACCTTCACAGGGATGGGTCTCACCCGCTGCTAGAGGATCCCATGAATGCACTTGCAGAGTCCAGTCCTGTCCATACCACTGAAATATCACAAGAGGAGCCATTTCACAACTCTTGTAGCAGTTTATCGCTACAATGTGTGCTACTCAAGCACTAGATGCTCTTCGGCATCCTGCAGTTTACGCGAGCATTTCTGGCTCCTCTATTTTACCTCCCCTGCAGGTCTGCAGCATATCAGCCAACTGCCTCATCATAGGTACCCTATGAGGTCTTCCAAACCACAGGTCTTTTTGAGGCTTGATTCAAACCTATGGGATGCAGGGGCAGGGCTTCTCACCAGCAAGCCTCAGCTTCCTTTCTTTCCTCACCTATTTTGCATGTAAAGGCTTTGATTTCTCTGGAAAGGTTTGTTTTCCCTATGGAGTCCTGGTCAAGGTCAGTCATTAGGGCTTGGAGGAGTATGTCAGACCTTGAGTCATATCCGACACTGTCCTCGTCTCTTGTTCCGCTGCTCATTTTAGGAGCTTTTGGAATTTCTTTCTCTTTGTTCAGGCTTCAAAGATGTCTGCCTTTTCATACGTGAACCCTGTTGTTTATTTAATGACAGCCTTTCTGGGAACAAAAAAATTAAACAGCCACTAACCAGAAAAGAAATTGTTTATGATCACAAGGACTCCCGAACTGACTCTTTGGCATTCCTAGGAGGATGCTGAAACTGGAGGAAACAGCTTAGACTTTTCTTTAAGCCACTTAAAAGTAAACTAACATCACTTTTTCCAGTCCTGCAGAATGACTTTTCTACCTCTTAAGGTTTTGGATGAGCTCACAGCTGGTGAATGTTTTATGTTGGAGGCTTACTGAAATGCAAGTGCAAAATTTGCTTTCACTCTGTTTTTTCTTTTTTTCCTTCTGGGTGTTCATTTTCCCATCCAGAGGCAGGTATTTTAAGAGGAACAATTTGAGGGAATATCAGAAAGGAGTTATGTGAAATTAAATAATGATTAAGAAATCTGCACCAGAAATCTTTTTAAGCATTATTTTCATCTCACCTGCCGCAAGCTCAGTTTTACATTTCAGCAGCCCGCTCTTCCCACTGTCTCTCTCTGTCTCTCTCACCTTCCTGGTGCCTTCATGTGGTCTCCTGGGTTTGGAGCTTCTCTCCCTCTATGGTTCTGGTTTTAAAACATAAAACGTATTCCCTGCTTGAGTGAGAAGCAACATATTAAGGCCACTAGATCAAAATTGTGGTATTGAAGGGTTTGGTCTTTTTGTTTGGTCTTTTTTGTTTGTTTGTAATGTGTGTCTGTGTTAGCTGCGTATTTTCTGTTCAGTTGTGAGTGCACAGAGATCAGACATCTCTGTCCACAGAGACTGTCTCCTTAGCTCCAGTTACAGACCAGTACTTCCCAGTTTGACATTGCTATTCGGTGGTCAGCACCAGTCAACCCAGTGCAAGACTGAGGCTGCTCAGAACCAAGGAGCAGGTACTACGGTGTGAGGAGTCCTGCATAGATCCAGCTGGTCCTTCCTCTGCCAAAGAGCTGGTTGCTCCTGGTGGGATTTTATACTGAAGGCTGCAGAAGAAAGGCTGTAAAGGGGATTTGGGAGGAAGGAGTTGGAAATGCATGTGTAGGTAAAGAGAGTATGGAGCAGTGGGGAGCTGGGAAAGAGCTGAAAACTTCCGCGTAAGTGGGTGGCTTAGACAAGAGCATGAACACAACACAAAGTGTGGAAATAAGTGGAAAACACAGGCATGATCTGACAGCGGTAGCAGAGAGCAATAGGTAGAAAGTTCACGTTGATACAAAAGCTGTTGAGCAGATTTGGAGAGGTAAATAGCATCGCCAGAGAGGCAGCACAGTGAGGTGATCTTAGTTGCTGTATTTTGTAGAAACGTTTGTGTAGATGGAGCAAGATGGGCAGCCAGAGTGGGAGCTCACAGCAGATGGGGAGCATCCGATGGACCAGGAGGAGGCGGAGACAAATGAAGTTTGTAATGGCTTGGGAGAGGAAGGTCAGCTAGGACTCTGAATCTAAGACACACCATCTTCCAAATGTGGTGTTGAGTGATCTACTTCTCGTTGCTTTCACCTTAAAAGAGAACAGTGAATATAAACAACACAAGTTAGTGTTTTCATGACTGTCTGGAGTACCTGGTTTAAGCCTGAGGAATTGTAATTACATATCACTGGTGTCGATGCTTTCCTAATGAGTTCTAACAGCTTTAGCACACCAACAATATCAGGTGACTTAAGTGAGCAAAACCCTTTTTAAAGTTCTGAAAGAATGAAATGTCTTTGTGCAGAGAGGTGAGGTATTGGAAGGATAAAGAAAGATAGGGAAGGGGCAGAGGGGCAGCTCTTGACAGCCAGTTGTTTCAGTACCAAATCTGGGCAGGGCATTATTTCCTCAAAAAGCCATTTTCTTTCCTCCCATTTTTCCTTTTTAGGTTCTTTGATTACCAAGGGCGCTCCCATCTTTGCTTTGTTTGATCTTGTTGCTGCTTCCCAGGTGCAGAGATGCTGCCAGGGAGCTGCTGCCGGGGTGCTGCCGGCAGCACGGCGGGATGCGTCACCTTGCAGCCTGAGCAGCTGGCAGCCCATGCCCAGCGCCTGTGCGAAATGTGTGGCTTTTACGTCCCTCAGTAGAAACTTAAAGTTTGTTGTTTTTTTCTTTTCGTGTGAAAAGAGGATCCTCCTGGCTTTGGGTAAGCGCACAGTGTGGGTTTTAAGTATCGGGGTGGGAAAAAAAAACAAAACAAAACAACAAATTAAAAAAAAAAGGGGAGAAAGAAGGAAGGAAGGAAACAACCAGAGTTTTCAGTCGACACACTGAGCTCTCATCCTTGTGTTTCCTTTCCTTCAGGCAGGAACAAGAACTGTCTCTGTTTTTTTGGGTTTTTTTCTAGGCCATTCAGGAAGTCTTACAGAGCAATAATAGCCCTGTTATCTAATGGTCAAAGTTTATTTAGGCTTTTTAGGCTTTCACTGCTTCCCCTGCCCACTTGAACCCTCCCCCTCACACACACCCCCCTCATGCAGTTTGCTGGGCTGCTCTAGCCGGAGCTCAATTTGACAGCCAAGTGGGGGAGGGAAGCTGTTGCCTGCATGTCATTTCCATTACACTCACGCATATTGTCATCTGGAAACTTTTTTTTCTTTTTTTTTTTTTTTTCCCCCGAGAGACAACAATAACAACAGGAAAAAAATACAACTATGACAATAAAGCATCCTGTTTATCAGCAGAGCTTTGAGGACTGACCCCCATGAGGGACCCCTGAAGTATTACATGCATGCTTTAATCCAGCAGCACTGATAATTTTGTGCAATGTTGTTTGAAGAAGTCTTCACCATTAGGGTTGCCCAGAAGTTACAGATAGTAAATGCCTAATTTACTTGGGTATATTTCATGAACAGGAGAATCAGATAAGAGCAGAGCACTTTATTAATCATTGCGGAAACCCTTATCTTTTCCTTCCTTTCCTTTACTATGAAGCATGCTGGCAATATTGTGATAAATTTAGATTAGGCAGTGAATGATAAACCCCCAAGAGCGTTTTGGTTGTTTTATTTGTTTAGAAGTTGTTATTCAAGTGTTTCTGATGCTCAGAAGTAATAGTACATTGGGAAAAGAGCTGATGTGGACTGTGCCATACAGTAATAAATGCAGCAACACTGCACTGAGGGGAAAAAGCTAACATTCCCTTATTTTGCCAACTTTTCTTCAGACTCCACTTGTTGAACTGTCAGGATGCATGGATCTGAGACAGAAAAGGCCAAGTCAGTAGTAGTTTGAAGCTGGTTAGCCCTCAGCCCTTCACCTTTTCCAGTCAATACAGCAAGCAGGTTTGTCTCGGAAGGTCGAGGAGTTATTGTATGCAATATCATATACAATACTGAGAAGAGCCTCTAGGTTTCTTTTTCAAGAGTGGGGCTTAAAATCTGACATTACTAATCTGATTTGGATTGTTTTCTCATTATCCCTATGATATCTTCATGTGCTGAGAAGGTGGGCCTTGACTGGCGAATGATGCTCACCTTCCAGTAAGCAGCTCTCAGATAGTTACTCCCTTCCCAAGGTAATTTCCCTGTTTCCAGGCAGCAAGTGGATCAAATGCATGCATGGCTAGTTGCATCAAATTAAGAAAATTTCAGTGCAGTTTCTAAGTGAATGGCCAGGTCTTTTTAACTTTAAAAATAAAATCTAAGGGTGTTATTTTGTTAAGATAATGCTACATTATAGAGCAAATTATAGTACAGCGGAACACCTATGGGCATGTGACATGTACAGTAAAGTCAAGTAAGTGCATTATAGTGTGAGCTACACTTGTGATTAAAACATCAATTGGCACTTGAAAGAAATGTTCCCTTATGTGACATATGTGAAAGAAGAGATCCAGTCACTCCCTGCTAAATTAGTGTCTTTGCAGAGCTACAGTTTCAGCTTGTCTTCTGAATGCTGAGGTTTATTTCTGTATTTGGTTTATCCTGTGAAAAGACTATTTGGCAAGGCAAATATTTAAAGGCTTCTGGTTCTGCTTTCTCTTTCTACAGAGGCAGTGAGTTGTTTGGAAGTTCAAATTGCATCTCTGGGCTCTCTTTAAAAAAAAAAAAAAAAGGCATGGGATTGTAGCATCTGTTTTGCAACGTTCTATTAAAGGTAGTGATCACCCTGTGGCATTAGTCAAGCCAAAGAATGAGGTGCATACTTAAAAAAAAAAATGCACAGGAATTGTCCTTTACATGTTTGTTCTTCCTCAGTTTTTATTGAAGATGGCTAGGGCTGAGATTGCAAAGTTTCACCAAGAGTTTTTCTCCTTGATTCTCATGTCCTGGCACCAAAGTGGGACAGCTGTGTGCTATCGTGCAGGCTGTTGGAAGTCATGGGGTAGGCACAGGTATGCTCTCAGCAGAGAGGGGTGCTGTTGCAGGCTGGCCCATCCTCTGCTGTTGACAGCCAGCTGTGCTGCCAGCCAGCAGCCTGCGCCTGCAAGTGCACACCCACTGGCTTCCATTGGTGTGGGCTGGGTCTAGGTTCATCCCAGTGATGCTGGCTGGCCTGTAGTGTGGGTGCGGGCAGGACTTTGTGGATTGTTCCCTCTTTGCCCTGTCTGGGTTTGGAGCAGAAATGGGAAAGTATGAAAGCTATTGCCAATAACATATTGTGAGTCCTCAAGCAGGTTTTCTATTACAGAGCATAATAATTTGGAGGGTGTGAATCAAGACTTCCTTAGCATCCCTTTGGGATAACCTGTGGCTTTGTTTTTGCTGTTCAAATATAACGGGGGTAATCCAGCCAGCCTGTAGGTGAGCCATTGCAAAGATTGTTGTGCATGAGACAAATCACTGGATCTGCTTTTTGTCAGGAATTCGTGCTGCTTATTGTAGACAAAGAAGGAAAAAGCGATGTTATCCATGTTATGGCAAATGGGAAGTAGAAAATAGTTGTGTGAATTTGAACCCTGAATTTACATTCATGTTGAACAATTGATTTCTGTTGTTCTGGAGGTGTGTTTGGGATGACCAGTAGGACATTTTGGACATTTTGGCCTGCAAAGGCATTGCCAGTATGAGTGCACACACACGCTAGCTCTTCCTGCATGTAGGTACTGTTGTGCCAACTGGGCAAGTCTGCAAAGCTCTACTAGACTAATAGCATTTGTTCTTTGTTTTTGTTTTTAGATAAAACACCCCAAATAAAGCTAGTGACTGCTGTTGTACTTCAACACTAATTAGATTACTATTTGCCTAAAAAGTTTTGAAGGGGCTTTGTAAAAGCCAGGCAAGCAAGGGATTAAAAATATCTCTTTCCTCTTCCCTTGTGTGCTCCAAATGAATCTGGAGTACGTCTGTCACCAGGAAGAAGCTTATACTGGGGCTCAGTGTGGTCTTCTCCTGGGCTGTGATCCTGAAGGAGAGGAGCTAGATAGCACCACTCCTAGGGTGCCCTGTCACTTCATCATCACTGTGCCCAAAACCTAAGTGAGTTGCTGGGCTCTTGGGCATGTGGGAGTAGACTTTTTTCATCTTAAGGTAGCTTTAATGGTATTAAAAACATATGCGTAAATCATCTGTTAACTAAACTCATAGTGGAAATGTTTTGGAGGCTAGAAGGGATGTGAGGATATGTAGAAAGAGCCTTCCTGGATTTGCAGGATGTGAGAAACAGTTCTCGAACCTTCTCTTTCTCCCCTATTGCTTCCAAAACGACCAGTAGTAAAGCCACTACAGTCACAATTGCCACTATGTTACTCCTAGAGCTGGTCTTGGCTTAAGCGCATCCAGTTGCCATAGTGAATCCTCTTGTGTTCGTAAGTCATACCTTAGGACTCTTATAAATGTCCTCTATGTATACCCAAGGAGAATAAGGTGAGAGGCGTATTTTAGCAATCAAATGCAAACCCTGTCATCTATTAAATATGTTTCTCAAGTTAACAAGAGAACATGCTGTCCACAATACTCCCAGAGATGCGGCACACTTGAGAACTTTCCATACTGCAAGAGGAAAACATAATTCCTGCGGCTGTGTCCCAGGGGTTGACGTCTGGTGATAACATTTATTTCTTTGGAACTTTTGTTTCTTTGCAGATGGCAGTAGCCATTGATGGAAAACAATATATTGGTACGGTATCAAACTGCACACCCACTTAGGACATAACTCATCCCGTCTGTTACACAAGAATATTGTTAAGTTTCAGATGTCTTCTGGAAATGGCAAGCTTTAGACTTCAGGGAAGGTTCAGATTAATTTTGCTGAACCAGATGCGATGATGAAATTATATAAAATTCATGTATTCTTTTTGCTGTGGTCTAGTGATATTAACCATGGCCATCTCCCAAGCATGAATTCTCAGCTAATTGTTTAGAGAACATAACTAATTTTTAAAAATGAATTAAGACTTCTAATGTAACTAGTGTTGAGCTACATGCAAGAAGTTCTAGTCCAGGGCAAAAATCCTGGGATATAACCAGTGTAGTGGTGTATACTATATTGAACTCTCTAAGAGAGACACCCAGCACAGTATTAACCAGGTAAGTTAAACAAAATGTGTGCGGTTGCTCTTTAATAGAGCACTTGTCCTGTGCATTTGTTTCATAGCTGATAAAGTTAGAAGAGCATTGGCAAATGTTTACCTTTGTCCATCTGCTCAGAGCATTTTAAAAACCCCTAAAACTACTTTTTTTTTTTTTTTCTTTTTTTTTTTTTTTGTGTGGAAATGTTATGCGGAAATAACTCATCAGATAGAAACTCTAGATTATATAATGTTTGCTTAATACAAATAAAGCCACTTTATTTACAAGGTGGACTGGGTGACATTTGACAGCACAGAACCCTTTCTGATGAACTGGGTGTTACCACTTCCCGTATGAGTCTTTTAGTTTCATTTCATGGGGGTCAGAGTCTCATCTCACAGCAACTGCATTGAAGCTGCAGTCCAAGAATCCAAGATATTTGATAAACAGAGAGGAAGGCAGTCCTGTGCTTTAACAAAAGGATGAGAATTTAACTGTTAAGTCTAATTGTGTCCTTGGTTTAAGCCAACAGGAGATAAACCTGCAAAGCAAGGGTAGAAATGGACATTCAAAAGTTTCTAAGGTGATAAATACTTTCTACTTTCTTTGATATCAGAGGGAGCTCTGAGGCCAGAGCTTACAAACCTTATAATCTATATTTCATTTCATTTACTCACTGATGCTCAGAGGGCTATTTAAAACTTCTAAGTCAGGTGAATAAGGGCTTTCACAGATGAGAAGTAGAACATAAAGTGCTTGAATGGTCCCTGAAAATTTGTTAAACGTAATTGCCTTTTCTTTCCATAACCTCATCCTTTTTTCTCATCCATCAGCCAATTACAAGTTTCTCCAAATGGTTTGGATGTTGAGGATTTTTCTTCCTTAACAAATGAACAGACTCACATTTTGAAATGAGATCTTAGATCAGTAATTCATATTGTTTCTGTTGTGTACTTTAATTGCATATGCTAACAGCCAGCATAACACAAATTGCAATACCTTATGATCATACAATTACCTGAACAATCATATATTTAAATATTACAGTGGTCTTTTGATTCTCCCAACTGTACGCAAGATTGTTGTCACTTGCATTGTTGCACCATCTTTTCTTGGTGTATTTATTATCTATCATGTGTCTGTGTTAATGTGCTTCAGCTTGTGCCTCACAAAAATACTTCTTCTTTAGAAATCCCATTGCATGTGTAACTGTGCAAGAACCATCACAAGGATGCTGTACTTTGGATGATTTTGCTGATATAATGCATTAAGTTACTTACTTTTCATATGCATGGTTGCCTTGGCTTTGCTGATGCTTAGTACGAAGGTGGTGACAGGACAATGATGTTATCCCCTCCCAGACAATAAACTCCTCAGGGACCAAATGTTCCCGAAGAGCAGGATGGATTGACATACCAGTAGAAGAGCAGTGCACGTGCCAGTCATAAGGAAATTCTTCTCATGCCCCTAGAAAGCCAGACTTTCATCTTAGTGGGTTTTCCCCTACACAGTTAATAATGAGATTAACATTTTTTCCCTTTCTTGAATTAAAATTCCATGTACTTACATGGGGCCCTAGTACTAAAGTGCTACTGGAATGAATGGACGGGCTCCTGCTGATGCCCACAGAATCTGATGGAGCCCAACAGCAGAGCCAGCAGCAGGAGAGTGTCCAATGTTGGATGCGCATCTTGGCATTTGGGGGACATCTGAGGGAGGAGTCCCACCCAGACGTCTGACCTCCTGATCGCTCTTAACTTTGCATCTCTTCTCCTCCCACCATCCACAGATCAAACTGTCAAGGACAACACTGATCTCCTCCAGCTCCTGAAGGAGTGGAGGGGGAATAACTCCTCTGTCTCGCTCCAGCTGGGCCGTGCAGCTGGAGTGATTTTGAAGCCAGTGGAGTTTCTTTCAAGTTAGTCTATCTGGAAAAGGGTTGGAATTTTAGAAAAGTGAAATGCATCTCATTAAGTGTGAGATTAAAACTGGTTTTGAAGACATTAAAAGAATCTTTTGGCGTCTGATCTTTATTAAAAACTCTTTGTTCAAGCCCGTGTTTTATTAAAAAAATATATTTGTGTGTGTATTAGTGTCTCAGAATTACACACATACTTTTCATTTGAGGAGCTGTATTCTTTGCTTACAAAATTTCCATTCATGCAGAAAGAGAAGCATCAACGAAAGAACACCTTCTCTTCCTAGAGTGCCACCCTTAGCTAAGGCTCACCATATGCACTGTTAGTAGAAGAACTAGTAGAGACAAAAAGTGGTAATCTGACAGACATCCAAATAGGGTGTTTAGGTTTTTCTTTTAATTAAAATTGAAATACTTTTCCTTTTTACTGCCTTTGACTGATATTTCTGCTGCTACACTTCTTTGCTCATAAGGTTAGGGGGATTCGTTGTTTGTGTGGTTTGGGGTGTCTTACCTGTAAACCAGCAGCAAAATTGATGCATATGTCATAGACTTTTTAATGTTAAAAGTGGCTCTTAACATTATCCAGAATAACATAGAGGATTTAATTGCATCCAGATACTCTTGAAAGTGTTACTTCTTGGATTTTATCTTTCACTTCTCAGTGTTATTTTTGAGCACCAAGGATTCTGTGAGTGGTGGAATTAAAGAAACTTCTCTATTGATGTTTCCTGTGTTTCTTAGATATGATACCTCATCATGGTGACTCCAGTTGCCCTCCCTGTTGAGTTCCCCTTTTCCACCACTGCTGGCCTCCCCTTTCATGAACTGTAGCTCACAGCTTAGTGGGCAATGGTTCATTCAGCTTGCCCAGTGGTGGAGGGGTGGAAGATCCAACTTTATGCTGGTGCCCAGGGAGAGACAGGTTAAAGTTTTGACCCACAGTGCACCAAGGCCAATGGAAGTTTTTTCTGTTTTGGCTCCCTAAAGCCTTTGTTTGCTAAATAAGGGGGGAGAACTGAAAGATTGTCATGTGAAGCTGCCCTTTTTTTAAGCCTATCTTTTTAAATGTTTTGTTATTACAGTAATAGAAGACATTATATAAAAGGTCACATGCAGCAAGGCTTGCACTCATGTTTGGTCTGGATGGGTGACATTGAGTGGAGTTTCTCCATTGTCTTCACTGTTTTTTTGCTTGTTCTGGGCAAAATACAGGCAAGTAAACAAAAGCATCACATTGTCAAGTGCTCTGTGGTTTTGAGTGCCTTATTGGCTGAGTGGTCAGATGGAGATGCTGAGGGCTGTTGCTTTCAGGTGCTCTTTCACATCCTTCAGACTGTGACTGACATTTTTGGAAATGAGCATTTTGATAAATTCAAAGAATGAAGCCTCACGTTGGGTGCCTAAAAAAGGAAACATCCCAGATGGTGACTGCAGTTGAAATTTTAAGCATTAGAGAAGAGAGAGAAGGAGAAAACTTATAGCTGAAGATCTAGGAAAGAGCTCCAGGCTTAATTGTTGTTAGCTTTTCCAAACACATGCAAATCAGAATATGTGTGTTTATCCATGTATCTGTAAAGAAAACTTTGCCACGGCTGAAAAAGTAATATCTTGGGTTTATGTTTCTTTTGGACAATTCCTTTAAAAACAAACAAACAAACCAACCAACAAAAACTGCAGCTACTCATGTTTTTATATTAATACCAGGTCTTCTTTCTTTAAGATTATTCTCTAAATGCCATTATTTGATACACAGCAAGAAAATCCCTGGGCAAATAACCAACTCTTTTTCATATTTATCTGGCAAATGTGATTTTTTTTTTGGTCTTTTGAGGCCTTTGGTGGATTTTTATTTGCAGAGGACAGTGCAAAGAACAGTCAATATTTATTCTAGTCAACTGATAAATAACTGGGTGATTCAGGGAAACTTAGTCAGAATACCCTTGTCACGGTCATTGCTGACGTCTGAGACAACACAAGTTTATTGCTCATTAGGTTTTTGCAGGAGTCTGTGATAAAAACCTTAAACATACTGAGAGCTCCTAATGTAGGGGCTGGGTGCATAGTACATGTGCAGAGAGTGTGCAATTGTAGAAATGGAGGGGAGGCATCAGAGGTTTGCTATTAAGCTTAACCCGCAGCACTTCCACTCACCAGAAAGGATTATTTGTTTATAAACTCCTGTGCTTTACAAGGACTGGGCACATAATTAACATCCTAGCTTTTTAATTATTCATCTAGAAGGCTTCTCCTCCCTTTTGTATGGATTGTTTTCTGTGCAGTCACGCAAGCAGAAAAGGCGGCGTGTTTCATATTTTCTCTTAGTGCACCCTTTGCAAAAGGAAGTTTGGGAAATATTAGTGGAGCTTTTCTTTTTAACTAGCTGGAGCTCTTCAACCAAGCTTTAACTGTTCCCTTGCCACTACCACAATCTCTTCCAGCCCTTTCCTGTTATCACCAACAGCCAGTACAGTCCAGTCTGACGGAGAAGCTCTTGCTATCTGAAACGTGTCCTCCTCTGAAGCTGCTTTGGTTTCTACCAGCTGAGCTTCTAGCCTTTGTAGACCAAATGTTAGAAAGCCAAACATGGCTCTGAAAATGCAGAAAAATTAATTATAATGGAAGCTTTTCAGCTGTGTATTGAAACAATATAAGCAGTGCTGGAAGCTGGAGTGACCTCATTAGAATAGATCCATGTTTGAAATAAAGCTGCTAACAACTTTGGTGTGTAAGTTAAAGATGTGTGCCAGATGGTGTATGTTTAGTCTTTCTCTTCTCTAACAATATTTATGGTCTATACATTGAGAAAATAAATCTGTGGCTTTTTAGTACAAAGCAATCTGGTTAATATTTCTATTTGTGGTATATTGCTCAGCTTCTAAATAGCTCTGTGTTTTGCAGAGGGAAACATGATCCTGTTATTAAACAGTAGTTCGCTTTCACTCAGATGAGTTAGCACCTATTTTTTGAAAGTTTTTCTGTATCTGCAGTAGAGAAGAAAATCGTGATACACAAAATCATATCTCATTGCCTTCATGAGAGCAAACAATTATTCTGGTGGCCACACCTTCTTCTCTATCCTGTTACCTTCACATGTTCTTGATAAATGTAAACCTCAAGATCTGGCATGGGTTGTATGGGAAGGTGTTTTATTTTAAATAAAACTCTGCAGGACTACTAAGTGTGTTAACAGAGCTCATATCCACCCTGCCTCACAGGCAAGGGCCATCTAGATGGCATCCCACACTCAGATCCAGTCTACTATCAGTTTTGATCCTGCTTGTGAATGATTTTGGAGATGTCCATGTGCTCTCAGGCACTAGGGTCTGCCTGCTCCTGTTGGGTTTGAATGCTACCAGACAAAATGGTGAAAGTCCTCAGAGCTGGTGCAGGGGCATGGCTCTGTCCTTCCACTGAGATATCTGAGATCTTAAATCTGTCAGCCATAACATGCCTCCATTTAAAGTAAATTGAATTTAAGTAAATTAAGAGCAGAGTTTCTTCACCAACAGAGACAGCAACATTCATATCTGCAGAGGGTTTATAGTCAGAGGAGTTAAGTTGTGAAGGCTTTTGCCCACATGCAGCTCAGTCAAAGTGTTGCTGCAGGGTTAAAATTGGTGGCTTCCCAACAGAGGCCATTGTGGGGTGGCAGGAGCCTGATGGGCCGAGGTCATCTAGGGCACTGGGGACAGCAGTTTTCAAGAGGGAAGCCTGTGGTATAGGAAGAAATTCCCCTGGGGAAGGAGAGAAATGGGAGTAGTTTTCAGTCTTGGTTTGGTCTCTTTATGCTTGAAATCTGAATAAAAACTTAATAATTTAAAAGGTTTGACCTCAAACTTTTAGGGACTAATAGGCTAGGGCTGTTAGAAAAGCAAAACATATGTATTTCTTAACGTGTGCTAGACCTTCTCATCTGTGGTCCTTCAGAGGAAACATTACTTTCAGCAGCAGAGGGGAAGACTGGTGCCACTTATTTCCCAGCCCTCATCATGCGAGTGTGCTTATGTCTTCTTCCAGCTCTAAGCCTTAGGAACAACACTGAAATTTTATTGATATATATTACTAATGAGTACAGAAACATTCCTGGAAAATCACTCACTGCCTATAAAATGTCACCTGACTTAATTCGTCTGGTGAGGCATTTTCCTAAAGGTTAATGAATACACTCACTCCCAAAGATGGGTTTGGCAGCAGATTCAAAACTCCCGAGTGGTGACGAGAAGGAAGAGGACTCGACTGGCTCCTGAGAGGTGCCAAGATGGAAGAGAATCCCCAGATGCCATTCTTGACAATCTTTTCAATGTTGCTATTGGACTCGCTCTCCAACATGATCAAGGGGGAACCATGGTTGTGAGCTATGGCTGAACCAAGTTATTAGAGCTCAGTGGATGCTTCCTCCTTTCCAGGACTTCTGCTTTCATTCTAATGCACTGGGCATGCATGAAGGTTGTTTTTGTGCTAGGGGACAGGTTCTTGTTTCCCAAGTAAACTGAGGGGAGTTTGTTTTGTGGTTGGACTGATGATTTGCATGGGAATTTGTAGGGGTTGCTCAACTCCAAACCTAAAACATAAAATAAGGCGCTCAGCAACTGAGCAGTTGCTCTGTTTCCTTCAAAGCGAAAATTCACTGTGTAGCTTGCAAAAGGCTCTGTAGCCTTTAAGTGTCATTGAAACCCTCGGGTTAGGCTTCTAGCATGCCTTGTGTAAGAGTAGTTTGTGCCTCATCCTATAAACAGAGCAAGGGAAAGAAGTTCAGTTAGATTTTACAGTAGGTTGCATGTGTGTCCTGTTCCTTAAGTCTTTCTCTTCTCTTCTCTCTGGGTGGCAAGGAGAATCTACACTGGAGTCCTTTTGCCAGACTCTTTGCGATTCATTCCCCATCATTATGCAGTTGAACTACAAAGCTTCCATCATTTTCCTATACAAATATTTGGATAATTATATTATTTCGGTTGTTGTGCCTAAGTCAAAGCTTTATGCAGTCCTTTTTTATAGGTGTGGAATAACAGCAAGAAAAACTGGTCCCCCCCATCTGGAATGTGATCAGTGGAGACTGAGCCATCAGAAGTAAAATGAGAGGACTCGTTCTCTTTGGTTTCTTGGAAATACACCTTTTTTCTTGGTATCCAGCAGTCTTTGTACTCAGTACATATTGTATTTCTAGTCAAAATTTCTATTTCTAGTCTCTCTCCTTCCCTCTGGAGGGAACTGGTCATGAGGTGTCTCTTTGCCTGTTTTTTTTTTGTTTTGACTTGTGTGACAAGAAAGAAGGAAAAACTGTAATATGAGAGGTTTTTTTCTGGAGAAAGGCAATAACACACACATCTGGTTTATTATGGTACTGTTTAGAAGGAGGAAATAAGGGGGCGTGGAGTGAGGTTTTGTTTGTGTTGCTTTTTCCCTTGGCTTCTCCTACCACACGCAGGCTCAACCCCTGCCACTTGAATTGGCCTTTGGATTGTTCTTACGCTGCTGATGCAATGGGTGTCCAGCAGCTGTATTACTAACTACTGCAACAGGGAGAAAGCCTGGAGCCTTTTTTGTCTCTGAATTGTTGTGAAGGGAGGTCTAAGAGCGTGACCTCCCCATGTTTCAACATGGTACCAAGGTGCAAAATTAATGAGGTATTGGGATATGCCCAGTTTCTGCTGGTTGGTGGGAAATACGAGACTGGGGCATTGGCCTGAGGCAGTGTGCTCTCTGCAGAGTCAGTGCTGGGATCAGTCATCCATGCTGCATTTATAAAGCCTGAAGGAGGAGTGGGGAGGGTGTTTGAGTGTCCATGAACCAAAGAGACTTCTTACCCTGCCTGCTCTGAGGTGCTAACATGGGCACGCTCTTCAGAGGAAGACTTGTCCCTCCCCAGCTGCTGCAGAAATTCGTGGAAGTCTTGATGTCATAAGGCCACAGAATGTGGTCTGTGGCTTTTCTATTAAAAAGGAAGTTGTATAAACTCTTTGGTGGCTCAGGACCACACTGGTGGTGCATGAGCTACACTTAGGCAGGTGGCACTGCCTTCCTGTCCTGAAGCCTGACCTGCCCTTGGGAGGAGGATTTTCTCCTTTATCCCTCTGTAACACTGAGTATTTTGTTGGTGTTTGTTGTCTAATACCACTGCCTTGTTTTTAAAGGTCAGGCTTTATGAAAAGCCACTATACACATGTTGTGTTTAATGGTGTGATGTTAAAACAGGGAGAGGCTGTTCCAGAGGCTTCTGTATGGACTTAAGCATAGGTCTGATTTTTTCCAGTAAAGTTACCACGTCATTCCACAAGACACTGTTCCTTTTGCTTAGAGCACTGCAGATCCTTCAGCCTTTTCTTTAAGCAAGAGGCACATGCTGCTGTTATTGAAGCCTAGTGCATTAATACAGCGATTACTTTCCCAACTCAATCACACTCGGCTAAGGACTGTGTGAACTGACCTTCCTCTCTGTTTTTGGGGAGCGTCAGACCTCACAGCTTATAGTGCTGGTGGTAGTTTGCTTGGGGAGTCCTGTTATGCTCTACCTGTAGTGCACGCAATTGAGCAGAAGTTCTCCCAGGTTGAAGGTCCCAAGCAGCAAAGAAGCCTTCTTGCCTAATAAATCCTGGAGACCAATCTGGCCAGAAAGTTTCTCTTTCATGTCTCTTTCAGTTGTAAATTGAATTTTGATTACTTCAAGAACTTTGTATAGATATGCATTTCCATTTGTGAATCATGACATCATGGTCATGAGACTGTGCGATCTCAGCTGGGTTTTGCACTCAGGGACTGTATGTGGTTGTACAGATGTTTTCAGCAAACAATTGTATCAGAGATTTCTTGTAAGAACATTTGTTGCAATTTGTCTATCTGGGTGTCAAGGGTTTTTTTTTGCTTCCCAGCAAGATAAAAGAAGAGCTGATTTGATGCATGAAAGGAATGTTGGTCCTAAACCAGTTGTTTATTATTTTATCCAGGCCAGTATGAGAGAGAAAATGCATTGGGTTAACAGTAGTCTGGTTTTCTTCAGCATCTTCAAACTCTCTGAACTTTGATTCAGTTCTCCTTACTGAAAAAAAGGATCACACCTGTCTCATAGAATTAGCTTTTTGGCTCTTCTGTTGAAGGGCTGAAGAACAACAGGACATTTTTGTTTACAGTTAACATTTTTATGCTCTTACGCTTTATCTGTACTTCTGAATGAAGTATGAAGTATCTTGAAAGAGATTTGAAAGGGGTTTGCTACAGCAATAAACATATTTAAATAAAAAATAGGAAAAAAATCAGCTCTGTGTTCAGATTTCATGGATGTTCTTTAAAATCACTATTTTAAATTTATTTTCTGTTTGTAGTCTGGTTTTAGGATAGCTACTTTAAGATCACACATGTAAGTATGTGAGTTTTGTGCTAAGCCATTATGAAGAAGGCAACTTAGGAAAACAGTTTGAACACTTTGAAACTCGTAACAGAGGTACACACTAGATGTACTTCTTACAACCAACTACTTTATAAGTAGAATTATTGGACTCTCTGTGGATGTATTTTTCCAGATTAATAGTATCAGGAGCTCAGGAAAGGAGCTTAGCTTTTGTATATGAGTGTTACTTTGTTGCTCAGCATATATTAAGTGCCTAATTTTGCTCCTGTGAAGTCATTGGGATCTTGGCTGTGTATAAGATTAAGTGCAGCTATGAAGCTGTTCTGTCTATATTTAAATACTTGTCTGATGAGAGTCTTGGAAGTTAATTCTACTCTTATTATTTGGCATGAGAGAACCAATTGTGCTCAGTATCATAATTCACACATTGCAATAAAAGAGTCAAAATTACATGCCACTATATGTAGAGTCCTAACCTTAGAGGAGCTCACAGTTAACATTTTCTTTTGCTGAGTGCTAAGTCATGACAAACTCAAACAAGCATGTAGCATATAATAGCAGTTCAGTGTAATCTACAAATAACATTAGGGGGTTGAAAAAGATTGGGTTTTTTTATGACAGTTTTGGTTGTAGTTCTAGAATAGGCACAGTGGCTTGTGTAGCTTAGGAGGCCTTTTTCATGATGATGTCTGTATAGTTTTGTTGGAAACTACCTTTGAAGGGGTTTTTTTGTGCATGCAGATTTTCACCATATCTTATTATTGAAGACTTTTCTCCTTCTTTTGCAGTTGTATTGTTTACAAAGAAATAAGATCATAATAAATATTTGACAAAGGAGTTTTCTGGGGGAAATTTCCTACAATTTAAATATAAGCAGATCATTAACCCCAAAATTGTCACTAGTGTGTCTGGAATCCAAAATAGGTGCAGATCTCGTTCTGGGCAGATTCTGCTATTGACGATAATTGTGTTGATAACAGCAGTCTCATTGTTTTGGGATTTTAATAGAATCTTTAAGTATAGAATAGAATCTTTAATGATAAAAATGTGCAACTGCTGGATTTGTACTATAGGTCCTTTTTAAATTACATGGTCCCAAACCACAAAGTGTAGTTGGAGAGCACGAAGATACACACTCTGTCCTCATATTACAACATCTTACCCTTTTACTATCCCTATTCCTATATGCTTTTTCTTGTTTCTTGTCTTTATATTAAATCCGCTTGGATTTAATATAAAGAGTATTAGCTTGCAAGTCCTATCCGATCTAGGAAACCAAACATATTAGAAAGCCTGGTTTATCCATTATCATTTTCAGTGCCTTCCAAAAAATTATTTGATAGTGAGTGGGGAGAAAAAGAGAGAAAGGATTTTTATTGTCCTGTATTTTTCATTAAGTTTGGGCAGAAAGTATTTCAGCTGAACTTCTAATATACAGGACAGAGGAGAATACTGTGAAGATCCTCTGGGTACTGCAGAGTGAAGTGAAAGACAAGAGAAGGGTAGAAGCAACTTCTGTTTTTCCTTGCAAACAAAAGGTCACGTTTACCAACTTGGAAATGCTTTGCAAGAGTAAATGTTTGCCTGTTCAACAATTCTAGGTCCATTTGGGGAGTTTTTTAATAGGCTATGTAGTTTACTGCCTTACAAATCATTTTTGCATACCAACATGTGAACTTTCTTTTCAAATCTATATTTTAAACAGTGCCAGAAATGTACTTTTTTCTGTAGTGAGTGATGGGAAAGAGCCTGTGTTTCTGGCTTTGAAGGTAACCATTGCAATCTTGCTAGGAATACTGTGTCTGGGAGTACACATTTCAGCAAAGTTGCTCCCCTGCCCAAACTCTGGAATTTAGAGCAGATGTTCCAGCAAGTTCTGGTTTGATCATCTCGGTTGGACTCTAGGAAGACATGGCCATTTCGATGCTGTGCCCCCTTCCAGAAGCAGAGATCTGCAAGAGGCAGGTCAAACGCGTGGAGCTTGGGATAGTAAGCTCAGTTGACAAGTCCAGAAAAGGTTTTTCTTCTAGGTCTAGCAGAAACTGAAGCCTATTGACCTCCAGGCTACAGTTTGAGCACGTCTAGTAGCAGAGTGGATGCTATGAAGATACTTGAGTATCATGATTGGGGCAGGGATTTGAATAATTCAGCTGGCTGCTAATATTTTAAATTTATGATGCTGTTGTTTTATAACTATAATGATACACACTAAGCAATGACTGTAAACAGATAACAGCAATATTAGTTTGACAATCAATTTGACAGCTTTTCAGCATTTATTTTCAATTATTAGGCACTGAAGCCTCATGAACAGAAGGCAACATGCCGTGTTTGCTCACATAATGGTTGCCAGCATATAAAAGCTGTCCAGCAGGTGACCTGTCCCTCAAGACCAGAAGAAGTGGATGCGTTTAGATTAATCTCAGCTTTGGATGAGATGCCCACAATGGCTTCTTCCTAGAGTTTGGGGAGGGATGGAAAGAAAAAGATCGGAGGAATTGCAGCCATGGTGTGAAAAGGTGCATTGGTCCCAAGGTATCTCCTCCCAAGCCTCATGCAGAAGCATGTCTCCTTCCAACGCATCTGAACCCTGGGGCATGTCCCTGGCTCTGTAAGTCGAGGACTTGGTAGGTTACTAAAACAAGCCATATCCTTTCTGGTTGAGCAGTTTAACTGAATTAATGATAGCTGTGTAGAAGATAGCTCCAGCAGCTGTACTTTAAAGAAATTTGGGATTTTATAGCCCAAGCTCTTTGATGCAGAATGTGTTTGTATTTTCTGTTTAGATACCTCATTATAGGGGTTTTGTTTTTTATTTGTGCTGTTCTGAGGACACTAGGATGAAAAGCTGGAAGTATAAACACATCTGGAACTGGAATTTCTTGGGGTCTTTGAGTCAACCTGTTAGGAAACCGGAGACAAAATAATCTTATCTTGACTGATGAATTACAAGAAGATTTAGAGCTTGCAATGTTCAATTTATTTCACCAGGTTTTTAATTTCTTAAGCAGTAGCAAGTATTCAGCTGTCCATTTTTCTAGGCAGAGAATGAAATCAGATGCTTGACTTCGGTACTGAAGCGCAATTTCTGTATTCACATTAATCATCTGAAAGATAATTTGAGTTCAGCCATGAACATTTTGCATGTACATTTTCATTTTTGCAAAGACAGACAACACAACTACCCACAACCAATTTTTCTTATAGAGGAGAGGGCAAGTTCATTTCTCAGTAGTGTAATTCTGAGATTTTCTTTTAACAATAAAAGAAACCAGGAGGAAAGCATAGGAACGTTTACCTCAGAAAATGAAAATTATATCACCTTAGTGGGAAACTTAGCTTTGATTCATGAGAGAAAGAGGAAAAAATTAATATAGGTGTTTGCTTCTTTGGAAGCCATACAGGGCTGCGGTGCTGGTTGGTTGGTTTGTTGTTTTTTTCTTGTTGGTGAATTAAATGCAATCTTTTAATAACACACTGAACACTGATTTTTCTCTAATGAGGTGAGACACTGTAAGATCATCTCAGTCATCTCAAAGTCCAGCATGTTGGCATTGGAAATCATCATTGCAAATATGAAGTAAAAAGAGCTCCTGTTGGGCTGATCCCCACTCTGTTAGCCCTTCTGAGCAAGCCACAGCCAAAACCATGCTTACTGTAAAACAGAGGTGGGATTTGAACAGTCTTTGTCAGGGACAGAAAGCAGTATCAGGAGGATGTGTCTTTATAGCCTGCTTCTGTGCCTGTTTCTGCCACCTGAGAAGACAGTGTTGTTTAATGCTCTGCCTAGCAGTGTCCAAACAGTATTGTATTGTACCAGATTGACCTTGGCTAGGATTTAGAAAACAGCTAAGAAACTATGATCAGCCATATCCAACATCTTAATATAGCAAGGGCAGTTTGTGTAGGAGAGAGGGGACAGGCACAATATAAGATACAGCGTTGTGTTTAAAGCTTTGGCTATTAAGACATGATGAAAAAAAATGGTTTATACCTCTCTACCGGAATTGTGCAGATCAGCTGGAAGAAATAAAAAAGTGGAAGGTGAACCTAGTCCACCTGTGATAAAAGTCCATTACTCGGTTTGGTGGAAGAATCTCTTCTCTGCTATAACCATCCTTGTGTGAGGAGGATATTTTTTTTTTTTTCTGCAACATCTGGTTCACTCAAGGCAAGGAAAGATCTCATTGTTTACACAGAGCAGTTCATATTACGAACACAGACACTTTAAAATAGTATCTCTTCCTTTTGGTATGTTGTTCATGGAAAGGCTTGTTTTCTGGCATGAAATAAAAGGGAAAACTGTGTGAAGCAGCTAATTATTGAAAGAATATTAATAGAGGAATGATGGCTTGGACCCCATCCTGCTCAACAACGTTGCTAAACTGAAAAAGCTGAGCTGAATGTCTTTATTTGAAGTGTATTATCATTGCTAGTGAGTTATGAACTCCTGTAGAGTACAAATCCTGTTATTTCAGGTGCTTGTGTAAACTGCTTAGTTTCTGTGTAATTCTGCCACTCTTGGTAAACATGAGGCAGAAAGGAGAACAGGAATAACCACCCCTTGTGCTCAAACCTTCCCTGGTGAAATTTGACTTGTTCAAGGAGAGCTAGCATGAGTGCTTTTGTTACAGAAAAAAAAAAAAGGAACAAAATAAAGTCACCTTTTTTTCCCTCCTTATGCCCACCAGACAGATCTGTGAGGCCCTGAAGCAAAGTCACCAGCAGGCAGGATGGACTGTTTGGGAGCTAAGAAAAATATTTAAAGGCTATGTAAATATACAGAGCATCAGTGCATAAACCCCTCCCGGTAACTGGATGCTGACTGTTCACTCCACAGAAGTCTGAAAATGGGGCATCTGCCCGCCATAGAAAAAGAAGAGGTGGAGACAGCTTGCTGTCCCCTTCACTGAAATACGAATTCATATGTTCTCACTAGATTGCTGTCACAGCTTCGACTGCCACCAAATTCCCATCCTGTGTCACTGTGGGCAGCCGTGTTGGATTTAAGCTGAAAGGCCGGGCTCTGCAAAGTCTGGCAGGGGCAGTCCCTGCTGCAGAGAGCTACAGGTGCTGCATGTAGATGTGCCCTTCGTAATTAATGGGTCATGAATAATTTGTATTTTTAAAGGTATTTTCCTTAGTATGACATGTGTCATTGGCAGACATATTTGTGTACTGGTGCCAACAGTGATCTCTGATAATTTGCTAGAAGGAAAGGAAAAGTGGCTAAAAATTTATAAATTTTTAGGATCAGGCTTTTTTCCTCCCAAATTCTAAGAACTGATTTCTCAGTTTTTGGTTTCAATAAGTTTTCATCCATAAAATAACTTGAAAGCCAAATGGATGAGGAAGCAGACAGGCTTATGCCAATGCTGAGAAGGAAAAGAAAGATTAATCTTGCCACAGCTCATGCAAAGTCCCTTCTGTGTGCAGAGATGGGTTCAGCTTTGTATCTTTGAGGAGAAAAAAGCAGGTGATCTCAGATTGCTTTAAAAAGGAAGGTGGAGTAGTATGTACATCTTATCTATTGGTTAATAGCCGTTCTCTTCTTTACAAGTAATAAGCTGCAAAGCAAGAAGGGACAGGTACGAGAAAAATTATTGGAAGCTTTTGCTTTTTCCCAGATGAGTCAGTCTTCCTGAGAATATTCCTTTTGCCATTTATGCAGATAATCAAGAAAAAGGGTAGAGATTTAAAGAAATACTCTCAAGTTCACATGTGGATCAACCGTCCTTTGAAATAAAACTGCTTCAGACTTCCCGTGCTCATGTTCCCTAATGCAGTTTTCACATCACAAAAAAGCTTAAGTTACCTAATTTTTTAAGGCAGTCCTGGAATTAGGCCATAAATCGTGGATCTGGATAAGCACTGTCTTGCATGTTTTAGGCTATGTCCAGAAACCCTGTCACCAGGAACGCTTGAGCAGCTGTAGGGAAAAACCCTCCAGTGTTGTTGCCACTGCTGCAGGCAGGAACAGGGTGTGAAATGGTGGGCTGAATTGCTGGTAGTTTGAATGGGGTAGTTTCCCGTGGCAGGCAATTCAAGGCTTCCAGGCACAGGTTTTATTGTTCCTGTTACTTACTGTGTGCTGTGGGCTGTGTTCTGCCCTGCGTCTTATCTCTGCAAGTCAGGGGATACTGCCAAGTCAGGGCAGGATTTGGTTTAATAACACCAAGCACATAGCTCTGGCATCAAGTGGACTGAAGTGACCTACGTTTCTTCATAGTAAAACAATGTGTCCCATCAAATCCTATGAGTAATTCCCGTTTGGCCTGGCATCGTCCGCCTGTGAGCTGTACATGAACAGTACTAGCAACACTAAAATCTTGGGTAATACCTGGCATGTAGCTCTCTTGTCCCTCACTGGGCGTAATTCTGATTCGTAACGAGACACGACGTATTTATTGAGGGCAGGTTTTGTCCTATCAAATTCCCAGTGCTGCCCTGGGTAGCAGCCAGCAACAGCAGAGTAGGAGCGTACCTGCGGGTGGGAAAGCCAACGCCATCCTGTGTCCCAGCTGTTTATGTTGCCCTCCTTTCCTCTCATTCCCCAAAATATAAAAAGCAGACTTGAGTGGGTGAGAGATCCAATGAAAAGTCCATTCCCTGCGTGGGTGCCTGGATGTTCCTCCTGCCTGTAATATTTTGCTGCCTGTGGTTTGGATTTTTCTGTTTACAGCCCAGAAGCTGACTCAGTGGCCATGCAAACCCGGGCCGGAGGCAGCGTGTGCTGGCAAGCAGCTGACTGTGCCTACCCCAGCTGTTCACTGCCCCCTCTCTTTCTCTCTTCCCAAAACCCATGTATGTAACTCAGAATGTGAGTTTACATTTTTAATTATTCTTGATTTAACATATCTGTGGGATACGCTTTATTGCAGCAGAATGCTGACTTCTCTGCTCAGTAGGTCTGTGGCTTGGGATGGCAGGGCAAGATCTCCTAGAGCCCGTGGTAACCTTGACTTCAGCCAGCTGTCACGTTTGGGCAAGTTTTATCTTGCTCTGTGATGCTTACTTGGCCTTTTGTCATGGCCCAGCCCTGCCTGTCAGGAGCCTGGCTACATCGTGAAGCACAAGGCAGCAAGCAGGATGGCCCTCAGCACCCTGCAGCAGCTAAGGAACCTCCCAACATGGCCTTTTGGGGCTGGAAATGAAAATCCAGTGAAGTGGACCAAGGTGGGTTCACTTGGCTTGCTGCGGATGGTCTTTAGTAGCTTAAAATAAATGTGAGCTATTTACAAGAAATACTGTGCTGTAATGAAAGATAAAACCCAAGTGTTTTAGTAATTGGAAAGATACTTGCAACTTTTTTTTTTTTTTTTTTTAATTACATGCACTCATTATGGCTGGTGTGTTGTTACGGCCTGATGCTCAGCCAGCACCAGAACCAGGGTAGGGGGCAGCCCCAGCAGCGCTGCCGGAGGGACAAGCAGCTCATGAGGCTTCACATGGGAGCTGATGGAGACATCACAGGACAATTTGGATCCTTTGGAATCCAGCTCCTCATAGTTGTCCATGAGCAGAAGTGTCCCCACTCCCCCCTGCAACTGATGTCCACGCATCAGGAGTCTGGGGTGCTAATTCTCACCTCCTTGCCATCACAGATGTCCCCAGGACCTCTTTTCCCTATAGCTGTCATTAAGAGAACCATTGACCACTAAAAGTGAAATACATCCTAAAACGTGACTCTCTTAATTTTTGCATATTTTTTCTGTTGTTATTTGTGGTGGGGTTTGTTTTTCATTTGGCTCAGAGAACAAAATAATCTAGACTCTTTTTTTTTTTTTAATCTGTTCACGAGGGAGTTTTTACATGTGGAAGCTGGAAATTGGCACTTCACTAATGCGTAGCACTTAGGAATATAAAATATTGGCAAAGATTCACTATTATGGTCACAGAGGAGATTAAACATCTCCTGAAAGAAGATAAATACACGTAGACATTTTAATAAAGAGATGAAGCTCAAGGCCCCACACATTAACAAACAATAACTCCACTGTTAGTTATTAAATTTACTCTGGGTAAATTTACCCTGAGTGTGTCACAGCCTTGATTTTCAGTTTGCAAACGATTTTGGTTGGCACAGATAAGGATTTTGCTTTTGAGGGTTTCTGAATGATGATGTCAAGCAGTGGGAAAGAAAAGAGTGCTCGCTTTGGGGTGGGCACAGGGATGCAGGAGCCATGTCCCCTGGCTCATGCCAACCCACCCAGGCTGCAGCTCGTGGGCATGCTCCTCACTAGACAGTATGCTTATGCCTTCTTCACTCCTGGGCTTTGCTCTTGTAAAACAAGACCTTCTTTCTTTTTGCCTTTTTCTGGTTCACTGCTTTCTGGCTGCTTGTTTGGAAGAAAGCAGACTGCAGAGGGTAGATGTTTAAAAGAAAAAAAAAACCTGAATCTCAGTGGGAAATCACCAAGTGAAAAGATGAAATCAAGAAGAGCCCAGGACAAAGAAACATGTAGTGAAAGCCTTGAGTGCGTTAGCAGCAGACTGATGGGGACTGATCAAAAGGAGAACAGCCCTGCTATTGATCATGGGAATATTTGTCTTTGCAGACTTTTGGCTTTTCAATACTGTGTCCTAATTTAGGCCAGGGTGGGGAGTGATACATAGCAAAAGAAGCGATGAACCAAGATTTGCAAGATCGTCATTTCTCCCTCTTGCTTTTGAGATGTTGATTGTCATTTGGCCTTCACAGTAGCACATGTTAGCAGAGAGTTCATCCTTTCTGGTGCACTTGTTGCCCTGCATGATGCTACCCAACTGTGAGTGGTACCCAAGTACGTGATAAACTACAGGATAGTTTACATTATGGGCAGTTTTATCACTTTTTTTTAGTCATTTGAGCATGTCTTTTGATGAGGAAAGCAAAGATTAGAAAGCACTTTCTGATCATGTTGTTGTTCTGAACAGTGCTGGCTGCTGTAAACCCGGTTGTGCATTTTTGGAGCAAGGAGGGAGAAGCACCAGGGCAAGGTGTGAGTGCTGGGACAGGTAGCTGGTCACACTCCTCTCCCTTTCCTGCCCTCCCTTGTGTACCATGGATGCATGTCCTGATAATTACATAAGCAGCCCTATATGATATCCTCCCTTCCTCCCAGCACTTAAACCAGGGCCCTGAGAGCTCTGCAGAAATAAAAAGGATTTCATTCTGATGGTGAAGACAGATGCTCTCACTTTCATGCAGGAGAGAACGTAGTCCCAGATGCCTTCAGTGAGGATAAGAGTGGTCACACAGGCTGCAGAGTGCAGGAAGATACAACTGCCAAAGAAGTTGTTTTGACTGCAGCAGAGAAAATAAAATGTGAAAGCCATTAAGGAAATATGAGGGGGAATTCAAGGCTGCTGCTCTCTTAGAGGATAACTTCTTACTGGAAGGACCATTTAATCAAAACTCCAGATCCACCAATTATCTAACTTAGGAAAGTTACTCTCCTTTTTGCCATAGCTTCACTGCTACAACATATGTGCACATTTGTCTTGTGTTTAGCAGGTTTTTGTAATGCTTCGTGGCAATGAGACTGACACGCTAAGACTAGTTTTTCTTCTTGCTTGTAACTTTTAGAAGTATGATGATTTTGGCTTTAATTAAATGGATTGTCTTTAAACTTTTCTTACTCAGTGCTGTTCACAAGAGTGATGTAAATCTGGAATTATTTTGCTTCAGTCAGTGGCATTGCTCCTGTTATGACACTGATGTAACTGAGCTCAAAATCTGATCGCCCCTGAGAAAGCCATCATCTGCTAGTTTAAAAGGAAGGCTGGAAAGTCAGTGGGTTATGGAGAATATAATTAATGGTCTGTCATGCAAATCTCACAAATTTGCTTTTTTTAAGAAATAATGCAGTGTTACTTCAGTTAACAGAAAAGAATTCTTATTTTGTAATTTTTTTTTAAATTCATTGAATTTGATGTGGATTTCCAGAAAGCACAAAAAGAAGAACTCCAATTCTGGCCAGTCTGGGGCATGTGGTTCATTCTATACATGTGCATAAGCTTTCCTCCTCCGACAGGGGAGAGAACATCTTCAAATGCACATTTTTTCACATTCCCCTTTTAATGCAGCTTGATCCTACAGATAAATCACTACTCACTGTTTATGTTATCACTGTGGAAAAGTTTGTGAAATCACAGATTTGGCAGCATGGTTTCACAAACATCCTCAAATACAAGAGCACCATCTGGGAAAAGTGAAACTTCTATTACAAGTTAGGCTCTCGGCTTAGATGTCTGCAATATCTGCAGAAACACCCCCACTCCCTGAAAAAGATCGGACTAAGGTCTATCTGCCGGCACCTACAGCGTCATTTTTTATTTCAGCTATAGCCTGGGCTACTTTTGGCACCATTTGTATAAAAGTTGGTTTTACTTAATTTTATTTCTGGAGAATTTTAGAGAGGAGAGCATTAACCGTGCGTGAGAGCAATGTCTCAGAGCAAAAAGGCTGTGTCACAGCTGTAGCCTTGTGGATCTGTCCTGGGAACACCATGAAGAGGACAGAAGCCATCACCCTCATTGTTAGAGCAAGAGGTACTAGTGAGAGGTTAGTATGCAGAAGTTGTTGGTAGGATGCATTGAGATCCAGAAATATTTTGTTGCTTGCTGCTCAGAAGCAGCCAGTAGGAAAAACAAAAATAAATTGGTCAGTAGCATCTCAGTGAATTTTTAACTGTTTTCCTCAAGCACTCTTGACAAGAGTTGTTTTTTTCTCCTCAAAATGTGAAAGTGGATTACGTATCACAGCACAAATAATACTTTTTAATTAAACCAATGCTTTTTAAGAAATCAAATAATGGACAGAAAATTACAGTTCTGATCTTCCACTTACCTCCCTCTAATTTGAAACCAGCAATAATGCAAAAAATAATGCATGTGACAATAGAGCCTTATTGCTCTCCCTGACCTCTCTGACCTTTCCTGAGACAACATTTGCATTTGGCTTACTGAATAGGTTTTGTTTTTCTAGTAAATATTTAGTTTGTTTGGGGGGGAAAAAAAAAGACCCAACCAAAAAACCCCTGTCAGGTTAATTGTGGTTAATAGTTAGCCAAATAGTGACAGGTAAGTAAACAAAGCTTTACAAACAAGGTGTACAGGAAGCAGCACTGAGTATTTTCTGAGGCATTGCAGATGGGTAGTTTATCAGGTACAGCTCACAGAGCCTCAGTGACAGAGATATGACTGTCTGGGTTTGGTTTTTTGTTGTTTTTTTTTTTCTTTAATAATATTTGCCCCTAAATGTTCACTTGAATTTAAAATACCAGCCTCCTTCCTTATTTCTCTACAAAGGGTGTGAACTCCAGAAAGTTGCATTGATTAAGAAGGAAATGAATCAGAGGTTAACTCAAAATTGTGTCAGGCTGGATTTTGCCACCATGCAATGTGTTGCACGACACACAGGATGTTTCAGTGTACGGTAGAAGGTACATGGCCAGGAGAGCATCTGTAGGAAAGTAATTCTTGATGGAATTTCACAAGCTTAAATCTTCACTGAGAGAAACGTATCATCTCCAGTTTTCCCATTACTCCCCAGTCACAGCATAACGGGATCAAGCTCCTATTGCGTATAGTTTAGGAGTAACAAATTATTTATTTGAAAAGCAAGCAATTTAATCGCTCATCAGGCAATTACGGTTCTACATTTCTTTGCAATAAAATGAGGTCCCCTATTTTTAAGGAATGAAGACAGCCACAGAGCTGTAGAACCATTATTCTGCCTTTGAGACCATGCACAGCTTCAGAAAGTGTTTTGAAGGAAAGGAAAATTCAAGTTAATAAAGTAAATTAAAAATAGTCAAAAGCTTTAGCTGTATTAGCAAAGATCATTCCTACCAGGTTGTCTTTCATGTTGAGATGTTTGGGTTTTTGCTTTGGTTTTATTTTAGGGAGATAATTACTTACTTGGGCTTCCTTAACCCAAATAGAATAATGAAACAGTGGAAGCTACTTCTTATCTTGAAGGTGAAGTTTAGTATAAGAGTTTAAATTTGGATGAAAAGCTGATTAAAGAGGACACAACAGATTGTATCACAAAAGCATTCGAGATAGGTGTCTACTGGGTATCCTTAAGGATTGTTCTTGGAACATGTCTAATTATTTATTTTTTTAAAGTTTGTCTCAGTGATGTCTCACAATGGAAAGCTGAGAGATAGTGAGAAGGAACAGAAAGGTCTAGGTACCGTTTAAGTAGAATTAGAGGATACTAAGAAGTGGAATAAGTTAGATAGTTAGATAAAGTTAGATAAAGTTGTGCAGAACCCAAAAGTACATACTGGCTCTGCTTTAAGCTGGAAGAACAGGAGAGCCGTTGCATATATGGAGAAAATAATAAGAGGAAAATAGGTAGAAATACACTGTTTTATGAGACAGAGCAGAAGAAGTCTGGCTCTTTGAACAAGTAAAATTAATCTACTACTTGCTACATGCATTGGAAAAGAGTGGGGAACAAGCTACTTGAACGTAAAGAGCAATGCTGGTACAATTTCTACAAATGGTATGAAAGGTAAAGCCTGAGTTTAGGCTGACCATTTAGAAGCAAATTTCATAAATATCAGAGGTGTGAAGATCTGGAGCAATCTCCCAAGAAGCACAGAAAGCCCCACTGCCTCTCTGGAGCTCCGTGCATCTCTGGAGGGAGGTGGCATGGCACAGCTGAGGATTACATGGGGAACCTCTAGGAATATTATATGTCTCTAGAGATTGCAATGGATAAGTAATTTGCTTATAGTTATCACTGATGTCATTCACTCCTATTAATCTAGTACTTGTTTCTAAATTATCAGATCACAGGCAAGTTAGGTCTCATTATAAGCCAGATGTTTGTAGTGAAGTATTATGTATGTCATGTATCTATTGAAATACTTAGCTTTCTGCAACAAAGGGCCACAGTATCCTACACGGAGGGGAGGAATAGTTCTCTGGGTTTGCTTATCTCTCCCATTGACTGCAAAGGCTCTAGCAACAGCTCACGTCAACTGGTCCTTTGAAAGCAACTGTGTCTGCTGCTTCCTTTTTCCCAGTGTGCATGATTCAGCAGTACCCAGTCAGTAGGAGTGGTAAATTTGAGACATGACATGGGGTTTTTGCCCTTGCAGAGGCAGAGATTGAGCATTACAGGCAGGGAACTGGTGGAGCTTGTGTATATATGCAGTGTAATTTGACTTGCTATTTGTTTGTCCTATGGCTGGCATAGCAATAGGTGATCTCTTCCTCCTTCTGCAAGACTTTGCATATCATATCACTGCTACAGTCCCTTTGGCTCTCTAGGAGGGGAAATAACCTCGTTAGCTCTCCATGGACACTTAGAGCACACATTCAGTAAGGCACTGGTGCTAGTAATGTGGTCAGAGGAAGTGTCAACTTTTAACATGCCATGTGAATGAATCACTTTGAGAATCATAGAATGTCCTGAGTTGGAAGGACCCACAAGGATCATCGGGTCCAACTCCTGTCTCTGCATATGACAACCCCACAGTTCACATCATGTGTCTGAGGGCATTGTCCAGTCTGTTCTTGAACACCGTCAGGCTTGGGGCCGTGACACCTCCCTGGGGAGCCTGTTCCAGTGCTCCACCACCCTCTGGGTGAGGAACCTTTTCCTAATGTCCAACCCGAACCTCCCCTGGCACATCGTCCTGCCATTTCCTTGGGTTCTGACACTAGGTTACTAAGGAGAAGAGTTTGGCACCTGCCCCTTCTTCTCCCCTTGTGAGGAAGCTGTAGCTGCCATGAGGTCTCCCCTCAGTCTTCTCCAGGCTGAACAAGCCAAGTGACTTTAGCCACTCTTCATACAACTTCCCCTCTAAACCCTTCACCAACTTTGTAGTCCTTTGTAGAAACACCTTAGTCTTCAGGAATATTTGTAAGATTGTGAAATCAAAACTTTTCCTGCAACCAGAAAGCTCTCAGAAAGCATATGTTATATGCCAAAGCCATATATATAATAAGCTTACATTGTAACTTTTGACCTCCTAGCCCTCTTGAGCAAGAGCTTCCCAGGCTATTAAATTGTGTTTATTGCTCTGTCATGTATTGCATTTGTTCAGTAGTCAATATCTTGTAACAGCATTACAGTAAATCCTCTGCTTAAAAAAAAAAAAACAAAACACAAAAAAACCACAAACAAACAAACAAAACCCTTCTCTTTTTTCTTAATCAAGACAGGAACATGACCCTAGAGGAAAAAACACTGGCTGAAGAATTCACTCTTTGTTTTTAGTCATGGTATAGTGCCATAGAGGATAAAGTACATTTTTAAGTCACTGATAAATATGCTGACTACTTTTATTTAGGAACATGCTGTTACATACAAGTGGTAAGAAGTAATCATTGCACTTTCTAACTCTAATGTTTGTCATAGGGAAACATAAAAAATTCCCCTGTAATTTTCCCTCTTCTTTTCTTCCAAGCAATTGTTGAACAAGGAAAGAAGCTTTTCATGTCATAGCAAGGAAATAGTTACAGCATCTGGGTTATGTGAAGATAAACTCCTGTGGAAATCAAGACAGTACTGGTTTTCACTTGCAGCCATGTGTGTGTTAGTATCATACATAGCTATAAAATGTATTGAGGCTCTATTCTTCTTTCTGAAACTGTTCCAGAGAACTTCCTAGTATGCTGTGTCTTCAGCATCAGGATTTTCGTTATACAATTGGAGGAGAGTTTATGCATCTGATCTGGAACTTTAATTGCCCTGTATAAATTAAAGCTGATGACATGCATTTGTTGAAAATAACAGCGGAAGACATGACAGCAGCTCCATGGGGAGACTCGTGTAAGTGTGTGCGGGACTGGGAGTGTTTGCTTGTTGAGGGGTCTGTGTATTCGTACCCAAGACTTTATGGGTAGAGACTTGTAGGTGCTGTGCATGCACAGAGCATTGGGAAAGCTCAGAAATCAATGTGCGGTGCTTATACTGCCTGCATGCCCTGCACTTGCCCTGAAGAACATCTGCCAAGGCTGTTGGAGCACAGCTTGGGGTGAGCAGCTCCACACTGAGAGCTGTATGTGGGACCCAATCCTGGGCTGGACTGGGACCCTCCAGGGAAGGGACATGGCCCTTCAGGGTATGCTGCGTGCCTCCCAAAACCAGGCTGTTGGTCGCTGTGAGTTGTTAGTGCTGAAGTCAAGCTGGGGATTTGTGCATTCGGAAGATGTCAGCTTCCTTATGTGGGTCAGGGCGTGAGGCTTCAAGTCAGGAATGGGAGGCAGCAATAGGTTATAGTTACTGCACTATTTCCTTTTTGACACTGGGCTATTAGGATGACACAGAAACTTTTGTCTCCTTTAAGAACTACAGTCCTTAAGAGAGAGAAAAAAAAACACAACAATCTATCTATCTACTCAACAGGGTATGAGTAGCCTGTTCACTTACTATTTATTTCCATTGTTGCAAATTTCAGTCTTACCTTGCCTCTAAGTCTGCTCATGCATGTAGTTCCTGAACAAGAGATGTATTAATGTGGGATAAAGAACATTTAGCACTATCTGGCAAAGATAAAGTGCCTAGCAGTGTCCTTTTTACAATAAAACATGCTTTATCTCTGGACAACGGAATTCCACAGGAGCAGAGGTACCATGGTCACAGTGTAGCAGTGGTAGCTCTGCAGCCCTGTGCCTTCATGGGGAGTATTGATGGGGTCAGTGAGCAGGGATGCCAGGGGCTTGTGATGGTTAAATGGAGCAGAGCTGACATTCTAGCAACTGAGTTGTTTATTCCCTACATTCACTTTTCTATTTTTAATTGTAATTAGGCATGTGTATTCTCTTTGTCTGTGAAATGAGAATTTATGCTTCTTTCCCAAGCTCAAGAATTGCAAGTTTAGTCTCACTTTTAAGTACTTTAGGTAGACTTACAGTTTCTTCAAGGGGCCACTTAATATATTATATATACAAAATATATATATGTATGCATATGCAATGCTGTGAGGGGAAAGGCAGTGGAAGGAGTTGCTTTGAAGGAGTTCACAGTACATTTGTAGTGGGATTATGCATACCAGTGGTTTCCAGCCTTGCTCAATATGCAAGCTCCTACAGTATTTCTAAGGGAGATGGGGCATGGACCTCTGTCTAGAGAATGTAAGCCTGCTTTTCATTATTTACCTTTCATGGGCATGAAAATAGTCCAGGGACTCCCAGGGAGATGAAGAGCACAGGTTGAAAATCACTGGTGAGGAAGCACTTTAAATGATGCCTTGGAATGAATGAGATAATACATTTATGCAGTAATAACCACAGAGACCTAATAACATCCCTCTACTAAAATACAGGCAAAAATTAAGTTTCCAGTACTCTGTCTGAGAGATGTGCATATTTATTCACTGCTTTTGAAATCCTGTTACCTGTCCATAAGTTTTCACATAGCAACCAAAATGAAAAGCTTTCCATCAAGAGATGGTCTTCCAGTTCTGTAGTATAGGGTTGCATTATTTATAGCCAAGTTTGGATCTAAAAAAGATCTTAAAAACAAGAAGAATGGAGTAGGCAGAAGATTCAAAAGTGGCAGTGCTGCTATCAGAGCTTCAGTGACATCATCTTTACATGGTCACTAATCTAGGCCAATGCAGATTTTCCACCACATGAGATTTTTATTCGTGAAGCATAAAATGTTCTTTACCTTGCTGATGGGAAGCTAAATTTTGAGATAAATGCAATTAAATGGTAAAAGAAGAGCAGCCGATTTTGCATGCTTGAAGAGACATGTTACTAGGAGCAGGTAAGACTGTGTTTTCTCTTTATGAGCATCCCCATAGTTCTGAGTAGGATTGCTTCCTCCCAAGAATGCAAGCTCAATTCTGAGGTTTCAGAAAACCGGTATTTTATTGTGTACCAATGGCCTGCAATATATGATGTGTCATCCTGCAGTTACATCATGTGAAGTGCAGTTGCAAGAGCTATGGGACTCTTCCATGCAACTGTTGGCTCCAATGTGCAGAGGGAAGAGCAACACCCTAAAATCCACATTGGATTTACTGTTGGACCCACATTTTCTTTCCTGGGTCGTGTTAGTAGCATATTATTTGGAATAGATACACACAGAGCTTCCTCCTGCAAGAATAAACTGTACTGCCATTTTTTGGGAAAGTTCAGTACAGTATATAAAAAACTTTCCATAGACCATTTTGAAACTTTTAATGGAAACTTATTTTGGCAAAGCTCTGAAAGCACTCAATAATTTTTCCTTATGAGGTCCGAGAGTTAAAACACAAAGCCTTTCAATCGGAGGCTGCCTCATGAAAGCAGACCTGGTGACAGCAGAGACATCCTGTAGCTGTATAACATATTCTGATCACAAGCTAGATTTTCCCATGGATTTTCTCAGCTTCTGTACCAGAACCTCTTGGGGAACTTGTAAGCTGAGTGAGGATGTAATACATCTGCCAGCAGCTGGTCTCTGTCTCTTCTAAGACCATCTTTCTTTTTTGTTTTATTTTATTTTGTTACTGCTGTCATTTTTAAGGCTGTGTTGTGTTCTGCTTGATAATGAGGAGACCACTTCAAGGTCCTGCAGCCCATGAAAGTAAGCAAAGTCATTTTGGTGCGAGACAGGCTCTTGAAATACCCTAATGCTATATTGATATCAACACAATAATTTGGTGTTTGGTGCAAACTTCGTGCTCTTATTCCTTCAGAAAGTTCTTTCACAAAGGCATAGTAGGTTTGGGAACTTCACTTTTCAATGGCATAGCTTCCACTCTTGCTTGAGCAGTATTGACCCGTCCTAAAGAGAAGATTTTCAAAAGCCAGTTCTGATGTCTACCTTGCACTGCATGCTGTATAACTTGCACACTGAACTCCTATTCCCACTATGGAAAACTTCCACCTAAATTTTGTACTGCAGACCTTTATTTCTAGCTTTGGGATTGTTCTGCTTTATTTTTCCAAGACTGGCCATACAGTACAATGTATACCACAGTCAAACATTCAGCACTGCAAAATTTATTTCTTAGCCCATGGAAGAAATAGCTTGATTTCTTCAAGATGGGTAGTTTCTTCCAAGTTTGTTAGGGTGGGGTGAAGACAAGGGCAACTCAAAGCTGCTAAAACACAAAGCTGCTCTGTTCTCTGGAGCTGGTAGCGTTTCACTGTTTGCAGGGAGGTGTTTTACTGGGGTTCCAAGAGCTGCTGCAGCTCCTCCATGAAGCGATAGATACAAATGGGAGACTGGCAAATGCATCAAAGGCAGCCAGACAGACCTACGGCTTTAAAAACTTGCTAGGTGTCACTTTTCCCAGATAAGGTGGCTCTGGTTTTAGTAAGGCTTATCAGAAGTTACTTAATGCAGGGAACAGCTTTGCAATGGAGTGGGAGTGTTGGCAGAGTGACGTCCACATTTGCTCAGAAGGCAACTGTTTTGCAATTTTGGAAACTTTATGGGACGTGGTGGCCAAAGCACAATCCTTCCGAAGTTAATGTCATGTTGTGGAAAACTAAGTGTGGTGGGTTGTTCTTTTTTTCCCAACTGAGTTCATAACTGTCTGCTTTATGTATTTGTTTTTTTCTGATAGTTTTAGTATTCAGTAAAAGTCTATGAAAGCTTAAAGACTCAAGCATGCCAATTCTTGCAGTGGTAGATTACAAATCTTAACATTGTTTGCCTTCAGTTTCTTCAAAGCTTGCTACTCCACCAAGTCTGTCTTTCTTTGAATTCCCACCTAAGAAACGGGCTAGAGAAAAATGTGGCACCTCCACACAGTGTACCAGAAATATGCCATAATGTGATTTTGATTCTCTTGATAAAGAAACCTCTCACAACAAAAAAACTGGAGGCAAGGAAATGCCAGGGACATGAAGTGCACTGGGTTTCTTAGGCAGGTGCATTCGTATTATATTTTGGAAGGTAGGAGGCATCCTAGGAGTGTTAGAGTGACGAGTGTGTACATGGTGTGTGCCTTGGCAGATGAGCAAAGGCCATCCTCCTGCAACAGTGCCGAGATGATCCACAGCAGTAATCCTGGTTCTGGAGCTCACGCTGGGGTGTTCCCGTCTCTGTTCCCCTCCGTTTTCTTCTACATGCAGGAGAGGGATGGGTGTGGAGCAGGACTTGCATACCTGCTCTTACCCTCCCGTTGCTTTGCTTCACTGTCCCAAACTCATGTATTACAGTGAGTTTTCAAAGTGCTGTAATACAGTAAAAGACAAAGATCAGTTGTTTCTAGTTAGAGTGTGTTAAAAGGAAGAAAAAAATCCACCAGATTACAAAAAACCTCTCGCCATCAGAATACTTGAGTGCAATCTTTTGCAGCAGAAACATGGTGAGGACAAGGGAACAGATGGGAACAGGGATGAATGAGATCAGTTTTACAGTCAGGCTTTCATGTCTCTACATGAATTATGCTGCACTAGTAAAAAGTTCCTTTTTGTTGTTTTTTTTAAACCCCTCAGGACATCTTTGGCAAAGATAAGCACAGTCCAACCGACTGCTACCGATAACTTTTTCACATTCTGCACTGGAGCTTAGGTTGTAGCTAATTTACCAGCTTTTTGTCTTAAAGGGGATGTTTATTCCCCCGTTCACTGAACTGATGGAGCAGTTTCTTCCTGGCAATTTCTGCAGGGAGTGGAATGCATCAAAGCAGGTTTGTGGTGTTTATTAAAGGATTTTGTTTTTTAATCCTTATCTGCATGTCGTCTTCTGGATTTTCATATTTGCATGTAGGGTTTCTTTCTGTGTTTGAGAAAGCTGCACAGCATTTTGCCTGCCTTGTTGCTTAAAACAGGCCCATGAGGAAGACAGAACTGGTACCAACCCTTAAACTTGGGAGACAAACAAGTTGCAGAATCAAATTTAGCAGCTGCAGTCATCTTCATAATGATTTTAAACTGCTGACATCTAAACAGCCACAAATTCTGAGTATATATGAAATAATAATATGACCTGAAAAGACTGGTACAGGATGTTTTGGCTTTTGACAAATCTGTATTTTTTCATTCTTTTCAGGAAAGAAAATAATCTAATTTACTTATTTGTGATGTGTTTCTCTTATTAGTGTTTTCAAAGGTGAGGTAAATACAGGCTCCTCAGAAGTCTGCCACAGTAACAGTTGGTTTACAGGCTTTTGTGCAGCCCATTGCATGTATGGGCCGCAAATACTTTACACAGAGGCAGAAATGTTTCTTTTAAAGGAATAGAGAAAAATAAGCAGGAGGAAGTGGAAGAGCTGTTCTGACAAGGGCAGAGAGAAATAAAACCTATCCCTGGGGCCTATTCAATAACCAATCAAACAAGAGATAAACCCCATGATCTCATTTTCTGGGACCTGTGTGAGTGTCTGTTATGATGATACAAGTCTGAGAGCATTAGCAGAGCTTTATTCTGTATAACATAATATTTCTGCTGTTCAGATTGCAGAATTTCTGGACTCAGTACTAGGCCATGGAGCAGTTGCTTTGCTGAATAGGGTGAAAGAGCGTGAAGAAGGCTGCCTGCCTTCCAGCTCAGGTTGCATGGCAGAGGTTCACCATGCAAATCAAGAGATGGAAAGGGAACTTTTTCAGAGTTTGAACAGCATGTAATATACCATAATCGTGCATTTCAAGTACGTTTTAGAATGTCCAAACTTGTTTACATTTCTTCACAGAACTAAACTCTGGCATTAAATGTGGCTGAGATTCCCTATTGCTAAATAAGACTGACTTTAAAAGCAGTCCACTTGCTGTAACACGCAACATTTATAGTACTGACAACTAAGTTCGAAGTTTTTTCTTCCCAGACTTTTGAAGATAAATTGGTCTCCATCTTCAAAACTTACCCAGGTGCTGCTTAATCACTTTGTGGCTTTTTTGGCTGTGCTTTCAAAATGTAATTGTAGTTCTCCTACTTCCAGAAAAAAAAAGGGCGGTAGAAAGTCTGTTTACCTCATTTATTGAATTTCACACAGTTAAATTAAGTGAAATAAGAGCTTGATTCAGGTCCCGTTGGTTTCAACAGTAGTCTTTCCATTGAGTTTTAGTCAAGGCTTAAATGAAGATCAGAAGGCAATCCAGAGCTCATTTAGATTTAATATGCTCTTCAGCTATTCCTTTTAAACTTAAATATTATTGGAGGCTTTTGAAACCAGCAGCGTGTATTAACTTGCTTGCTTGTCAACATGTGCAAATATCCAAATTTCTGCTGGAAGCCCTAATGTAAGTATTAACTGTAACATTCATTCCCATGAACGTGTAGTAGCCGGAGACAAGCTTTTAAAGCTTTTTATCGGCTTTTGCTTGTTCTTTGTAGTTAGTTGTCAAGGCATTTGCTATGTTAGTACAGATAACTTAACAGTACCTTTACTGTTTGAAGTAGTAAATATTATCTTAGTCCTGTCTGCAGTTTTCATCTTGTTTTAGCCTCGCTCATGAAGGGGATCTCATTCCTAAGGGGCAAGGTGGCTCTTGGGGAATTACAGGCCATAGATTTTTCTTTCTGTAGATTCCCAACTTGTATCCATTGGAGGCTGGAACTTGCTATAGTTACTTGCTTCGGAGGAAGTATCATGCAGTGATGCAGCTATATGGACCCAGAGGCTTGATGCAGCATCCGCTGTGGTTGCTGACAACACTCGTCGTGACTTCAGTGGGCAGAACCGTGCACAGAAGTAGATAGGGTTAGCATGGAGGTGGGCGTGCGTAGTTCAGGCAGTGAACAAAACTTGCACCATTGCTGTTGTGTTTTCAGTAGTTCTCCAGACACACTGCAGTTTCTAGAGGTGTCAGTCTAGTCATCTGGGAGAGCTACATATATATGCGTATGTGCAGATATATGTTTATTGGCAAAAATACACAAGTGTGTTGCATTTGTAATAGCAAGCTTTTAGTCTTCTACTTGGAATCAGATGTAAGGTTTTTCTCTTGCCCTTTTTGAGTCTGAGTGCTCACATAGAATTTACACCTCGAAGTGTGAGGGATTTAAAAGTAAATATGTGTGCATCACATATTGTTTTGACATAAGACTTGATTTAATGTAGATAAAGAAAAATATGTGATTTATTTTCATTGGACGACATACATTTCTTAAGAAATCCCATGTGGTAAAATGTTCACAGCATAGTTTAATGCTTTTAAGTATCGTTTCTCTAACTCATTTTGAAACAATTCTAAACAATTCAGTGCTGATATAACTATAAACTGGGCCCACATTTTCATGGGCACACATTTTCAGTTTCTTTTTATTGTGCTATAAAATCCTGCTTCTCCATTGATGTTGCCAGAACAAACAACAATGAAGAACGCAATTTTCTTAGATCACAGAGCGCAGGCACAGGTATCCATTGCCATCCACTTGTTATCCCAAATATCCCGGTGTAGATCTTGAGATGCCACACTCCTGCCATACGTGTCTCCTCAGATTAACAGTGCAGTAAGCCATGCTCGCTGTCAGAGGTCTCTCGGCCACTTGCTTCTGTGCTCTACTTGGGCTTTTTATACTACTTGCAGCAACACAATAGTGACAAAATTCACCATGGAGATTCCTCTGAGCCATTTCACAGGGCCCAAACCTTGCTTGAATGGGGCTGTGTGACGGCCCTTCTCCTGCTCCAGAGCTCTGCCCAGCAGATGCATATGACTTTTTGGTGATGGGTGTAGTAGCTATGCTGGTGAGTGAACCTGGAGGGCAGGAGGGCTGCAGCTATGGACTGTCAGCCGGAGGCTGTGCTACCTGGTGGGCCCATCCTTGGGGGAAACCATCAGAGGGCGTGGAGCCTGTTTGGACTGACAGTGAAGTCTTTTGCCTCTTGCATGGTCTTGTTTGAATTTGTCTTCCACAGTACAAGACATACTTTGGTCAGTATGTGGGTTTCACACAGCATAAGGATAACTGTCTTGAAACAAGGGCATGGGCTATGCTTTTTCTTGGAGGACCCAGCATAAATGGGATGGCAATATTTCCATCCAGTGTTACCAAATATACTCCCGACTCTGCATTTCCCCCTCCATGATTTCCTCTACAGCAGTTTCCAAAGTACTAGGTGGTGTTTCCTTGTGCTGTACACCACTTGAATGTCTAAGCTACAGCTGGCGTGTTTTGACTTGAATAGCCACATTTTGCACCTTAAAATACACGCCTTCAGTTGCTCTGCTCTATGTAGGGAACCACAGGCCTAAAAATGGCATGTACTCATCACTTTGCCCATCCTGGTCTTGATAGATTTGTAGGGTTACACTTGTTACTCCTCTCTGTTGAGCTTAGACAGAGAACCTTTGGGAGGGACACCTCAAAGTCAATGCTGACTTCAAATAACTTGGTGTAGCCTGAGGTTTTATAAAGAAGGGTAAAAGATGGGGGTGGGAAAGGGTGCCTGTGTGGTTTTCTGTACAAAATTTATGAAGTGGTGTGTATGAAATGTATAAAGTGTTTGTTATAATTTGTGTATATATGTGTATGTTTGCATAGTGGCTGATAGATATGAAATTTCCTTATTCTTGGGTTTTCCTCACTAATAAATCATAGGAGCAGCTCATTATTTGGATTCATTGGTGACTGCACTTGCGATAAACCTGGCCATTAACCTTGAGCAATATCTTAACAGAGAATGGTCCACTTCTTTATAGCAGTCTCCCCAAAGGGTGTCAGTGGGAGGGACAACGCAGCAGCAGCACCCCAGCTGCTGGTGAGGACATCTTGGGGGCTTGACTTCCCAGTCAATGCCCCAAATAAAAAGCCTACAAAACTCAAGGCAAAGTCGTGCTGCAGTAGCCATTGGCTGTGTGACGTGGACAGAGGCCAAACTGCAGCTTGGAGAAGGGTTGAAGTTGTGGTGGAGCACCCAGGTGAGGTTGGGAGCCGGAGCTGCGCCTGGTGACACCCGCTTTGCCAGGAGAGGGGGGCCCCCTAGTGCAGAGGCCATGGCTCCTGGGTGTGTTGGGGCACTGCCAGCCATTTGTGCCGGCTCCTGCCTTCCCTTGCAAAGCATTTTCCCAGTGATTCACCCAGCCGTTGTGGTTTTCTGCTGCATCAAGTGATGCAGTGGTCACCTCTTACTATCCCCAAGTCCTTTTCAGGGCAATGGCATGCCAACACCCTGTTTTATATCTAGTACATGTTCTGCAGTCTTTGATGTAAGGCCTTGCCTTTGGCTATAGTTTAAATAAATGTTGTTCAGAGAGCTTATTTTCCAAAATCACACAAACCAGCCTGTGCAGGTCACCTGTCCCTCTTTGTTATTTAGAACACCAGTGATGTTTGTGTCATCTGCAGTCGTCCTTAGCAATGATTTTATGTCTTCTAATAGACCACTAACAAAGTCATCAGAAGAAAACTGATCTAAACCCGTGTCATCTTTCAGTACCCCACTAGAAACACTCCCTCAAAAAATCACAATTTGTTATTCACCATTAGAACTTTTCCCGAACTATAGAAAATTGGTGACAATTCCCGTTACTTTGCAATTATGCTGGTACTTACAAAAAAGCTTGTCTTGTGCTGTAGCTCTCCCACAGTTGTATGCTAAGGCATTCAGAGGGGGAACCTCAAATGCTGGTCTAGCCCACCCTGTCCTTGTAGTTGCTCCAAATTTACACTGGCGTCAGCGAGACAAGAATTTAATCCCCCATCCAGTTCTCACTGAAGCCAGTGGAAAGACTGATTTCAGCCCATCCCAGTCTGGCCTTAATCTGGAGGATTAATGAAGATACATGCTGAATTAAATAATGGCAACAGAGAAGAAAAAAAGAAATATTACTAAATTATATTGGGGAGAATAGAAAACACTGTAGGGAATTAGTAAGGCTGAATTCCTTGTTGTCAGAAATACTGTGACTTTGGAGAGGTCTTCATTCAGGAGCAAGGTGGTTTGTATATGACTATTGATTCTTCCAGGTGAAGGTGCACACCAGCTGTCGGGTCATGCAATTGTGCTGCCGCCATCCTTTGCAATTCAGGACATTACTTTTGCCATCGGAGGGCAGGTCTCCCCTCCTAACCAGAGCAAGGGAAACTTAAAATTAGATTTATTAATAGCTGGAAAAGTTGCTTTCATCAAGTGAATAAAAATAAGAAATCATCTGGGAAAGCTTTCCCTTAAGGCATATTCTTTTTCTGCACTATGGTGTTAGTTTTGGGTCACTTTGGCAACTGAAGTTTACATCTAAGTATTTTTAAGAGCTCTGTCATTGTTTTTTTCCAAGTGTGTCTAAAAGTTGGAATTAATCTCAGTAACTGCATTACTCAAAACCACACTGTTTGAGCAGGGACTTGGTACAGCCACACAGGGCTGTTTTTCACAATGTTTTAAATTAAAGTATTTGAATATATGTAAAAATTACTATCTTCTGAGGCAGCATTTCCAGTGCCAGGATGCTGCTTTGTTAAGCTGAAACTGGACTTTTTAGGCATCGTATGTGTTTGCAGCCACTCTTCTCAAGGCAAAACATCTCCCCACGGCTGAGCATTGTTTGTATGCCTCACCTGTTTTCGAGCTTTTCCTTTCCTTTTTGTAACTTCCCACAGCACATTGCAGCAGATTTGGATGGTTTTTTTTGTGTCACATGGACTTTCCTCCCTTTGAAATTCTTATTATGTAAAACATATTCAACCCAGTGATGCTGAAACTTCTCTATCACATCTCTCTCTAGTGTTGAGGAACTGGTTAATGTATGAAGTGTTTCTATTTAAATGGTTAATCACAAATAATGAAATATTGCTTCCTTTTTTCCAAACTCTTGCATTTCATTAGGGAAAACATTGCATCGTTCTTAACTTTCTATCAGAAATGGCATTGGTCATGATGACAAATGTCCTGTCCTCTCTAGTACTTCCTTGTAAGCTTAAATGCCATTATTTTGATCATTTGACAATACGAGCTGCACTTCCCTGGCTTATGTGGTAGTATGGAGAGATTATGTGTATCTTTTCAATAGCTGTAAGGGAATGCTTTGAGGTCAGTTAAAAGAAAATACCTGATATACAGGACCTGCCCTTATCTGTGATGCACAGATTTCTACTTGAATGACACAAGGATTTTCATCTAATTTCTAAGGCCCCACGAGGTGAAGGTCAGTGACAACCCTCACAAGGGGGAAACAGTTTTTTCTCCTAGGGAGGAGTGTGGAGGCACAGGGGATGGCCAGGATCCCAAATGCATTGTGCAGGGCTGACCCAGGGTGCAATGGGCAGAATTTTGGGGTGGTGTGGTTGCCCATATGTCAAGCTAATATTTTTTACAAAATGTTTGCAGTTCACTCTGATTAAAGTGAATTGGTTGCAGGGAGCACTGATGGTAAGACATCAGGCAACATTATGCCACCCGATTTTTGGAGGCAGCTCTGTATCTGGACAAAGTACCCTGGAAGGTACTGCTCTTCCATGAAATACCGGGGGAAAAAAAAAAGCAAAGGTGGAATTATTGCCAATGACTGAGGAGAGAGGAATATTTATAAACCTGCTGGCAGATGAAACAAGTATCTCTTGTTTGCAAGTTTTGCATTGTTGTCAATAATGGCTGGAAAACATGCAGAAAAAGTATATAAATTTATTATGCCAGGTCATATAGAGTTATAAGTGATATATGAAGCATGGAAATGGACTTGCATATCTCTGAAATTGCCTTTGCAAGCTATTATTTTGATGTGTCCGTCAGAGTTGCAGGGAGGCTAACAGAGGCTAAGCATGGACAGAAACAGCTGATGATTTGGGGATTGGTGGTAATTTGTTTTCAAAGCATTCTCAGGGGTTTTTCTGAAGTCTGGGACAAATATGCATGACAGGATTGAGACTTCAGTAATCAGATTTTCTGGGGAAAAGATGAAAACAGGTTTCACTTGTATCAGGGCAATTGTTGCAGAGACCACTTTGTTTAATCTGAGCTTGTATGGATTTGGAAGAATGCAGTTGCTTAGCATTATGGCTGAATGGATGCATTCTGTCTCCCTACCATCACTTGTGGAAAATGCCATTTAGAAAATGCTTCCATTTCACTCAGTTTCTTTGGGCTGCACAAGAAAAAAAAAAAAGGCCAAGAAGCAGAGGGTTGCAGATGGTGAACCATTTGGATCACTGACAAATACTCCTTTTAGGCTAAGATTGAGGCAGAGAAGGGGAGCGAGTATGACTGTGGACAGAGAGGATTTTAGTATCCAGAGCAGCCAACCCTGCACTTTCCCTAGGCACTGAAATTCGGTGAGTTTGCATCTATCAGTACAGTGTGCCTGTTCAGCTCTTTGATCGCTGCTGTCTTATGTAGCACCTGACATTTCAGGTCATTTCAGCAATATCTGCCCTTTTTTAGGCTGCCTGTTGAGGTAACACTGTAACTACTTCAAGATCAACAGTACTTTGGCATTTAGGAAGCACAGCACGTGTGCTAAGAGCAGTATCAGACAGAAATAAAATGCTTTGTGGTGATAATCCCATGCTGCTGCCCTTCAGACTTTTGGGGATGCCTCCACATCACAGGGGTGATGGCTGGGGCTTTGGAGGTCCGGTGGGTCACCTGGGCTGGGGCAGGAGAGCCTCATGGTCCTGGCAGGCAGCCCCATTTCAGCACTGCTTCAGATGGAGGCCTCATGGGATGTCCTCTCTGTGTCAAAACTTTTCCAGACTGGACGTATTTTTAGTATATTAACATCACACATAAGAGCAAAGCTTGCGTCTTTTGTGGATCAGCACGTACCCTGAAGTTCAGATCTGGATCTCAGCTTTTCTACAGGCCAGGGACATTTCTCATCCTGGATTTTGATCAGGAAACTTCTTGGGTTCTTTTTGTTTTACTTTTCTTTGTAGCTAAAATGTGCCACAACCATGTGCAAGTGTTCACATGGGATGTATATTATGTGGGACATGCTACCACAGGCCCTAGCACTACCACGTAAGTATCCTTACACACCACCGACTCCAAAACCTCGATAGTGCTGGCTTTGCTACACATTGAAACAAAAGTCTGTAATGAGTGTATGTGGCATCAAAATTTGTCCTTTGGAGGGCAAATAGGTCAAGCTTAATAGAGGTTAAATCATAATATAATCCATGCACTCGTGCATGCACGTCTCACTTAAAACTCTGCGGAGTGAGGTGAGCACTGCATTGTCTGTGCTTTTGCCTCTGGCCAAAATGACATTCACACTGTAGTATTATTAATATATACAGATAATTATACCATGTATGTTTTTCAGAACACGGTTTTCGTAAGTGAAGAAATTGCAGGAATGGCATTATTCATGAGATGCAAGCTGGCCATTTTCTTTCTTTGCAAATGTTACAGTTGGAAAATTATTTAGCACCTTTGCCTGAGTTTAATAATACTGCTGCAGGGGTTTAGCTTGTTTTGTTCGATTTGGGTTTTCTTTGCTCAGCATATACTGCTTATGACCAAGGTTCTCATACTGCTCTGATGAAGTTCACTTTTTGTATGTACTCAGATCTCCTTGCAGCAAACAAGGATTTGGTGTTGTAGCTCTTTGAGCAAACAAAAAATTGTGCATGGGGGGAAAGCTCCTATAGGGTGATCTGACTGATGCTAGCCATATACTGAAGCAACCCATTTTCTTTTGCTCTCCGGATCTTGACTAACATCTCATCTACATCTTCTGTTTACTGTGTAGAGGATGTGATGAGGTGATGAGCCTGGTGGAGAGGTCAAGTGGTTTTGCATGTGGCTTAAGACATCTTTGGTAGAGAGCCATCGAAGTGCTCTCTACTCCCAGAACAGGGAAAGAAAATAGGTCCTGGAGGACCAACCTGAAGCGTCTTTGTACAGCTTTATGTCTGTGTTTCCCTCTGCAGCTTCACAAGCCGGCAAGATCCTTCTCTTGACTGTTTGCTCCTGCCTCCTTGCTGTCCTCAGAGCTGTTTCCAATGCAGAAGTTCATGGGGTACCATGGTGAACCGAATCAGTGAGCTTTCCTGAGCTAAAAATACTCTCTGTCCATTTATTTATTTCTTGCTCTGCATTATTTGTAGCTTGGATCAACTCTTTGGCATGATTCACTGAGCAGTTCCATGGGAGAGGGAGAAACACAAGAGTAACCATGCCCTCTGCCTGCTGCATCGGCCTTAGCCTAGTAAGCAGTGAAAAACTCTGTGTTTCTTGGGACAGCTGAGCCAAGTTGAGATCTCCAGCACTTGTCCAGTCCTAAGGGAAACATGTTCAAGTGTGTGCAGTTTTTCCTGGAGCTTGTTTCAGTGAGCTTGACTGTGCAATCCAACCAGTACCAAGCTGCTTAGTGTCAATGTTGGGTATAGGTGACCAGTAGGATGCTGCTGCAGAAGGCTCCTCCTTCCAGCCTTCCTTCAGTGCAGATGTAGCATAAACACTGCAGTCTAAACTGCACCTGCTTCTGCATTGTATTTCAGTGCATTTCAAAATCACACACCTATAGATCAAATCTGAGATGCCTAAACTAAGCATCCAAGCTGACACTTCGAACCCTCCAAAGATCTTTTGTCACTGGCTTTTTCCTTCGTTGGAGGAATGCAAATGCTGATTTTAAGCATGGGCACGTTGCAATAGTTATGTTTGAAACTGAAACAGAGAATTCTTTGTAGGAATTTCTTGTCCATTACAGAAATTCGAGGCAAATGTAAAAAGGTGATTTTCTACACTTGATGCTCATGTAGTAACAAGCAGCTTACACAGTATAATCACAGCCCCTGTTAAACTGTACCCATTTATTAGCAGTTGCCACTCTGATCCCAAGCATCATAATGTTCATCTAAACATATAATGAAAAATAACTGAGGAATGTGAGTGAATAGCCTTGCTTTAAACATAGACAAAGACTATTTAATCTTTTATCACTGTTAACTCCTTAAGGGTGATGACTGTTCTGAGAAGTAACACATGCTCAGCTGCTCAGTGAATGGTTTTGATGACTGTTAATTGTTTCTTGATCACTGCTTATTAAGTTATTTTTCCTACTAATAAAAATTTAGTTGTTTGGTAAATCTTCAACAAATATCTTACGTTACTAACTCCGAAACTTATTTCCAGCTTTGTCAAGAGTCTTTGTTCTTTGCTTTATAGCACCCCACACCATGGTGTCCCAATCTGTGACTGGTGCTTCTAGGAATTACGGCTCTACAAGAGTATCACTTCATGATTTGGTTTTTTTTGGGGGGTTAGAAGAATGCAATTCTTTTGGTGTCTTATGGAAAGGTATGAGGTCAGACTTGGGTTGCATTACAGCAACAATGAGATAAAGGCTTCCTTCTGCTTCCGCTGAAGAGCAAAGTTGGGCTGAAGCTTTCCAACTGGAAGGTGTTGTGAAGTCTTTTACCACATTGCCTTTTGAATCATTCACATTTCCTCTGTATTGGCATAACTCAGATATGTTTTAATTTTAGCTAAGTAGGGACAGCCCAGAGGATGACTGGAAGAGTTTCTGGGACTTGTGTGTGGTGTTTTTTTCTTTAAAGCAATTTGCATTTTGCTCTTTTATTGCAATTGAATATAGTGGTGATAACTTGACATTTCATCTGGGTTTAGTAAAGCCGAGTAATAGAATTTCAGGTGGGGATTAATTTCTCCACTATGCCATTATGAATGTTTGTAATCTCAGTGGTGCTCTGTATGGCACCACTTCCTTTCCTTCCCTCCCTCCCTTCCTTCCTTCCTTCCTTCCTTCCTTCCTTCCTTCCTTCCTTCCTTCCTTCCTTCCTTCCTTCCTTCCTTCCTTCCTTCCTTCCTTCCCCACTAGCAAGGACTTGTGTGCCAAAGCTGAATATGCCAGGAATCTCCAGAATCTCCATGTGTTGGAGTGGCAAGAGATGTGTGAGCCCTGGAGGTTCAGTTTGCTCTTAAAACCTGGACTTTTAATTTGAGGTGTCCTGCAGGAAACCCTGACTCCCTCCCACTGGGTTAACAAGGAGATACAATGGCCCCCAAAGTAAATGGGTCCTCAGGGAAATTGCCTTTGCTGATACCTGGCAGCATACTGTTTTCAATGATGTTTGGTGGTACTGTATCAATACCCTCTCCTCAGGAACTGATTTATGTTTGTGGCACAGAAAGCTTAGTACTACCTATATACTAAAGCCTCATTTTGGAGTTTTTGATAGAAAGCAATGGAGGATTAGTCCAGCTCTTAATTCTGGTATCTTTCTGTGCTCGGGAAATGTCGCATGCTCCCTACACAATTGCCATTAGGGTCATGTAAGATAACATTTGTGGGGTTTGTGAATCTGTGCTGATGCTTCCCTTACTGTGGTGCCTGTAAAGATAGATGGGAAATAAGTCTTCACCCTGTACTTCTTGCTTTCCTTCATGGAGTTTTTTTCTTTCCTCCACAGTTTGTCAAGGGACAAATAACAAGCTGACTCAGTTGGGACATGTGGAAGACCATTTCACCAGCCTGCAGAGGATGTACAACAACTGTGAGGTGGTACTCAGCAACCTGGAGATTACATACGTGGAGCATAATCGTGACCTCTCTTTCCTGAAGGTTAGCTTTCCTGGCCAATATAACTTTGTCCTAAAGGAATCTTACTTCATTTTTTAAGTGCAAACGATTGGCTACCTATAAAATTCTGTGGTCATCCAAAAACATAAAAATAGCACATCACAGATGCAGGATACATGTAGGCTGCAGGATACCCTCAGCCCTACAATACTAAATCAGGTACTTTGAGAAATAGCTTTTCAAGTGCCTGCCAACCTGTGCTGGCTGCCAGGCAGTTAGGTTTCTTCTTATTTATAAATGTTATTGCATTTTTTCCCATTGCCTCTACTCCTCAGAGGGCAAAAGGCTTTGTGGTGCTATTGGGCAAAGCAAAGCACAAAGTGAGTGGCAATGCACTGATGGCAGATTTTGAAGTGTGGAGGCTCATACCCTGCCGTGTAAACTGTGACCCCTTCCCCTGCTGTGGTGGTGAGTTCCCCTCCAGCCTGCAGTGCCCACTTCCCAAGCAGGCAGGTCCTGTGCAATAGCTTCCCATGTGGACACTTGGAGCAATCTTCAAGATAGTCCTCTGCAGTTTAGACATGAGTCACTCCCATCTCAAGCTGAAAGCGGAACAGATGGGGACAGGTGATAAAACACAGCCATGGCATGAGGAGGAACGCTGTTCTACATGGGCACCTCAGGGTTCTCCACCAGCAGAGACTGGGCAAGGGGCACAGCTCTGCTCCCCCATTGCCGGGATGCTGCCACTGGAAATAGTGTCACACCTTAGGTTATATTTTTCTTAACAGATGTTTTTTAATGCATTGTTTTACACATGCCTTGTTCTGAAATTAGGAGGTTTTCAAAGAAAGAGGCAGGAGAGGAAGGTTTTTTTGACATGATAAGTCTATGTCTGGTATCAATGGTAGATTTCAATAAAAAGATCAGTCCTCTGGGCCAATAGGAGTAATCTCTTTGTGTGAGCTTTTCTTCTCAGAAAAGAGATGGTTCAGACATATGAGTTACAAATATGATGATATTGCCATTTTTCTTTCGCAAGCACAACTTGACCATGGAGCTCAGCGTTCACACGAACACAACAGATCTCTTGAAGACTCACTGGTGGTCTTCATAGAATAGGAAAATATCCTGAGTGGTAGCCTGAGGTTTTGTCATTATGGTGATTTTTGTAGGAGATGATAGAAATGCACACATTTTATAGTTCAAGGCAGGGATTAACCTACATCCAGGGACAGTGCCTCACTTGTCTTGTCCTATAGCTGTTACTTAAGAGAGAGGTTACCTGATCTTGCCCTCTGTTGAGCATTGGAGAATCAGCAAGGAAAGGGACACATCAGAGAGAGTGTAAAAGCCTCAATCAGATGGCGTCTTTGTGCCAACAATGGTTGGAATTGGGACAAGTATTCAGAGGAAGCATCACACTCGGTTGCTGTATTATATATGCTTGCCCTGTTTTCCTGCAACTCCTAGGCGGCCCCACTTGGCATTGCGTGGGGAGACCGCAGGGGAAGCTGGACCTTTGGAATGAGCCCCTGGTAGCTGCTCTAAGAGTCAGTTTGTAACTGCTTAGACAGCAAAGTTTTCCACATAGTCCCTTCTTATTATCAGATTTATTTTTTTTAAATGAGATTAAGCGGTTTATCATTCCTTAAAATTGAAAGATGGTGGGTTGGGGTGGTGGGAGAGGGGAAGTGACTCTGTCAAGAGCAGAAGAGTGCCATGGATTAAACACTTTGTTTCTTCTGTTGTTATTTCAGACGATACAGGAGGTTGCCGGCTATGTGCTCATCGCACTCAACATGGTGGATGTCATTCCTCTAGAAAACCTCCAGATCATCCGAGGCAATGTGCTCTATGACAACTCTTATGCCTTGGCAGTTTTATCCAATTACCACATGAATAAAACCCAGGGACTCCGAGAGCTGCCAATGAAACGGCTGTCAGGTAAGATGAGGGCAAGAGGTGGAGGCACCTGTAAAGCAAACTTCAACTGTTAGGTTCTTGGTATCAAGATCGGATTTAAGATCTCTTCTCGAAGTCACATGCCATCAAATCCTGCTTTAAAAACAAGGGTCTGATTGTAGCTTCCCAGCTTCCTCATTGCTTCCCTTCTAGCCATCTTTCTTCAAAAGATGAAGGCAGTTTATAATTTCCCATTGCAGAAAGATGCAGGAAAATCCAAAGCACCAACAGGTGGTAAGATTTATTTGTGTCCTTCAAAATGGCAGAGAAGTATCCAGTGATTATTTTGCATTAGTTGATTCCAGCACACCAGTATTATCAGTTAAATTCCAGTGGGAGCTGATAGTATGTGAGTTAAGGTCTTACCCGGTCCCTGGCTGTGCACACCAGCAGTGCCACCTCTGATGAGTGCAGTGGCCTCTGGAGGTAGCACTGGGCAGAAGGCCACATGTAGTGGCATCTTAGTGGCATCCAATAGCAGCCGACCCTCCAGAACCTGCCAGTCCGAGCCTGGTGTTAGTTGCACTACCAGGAGTGCTGGTGCCATGCAGATTGTCCTTTTCTGTCAGTATAGTGTGACTGAGGCAAAGAAACGTGTTTTATTTCCCTTTCTTTAGTTCAGAGACAGAAGACGTAGGCAAGTTTGCTTCACTTACCGATTTTTTTCTTTCCATGGCAGAAATTCTCAACGGAGGTGTTAAAATCAGCAACAACCCCAAGCTGTGCAACATGGACACTGTTCTCTGGAACGACATCATTGACACAAGCAAGAAGCCTCCCACAGTGCTTGAATTTGCAAGCAACCTGTCTTCTTGTGAGTATTAACTTAACCAAAATGCTATGTGCTCCCTCATTTCAGACTGAAGAACAAACATCCCATCTTTCATGTGGTGGGTTTCAGATCCACCAATTCCTGCACATTGACGGCCACCAAACCCTGTTCTGAGGGAAACCCTTTCATTTCTTCACCACTAGCCTAAGATGTAATTTTTCACTGAGCTCAGTGAAGTTATTGAGAATGCATCTCTTGATTTCAGACAGTACCCTACGTATGTGTGTCTTCAAAGACAACTCAGAATAATGTGCACTCGTTTTCCAGCAATCTTCTGTTTACTATATAAGGCTCTGGTCTAGAAGACCCATATGGGTACTGTCATGGAGTTACTGTGGGACTTGAAGCCTTTTTGCTGCTAAGGACCAAGTTGAGTGCTATAAAACTGCGATTTTGGGCTGCACAAATTATCCTTGCAAAATTACTGATAAACAGGCAGATAAATCTGATGCTTTAGTTGAGCAGAGAGATGAGCATATATTTAAAAGTTTGTTTAGCATATGCTTTCAGTGGGCTCAAGCTAATCCCTCAGTCTTACGAGTCCCTTGTAAAATCCCCAGTCATTTCACGGAAAGGAGAGTTTATTTTAATTTCTGAGCATTTCATTTCTGGCACTGTAACTTGGCGGAAAAGCATATTTTCTTTATCTTCTTCCAGTTGCGTAATTGCCTGAGAGCTAATAGCCAACTTCTGTGTTGACATATTTTTTCTGCAGAGCCTTAGCATAATCAAGGGGCTGTGAAGAATACAAGTCATCATAGGAGTTTGGCTCTAAACATCACAGAAATGTTAACCTTTAACTTTTCAACTTAAACAAAAAAGTAGTTCTTTGGTCTCACACCAAATGAATCAACTCTTGGACAAGTATTGGCATTTGTTCAGCTATTTGATGGCGGGCAGGGGAGGGGGAATCTTGTCACTAAGAGAAAGAAAAAGAAAGAAAGGAGTAAGGAGGGAGGGATGGGAAAGAGCCCGGCACTGAACATTCAAGGACAGGCAGGGTGTACATCCATCCTGCCACCTCTCCATCAATTGTCCATCTGCTGCAGGAGGAGTATTTTTATATATATGCTGAGGAGTATTTTTGGCAGAGGGCAGGAGGAGGGTGCGAAGCAGACAAGTCGAATTACTTTGTGGTTGGAGTAGCTGGCAGTTGCCTGTGAATCCAGTTGGGTTTGTTTTCTTTTCAGAACCGCATTGTTCAGAAGCAGTGATTTACATGTGGTCTGTAGCGAGCTGCTGGCACATGCCCGGCTGCAAGCAGCCGGCACTGACTTGCCATTGCATGCAAACTCCAGCAGAAAGGCCAGCCGGGCAGTAGCTGAGATCCTTGTTCCTGGGAAAAATATGTCTCTTTCGTAAACTAGACTGTCTGGGTATTGCCCTCACTTGCTCAAGGTGTGGAGAACTGCACGTAGAAAACCAGAGATGAACAAAGGATAAGGATTTAAGGTCTAGCTCTCAAAATTTTTGAGCACTGGTATAGAGGTGCTTCCTCCCCTGATTTATCAAAAACGAAAGCTCAAATCTTTTGTTTTCTGTGACTCACATGATGTTGTTGTTCATATTTATAGAATATAATACTCTGCTTTCATATTTTAGGTCCCAAATGCCATCCAAACTGCACAGAAGACCACTGCTGGGGTCCTGGTGAACAGAACTGCCAGACATGTAAGCCTGCAGATTAATTAAGAAATATCTTGTCTGCTCTGACATACTAGATTTCTATCTACTGGAAAACTAACTTATCAAGTGTGAATTAGTGACATGTATTTCATACTTTTCCTTCTCTGGATCCCAGTATGCTGGGCGTCCTTGAAGTGCACCATGAAGGGATGTGGCCTGCTTCCCACTCCGCAGAAGTGCAGTCGAGGGGAGGATGGCTGTGCCCACTACCCCCACATAGCTCCATTTCAGGAGGGGAAACCTCGAGGTAGTTTGACTTGGATGTGGGTTTCCCTGCAGATGTGCTGTTCATCCAGAGGGGAAAGACTGCAGCTGTCTCCTGCATTGAAAGGTTTTTTTGGTTGGACACAACTTTCTCCCATCTGCACTTGTGAACATTTATTCTTTAGATTATTTTACCATACAAGAGAATGCAGTAGCTGTGTGCTCAATTGTTTGCCTTCTTGCTGTTTCTCACAGAGTGATTCTGCAGGCTAGTTAAAGATATTTTGGATTAATTTCTAGCTATTAGAAGTGACAACATAACCCATTTTTTGCTGGCTTGAGTTCCTCTTTTTGGAATCCCTTTAAGTTTCTTTTGTAAACATGGAAGGTGTCACCTTCATGTCACCACAGATTGTATTTGAAGGGCCTTTGGAAGTCTCTCATAAATGCATAGCCATTTTTAAATTTGTAAATTGAGATATTTGACATTGTGAGGTTGTTCGGTTTGGCTGCCTGTGCTTTACTGTAAAATTTTGCAGGTAGGATGCTTGCCTGATAATAAGAGGGTGACAGAAACATCCATTTAGATGTGCTTGAGATTTTGCAAGACTTTATTTTTCCTAAAGTAAAGGCTGAGGAGGAAGACCACTTCTGTTTGTTTCACTACTTAATTATTTCCTTTTTCTGTATTAAGTAGGGAAATGCACTACTTCTGATTCTTTTTTTCCTGTTCTTTTTGTGCGAAGTTCAGTGGAAAGACTGCTGATCTGGACATAACATAAATAAAGCTACATCCTATCTTTGGTTTTCTGAAAATAAAACCTAAACCTAAGTTTCTTCTTTGAAAGTATCAGGCCAAATTTGCATGGCTTCTAGAGCTTAAGCAGAAAGGAGCATATAGCTTTTCTGTCTTCATTTAGTAAAAGCTTTAGTTTTTTTCAGTCAGCTCTGCAGTTTGGCTCCTGAGGTGGACAGTGGCTGCTCAAACAAAAGCCCTTCCCAGGTCAGTCCCCACAGTTGAAGCCACACAGCTGTCCCCGGGGCTTGCGAAACCTCAGGTCTCAGCCCTGTAACCTTCCAGCATTTACAAACTCCTCCTGGCTTCTGGAGGATGACTAGGAGTGTATAAAACAAAACCATCTGCAGGCACTGGCTCTCCTCTTCAGGCATTTCAGAATCTGGCCAACTGAAAATTTATCCCACATTTCCATATGTGGGAAAGTTTGGGACGGTACGTATCTCTCTCCTTCAATGAACGTGGGATATTCTGTATGAAAAATTTGCCGTGATACATGTTTCCAGCAGGAAGCTCTAGTCAATAGCTATCAAAGTGACGAGCTGTTTTACTCCCCTGCTGATGCTTATGAAAAAAATGATATCAAAATGCTGTTCATGTAAAACAATGTGCCTTTTATTCCCCTGTTTCTAGTTGGAGGAGCTGCTATCAGAGAAGCTAAGGCATATTGTGGAAATAATCTGTTTCCTTGAAAATATGATATCTTGCTTACAGACCCACAAGAAAAATGAAATAATACAGTTTGGATACAAAAGTGTGCAATGGAAAAAAACAGAAAATATTATTTTTTTAAAAAAACCACTGTTATATACCCTGTAGCAGGCTACATTTTCCAAAATTTTTCTGTTAATTAACAACCATCTGGTACGGACTTACAGGAATTCCTGATGATACTGTAACTCATTAGTGCTAACTGTGCTATTGATAACAGTCATTGTAGTGCACAGCTGAAGCACTCAGGGTGCTGTAATGCAGCAGATATGCCATCAGGTTTCTCTGACACGTAATGCCAAGGTCTGTGGACCAGTAATTTTTTCGTAGAGAGCATATAAACGCATTCTGGGTCTCTGATACAAACACATGCTAGCCATTAATTTCTGCTGGGTTTTTTTGATTGTTCTAATTATCGTTTTCTCTGCTTTGATATTCAAATGGAGGCAATTTCCCGATTCTCAACAAAATGTTGCAGGCAGTTTTTGCTTCCCTGCAAAAAGCTGAATCAGGGCCAGTTCTTCCTCTGGGTTGCTGCACTAGTGCAAACCCTGTGGGAATTGAGTAATGAAGATAAAATTTGGCCAAGAAATCGAAGTCTAAAGAAAAATAATACAATATGCATATGAAATTGCTTTGCTGAGTGGGTCTTCCATCTCTCTGCAAATTTCAGAAATATTTTTAGTGCATTGGAGGGATCCTAACACCCCACCAACAATGTAGTTTCCCGTTATAGTAGAGAGTCCTGGCAGTTCTCCTGTTGTGTTGTTTTTCTCGAAGCTACCACCAATAATACCAGATTTTCTCAACAAAATTGAGAAAGATTCTGCTCTACTGCCCAGCTGTAAGATGCAGTGAGTCCACAGAGTTTTTCTTGGTTTAGGCACTGATGCCGCAGGGACACGGATGCTCTTTCTAAGCAGGACATGGTTTCCTGGCTGGGACCAGAGTGCTTAAAGAGCCAAGCTAATTATGGGCTGAATACAACTTCTTCTCATCACCAACCACACCAGCTCTCACCCCTCCTGAGCCTTGGCCTTCTATGAGGACAGAATATGCATCCCATGGGCAAAATCTGGCACTGCACCAGTACTTTTCTCCATATTTCTTCATCTCATTGCAGCAAGTAAAGATTAAATGTTCTTCATTCCTGATGTTTTTCCTTTTTTCTTGTGTCTTCCAGTAACAAAAGTCATCTGTGCCCAGCAGTGCTCTGGCCGGTGCAGGGGAAAGGTGCCCAGCGACTGCTGCCACAACCAGTGTGCTGCGGGGTGCACGGGGCCTCGGGAGAGCGACTGCCTGGTAACAATGCTACCCCACCGCCCTAATTGCATAAGTCCCTGGCATGGCGAGGCAGGCTTTCAGCTGCATGGCCTCTAGCCTTCTTCCATCCCAGAAGGCCTCTGAGAGTTGCTGACCTGGAGGGTGCTCCAGGGTTTCCCTGCATGGGTGGTCAGTGGGAGGGAAAAGGAACTTCCACCGCACCCTTATCTGGTCTTTACTGACTCTGCAAGTGGAGCTTCCTAGTGCTTGTCCAACCAGCGTCAGTGGCTTCAAGACCCAGTGAGCTCAAAGTTGTTGCAGAGCAGCTGAGTGTTTGCTGTAGAGTGACTTCCCCATCTAGGCAGGTCCCCATGTCCTCAGCTGCTATGACTGCAGTGGTTTTCCATGCCAGCACAGCTTTGCCTTATGCTACTTAGCACTAGCCAGTAATAATCTTGGTTTACTAAAGCAAGAACTTGTAAGGGGAATAAGATGTGATGGATCTTCACTTTTTTTTGCATTTCATTGAACTTCAGACATTAAATCAATGTTTCCCTTTCTGGTTTTCACTTGCCACAAGAGCACTGTGTTCAGGGGACCCAGGGGCAGTGGAGGGACAAGGAGCAAATGGAGCCTTTTTAGGAAAAAATATCCCATTGCTTTTCTACAAGAGTTTCAGGGAGTTGGTGCACACTGTGGTTTTAACTCTTCCCTGTATTTGCACTGCACTTCGTTCTGAATTAAGTGACTACTGAGGAATTGCAACAGAAACCATCCAGTCTGGGATTTGTTGTTGTTACCTGTATTCCTGGTCCTCTTATAAATTACATGGCTATGATGCCCTTACTGGCTCACACAGTTACTTTTTCTCATCTGAAAAGCCAGGGAAGAGAAGAGAGGAAAAGAGAGCAATTATTAATTTAATGCCAAATTAGATTGGAAGAGCCAACTTGTCCTTCATAAATGCCTGCTAAATTGTTCATTACCTGCAGCCAAATATAATGGCTTCAGTTTAATATTTAGCTAGAAAAGTCAGTAATCGTCAGGAAAGGACTTGATTTGATTTAGGTTATTAAAAAGTGGCCAAGAAAAGTACGTTTGTCTTGATCTGGTTACCGCTTGTAGGGAAAATTCTTCTGTCTAAAGCATGCAGATTTACTCCTGTTCCCACGTGAATCCCAGCAGCTCTCTGCCAGAGTGCCAAGATTTCTTGTTCAGAACAAGAAAACCTCATGTTCTCTCTTTATTTTTTTCCAAATACTAAACTTGATTGCCAAACCTGAAGCAACTTTTCATATTCAAAGCATGAGAGACCATCCCTGTAACTGCTTGGGGTTTCCATTAGAACCAAGCAGGAAACAGATGAGCCCATCACAGTGTTTTTAAAGAGCTAATGTAAAACCATTATAGCTTTTTAAGGAGGAGGTAGTTTAATGTTGTTCAATGACAGGCATGCCGCAAGTTTCGGGATGAAGCTACGTGCAAGGATACGTGTCCCCCATTGGTCTTGTATAACCCCACCACCTATCAGATGGATGTCAACCCTGATGGAAAATACAGCTTCGGAGCCACTTGTGTGAGGGAATGTCCACGTAAGTTCATTTCAGGTTGCAACCACAAAGGAAGTGGGGTGTTTGACAGAGGTGGGAAGGGACCTGTATCAACCCTCTGTGTTATGGGCAAGTGAAAGAGCACTTTCTTGTTCTCCTCAGCTTCTGTAGTAACCGGGAACAGGTGGCAAAAATCAGAGAATAGCTGGTAATGAAGATAGCCTCTTCAAACTGTCTGCATCCATCTCCTTCTCTGATTTTTAACCATTAAATTTTGGCTTCTGGGGATTTTTCTCTTGATGGGGAGAAAAACATCTTGTGAGGATCACCAAACTAACAGCCATATGGGATCAATCTTGTGGATTACTGAAGCAGCATCAACTCTTAACTGGTTCTTTATTAGGACTGATAGAAAGTCAACAGTTTCAATGCACCCTCTCAAGGCCTGTGATCATTGCTTCCTCTGCAGATGCTTGCTTTTTCTTTCATGTTGTTCCACGTCCATGTTTTTTTAACCCATCAAGACTTATATGTAAGAGAGAGTTTAGCATGCAGAATTGGTATTCCTTTCTGAGACTGACCATTGCCCTGCCTAGCCCATAGCCTGGAATAGTGAGTAAAGGTGAGGGATCAGAAGTGCCGTGTATTGATCCCAGTTATGGCACTGCTGCACAGCCTGACCTTGGCAATGTTGTTTTATCCTTGTGTGACGGTTCCCCTCTCTGTAAATTGGTGATAGCACTGTATGTCCATCTATCTTCAAAGGATGTTTGTGAGAATTAGTAATTAATGCCTGTACTTTGCTATGTATATCCAAAGTTCAAAAACCCTTTTTCTTCCTAGTATTAAAGTGCCCTTGCAGCCCCCAATGCATCCCTCTCATTTCAATGACCTTTGTATCCTGTTTTTTCCAGACAACTATGTGGTGACAGACCATGGCTCCTGCGTTCGCTCTTGCAATACCGATACTTATGAAGTGGAAGAAAATGGTGTTCGGAAGTGTAAAAAGTGTGATGGGCTATGCAGCAAAGGTACAAAACCATGGAATAAACCAATAAGGCTTTGAGATAATAGGTGAATTATTAGAAAAAGTACATAGTGTTCTGACATGAATTAAGTGCAAATTCAATATAAATATCAAGTGATAGTTTGGAGATCTGACAAGTGGTTTGATCAGGAAACATGGCTGTGGAGCATCCTCTCCAACAGGGATACACCAAAAGTATAGTAAATAAACTATGTATTGTGTGCATGTGTATCTTGCAAATCAGCCTTCTCTTTTGTTTTTCCTTTCCAGTATCTCAACAAGGGGAATAAAATGAAAATGGGGTAAAGAGATTGAAGGGCATGTGCCAGAGGCTGTGTGCAGAGATGCTCAGACCGGAGCTGCACAGCTGGGCAAACAGAAAGCAGTTATGCTGTGGTGCTTTCTGAAAAGCAAAAGTAGCCACAAGATCTATGAAACTTACCTTGGGTGGTAGGTTTCACAATATGGGAGTGCGTTCTGGACTAATGTCATCTCCATGTTTATTCCCTTGTATGTGATTGGGCTTCACTCTTCTCCCCCCTGAATTCTGTATCTCTCTTTTAACAGTGTGCAATGGCATCGGAATAGGTGAACTTAAAGGGATCCTCTCCATAAATGCCACAAACATTGACTCCTTCAAAAACTGTACCAAGATCAACGGGGATGTTAGCATTCTCCCAGTTGCATTTCTAGGGTGAGTTGCCTGCTGATCATTTAGCACTGGAGGAGAAGGGCTAGGGAGAAATTCAGGCTGAGCCATTCTTTTCCCAATTCCTCATTCTGTTTGTTTCAGTGATGCCTTCACGAAGACCCTACCCTTGGACCCCAAGAAGCTGGATGTCTTCAAAACAGTCAAAGAAATATCAGGTTGGCAACAAATTTTAACCTGAGATGTTCTCTGAACGGTACTGCCAAAAACACAAGGGGAGAGTTGGGAATTTTTTTAAGCACATGAAGAGAAGTACAAGCAAAGAGTTTCTATCTCTGAGCTACGGGGGGTGGTCACTCTCCACAAAGGTGATCAGCAGCACCTCGTCAGCATTATGCCCACATAAGCCATACTGGTCTCCTATCCAAGGTGTATATGTGTAGTTTGGCCAGACCATCCCTTCTGCTGAACTGACAGCCTCAGCAAACAGTAAAAGCAAAGGAGATTTTCAGCCACCCAAGAAGTATGTGGTGATGCAGAGGCGTGCCACTCCAGCTAAAAAAAGCCAAGTATGTTTCTATTTGTGGAAAACCTTTCAGCAGCTCCTTAGGGAAGCGTGCTCAGTGGCTTGTGTCATCCTTGCAGAGACACCGTCTCCAGCCTGAAGAGCTCTTCCTTGGGGTGAATATGTCTCCACAAGCACAAAGTGGCCAGTGGAGCCATGTCTTGCACCAAGTATCAATTAAAAGTAATTTTATTCAGGCCATTATAAAATGAGTGTAACATCAGAGCTGGGTCCACAGATGCGACTCTTGTTGCCCTTTCCCAGTCTTTTACCTGTCTGTCTCCCTTCAGGGTAGCAATGACTAATCTCAGAGCTTCATGCAGCAGCCTGCAATTTCCCAAGTTCTCCCCCCTCCTCCTGAGTGCCTCAGCTGAGCAGGGAAATCTGCTTGCCTTAGCAAATCCACTCCAAGTGTCTGTCTGTCCTGCTCCATTTCTGCTTTCTTTTTAGTTTTTGTGATCCCTGAGGGCAGCTTGCAAATGGGACAGGGATGCCCTTTCTCCTGCAGCTTCTCAGCCAGGGTAAGAGCTGTCATCAGCTGCGGCTCGGTGTGGCAGGATGTGCAACTCACTGACACACCATCTCTTGAGCTCCTAAGCCCTCATGGTGGGCTAAGAAGTAAACTGTTTATAAAACAGGGTTTAAAAATATCTCCCTGCTCCCTAAAATGTCATGTTTCATTTTGAGATGCTCAGATAAGATAGGGAAAGCACAAGCGCCTTCTCCTGGCACAGGAGGAGCTTAAGGAAGAGGTTCTGCTGCCAATACTGACCTCAGTTTTAGTATTATTATTATTACTACTATTTTTTAATCTTCTTTTCCTCATTTCAGGGTTTTTGTTAATTCAGGCCTGGCCCGATAATGCTACTGATCTCTATGCTTTTGAAAATCTGGAGATTATACGAGGCAGAACCAAACAACAGTAAGTAAATCATGTAAAAGAAACTCTGTTTAGAGCTGCATTAGTCAGAGTACACCAAGGTATGTGGGTATCCCCAAAGTGAAACAAAATGGGGAAAAGCCTGCGAGAAGTCGAGCACCATCTCTGTAGCAGTAGATAATGTGCCCTGAGGGATGAGACCCTTAGCAATGTGCTGCATGTGAAGGGCTGCCCTGAGCCTTCTCCAGGACCAGGCTCTGCCACCAGCCTGGCAGCACAAGCAGGAGAGCTCTTTGCAGTCTCGGGCAAGTTAGGGTGGGGTTAGAAGCAGTTTGGGATCTGAGGTAGCAGGGCAGACAGGGATGGAGACCATGGCTGCCAGGCAGTGCAGACAATAGCAGTGCACCCAGTGCCAACCTGGGCTTACCCAAAGAGGAAGAATGACTTGGTGGACCAGTGCAAAACAATAGCTGCTTTACCTACAACCACTGTTGCTCATCATTTACTTGACGGAGCACACGTCCTGCGAGTTTTAGCTTAAAATTCTCATGCAAAACCAGATATGAGTATTGCAATTTTTTTATGATAGGTATGTCATGTACCAGGCATTAAGCTTAGAAGGCTGAGCAATGCCTTGCTTGAACAAAACTGAGTTTGCGGCAACACACATTTGAAAAACAAAAGAAAAATATGCTGAGTTAAACCCTGCTTAGTAATTCTTCTGTGAATTTTTCTTTTTGTTCACCTCCATTTTAGTGGCCAGTATTCTCTTGCTGTTGTTAACTTGAAAATACAGTCACTGGGGCTGCATTCCCTCAAGGAAATAAGTGATGGAGATGTCGCCATTATGAAGAACAAGAACCTGTGTTATGCTGACACCATGGACTGGCGCAGCCTGTTTGCTACTCAGAGCCAGAAAACAAAGATTATACACAACAGAAATAAAAATGAGTGTGGTAAGTCAGTTCTGCCTTCCTGCTCTCTGCAGAAGCTCGTGCTAAAATGCAAGGCTTTTTTCTCTTTATTTCCCTGGCTTCAAAATTCATCAGTGATACTGCTTTAATGAAGGTGATGGGGAAAAATGGAAAAATTCCACTAAGGATGTAGAATTATTGTTGTCCAGCAGATGGGAAGGAGTAGGTTCACCACTATGGGCATAGTGAAGCCACAGAGGTTGAAGGACACAGAAGCTAACTCCAAACATTGGACTTTTTTGAAAAGGTCAAAGCTGTTGTTCAACCACGCTGTTGTTAACTACGGTGGTCCCTAGACCAAAATCTAATTATTTCTCTTTGCAGACTATGAATTTGTTGTATTTTGGAAACTCATCACAGATTCGCAGAATGGTTTGGGTTGTAAGGGACCTTGAAGATCATCTAGTCCACCCCCACTGCCATGTGTAGGGACATCTTTGATTAGATAAGCCCGAAACAACCTGACCTTGGATGCTTCCAGGGATGGAACATCCACAAGTTCTCTGGGCAACTTGTTCCAGTGTCTCACTACCCTCATAATAAAAAATGTGATCCTTATGTCCTAGCTAAACCTACCGTCTTTCATTTTAAAGCCATTGGCCCTTGTCCTGTGACTACAGACTTTGGTAGAAAGTCCTTATAAACCCCTTTTAAGTATTTTTTTTTAATATATATACATATATATATATATATATATGGTCTTCCTGGAGCCTTCTCCAGGCTGAACAACCCCAACTCTCTCACCTTGGTACTAATTTAGCTTTATTACAGAGCTGTTAAACTGTCACAGAGGAACTTGTTTTTATTTTGAAAGGCCAGAAGTCATTCTTAATTTCAGGCTTTGGGAATTAAGAGAAGCATCCTTATTCCTCTTCCACACTGCCAGGACCATTCACATCTGCTTTGGAACAGGTTGGAGAAACTGGCTGGTCAGGATGGAGTCACTTGCAGTGCTATGTTTGCCCTCTCTCCTGCCTTGACATCCATGGCCCTTTTTCTTCTCTCTTTCTCTGCCAGCTGCTGCCGGGCATGTTTGTGACCCCCTGTGCTCAGATGTGGGCTGCTGGGGCCCTGGACCCTTCCACTGCTTCTCCTGCAGGTTTTTTGATCGTCAGAAGGAGTGTGTGAAACAGTGCAATATCCTGCAAGGGTAAGGTGTCTGGGGGTGCTTGAGGTTTGGTGATGATTTGGGGGTTTTGGATTTTAGAACATGTTATAGCTAGGAGGAAAGGATTTCACTAGTTCTGCACAGCTAAAAAGAGGGAAAAGCCAGGAGCTGAGGTAGCTCTTATTCCCTGTTCATCATTGCTTAGGAGTCCTCAAGTCTGCGAGGAAACTGTTTAGAGGCCCAGGAAGGCTAAGCCTTATGCTTCCTTCCCCTAAGAAATAAAGGAGCTTAAATCCAAGCTATGCCTGTCAAGCACGCTGGGCGAGAGCCGCAGCGAGTTGCAGTGACTGGGAACTCAGTCATCCCTGGAGCCAGGGCTTCACTGCTCGATAGGCTTCCTTACTGCAAAGCGACTCTTAGATCGGCTCAAATGAGCAGCTCGCCCTTGCAATTTGTGAAGTTGCAGTCAAGGGAGAATGAGCAAGCTTTCATCCAAAAAGCACTGAGAGCAGCAATTTCAGCCAAAATTATTGCTTCAGTTTTGCTCAGACCGAGGAAAATGTATTGCTGCCTGTGTGTCAAGACTGCGGCTCAGCTCGGTTTTTTGGTCAGTTCAAGAGGTGATGTAGGCGGGAAAGGCACAGCTAGCACTGAAAATTACATGGATTTTTTAAATAAATGTTTTAAAGTTTGACTTTCAAAAATCGTGAGTGTTAAGCAAGTACTTGACAGGGTTCTGATGCCCCTGATGTTTGTATTTGTCTAGCAACCTGCAGTTCAGCAGCTGTCTTTTTTGTAAGTGAATATCCTCCAGCAGCAATTATGACCTGAAGGGCAGATCTGGGCATTTTTTGTGTCATATGATGAGTAGATTTAGTTTAATTAATAACACCATTACTTGAAGTGGAACAGCTTTATCGCTATTGAAACCATCTGTTCCCAACTTTCATATTTTAATGATTCATTGTGTGTTGTAGGAAGGGCATGAATTTAATTATCAGTGCATTGCTGTTTAACTTTTGTAATTATTATTTGGAGCCTTGGAATCACATTAACTGTTTTTGATGATCTCTTTGCATCACTACCATTTAAAAGCCTTTGGAAATCATTGTGAATATTCTGTGTCATTAACTTAAAAGTGAAAGCAAACTAATTTGAAGTGCACAATCTGGGGTGCCATGTGTTTCACCGTCAACCAAATTTCCCTTATTCTTACCTCTCCCTGGTTGTGCTGAGCAAGTGCTACTTGTGTAACCAGGAGTGTCCCCCTGTACCTCCTCCTGTCTCAGTACTATCATCCTAATGTATTCAAACTGGAAAAGTCAGGAAAAGGAGAGACAACTACAATTTATCACTCGCTAATCAGCCTGTTTTTTAATTATTTCTGTTAATTTTTTGTTTTCCAGTGAGCCGAGAGAGTTTGAAAAGGACTCCAAGTGCCTCCCCTGCCACCCTGAGTGCCTGGTGCAAAACTCCACGGCGTACAACGCAACCTGCACTGGACCTGTAAGAGCAGATTCAGCTTAGCAAACCTGCTCCTCAGACCATATATTAATACGTATTTCTCATGTTGAGATAATCCTCAGGTCTCATTTACCCTTCTTCGCGATGGAGTGGAGGTGGGGGGATTAGAGGGCAAGATGTCAGGGCAAAGGAACAGAAACAGGAGGGGGAACCTTAGGGAGTTATTTGTCTTTTGTGTCACCCATCATACGTGTAATCCACAACCACAGGCATTGCAGGACCTTTTGGTTTTATGTCTTTTTACAGAAAACATTGCAAGGCTTACTTACATATGTGATCATATGGTAACTTGATAACATTTCAGGAACATGTAGTTACTGAACAGCCAAGTTGATGTGAACAAATTAAATTTCCTTATTCAGAGTGTAAGAACTGTAAAAAATAGTGGATTGAAGCAGTAGCTTTTTTGAACAGCCATGATAAAATTGTGATCAAAACCAGGCATTTACTGGAAAATATTCAGGAAGCAGTTTTTACTTAAAACCATGTTTCCTTCTATAACTAGGTTACAGTAAATACCTATATAAATGTGACTACAGGTTTAAATTATGTTCAAATAAATGTGATCAAAACAAAATGATTGGATTTTCAAAACAATTTAAATATTCCAAATTCATACAAAAGTTCCTTTTACAGAAGCCAGTACAGTGTAGTCTTGCTGGTCATTCAGAGTCTTCCTCAATTTTATTCTTTAATTTTGAAAATGCTCTTTTGTATTAGAAAAAGTCCAGTTTGTCAGCAATGCAATTGTTTCCTTTTAATCAGCTCGAACTCATATCTTAATTATCAGACTCTAATTCTCTCTCTCTTTTTTTTTGTTTTTCAAGGGGGACAGAAGAGGCGGGGTTGGGGAGTAATATCTACCAAAAATAAGCCCTAGCATGATTTTTCAGGATTTTTGAGGATGCTCAAAATATAAGCCCTATTCTAGAAATAAGCCTTAGTTACAGTTCATTAAAAAGTCAATTTAAATAGTGTCCAGGCAGCTATACGTATAAAAAAGTTATAAGTTCTGGAGCATAAATTAACATAAATCCCTGTCATATTTTCGGGGAAACAGTGTAGAAGTTGAATCTCCTGTTTCCATCACAGGTCCTCCTCTGTGCTCCTTAACCCAACTCTTTAAACACTTCTTGCCATCCCCTGCAGCCACCGAGTGTTTGACCCTTGCCCATCATCAGTCTGCAGAGTCATTGCTCAGTAATGTGAAGAATTCCCATTCTCCCTTCTAGCTTAGACCACCATGGCCTAAAGGATGTTATTAACATTATAATCTCCTTCAGGCAGTGACCACCACCTTGTTCCGTATTTGCCCAACATATAGTAATCAGTCTATTAGTGTGGCCCTTAAACATTACAGTAATTAAAATAATCTTCCTATAGCATGTCTTGCGTAGTTCCACTGAAACCAGCACTGTGGATCTGGTCTGGTGTTTCTCCATAGTAGAATTTGACCCAGAATTGCTGGTTTCACTGCTTTAAAATATTTAGGGCATTCCTGGTGGTGTTATAGTCTGAATAAAAATAGTTCTGCCAAAAATGGCCAAAGGCAATGCCTTTAAACACCAACTAAGTGCTCTTCAAAGTGAAAAAATGCATGGACTTCTTGGCTTGCCTCCTAATCGCCTACTTTGCCCTAACTGAGCAAAGAACCTGAGCTGAGAAACAGGAAAATAATGATTTGAGGCCAGTACTTCAGGGAGGTGTCAGCACGTCCAGCTCCATTGTTTTAAATTGTGTGATAATATTAGCTTTAAGCATCAGGTACTACCTTTTGTACAGTCCATCCTACAAGAGCAAATACTTGGAAGAATATCAAGTAGCAAGGCAATAAAATGAGATGATGCTGAAAACATCCAGCAGTGGAAGGCATTTAGATTTATCATGTGAATTTGCTCCTGAATAGGCTGATGTAAGTACATTATAAACAAGCTGTTTCTCTTTGCAGGGCCCGGACAATTGCATAAAGTGTGCCCATTTTATAGATGGCCCACACTGCGTGAAATCCTGCCCAGCAGGGGTTCTGGGTGAGAATGACACACTCGTCTGGAAATACGCTGACAGGAATGGTGTTTGCCAGCTCTGCCATCCAAACTGTACCCGAGGGTGAGTTAAACCTCAGGCTAAATGCAAACAGGGAGGGAAAAAATATGGAAATAGCTGTTTCAAGCTCTTTCCCTTCCTGATGGTCCCATTTCAAACCATTGAGCAAAAGGAACAGCAGGGAGCAAGAGAGGTTGGGAGTACACAGGTAACGTATGCAGAGTGCAGTGGACTTTGTAAATAGAAGTTCAGTGGCACATCCTCTCTACACAGCGGGCAAATAAAGGGAAAATGTTTTAGAGGGCTTGAAACCAGTTGGTTTGTTGATTTAAAGAGAAAACTTCCTTGAATTTTACAGAACTTACACACCAGTGATGCACTTTTTTCCCCCACCTGGTTCAGAGCTGCATCCCGTGGTTTTGGGAGGAACATCAGTGACATCTGGTGGATGCTGAGATCCTTGGGCCCATCTTTCTCACACCTTTCATTTTATAAAAGAGAAATCCCACTGGGGTACCACAGTGATTTTCTTCCTTCTTTCCATATCGTAGCACTTGGTCTGAGTTTAAAGCCTTGCTTGCCTCCTGAGTGTGGCTTTATTCATGAGCATCACAGTAAACCCAATCTTTATGAACAATTTTTGTCTTTATTTGGAGTCACACTTAAACAGCCACCTGTAATGAGCTGTGAGTTGAGCTGTATTTAACCTACATGACAATAAGCAACAGCTGTCTGCTCTCCTGGTTTCCAGCTGCAAGGGATGCACAATAAAAGGTTTTATGGTTTGAGATTCGGTTGTTGGACCGTGATACTTCCATAGCAAAAAACCAGCCCATGTTTGGTGTCTTTTACTTCACAGGCCTCTGCCCTGTACCCTGCAGGTCTGTCTGATCCAAAACCCTTCTGTAGTGTGGCTGTAATACATGTTGCAAGAGAGAAGTTACAACATATTCAGAGCAACCATCATGCAATTGTATATAAGCTAATGCAACTGCCAGGTCATTAAAGAGGAGAGTGCTCAGGTCCCCGCCTTCATGGAGAAAAGGAGATGAAGAGCTAAACCAGCAAGTGATGGCACTTCCTAGTGCTCTGGTTTTCAGATGGTAGCTGTAACAGCCGTGTGGGTTTGCTGTGATTTACAGCGATGGCCCCTGTGTTTTGTTACAGTTGCAGTCAAGGCTTATCAGGGCTTCCCATCACACTCCTGAGAACAAATGATCTCAATTGAAGAGGGTTCTTAATAGCTGCTCTCTATTAATGACCTTAGTAGCTGCAGCCATTAGTCCCTACTGATACAAACTGGCCATGGGGATCTAATATCCTTCTAACTGGCCACATGGAAATGTGGCTGATTACTGGAGCAGCATAGTGGATAACCACATCTGAACGAGGCTTTGAGCTGTGCAGCATTGGTAGCAAGACCAAACACTGGACTCAAGTGAATGCAAACTCGAGGGACATAACCTGTCAGATGTGGATTTATTAATAGCTCCAAGTCATGCACTGGCTCTTGGTGCACAAGCAAGTCCCCAGAGCAGAGTTCATCAGAAAAGTCCATTCTTGCCTGGCTTTAGCAGTGGAGGTGTGTACCACAGGAGCCTGGCAGGTGCTGGAGTAGGATAAGGAGAGGGGTTTTTTTTAAATTAGGGGTGCCTCAGTGTATTTGGCCCTGTGTTATTAATGCAGACATAAAAAGTAGTATCTGTTTCATCTCTTATATGAAAGAACTGGTCTAAGTTTGCCACAGCTGTATTGTAGGCATGTTCAATGGCCGTGTTGGAGTTACTGCCCAAATGTGGCAGAAGAAATAAGCTGTTTCCCTGAAGTGCTCAAGAAATCTAGGAGAAGGTAGTGTTACTATTTTGCTTTACAGATGGGACGCCTGAAGCCAATAGCATTGATGGGTAGGGAGCCAGTGTCAGAGGCATAATCTTGGAAACATGAAGTCTGGCACAATGTTGTCCCCATGAACGCAATCAGTCAGTAACGCCACTTCTCTTCATGCCTTTCCCTCGTGCTGCAGGAATGGGTTCTGTTCAGCAGTGGGTGGAAAACATCTGTCTCATGAAGTTTTTGCATCCTTAGAAACCAGTCTCAGCAGTTTCTGCATGACAAGAAACAACTTTATTTCTGTCCCTGTCCAATTTCATGGCTACAGCCCACAAAATCTTATCAGCGTGATTAAGTGTGCTGACTTCAATAGTCATGCAAGTAATGTTTCCAGGATCTGGCTCTATTTTCCTTGTTTGAAGAAACTGCAAGTAAAGAGGACTTCTCTTCCCAGCTGAGCTTTGTCACAAATTTTGGTCTTTAGGTGCACTTACTGGTAGTGCATTGCTTCCTTTGTATTGCTGTGAAGAATCCCATCTAGTCTCTTTTTCTTTGCTGAGTCGATTTTTCAGCCTTCATTAGAAAACAGAATAGAGGAATCTTTCTCCTGCCCAGCCCAAAAGACCCCTTCTCTCCAGTTTCTTCCTTGTGCTATGCCTCTAGTACAGCTGAGAAAATATGCTCTGATAAAGACAGCCCTGGCATCACCCCATTTATACCTCCAGCAACTAAAGACACACACCAGCTTGATTAATTTGCTTGGTGCTAAACGATTTGGTTTTCCTTTGCCACTCATCCAGAGTACAGGCAATAAATTCAGCCACAACCACTGGGATGGAAGAGCAAAAAGGAGAGAAGCCACCACTGTAATTCATAGCACTGTCTGACACGTCCTGCCTCCACAGTTGCTACCAACACTACGTGTCTCACCAGTCTTCATGTTAACTGCCAGGGGCTTCCAGGGGGCTGAGAAAGCAGCTAGGGGGTCTGATAGGAAAGGTTGCATCAGCATGGCACAAACGCAATGCCTTTGTCACAGTCTGAAGGTTAATGAGAAAGAAAGGACAGAGGAGAGTTCTTGCAAGGCTTTAAAATTCCCAATGGTTTTCCATTTCTTTTGTGACTGTGAAGTAATGTAAGGTATTATAGTGTGAGTTCCCCCTGGAAGGCCATAAATCATAGCAATGTGCTGTATTATATCAAATTAGGATCTACAGGTGGGAGAAAGTTGTGAAAATCATGATGGATTTGGGAAAAAATAGCTGTGTCTGTACTGGGACGAGTAATATTTACATAGACAGATGAAATGCTGAGTTCAGGATGCAATAGTTTTCAGAGACTGCACACAGCACTAATTTTCCAATAAGCAGAGAAATGTTCCAGAGACTACAACTGCTACTAGATTCCATCTGATACATCCATAAGACCTTGAGGCAGCTCATAACACAATGTCACATTTCTCATTTTGGTTTCTGTAAGCAGAAGAAAAACGATACAGAAGTGGAAGAAGTTATTGTTTAGATTCCGTAAATCCTGGGTTACCTATGTTGGGTGTCATGATGAAATTCTACATTAAGAAAGATAGTTATATTTAGTCCTGGATGGATATTTGTCATAGGCTGTTTTTCTCCTTTGACTTGTGAAATGAATCAGAAAATCACGTGGGATTTGAAAAGCACAACCTGATCTGTCATTTTCTTCCCAAACACCTTTTACTTTATCCTACTAGACTTGATATTGATGGATTTGAGTGGGAAATAATTTTTAAAAAGAAGGTGTCAGATGAAAATCTACACCTCTCCTACTTCTACTTTCTGGTGTAGGAAAGTAACTATTTGGTCATTCTTCAGACTGTAGATACTGTCACCTCAGCCATTTTTTTTTTGCTGTTAGGAAACACATGGAGGATGTACCATCATAAAGTAGCATGGTAAATTGGTATTTTTAGGAAGAAAAAATTTGAAGGACCATTCTGAAATAATGTGATGTCTTTTATTTTCACATCCTTATCAGGAGAATCTGCCCATGCTTTGTTGCATTAGCATGTAGAAATTCAGATCTGGGTGGTAGAGCAGGATAGGATGAGGTCTTGGGTCCTAGATCTGTTTTCTGTTGAGTAGCTGAAGAGAGATGCTGGCACAAAACTAGATATGTCTCCTGTGACTGTAAGCATGCTGGTGGTTCTGCTCTGCACGTGCGGCCTCTCTGTGCTTAGTTACACAACTGAGCAAACAAACCAAGCCATAGACAGACCAGGAGCACTAACAAAGCAGAGTGTCTGGGATCTGGGAACCGGTTATGCACAGCACTTCCAGCATGTTTAGGACACCAGGATGCACATTCTTGCATGGGAGCCCAGTAAACTCACAAGACCTTTCAAATGCTGGGTCTTGGAGCATTGTGCTGGCCCAGAAACAAGTCAAATACACAAGGAAAGATCAGGGTAATAAACACAAACAAACACGCAATAAAATGAGTAGTTGCTTCACCTCTTCCTCCCCCAGACCTAGATCATGTTATAAGGCCTACAGCTCCACCTGCCATTTTGAATTTTTTCTGGTTTCTCTTTTTGGTGAGAGGGAATTCAGAGCAGTTTTCCAGACACAGGCTCACTTCTTACCCCCTTCTTGACCTCCTCTGGATGCATTTTCTTTAAGTCAACACAGGGAGCGGATACCACAAAGTGGACTTTTCTTCTTGCTGTGCTCTTATTTTCAGAGGTGATGCAACCCTCTCTGTAATACTCTTCTTCCTCGGTAGACACCACAAAGACCACAATTCCCATGAAGAGCATATATCTTGCAGCCCAGCAGCACTGAGGGAAAACACGGTGCCTCTTATGCCCATTAGACCATCAAGTGAATGCAGTCAATATGTTTTCACCCATGTTGTTTTTTGCATCAGGCTGCCAAAACGGATTTCAGGCATTTCAAACTCAAATGGAGGGTGAATGACTTGCTAGTAGAGTTTCTGGCTCTCTGCATAACTATTATACCTGTTTACATTACCAGTATCTCTAGATCTTAGACTCTGAAATAAAAATATCATGGATACATACTAACAGACTATAGCCAAAGCGAGTAGTCAAATCCTGTTTTCTGATGGAAGTGTGTATCTGCTACCTAAGTTTTCCACTGCAATGGAAAGTCTGGAAATTGGAATCTTTTGCTTATCAGGAAACAAGGATTATGCAGGAGGGTCTGCAGTGATGCATTTCCTTGTGGCTTTTTGCCATAGTGTGGGGAAGAAGCTACTTCTGTTCTCCTCCATGATCAGCCCTGAGCTTCTGCACCAATGCAGGTGTCCACACAGAGCCAGAGAATCCAGGTCCATTTGAATTTTGTGTATATATGTCCACCCCCCATTCTACCACATGACAGAAAGCTGGTTTAAAATGTATGTATGCAGCATAACTATGCCTCTAGATAAAAGATTTTGGAGCAAGGCCATTGGCTGATATTTAATAGACTATATGACTGTTATAAATTCTTATGTTAATACTTGGACTGCTCTGAAACATGAACTTTTCAATCAGTAGCACTCTTCGTAGTTGGATTTATATGAGTATGCATACCAGAGCTAATATGCTGGTCATGTTTATTTGTTTTCACAGGTGCAAAGGACCAGGTCTTGAAGGCTGTCCAAATGGGTGAGTATTTCATCTGCTACAATCAATGACAGAACTGGAAAGAATGTGTGCATGTTTGTACTTCCATGCTGGACACTGCAAGGCTGGGACTAAAGTTAAGTTCTCAGCTTTGTACAGGGAAGTGACAGATTAGAGCAAGTTCTGAGGTATAAAAATGATTTAAAGGACTGAGAAATATTCCTGCTGGCACAAGACTCCAAAACCTTGTTCTGCTTAACTTGTTTGTCAAGGTGAGACCTGGAATCTGTTACTGAAGAGCAAAAGTAGGATCTGGAAAAACAAAGGATTAAGAGCTAGTGGCAGAGAGAGATATGTTTAGGATTGATATGATAACCTGCATTACAGGAGATTCATCTCAGGTACCCAGGGGGTCTTTTCCAGCCCTGTGCTCTGTACATCTCTAATCGCTTTGTGCACAGATGGATGTTCATTCTTCACACTAGATCTTACGTTGCATTGTTCCACATCATGACTTGCTCAAGGTCATGCAACAAATGAACAGGTTTCTCTGACTGAGAGAGAGTGATTTAGTTTCTGGCAACAAAATCATGCTATGGCAAGACAAATTCAACCTAGACATACTGTTAAAAAGTTACTCTATTTAATAGTAATCCCTGGGGCAACTTATAAAGAGCTGCAATGACTCTCTAAATATGGACCAAAAAAAACAAACTTGGAAAACAGGTTTCTGTTTTCAATTTAAATTGAAATGACCCAGGCTCTAATAAGCAGTCAGCAATCTGTATGTACAATGTAGATGGTTCATATATTACCTGGTCTCAGACATTTTGTGCCTGAGGAGGAGGATTGATGATCTGAAGTACATGGTGACCCTTACAGCATGCCCTCCTCTCCTTCTGCCTCCCTGGACAGACCATCAACATAACTTCCACTGTGCTTTGAAAAGGAAGTGTACAAAGTTGTCAGTACCTCATCTGCTTAGGGAGCCTTTTCACTCCTGCTTTACTATGTTAAAATCACTAGTGTATACAAACAGGCTTGTCTCTGCAAGGCTCAGTTCCTGCCACAGGAGTAGTTTTAAAGGAGAAATAAAAGTGTTTGGTTTATTAAAAGGAGGCTTTGCAAACATGGGACAAAATCAGAAACCCAGCAAAGCAAACAGCACCAAAATGGTAGATGCAGAAATGATCGGCAGAAGGAGGAGATGGCTGAGCAGCGGAGCAGAAGTCTTCACTGCCAAGCACAGTGAAGGTCAGGATGTTCTCATATATGTTCAGTCCTTTGGATCATTCACTTTTTATTAAAGCAAAAAAAGCAACCAGTAAATATGACGACTAGATGAGGAACTTAAAAATGCAGGTGCCCAAGATACTTAAAATGTCAAATAGACTTAAATGGATGTCCAGAGCATATGTTTGATCACAACCTAAGGCTTCATGCAACCTCTATAGGGTTTTTTTAAATCGTAACTCTTAAACATTGTTTCCTTTTTCTGCATCCCCTCCTGTCTTGCAGCTCCAAAATCCCATCTATTGCAGCTGGCGTCGTCGGGGGTCTGCTGTGCCTGGTGGTGGTGGGCTTGAGCATTGGTCTATACTTGCGGAGGCGTCACATCGTCAGAAAGCGAACCTTGCGTCGTCTGCTGCAGGAGAGGGAGGTGAGCGCTGCCAGCACGCCTGCAACACCAGCTGCTTTATTTGGGGCAATGGGTGCCCGCCTCCTCCTACCAGAGTATTAAAGTACCGTGCATCTGCCTCGTCACTCAACAAACCCTTGAGTTGGCAAACAGGGCGCCTGCCGCACTAGTCAGAAAAGAGGCGATGTTCACCTAACACCTTCTCACTTAATCTCAAGTCTGATCCCTCTGGATATTATTTTCAAAAGCTTTAGGGGATTTAGATGTCTAAATCCCAATGAAAGTCATGGAGACTGTCTACTCTGGAAAAAAAACTATGCCTTCAGGGTGAGGTGCAATGTGTTTGCTGATCCATACTGCCTTGCCATGTAGACCCCCAGCCTCAAATTATTTATCCCTCCAGACAAGCCTTGGGGCTGCTGAGCAACTTGGGTGCTTTAGAAAATTTTACCACCTTGATCAGACATATGTCTGATCCTGCAGAAAAAAATGAAAAAGGAGAGGAGGTAAAGGAATTGAGGGAAGTGTTTGTATCATGTCTGGGTTTGTTTTTAGGACAAAAACCCATAAAGCCATCAAAGTGAATAGTTCAACCTATTGGACATGAACAAGGTTTCTACACTGCTTTTTGTTTTCTTCATGGTTTCATGTACATTACAGCATCACCCTCTGGGTACCTCACATATAAAATAGCAAAATTCACTATCCTGGATTAAAGATGCTGTTTTATTATTAGCCCCCTTCTCTTTCTAGTCCAATTCAAGTACATAATTAGCAAATTGGATTTAGCATTCTGCTAAAAGCCCATTTTCAGCTTCCCTCTGTGCTCCCTGGCTTTGCAGAGTCAGCTGCTAAGATCCTTAAAAAAAAACAAAAACAACAAGCTCTCCTGCTTTCTGGTGCACTACCTAATGATATTTTACATAGCACTGCATTCTACACTTTTGATAGTAGAGTTCAATTAGTGCTCAGCTCATATTGTATGCTCTGGACTCCTCAAAATGAGGATATTTCATCACAACAGAAAGGTTACTGACCAGCAAACATCAGATCGCTTCTAGCTAAACACAGTTTTATTCAAAGGAGAGGGAAAAAAAAACACTAAAGGAAAAGCCTGACTTGTCCATCAAAAAAAGTGCTAAATATCTCTGTTTGGAGGGCATTGCTGCTGTTTGCAATAAGGCTTAGATCAAATTTTGGAAACATCAGAAGAATATTCAACATTGCCTTTTGTATTGATTAAAGAATCATGCTTAGATTTTCAGTTGCTGCTTGTAAAGCCTGTGGTCTGGCAGAGCCACCTCCAGTACCATGGGAATTTTATCCAGTTAAACAAGAGCAGACCTGAAAGGTTGTGCAGGTGGTTCTTGCCCAGTATTTAAAACATTTTTGTAATTGATTCACAAATTCAAAAGAGTAATCTTCTTTAGAATCTGTGGTAATTACACTGTTCTTCATGCCATGTGTTTTAAGGCTTTGAAGTCTTAAGTCTTCATTTGAACAGCAGTGTTCCTTCATTCTCCTTCGAAATGTCAGTCACCACTCCATGATTGATTTACTTCTGAAATCTGGAGCAACTCTAGATATTTATTGCTGTAAATCAGAGTGGAGCTGTCCTCCCATAAGCTTCACATGAAAAAAATGTTCATTATTTTAAAGGAAGGATTTATTTGCTTCCCCAAAAGCACTCTACTTGCTGTCTTCCTAGACTGTATATTCTTCTAATATTGACTTCTCTCTACACTAGCTTGTCGAACCACTGACACCCAGCGGGGAGGCACCGAACCAGGCTCATCTGAGAATTTTAAAGGAAACAGAATTTAAAAAGGTCAAAGTTTTAGGGTCTGGTGCTTTTGGCACTGTTTATAAGGTAAGATTACCATCTTGCTCCCTCACAGAGAAGCCACCCAATCAGAGCATGAACTGGAAGCTACAATCATTGTGTAGTTTATTTTTTTACTAGGTTTTATAGCACGTTTATATTGAATGGTTGAGAGATGACTCCATTCCCATTAGTTGACTTACGAATTGGGTAACATGGGAAGTTTTCCATAAGATGTTACCAAAGCCATACTGCTGAACCTGGACGACAAAGATCTCTGCTTAAAAGCTACTACAGCCAAATATGTGCTGTTGTGAATATTAGGAATTTTTTTTAAAAAAAAAAAGAAATGCACTTTGGTTAGCTCAGTGCTAAGCCATTTTCTTGTGTGGTCTGAGGTCTTGTTTTTATAATTGTCAATCATTGTTTCATTAGAACTGACTCAAATATGTGGAATTGTCTACACACCTTCAGGTGTGTAGGTCCACAGGGTATTTTTTCTCTTGGTATTTTTTTAATCCTCTGTGTTTCTTCTTCACCAAGTTCTATCTTCCTGTTATCTTTTTGTTCAGGGTATGTGTTTCAGGCTTTGCCAGTAGTAGTGAAATGCAAACTGTAGATTCATTTATCTTTTTATAAAGCTCTGTATTCTGAAGCAGACCTCCGGCTATGGCCAAGATCTGCAGGGGCACAAATCCCATTGACCTCTGAAAACATGCACCTACATTGCTGGGTACTTCAGCAGAGTGGCCTCACAGGGCCACACTGTTCACCCACTGCCCAAATGGCCTCATGACGCTATAGATGTAGAGCACTGAACCAGTCAGACATAAACCTACCTGCCACTGCATATGTTTAGTGCTGGATTATTTGTAGAGTACATATGCCATCTCTAGTTTTCATGAGAAAATGCCAGTGCTTTTCATCCCTTGATTTATAAATTGGAAGTGGCAAGGTTTTGCACATGCGGTTGCTGTGATGCAGTAATTAATTAGATTTCCATCCACAAAAGCTGCTCTTTATACATCTCTTGTTTTATTTATACAGTGATGGTAATGAACATGGTTTTTAAAAAAATATACAGTAGAGGTGACTGGAAGAGAAATAACATGCACTTCATTAACGGATTTTGTTAATTCCCACAAGACATGTTTTTTGCATATTTTTGTTGTCTGCTGTGTCTTCCCATTGCTCAGAATATTTAAGTCTACTCAGAAGATATAAAATGTATATGTAATTGTGAGAATTAAATTGTTAGATATGAGACTAACTCTGTACTTCTTTTTGTTAGGGACTTTGGATCCCAGAAGGGGAGAAGGTTAAAATTCCTGTTGCTATTAAGGAGTTGAGAGAGGCCACATCACCAAAAGCCAACAAAGAAATACTTGATGTAAGTTTTCATTATTGTTTTCTCAAGTTGTCAGCAGTTTGTAAATTTTCCTTTGTAACAACTGAACGGAGATCAGGATTTTTGATGGGAAGAAATATTTTGCACCCCAAACTGCATTCTTCATATAGAAGTACTGGGCTTTTCAGCCCACTCTGTGAAGTGCATTTGCTTCTCCTATGAACCCCTTGCTTGCAGTCCAGATACTGATGTTATAGTTGTGGTGTAGCACCTAAGAGGAGGTCAGGCACCATACATTTACAGCTACTTCTGTTTTCTTTACTCTGATGTTTCAGGCTTTAAACTGTGGCATTCATTGTCACCATGGCAGTAGAACTAAAAACAGTAATGACAGATCTAGTGATTTCTGAATCCTTACATTGCAGATTGTCATAACCTAGTTGCTTGGTTATATAGGACTAAGTTAATTATAAATCCAGAAGAAAAAAAAAAATCCCAGCTGTCTGATTTCTCTTCCATGAACAGCAAGAACTTATCTTGCATGGGAATTTTATTCTCTTGCTTGGATATAGCTGTGGGGAAAAGGCTGTGGGGCACTGCTTCAGGAGTTTACAAATGTGTGAGTTTACAGTGGGTGAGCCAGAGTCCTAAACACAAAGTTCCCTGGCCTTGGAATAGCTAAAAATCTGAACTCTTGTCACTAGATCTGAAGCCATACAACATGAAGCATCAAGGATATATATTTATATAGGAGGAGAGGAAAATGATGAGTGCAGAAAGGAGCACTCACATGTTCAGTATACATTCATTTCAGCTTTCCTACGCTGTGGCTGAGTCCTCAGTGACAAGAAACACGGTGTGTGTGTCTATGTGTGTGTGTCTGTCCTGTGTGTTCAGCCCTTCAAGCCCTGAGCTGGAGCCTGCTGGGTCACTCGGGAGGACTGGTCAGTCCAGGGACTCCCCAAGCAGCATAGTGTATTTGGTGCAGATGAAGTCTTTAAATTATCCTTGCTATACACAAGTGTGCCCCTAGAAAGCGTAGATTGGAAGCCTGGATTTGACAGGGGTTCTTCTATCAAGTGCTGGTTTGCAGGCACAAGATGCATATCCCAAATGGATATGCATGGATTAGATCCCAAATGGACCTGTGAAGTGCAGGTCCACAGCTTGGGACAGCCTGTTTGCGTGGAGGTGATGGTCCTTCATCCATGGGCAAAACTGTGGATACTTTTTATTTTGGTAGGAAGTGAACCACTTTAACAGGAAGTTTATTTTTAAATGTAACAATAATCCAGCTCAGACAGCAAATGACACCTCAAGTAGGAACACTCATCTCAAATGGTTCAAGCTGGAGAAAATCTGAACAAAAGACTCCTAGTGAGAAGTGTCAAGATGAATGGCTGTGAACAAACCTACCTGTGCTATTGATGATAATAAAGCACACTGGACTTTTCCAATCACCCTGAATAAACAGTGTTATTCCAATACATTACTTCGACAGATCATGTGTTATGTACCATATTATTTGATATGTGTATTGCAGCAATGCAAAAAATATGTGGTCCATCTCACAACCTGTACATAAAGCAATATCCATCCTGATTTTAGTTTAGTTAGACTCCAAGCCAGCCTCAGCCCTTCCCCAGGTCCATGCCTCTGTCCTGCCTGTGGCCAGGCTGCAGTCTCTCCCTTCCCTGGCATTCCCTGCACTGAGAACCCAGCAAAGATTTCCCTCTTCACAATGATAAGGAGCATAACACAATCTTCACAAAAGATGCTTTGGACTTAACAGCATTCAATTCCTGCATACTGAAGGAAGGGTTAATGAATAAGCCTACAGTACTGCATCCTGCCTTCAGCAGATCAAGATAGTTGCATGACAGGGCAGTAGATGCAGGGACTGCTTGCTCTTCAGGGATATCCAAGTACTTTCTCTTTTCAAAGAAGTTTCCATAGTGTATCCACAGATGATTTTTTTTTCTTTTGAATTATGATGCTTAACAAAAAGCTCTTGCTTTTTTTTCCATCTTGATCATTTTTTAGATTATTTGGTTGGTGGAATTCATTCTATATTTTGGAAGAAAATTTTAAAAATACAAAACCAGTGAAAGAAGTCAGAGGGATGACTCCAAAAGGTCCTCTCAAATCAGATTTTTGCTAGACAACCAACTTTTCAAGGTCACTGAAGGCTCAGAGATAATAATGTCCAATTAAATATGATTTGTCTTACACACTAGATATAGAACAAGCATAGCAGCTTTAGCTCATATAATCCAGGCAAGCTTTCTCTGGCTTTATTAGGGTAGGGCTAATTCAGAAGATTGTTGTTGAATACCAAGCATACTTGGAGCAGGTCAGAGTGTACCACAGAGATTTCCAAGATAAACAGTTGAAACAAAGGCCCACTTTAATGTCTTGGGCTACTTAGAGGGACCCACGACCGCACAATAGCTCCCTTCTGCTCCCTGTGAGGAGGCGGTGGCCTATTTTACTTTGCAGTATCAAATGCAATAGGCAGTGTCAACACTTGGATGCTCTCCGAAAGCTGTGTGGCCCATACGCTCACCCCGCTCTTTCAGCATCCCAGTTCTCAGCCCCCAGGTCAGCCCCACGTGGGCTGTGCAGCAGATGGGCAGTGAGAGCAGCTCCGACTCTGCAGATTCACGTCCTCCCCCCCCCCACTGAAATGAATACAATATGGATCTGAATCCCCACAGGAAGCAAGAAAAGGAACAGACACGCTTCATCGGTACAACGGCTCAGTTCGGAAGCCTGGGGAAATGAGCGTGTTTCTGTCTCTGCTGACATCTGAGGATCATATAGTGAATTCACAAGGTTCTCTAAAAAACACTGCCACAAATATCTCTGTAACTGACTAGAAGATTGTATTCTTGCTTTATCTTTCCTCAAACTAGCCCACAGAATCAGTGATGTCCATGACAGCGGGTTGTTTTTCAATGCCCCGCTCACATTCTGCAGTAGGTTGAGGAACACTTATCCAGTTCTGCCAGAGATCTTCTTTAACCAGACTGCCTAGAGGCCACTTTCACCCCAGGGGCTCCAAAACAAGGACACCAAATGCAGAATTAGCACGTCAGAAGAAACTACATGACATAATGTTTTGCTTAGGCTGGCACATCAAACAATAATACCAAGGCCAGAGAGTATTGCTTAAGAATCGGGGTTGTTTATTTCTTGAACGTCATTGCTTTAATAACTTTGTTTAATAATAGCTCTTACCAGCTACACAGCTATGTGACATTGATGGAAAGATTGTTAGATGATGAGTAAAGTGCTATGGTATTTCTTTTCTTAAGCTCATAGAAAGCGCAGATTTGCTCTTTTCCCTGCCACAGTAGTGGCCTGACTATTATTTTAAGCTTCGAGGGGTTGCTAGCCTAATGTTGAATTGCCGAGGGATGATTAATTGGTGTCACTCAAAGTCAAACTGTGGGTCCCATCCTAAATCACAACTTTTGAGTTTCTGGGTTAGTATTAACCTTGACAAAGGGGCAAAAGTCTCAAAAATACTGATTTCCAGTCAGTGTTGCAAAAAGATCTGAGAAGGTAAAAAAGTCCTATGACACATGTTCACAAGATGTGTTGCCCTTGCAATTAAGTGCTCAAAGTGGTGAAATCCCATCAGCTTCCAACTGATGTTTGATTTATTAATTCCCCCTAAGTCCATAAGTTTTGTTACTAGGGTTTTATGTCTAACGTTTATTTGGTGTACCAGTAGTGAGACACTGGCCCTCCTATGGCTTCTCAGCGATGTTTCAGTGTTCAAAATCTGGACCTTCCACAAGGAAAAATCTTGGTCCACAGAATGGGAAATACAAGTATTTTATATGTGATATGATGCACAGAGTTTGCATGTAGTATTTTAGCAACCTCTTGACTGACAAACTTATTTTAAACTGCTTCCAAACATTTCTGTCATGCCAAAGGGAGTGTTTCAGATTGCTTTTTTTCCCTTCTTCTCAGGAAGCTTACGTGATGGCTAGTGTTGACAATCCTCATGTGTGCCGCTTGTTGGGAATCTGTCTCACTTCTACAGTTCAGCTCATCACACAGCTGATGCCTTACGGCTGCCTCCTTGATTACATCCGAGAGCACAAGGACAACATTGGGTCCCAGTATCTTCTTAACTGGTGTGTGCAGATTGCAAAGGTAAGCAGACAAGCACACCACCAGATCAGCTAAAACTCAGACCCTGATGCAGAGAGTGACAGTGCATAATGTATTTATTGACTTACTTGTCTCTGTAAGTCTTTATATTTCAGCACATGGTTCCTAGATACCTTATATGAGTCAGTAAACAGTTACTTTGTCTTAAACAATTTACCATTTTCAAGCTACTGCACAAACCTTAACTATTCTCCAAAATACTTCTAGACAACACAATATTATCACCAAAGCATTTATGTCCAAACCAAAAATCTTGTAATGAGACAACAATGTGAAGGAACGAAGCTGTAGCAGGGAAGGGAGTAGAATTTGGCAACTGCCATATCGAAGTGCTGCTTCCATCAGTGAGTTTATTTGAGCTGTGCCATGGGGCAAACAGTTATGTTGTTGAAAACTTCTTCTTGCGTGCCTTGGAGAATTCCATGCTGAAATCTCTGAGGCCTGGAGATCAGAACTGATGACTAATAAATACCAGCTCTGTTCTAGCACAGGCTGGCTGTGACCAAAAGACATTGAGGCATCTCAGTGCACTGAGTTGGTGCCTATTGTCTAATTGCAGTGGCCACAGTGACAAATGTAAGACTCATTATCACACCTGGCACTATTTGCCGAGGAGAAGAGCAGCAGACAAAAGTATAGCCTCTGGCCCTTAGCAGCAATATGCTGTGTTTGGAAGGTGGCTAGCCATTTGCAAGCATGGAAGAATGGAGCAAAACCAGCAAAAAAATAGCTGCAGTTTGTTGGAGATTTGTCATATGAGATGGCAGTATCCGCAAAGCCCAGCTGCTTTAATGCTGCTTATTTCGGGAATGCCGGTCTGCAAGCTAACCGCACACTTACAGCCTTATCCATCCCTCGAGACCTTGTGTACATCCCAGCCTCACCTGGCAGTGGTTTGCTTTCAGGAAACATGCTGAGGACCTCAGAAATGTATCCACCAAAGAGTATACAGAGCACATTTTTCATCTCAGTGTGTGTACTTTTTTATAGCACACTCTGCAGCAAGTGGATTTTAATTTATGCATCCACCCGGGATGTGAACTGCCTTTTTCTGACTCTTTTGCTCTTTTGTTTAAAATAAATTACTGCTCTGTCCTGGGTTCAGCCCCTTTGGTGGATAAGCTGGAGGCCACATTTCCCTCCTCCTTGTTAATTTTTAAGGTGGCAAAATCAGTCTGCAAAATGATCCTGGGGGCATCTCTTGCCCAAAAGGTTGCCATTCACAATTGTTAACTTCTGTTTGATTTTTTTCTTGTCAGTTCAACATTTGCCCATAACAACCTCTACCCTCTCCAGTGCTGCCTGACCTTCCACTTACTCCTTTGTGCTGCTCCGCACTGAAGTTCCCCTCAAAGCGCTCATAAATCACTCGTATGCCTTTTTCCCACCAATGTGTCTGGTGTTACTGCTCTGATAAAGTTGTGCCAGATTTTTGGACATTCTTTGACTCTTTAAAAATGTACTTTTGGAGAGGAAAAAAATTGAAACAAATATATTTATGTCTGTAACTAACCAGCAGGAGGCAAGTTTCCTGGGAAGCTTATTTTTGTTTCTGTTTTCACAGCTTTGAATTAAGTTTTCTTTGTATCTTTTACAAACATTATCTTTCACCGAGGTACAGAGTCCTGTCTTTCAGAGATACTCCATGTGCAGAAACCCTGTGAAGTAACTCTTTGAACACATTGGTCTCACGCTTAATGATGGAAAATGCCTTAAACCCCAGGCCTGCACACAATTAAAGATCTGCTGAGCAGTTCAACATCTTCAGTGTACAGTTATGCATGTGCACAAGTCTTTTAGCCATCAACGTCTTAAACAGCTTAGTGTGGAACTGATATTTTGCCTTTCAGCAGCTTTGCATATTAATAACTCTCTGCAGCAAGATATGTTTAGCAGGAAATTTTTTGTCCTACTGGGGCTAGATTATGTGATTATTATTTTCTTTAAGATAGAATGTTTTCTGTTGGCAACTCAAGATTTTTTGTTTTGAGAGCTCTGCTTGCTAGAGATCTATCTGTGTGATGAAAGGCACACTCATAGTGGCGTTGTGCCAGTTTGTTTGGGTGGTTTGTTTTGGCAACAATGAGCAGCACATGGGTGAAGTTCTGCTGAGGCACTTGGGTGGAGGATTCCATGGTGGTCCACATTAGCAGTGGGCTTAGGAAGGGGATGGAGGCTGAAAGGGAATTGTTCCCTCCAGTGCTTTGTCATCACATCAACAGGATCATTTTGGTGTTAACTTTGTAGGTTAGAAGTACTTTTTTGTTAATTGTCTCTTCATAAAAATACAAGTGCATAAGCTGCTGCCAACAGAAACCTATGGACTGGGAATAATTGTGGTTTTTAGAAAAGTTCTTCCAGGAAACTTAGAAATCATTAACTTTTTGATTCCATTCACCAAGAGACTGATGTAGGGGGAAAGGAGAATAATTGCTGTGGTCAGAAACGCAGCTGTTCGTTTATACTTTAGCAGTCAAACCGGCATAATTAGTTGTATTCTTCCTCGAGAGGCAGTTGTACCAAAAAAGCACGTATGCTATGGCAAACCCAGTCTAAACATGGGAGACAGTGGAACTGGAATAACGTGCCTTTTCAAGGAGGATTTGAAAATAGATGCAAATCTGAGCTCAGCAGTAAAATGAATTTTTTGAAATTTTTTCCTTTTCTCACATTTGCAGTGGGATGCCTCATTGTTAGCTGGGAGAAGGCAGAGTACACTGTAACAAGATGCAGAATTGGCAGCTTTGAATGATTAATTTATTTTTACTTGGACTATTCTTCTAGGTTATTAATGCCTAAATACTCTAAAAGGTTGGCCTGTGTGCTTATGGAAGGTGATAGTTAAATTCTGCACTGTGCTTTCGTAAAGTCACTGGCATTGCACCTGAATGAAGGGTTTGCCCTCTTGTTTGCAAGTCCTATCCTGATTTTATATTTCTTGAACTAAATCCCAAAGGAACCACATCCCCTGCTATAACTGCTACTCCCCATTTTTTCTCCATCACTGCCCTGACACGTGGACCCACAAAAAGGTTCCAGGAGAGTAATAGTTGCATCTCCATGTAATTGTGCAAGCACACATCCTCACCCTGCAATAAGCGCCATGTAAATGAAACAGCAAATGTTTTTCCAAAGGGGGTTAAGTTACCGTGTGTTTATGGTGGTATGTGTACAGTTACTACAGAGCAGCTGAAGTTGGATAACTCGTTTGCACTTCCAAGCCCAAAATGATGCTTACCAACTGTCTGTTGTATTGCAGGGAATGAACTATTTGGAGGAACGTCGCCTGGTGCACCGTGACCTTGCTGCCAGAAACGTCCTCGTTAAGACTCCTCAACATGTGAAAATCACGGACTTTGGGCTGGCAAAGCTGCTGGGCGCCGATGAGAAGGAGTATCACGCCGAGGGAGGCAAGGTAAAGCGCATCGGAGAATGAACTGCTGTTCCTTCATCTGTGTTTGTGCTTGCACATGAGCCTTAAACACAGGGAAAAAAAGGAGAGTGGGTTTTTCAAAGCACTCAGTTGCCGTCTCAGCGTGCTGCCTTTGAAGCCTGTGGGAGACCTCTTGAAATCAGCTGAGGCAGCGTCAGGCCAGTGGGACTGCAGTGGGAGCAGAGGTAGCTGAATAGTGAATGCTTTTGAAATTCCCACCCAGAATGCCTGGGAAAAAGCAAGTTTATTAAAAAAAACATTTAAAAAAAAAAGGCATGGCTGAATTCATCAGTATAGCCAACAGCAATGACACTGTGCAGTTTATGAAAGGAAAGGGAATGCTGTATATTTATAGCAGAAGAAAGACATGTCAGACTTGGTTCAACACGCCTTCATGTTGTACTACGTGCTGATGGAGGGAATGTGTCCTGCTGAGAAATTAAAGAGAAGCTGCTTGCAAATATTGCAGAGACCATAAATGGAAGCCATATGAGTGCAGATCAGTCTTTGTCATACAGACTGAGATTGGATTTGTGTCCTGTTATGATAGGAGAAGGTTAAAAAAGTAGTAATTTGACTGTTAAAAATACTGTAAAACTAATTGTAAGAGATATTTCTAATATGCCTAATATTTCCCAAGTTCCCAGGTTCAACATAATAAATGAAAATAATAATGAGGGGCTCAAAAGTTGCCTGCTCTACCACTCAGATATTTGTGGTGTTGATTGTTTTTCTACCTTCTGCAACCAAACTGTTGATTTAAACACCACCTGGTGGTAAATATCGCTAATAAATTTTGGATCAACTTCTTAAGGCTTATTTGTGAATTTTCCCAGGTTCCTATTAAATGGATGGCTTTGGAGTCCATTTTACATCGGATTTACACTCATCAAAGTGATGTCTGGAGTTATGGTGAGTCTAAAGCCAGAGATAATTTTTGCAAGTGGATTGGAAATTTGCAAGATTTGTCAGTGACTCTACATGGCCCTTTTTGCTTCCTATTAGAAGAAGACTGAGAGATTAAACATAAACAATGCGCCCAAATGACCTATTCAACAAAGTAAAATTCCCATGAAATGGCATGCTGATGAGGTGTAAGATGTTTTTCAGAATACGCTTTCAGGTGATGAGCCCTCCCCTAAAAGGGGCTGCGGGCAGGAGACTGCTCCATTTGCTGAAGTTCTGCTGACACTTTTCTTCAGCAACTTCACATGAAATATAACTGGGCTGACATTAAAGCCATGTAACTAGACAGAGGACTTAAAACCCTTGGCCAGTTGATCAGTGTCAATGAGCGTAACTCTGCTGTGGCCTAAAAAGTTTGTTCTGTCCTGATATTGAGAGGACAATGCTGAAAGGGAAGCAAAGTGACAACCTCCTTGGATAATTAATTTTATATTTGGTATAGTTCATAAGCCAGTTTCAAAGAAAGAGGAGCAGAAAGGAAATCTTCAAAGCAACTTATTCCAAAATTTCCATTCCATGAGATCTTATTTTCCTGGAAAATATTTAGTGCAGATGGTCAGATCCTGTGTCCTTTTAGAAAAAGTACAGCCTCTCGTCCTCTTAATCCATTTAAGTATATCGGCATCCAAACTCTTGTTTTGTATCCTAAGCTACCAGACAATCAAAATATCTTCCTCACAAGAGTACATGGTATGTCAGCAAATGACACTGAGGCAGCTGGTTTACACATCTTTCCAAAACTTCTCTTGCTTGTCTCCAAAGAGATTGTTTTCAAACAAAAAGACAACTTCCATTTTTAAAAACATTTGCTGAGTTGGAGTCAGGAGGTGCTAACCTGCATTTCCTTTCTTTGGGGCTGGGAAGTTTGTGAGATGTTCAACACTAAGATACTAGCTGAGGTTTGGAAAAAAAAAAAAAAAAAAAAAAAAAAAAAAGGCAAGCCCCCCAAATTTACCAAATTTAGAGGAAAGCGGGATGATTTCAACCTGTTTTATTAATTTGTGTCTCTTCAAAATCATGGCAGAAAATGCTGCTCTGGCAGCGCAGTGCTCCAGGAGAGCCCCCTCTGCACCCAGGCCAAGCACCGCAGCTCTTGCCAAGGACTCTCTCATGGTCTTCTCTTTCCACCTTGCAGGTGTGACAGTTTGGGAGCTGATGACATTTGGGTCCAAGCCATATGATGGGATCCCCGCCAGTGAGATCTCCTCTGTCTTGGAGAAGGGCGAGCGTTTGCCCCAACCCCCTATCTGTACCATTGATGTGTACATGATCATGGTCAAATGTGAGTTCATGTTTGGGGTTGTGTGTGTTCACCTAAGTTGAATAAGTAGCACAATTGCCTTTGTTATGTCACATTTGTATATGCTGTGCTCTTGGTGACTGCACAGAAATATGGTTATGTGAAAAGACTGGTGACACCAGAATGTGTCCCTGCAACTTGAGCTTTAGCTAGGAGCATGAGATATGGTTTCAGTAGTTGTCAATTCAGCCAAACTAATATTTTTTCACCATTCACACCACTGGCTGATATTGTCAATTATTTTAAAGTTATATTGTCAGGCAGTATAAATTAGCTTAACACCACCCACTTTACCTGAAATTCTAGTTTTGTATGTCTAGAAAATAGAATTAACACTGCCTTCTCCTTCAGGCTCCCCTTTAGTTCAGTAATATGCCTCCCCTTGCAACCACACACATGGATTGTGTGCTTTTTTTACTATAGGAGTTCCAGGACCACAGGCACCACCCTAACAGCAGATGCACATGAGGATCTGTATTTCCTTATCCTATTTCTTCCTCCTTTCTGGATGACACTTTTTCAGCACACAGCTGTTGCTGTAAAGTATAGCACAAGGGGTTCTCTGAAGCACTTTTTGACCATTTTTAGGGCACATCAAAGGGCTTCTGACCCTCAAACCCCTTTTCCATCTATATCAGCTGCTAAAATGTCGAAATTATTACCTGGCTTCCCGTGCATCTGTAGGCCATCACTACTGTAAGGATGCTGATAAGCAGCCCACTAGGTGGCATTTTAGGCCTTCTCACTGGAGCAAAATGTACCTGTTCCTGAGATAGAAGCCGTGGCACCATGAACACCCCAGAGAACAGCAGGGTGTCCTGCTTTGTCAGGACAGGCACCACATATGGTGAGCCTGATTCTGTGCTCAGCAGGCCAAGCAGGAACCAGATCCAGATGTGTGCACCTCACCTGGGAGGTGCCCACACCCAAAAGCAGTGTCCTAGAAACTCATCCTCAGAGATGCTGAACCCTGAAATGCTCCACTCTGTCTAAAAGCAAGAAGGATTTATTATTGAATTAGCAGATCATATTTCTAGCATGGTAAAAAGTCACTGCAAATTATGAGATTTTTGTCTCCTGCAGATTTCAGATGGCGTATTATCACTTCATTTCTCCATTTCTATGGACAGGCTGTTTCTTATGAGTTCTTCTAGACACACTGAGCTTGACCTTCATTATTTTTAGTTTTAAACACTAGAGTCTCTACATCAGTTCATTACCTGATAAAAGAAGTGCGGGTTTCCTAAGTAACGTCACATGTAAAACCACCAGTATCTATATTTGAAATCTCTTCTAGCATTGATCCACACTAAGCTGTAGGATTTGTTTTTGTTGAAGTCCGTTTACTAATTATATGCAGCTTAGCTATAGTTAATCTTTCAAAATGTCCCCAGTGAGGATGTTTTGAATTTTAGGAGACATCTGGTACAGAGAGAGGCTTCTGCTTGAGGCATCCCAGGATTTCACAAAGCAGTGCAGTGACTAGACAGTTAAATCACTGTACCTCTGCAGGTGCCCACTGAAGTTAGTCTGCTTTCTCTCCTTCAAGAGCTTTTTCAGAGCAGGCTGGCCACCCATTTGCTATCCTCAGAACTGATGCGTTATTATCACTCAGGTGGGACCTGCCCGCCCACATGGAGATAGGCCAGCAGGAGAGGAGAAAGGCTTAGCCTCGAGCTTTGCCAACACTGGGTTTTATTACCTCCCTTAGTCTTTCCAAAACTGCCAAGATGTGCATTTTAAATGCTGAAATTCACACCAGTGGCTGGTGAATGAACTTTTTATGGTGGTCCTTTATAAGTAATTCCTTTCTTTGTTCCACACATGGCATGGCTCTTTTTGCTGTTACATTTTAAGCTCTGTATTTGATCACCAAAACAACTTTATTTGTGCTTTGCTTTCCCTGTCATCCCTCCAGGCTGGATGATTGATGCAGACAGCCGTCCCAAGTTTCGTGAGCTGATAGCAGAGTTCTCAAAAATGGCCCGTGACCCTCCACGCTATCTTGTTATACAGGTACTAAACCAAATGGTAGGAAGATGTCTGATGGGCATTTAATATGAGACCCAAAATGATTCATAATGCATATAAAAACATAAAATATGGATAATTTATGGCCAGATTTATCGTTGCTTTCCAGGTCTTAGCACATTCAGCTAGAGCCACAAACAAAATTTCAAGCACTCAGTATTCTCTTAGTACTGGTCCCAGTCTAAGACCAGTAACAGTCCATACTGCAGTCCTAAGAGGAGAACAGGATTTGATCCTCTTAAAAATGCAGATGTTTTACAGCAGCATAGACAGAGATTTCAGGCTCAAATTCCCTTAAACTCTAAGTAAATTTGGTTAAACACACAGATCAAGATTTTGCATCTTGGGCCTGTTGCTAAATTAATTTGTCTCTCAGATAAGGGGATAATGAGGGCTTGAAGGAAATCTAAAAGTCCTCTCTCACTCTGACTTGTCTCACAGGGAGATGATAGGATGCACCTGCCCAGCCCTACAGACTCCAAGTTTTATCGCACCCTGATGGAGGAGGAGGACATGGAAGATATAGTGGACGCGGATGAGTATCTCGTGCCCCACCAGGGCTTTTTCAACAGCCCTTCAACATCCCGCACTCCTCTCTTGAGTTCATTGGTATGAAACTTTTCCTCTGTGAAAACATGACAGGCAATTTTAAGAGTGAACTGCTTCTCAGAATGTCTGTATTTTCTTTCTCTCTCTTTTCAAGAGCGCTACTAGCAACAACTCTGCTACAACCTGCATTGACAGGAACGGGGTAAGTGGGTGACCTCTAAAAACGGAGCAACTTCTGTGCGGAGCAACTTCTACAGAACAGTCCCTTTAATATTGATTTTCTCTGCTTCCAACCTAGCAGGGGCACCCTGTGAGGGAAGACAGCTTTGTCCAGAGGTATAGCTCAGACCCAACAGGCGCTTTCCTGGAGGACAGTATAGACGACAGTTTCCTGCCAGCCCCAGGTGGGTACCTCTCCTGTGTTTCCATCCCGCAGCCACTCATTCACAAGCCATTTGGGTGTAAATATAATTATTGTCCTTCCTTTTCTGTGGAAAGAAAGCAATCCAAATGCTTCCTACTTTTTTTTTGCATGGTAAATAGGAGGGGAAATGTGCACAAATCATTTTCCTAGACTTTATACTTCTACTTCTGGCCATTTCTCATTTCCATTCCTTCACCAGAGGGGTTCCTCACATTTGCCATGTGTGCCATCTGGCTGGGGAGTTTGTGTGCATGGATATATGTTTAAAGCTTTCTATTTGGGAAAATATCCTTTAAAAAACAGGTTTCACCCCTTAAACCATTTCAGCAATATAAACAGCTTTCTGGCAGATTCTCTGCTTTCAGATGTTGATACACAGAAGGCAGCTCATGGTTTTACGTGGACTTACAGCGTAGGCGGTCGAAGATTGAGCCAGTGAGCACCGAGGGAGCTGCTGCTGGGTTATATAGTCATGATGCTTTGTGCCCTTAAAAAAATCCCAACTAACCCTTCCAAGAATATGCCACAGCTAAAGAGGGTGAAGGACCCTGCAAGGGATGGCATTGATCTGAAACATGGAGTCTCTGTTACTAACAGTCCTGTATTTTCAAGGCATTTTCTTCATCTCTAAACATTTTTCTAAGGAAACAGCTTCTGGCAGCGAAGCTCTCTGACTGCATTTTCAGAACAGTTTCTGGGACATAGCCACCCACACGTCACTAAATTCATCTGTAGCTATCTCACTCTTTTTGTGGTTCAAGCTGTCTTTCTGTTGCTTTGCAAACTGAATTCCTGAAGATGAACTTCAGGGCAGTGTGTTTGGTGCCACGGCACAGCAGTCGCTGCCTTTGGCTCTCTTCTGCTCCAGGAAGTTCAGTGAGATGCTGTGCATGAAGACCAAATGGCAGCTGGGTTCAAACTACAGCTCAAATGATGCAAATGGCTGCATTAGTTACATGTCTTCATTTTCATTGCTTCTCATTTTTATTTTCTTTTTATTCCAGAGTACGTAAACCAGTTGGTACCCAAGAAAGCATCTGCTTCAGCGGTCCAGAATCCAATCTACAACAACTTCTCTCTCACAGCAAACTCAAAGGTCTCCACAGACTCCAGCTACCAGAATTCACACAGCACAGCTGTGGACAACCCTGAGTATCTCAACACCAACCAGTCTCCACTGGCCAAGACTGTCTTTGAGAGCTCTCCTTACTGGATCCAGGCGGGCAACCACCAAATAAATCTGGACAATCCTGACTACCAGCAGGACTTCTTACCGAAGGAAACCAAACCTAATGGTCTTTTGAAAGTTCCTGCAGCAGAGAACCCAGAGTATTTGAGGGTAGCAGCACCAAAAAGTGAATACATTGAAGCCTCGGCATGACCATAGAGAATTTCTTCTTGCAGCAAGGAAAGCTACCTGGCTGCTGCAAGAACAGACTCTTGCTTAGAGCGAACAGCAACCATAATGCATCAATAAGCACATCTTTCCTTTGCAGCGTGGGGGCTGAAACTGCAAAGCCTATCTGATGGTAGTTTGGGTCCTTTCGTGCCCATTTCCATGTAATTACTGAGGCACATAGCCTGCACTCAGATGCATGTTGAGATGGAATGGGATATTGCTGGACAGAAGAAATATGGATGCATTCCTTTAATTTTCAAATGGTAGCATGGTAAGAAGCCACTCTGGGATGAACTTGAGAGCTGTACACATTGTACAGTCAAAGTCCTTTCTACAGTCTGTATTTTTATAAATGTTTCTAACAGAATTTTTGGATCTTCTACAAGACCAGATTCCTGTACTGCTGGTCTGTCATGTGGTGCTCAGATCACCAGTGGGAAAAGAAAAATGTTACTAAATAGTTTTCAAAAACTCCTGGAAAAGAAAGAGTTATTTCAAACCGTCGGATTTTTACAATTTGGCTCCATTTACTGCTTCTTGGCACAAACAGGAGAAGTGCATCTGGGGGACTTAGGGGAGATTCTGCCTGGAGCAGTGTGGAGTGGATCAGCCTGTGGAAAACTACCACAAGGAGCAAAATGGCATCACCTACTGACGACTACTGCTAAAAACTGACAGGAGGAACTCACTTCAAAATCATGGCTATAAAGTGCTTTCTAGTCTGTTTTCTAATGGTCAAACACAAGACTCTGTTTTTTCTGATCTCTTATGCAGCTGTCGAGTTGTCAAAATGCCTTTCTTCTTCAACAAAACTGTTAAAGATGTTGCCGTAACTGAAAAATGAAATGTCAAATAATGTTTAACAGACTTGATTAAATGTCAAGGAAATGCAAATGGTGGCAAATTGGAGCATTCATGAGACAGACTGGGAGAACTATACTAAATTGAACTTGACTAGGGCAAGAAACACAGGTGGCTCTAGCCAGGCAGTTTTATTTCCCTTCTTAAAGGGACTCAGAGCAGAAACCAGTTGCCCATATACATTTGGCAAATAAAAGGGGTATATCACTGTTACGCTTTACTCACTTCAAGGCAGAATACTGCCAGTTGCTGTACCACACTGGGGCAGAGACGGGGGCTGGTTGTCTGTCCCTTCAGGGTTACATATTTTGGCAATACAGGAAGGGGCCATGAGGATGAATTAAGGAAAGGAAGAATAATCTGGAGTGATGGAAAATAATATTATCTCCCTCTTCTGAAACACAGGGCTGCCTAGTTATTCTTTAAAATACCCAGGATCATCTTCTGTTTTCAGTGTAGAATAGGCAGACTAGTCAAGGCTCAGATTTTAGCTTCATAGTATAAATCAATCACAGCAGGAAAAGCTGCTACTCTTTCCATGGGCCTGTGAGATAGAACTGTTAACGATTCTTCCATTGTTAACATTTTTTATTAATGTAGGAGGAATAAAATGCCTAAAGTATTAATTTAGTCAATCATTTAGATGCATTCCACCAGCAGCTTGGCAGTGCTATTTTAATCAAACCACTCGATCAGAAACCAAATGCACATTGGGTGATTTTGGAACAAAGGCCCTTAACTAGTTTGATATTGGAAACTTGCTTGAGGGTAGCATAAGCAGCTGAGTTGCAGAGGATATGTAGTCTAAGTAAGTAGCAAGAAATAGTCAAATTTATGCTGCCACTGTGTTTTGAATGTATCAGTATGTTTCAATTTAAGTATTGCATCTGGAGTCCAGGATCAAGCACCACAACCTCAGAACATTGTTTTTACAAATTTATTGAGCAATGGAGGAGAAGAACAGTCATGTGAAATGACCCCTTTTATAAGTAACGTGGTGTAAAATGCATTAGCAGCTTGTATGAGCGTGCAGTAGTTCATCACCTACACTGCAGTCTCGGGTAGAGCAGTATATTAGGTCAAAATCCAAAGATCATCCTGTTTGGTATATCTGTGTCACCATGACCAAGGCCCAGGCACAGCAGTATGGAGGATGCAGTGTTTGACTTTGATTATTACTGGCTTGTATTGAAAACACTAACCAAAATTCAGTTCCCACGTCCAATTAGTGGCAAATTTCTCCTTGCATTCCTGAGAGCAGATTTGTTGTGTTGCTCTCACAACTGTGCAACATGTACACACAGGCAGTACCACTTTTCTCCACCCACCGCCCCAGGAGGAATGTACATGAACACACACACAAAAAAGATTGTAACAGAAATCACAGATACTTTTCTGTTTGCTAAATCTGTTATGTTTCTAAGCAGAACAGCAGAAAATCACATAGTGCATGTTTTCCTGCAGAATCTTTCTGACACTTGCACAAAGGAATTTATTTATATTTTGTTTTAGTTTGTTAGCTAAAACAAGAAAGTGACCAAGAAGTAGCAATATGTATCACCAGCATTATGTAGCATGAACATTATTTAATAGAGGTTAATATGCTTGCCCACAACAGTTTAGGACAGATTCAGGAGTGGCTCATTGCTAGAAACAGGGAGATTAATGTAAAAATCAAGCAAAGTAAGCTTGAAAGAGCATCACTTTTTGAATGTATTGTTTCTGATGAGAAAAGTGGGAAAGAGGGCATAGGACAACAAACTGTCAATACAAATGTACAGATTCCAGATTGGTGAGATCAGCTATATTGAAAAGTAGTAAATGGTAAAGATAGTCAATAACCATCCTGTAGGCTATGATTTGCAAATTGGCAGCTCAGAAATTATTCAAAAGCGGGCAAAAAAAATAAAAACTGGGCAGGGTGCTGTAGCCTGTGGGCAGTGCCTGCGGCACCAGATACAGTGGCACTGGAAGTGGATGGGATCACCCAGCTGCATGGCTGTTGCTGCAGGCACAGGTGCTACACAGGGTGATGCTCGCAGGGTGACAGACATGAGCAATGTACCAAATAATACACACTGTGATGGAAAATAAATAAATAAACAAATAAGCAGCTGAAATGGTCTGGTTTTCCCACTGCAGCACACTGATCATGTAACAGCAAGGAGCTCCGTGCAGATCTGAGATGCTCATAAAGGCAAACATGCTTAGGCAGCATTTCATGGGACCTTGCTGCTGCAGTGTTGCATGGAGTTTAGGCTACTGAATGGGACATAAAAGTTGTGCTTTTACAGATATTACGAAAAATATATACACTGCATCTTGAGAGCTTACACAAATCAAAGTCCAAAAATAACTTGAAAGTTCTGCTGTTGTCTCTCAGGAGGTGTGGGTAGAAAATGCTGATTTTTAAAATACAATGAAATAGCAATATGTAGCAAGCCACAGCTACTTCTAAAAGTTAACATGGTCTTACCAGCTGAGAAAATAAAAATTTCCCTTCTTACTGTACTTCTCATGGAAGGGAAAATAAAACCACTCACAAGTTAGTGCTTAGCATCTCTTAATCATGAAGCAGCAGTTAATATGGAACTTCTTTTGCAATAATAATTTAAGACTTTTAATAACTGCTAGGTATATGAAAATGTAATAAAGTCAAGAGTCTTCATCTTTGATGTTTTCCAGTGATCTTTGTACAGTGTCAGTGCACTTGACTTCATCTGGGCCTTGGGTTGTTTTCCTCTGCTGCAAAGGGAGTTGGCTTGGGAAATTTCCTTCATATTCCAATTTGTCTTGTCAGGTAAATTTATCCAAGAGGCTGGGGGTTTGCTTTTGTTTCCAGCTGGCAGGCAAAAATGCACTGAGTTTTCCAGAGAGAGCAGTTGGAAAGAGATGGTGGTTTCTGGAATACCTCAGGGTGATGCTGTGTCCCACCAGTTTCATTGTCAAGATAGCCACATGAAGCCCTGACCTTAGAAAGTACAGTCCCATGGTTTATTTGAAAGAAAGCAGTTTGTGTAGGGAGGTAAGGGGTACAGTCAACCAGTCCATACCTGAGATAGCTGCCGAATTTACTCAGGGACACCACTGAGGCTATTTACTGTTCCTGCAGGTACAGGTGGGAATAGAAACGTGGCTCCTGTCCCTGCTACCAGCTTGAAGCAAAGCCCTGTTGCAGAGATTGCTTGTATGAAAACCAACGTATGTGGTATTCATACCATGGCATAAATCTCTTCCCTGGGAGACGCAGTTAGGGCTACAACAATGTCACAGGACCCCAAACAGCTTAAAGAGGTCCCATCACAAGGTGCTTGGGGTGTCCTCCGTATGTCTGGAGATGCTCCAGGGTGCCAAGGACAAACTCTGCATTTCCAGACAAGTGCTCATTTTTCAGATTCAGAGTTCAACATCTTCTGTTGAGGCAGCTGAACTTCTGTTGAAGTACAACTGCTTCCTCTCCAAATGAGCAGTTATGATACTCTGGCTTTTGTTTCTCTGTGAGAAAACATCTGAATCAGGACAAAGTATCAAAATGTACCTGTGTCCTCTTACCTGATGGAAACCATATACTCATGAAATGTCAAACCCTGTGTATGACACTTAGAGACAATGCTTTGTAACATTTTATCACCACTGGTTCAAGTTTTTATATTGGGATCTCGTTTTCTACCTTTCTTTTTGTAATTGTTATCTCTTTGTTCTGACATACAACTTTTAAGGAGCCTTTTTAAAATAAGTTTTAAAAAATAGAAAAAAATGTTTATACAAAAGAAAAACATGGCACCTTCAAGTAGCTTTTCAAGTGGGCTGCATTAGGACCAAAGATGTAATGTCTTGTTTTCTTGCTTTAAAGGAGTAGGGTATTGATCACAGCATCCACAGCCTCTCATTACAGGGAAAAGCTACAGATCTCCACTCTTCATTAAAGATGGGCTAGACCTCCACTGAGCCAGGAGGGCTTGACAGGACGGTGAGGCCTGTCCATAGAAAACCAAACCAAATATCAGGACCAGTTATTACTTCAGAGCCAGACCTACAACCTCTACTCCATTTCAACTCATTTTGTACGCAGCGCAATAGCTAAACAGCGACACAGTGAAGAAAAAAAAAAAAAGCATGATGTTTTGTCTCAGCATCAGGAAAAAACACAATGATGTGAAGATAACTGCTTTCTATGTGAAGAAGTGTGTAGGCAGGCAGTGAGACTTTAAAATGATAACACTTTTGGTTATATATTACTTTAATTATGTGGGGGAGTTGAAAACACAGTGCTTCCATGGTAGGCTTTGCTTTCTGCCACGCATCCTGCCTCCGTTCAATATTGTGTGCTTTGGCAGATCACTTGTGTTACCGTGGCCGTGTGGACTGAGAATTGCAGGTCAGTCAGAGGTACTGCATGCAGATCCTCCTTCTTATACACAGGAGAGAGGAGTACAGTGATAGTAGACTGTACCACCATCAGAGATCAAGCAAACCCTCAGCAGCATCCAAACAAAGGGTTTCCTGAGGAAAAATGGATAACTAGAGACCTAGCTGGCAAAAGACAAGCCACTTCTTACACCACTGAAGTTAGCTGGCAAAATGCCTTTGGCCAGGATTCAAGGCTGGTGCTCCACCAGCTTTGCACTTTTACGTGGTGAAGACGGGCTGTCCATATGCGTGACAGCACAGGCTTTGTGGTCTCTCTGTACCTCTCACCTTGAAGCAACAGGTCTTTCTGATTAGTATGATGAAAACTAGAAATCAAACCCGCAGCTAACAACTGAACTGTTTGGAGGTTGTTTTTTCCTATGTGGCTAATACAGTACGTTTCCAATCATGTTGGAATTCATCCAGATCCTTCTCCTTACCTCTCACAAGTTAGCTGAAGAGTGCGCATTTCAAACCGCCATCCATTTTATCCTCATATTTTATGAAAGGGAATAAGTGAAGTAGTCTACAATGGTAGGAGGCTTGGCTCACATACCTAGGTTGTTTGTTTAATCTTCCATTCCTAATATCATTCCCCCTGAAATTAATGGGATGTTTAACTTGATTAGACTGAAAGTATAAAACAAGGCTAATGTCGAGTGATTTTTTTTAAATCCCTCGCAATAATCAGAGATCCTATGGATCCATGGCCCGTTTCAGGCTGCTTTTTATTGATACAATCAACCGAGTATAAGTTATACTGTCTTGGTTTTAATAAACTGTAAAGCAATATATCCACAGATACAGACGGTACCCTCAGAGCATTGTAAAGTTACTTAACTATGAAAGCACTATTTGTACAATAACAAACTCTTGACTTTTATATGGTTTTAATGGTTTATACTGTTGATCAAAGATTGTTTGTATATTGAGTGATAAAAATGAGGTGTATATTATTCTTTTTAATTGTTTTTAATTTTGGGGAGAACTTTTATTGTAATATACTGTTGTATTTGGGGGGAAGAAAAATCAGCGGCTGGCTTGTAGGGTGTGTAGCCAGAGAAGAACTCACATTAAGGGTTCTTTATTGATGGACTTAGATTTTTTTTTTTTTTTTTCTGATAAAAGTTGTAAGTTTGGGGATTTATCCAGATCTTAGTGAAGCTAATAACAGGACCCTTTCCTCTCTCCAAGACTCTTTGGCTCTCTGCCTGCACAGTTCTGGAGTTTCATAATGTGAGCAATAATAGAGCTAACACGACCGTTGAAAGTGCAATATGAAAGCCTCTGTGCTGCTTATTAGGGCGCTAATAAAAGCTGCTCTTTTGAACTGCATGGCAGGTTCTCACTTCAGTTTTATGACAAAAGCAGATGCGCAGACAAAGCAATCCCTCAGAAGCTCATCTGTGTGTCATTTGGCAGATGAAGCCATACTGCCGGCCATTTACGAATTGCATAGCTATGAGACGTGCAACAGCAAGGCAAGACTCCCTCATCAGGAGAGGCAAAATAAAGTCTCAACCAGAGCCACACCGGTGGTGTAAATTGCTGTACTACACTAGGCAGGAAGAAATTCTGTTAGCAAAGCCAGTCAAATGAAGCCCCAGGGTCCCCTGGGTTTTGGTGTTTAATTACACGACTGATGGAACACGTAGCAGACAAAGATTAAAGAAATTACAGGGTCTTCATCGTAACAGAGCAAAATGCACTGGGTTGGCAAGACAGTGAAGAAGAGAGGAGCTGGAGCTGACATTATGCATTCAGCCTGGATAAGTCCCCAGTATCACAATTAGTAAATTAAATAATTTTTATCTTTCTAGATTAACTTTGTACACAGAAAAAAAAAAAAAAAAGCCACTACCGCACCTTTCTCATTTTCATCTTTCCATCCAGTCCCTTCCAATACATAGGCTGCATGTTTTCCCAGCTCAACTTACTTTATGCAGAAATGGCGTAGTCTTAATCTTCATATTACTAGTTCTCAGAAATGTCTGATGCGTATTAATGCATGGTATTTTTATTTTAATAAAAGTAATTAAATAAGTCTTTGCTCTATTGGCACGTGATTGTTTCCCCCTTTTGGTGACCAGCTAGCTTGGGAAGATTCTATCTAAGCTAGTATTAATATTCTGAAGTGTATAGTATTAATATTGAGAAGGAAACTGAAGTATATGTTGTACATCCATATGCCTCCTATGTGAGGATCAGAAAACAACTTAGAGATTCAAGAGTCTTTATCACACAAGAAACATCTATTCTCCATATTTCACAGAATAATGGGCAGAGCAATGCCTCTGTACTTACCCCAGAAAAGATGGGGACACTGATCGAGATAAATCTGCTGTTAAAGCACTGAAAGAGAGGAAGTTAAAATGAAGAATGGTGTAGGTATTGAAATGTCCGGGTATTTGGGAAGGACAAGCATTCAGAAATTCCACTGAGCTCAGTGCTGCCAACTTTATATATCTGAAACATAAAAACTTACAAAGGGTGCAAGAGGAGAAGACAGTCAAAGAAATACAGCTGCAGTCTAACTGCCTATCTGCCTTCACAGGATGTGGTAGGTTAAGATAAGATAAAGAAAATTGCTATTTAAGGATGAGAGAGGAATACAAGTCTCTTCCACATGCTTTGTCATTATCGGCAGCGGCTCTAAGCCAGCCTTGCCCTTCATAGTTACTTGATGGTGAGTCTACTCCAATGCGCGCTTGAAACCAACACAAAAAGACAGGCACCAGGCAGATCCTGGGAGAAACAGTGATCTTTACATGATTAAACAACATGTGATTATGCAATAGTTATTAGAGGCAGCATTGATCCCAAATTCATCTTTGTAAGCATCCTTGTCGGAGTGCTAATTGCATTGGCTTTTCTAATGCTTCTCTTCAACAGAAGCTGGTTCAGATCAATAGGTCACTTCTCCCAGGAGAACAGTGCTCAATGAAAAGCTTGAAATCATTATTTAGACAGAGATGAGCCCATTCCAATGCTGGTAGCTGGGCCAGTTCGGAGGATTTCCACCAGGCTGGTTGCAGGGGGAAGCCAGTAGCAGGAGGGTGGAGGTGGCACATTCAGTCTAGAGACCTCCATGGTGGCCCTGGCTGCTTCACGGCATGTGACAAAATTTAGCCCCACGAGGACCCAGGGAGGTAGGAAAGCATATTACACACAGGTAGAGAAGCAAGAAAAAGAAATGCAAACTGGGCTGATGTGAGATGGCCTAAGGGGAGGGAGCAAATAGGTGGTGTGGCTGCACAAAGGACTATCATGATGGAAGAATAACATCTTTCTTAGGGACAGAAAGAAAACTTTGAGGAGGGATAAGCTAAGACAAGACACATCAGAGGCTTCTGGACTGACTTGGAAAAGAATGGCATTTTCCTTAAAATAAATCTGCATCAAAATTTGGTCACTGTTGAGTGTATTAACATAGCCACCTACCATTTATTTCCTTAGTTATTAACTGGACTCCTTTATACATATTGTTATTTTGTTTCATGACAAAGGTTTGAGCCCTCCGGAGATGTTTTGGATGGGATTAGATGGACTTGCTCAGATGGTCTGTTGAACTTGCTTCCTTCAGTAGAGGAGGGTGTAGCAAGTGGTATTTTGGGCAGTGCCGCAGGAAGATAAGTGCCTGTGGATCCTACCTGGAAGTAGGGAGGACAAGCACAGGCTGTAGGAAAGAGACAGTTTGGAGGGAGTACCTATTTTTGAGCCCATGTTTTAAGACTTAAGCTGCAGTGATGGCAGCCTGTTATACACCTCCCTTGACAGAGGGTGAGTGTGATTTCACAAACATTAGCTCTGTAGCTGAACTACATACAGGCATGTGTACTGCATGTTTCTTAGCAGGGTTTCTTAGGTACCCAGCTCAGTTAGGTCCCTATAAAACTGACCTGTTAGATTTTGCATGAAAAAGAAGACCTCTGGACAAAGCATGACTTCTACAAAGAGATGCTGGATATGTGGCCTTCTGCTCTAGCCTTTCTATGCAGAACAGGGTACAGGCATGTATGTATGTTTCCTCTTGCAGGATGCAATTTCCTATTTTGCAAGCCTGTCAGCTGCTTACACAGAGAAAGCACTACTTCAAAGAGTGTTTAATGGGCTCGTAGGTGACAGTCCCGATTGATGGGTCACTGAGTATTGAAGTTATTATTCAAAATGTTTGCTCAGAGAACTTTATTGGGTGAAAGACTGCTATTCTATTAACATCTATTTCCAACTAATTTAATGACCACAACTTAAATTTATGCTTTCTCACACAAAGAAACCCCAAAAAATTACCCAGAGGCTACCAGGAAATTAATAAATAGGTTCATTACAAACTGAATTACCCCAAGAGCTAAACATGCCCTCTTTTCATACTCTTCCCTTGAGCACCTACTACTAGGCACTGGGAGAGGAAAAATGTTTTGCTATATAGACCTTTTGCCTGATGACACCCAGACAGAATTTTAATAATACTGATGGAAACTAGAGGCCAAGCCTGGCTCAAATTGCCCTGGAAACATTTTTGGCTGTTCACTCCCATTCACTAAGCAGAAGACTTATTCCCTGGTCCTGGGGCTGCTTCAGCTCCCCACTGAGTATAAAGCAATGGGGTCTGACTGAAGCCCTGTTGATTTACATCCACTGAGCCACAGTGCTTTTAATCAGTTTACGAATTTATGGCTTGTCCTCCATTATGTCCACTATACACTCAAGTAACTAGTGGTAGCTAAGATGAAGTCCAAAAGTTCCTATTTGCATCTTCTCCAGGTATTCTCATGTCTCAGCTCTAAACACGTTAAAGTGTGTAAGTGCCCCAAAACACATTTGTACCAATGTTATCTGTCTCATAAACCTGTTACTTATAAAATTTTCCAGTGCTACAGTGGTCTACCTTAATGAAAGCTTAATAAATTAGGCACATCAAGATTTCTGTCAGAAGAACATTAACTAATTTTATTGAATATGAAAATATACTAACTTGTGTGATGAAGGAGACTGCTGTTTGCCATGTCACATGCTTCAGTTCCTGTGAAAGCATATAGTAGATAAAGAATAATCAGATGAGTCTAATGAAGACAAGGGGAGTTTCTTTATTAAACCAGCAGAAAGCTCTGAGAATTAGACTCAAAGCCTGTTGTTGCTGCCGAGTTATTGTGTTGAAATGACTAAGATGCACTAGTGCAGACTGTTTAGCACTTGGCTCTTCACTCTAAATACTGCCATTTTCCATGGGATTGCATGAAAAGAGGGTATTATCAAACTTGCCAGTGGCAAACATGCTGTCACATCTTTTCTGTCTTTCCAATGTAGGATCTATTACACAAAACAGAACACCAGCATGGTTTGCCTTCATTTATGAGAAGAGTTAGTCTCACAGATCTTGTTCACTAAGCTTAATTTCCTGGATTGCAAGGTTATATTTCTGTTATTTGTTGAAGCCAAGGAGAAACTCTGAGGGACTTTAATGTCACAAACAGAGAGGTTCTTCCATTTGGTGCACAGTGGTGGTGTACAACCTGGTGCTTTAGCCCAGCCTCCTCCTTTACCAGCAGGCACCCTTGGCAGTGTTGGTCCATGGGAGAGGCAGCAGCATCACAAAAGGCAGCAGCAGCTACACTGACAAAGCCAAGAAGGTAAATTCGACATTGAAAACCTGTCAGCAAACTGGATTCATAGTAAACCACTTCAGTGCAGCATGCAAAACAAAGAAGTTGTCAGAAATCCCACCTTCATAATCATCAGCAAGTTTAGCATTAAAAAAAAAAAAAAGAAAAAAAGAAAAAAAAAGAAGTTTTCATCTTCAAAGTCTTTTAAAAACATTCACTAATTAACTTCCATGTCTCAGTATTGCAGCTATCATGGGAAGGGCCTCAGGGGAAATGGTAGCAAAGTTTTAAACATCCCTTTAAGATGTCAGTTGTACCACAGATTCTTTTTTTTTTTTTTTAAACTCACCGCTGAATGCAAAGCACTTCTATAAATACTTCAAACAGCATCAACAATGATATTGAAATGTATACTTCTGTCTACAACCTCTATAAAAACTTATGCATCCTTTATGTTCCCCTTAAGTCTTTAAAATATGACTAATGACACACTGGTCCTCTCTGCTGGAGTGAATTTCTCTACGTGGGTATGTAAAAACTTGCATACATTATTAACTTTGTGAAGTAGCCCCACAGAGGCTCAGTGAAGCTGTTCCTGGTGTAATATAAGCATTTATCATTTGCATGAGCAAAGCCGCAATGAGTATAAATTGGCAGTTTGGCATCTTGTTGGCACAGACAGGCTTTTACGCAGGTAGATCCTTCAGCCATGCTGCAGTTCCTACTCTCACTTGTTTTTTTCCTGGGCAGCCTTTCGTCCTGGAGGAGCAACTTCATGGCTCACTTGGAGGCCCAAGCTAGAGTGTGCCCCAAGAAGCTCCACCACAAAGGAGTTTACTGCTGTGTCACTGATAAGAGCATCAACCACTTGTGCATGTTATAAAAGCTGAGTTGAACTCAGTAGCTGATGATTGTGATCCAAAAGGTAAAACTGTAGCAAAATCTGCATTTTTAAATGACACAATTCTGTATATATTTCCTCTTAGTACTGTATAGCATAATATGAAAGCTCAGAGGAATAGTCTTCTAAGTGTCTTGGTCTCTTTTCCAATGGGATTTTGAATAACCAGATTACTTAGGACCCAGTTCTTCAAAGTACACTTAGACTGAGACATTCAGATAGTCTCCTGACAGATGGCTTGCCATCTGACTCCCACTGCTTTCAAGATGTAGTCCTGATTCTTTTATGGAAACTTTTCCTTACTCCCTCATAAAACTTAAGCTGTTTTAGGAAAGTGGTCATAAATTTTAGTTTCCCATCATTGGCTGCAGTAAGGTCTGAGAACACAGCTAAAAACAAATTCTGAGTAATGTGTTCATAGGAGGGGGTTTCTTCCTGCTCTGAACTAAAATCTAGATGATTTATGACTTTCTCATAGGTTTTGTTTTGTGATGCAGTTGCGACTGCTTTAGTGTCACACAACTTGGCTGCAGAATATATTATTTAATTCATTTAAAATGCAAATTTTTAAAGGCTCTGTCATGATAGAGTCCCTGCATGTCTCCAGTTTTTGGGCTTCTGTGGTGATCACTATGACAAAGTGATAAAATTATCATTAGCAGGCATCGTTGACAATTAAACAAGAGCAGCAGGATTTGCTATTTACCAGTTCACTTGCAATTTTTACCAGTTTCAGCAGTTCCAGTCAGTCAAGTGAAACTGTGCAAGTGGAAAACTAGATCCATAAAGTTGTAGTTGAGTAACTAGAAACGTCAGAAACTTTTATACATGGTTTGCCAACAGTTACTGCTAACAGTCCAAATGAGGTATGACCTTTTCAGTTCTGTGGTATGGAAATGCATGCAAGACACACACTAAAACACCAAATGGGCTACTCTCAATGGAATTTTTCTCTTTAACTTTGCTGCAGGAAGAAGGGTACATCTGTTGAAACAGATGAAAGTTTTATGCAGGCCTCCACAGAGGGATCTCAAAGTTCATTATATTCACTTTCTGAAAAGTTTTCACTGAAGCTTTTGTCTCAGCTTCACACAAGGCAACCTTCCCATCTTTTAATTCTTTGAGGCATATAACTATTATTTGTTTGAATCTGTCCTGGTTTTGTTAAAAAACAAGCTTCTCTTTTAGTGATTCTGCCTGTCAGCTAAAGCTTTCATATTAGCTGCATTTTCCTGGGGAACTAGATACAGGTTTTGGTAAATATAGCAATGGAATGCAAAGCTATTGATAAGCATGGATGGACATCTCGCGAGAGGGGCAATAAGAAACAGGTGACTAAGAAACTGACCAACTGTGTATAACATTCCATTCATGTGAATACTTCATATAAAAGTGGGAAATCACAAGGATCTCATCCCTTTCCTTTTCCCTTTTGCTTATGTCCGACATTAGGAGAGGACCTTGCTAGTCGTCCCTGCGAACTGAGGCCTAGTAACAGACTGAATCCAGCTCCGGTTGGCTGCAGAGTCCAGTCCAGGACTTTGGGTGCCGGCTCTGCAATTGCTGAGACTTCAAGATTGGTTTTGTATCTTTTGTATTATTTTCTCTATTCTTATTAGTAGCATTAGTAAAAATATTTAATTTTTCCAACTCTCTTCTCTCTGTTCTTCTTTCCCTCCCGATCGCCTGTCCTGAGTGGGAAGGGGGGAGAGGGAGGGGCCGAAAGGGGAAGGGAGGAGGAGGGAAGAGGGGGGTTAACAATACATCTGCCACGGTTTTATTGTCACCCCGCAATCAAAACCCTCGACAGAATCATATAAAGGGTTAACTCATCTTTCAGGGAAACTTTCATCACCGGGATGTTCAAAGAGAGCCTGAGTTCATGCTGCACAGCTGAAAGGCGTCTCCTTTCCTCATATAAATCCACACCATCCCTTCCTTCTGCAAAGCTCTGCGGGACTACTGAAGCTCCCAGACTACCAGCACATTTTCCTGTGACAGCTGATTTCCACAGAGGGACCATTTTGCCTGACTTACAAGCTTGGCCTGGAAGATTGCAGTGCTACTGTATGCCAGTTGGGTGTCTGGGGTTATCTGAGTTTAAATTCCTGTCTGTGATGTACTCTTTATAAAACTTTCAGGCCTCGGATGAGTCCATGTAAATTTTGATCCACTGTTTCATAATTGCAGAGCTATTGTTTCAGAAAGTTTGGTATTGTACCAAAGAGAATTTTTATTTCCCCACTGTATGACAAGGGGCAAAACACAGTAAAGTTCAGAGCCTCATCTTCCCTCTTTCCTCTAAGTGATTACGCATTTTGTTATCAGACAAATGCTAGCACACGCACTGTAGGTTGTAGGTGAATACTCACTGTCCTTAGAGCTGCTAGGCATTTATCAGCAGCAGGCACTGAAGCACACACTGGCCACAACTACACATTGCAAAGACAGACCACTCAGGAAGCAAACAATTTGAGGAAAAAGTCAAATCAGTGATAATTCTGAAAAAATAAAGGTTGGATAGTAGGAGATGAGGCTAGGTAAGCTTCTTAAGAGCTTACTTTAATCTACTGGAGATACTTTATCTGGGTATTTACCAATAGCTAGAAACCACACAGCATTTCTTTTTTATTTTTCTAAACTCGCCATCTGTTTATATTCAAAACCAGAGATGGAAAGAAAGATAAATATTCATAGAGAGACTTGGAAAACACATGGAATTGGTAGAGGACTAGGCTGAATTTCTGAATTAGTGGTACATGACTGCTTTGAAACAGGGTTTGCTGAAAGCTGTCTTCTGACAACTGTTTGACCTATGTGAAGCAGGTAGAGGGATTCAGTTTGATTGTTGGAATAAAATGGTGACATCACCAGAATGCTGGATCTAATAATCATGAAGACAGGTCTACACAGTTATCCTTGGAATTAGCCCCTAGTAGACCTTAGTACCACAGAAACTTGCAACATCTGATTGTATCTGAATAGGAACAATTTCAGCCTCTGCAGCTACCAAAATATAACTTTCTGTGAGCATCAAGGTCAATGTGTGATCAAGAAAATATACCCATTATGCCCACATCTTAGGTTGGAATGAAGGCATTCAATACACTCTTTCCTTTTCATATTCTGCAACAGCTTTTGGCTCAGAAATATATGAAGTGGTGCAAGGAAACGCCTCTGGTGCGAGGAGCTTACCTCGCCCCCTCATCCCACCTTGCCAGGCTCAGGCTGCTAAATCTGTAACACTCATGCCAGCAACACGTCTGGTCCTCTCGTTCCACTTGACACCTCACCTGCCTTATCACACCTCGAACAGCTCACTATGCCCTAAAAAAACCCCCTTCTGCCTCCATCATTATATTCCTTGACCAAGAACTGCCTCTTTGGGAATGTCTCCCATTGTGTTACATGACCAAAGAACTCCTCCTGGCCAAGACCAAGAAACATTTTATGGTGAAAGCTATGAAAAGGTTTTCTTTTTTTCTTCTTTTCTCACTTTCTCTTTTTTTATTTTCATCTTCTCCTTCACATCTCCAGTTTACTTACTTTTTGGGCCAAAATCATCATCTTCGCCTTATGAGGTCCTGTTTCCTCTTCCCACCTTTCCTTCACTGCCTCAAACCACCCACAGGCTCTTCAGCTTCACATCCTTTCCTACTCACTGACCTCAGTCTTGTGCTATTTCACACTAACACGTAGCCCTTACTAGAGCCGCATGCCTTTGGGAGGACAGATCTGACACATCTAGAAGGAGTGTGCACCCTGCTGAGGAAGATCTCATAACCAAAGCCTGTAGTTCCCTTCACCCTTTTGAGCACTGAATTACACTGACATCGCCTTCTCCCCCCTTGGCTGCTTTATTTGAAAGATTTTATTTTTTTTATCCCCATGGAAAGCAGATAGCTTAACCTACTTAATGAAGTGCTCTGCAGCCTGATGACTGCAATTTATTCTGCTTCCTAAGTGGTTTACTTCTACACTGGTTATCCTTCAATTGTCAAAAAGGAACAGTAATTGGAACAGGAGTCACAGCGACTGCTTTAGATCAAATTGCCCTCAGTCTTCAGTGAGCCACCATTTTTCTATTTTCTGGCTGCTTTATTTTTTTTCAGTGTCTGCCAAAAAAAACCTTATTTTGTTGGAATTTCCAGCAAAAATAGCTCAGCAGTTTGGAACAGGAATGTTGTGTCAGAGGTGAAGGGAAGGATGGAAGGCATCTTGTGAGTAAAACAATCTCATGCTCTAAACAGTCCTGAAAAACAAAGCAGTTAGCCACTGAACTAGGCTTTCCTCAGCAACCGAGCTTTTAGGTATCGCAGGAGAACCTGAGTCTGAGTGAGCAGGTTCTTCTGCTATGTTAGTAGGCTGTGCATGTCAGAAACTGTTCACTGCACCAGACTTGATACAACACTCATTGGGCTGTGAAGTGTGGTCAGATGCTGTCAGGACACGGAAGGTTGTTGTGAAATCTCCATCCTTTGCAAAGCAAAGAGATCCTCTCAGAATTTGATCAAGGTAGGTGCTGATTCAGAGATGTCCCCCATGAACATCGCTGTGCAAAATCTAAAATAAGCCTTCCATCACACATTGCTTCTGAGATGGCTCTCTGAGTACAAACTTCTCTCTCAGACCAAGTCAAGTGAGATATCACTGCTCATTAGAGCCTGGATACCTTAGGGTGCGTTCTGATGGGCTGAAGCCAGAGTAAGTAAGATGAACTGGACTATCAGAAAACCATTTTTATTCAGGTTTGGTTGTTTCACTGAAGTAGAGAGAAGATAATTATGTTCCTGCTCAAATAATTGAAGATTGAGATTATACAAGTCCAGTATTTCCTGGATGTCTAATGCAGGAAGTACCAATGTGGGTCAACATGCAACATCTGACAACCACTGAATGCTTTCAATCCAGAAAACACTGTGAGGAATTCAAGGTGGCTGGTATAATGGATTTCTATATTGCCAGATTGCACTTGGTCTTCAAATGAATGATGTAGAGAAGGAAAGCAGGATAAAAGGAGCATTTCCTCAGCTTTTCAAACTGCAACTGGAAGAGAGTAGCCTCAGTGCTTCATTACCTAATAACTATGTCAGTGCTGGCAGGAAATCATTTTGTAGCAAAGCCTTCAATGTTCTATCATATATTTGTAAGACTCCAGAAAAAAACATTTCCTGATGCTCTCTCAATCTACAGACCTGTGGTTCTCCTTAAATCTTGGCTCTTGTATGTGGAAGACTTACTATCCCAAGATCTCACATTCTCAGCTCTGCCAAGCACCAGACAAAATTAATGGCTTTCCTAGCTGTCCTTGGCTCCAGATTCTCCCAATAATTCCCTTTGTGTTCTAGTTCCCCCGCTGTATCCAAACATGAACCTTCACCTTTGTTAAAGTAAAGACTTGGAAGTATTCACAATAAGAAAATGTACATTGCTGAAAACCTCAAACTCTACAGGAAATGGCAGTGCAGGGAGATGTGCATGTGAAATTTAGGAAAAATTAGAATTACTATATGGGTATATATGCACTTTGCAAAAACCAAGATGTTAGTCTATGTTAAGATGTCTGTCTAGCACATGGTATCTTGGTAAGATTAACATCACAAGTTCAAATGGTAGTAATGTCACCAAAAAGGGCATTTTCCTTCCCTGTGACAAAAGTTTTCCTAAGGATCTCTGTGTAATTGCATGGCTTTTGACTAACGCTATTATAAACTATGTCCAAGTCATAGAGTTGAGCTTTGGCAAGATGTGCATCCAAACTCAGATCCATTCATCTTTATGGTAGAAAATGCTCAGAACAACACAAGAGTGAACTGCAAAATGTGCTCTGAGCAGACACTTTTTATTAGTTCAAACATTGCACTGCCATTCAGTGTATTAGAAAACATCAGGCATCAGAAAACATCCACTGGACTACTGGGTGTATAAAAAAGAACTAAAAAAATGGGCAAGCAGAACATATCTGACAATTCCGTTGAAACATAAATCTTAAGTTTTAGTCCTCCTGTGCTTAAGTGAACTCCTGACCTGAAGACAGATGTAGTGAATGTGAGTATTCCCTAGTACTCTATACAACCACTAAGACAATTCAGTCTGGGCTTGAAGACAATATCTATTCCCAGATGACATGCCTGTGATTCTTTTGCATCCTGAGGCACTTGGCAAGTATCCTGACAAACAAGGTTAAACTCAAAAGAGACTCAAAATACCTGAGGCAGTGGTTTTCTAAGCCTTGGTCAACTGGAAAAGAGAGAAGAATTTCTTAGAAAAAGGAACAAAGAGAGATCATCTAAGCAATGCAAACTCAATACAGATACCAAGAATTAAAAAAAAACCCAAACCCACCCACCCAACTAACAAACCCACACTGACAAACCAGGAGGCACTAGGCAGAAGATATCACATCACTAATGTTGTTAGTAGATCCAAAATAGCACAAGAATGAATTTCCACTGAATGCAAAGAAAAATCTAGTAACGGTACAGACTGTAACCAGCTTTAGCAATCAGTCAACTCTGAGCAGTCACCACCTGTTAGGTATTGTTATGACATAATGGTTCCTCTAAGATTAACGTTATATCTTTGATAAGGGAGGGATTACAAATAATGACAATCTTTTCCACTACAGGCAGACCTTTGGGGGCAATAAATATCCATTTTCTGTATTTTGCTTAATACTGTAAATTCTGAAAGTGTTGCAAGCACAACACATCCACAATGGTTTTTTTTATCAATGTGTGTTATTGAGAGGCCAGGCCACAGCAAAACAATGTGCTTTTCTTGTTACACCAATGCCCTTCAGCTCTAATCCTGGATGAGATGGTAGCATCACAAGGATGTCTGTGTGCTCATTTAGGTCTTTCTTAAAGTTGCTCCCAGGTTGCTCCCAGATGTGGAGTTAATTAATACCATAAAGATACTACGTGTAAAATGTACATCTTAACTATCATAAAGTTAATATATCTTTTATTTATAAAAGAAGCAATATATACGCATTTCAATGAAAGATATTTCTGTTGGGATACTGAAGCACTAATAAAAGTCAAAATACCTACAGATAAGGACTGAGGCAATCAAACAGAATTTGTAGCAGTGAGAAAAGCAAGCCAGGATGTCTTTTTAAAACATGCTATAATTCATTGTTTTCTGCTAGCTGCAGAAATTGCTTTGTGATGTTCTCTGGTTTGCATTACTTAAGAAGACTGATGCACAGACATCCACTGTAGGCACAGAAATTTGAATGTCAGAGTTGAACTGGTAAAACCTAGAAGCAGAGAAAGAAGTCATGAAAAGTGTCTGGAAGTGCAATAATAAACATCCTGGGTGTAGAAAGCAGAGATCACATCATTGCATATTAATTTTTCTCTGTTGAAGTGCTTCAAGTTGCAGATTAAAAGGCTTTTTCTTAAATTTTGATCTTATTCACTAATGGGGAAGGGCTTGTTTGTAATACAGTAAGAAAAATACCCAAAGTTTAAAGTAAGCACTGTGCATAAATCCTTCCCTTTGCAGAGAATTAATACATCCTATATACATTAAGTCTTTGCCTATTTTATTTTTGATGGTCAGTGAGATTTTCTAAGGCATCACTAGCAGAAGAGCTAACCAGCTCTGTCCTTTAGCTAATTAACATACCATGTCTTCTGTCTTGACAGGAACAAAGTCTTGCTGTTATTTCTGCTAAGCAAAAAACCCTGCTATTAAACTCTTCATAAGTAAAGAATAAACAAGCGCCTTGAATAACACTCCAAAGCCCCAGGCATTAGAAGGCAAAGATGCTGACCTCATGGCTGCTTTTGCCTCTTTTTAAAAAATAAAGTGGACTCATTTAAGACTTACAGGTCTCTGTGCCTCAGGGTCCAGTTCTATTTCATCCCCAAGCACACATCACATGGGATTCTTGAGTCCCTGTAAACTAGAGTAGACATACATCAGATATTTTAGGCATTCTGTTTTGCTCAGTTAGATGCAGAAAAATCACAGCCTTTTTTTTTCCTTTCTCAGTTACAGCAGGAGTCTGCTTAAGAGCAAAGAATTTTCAAATCCCATCTGCTAAGGACAGTTACTGACCTCACTCGACCCTTATTACTCACTATCACTGCTCCTCTGAGGTGCAGTCATGGGATGTGCACTCCCGTACCTTTGCTCAGAGATGTAAGAAGGGTATTTGCAGTCACTGGTGCTTGAGGATAATGACTCCAGATTAATAGCCAGGAGATTAATGTGGAATAAAGCTAGAACTCATTCGAACTTAATTCCCTTTGCTTCTGAAGCTTTCTCAGAAAACACACTTTCCTCTAAATCTAAAATCTAAATATGGCACTATTAGTAGCCTCTTATGTCAGACTGACAGATTTTAAACAGCCTCCAGGAGGGCACCACTTTCATATTTCAGCTGTCTTCTCATTATTGTTAGACCTGGAAGCCCTGTGCTGGATGACAGAAATATTTGTACAGTTAAACACCAAGAGAGAGCTATGGAAATAAAAACACATGTCAAGAAACTGTCTGAATGGGGAGTTCACTTCAGACAGAAATCTCCCTTCAAGCCATAAAATGGAAAGCTGCCTAGATCCATCCATTTCTTTCTCTTATCTGTCAGGCCCGCCATTTGGCTCGCCATTCCCCTGGTAGAATTTTAAGCAAGTTTAGAAGCCTGATCTCCATCCCCACATAAATACTACACGTGCAGAACTGTTAATGACAATTAGACCTTAAAAGCCTGCTGTAGGAAATCTCACCCAGAAGCTCAGTCAACATTACAACCTTCTCTCTTGCCAATATACTTCCTTCAGCTGGAACTTTATTACAGAAAAAAACCACAAAGCTATGACCTCTTAATCACTGGTTACTAGAAGCTGTCAATTAATAAGCCAGGAGCTCTTTCATGTCCTCTGAGACCACTGTACTTCCCAGAGGCACAGAACTACAAACCTCTTGCTTTACTGGCTCACAACAACCACACTGTAGCATCTTATTTGGTTTATTGAGGTCCTTCTAAAAAAGACTCAGCAAGGCTGCTTCGAAACTCTCCTCCTCTGATACTTAAACCCCTTCTTGTTTTTAGCCTGAATTTCAACATGGGCAATGTACAACCATTTTGTTCAGTTGTGAATATGATCCTTAATCATTCTGACTTCCCCCTAGTACAGATACAGATCTATATTTATATCTCACTCATACTTATGAACAGCAACTACACACCATTTCAGCCTTCATTCTGCTAAAAAAGCCAGAGTGATCTAGGCTATCCTCATAAAACAGACTCTCCATTCCCATTCTCTGCCCCTGCTCCAATTTTCATGGATCTTTTTTGAGCATGACTGATCAGCTCTGCTGTAGGCAGAGTTATTATGACCTTGAACTGCAGTCAATACACCCTTACCCCTATTGAAACTACCAACCCCACACTCACAGCTGCCCATTTCTATCACTTAAGTCTTCTACTACAACATTCTGATTATTCTCTGCAAAAGTAAGTGGATTTTTTCTTATTTTCTGTAAAAACATCGTTAATATAAATGTCTACTAGGACCAGTTCCAAATCCACTCCTTTATTATCGTACCATCAACTCCATTACCTTTCCTCTAGCCCCATGTATCCTTTTGACAACAGCACATTGTTGCCTCCCCTTCTGCTAGACCCTTGCTTACTGTATAATAATGGTATTCATCTGCTCTTGGGCTACGTGGGAAATTACCAGTCATGCTATTGCGGCTGTACAAATTAGTAAGAGCTATTGTACATCCTTCAGCTTACAGACCTGGTTTTCTTATCAAAGAACTGTAGCGAGTTTCCCCAGTGTGAGCTATGTATTACAAAATCACACTATGCTTTTTTTTTAATTTTTCCACTTATCTCCATCTCCCCTATCAATCCTTTCTTCAACATTTGTTCTAAATTTTTGCATCCTAATAAGGTCATACTAATGGTTTATAATGGAGGCCTTCATTATTTCTGCATTCGTTAACCAGGTCCTTTATGTGCCATTCTCCAACCACACAGTATTGCCTGATTTGATAACTGCACAAATAAGCATCACTAAGGGAACTGCAGTTTCATTTGCCAACCTTCATGATCCCAGTCAAACTGAGTATTAAATAATTAAAGTTTTGCTTGAGCCCTAACCCAGAATGTGGTAATTTGTCCTCCTTCACTTGTTTGCATCACCCTGTTTCACTGTCACCTTCTGTAACTGCTGTGTTATTGAAAACAGAGCCAAAATATTGATTTTGCTTTTCACTAGACCTATACCATACTTAATCTCCTTAATGCTTTTTAATCTTCTCCTTAACTATTCAAAAAAGCAAAACATCTTCTTCTTTGCTCTTTGTTACTTACACAGCTAAAGGAATTTTACTATTGTTACAGCAGTTGTTGATTTCTTTTGCAAGATCCTAGTCACCTTAATTTTAGGAACTTTGGCTTTTTTCTTCTTACTTTCTGACAAAATAGGGCTTTTTTTAGAGATGCAAATCAGAACTTGGAGACAGGATACAAGAAGAATTCAAAACATAAGAACATCCAGGCCCATTTGGCAGAATGGGTTTTTGGTTAGTATTGACCTTTTACATTCCAGTTATTCATGAAAAAAATTGAGCTGCCTCTTTTTCTGTCTCCCTGTCTCCCCAACCTCAAGAGACAGAAACCCTGGGAAGAGTAAGGCTAATGATGGAAACTGTGCACCCCACAGAGGCCGATGAAGCCCTGCACTGACTGAAAAAAGTTGGAAGGGATGAGCCATGCAACCTTGTACCTGTGACTCCATCTTATAACATGTGAGCAAGATTGCACCAGGCAATGATAATAAGGAGGCTGTGACTCCTTTGGTTGTCGCTGCTGTTCTGTGGAAACACACCAGCTCCCCATGCTGTTCCCCACAAGGTTCAAAGAGGGATATGTCATATCCAAATTGAGAGATTGGTATCCGCACGGAGCCTCTTCCTCTATGAGGGTTGTGTTAGGAACTTTTCCACATGAATGTGGTTCTCCTTTGGCCTTCTTTTGTTGACCCCTACGTGTATCTCCCTAAGCAGTGATTTCAGTTCAAGCTTGGAGCTAAAGTACCAGATGAGATAGCTCCTGCTTCCATGACTAAGGCTGGGGCATGGACCTCACAGCAAAGGATGAAGAGGGCACTTCCTGGTACGCTCTACAAACATCAGAATGTTTCCTCCAGCAGATTTTATATTTCTAGTAAAATATGTGAGCAGTATACATCAGAAGGACAGAATCCTGCTGAGTACCAAATGCTCCAATAACATCTCATTAAATTCGTTTCTGAGCCAGGCTTCTGAGAATTATATGCTCATCTGAAAAGCTCTCCACAGGCTGTAGAAACACATCCATAACATACAGCAGAAAATTAGACTATGTTTCTACAAATGCTGCAGTCCCAAGGGCTCTTAGAGTAATTAGTTGTAATCAACTGAGACACACAAGTAGGTTTGGCTCTTCTTTCACCTTAGACGCTTTTCTGATACAGGTTTCCAGCTAAATGCATGACTCATCAGCCTTCTAATGCTGTTTGCAAGCCAGGTATCTTCAGAGCCTTTCTGGGAGATAGGTGCAGATAACAAAGGGAGTTGTAGGGTGGTTATCTGGACAAACCAATAACTATAAAATGCATGGCAGCCAAGGGATCAAAAATATCATACTACAAAGGTGAGGGGCAAAGAGGAAGGAGCAGGGTGATGTTCAGCCATAGACCCATTTCACTCCTTGCATTACAACCCACAAATCCACACCATATGGAGGTAGTTGTACCTGTGCTAGTTCCATTTTATTAGCAAGGCTGCAGAGGCATGAATCACAGAGTAAACTCTTCTCCACATGGTCTGAAACTGCAGCAAAGGACTTCCAGGCTGGATGCAGGGAGTAACTTGCTCATGGGAACAACAGAAGCGATGGCTGCTTGCAGAGGCGATTCTTCTTGGTGGTGGTTTTCAAAATCTGGTCAGGCAAATGCATCAGGAAAAGCCCTGACCTCTTGCAGCCGGAAGGTGGGTGAGAAGTTTGTCCTCCCTCTCAGCTGATTCTGAAGGCTGGTGACTACCCACAGCTGACAGGTGGTGGATGGTACAGTGTGTGTTAGAGACTTTCTTGCCATTTCACTACCATCATTATCCACGTTGTACTATCTTGAGCAATACTTTCTTCATTTGCATTTTCAGTGTCAGAGTAGAGATAAGCTAGCTGCCGCATTTAAAGTCACTGAGATCTTTCTCTGTTTCCTTTAGTAGGAGCAGCACAGCACTTCACTAGTCCTTGATGGTTTCATCTTTATCTTGTCTTCCTTGCATTCCCTTGTTTCCCCTTGTTTCTCCTCCTTCTTGTACTCTTGTAGTTTGTTCTTATCCTGCAGAAGTTATAGAGCTGCTTTGCTTGAATGTGCTTGTGTGTTGCATGTTTAGTCTCCCAAAAAAAACATTAACCCGCTCTCTCCTGATGCAGCGAAAACCACCAAAGATAGAACCCAATTCTGTGAACTTGTGAGCACATTTTGAAGAATGTAAACCTCACTAACCAAACCTTGAACAAACAGGACTGAGATCATCCAGCACATCGTAGCACCATGTCCATTACTTCTGGTAAATCCTGGGCCTGGGTCTTTCACCTATCCCTACGTCAAGATAGAGAGCAGAGATGCTTTATAAGCCACGCTGACATTGTGTCATTCACAGGATATCAAAAGAAATAAGAAAATAAGATGTAGCAGATTTAAAGTCAAATTTGAACATCCAGCTTGCAACAGCTTCCTTAGGCAAAGGGAATCTTCTCATCCAACACTTGTTCTTTGCTCCTTGAAAAAAACAACACTAGACCGATGGTTATTAAGGATACATTTTAATAACAGTGACGTGGTTTCATTTTCATCAAAGACAATAAAGACCTATAAGAACATGCACAGGCATCTTTGCATAACTTTGTTATTAGATGTATTCCTCAGGATGTGCAAATTGAAAACCACTGGGATTCAGGGGATAAGGAAGGGAAATGTTTGATTATTACAAAATTTACTTTTTAAAACAGGCTGAAGTGCAACAACTGCTGCTCAGACTTACCATTTATTAGTGTGAACTCATCAAAAGAGAAGTGCAACAGACTTCACAACACTGCTTTTTCTTCTACAAGACATGAAGAGAAAATAAGAAGATAAATATATTAGATGGAGTTATTATTAAAACTTGTGTGTGTGTGTGGTTGAGTAGCACAGTGTCTTATCAGATTCACAAAAATCTCCAAGATCTTAAATAGCAAGATTATGCTATCATACAGACCAGTTACTTACAGCACCCAGAGAAATTAGTTGCTACTGAAGAGCAATATGACGATAACATCACACAAGCCCATTTGTTCTCACATTGGGTTATACTCGATCTGAAGCTGAATTGAAACACAGGACTGAATTTGGTCCAAAACCTGTAAGTCTTTTGCAATTAAAATGCAAAACCTGATCCTGCAGATTTTATTTTGTAATATCATGCTTATTATAAGAAACAGTCTCCTGTAGCTTATTAGGCCTAAACAGTTTTAAATAATTTAGTTGCAGAACATATAATACTAGACAGCAGTGGAGGAAAAAAGGAATTAGGAAGTACAGCTAAAGGGAGGGGATAGTAATGGCAAGGAGGGATTAGGAACTTCTTATAGGCTATTATAGGCCTATGGTTGTGCTAGAGTAGAAAAAGGCTTGATAAAGAGCACAAAGGATGCAGCACAGACAAAACACAACCTGAAGAGAAGAGGACCAGAGAAAATAGCAGTCAATACAAAAGACTTATTTATGTTGAATAAAGGTATGATCCTTGATTTGCAGTGGGTCTAAACTGCCCCATTTCCATTGACCTCCTGTCCTAATTAATGCCAGCTGAGAAATTGCCATACCTTGTTTTTCCACGAGTAAATAAAGCAGTGTACAGCTTTGTTCTCCACTATGTATCACATTAGCAGGGTCCATTCCTAAAGCTCTGGCTTCTCTCAAGTAATTTCAGCTGAATCTCACAGATCTATATTTAGAAATAAAATGAGATTAATGCCAGCTGCTACACTGGTTTCCCAGAATTTACAAGACACTTTACAATGGGTGCTGAAGCCACATACTCATCATCCTGTCCCTGTGGAACAAAATACGGATGAGGCTGTTGCTTGCACATACCTGGAGACATCGCTCACAAAAATAAATAAGCGCTATGATACTGTAATAAGAATGAACACAGCTGTGGAAGGAACCATGAAACATGTCCCAGCTCTAGATTTGCAGATTCCTGATGGTTGCTTACACTAATTCTGCAAGCTGTGTCACATTGCAACATGATGTAGCCCTCATGCGGTATAGTGTGCAGGGCAGCTGTGTGCTAGCCCAGGGAGGGCTGGCTCTGTGATATATAATGCTCCTTCCCTCCTTGTTAGTTAGGATCACTTACTACACATACTGAAAATCAAACAGCAAACTACATTTGAAAGCATAGTGTCCTTAATGGTTTATGCATGGATTTTGATTATTTAGTGCTGGCCCAAAAAGTTACAGATACATTATTGTTCTAAAAATTGGCATCAGTCCCATCAGGAACACAATATCAGACACTGTAGATATAAAGAGGATTAGAGGGGAGGAAAGGCCAGAAGAAGTAAAACAGAGGGGTTTATGAATTCATCCTGTGTAAAGAATGAGTAGCCAAATAATCTGTTAAGCAAAACTTTTCATGAATTGCATGAAGAAATAGACATCTAAGCAGAAATCAGGCCTTGGTTTAAACATTCACTGCAATTTCACCTACATCACAGAAAGAAAAAGGACAGCTTTTGGCTAGATCAGCTTGCTGCAGGTCTGCACGTTTGCCAGTGCTGCAGAAGGCAGGTTACAGGAGTGCATAGCTGGAGTGGGAAGAAAGGATGAGGACTCACTGCTTTCAGTAGCATTTAGATGAAAGCATCCAGGAATTCATGGTTTGAGTAGGCAAGGCCTCCTGCTCAGTACTGTTACAGATGGGAGATATGAATTTATTCTTGCTTAAAACTTATGTTAAAGGTTGTCACCTCATTCAGCCCAACTTTTTTCCTCCTCCTTTATCCACGATTCCCATTCAGGCTTGTGAGAGCTCTATATGTATCAAAGGTAAAGGAGCAAAAGTAAAGCCTAAAATTCTTTTGAACTATATCCCACCAGCTAAGAACAAAAGACGACCTTGTAAACTTGCAGCTAAATATACTACATTGCAATAAATGTGAAGAACAGTGAAGATGGACAGAAGTGCCTCAGAAATAGGTGTTAAACAGGGTGTTAAACACAGCAGTGTGCAGATAAACTACCAGTGCAGTGCAAGACACACAAACCTACCACCACCCCTCAACCCCACTGCTGTAGAGGAAAAGAAGAATCTCCTCCTGCAAGGTGCCAGGAAGCACCTTCACTCGTCATCTGTAGGCCTTGAGCAGGTACAGTTGGTATGATCTTGCTTTTATATTCCTACTATTTTGATTCAAGGAGAGTAGGTGTAAGAAAACAGAAGTCACACACATTTGTATTGAAGGCCTAATTCTGATCTTCGATATGGGGATGCAATGACTTGCAGTGATGTAGCTGGTGTTCACTGAGGGCAGGAAACCATTCAAGATTCAAACGTTCTTTGCATAGCAAAACATCTACACAGAGACAAGAGATTTTTTTAAAAAGGTTCTGAATTTACCCTTTCAGGTTTCGCAACACAGCACAAAAGATCTTCCTGTTAAAGATGAAACCGTGCATTATTATTTAACAATTACTGAACAGGATATTTTATAGGTGATTGTGTAATTTTCGAGTGGATGGTTATTTTCACTTCCAGAGCAAACAGGAGGTACCTCTTGTTGGACATGCTGTTTGGAATTTCTGTTTTGTCACCAGGTCAACTTGTAAAAATACTTAAAATGAATACAGTACTTCCTAAAATTTATATCCTTCCACAAGATAATAGACATGTCCCATTTATTCACACGTATATTGCTGGAAACAACCATAAACCGAAGCCTGTGCTGGGAGAGGCATCACCTATATTTAATCTTACACATTGAATATGTATTTTGATAGCAATAAAATTACTCAGCACAGAAAACTAAAGATCAATAAGTCTGCACAGTGTCCAGATCTTGAATTAATAGTTCATGGTTTGGCTGACTTACAGTTACTAGCTAAAAAATGATGGCATAGTTGGGAGTAAATATTTAATGAGATAATGAGGTCTCCCATGTCCGTATTTTTACACACTACTGTGTACTGTGTTTGGCTGGATTGCAGGCTTTCTTACAACCTGTTTCTACACAAAGGTGTTTCAGTATGCACTACGAATTCCTGAAGATACAATATGAATAGCAGCTCCTGCTCAATCATGAATAGAAAAGATTTATCCTTGGTTATTGTTCAGCACCCCTTCACCTGGAGCTCTCCTAGCTTTACACGGGAGTGTCCATAAAACGACAGGCTAAATCCGTGTTGACATGGTGCCCTGGCATTCAGCCCCCCCTCCCAGGAATGGATCCCAAACAGAAACGCTCGATCCACCCCGGATCGAACCGCTGCACCTCCCGAGGCGGGGTGCGATCCCCCCTTACACCCAGCCGCCACCGGCCTGCTGCGTGTTTTTTTGGTGGTTTGCCTTTTTTTTAATATGTTTTGAGTTTTGGGAGGGGGTTTGCCGGGAGCAGAGCGGTGACAGCAGCCAGCGTGGCCACCAGCAGCTGTCAGCAGCGTTACAACCCGAAGGCGGGACGAGGGATGGAGGCCGCCCCCTCCCCTTCTCCCCGCGGAGCTGCCTCCTCTCGCCGGCTGAGGGGCGGACGTCGCCGGCGCCTCCCCCTCTCCGCTGGTCCGCAGCCGGGGGCTGCCTCCCTGCCGCCGGCGCTGGTCGAAGGCCGGGGGCTGCCGGCGAATGAGCGTGGCCCGGGGCAGGCTTCGGATGACCAGGGCGAAGGAGCTGGTGGCGTACTGCCTGCTCCTGGGGCTGTCCTTCCCCCTCCTGCTGCTGCTGCCGCTCCTCTGAGATGCCCCGGGCGACGGCTTGTCCCCGCCGCGGTGGGACGGGAGGGAGGAGCCGGCGGGAACGCCGCTCCGCCGTCCGGCGTGCGGCCCGCGGCAGCAGCAGCCGAAGGGACTGACGCCCCGGCGGGGGGACCATGAGGAGCCCCGGCGAGCTTTGCAGCGGTGCCACCCGGCCTGCGAGGGCGGGCGCGCTGCCTCTCCCCGCGCGGGGGCCCAGCCGCGGCCTCGGCCGCGCTCTGCCCCTGCAGCTGTGATGCCGCCGCCGCGCTCGCCGCGCCCCCTCTCCGGCTGAACGGGGACGCCAGGCAGAGCCGCGGCGTCGCAGCTTCCCTTTCGCCTTCCCAAGTTGGGCTTCGACGGCTTGGGGCCGGCGGCGCCTCTGCCCCGAGGCGGCTCAGATGGGCCAGCGGCCGCGGTCGCTGCCGGCGCAGGTCCCTCAGCGCGGGGCTGGCGAGCTGCGCCTCGCCGCGCTCTCTGACCCAGCGCCGCGGCCCCGCCGAGGGGCCCTCGCCTCTGTGCCCGCCGGGCGGCGGCTGTAGCCGGGAACCGCTGCCGGCCGCGGCGCTCGCGTTGCTGCAAATCCGCCGCTCTGCGGGGCGGAGTGTGTCCCTGCCGGCTTGCCGTGCGGGGAGGCGGGCCGGGGGCCGGCTGAGATGGGAGAGAGCATGTCCAAGAGACTGAAGCTGCAGCTGGGCGGCGAGGCGGAGATGGAGGAGCGGGCTTTCGCCAACCCTTATCCCGACTACCAGCCCCAGGCAGCCGGAGCCGCGGCCAGCCCCAGCGCGGCGGATGCCCGGCGGGACAGGGCGCTGGTCCCGCCGGAGGAGGAGTCTCTCCCCTTCGGCGACGATGGGAAGGTGAGTCCCGGGCGGGCGTGGAGGCAGGGGCCGCGTCCCTGTCCCCCAGGCCTTGCTTCACCCGCGGGGGGCTCCCTCACTGCAGGGGTGGCCCCGCAGAGCGGGCGGCCGCGGGCGCTGCCCTGGGCCCGGGCACGGCCTGCGGTGGGGCGGCCTGTCCGCGCCGCTGCGGAGCGCTGTGGCGCCCCCTGCCCCGGCCGGGCTCGGGCGGGCCGGCGGCCGTTCCCGCGCGGGCGGCGTGGCAGGGCAGCGGCCTCCGGGTCTCCTGAGGGAAGAGGCGGGTGGGGTGACCTGACCGAAGGAGCAGGAGCTCGGCTTAGCCCCACTGCACGGCTTGGAAGTGGTGAAGTGTCTGCCATGAGCTCTTTATTTTTCCCCTGGATGCGAATGAACACGGTACCGGGCCTGGAGGTAGTGCTGTGTGCACTGCAGTTACCGAATCACAGATTGTTAGAGACTGGAAGGAACCTCGAAAGATCATCTAGTCCAATCCCCCTGCTGGAGCAGGAACACCTAGATGAGGTTATACAGGAATGTGTCCAGGCGGGTTTTGAATGTCTCCGGAGAAGGAGACTCCACAACCTCCCTGGGCAGCCTGTTCCAGTGCTCCGGCACCCTCACTGAGGAGAAGTTTCTTCTCATATTTAAGTGAAACCTCCTGTGTTCCGGTTTGCACCCATTGCCCCTTGTTCTACCATTGGTTGTCGCCAAGAAGAGCCTGGCTCCATCCTTGTGACACTCATCCTTTACATATTATAAACATTAATGAGATCACCCCTCAGTCTCCTCTTCTCCAAGCCAAAGAGCCCCAGCTCCCTCAGCCTTTCCTCTTAAGATACTCCACTCCCTTAATCATGTTTGTTGCCCTGTGCTGGACCCTCTCCAGCAGTTCCCTGTCCTTCTTGAACTGAGGGGCCCAGAACTGGACACAATATTCCAGATGCGGTCTCACCAGGGCAGAGTAGAGGGGAAGGAGAACCTCTCTCGATCTACTAACCACATCCCTTCTAATACTAATAATTACTGTGGCTGTTCTGTCACCACTTGCAAGTTGCAAGAGTTTCACCAAAGCAAGCATGCAGGGCAGGGAATAGATGAGCATACATCTAGAAAAGATGAATTTCTCCATAGATGACAGCAGCACTCACATTTTAGGTGATACTGGACTGTTCTCCCCAAGGCACATGTTATATTGACATGCACACATTTACAGATTCGGGTGCACCATGACAGGCACCTGGCAGTTAGCAGAGAGTCTGTCTGATGGCACTGATGACACGAGGTTCACAGCCCTTCCTGCTCTGCTTATCTCCTTGACACCACACTGCTGTTTGTGGAGTCATGTGCATTTTAGGCTTTATGCACCGAAGCTGGTCTGGCCTGTTACCATGCAGACTGGTTTATGCTGTAGAAGGAACACCAGCATATGGACCTTCTATCATTTTAGCCCTTAACCAGCCTCATCTTTTAGAATTGTGCTGCTTTGCTATCTTTCGGATGAAAAACAATGCCTGGTGACATTGTTAGAAGCACAGATGTGTAGGGTGCAAAGCTAACTCCTAAGTCACGCGACTGAACACTTGGGTGAATAAAGGAGAACCTTTAATCTCAGCTCTGTATAAGGAATTACTTTGATTTACTTATAGGTTGGGCTGAGGATGGTGATGCCCAGTGTTAAGAGCAGCATTATTCCAGAGCATCATAAGAATGAGCAGGACAGCATCAGCTCACCATCAGTCTGAGACAATGAAAGGTTTTGTTAGTTGTTGCAATTGAGGTTTATGAGGTTGGGTGCAGAGAGCACAAAAGAGAATACTTTGGGGGATTGGTGTCTTACTGCTACAGCTAATTGCAGCTGTCAAAAGCAGAACTTGGTGCTTGAAAAGGGTTAGGTTTGAAAGTGGAATCTGATTTGTTTTTGCAAAATTCCCTAGTAGTATATACTCAGTGCTGGTAAAACTTTTTTTTTTTTTTTGTGAAACCAAACTGTGATTTCTTTGTTATTTTGTATCTGGCTCAGTATATAAAAAAACATTCAAATACGATGAGTTGAAGTATGAAGGCAGAGAGGAGATGGCAGAACAGCTCTAGCTATACATTGTTGCTAACTTGGTGAAAAAACATACCAAGAACTTTCTTTTAAGGCCTTATGTAGGCCAGTCATCATTCTTATGTACCTGCTTTACATCCGACACTTCATGTCCCTTTTTTAAAAGAGAAAATAAGCCTTAATTTACTGCTAATCTAGGTTATTACAGCTTTCCAAAGTGAGAACTGATATCGGAGGAAGGTGAACTTCCTTAAAATTTTTTTTAGAGAATACTAGATGTATTGCAGAATAGTTCAACTCTAACTTACTTCAGATTTAGTTCTTGAATTAATCCAAATTCAGAGACATTCTTCTGTGGCAGAGCTGAAATGAACTAGTCAGTAAATTTGTAGCCCTAGATTCATGTTAGGAATGTCTCTTCTGCTCTGCTTTTAGATGAGTATTCCTTTTTACAGGAGGTGCAAATGTTTTTTCTCGGCATCGGTGGTGAATGTCATTGCTTGTTATGGTGTGGCAGTTGGCAGCTATTTGTGCAGTTTTGTTTGGAAAATATCTATGAGCACCAGTGTAGCTGTGCATTTGATAAAAGGTGGTGTCTGGGCTTTGTTACATTCAAAAGTAAGAACCTTCTCTGGAAGAACAAATCCTCTTCTCTATCACATCAAAGTGATGTAACTACTTTCGATGGTCTTTGAATATTTTAAACTCTGTGCATTTGATAGGAGAGAGCAGATGCGTGTGTACATTTTCTTTTGTTTCTGCATCTGCAGAAACCTGAGGAATTGTCCTACGTATTTCTGGGCTAGAACATGGCCATGGGTATATTTATGTGTATTGATATTCTTTGCAGCCTTTGCATATTATCAATCCTAGTGCTGTCCTGAATTTTATGGGACTTCCTGATGAGTATTTTGAGATGCTTTTGTTGTTTGTGTTCTCTGGTTTGTGCTGTTTGTTTGTTTGGGTTTTTTTGGCATTTAACAAGCTCCAGTCCTGTAAGAGAAATGTCTTTGCCTGCCTAAAGCCCCAGTGAAGACTTTACACAGGTCAGGGAGTTTGTTCTGTATACTGAGGTATGCAGTAAGACAAGTTTCCTAAAAATGAGAGCAGCTTTCAGAAGCCCTCATTGCACTGCATAATTTCTTCCTCCCATCTGCTGTTGTGTGGAGCGGTGAGCGTTGAGTGACTCACAGAATGACAGCTAGAGGTGCGCGGTACTCTGCTGTTGTCATGGAAAGCGATGCATTATTAATCCTTCCATTTGATTTCATAAGCTGCCATGATTGCCATCTAAAATTCATCCAGCTGATAAAAGGACAAGAAACTCTTCAAGTCATTGTCTGCAATGTGAAACAATCAGGACAAAGTGCTGTATATGGAAACGTGTTTATATGCTTCGGGAAGCTAGAACTTATGGGAGCAGGAGAAGAGAAAAAGTTTCAGGCTGCTAATTTGCCTTCTCAAAAATAGTCACAGTAAACACTGCAGTTATCCACGTGGGCTTTGCTTGTGTAGTTGAAATAACTTTTTCTTAACTAGCTTTCTTCGCCATGAAAGTATCGCAGACTTTAATAGCTCCTGTAACTTGTCTGAGAAAGCTGAAGGTAATAATCCATGAGACTGCATTAGTTCTAGATTAATAAGAAGCATAACTTTAAATGTAAGAATTTGCTTAAAAATTGACTAATCTTTCAGTTAAATATATATCCTGTAGCCCTTTTACTTTTGATGTGAATCCCATAGTGATACCTTAGCCTAAAAAAGTATCTAGATGTTATCTTGAAGTGGTCCAAAAGTTTTCAAAATTGAAATCTAAATGGTTCAGGGATGCAGAGAAATTAAGATATAACTATAGAGTCAGAACAAACCATATTCCCTAGTTGATTGGAAAATCAGTTTGTCTGCTAAGTTTCATTTAGTTTTTAATTTTCTGTAATTGTTTATTGGGGAAGGTATTACTACTTGAAAAGCAGATGTTCTTCTGATAGTTTCCTCTGCATTGTAGGCAACACCCTGTATAAACTCACCTATTCTTACATGTGGCAGATCAGGCTATGGGCCCGTGCAGCCCAGGAACCAGAAAGTAAATGCCTGAGCAGTATTGTGCTTTGCTTCCCCATCTGAACTGGATCAGAGGCAGCCTATAGCTGCAATTAATGTCAAGGCTTGTTGGTATTGTGTTGCCTGTTAGCTGTGGTTGGGGACTGAGAATGGGGAGGTCTCCACAGGCTTGCATAAAGCAAGGGCAGCCAGTTGTCCTGGCTCAGAAACTGTTTATTAAAACCTTTGTGGGGTAGAGAGCGTGATGAATTTCCTTCGGAGAGGAAGCGTGAGGAGAACTTGCTTGTAAGAGGTGGCAATGGCTTGTTCGAGGACCTAACTCCATAGGTGACCCACCAGTATCAACCTCAGATTGCCCATCATACTCAGAACCACTCCAGCTCTGTGGCTACATCCATAGTGTAGGCAGGTGTGATTTGTGAGACACCTTCACACCTTCTGCAGGCCAGTGACTTGGGAACCAAATGCACGCCAATCTTACCTGCTTATCCAGGGGAAGGTGGAAGCAACCTTGTGCCCAGGCAACCTGGTGTGGATTTGGTGTGCTTGCAAGAAAACCACTCATGGCATCGAGATATTATCACACCACAGCCCTTGATTTGAGGTTGTCTGGATTTGTTGTGGAATCATAAGTCTTTACACTGAAATTGGATTCAAACTTTATGGTAGGTCACTAGGATGCCCAAATGGTAACTTCTTTTTTTAGGGTAATTATTTCATGATAATTTTTTTTCCGACTTGCTGTAATGTTTTAAGATATTAGTAAAAGGTTGTGTGTTCTGACAAATGCATACAGTGTACTTAATTAGGCTTTACGGGGGACTCTTTGCAGGGAACCTGTTTTAAAGCTAATGATGCTTATTGGCAAAGATTATAACTTAATGGAGATATTCTGACAGAATATTTACTTAGATTATCTTTTGAGTGATTTAGTAGTGTTTAGTTTCCTGGTGCTTTCTTAATCCCCTGTTAGTTCTGATAATTCCTTTATGTTGCTTTTCAGTCTCCTTTCTCTTTTAAAAGATGCAAAAAAAAAAAAACCAAACCAAAAACTAAAGTTCTTTGTCATTGCCTCATTCATCCTTCCCCTCCCTGAGGTATTTTTTTGTATTTATAGTATTGTCTCACTGGGCATTTTAGTTGTCTCGCTGAGAGCAGCAAGCTCTCTCCGTTCTGGCACTGATTCTGCAACCACTTGCACTAACAGGAATCATATCACTCGTTGCACTGCAAGCAAAATTGAACCTCTAGAGCCAATAAATATTTCTTCCCACCTTTTTGCCACAACTGTGTGGTGGGGTAACTTCATTTCTTGAGAATACCACTTCTTTGGCCATTGCCCGGCACTCCTATGTGTTAATGAGTTGTTAGACTGGTTACATGGGCAAGTGCAATAACAGGTACTCATTTTCTGATGGAAATAAATTATTTTGGGGATCTAACTGCGTAACACCAATATGCTGTCAAATTGAATATGTGGAATGTACCTGCTGTCCGTGCATCAAAATAATTTAAATGGTACTGATAGAGGTTTTAGCTTTTTTTACAAATTGTGGACCACCTAAAAATGTCTCAGCTAGGGTGGAGATCTCTGTGTGGTGAGTGACTTTAAATCCCACTTACAACAGAGTTTGATTTTCATAATTTTCAAGAAGTAGCATGTTGGTGTTAGGCTATCTGGAGAACCTCAGATTTTCAGTATTGCCCTTTTGCTTTATCAGCCTCCATTTCCCAAAACATAGGATAATGTTCCTCAGTGTCTTTTAATCATGATTATTTTTGTTATCAGTAATCTGAAGTCTTTGGATAGTCTGAATCTTTAGGCTTTGGGTTTTTTTTTGCAACCTAATCACCAGTGAGACAAATAGCACCTTTTACACACAAATGCATTAGAGGCACAGTCTCATTATTTCTTACATGCTTTAAACAATTATTTCTGTAACACGAATGGATTGCCTTTTAATTCTGTTTTTCACGCCCTCATCTCCTTCGAAGTAGATTGATGCCTCCATTTAAAGTCTGTTCCTAAATTGGCATTTGTAGCAGTGTAGTATTTTGCCTACAGCCTCCTTTTTTGCTTTTCTTCCTTTTTTTTTTGTCTTTTTTCTCCCATTATCACATGTATGGCACTAGGTGCCAGGTCACTGAAAAACAGAGCAATATGTTCCAAAGACAGCAGTGTTGCAAATCATTTATTAAGCATGTGGTTTTGCAGAACTGGCATTTGTTTCTGGAAAGAACCTGAGTACTAGCAGAAAGCTGCATTTAACCATTTCAGAGGCTGAGTGATAAGGTTTGTTTGTATGTGGTATTTTCAGAGAAGAAAAAAAAAGCTGCTCTTGGAGCTGCATCAGTCTTAATTTAGGTAAAAACAAAGTAAAACTTATTTTTCTGTACAAAAAGGCAAGTCACTTCCCAGCTGACCTTGCTAGATTCTGCATGTGGGATCCTACGACCATCCCTTCTGGTCTGCTCTTGCAGGAGCTCTGTGGAGGTAAGCATGAGAACTCATGCTGCTTCAATAAACCTGTGTGCTACAACGCGTGGGTGTGAAACCTGGCTCCCGTAACAGTCAGTGGCAAAGTTCCCGATGACTCCAGTACAGCCAGGATTTCGCGTTTCTATAGAGCTTGTGAGTTGTCCCCCACCAGTGTCTGTCATGTGTTCTATGCAAGTTTAGGTTTTGAATGAACCTTGCTGCACTGCCAGCTTGAGCTATATTTTCTTCTCTGTGTAATGCACATTGGCTGGAAGAAACGCCAGCACCTAGTTAGTCTCCTGTTCTACACATCACCAACAATAAAGTTGCTTTTCTCTACGATATGTTGTCTTAACATGATTCTAACTGAGATGGGATGAACTAAAAGTGTATTTTGCTTGTTCCGTAGGCAGCACTATGTGCATAGGCTTCTGTGGAATCAATCGTTTCCTCTTCAGTCTAATTTTTGCATGTAGCATCAGTCCCCCAAAAGCGGAGGAAGTAAAATGGAGTGAACAGTGAAATCAAGTTAGTAGCAAGATGGTTGTTTTGGGAGCTGGTGGTAGCAAGAAAGACTGGTATGCTGGCAACTGGTGAAGAAGCTGAGCTCAGGTCTCCATTGTCCTGCAGTGACAAGGACTTGACATAGATGTGTCATGATGCAAATAAACGTTGAGAGGTGTTTGTGAAAAACACATTCGTATCTAAATACCTGACAAAGGCAAATGAGATAACTCACCCTGTGTTTGTCAAACCAGAGTGTTACTTCTGACCACAAAACAAGTGGCATGAGGTCTCGCAGTTGGGTTGTCAGACTTATGTGAGCACTGTGATGTCTGGTCTAAATGTGCATGGAAGACTAAGTTACAGGCTTTTCTTACCTGCCAGAGATCATGGTCTAAACCACTTACATAGCAGCTGCTTGTTGCCTCATCTGCTCTTGGTGCTCGTTTGTTTTAAAACCGCAGCTATAAAGCTGAATATGGCTGTAATGGAGAGGTAGGTCAGTAAGAATTGGTATGTCACTGTAATATCAAATGCAAGTGATATGTGTGTTTCTTTTAGGAGATTTTTATTTGCATGGTGGTGTATTTTTTGTAATGTTTGTGTAGTTTTAGTGCTGAGTTTACAAAAGAAGATAATTTAAGTTCTTTTTAGAAACCATACAAATGAAAGAAAATAGATAGGGGAAACGGGTATTGCTGACAAACACAGCATGATTTGTACACTGTGCCATTAGAGCCAAAGGCAAGCGATGTTGCGTATACATTTACATTCCTTATGTTTTTGTTGTCTTTAAAAGGCTTTGGATTGGGATGTAGCTTTGTATACCACCTCATTGCAATGGAAAACTTGATGTGGTTCAAATAAATCAGAGAACAATCAATTTGCAAAACCAACATATTTGTATTTTTCTGCACTGCTTTTGTTTCACACTGATAATGACCCCTTCTTGTTACCATAATCAATATGGTGCAGCGTGCTGTTGGGTATTGTGGGGAATGAACTTGCATTTTGTGTGTGTGTGTGTTTTGCTGATCTAAAACTTGAGCAGTGGTTGGGATGACAGTGCTGTTCTCCCTGTAGCAGCAGAAGAGTAATGCAGCAGTTGAATTCCTGGAGAGAACCATTGCTAGCTTGTTAAAGATACTCTTCAGCTCCTGTTATCATGCATTCTGTTGTGAACCAGGAGTAAATGTGGTACTGGGTATCAGAGGTCAAGCTTCCTGGTTTTTGTTTTCTCCAAAAGGAATTACGAGAGTCATCTGCAGATAAGTGTGAATGCCAATTGGAATCATCCTCATGAACTGAATATGCTTCTCATGAAAATCAATCTGCGCTCAACACAAATTAGTGTGCTTTATGTTCAGCTGTAATGCTGCCATAAGATTCTTCGAAGGAGGTTTATAAATCTTCTAAACCCACCTTTCAACATCAATTTCTTTATGTAATTGATTTATTCCAGTGCATGTAAGCGTCTGTTATAAGCTTATAGTGGAATCTTATTAAATGAACAGTGATGGTGTTCAATTGTTAAAGCTTCAGAGCAACCAAAAACAAAGGCAGTGGCGGAGGAGTAGGCAGGTGGGAAAAACTTAGTTGCCACTCATAACCTATTCACAGTGGCATAGCTTGGGAGTAGCTTTGTTTGGGCTGATAAATAATTAAAAAATCCTTTCATCTGTGCTTTTCAAAGCACTGAATCAAGATAGATGAGTTACAATTCCCATTTTAGAAAGAGGGAAAGGCCAACCTGAGCTTAATTACTCATATGGGACAAAGCTTTTGAAGCAGAACCTAGGTGTCCTGATGTCCTAGTCCTCCCCTCCGGCCTCTGTGTAATTTGATCTGGTGTTGATAAAAAACATCCTGATTAGGTAACAGCAGGTGTATTGTCAGGACAAAAAGATAACCAGCTTGCTAGTGATATGCAGTAGATAAACAAACCAGGAGTCTGAAACCTTAGATCACTCTTGCCAGATAAACTCAGTGCCACGCCTGGATGTATCCACGTGGATACCCTCACGCTGTTTCACCATATGCCTTAGCCTTGGCATAGCTGTCTTTTTGAAGGAGAGAAGCCTTGGCCTTGGGACAGGTTGTGCTTTGTGTTGAGTATTCACTGAACTAGTTAAAAGGCGGGGAGTGTTGTGTTATATGTGCATGGTACAGTTTCCTAACAAAAATATAATTAATGCCACATTAAGGCTAAGGAGTAGATCTTGGATACTTACTGTGTTTGGTTGCTGTCATGGAGGCACCCCAAAGTCAGTTTTAGGTGGACAAAAAGTTCCAAAACAGACTTTACTTTAGCTGGAAAAGTGCAGCCAATAAACCAAATAGAAACAGGGTTTATACAGTTAGTTAGCACTCTGACAACATAAAATACAGGTTTGGATATCAGTTGAGGAGTTTATTGGGGTACAGCAAAATAAGAATAATGAGGATCCACAGCATCCATGCACACACTCACAAAAAACAAAACCAGAGCCCTCTGACTCCAGGGTACCCACAAGAAATAGTCATTCATCTGGGTTAGGCAAGGACTCACACTTGCCTGGTTAGGCAAGGACTCATTCAAGGATATATCCAGTAAATAACCACTCACTCGAACGAGGAGGTGAGGCACTCTCAATCCCGGGAAGTTTTCCTTTGATGGTGTTCCTGTCTAAGGAGAGGGCTCCAGTTCACAGACTCCCTTCGGTGGGAACCCCATTTTATAGCATGGTCAGATCTGGCTGTGGGCATTACAACATGTTCCAGAAGCTTTGCAGCTACTCTGGGCACCTCCTCTACTAATGACCCTGCCCCATCAGCTGGTGGAGGTGAAGTCACCCTGTCCTGGGGTAGGGGAGGATGTCACTATCGACACCTTGGTACCACTCTAGATGTATATGTGGAGACAGGCACAGTGGGGCACAAAGGTGCTAAAAGAGCCATCCACTGCCCCATTGAAGGCTCTAGATCTCAGGGGGATGTGCAACTGCCACAGTTGCTACTTCTAGACTTCCTGGAGAAGGTTAAGGGGCTGTAGCTCTTTCCTAGAGTGATATGTATGTGACATGAGATATAATGACCCAGTTTCCTTTTTGCTTCCTGTCCCACCATCATAAAATTGAAGTGTTGACTCTGGAGACTTCTGAGTGTGTCAGAGGACTTGTGTAATTCCTATTATCTTTCTGATTTCTGAATCCGTTGAATGGATATTTGGATTCACTGGTTTTTATTTGAAGTTCCCCTCTGAACAAGAGTACAAAATGTGGTGTATTTTGAGTAATCAGTTGCACGGTGGCATTCAGGACCTGTCATTTATCTGAACCGTTCCCTTTTGGGATGTATTGTAATCAAATAGAACTTGCCTTCCTAATAGAGTTAATTTCTCCTTCTCTGGTAAAACATCATAAATGTATATGTGTTTAACATAAAACTAAGCCTTCACGAATCTGATTTGTTCCAGCTGTTATTTGGGAGCAGATTGAGGAAGAAAGTGGTGGAAGGAGATCAAGCACTGTTCAGGAGACAGTAGCTTATTCTCAGTGTAAGCTGACGGCTAGCCAAATTTCATAATGCTGTTTTTCTGCATGATGATGACCGTTGTGTTGCGACTCTTGGTTTGGGAAGTGGGGAAGCTCTCCTGGCTTCCATAATCCTACAATTTCTCTTCTAGATGCTCCTGGATAACTGAGTCTTGGGTGACAAGTGTTGTATGGTTGGGGCTTTCTGTAAATAATGGAAGAAGCACATTCAGAAAATACTTTTGAGTGGCATGAAGTTTGTGTACATCACTGTTTTGTCAGAGTGATGCAATTGTCTGGTAATGGTAAAGCTTTTCCTATAGCCCAGGAAGGGAGAGGGTTTTTTTTTTCCTCCTTCTCTAGCTCTGTAGAAGGCAAATTGTTCTATAACTTAACCTAGACCTTAGGCTCTATGTAAATATAGGAAAAAGCTTTTAATAAATGTGTTAATAGGAAAAGCTGATCAATAAGTGATACTGTTTACAGGAAAAACAAACAACATTTTTGAGTATTATTGTGATGTTCCCACTCATATGCAGATGTGTCCTGTGAAGGGACTTCCTGAATTTAATAAGGTAGTAAATTCTAATTAATTGAGTATTTCCACATTCCATAGGTTTAAGGGAGTAATCATACACTGCTCATACACTGTGAGAGAGAAATAGTGGCTAGAGTAAATTATCCTGTGTTATATTCCATATATAGCATCAATGTAAACTTTTCTTGATCAAAAGTAAAAGCATGCAATGAGTAAAATCAAAAGATAGTTTCATCAACTTCCTGCATGAGCTCCTTTTACTCATCTTTGTGTCTAGCTCATTACGTTAGGTAGTTATTCTTTAATAGTTCATTTAACAACCTCGTTTCATGATAAAGCGTGTCAGTCCTGATATTGTTTTGGGGAGAGGAGAGAGAGCAAGAAACAAGAGGAAGGGCATTTTATGGCTCTAGCAACTTGCCTTCTATGTGGTGATCACAAACTGGGACATCAAAGAGAGTCTTGGATTTAGGAAGAAAATGTGAATGCATCATGGATGATGTGATTGAGCACATCATTGTAGATGATCGCTTGGCTTTGATTTGGTTGTCTCAAATATGAGCATTTATTTTCCTTTGGCTGTTCCCTGCTCTATAGTGCCAGAAAGGATGCACAGGGACCTTGTGATGAGAGCAAGCACCTATTACACAGGGCTTGTAGGTTCACTGTGCTGTGTTCCTCCATAATGTGGTCTTGGTGCCAGGACCCTGAATGGAGTACTGGCCCATGGAGTGCCAGGAGATGGTTGTCTTCTGTTTGCTTCTATTCACTTTTTACTCAGCTGAGAGAAGCTTTGCTTACTTTACTAGGAGCCTGAGATAAGAGGCAGCATATAATTACATACGGTCACAGTGTCCGTAGCTGTTCTTCATGTGACTTCAAAGCATCCTCAGGTAATTTTTATCTAATGTAGATACTAGTAACTTATTGTAATATGTAATCGGAATGCATTACGTGGGTCACACTTAAGATGGACCACCTTACCACTGCTGATTACTGCATGTAGTATTTATTCCCTGGTTATCTTTTGTTTGGTTTTCTTTTTTTTTTTTTTACTCAAACAAGAAAGTGGAGCAGCCAGCTTGTGTTCTTAGATTCTTTCCTTTGCTGACTCTCTCCCTTTCTCCTCTCTCCTGTTTTCAGGTCAGTGCTCGGTTCTCGAAACGGATCCAGACAAAAATCAAGGACCTTCTGCAACAAATGGAGGAAGGGCTGAAGACGGCAGATCCACATGACTGCTCTGCCTATACTGGCTGGACTGGTGAGAAAGCTAGGATTTGAATGAAGCATGTTTGTTAAATGATGTGACTAGGTTTGTTCACAGCAGGAGGTTCTGATATTCTCACAAGAGCAGCAGAAATACTCTTGATACTGACATTTGTGTGAGTTGGTTTCTTTTAGCTCTGGACCCTTGGTCACTACTGTCTGAAATGACTTGCATTGATTTCAGTGGGCAAGGGATCTAGTTACAGAGAGATAATTGGCTTTTGTATATGGAGATCTTTATCTTGCAAAAAGAAGTGGATTTTCTAAGACTATTCCTTCTTTTGACTTTCTTCTAGTTTGTTTAATATTTTACTAAAGTGGGTTATTTTCACCTTTTTCTGTTCAAATGACTGATGGTTAGCAGTTGTCTGACCATAACAGCATCTTCTAATCATTTGGCGGTAGGAGCTGTTTTGTGCTTCGGCTCTGCTTGTTCTGTCTGTCCAAAAATGGTAAAATGCACATGTGAGGACAGGGATTATGGGGGAGAGGTTGCAAGATGGTCAAGTGCATGAAGGTAAAGAAGCACGTGCTGGTTATTGCTAGGTACTGTTGTTCATTTAGCATTGCATCACTGATGCTGTCCAAATGTGAATGAGCCCTTCTGATCCTTTAGGCAGAGCCTGCAGTTGTCGAGCTGATGCAGCCGCTGCTTTTCAAGCTGCCAAAACGCTTTTCTGTCTTGACCTCTTAAGTGCCACTTTATTGTTACAGTGGCATATTCTGTTCCTGCTCTGTCTAGCTCATGCTTCAGACATTTATGTTTTTAGTACAACGTGTTTGAAATAGGGCTACAAAGTTGGTGAAGGGTTTGGACAGGAAGGTGTATGAGAAGCAGCTAAAGTCCCTTTTTTTGTTCAGCCTGGAGGAGAATGAGAGGAGACCTCATGGCGGCTGTGGCTTCCTCACAAGGGAAAGAGGAGCAGGCGCTGATCTTTTTCTCTCTGGTGACGAATGACAGAACCGAAGGGAGTAGCAGGAAGGTGTGTAAGGGGAGGTTTAGGTTGGACATTAGGAAAAGGTTCTTCACCCAGAGGGTGGTGGAGCACTGGAACAGGCTCCCCAGGGAGGCAGTCACAGCTTCAAGCCTGGCAGTGTTCAAGAAGAGACTGTACAATGCCCTCAGACACATGATGTGAATTTTGTGGCTGTCATATGCAGGGATGTTGGATTCAGTGATCCTTGTGGGTCCCTTCCAACTCAGGACGTTGTATTATTCTGTGAGCCTCAAGGAGATCTATTTTACCATTGTGTTGTGAGGAGGAGCAGCCTGGAAAAACTCTGCAGGCTTTGCCTGTGGTTAGGCTTAATTCTGGCAATGAAAGGGTAACATTTCTTTGCTTTATTCTTAATGTTTGAGTACAGATGGTGCTGTGGGTGGATGGGTGGGGAAGCTTTAGATAACTCAGACATGTTTCAAGGTCTGAAAGTGAGCGGCTGCTGAGTGAGTGCAGAAGATCTCAAGTGGTGGGCATTCTTGCACTTTCATTACAGAATGGCTCCCAGGGAGCCGTGTTCTGACACTGTGACTGACAACTGAAGTTACGGCTGATAAACCAGAGCATGCAGAAAATGAGTCATAAGCTAAAAGTAACACAGCCGTCATTAGCTGAAACAAGAAGACAGATGAACAAGTAACACAGTTAAATGAGAGTGGGTTTTTCCATCCTGTAGAAGGATAACCGACTACATCTATTCCAAATTGTAAACTTCTTTCAAGGCTCCTGTGGAAGTGACTCTGAATAAAAATATTTAAATGATCTGGCTTTCAAAATACTTAGTGCATATACTTTCTCCCCAGACTTGCTACCTGCAGCATTTTACTAGTGTACAAATCAGAAGGTAAAAACAATGCTGAAAACAACTGCCACGCTTGTTATGTACCAAGTCTAGACAGATCTTATTGACAGTGCAGTCCTGAGCATTGGCTTGTACTTTGTGAAACATCTTTAAAATCTTGGAGCGCATACTGTTGGCATGTGACAATCATAAGAGTCAATGTTAGAGTCCATCTTGCCTTATACAAGTCCTTTTTGTATGTGCCACATACCTTGGAGGGGCCATTTTAAGGGCGTTGCTCAAGGAAGGGTTGGATGAATTGGGCCTCATGGCTACTTTTTTTATATTGTTTGATCAAGTCCAGATATCTACACATTTGTTGCAATATAAAAAAGGGTTACAGAAATCCCAGTAAGTAGCCCCTAAGTTCCTGTACCACTGAATGGGGCTAACCAAGTTCTGCAGCTCTCCTCGTGGACTCATCTGGAAAGGCCTGTTCAAAGCTGGTCCAGAGAACATCTGAGGATTTAGCAGTACTCTTGTAGTGCCATTCTTCTCATACTCCTCAAGCCACCTCTCTGTGGATCTAAGTGGGCCTTGTGGTATTCTCTGCTTTAGTCGTGGCTCAGGAGAATGCTCCTCCCATTCAGAAACAGGAATTTGGGATGCAGTGTGGTCTGAAGGTAAACGTTTTGCTTCTACATGCGTCCACTTGCAATTGGCCAAAAAACATCCACTTAGATGTATTTGTTTCACTTTCTGCAGTCTCCATTGTTGTAACTTTTAAGGTTTTGGGTTGTTTGGTTTTAATGGAGAACTATGTAGTGAGTTTAATGGAGTGAAACTTGATATTACCTTCTGGCATTCTCCGAGGACTTACTTGCTTTCTAGCTTTTACAAATGAGCTTGACTTGTAGAAGCTCATAATCTTGTTGTGAAATACATGTAAGTGTTATAAGAACTTGGCAAGTTGAATCCAAAAATTCATCAAAAGATCCTTTTACAAAGCAAGTGGAAAATTAGTAGCTTCTTGCATATAACAGATGAGTATTGTATGGTCAATGTACTTGGTCATACCTATGCTTGTTAGCCCAAAATTTTGAGCCTTCAGTGTTTTCTTCACCAAGTGTTGGAGCCTGTATCATGAATTTTCTTTGTTCTTTGAGTCTGCCATTGGGCTACAGTCTGATTTTTTTTTTTTTTAATTTTTGTCACAATCCAAATTGAAATGTAATCAAAATAGATGGCCTGATGCCTTCCCTCGACTGATGTGTTTTAATTGCCCAAAAGCCTGTTTGCAGTTGAGTTATTGGTTCAGAGGCACTAAAGAGTGGAATATGATATACTTAGAAGGAAAAGTAAATTAAACTATCTGTTTTTTCATGTGTTTGTTCCAGGTATTGCCCTCTTATATCTGCAATTGTATCGCGTCACAAAAAACCAGAGCCATTTGCAGCGATCTCTTGATTATGTGAAGAGAATCCTTCGCAATCTGAATGGCAGAAGAGTTACTTTCCTCTGTGGTGATGCTGGGCCACTAGCAGTGGGTGCAGTAGTTTATCACAAGCTGAAAAATGACAGTGAATCTAAAGAATGTGTTGCCAAGTAAGTGGTTGATGGTGGAAAAAGCCATGCCCTTCATTTGTAGAGAGCATTGGTTCAGCAGCATTAGCAAGTAGAGTTCTGGAGGAGAGGATTAAAAAATGGAGATGCTTTTTTCCCAATACATTTTCTGTCGAAGATTACAAAATATGCTTTATTAAAGCTGGCTTACACTTGATTCATATTTAGAGAGTTATCTTGACTGCTCTGTTGCTGTAAGGACAGGATGTCCTGGCCCTATCTGTAGTGCATGCACATTTTGATTTTGTCACATTGAAGTGACATTTAACAAAAGCCGTACACTTGTCATCAGCAATATGTACTGCTTGGGCAGTATGCGATGCTTCCTGTAAAGCGTGGGTCTTAAATGTAGATTCATTACAAAACATGTACACTTCAGGGATCTGGAAATATCCAGACAGAAACATTGTACATTGGATTGATATGTAAAAATGATTTAATAAAACAGAGGCTTTAATTAGGTCAGAGCATAAGAAGGGTAGCCTGAAAAAAATCCAGCCCCTTTTCAAAGTAAGCTGAGTGTAACAAATGTCTTGAGAAATCCCATTTAGACATACAGCTTCCTTGGAGAACTGACAGTCCCTTTGCTGGCATGGAGCTGATTGCTGTCCTGGCGAGGGCTGGAAGCACTGGAGCCCTGTGGGGTTTGCATTCAGCACCAGCAATCTACCCACTAGTGATCCAGCAGCATACCTTAGGCTGCCAGAATTTGTGGGCTATCCTTGTGTCCTCATCTCCATTCTGGTTTATATTTGGAAATACAGTTGGTCTCTTTCTAATCTAAAACTGTAGTGTGATTAATCTCTATTGCTGTTCCTGAATATTTCCGTTTTGAAATGGGTGGTAGGTTTGGGTTTTTTTGCTTTCAGAACTGGCAGTGAACTTGGAAATGTCATTTTGGATGCAGCTAGGAAAGCATAAAGCATGAGTGTAGCAAAATGAGATTAGCGATAAATCTTTTATTCTCAACTCTGCTTGCAAAGTCATTTCTAGGAAGAGGACTGAAAAGGAGGTTAGTTTATTTGTTCCTTTTCTTCCTTTTCTGTTTACAAATACAAAGACACTGAGTGGCGTATTCTAGATGTCAAAATGTAAGCTATGACTGCACTTTCAGCTTTTTACCTTGTAGATGCCCAGTTTTATTATTTGAATAATAAAATAGTTTAACAGAAAATAATTTAATTACAAGTCCAAAGAATAATTCCAAGAAAGGAGTGATAATTTTTTTTTTGAGGGAGAGTGGCTTTTCCCTGGCATTAAGCAGTGACGGCATAAACAAATCATTGAGGTCAGTGTTTTTCTTCAACATGATGTTAATGCTAACATTTCTGCTGAGTAATGGTTGCTGAGCAGTCTGGGAAATGAATTTAGGCTTAAACCAAATTATTTTGCCGCCTTCACCGATTTAAAATATGATCATCTCCATGGTTTCATTTAATTGCTGATTTAATCGCAAAAGATAAAAAGTGACAGGGAGGGAATAGCCAGGAACACAGGTCTCTGGTCCACCTCAATTCTAACGGAAACTGGTGCAGTAATAGCAGGGAGTCTCTTTGGAACAAATACGAGTTGCAATGGCCAGCACAAGGTTTTTTTCCATCACTAAAGGCAAGCAAAGCACTTGTGCGTAATAGCAGTGCCCTTTTCAAAACTGAGCTGCTAAACATTTGACACATGTTGTCTAGGGAGAGGGATTACTGAATGGTGATGCTGGGTTTTTTGTTTTGTTTTCTTATTTCCCTCTTACACATCTACAATTAAAGGTCCTTGCTTAGGCAAAAAATCCAGAGGCTTCAGGTGATGCTCCCTATTTGTTGGAGTATTTCCCCGGTCTCATCCTACCTGACTCTGTACCCATACACCTTTTTCTGTCTGCACAAAAACCTGATAGTTGCACTAGTACTCTCCTGGCTCTGGCTCCAGGTTGCCTGTTTGTCGAGGACGACAGGCACGCAGAGCTCTTATGTGTAGCCCTGGCAGCTGCCTGAACTGGGGGTGGCTGAAGGAAACTTGGTAGGGCTTCGGCACTCATTCTGTTTCTGGTTTGATTGGTGCCTTGTGCAATACATGGTCCAATATGGTCTCTAGAGAAGATGCTCTCTCTCCCTACCTTCCTTATCTGATGCAGGTTGTTGCAGCTCCAAAGGACAGTTGTAAGCACAGATTCTGAACTTCCAGATGAGCTGCTTTATGGCAGAGCAGGTTACCTATATGCCTTGCTGTACCTGAATACTGAAATTGGTCCGGACACTGTCCCACAGTCTGTTATCAAAGAGGTAAGATGCTTACTTTTCTCTCTCCAGTGCCACAGCATCAGTGAGATTGAGCTGGAATCACTCCTTCACATAATTCAAGGGATTGAGAGAGGGATGCTGAAAAGGAGAGTGTTCTTGAACTGGGAACTCATTCATCCCTTCAATCTCTTCCCCCTTTCCCTGCTGCCCAGCTGGGACTGAGACAGACCAGTGCACATGGGTCCATGGCCAGCCATGGAAATGAATCTAATAAGTAACTAGTTTTGGAACATTTTAGCATGACTAATTGTTATGAAAAACTTTGAGACAGAAGTGTGGAAGTGCTTAAGTGAAAAGGAGGAGGATTCAGTGGGAAGAAAATGCACAGCTCTTCTGCATATACCAGAACCAGAGAAGTCAGACCTGTAAAAAAAAGTGATTTAGAAGTATTTATATATAAAATTCCTACTCTTAGAAAGATAAGTGATTCCATCATTTAGGAAAAATTCCATTTCTACCTCAACACTCAAGTCCAAATGAATTTAGTATCTTTGTCCTGTCACTGTTTATTGTGCCTTATTCTTTACTGTGATTTTAATTATAACAAAGCAAAACCCTCTGAATCCAAGCAAGACAGACAGAAGGGGTGTGTTCTCTTTCTTAGGTGATAGATGCTATTATTGAATCGGGGAAAAACTTTTCGAAGGAAGAACGGAAAACAGACCGTTGTCCTCTGTTGTACCAGTGGCACAGGAAGCAATATGTTGGAGCAGCCCATGGAGTGGCTGGGATCTATTACATGCTCATGCAGGTAAGAGCATCTTCTGTGGGCAGGGGTGAAACACCAGTTATTTCTTGCTTTGTATCAGAGGATCTTATCTTCAATTTTCATGAATATCCAGTGTTTTACTGGGTCATGGTCTCACAACTTGGTGTGAGACTCTGCAGCACAGAGCTATGCAGAGATGCCAGATCAGGCCATGGTAGCAGAAGAAAACTGTGACTTGGATATCCTCACATTAGAGTGAATTAACCATAAGTTGTGGTTCAGAGCGCTGGCATTCCACGAGCTGAAGGTTGTTATCCTCTGCAGAGACAGTGACACGCCTTCCCTCATCCTCATACTTAATTCTTCTGGTGCCTGCAGTTAGACCAGCTAATCACCATCCATCACTCTTAATCTTCAATTTTTTGCTATTTTTAAATGAGTACACTGCTGGTGCCTCCTGCCCTCCATGCCCTTCCTCTCTTCTCCAGTAACTTGTTTTTTTCACTGTCTTGAAGCTTTTGTAAGACTATCCTTAATCACACATTAGTCTTCAGTATGCTTTTATTCTTTAAATGTTCTTCCTTATCTCCCCCTATTTCTTCGCCCCAAAATCTGATGTTTCTTGTGCCTTTATGACTCCTGCTCTCCCCTTTCTCTTATCCTGAGTGAAATTCCTCTCTTCCATATACCTCCTCTTTCCCACTCTTAAATCTATTCCCCCCTGCCCTGAGATTCTCCAATAGGATTATAATGTTTTCTCAAAACAGACCTGTATATCTTATTTCTTTTGTACAATCTGGAAAAAGAGCCAGAAAACTCATTACAGAAGATGGCCATAGAGCTGCAAAATTTATATTGTACCTGTTTCTGTTTTTCAAAGGTGCTTCCAGTCTGTGCATCTTTGTAAATATTAACTGTTTTACCAGCTAATGAGAATGACCTCCCTTCTGGCAAGTAGAAGGATCATACATCCTTGCAGACTGAAGCTGTGTACAAGTGTTCACTGCAGAAGTGACTGAGCTGGTATTTGGTGTTGTCACTGTTCAGCCGTTTCTCATTTGCAAAAGATGCTATGACTTCTTTCCATCTGTTTCAGATTAGCTCACATTGCTTCCACCAGTAGCTGAGGCTGAAGCGGCTGACTTTGCTGTGGAAGTGGCTACTGCTCTCCTACCTGGGGGCATTTCTTGCCCTCACTTAACTCCCCATTTTCTGCAGTGACCATCTCACTGGGGCCTCAGGCTGCTCTGATTTCCTGTGCCCTTGTCTTCCCACTTTCTTCAACAAGGTGATCCACCCCTTTCTAGCTCCCTCATTTTTCTGGCTTCCATTCTTCCTTCTCTGGCTCTACAAGATTTTCTAAGAAACATCCGGTCCTTTAAAGAAGCCTCTTTAAAGGTTCCATCCTTCATTTACTATTCAAGGCTGATAGCAGAAATAATTGCACAGTGCTTTTTGGTTTAAGCAGAAGCTACTCTGTCTACATGTTAAAATCGTAACTATCTTTTCCTTTACATATAATTGTTGCTTTTAAGAATACCACAAAGCCATTGTTTATGCAGCATTAGATTACTGCCGTTTCACTGTACATTAAATATTGTGAGTCATGCAGAATTGAGTCATCCACTGCAGAAGAAGATGGCATATTAGAGCCTATCTTTTCCCCATCCCTCCCACGCCAAATGAGAATTTTTCTGTATTTTCAGCAAAGAATTCAGGAGATGGTTTGTTGAGTGGTTGTTTGATAACAAAAAAGGGTGTCCAACATCGCACCCGAGATGTGAAGGTCACTGATCATCTTTTCTGTACAACACCTTTGTGAGGAAACATGTATCGCTGGATTTACTTAGAGAAGACTACTGGAAGAGTAAGAGCTCAACAGTGTTGAATAACTTATCCAGGAGGTTAAGGGAGAATTCTGAAATGCTTGCTAGGGAATCTCTAATCATAGCCTCTTTCACTAACCCTGAGGCAAAAATTTCTGTTTCCGTGTCCTTCTCTTGGCCAGAGTCAGGACATGTACCTCCAGGTGCCTTTTTTGCTGTTGGAAGTAGGTGCTGGGAACCTCAGTAGCTGGGGCAAAGAACTTGCTGGTACTGAGATCTTCTCAGAAGCACAAGGTGAGAAGGAGGTTTGTAAAGACCTCTGCTCTTTATGTTTTACCTCCCAAGGACTGGGCTTGCCTTGCATAGCTCAAGACTGAAGACGTCAAACGTCTTGCTAGTGCCCATCTGCTTTTCCTTCTGCTCCAGAGGTGCAGCATGAAATCAGAGCCCCAAAGCAAAGCTTCCCCGAGAGCCTCCCAACCCCACAGGTCAGCATCTGAGTGAGGGCTGATCATCTCCATGGTGTTCTTCATGATAAGCTGACCTGTATTCAGGTATAGGTCTGATGAGCAGTGTGAAGAGTTCTGTACTAAGAGTTTGCTTGAGGGACCTGGTATGTAGAAGTTTGGCAAAGTTTTCCTGGCTGAGGTCAAATACAAGCTTTTGGCTTTTTCAGGTTACTCAAAATACAGCTATTGAAAGTCTTCCTTCATATGGCTGTAGGATTGTGAATTGCGGCAGTGTGCTCACCTGCGAATGTGCTGGAGCTGGTGGGAAACAGTGAAGTTGTATGACATCGAGTCATCAACAAAGACATTTTAGAAAATAAGCTCAGCTATTAGGCTTCGGTACACTCAAATTTCTGCGGTTGCTCCCGCAGCTTGCAGGATTTCCAGAAATAATGCAGGCTGTGTAAAAATTGAGAGCTCTGTTAGGAAAATACTGTAAAATGGGCTGGTAGGGGAGGGAATATCACCAAAGAACAACAGTAGACACAACAGATACCTTTACTTACAAGGAGTGTACAGGTTGGTGGATCTATTAATAAATAGAAGAAATGAGAAAGAAAATTCAGAAGAGCAATCTAAGGATGAGTTTCTAGTACAAAGACATTTAGCTACCTGGAGAAGTAGCTATTGCTTCTGAAATTGGAAATGCAGATTTATAGCCCGTAGCTTTAGGGCATTTTGTTTATGATGGAAAACTTGAACCTTCATAAACCTTTGCACGGTAAGCACTACATACACTCTTCTTAATTTATTGGGAAATAGGACAGGTTTACATTAGCTGTTTTAAAAACAAAATGTGTAACTGATTGTGTTTTAAGTGTGTATTATGAGCAAAAAAACTATCAAACCATCTTTATCCTATAAGTGTTCTCTCTATTGTAAGGTATTAAGAGAGGCCTAGGAGTCTGTATTCTGTTTTCAGTTCTTCCATAGTCTTTCTGTGTCACCTCCAGTAAGACAGGTAACAATGTGACGTCCCAGTTTCTTTGTCTCTATAGTAGCTGTAAAAATGCTCTTCATAAGGGTATTGGAAGTGGACTTTAATGAAATCTGTGTGAAGTGATTCAAAGTAATATTTGGATCAAGGGCACATATGTAGGATACTTGAAAATAGATCACAGAATTAAGTGTTCATACACAATTTTTTACTACTTCTGTTTATGGTTTTGGTCATGGGATTTTTATGTTTTCTTTAGCCAATTGCAAATGTGGACCAGGAGACTCTGGCAGAACTGGTGAAGCCAAGCATTGACTACGTGCGTCATAAAAAATTCCGATCTGGGAATTACCCATCGTCACTGAGCAATGAGACTGACAGACTGGTTCATTGGTGCCACGGTGCCCCCGGCGTCATCCACATGCTCATGCAAGCTTATAAGGTGAATTGTTCTATGTTCATATAGACCTCTATTTCTACAGAGAGACCTATACATGGGCCTATTAGATTGTAAGGCTTGCATTTTCCATCTTCTTAGATCTAGACTTTCAAACCAGAACCCCAGGCTAGGCACCTAAAAACCTCAAAATACTTACATAGGTTTGTTTGTAAAAGGGAAATAAGTGGATAAAATTGCTTCTCAGGATGCTAGTAGTTACTAGACTTCAGGCTTTCTTGGAAAAGGGCCATGTATTTGAACAATCTGGTATCAGAGTCCTGAGTGTGAGAACATTGACCTAAATTCTTTGAGTCTTCATCCCAAGAGTTTTAAGAATTATGTTGGTTTTCAAAAGCGTAGGTTCATGTGTCGTGCCAAAGAATGTCTTCCATAAATTACTCTTATTAACATACAGCTCTTGAGAACTTAAAAGTCAGAGCAAAGATCCCAGGCCCCTTCTAGGCCATAAATATAACCACCAAACTACCACAAGCCCACTGTTGGCTCTCCTCTATCCTTAACTAGGTTTACTGTCTCTCTTGTGTTGTGCACTTCTGATTTCCATGACATTTGAAAGCATGCCATTTAATTAAATTTATGCAAATTGATTCCTGCTCTCAGCAGCCCTCCTTGGCATATTCGCTCATTGGCTTCTGGGTGGGCTGATGAAAAGCAGGCTTGGTTTATAGAATAATTACTCTCGCTGCTACCTGAAATGTGAACTGTAAATCTCTTACAGCACTGCTGAATGAAGCAGCAGTCACAGTTGTTTTTCCTTTGGACTGTAGATTGACTTAACACTGCAGACAACTTTTTTTTTCACCCCCTTCTTTGCCAATGCGATGCTTTCCCCAGCACAAAATGTTTTGCAGGAGATAAGAGGGATAGGACCAAGTTTTGTTTAGCAGTCTCCTTTCTGGCCTCTTTTTCTGTTAAGATGATGGGGCATATGATGCTTTTCTTTTAGTCTTTATAATCTGCTTTTTGAAGACACGATAAGACAAGTTGGAGTGTGTTTTACTGGCTGTGCTTTCATAGCAAGCACAGGGACTTGCGATAACAAACAGCAGTGTTTGTCATGGACATCAAATACTGCAGTGCTGGGCCTTCATTTGAAATGCTACAGCTAAGTAGCTGACAAACCCTGTTTAGAGAGATGGACTTTCTTTATTACTCTTGTGGATTTAAGAATCTTGCATGTTAATTGCTTCTGTTACCTTATGAAATAGCATCCTTGCAGGGGATGCCATCTCTGAAGGATGAAGTCTGCAGTCATGCATCAGTTACTGTTCTTTTTTGTTTTGTTAATCTGTAGAGTGACTTAGGCAAAGGGGAGTGAAAAAGTAGTTTTCTAAAGATGCGAGTCTGGTGATGTTCAGCGAAACTGCTTGGTTTTGGCTCCCTGGATGGGCTCTCTGTGTCCAAAATGCACTCTCTTTGCAATAAACTTCGCAAAATTTGCCCTTTGCCCAAGTGCTTCTGAGTATTTCCAACAGAAATGCTAATCAAGATGATGAAGTGTTCCTACTTGCACCTGTGACAGAGAAAAGAGCCCTGTGCTGTGCAGAGAGACATTCTTGTGCATTTTCGACACTGAATTGAAGTCAGATGGTGAGCAATCAGCAGGAATTACTTAAAAAGACCAGGACCTAGAACTTTAGGACCAGATGTGATGGCCAGTATTCTGTGTTACACTTCCTGGAGGCAAGAAGTACATTCTGTATTTCAAGTCAAATGAGGTAGTGGTTTGGGAATGAAGAGAAGAAGCAAAAAAATGTACCAGGTACCCTTACAAAATAGATTACAGATTGTAGAGCCAAGGGCCTTGGACTTGAGGGCTATTTTCCTTTTGGGATCCTGATTTCAGAAACAAAACTTTAAAAGCTCTTTCTTTTTCTATGCAGAGAATTGAGAAACCACTTAGTAAGAAAAGAAAGGCAAGTCTATGATGAATGGATTATTAAAATCCAAATGAATTGCATATAAAAAAACCCATACCAAAAATGAGACATCTCTCAGGTCGAGTTTCCTTTTGTTTTCATTAGTATTTCAATTTATGTGTGTTTATTTTGTTTTTATTCCACAGACCTTTAAAGAAGATAAATACTTGAAAGATGCTATGGACTGTAGCGATGTCATCTGGCAGAGAGGTTTATTGAGAAAAGGATATGGGATCTGCCATGGTACTGCTGGCAATGGCTACTCCTTCTTGTCTCTCTATAACCTAACTCAGGACAAAAAGTACCTCTACCGAGCTTGCAAGGTGAGCTCTGCGGCATCCCAACAAAATTACTATTCCCTTTCACATCATGACGCCTGTGCAAGCGTAAAGTGTGATGAGAGTAGGCTGCAGTGTGCTGGATTTGGAGCTGGCTGGTAGTGTGGCTGGTGGGACAAGAGTCCTGTCCACCTGCTCCCCTGTACTCAGGCTTTGACTAGGCAGGTTCAGCTGTGGGGCAAGCACTGTCTCAATACACAGAGTGAAATGCACAAATGTTCTGTAAAGGGGGAGGAACTAAACTCATATTCAGAAAAAAATAAAGTCTGAAATTCAGCTTGCCTGAAGAATAAGAGGCTAATGTTATGTGGTGCTAATTATTCCGCTGAGACATCCAATGTCGTCCTCAGCTCCTCAAGCAATGCTGTTTGTAGTCTTTTGTAATTATTTGTTTTCAGACTCCTGTCTGTTTGGGGCTTTTAGAGCTCTGAGTTGCAGTTAGTAAATTGTTCACTAAATTTCTTTCATTAACACAAATTGCAGAGAAAGACGCATTCAGAATTTTTCCACAGGAATTGTCCAAGTTCTGCTATCAGCTCTGTGCTGGCAATTATAACACCAAAGGAAGAAGGCTTTCTTAGCTTCTGTTTCCTCATCTCACAAGACTTTGGGTTTGGTTTTGTGTTTGTTTTGTTTGGGTTTGTTTGTTCAGCTTAATTAATGGATATTTGGTTTCATATTGCATACATAGCTAAGGCCTTTTTTAAGGCATTAGCTAGGCCTTTTTAAAGCACTGTAACGGGAAATTTGATGAGTTGCTTGTTAGGTGCTTTCAGGTGAGCACTGGCCACATGTGAAGCTGTTCTATTCATCTCCACTGCCAGGCTGTCCTCTATTAGCAGAGCTTTAAAAAGTTGCTGCTTGTCTCACCTTACATTTAGCAAAGCATCATACCACAAGGACACCTGTGGGCATACTGGCATCCTAGAGAAGGTAATAAACCCCAGGCACTCCCACAGCAAATGTGTGACTTTATTAGATGTGGACTTACATGCTGCTGACAGGTGAGCCACAGCACTACGCACGCATTGCTGGCGGCACAGCTACCGGGCTCTCCCTGTCACCCTCCCTGCTCCTAAATCTTCTGTGGCTCTGTGCAGTACTGGCACTTCCTGTTGGTGCTGCATTTCTGGCCCAAGAGAGCCCTGTTGTTCTTCCATACGAAGCTAGAGAAAAGCAAGCATATCTATTTCTAAGCTGAAGAAAGAAGAGACTCAGTTACGTACCTGAAATCCCTTTGAGAAGAAAGATGTGGCACAGTGGCCAAAGACCGTTTGCTGGAGGTGTGCCGCATGGTCTGGTCTGGCAATGTATTTGCAGCCCTTCTGCATTTTAGCATCTCCAGCACTCAGTCAGGCCCTTCAGGCTCTTGCAAGGCAAATCTTGAAACAGGCAGAAGAATTTCCTTGTCTGGCATTCTAGAAGTCTTTTATTTTTGAGCCAGAGCATGCAAGGGAAGCGAACGTGCAGTTATGCTGATACCTAAAGGCATGTAACTGAGAGAACTAGATGGCTCCCCTCCCAGGGGTGTTTGCGCACCCTGAAAACATGAGGCCCAGGGCAAGGAGTCTGCCCAGGAATACCTAGTTACCTCTCAGCACCCATTAAACTGTTTCACGAATGAACCAGAAGAGCTTGAAAGGCCATGGCTCATAGAGCCCCCTGGTTTGTGCTTCTCACTTTTGGCTTCACAGCTTTTCTCCAGCATTAGCAGGCAGGCTCCCAGGAGGCTGAGTAGCTCCTGGCTGGACCTCTGGGGGGAGACAGGGGCTGTGGCATCCATGTCTCCAGGCAGCAGAGCATCCGAGCCCTGTGCTGCTCAGCATTGTGATTAAACCACTGCTGATGGCAAGCATGCCTAGTCTATGACAAATAATGGCAGATGTCTTCCTGCCAGAACATATTTCTTTTTTATCCCACTCCCACCCAGTGTTAGTGTGGCTTACTGGATCTGTGAGTTGTTGCTGAAGCTATGTAATTGTAAACAATGGTTGTACTACAATAGCCTGGGGTGCATTTCTTACATTTCTGTTGCAGTTCCCAGGCTGGTAGTAATAATAAAGGCTAGGATGCAATAAGATGTGGATGTTGCAAGAATTGATTGTAGTTTAGAAACATGGTATAAACATATTCTGTCCTCAGATGTAAGACAAGATTACATGGGGAATTAAACCTTGGTTTGAAGATTTACACCTGTGAGGGGACCAAAAATGTTTAATCAGTTCTTAATAACAGTGTGGACCACAATGTTTCTCATTTTTTTGCTGGGTATCATCAAGACATTCACATGCACACAGCCCTAGCAAGAGAAGAAAAATCCATCCCCTAATAAATATTTAAACAGAACAGAGTGGGGGAAGAGGGAGGAGATGCCAACCTTTCTCCTCCTGTTGAGCAGATTGATGGCTCCATGGGCATGCTCACTCCCCATGTAGCTCCTGTGCTGGAGCTAGGGCACCATCTAGTAATTTTAGACTGTATAAATGTAGCAGTAGTTACATTTATACAGTTCTAAAATTACATTTGGCTCTTTGAAGGCAACCACGAGGCTGATGTGGCCCCTCGTGAAAATGAATTTGACACCCCTGGTCTAGTTAGTAGAATGATCTGTTTGCTAGCAGGTTGCCCAAATTGCAAGGGAAGTGGGGAGACACCTCACAGTTCTTTGCTTTGCAGGAATCTTTGCACTGTATCTTGAATAAGCAGTGATTTGCTTCCAAGTACAGAAATACTGGGGGAACTTGTGGGCCCTGTATGCTCTGGGGAGCCATAGAGGAGAAGGAGGTAGTTGCTATTAAATTGATCCAAATGCAGTTCATAAGTCATATATGTCTAATGTAGCTATTGCAGCAGTGTTGATCACACACAAGAAAGACACTGTTAACTCTTTTTAATGGTGTTCCATCTTCTGCAACAAAATATTGATGACCACAATTGTGTAACTGTATTTATAATGATTTTTTCACAAAGCTTGGGGAGAGCAAATAAATAAAACGAAGTAATGGCAGGTGGAGATTTAATACTCTAAATTGGTGCACGGAAGTGAAAGAAAACCAAAATGCAATTAACAACCCTCCGTCCTGAGAACATGGATAAATTAAGCACCAAGATGGATAAGGAACTGGTATTAAGAGTATTAGAAAGATTTTGCCCTTGAAATTGAATATGTCTGTTCTCACGGCATTTTTCACTGACCTGTAGCAGGGTTGATTTACAGAAAACAGAAGTACAGCCCACCTAATTACATTGTTATGAAACTGAAACTTGTGCTGTGGAAATACGTATCCTAAAACCTAATTGCAGTCTTGTCATGGTTGAAGGGGGACAAATTATCTTGGACAGTGATTTCTGTGTTGTGTCGCTGTTTACACCACTTTATATTTAGTACCTGTTAAAGATATACAGATACTTAAGCTTGCATTTCACGGTCTTAATTTTTTTTTTTTAAATATTTTCCCCAGTTTGCTGAATGGTGTTTGGAGTACGGTGCACATGGATGTCGTATTCCTGACCGACCTTATTCTCTCTTTGAAGGTAAACTGATGGTGTTGCAAATGGTGTGGGAGAGAAGGGCAACTTTGCAATTTTGGCACATGCTTAGGAGCTGGGAAATCTTTGGTGGGTTCCTCTGCTATTAAAAATAGACCCACCTTCTATCACTACCTCTGCCTAAAAGGAGATGCAGGGACAGGGAGAAAAAGACAACATCATTCACTATCACAACTTTGACTTTTGGTTGCATTTTCAGCAATTTCCAGTGTAAAGCCGCTGCCACTGTCATCCTTTGATAAAATTCTGCTGTGCTGACACCTCTTGACTTAAGGGAAACAGAACCTGGGAACCTGGGCAACAGTTTTGTCACAGGGGTTGTTGCAGAGGGACTGGGCAGAGGAGCAGCTGTGGGCAGGGGGGTTCAAAGTCACTGCTGCTTGTCAGAATGAGACCTTCTCTGCTGCAATACCAAAGCAAGGAAAAGCTAATTCTAACATGAGCCCAAATCACTCGAACAGAAAAGAAATGCAGAATTCTTAGGGGCTTTTCTGCAAATTCAAAGATGTTCCTAAATACTTTCCTAGAGTTCCGTATATGTTTTTTTTTGTAGTTTATTTTCTATTCCCTATCTCATCCTTATGTTTTAGAAATACAGTAGCAAGGAATCATAGACCCAAGCAGGATTTAAAGTAGCGCGGCTGTTTCCCGAACAATGAGCCTAGCATGCCACCTATCACAAGTACATGAAATTACAGCAGACCAAATAAGATTATTTAACAAATAAACCAATCCAAGGTGTGAACACAAGAGAGCAGTAGTAATATGCGTCTTTTCTAAATACAGAGTTATTGTCTTGATGTTTAAGGGAGAAAAGTGTAAGTATTCTTATTCCTGAGAGCTCCCTTGTATGCACTTGTAAAGGGAAAATGCAGGCATAAAATCTGATGTATAAGAGCTTTGAAATTTGTTGAGAAGGTGAAGTAATGCCAGCAATAGGATGATTTGTGCTTTAATGTTGACATGCAGTTTTTATTTTAGTTTTTTAGCATCAGTGATTTATGTATTTATTTATTTTAGAAAAAACTAGGAGTCTCAAATTTGAGACAAGAAAAGTAAGTCTTAATTTGGGGGGTATTTTTGTGTTTGAAGTTGTCCAATTCTGCATGTACGTCCACTCTTTCAGTGGAAGTTGCATGTGCATCTTACGAGGTTGTCTTAGTCATTTAATGTGTACCAGACGCATTATTTCAGGAAGGTTCCTTTGTTTGTATGTGCTTAGCTGTTGATAAAATAGGAAGTCAACTTGGTCATAAAAGTGAGCTTGTATGCTCCCCTGCTGTAGGGTGGCTCTGTTGTCTGTCACCCTGAGAGTTTCATTAAGTGATGCTGGTGTTAGTGCTTCAGGCTCTGGATGACCTCTTTATGAATAGTAAACAAAAGAATCTGTACATCACAAGTATAATAAAGTTTTGCCTTTGTTTTTTTTCACCAGTGAAATGATGAGCAAGAGGTGCTCATATTCTGAGGGACAGTCCAAATTGGATTTTACTTTTTCTTAATTGAAGTATCATTGAGGTTGTGCAGCTGAAAAACTGGCAGCAGAGAGACCTTGGTTCTTTCCTTTGATCTTTTCAAGTGAAACTTGGTTTCCTGGGCAAACTACAGATGACCTTGCCTTTCTATAGGCCCTAAGTTCACCTGTTCAAAAAAATTAGTGAGGAGGTGTTTAAACAGGCACTGTTGCCTTTGCAGTCAGCTGTGCTGCTTTAGTGTCAAAGATGCACAAAAATGTCTTTTTCATTATTTTTTAGGTATGGCTGGAGCTATTCACTTCCTCTCAGATATTTCAGTACCGGAGACTTCTCAGTTTCCAGCGTTTGAACTTGGACCTCAAAGGAGGGAAAACAAAGTGGAACAGGACAGCTAAAAGATCATTTTGAAAGGAAACTGATGCCAAAAGAGATGAGACTGTTTAGTGCCTCTGATACGGAACCAACTCGACCCTGAACTGACAGATGGATAAACCCCTTTTTTCACCCCTGCCCCAAAGGACCATGAAGTCGTTCGAGCATGAATGGGAGAAGCCACAATTAAGTTCTGTTAAAATGACACCTTCAGATGCAGGACAAGAGAAGTCGAGTTTTGAACTTTCTCTCTTCCATTGTATTTGTCTTCTTCAGGTCTTTGACATGCTCTGCATGTTTATTGGTGTTGTCTGTTGATTGGAGTCTTTTGTTGTTAGCACAGCTGGTCTCTGTGAATCTCTGTCCTGTACCTTGGCGCATGACTCACAACAGCAGTGTTGCTTTCTGAAGCGTGGTTACCCAGAGAGTTCCACCTTATGCCAGAGAGTTCACTGCAGGACAGTGCCCAGCTTCACTTGTGAGCTGGCACCTTTAAAAAGAGTTGGAAAACATTTTTATGTTCATATTTTTCTGCATTTTTCTCCACAGTCCCTAGAAGCTAAGATGTTGGAGATGAGCCTTCTTTGATGAAGAGGTGTGAAACCGTCTCAGTTTTCAGAAACTCAGCAAGTTGGAAGAGACCTGACGTGTCTTTTGCTGCTGTTGTGGGAGGTTTTTTTAAAAGTCTGGAAGGGCGGCTCCCTTTGATACCTGCACCTGATTAGTAGGTTCAGCACTTAGAGCAGGCTGGAGATGCTTGTCCCCATCTCTGCAAAGCCCCATCCCATAGCATGAGCTTATCAAAGTGAAGGTGAAGTCACCTGGACTAAACTCCCACTGCTGCCAAGAGCACAGACAGCATAACTGTGCTTCTCCTCTTCTGTGCGTGGAGTTGTAATAAAACTGTCCTGCAGCATCTTGTATGCACATGAGTAAGGGAGGGTGTCAGGGCAGTTTCTCATGCTGTTAACTCAGGAAGAGTGATGCTTCTGAACCAAGGCAGTGATTTCTTTGGGGCCCTTCCCTCCCAATTCCCAGCCCTGCTGCGTTTAGCCCATATAGTATGATAGGAGCGATAAATACCAGCTGCTTGTGGAGGCTGCACAAGATTAATGAGCAATATGAAATGTTTGCTATAGGCTGTAATGGATGTTGATTTCATCTTAAAATCCAAACAGAAAAAGCCTTTTGCCCTTAGTTTTAACTTTGCTGCTAATGCTTTGTTTCCCCTGGTAATGTGGTGTGGTTGTGAAAGACCTGCCTCCAGGTCCTCCTGAGTATCAGGTGGGACATACTCCAAGTATACTTGCAGCAGGCTTATGTGTTCCAGACAGTGAGTAGGCTCCGTGCTTGGGGAAGGTAAGTCAGTGTAGCGCCCTCTCACTCACTCAAGTTCTGTTGTCATTCTTCGCCCAGGTGTCCCTGTGTTCTGTCATTTCAAGTGTTTATTTTAACTGATCCCTTCTATGGGGTGGCAGTGTCACAGATGGCAGAGACTTTGACCTTGCAGGCATGCATTGGGATAGATGTGATCTGTGGGACATCTTTTGAGCTCCAGTGTTTGCAGTCAGGCTCGGGGAGGCACTGTTGCTCCTGCACAGACCCCTGAGTGGTAGCACATGACTTCCTTGAACTTCATAGTGTCTATTGCCAAATCCATTCAGATGTTGACAGTCTCCACATTTGGTTCTGCTAGGCAAGAGCAGCAGTGCCGGTGAGGGACAGCTTAATGTCACAGTGTAGCTCCTCTGCTGGTTTGCAGGTAGGACTAAAACATGGGAGCATTGGGAGAGACTTCCACCGCTCTAGCAAAGGGCAGAAGATGGGGAGCGGGCACCCAACCCAGCTGCGTCTATACAGCTGGGCCTGAGGGAAGGTGCTGAAAGGCAGTGGGAATGAGGGAAGCAGCCTGGCAAGTGGCTGTGGTGAAACAAAAGGGAGCAGAGCACCAAAAAGCAGAGGGATCACTGAGCAATAGGGAGAGCAGATTAGAGGAGGCAATGCACAGAGTGTACTGGCAGAGGCAATCTCAAATGAGATGTTCCTCCGTGGCAGGCATGCTAAGGTCTGTGGTTTTTGTTTCAGCCTGTGCATCACCGATTCTGCCCATAAATCAGCCAGGGAGGAAACTGGCCGCAGGGTGAAGTCTCACAGAAGTCCTAGCAAATGAGGTATAATAGATGGTAGCCCAGATCTTGTTTCACATCACCCCCCTCCTCCTTTTTTCCTTCCCCTCTGCTCTGACTGCAGAGCATATGAGGTGGCTTAACAGGGAAGGGACTTGCCAGGTGTGTAGGAACCACCTGCAAACAGAGAACAGAAGCCACCAGTCTTCCCAGCAAATCCTAAGCTCAACTAGGGACTTGACAGGCAGGTATTTTTGTTCAGTGGTTATAGACATGTATGACGCCTTGGCTGCTGAGCTTGGGATGGCACCTGTGGGAGCTGATTTTGGCTGGCTGGACCCCAAGTGGAATTAAAACTTTCTGGTTTAAAGAAGTATATAGGTGTATACACACTTAGAATAACTTAATACTGAGCAGATCTCTGAGATGCTTGAGTGCACCTGTCAAAATAATGAGCAAGTCAGCTACCAGCTCTTTCTGTACCATAGCCAGCCTTCTGCTGCGGTGAGGTCAGGCACCATCTTTCTCTGCAGAATCCTCTTGGAAACGTGCAGGACTGGAAATGTAATGTATCGAGTCAGGAAGCCTCTTGACAGTGCGTCTGCCTCATCTTCCTGATGTGACTTTCCCCATGGCTCTTTCTTTCTGTTTGTCACAGCGTTGTGATATCTAGGTTGCCCATTAAGAAAGGATATTGTGTGAAGGTGAAAAAATGCATTTCACCAAGGCATTGTTTTCAGAAATCACATCCAACTAAAAATATGGAAAATGTCTTAATATTCCCTGGTTTGCTTTGTCCGTGTGTAGTAGTCCATCTGTTGCAAAAAGCAGTAGTGTTAAAAATGGAGATGCTCTTTGGGCAGAAAAAGAGGAAAAAATTGCTGATGTTTTGTTCTTTGGCTTTATTAGTAAAGATCAAGCTATGTGGTGGTAATTGGTGTGATTTTTTTTCTTTTCCTGTTGTACTCCTTCCTTCTAGCGCTGCAGTGATAGCTGTCCCACTGATCCAGCACTGAACCGCCTCCTGATCTCATAGTCCTGCAGGATGGTACACATACCAGAGTATGGGCAAATTGTTGGGGTTTGTTTGGTTGGTTTTGTTGTTTTTTTGGTCTTTTTTTTTTTAACCTTCACCTTTTAGTAGCATTGCAGAGCTCACTGCTGCTTCTCCCAAGTGATTTTTAGTATATGTTGGTTAGTGCAAAGCACTGCTTGCTTCTCTGGTCACACAGGTCCTGTTGAACACTTTGCAGCTCAAGCCTGACTCCTGACTAGCTGTTTTTTAGGAACACATATGAAATTCCTCTGTGTGGCTTTCTAACATCTGTTTTCCAGTTTTGAGGAAGCTTGATGTTTTCCTTCTGTCTTTAAAAGAAGAAAATGTCAAGTATGCTGCAAGCGGTGGTCAGTATTTCACAAAGCCCCACGTGCCACTCAGCACGGCTGCTTTTTTGAGTTAATAGCATTATTTCTGGTCTGTAGATAAGGACCTGAAGGATAATCTGTACAAATTCAGCTATAGCTAGATAAATGTGATAGGGCTTTTCTAGCACAATAGTTCTCTGTAACGTCAAAATAGGGTAGGACAGGTGGGGAGGAAGCACTTGTGCTGCATGCTGCCAGAGCCCTTTCCCATCAGGGTGTTGTGAGGCAGCAGTCTTTTTCCTGGTGAAATTATCCCCTTTCACCCATTTGCTTTCATTGGTTTCATATCGATTCACAGGAACGTGGTCTCTGCCTTGGCAGAGCAGACATGATTTGCACGTGGGGAACAGCAGTGACCTATCTTCAGCCACTGCTTCTTGACATCTGCAAGTGGGCTGCTGTAAATCCAGCTGTAGCTATTAGGTAAGCTAGCATTAGGCAGCAGGAGAAAAACAGAGACACAGACACCTAAGGAGCTACCTCCATCTGCAGGGGCTGGGGTGGAAGGTCTGCTTGTCACTGTTCCCTCTGCTTTCTCTGCTGTCCCTTTCACCTTGCAGCTTGGGATGGTGGCTGCCAGTTGCACCTCTCCTCTTTAATAGCACCTTCCAGTCTGCAGTGCATTTGGCAGGCAGCTCATGACCAGCTGCTGGCACTGCCTGCATCTCTCCCCTGCTGCCTGGGTTTTGTGGCTGCAGCTGGCGGCAGGTTGGTTCACACATATGACAGAGGCAAGGAGAGGCAGGGGGTGCCTGCCCACCCTCCTCACCCTCAGCTTGTCTCCTAAAGCAAGATTTAAGAAGGTCTGTTTTGCCAAAGAGGTGCGTGGGCAAGTCCGGATACGTCCGTCCCAAGTGTTTACCCTCAGTGCTCATCAGGCAGCCAACTGATTTACTATAATCTAAAACAAATCTCAAGGCCTTCCAGTAGCTGTAGGCTGGTCAAATGAATGACTTGAAAAACACCGGAGAAATAAACTAGTCCCTCCACCTGGGGAGCAAAGTGACCCTGCACCACTGTGGCCTGGGAGACACACGACTGGTGGGACAGAGGTAGGGCAGTGTTAGATGAAGAGTTCATCAGGAAGCAAGGTGGATGGTGTGTTGGTCATTTGCAAGTAGCTACAGGTGAGAAACCCCAGACAGCTGACAGGAAAGGAAGCAAATGTGGCTCTTTGGTCTCACAAGCCATAGTGAAAGAAGAACTAGCAGCTGGAACCTGCTTGCAAACATGGCCAGGTCCATGGCCCTAAAAAAACACCCACAGTCAGGAAAGTTTGCTGTGTGAGGAGATAGCTGACTGTTGAGAGTGACAGTGTCTCAGGAATACCACCTTTAATAGCCTTTCAGAGACACATTTGATGACTATGCACTTGAAGTCATGAGCTGCACACAAGGATCATGGGGCAAGGTGTACCAAGAGTCCCTGGTAGCACCTTTTTTCTCAAAGTGGCATAGTTGGAGATTTCATTGTGGCAGAAAGGGACTGACTCCTCATTCTCTTTTCTGTCAGGGTCACAGCAGGGCAAACTCAGAAGTTTCCTTACCCATCTAAACATGTTCCTCCCAATCACTGCTCCCTCACAGGTACCTCAGACATGTTTTGAGGATGCACAACTGAAGAAATGACCTCAAGGAGGTACTGTTTGAGTTCCTGCCCCCTGCCCCAGACTCAGTGGCTCAGCTTAAGCATCTCCATTCTACTCAAGCCCTGCTCAAGGTATTTAAACCCCCTGTATCAAATGCCTCTTGCAAGAACCAGGAGACTGATCCACACAACATGTTAAACCAACTTCCTGATGTAGATGGTGAGATTTCAAAGGCAGGTGAGGAGTCAGCCTCATACCCTTGCTCTGGTGGCCCCTGGAAGGCACAGGGGAGAGCCCCACACATCCCCAGGGCTCCCAGCCATTGGCACTGACCTGGTTTTGCAGTCAAAACACCACCCTGCCTCGTCAGTGAGGCACCAAAAATCTGTTGTGTTACAGAGAGGACACAGTAGCAGCACCCAGAGAATCTGACATGGGAATCCCGATGGATAAAGCATCAACATATCACGCCAAAGTTCATGTTAGCAAAGCTGCAGCAGCTGGCGGCTCTGAAGGGCATCACTACTGCCAAGTAAAATCCTGTTGGAAGATGTTTTCCTTTACCTGTGGGACTGCACACCTTACCTGTCATCACTGCCTGTTGGTGCTCCTGCAGCCTGAGTGTCATATCTGGCTTGCTAAAGTGCTATCAAGTACAAATCTCTCAGTGGCATTAGCCCTGCCATCTTCTGCACTTAAGAGGTCACACTCTCTACTCAGTAACATAGTGAGCTTTAAACATCCAGCTCAGGAAAGAGCAATGAAGAAGGTTAGAGGTACAGCAATGTCCAAGCTTACTATAATAAAATGCATTTCTAAAGAAAGCCTGCACAAATTTTATGAACAACAGAAGCATCCGAGACTGTAGAAAGACCTGCTTCTGCTACATCCATCTTCTAACCCACCAACCTAAGCTTGCAAAACGTGGAATGTACACTCTCAATCAACTTCATATTGTTCATATCACCCTACTGAAAGTTACAGGGCTTCTCCTTTCTCCCCACCTTTTAAGCAAGACAACGAGAGGAAAGGCATGTAAACAGTTGGCAAGTAATTCATATAGGTGTTCACAGAGGTGCTGCATTTTCAAGAGAAGACCAAGCAAGTTTGCTAGTAGAGGAGTGCATGTGTTGTAAGAGGTAGTGTCATCCATCAACACCAGCAAATAAACCAGCCAGACTTCAGGAAAACATCACCAGAAGTTGAATTTCAATGTACAGCATAAGAATTCACTATAAAAGGCTTCTATTCAATGTGTCCAGTAAAATGCCAGCTGTCACAGATACATTTCATAATACAAAAAGACTTCACAGCATCTATCTACTAACATGAGGTCTGTTGTAATTTCTATTGACAGAAAAAGAAAGGTTGGATTTTGTTTTAAAAAATCATGTTGCATATACACAGCCATATTCAGTAACACATGCAGGTTTAACCTTCAAGTCCACGCTAATCTAGAAAATACATACAGTTGTGGTGTGCAGATGGGCCTAGTGATAAAATGTACTTTTTTGTCACCTTCAGTGCCCACCAAGCCTACACTGCACACACAGATGTACTTTGCTTTGTCCCTTGCTATGATGCACAGTAAGGGAAAGCCTTAGTTACTATTTCACCCAAGTCAGGGCTGCAGGAATGAGCTCCTCAAAAGCTAGCTGTGCTCCAGACGACTATTAAGTCCACCGGCAGCTTTTAGAAATAGTGACCCTTAGTGGTTTTCCTGCTAGAGACATGTTAATAATAAAAGGGATGCTATTTTCTGGCAGTTCTGCAAATCCAGCTTGCTGCCTCTGCACAAGGTCTCACAAGCCACTGGGATGCATGAACAGCACAAGAAAGCTTTGGCTCCCTGTGCAACACAGGTCTTCAGATTACTCCAAGTCATCTTGGTGGCCTCTGTGCCCAGGCTGGAGTGACACAGGAGCAGTCAGTGTATTGGCAAACTCAGCATTCATCTGGTACCCAAAGGACCATATCGGACTCCTAACCCTCAGCTATGCTGTTTCTGCAGGTCCTTCAGCAGTGGAAGGCAAGGGCATCATCTTTTTGTCACTCTTTAGTGACATGCCTCTGAATATGCATGGAGGGAGAAGGTTCCATTGATGTGTAGTCATGTCTCAGAGTAGCTTCACATCTTTGGTAGACATAGATGGGTGTGAGAGCCCCTCACAAAGGGGCTCTTGTGTGTATTTGACTTGTGGTCACTCCAAGAGTGAGCCACAAGCATGAGATGGTGAATTTGGGGGCTGCTCACAGCAAAACACATGAAGACCTAAGAGTCATTGAAAGCCAAACCATCTGCGCATCATATCAAGGAACTGCTCTTAAGCACCAGTTCCAAGAAGTTGTTTATTTGCCTGAACTAGAGAGGAGAGCAGTTTCACAGATCTGTCACCTGGAGATGACAGCTCTGCTTGGCACTCTTTGTGGCAGCAGTAAGACCAGGGACAAAACTCCCATCAATGTCAAAGGGAGCAGACGCAGAAGTGTGCTCCCATTCCTTCTTACTGTGATATCTACGTAGTTCAGTGTTTCTAACTGTTCTGTCACAAGGCACAAGTAGCTCCAAGGTTATAACACCTCCCTCTCGCTACCAACATTTAAGTCATCGTCTGTTTCACACAGTTTCACTGCTGGCAAAATGAGGGGAGTGAGGATGCCATCACACAGGCAGAGTCCAGGTGCTGACCAAGAAACACTCAAGTCCCCATCCTTCACTTTTCAGATGTATCATTTAAAGTAATGACTCCCTCTTTTCTAGGGCACTTGGCAAAGTCTCTGCCATGACTTGACCAATGCTGGTGTTCCAGTCACAGTGACTTCTATCTCAGCATCTTTCTGTTGTGCCTCAGAACCAAACTGTGCAAGAAAATTGTAAGAGAAAAAGATGGTGGTCAGCATTTCTGGTAAAAGCATTGCCCTGCCTCTTCTACATCTACCCTCTTTATATTTCATTTCCCTTAGATGAGGGCATTTCTGCTGTGGGGTCTTAGGAGAGCGCTCATCAGTCTGGGGTTGAATAAAGAACTGCTACCGGTAGCAATTAAACCCAGGACTGAAACAAACAATAAATAAAGAGAAAGACATATAGGTTTTAAATATAGGTTTCCATTAAAAGCATTACAAAGACAACTTCTCTCATTCTGAAGACAAAGAAAAAATCCACTTCTACTAAAAAAAAAAGAAAAAGAAAAAGAAAAAAAGTTTAAAATCACCCCTTTGCAAGTAACTTTAATGAGGAAAGGTGCAGGGAAGGGAGGGGGGGAGGACTTGGAGAACTAGCAAGTGTTCAAAAGGGCAGATGCCCTCCATCTCGCTCATTTTGCAATGGCACCTTCTTCTCACACAGTCAGGTCAGAGAGCCAGAGAGTCCTCATGTGGAGGATTTCACCACCTGCTCGTACGGGGGAGGTGGTGTGTTGCAGTAGGAAGGTGGGGGTGGGTAAACCGGGTTTCCTTGTGGGGAATTGGGCTGGACGTGGAAAGCCATAGCCATGGGATTCATCACAGGTCCACCTGGATCTGTGTAATACGGCACTCCAGGTTGTTGCGACCCTGAAAGAAAGAAAAGGAGAGAAAAGGTATCAACAGCAGCAGCAGCAGCATCAGGTCCTGCTCTTCCAGGGCCTGTGCTCTGCACACTCAGACAAGTTTTCTCAAAGTTTTCATCAAAGCAAAGACAAGGAACCACCTTTCAAACTCAGGTTTGCAGAACTGCATGCAATGGAAATCAATTAGTGACACAAAAGGCACCGATGCCCCAAGCAACAACCATACGAAAGAGAAAACAGCGAGAGGTGTGGGATCCTGGATGGATGACGGGGTTTCTGCTGAGCCCTGACTCAGGTGTCAAGTGTTGTGAAAGGACTTCACAGATTATTTTGTGGTGTGGTGGATCTGTAAGTCAGAGTGCATCTCAAAAAGATTATTTCCCTTCTAGGCATGAAATGGCTAAGGAATAGACACGTATGAAGCAAAAACCCAAGTTGAAGCCAATTATGACTGGCTAACACAATGGGACAAGATTGCTTTGCACTGATTAAATTTAGGAAATTATGTTGGAGCCTGCAGGGACAAGGAAAGGAAATGTATGCACAACTGCAAAATTCCTTAGCCATGACACATGCGGAGTAACAGAGACTGGTGCCATGAGGAATAACAAAGGTGGCATATCCTCAGATATCACAATTGATAGTGGAAGAGGACTCAATGCAATTCCGGCAATTAAAGTCACATACTGTCTTTATCTCAAGATATAATTAGTTTTTTTTCTCTTCCTCTCTGTTTATTTAAATAAAGCTGGACTGAAAAAAATCATGGCTGAGCAACAGGTTTTCTTCTTTTGTTGCTAGTCTGTTTTTCCTATGACGACACAGCCTCTAAGGGATTTTCCCCTCAATCATTCTCTTCTGTGACTTGGTGACACTGGGACTCAGCATTGCCACAGAAGGAATAAAGGCTTCTTGAAGCTTAGTACTTTAAGCACTCAGGAAGGAGCTACATACCAAACCCCAAAAGTGTCTCTACAATATTAAATCAGGTAGATAAGGCATAGGGATGCCAACTGTCCCAGAGCCTTGTGGGGTCTGTCTAGGGAGATTTGTTTGGACACTCAGGAGGAAAAGAGTAAGGAAAGCAGATTGGGAATGCAGCTATTTCTTTCTTAACGCAACGATTTTTAACACACCACCACAATACTTTTAACTTTTGCCTGTGTCACCAAAGTGGGCTGCTCTGTGGCCTCTCTTTCTTTGCCACAGTGACAAGAAGCCCTTGTTCTGCTTCCATGTACAGCATCAGCGCATGGCTGTGGGAGAGCCAGGCTGGGAAGAGCAGCAGAGTCCTACCTCTCCAAAGTTTGGGCTAATACCCTCTTCTGTAGCCTTTTTCTTAAGCATTTTTGATTTAAAGTTAAATCCTGCCCAGCTCTGCATTTCTGCAGTTTCCATCCGCATAGAGAAATATGGGAGAGGTTGATGCAGCTCACTGCAGTTTGCTCTTTAGGAAAAATAAATGTTTTCATTAAAACTTCTGAGTATTATTAATGTTATTGAATTGGGGGGAATAAATGTGAACACCAACCTTTTGAGATTTTTTTTTTTTCAGTTCACTAAACTCAGCAGAAAACAATATCTAAATATCAACTTCCTTGTGGGATCAGCTCAGTATTTGCTGAGTGCCTACAAAGCGACCTAACCTTCTCTAGCACCTGAACTGCCAGTCTGGGGCTATGTAGGCTAAGGCTGAAGTGATAGATACCACCAGGTCTGCAAACTGCTGCTTGTAGGTGGGGTGTTCAATCCATTTTCCCAGTCAGGCCCACAGAAAAAACACTCCCACCTTCCAGGCTGCTGCTGGGATAGTAGAAGATGCTGCTGTTGTTCCTGCAGGGAAAGGGGGAGATGGGCAAGGAGCCCTGTTTCACAGGGTCCACCTCAACAGTGAACTGGCTACTGCTACCAAATCCAGAAGAGGAGCTAGCAGAAAATGACAACTTGGTTGACTACTAATTCCCATTGCTGTTGAATATTCTTAGAATAGTAGAAAAAAAATGGCAGGGTTAGCTCAGAGCCCAAAGCTTTGAAGTAACAGTAATAACAGTCTGGAAGCAGGTGGCATAAGCAGGTCAAAGGGCTTGTGCTTACTTTATATTTACCCACAACTTGTGCTCCATAAAGTTTGAAGAAAAAATAGAACTGTGCTCTAAAATTAAATCTGTTCTTTTCCAATCCAGCCAAAGATGCTCCCTGTTCACATAATCTTGAGGTTATTTTTCAGGCTTAGAAATATTAGTTCAGTTAGTCTGGCTTGCCCCCAAATCTCCGCTGTTGAAAAATAAATACTCTCTGCAGAAACGCTTGTTCAGTCAAGCAGAAAAAACAGATACAGAATGGAAGCCCTAAAAAAAACTCTTAGGATTTAAACAAAAAGAAAGTGAATAAAGTGACAGTTTGTGTCTGTAAGATCTTTTTATCCATTCAGACCTGTGAGAGGAGGAGGAAATGCATGTCTATGAGTACACGCTTAAGGACACAAGAAAGAGCATTTCCAAAGGCTGCAGAAGGCACAGGTGTGCAACAGCTGGTGTGACAGCAGGGACAGCCTGAATGGTGCATCTCTGCACAATGCTCCTAAGCTAGAAATGGTTTTAGGACACTTTTCTAAGCAAGTTATCTTGAGACAGCCACAATATTGCATAGAGATGTAATGGTTCAGAAGATGATTTTTGATTGAGAGGTTGGAAGCAGCAAATTTTCAGAGAGATCCCCGCTCTCATTACAAAATAGTCCATTGTATTTCCACTTCTAAGACTGTGCAACAAAACCAAACTGACAAAAAGTTGTCAGAAAAGGTGATTATTCCGTGGCTTCATCTCTCTCTAATACAACGTGTGACAAAATGACAGCCTGGGAGGAGAAGTGTCAGGCTACCAAGCGTGTCTGCATATGTGTGAGTGTGCTTTCGGGGCCACAAATTAGCACTGGCTTATGCAATCAGGCCAGTGGTTAAAAATGTCTCAGTTTGGCTTTGCTGAGGCAGGAGGAAGACAAGAAAGTACACTCAGACATAATCTCAGCACTGCAGGAGGTCTTCCAGCTAGAGGCAGTTGAATTCAAAATGCACCCTTAAGGCACAAACATCTGCTTACAGGTGGGTGTCAATATTGCAGGCCTCTCCTAACCAGGACTATCTAACAGTCAGAGGGTAAGCAATATGAAACTTAGAAAGCAGTGTTGCTAGAGAAGCCACCAGCAGGTAGATCCTCCTGATGCTCACAGCCATTGCTGAGCAACCAGACTAACAAGAGGAGAAGGATCACTTCGCTGCAGTAAAACTGTAGCACAGAGCACAGAAGGCAAATAAAAAAGAGAAGACTTGTAAAAGAGACAGACTGTGGAAGAAAAACATAAGGCTTTCATTCACCTTTACCAAATATTATAAGCTGCATTTAAAACTCTTTCTTCATGTCACTTTTATTTTGGATACCTATCGTTTTGTCTATGCTGCACAGTGAGAACTTGCTATCTTCCTTCCATGCATGGACACACAGCTGTAAAGGTATTAGGAACCACAAGAGAAGGGAACTGGAAGTCCTGTCATGCTGGATTTCAAAAACACTTGTGTACACAGCAGTTGAATTATGTTGTTTGGAAGGCAGAAGGTGTCACTCATCACAGGAGGTGGCTGCACGGTTTAGTGCCGTGCAACCCTTTGTCCAAATCCCACAGTTTCCAAAAACCAACCAAACAAAACCTCCTAAACCCGCCGTTTTTTAAATGCCTTGGCAAACCTAAGAAATTAGTGAAACTTGTTTAATGAGCAATCTCTGACCTGATGCAGTGTTGACTGGTTGTCTGGTGTAAGACACGTTAAAAGTAGGTTCTTCTACTAGTGGAGGAGGGTACATCCGCCTTCGGATAAAGAAACCAGCTCCGCAACAGAACAAAACTCCCATCATCAAAAGGAACCTAGGCAAAGAGAAGAGGGAAGTCAAAACCCACCCACATGCAGGCAGCTCGCAAACCCAGACTGTTAGTTGAAAGAAACAGTGTCCTGTAATCATCAGCCTATGAGTTTTATCCAGATTTCTTAAACAGGTTGTCTCTTGAGAGCAGGCCTATGTCATTTGAGATACAGGCATTACTTGGGGCACCTATGGATATAATACAGACATCTTTAGCAATTAGTACTATTGGCTGATGTTTTCTGGCATGTAAAATACGAATCTGAAACTAAAATGCCCTTGAATGTTTGGAAAGTCCAGGCTCATACGTGACCTTTGCCACTGGGAAACTGAACTCACATTCCAGGTCCGTAGTTTCAAACAGCACCTCTTGGACACACACCTCACTTTCACAGCATTGAGGCTGGCCAGGAGGTTTGTAGGGGACTGGCTGTACAAAGAGGAATACTATTATGCAGTTGCCCCTAAAAGAATATTCTTATATGTTCTTCAATTACTCAACACCGTAATTTTGTCTCCCATAGAAATATGGTAGACGGCATTTAAGCTCAAGCCAGAATACTGAAGCATTCAGTATTGAAGATGACAAATTTTGCTTTGTGCTTTCTAGAGAGCATACACATTCCCAAGGAAAAGGATATCATTTTGCTTCAGTTCTTCTTCTCTCAGCTCCTTTTCCAACCTGACTAAACTGTCACCATTTCCTTGCTGTTGAAATAGGCACATGCAGCAAGAGCACGTCAGATTTTGTTTTTCAAACATCAGCTTTCACTGTGTTTCCTTGATTAGTTATCAGACAATGCTAGTGACTGATTGTGAGCTCCCGTAAACACAAACCGTTGTTCTGCCTGTAATGCCACTCCACTTGAGGGCTTTTTACTGGAAGACAGTGACAACTGTGCTTTGTTTGGAAGGGATGGAAGTTGGCCAGAGGCCACAGAAGCTGGCCCGGAGTGAGCCTACACACCACACTTATCTCCTTTGGAGCATTCCCAGGTTGCTCAAGAGGAAGAGTGTGATACACTGCACGGCAGCAAGAGGTATTTCATGCAAAGGGTCAAACTCTGTTCTTGTTTCTAGGGTGGAAATGAGAGCAGAAGGAGGTCCTGTTTCCCTCAGTCAATATTAATACATTGCCTTTTGGCAGCGTTCCTGCAAAGGATTTGTTCTGAACAGAAAAACAGATTTACGACGTCACCCCAGGGATTGGGATGCAGAGCTCTTCGGTTATATCAGTACGGATTGTACACCAAAATCCCACAGTCAGCTTCAGGAAATCTCTGTATTATAGTATGTATCAGGCTTCTGTTTTTCAGTGTTTATTCGTTTTAATTTTGAAGGCTTTTTTTTTAGCAATCTTCAACTTCTCCATTAAAAAAAAAGCCTGAAATCAGGCTTTCTAGGAGAGCTTTTGCTTTCTCTCTACTGTAATGAGAAGGTTTTATTCAGGTGCTTTCTTAAATTCCTCTCCAAAAACAACTTACCTTATTTTTTCATTATGCATGTAAGAGTGATTAGTTTAAGCTTTATCCAGATTACTGAGCTGCTGGTTTCACAAGCTCATATCTTTTTGCCTTCTTTTCCCTTGCTGTCATCTACAGCAAAATCCTCATAGTCATAAATGTACTTCTCTTCCTTTTTAATTGAAGTCTCAGTTCAGCTGGCAAGAATATCTTAAACCCTGCATAAATGCACAAGGCCCCTTATACAATCCTCTCTTAATACTGGGTGCCCAACAAAAACTGACAAATGCTGCCACATGGTAGTAGCTGGAACAGGCATAAGGAATTCAGCAGTTTTGGATAAAAGCAGGACCGCTGCTTGTACAGAGCAGTAGATGCAGAAGCAAGAAAGACCAACCTGGCAGAAGTAACCTCCTTTTTCAGTGTTTTCTCTCTACATCAGGAGAATTTTCTAAGCAAAAAAACAAAGTCCTTGCATTTCTATGTACTCATACATATTACTGAATACTTGTACCCACTTCACTTTAAAATACTAGGGCTGGCAATAGCCTGATTTCAGTCCTACAAACAAGACAAGAACAGGATAAATATGTAATTCCCAAATGCCCTGACCTACCAAAAATACCATAGTCGCTGGATAGAGAGAGCTCTTACACAGCATCTTGAACCACAGCAATCCTCATAGGAGCGACATCTGCAGAAAAAAATAAAGAGAAAAGGGCATTAGGTGAATGGTTGGCACAGATTAAAATGGCATCACTGACTCTGATGCAGTTCGCACCCCTGCCTGAGACATTATTTGTGACATCAGCATAAGCTTGGGAGGCAAAGCCTCCTGGGAGTGTTCAAGACTAGGCTGGAAAAGGCTTCGAGTGACCTGATGTAGTTGAACATGTCCCTACCAATGGCAGGAGGGTCAGACAAGATGATCTTTGGAGGTGTCTTCCAACCCAAACCATTCTGTGCGTCTGATTAAGAACAGACTGCCCTTGCTCATGTAAAGTTGTCTATCACATGTACATATCTGTGGCACAGCTCTATCACTATTGAAACTACCTTTCTATATACTTCCTTCAACGCCACCTTAAAAAAAGACTGAATGTAGTGCTTGATTCTACATAAAAGGACACGTTATTAAAAAAAAAAAAAAAGGCAGTACTATTATGTTTTCTTTCACAGTAAATGAACACTGAAAACCTCAAACGTGAGCCATTTTGGGGTTTATTCACTGCAACGGACACGGATTGCAAGGTCAAAACTGCCAAATCACTCATTCTTTGTAAATCAGTGGTTTTCAAACAGAGAAACAGAAATTTCAAATTTAATGTCATTTTTTGCTTCTCAGAAGTTGCACTGAACTGCAACTGCCAACAACTCCCATTATTTAAGTAGGCGTTCCTCTAAAAAAACAAACCAAAACAAAACCAAACACATTTTTAATTAATATTTCATAAGGAATAGAATAGTTTTAAAGGTATTATAGCATCAACCACTGTAAGCACAAGGTACAGCTCCACTATGTACCAGCAGCTACATACAGCATCCTCTGAACAATTTCTATGGTAACTGCCATTCCCCACACCAAAGAAACACTTTATGTATTTAGTAGGATAAAGGGCAGAGGTATCACAGAAATCATGCTATGTGACAGTCTCAGATGAACACATTCAGGTTATCATATCCCTATACCAAAGGAAAAGAGGAGGTTACTACAACCGGATCAATGTTTTTAATAGTGTTCACATCTGCATGCTCAAAGCAGAGATTTAATTAAGCATCTGGTTTGGGAAGATTTGCCCAACTAACTGCATGACTGTCCTGTATTTGTACACAAATATAAAAAAAAAAAAAGAAAAAAAAATCAATTGGATAATTGTACAGACAATTGCACATTTACACGCTCAATTAACAAGCCTTCACTCACAAAATACATCAAGTCACATAGGCTTCAGCCTCTAATTTGGTCCAGAGGAGGATGCTCTACGGATACATAATAAGTTGTTTTGCAAGTGAAAACAGTTACATGCTGTTCTGATGACAAGTAGGCAGCATTTATTTAAGCAAGTTGAAGGATCTGACATGATTAGCAAGGCAAGGTCCATTAATATACTCAGGCACTCGGTGTGAGATTCAAGCAGAGTAAGTTGCTCATGCCAAAGGACAAAATACCCACTTTGCTGTCCTAGAACTTGAAGACATCCCTATCTCCAGCCTTTCTTCTGTAAAGCTTGTCAGGACCCAAACAACTGCTCATACTCAAAGCTACCAGATCTCACAAAACTACTAATGAGACTTAGCGAGCCAGCATTAACTTCAGTCCCATCAGCACCAAGAAATTCAGCATCACTCCATGCTCCCCAACTGGGGTCAACCCAGTAAGAGCTTTCAAGACATACGTTAAATACATGCACAGGATCGGGCCCCTTACGAAACAGGGTGGCAGCCACTCCCTTCTGTATAAACGGTGGTCATGGTCCCCTTTTGCTTTTTAACACACTTGTGGTTGGAGCACCTCATCCACGTTGATGGGCACTTGTTCCTTTCCCTGATACTGCACAGCAAAGACTTCAAGGCTTGTCAGGCCAGAAAAGCAGAGCCAGGGCCAGGAAACAGAGCCCATAAAGCTAGAAGGAAGGAGGTGGAGGTGGCAACTGAACATTGATCTCTTCCTTTGTGGGCAACTTGTGCTAGCAAATAAAAAAAGCTTCCCACCCCTTCCTGCTGCTCCAAGTTTTAAAAGAAAAAGCCACACTCTCATCCATGAAAGAAAGGGAATGAGTTCCCAGCATCATTTGGGTCTGCCCTCTTGTAGCTTTTCTTGAGGCAGGTAAGGCCAAATTATAGAAGGATTTTATGGATGTGAGCAGTCTTTGTCTCTACATGCTGGCTCTGTCAACCTAGACACCTACGCCCAGCCATAAGTGGGACAGGGAGCAGGTAGGCCTCTCGCTCCAAAGCCATTCTGCAGATCAAGCCCCAAGAGGTGGACTTGTATTAAAAGTTAAACTAAAACAGAGAGCGTAGGGAGGCAGAACATACTCTTCCCCTGTGCCCACCCTTGCCAAGCATTTGCATCTGTTTTCTCCAGAGCCAGAAGAGATGGGAAAGGGCAACTTTAAGATAGGTAATTATGGCTGTTCAAGCCATCAAAATTAAATCAGTATCTGTATGGTGAGCATAGTAACTGAATTTACTTTTTAATCTCCAAATTGTCTAGGCTACAAGTCAGCACCATTTTTAAGCCTCAGTGGCTCAGCTTTTCTTCCTGCAAGAGAGGACTAAAGCACCAGCTGGAAGACAGTAAGGCTCAACTGCTGAATGTTTATGAAGCTCCTGAGACCACTGATGGCAAACAAACAGACCATCAAAGAGAAGTTTCATCTCCTACATGGATGACTGCACTTTCAAATGGCTGAAAACAATGATGCAAAGGCTGGAGGAGTCTCACTACAGCTGTGTTTAGAGAAGCTCCATTTTCCAATAGCCAGTAAGCTTTCTGAGGTAACTCATCCATGGCTAAGCACTGCATTTGCTGGGTGGATCTGTGAAGCTAAATCAGTATCATGACTTGGCGGGAAATCCCTTTGAGGTTTGACATTAGCAACCTGTTCACTTTTTACCCATAAAACCAAATGGGCACTTGATTTTGCATGCCTGTGAGTGTGGACACAGGTACCTGTATGTAGGAGCCTGGAACTGAGCATGACAAAATGCTAACAACCTGCTGTTTGTATTCCCCAGAAGCACCAAAAAAAGACTGAAAGAACAAACAGCCCATTTGCTGATACTGCCGGCAGGCTACTGCAGAAGCTTTGCTGATCTCTTGTTCTTGATCAATGCACCATGAAAAAAACAACACAACTTCTGCCAACATTGATCCCAATTACAAAAAAATAACTTAACAAGCCATATTTATTAGCAGGCAAAAGATGACAATAAAATCAGCTTATTAATGTAGTAACACACAAGCTCAAGTATAATCAGTCTTTGCTGTACTATCTCTTACTGCCTGACAGCAAATCCCAGCAGAATTAAGACCCTAGTTTGAAAAAAAAGCAAACAATTAAGCACACATATATGTATTTATTGAATTCATATGCATATTCTTTAAATTACACTCATGCTTTGACTCTGCTTAATAGGGAAGGACTGCTTGTGTCCAATGCCAGTTGAAGAAGAATGAGGCTTACTATCCTGAACTGAACACATCACCTACAGAAGATGTTTCTAAAGCCATTTTCCCTCTTTCACACCGGAGAACTGCATTTCCCTCAGACCAGTGTTTGTCTCATTGACAAAAATTTAACCCATTATGTGGGACAAGACGTGATCCATTAGTTAGCTGGGTAATCTGCAGCTTCACCAAGCATACGATCCCTATTTGAAAACTGTCTGCAATGTGATTTATGATGTAGAAGGCACATCTTGTCATTCATAATTCAGTAGAGTGAAATGAATGCATGTGCACGTCCAACAACTTGTTCTGCCAGCACACCAAGGAACCACTGTGTCAGAGATCAAAATTACACTGCATGTCAGATCACAGCAACAAGTTTTTTGTCTAAGTTTGCACCTAAATCATGACGCTAAATTTCTTTCCTTAATGGACAAGCAAGGTGTGAAGTTTCACATAAGGGTATATGGTACGACCCAAACCCCACAAACCAACACCAAACTTGCATGTGTTCTCTGGATAATAACTGCTCAGTGCAATGGTCCAGGAGCTCTTATCCATTTATATCTACATCTACAGAGCTGAACAAGTCCTTTCTTAGGAGAGCTACTGCAGGGAAGAACTGCACCTAAAAATAATTCCCTGAGTGGGACTTGCTGAAAACTAGATAAATTAAAGAGATAAAGGAGGGATTACAGTCTTCAGCAGACTGTATGGCCACAGTGGTCTGACAACATTGCCTCTTCTCACACAACATGGCTGTTCCCTATCAGTGCCATCTCTTTGACACACAGGCTGTAACATTCTTACGTTTCCTCCCTAAACTGTTTGCATCACATGTGCCAAAATCTGGTTTAACATTTAAGATGTTTGACTGGCAATGTCTTTTGGAAGAGTAAAACAGAACATAAATTGTTAATCCACACGTAGTGGCAGCAACCCTGCTGCAGGCACAGGGACCGAGAGAGGGTAAAAGAAAACCACAAAACCCACACAACAACCAGACACTGTAAACTGTATGACCTCTAACCAGTGTCCTGTACACAAGCATGACTTTAATTTCAAAAAAGGCTGCATGCCATTGAAAGGTTGAATGATTACCACATGTGTGTATTTTTGGGGGATGGCTAGCAGCATCAGATGAAGCTACAGAAGTCCCAGCTGTGGTCTTGATACTGGCACAGGCTTAAGGCCAGAAGAAGAAGCCCAAGTGTTCACAAAAACAGGAGGGGATAGACCGCTGAAGACTGCATCACCTCCAAGCAGACTCAGTGCTGAGCCCTCAAAGCCAGAAGGCTCAGGTCTGCTACCACCAAACAGACGAAGGCAGATAGCTGAAGTGTGCATATGTATTTACTTGTTCTAGGACCAAAAACACTTAAAAAAAAAAAAATTAATCTGCTTGGAATTCAACTGCCAGGATACAGTGATGCTGAACAGAGAAAAATCAAATGAGCCATGAAACAAAAAGAAAAACAAAGCAGGCAACCACCACAAAGCAACTAGCAGAAACAATTATGGTGAAGCTCAGTGTCTTGTCTGTGCTATAAGTGAGGAGTAATGCCACTGAGTTCAACCGGATTACACTGACACAAGACTCAGAATTAGACCTGAAGGATGAGGAATGAGGATCAATAGAAGGTGTACCAAGTATCTGAGAGAGAGTTATTTTTCTACCAAGCTTATTTCACCATTGATTAGTTCATTTCAGACCATTCCATACGTGCATTTCCATCTCCCAATAAAAAAGCAGTTTTTGAAGCAAAGCCATTGCCCATGCTGCTATGTAAGGAAAGATCAGGTTACTGACTGCATATATAGGGAAGACCACCAGACAAGTGGAGAAGCTTGATGCTACAAGCATGGTGGAGAGGTTATTCCAAGGAATCTATCTTGCTACAGCAGCCCACTAAACATGGAAATCCACAGAGAGTCCAACTCTGCCCTCAGGAGCCCGACCTAAGTAACTGTTTATGAGTCCCAAAGTGGTTTAATCTCTCTCCAGAAAGACACTGCAACACAACGGCCACATCCCTGCGCTACCATTCATTTAAATGTTTGAGGAGCAGCAACACAGGTAAGGTCTTTGCCTGATGGAGCAGAGTGATAGGCAACATCTGCTTTCCAACCTTGGTCTTAGAGCTGGTTGTGTCTCCTTGGCATGTCTCCATACACAGCCTAATTCTTAGCAGAGACACACCTCCATCACAGTTACCTGCAGTCAGAGGCACTCAGCATCCAAAAGAATTTATCAGCTTTTCTTATATATAGCAAAGGTGACCACCCAGTGCATATATGAACAGTGCCTTGCAAAATGTAGGTCTGATTTTGGCAAATATATAACTATATATATATATAGCTGCTTCATTGATGAATGAAGCCATGACCTCAGTGGAACATCTGTACTTGAGAGTAAAGCACTGTCACTGGTACCAAGGAGAGCACTAGAGATATAGTTACCCAGGCACTTGATAAATCACTCAGCCCTTAACTACATAAGAAATGGTAAGGCAAAAAGGAGGGAAGGAGCTGTCAAATCATTTTTCTACAGAGCAGAAACAACAGAGACAGAAGCAGTATTTGTTCAGTCCTGTCCTCTTTTACACAACTAAAATCAGGAGTTGGATTCAATGATCCTTGTGGGTCAGTTCCAACTCAGGACATTCTGTGATTCAATTCTATGAAAGTCTATGATGAGACAAGATACTTGACTCATGCCCTTCACACAGACAGGATAAACAAGAGCAGCCAACAGCTGAAAAAGGGATTATTTCTTAATTATTCTTCAGGTGAAGAACCTATAAACACAGTCTGTGCAAGAACTCAGCAGAATATGGTAAATCCTCCCTCACTTCTGATGGGATGAGAAGTATTTGCTTAGCTGTTCCTATCAAACTGACCCTTCTGCAAACCTTCTGCTACCCAATAATTTGCTGTAACTCCAGCCCTCTCTTCTCAGATCCCAGGAGGAAAGCTACTCTACAAGAAGGACCCTCCTTCTTGTCTGTAAAGGCAGCAGGTCTCTCCACATGGCTTTCTGGCCTGCTCATATCCATCTAGAAATTTCCTCTGCTCCTCTTGTGGCAGAACCTAGCAGGAATTGCTGTGGTTTAGACTTTGTTCCATGGCAGTATATGGTACCTTAAACAGCCATTTTTCAATATGGGATCCAGGCCTTTCTGCTGCAGAACAAAGCAGAGAAACAGCATAGCTTAAGGTTCCAACAAAAAGTAAGCCACAGATAACCTATACGACAAGTTTTAATTTTCTGGAGGTGGAATTGTGAATTTCTCATATGAACAGGACTGAGGACTTCTAGTTAATCATCAGGCCCCTTATTAAACACACAATTAGCTCTTCATATCTCAAGCTGCTCCCAGTGGGTGAGCAGCCCTACTGCATCTAATTGCTGCTCTGAAAGATTATAAGAAATCTGCTGGTAGGGGGCGATGGATGTCCATGAATTTGCTACCTGCCTGCACAGCAAATCTTTTTTCTTCACACAGCTAGAGCAGGATCATACACAGAGAAGGACATAGGTTCTAATGGCCAGCAGTTAGGTGCCACTAAGTCTTTCAAAATTTTAATTCCTGGTATCTCTATACAGCAAGGTTTAGAAGGTTTGAGATGACTTTGAGGTCAAGTGATCCTTGATGCTGTCCACTGGAGCTCAAACCAGGCACGAGCCTTCCTGTCCCACTGACATGTAGCCAGAAGAAATGGCTTCTCAGCCTCAAATTAGGGTTCTTACCCAGGACATGGAAGAGTTAATGCTTTGATGAATATTTCAAGTCAAATAGCCCCAAGAGGAAAAACACATGATGAGCCACAACTGTGGTTATTGCATCTTCTGGAAATGAGAGGGGAAGGACTGGGTTCCCTGCTCCCCCTGAGCCAGAGCAGAGCCTGGATTCAGAGGAATACTCCACGAGACATTGTCCCCCCTTCTTCCTTCCTCTCCTTTCTCAGAACAGGCTGCCTAAACCTGGTCAGCCTCCAACTCTGAAATTGTTCAGAGCTTCGAATCTCAAATTAGGTCAGTCACCTGCTTGATTGCCTGTGAAGGCTGAGATATTAAATCCCTCTCCTCTCCTCAAAACTCACTCCTAGCAAGTTGACTTGGTTGTTAATTTGGTAACCTAATTCTCCCCAGGCTGTGCATTGGACAACCAATCCATCGAAGTAAATTCAAGTGCTTGGCAAGGCATCTAGCAGCTGGGTCATTACAGCAGTCAGGACCACAACCTCATCAGATCCATCAACATCAAGGGAATCCAGTGCCTTATTTGAAGCAAGGAATGTATCACCTTAGGGCACAGACTAGTGAAGCTACTTGCAATGTTTTGTACCCTTATTGTTTATGGCCACATAGGACTGAGCAAACATACCAATGGTGGTACATTTTTGTTGCCTTTATAGACAGATGGTCTGATAATGACTGCTGTCATCCTTCACGATGCAAACTGTGCACTTGCGTTCTTGCCTTGAACGACATATGCAATCAGGTCCTTCCTGTGGCTGCTCGCTGCTAAATTGGTGGCCCTGGCCTGAATCAGGTCTCCATTTCTGTACGGTGCCGGCCATTCAAGGGCCCTGGAAGCGTGCAAAACCCTAACACTGCCTCCCTCTCCCTCCTCCATGCTGGCTTCAAATCAAATGGAAGATTAAATCAACAGCTAGATTACTGCCCTAAGCACACACCTGCTGACACTTCATGCAGCTGTAATTGCAATGGGAAAGCTAAGTGTATCATCAGAAAAGCCAACTTAATTAAAGGCAGTAAACATAACAGGATGTAGAGCACAGGAATTAGCTCCCATCCTGCAACATACCCTGTGTCTGGATTGGGGGGTTTTCTCAGCCTCTTGTACCCACACTGATGGAAGAAGTAATCTCTAAGCTATCTGAATAAAAATAACTTTTTTAATATTTTCATCTGGAACATTTTGCAGGTTCTTGATAATGCACAAAATTATTATTATAGAGTGATCACCAAGCACATAAGAGATTACATTCAAAACCCAGATGAACACGACTGTGTGATAAATCCCACAAAATTTAATCTGAAGAGAGGTGTGTGGAAATGCAAAAGAAATTTATTTCAAAAACCATAAAAACCCACAAACAATACAATCAGCATTGTTCTCCACAATAAGAAAAGTAATTGACTGTTCCCATGTAGGGCAGTAACATGTTTTAAACATGAAGAATATTGTTTAAACATGAAGAATATGCAAACATTCCTTTTTTAGGTTTACAATTATGTCCTCATACTAATTCTAAATGAAAAACAGATTTAATCAACATAAATGTGTACACGTGCAGCTGTCTGCTGCATGCTGTAAACTACTTTCTATGGCAAAAACACATTAGCCTAAAAATACAGGACTTCCATCTGCACATGCTTTTAACATTAATTCAAGTCCTGCTTCGGATAAGAATTGGAAGAGGTTACAAGATGCTGCTCCTCTATGTTTATTCTGTTCTTCATGCATTTACCAGCAGCGATGATTAACATTTTTTTTCTAAAGATAGTTTCTCTGTTTATTTCTGGAGGTCTTTCAACTAGTAGCACACCAGTGAACAGTCAAAACATACTTAGCCAAGGAACCCACGGCTGAGCTCCAGTTCAAAAGTCAGTATTCAGGAGGGGAAAGCAGGTACAGGCTACCAAGGAGGAATTTAGAAATCATCACATGCACAAGCAGGTGTGACGTTAGGAAAGCCAAACCTCACCTACAACTGATAGTTGCAAGGGACACCAAGTGCAGCCAGAAGAGCTGTTACCCCTACACTGGCAGTGGATGGTATCTGTGGACAAGCCAGAGAGCAGCTGATGTCATTTAGCTCAACTTCAGCAAGGCTTTCCTCACTGTCTGCCATAATACTCTTTTAACCAAGTTCAGATATTACAGTCTGGAGAGGTGGACAGCTAGATTGGTTTACACCCTCCCCACAATCCCCCTCACACAAAGGCAAAAAACAAACAAACCAACCCCACAAAACCACAAACTGGCTGTTTGGTGGTGTTCCGAGGGCAGTGGTCAACGTGTCACAATCTTCCTAGAGAGTATGAAGTAATCACTGGTAGTACCACAGAGGTTTGGACTTGTCCTGTTGACAAACGTTGCTGGAATTGGTCATAGAGTACTTTCACCAAGTTTTGGAGATGGTCCCAAACTGGGGATCAGTCAATGAGCTCAAGGGCAGGGGCTGCCACTCAAAGATTTAGACTGGTTGGAGGAATAGCCTGACAGGAACCTCATGAAATTGAACAAAACCATATGCGAAGTCTTGCCTGTGGGAAGGATGGACATCTTGCTGGCTGTGAAGCAGCTCTGCTGAAAACGCCCTAGGGGTCACGGTAGACAGCAATATGAACATGAGCTAGCAGTGTGCCATGACAGCAATAAAGGCCAACAGCATCCTGGACTGTGTCAACAGAAGCCTAGACAGTGGATAAAGGCAAGTAACTACCACCTTTCACTGAGAACTTGTTGGACCACATCTAAAATACCACATTTGGTTTTGCCATCCCCAGTAAAAAGGATGAAACTGATGAACTGGAGCAAGCTCAGCAACGGACCACCAAGATAGTCAGAGGCTAGGGTACCTGCCCTATGAGGAGAGGTTGAGGGACTTGGGCTTGCTCAGTCTAGGGAAGAAATGGTTTTAGAAGGACCCAAGAGCAACTTGCCAGTAGGCCAAAATGAGTTACCATGAAGATGGAGCCAGATTGTTCCTAGTGGTGCAGAGTGGGACAACAACGATGGATGTAAACTGAAACAAAAATTGGTTCTGACTAGGTGTGTGGGAAAACTTATCCACCATGAAGACAGCCAGGCAGCAGATCATGTTGCCCAGAGAGGTTGTGCTATCTTCCTCCTTGGAGTTTTCCCAAGACCTAACTGGTTGAAGGCCTGAGCAACCTGGTTGACCTCATCGCTGACGCTGCTCTGAGCAGGAGGGTGGACTGGAGGTCTCCTGAGAACCCCTCCCACCTCAGTTATTCTCTGTTCTCTAATCAGCATTAGTCTCCTTTCCTCACTACTTCTCTTAGAATATTACTTTATTAAAAAATTCAATACACAATAATACATCAGGATGAGCTGAAATAATGTTGACTTAATACTGGACAGCATCAAAGCTCTTTCCTCCCTCCTAGTGAGCCAACTCCCCCCCACCCCGTGGGCAACTACTTCACTGACCCAGTGACATTGGCCATGCTATTTCTAATGCTGTGGAGATGTGCCTACCACTCGTACTCAAAGATATTTGTGCTGCTTTATAAACATGCCACAGAGCCTGGGAAGGAGAGGATTAGAAACACGTAGGTTCTAGCATCTGGAATTTATCACCTCATTAAAATCTCCAATGTGACTGTAGCTAACAACAGGAGGAAAAGTAAACAGAGACCTATCAGATTGGTCCTTCATACCCAGGAATATGCTTCACCCTGCAATAAGGGAAACATTCACAATCACTCTAATGAAACTATTTTCATCAGCAAAATGTAAGGCAGCCTTCCCTCTACTATTAAATCACAATTTAGAAGTGGAAAAAACAATTGGGGTATCTTAAGTGCTGCTGGCATCTGCCTACAGAGACAGTGATTTCACAATCTAATGCATTCACTATATTATTACTAACATTATTGCCAAGTAAGAGAAGTATGTTGACTGTCTCTTCCACCAACCACCAGCACTTCAGGTACATCTACAATAACACTGAGCTGGCTTATTTAAGTGAGAGTGGGATGAGGATCCTTGTAGAGGATCGGAGTCAAATCTGTTAAGACGTCTTTAATTCTGAATTGCTTTCTGTGCATGTACACAAGCAGATGTATGATCTAGCTCTTTAAGCAAAGTCAGGAATAACTTGGCTCCCTGATTTTCCAAAGGATAAGAACTAGACTCCAATGACTAATTCCTTTCTCTGCTTCATATTTGTTTACTTATTCTTCCAGGCCACATAAATAAATGGTTTTTGCTGAAGCAGGAGAAAAGTAGCAACTGGCAATATCTTGTGACTAGAACACAGAGAAATGGTTGGTTTGGGTAGTGAAGTAAGCTAAGAGCAGTCTCGGAAATTTTCTTATCAACACTAGAAGACTAATGTATGTCTCTAAAATTCCCGGGAAGCTTTACATGATGGCTTCTAGCCTGAAATAAGCTGTATCTTAAATTAACAGATTGACATAGACGAGGTAGAAAAGTTTGGAAAATGATCAATTCCTCAGACCAGCCTTAAGAAACTTGCTTGAAATAAACTAAAGCTTACTGTTGAGCTATGAAGGCTAGAACAATTATGCCAAGTGTAAATTTTAAATTGTACTAATGCCATTAACTACTTGGACAGAGACATGTATCATTAGTTTTGTAACAGCGACGTCCAGCCTTCACCTTAGCTGTTAATACAGCAAGCATAACCGACAAGTTTTAAGAAAGCTTTAAGCAACATCTCTAACAGCTTTTTCTTTTTAAAATAATTAAAAAAAAAAAAAAGTTCAAGCTCCAAAAGAACAGTCAAATCACTGCAAATTTTACCCCCCAATCTAGCTGAATTTCCAGTACACTTATTTTGGCACAATGATTTCTTATCCCATGTTCCTCTAACTTTGCAGACACAGTCTTATCTCTGTGTTTGGATGGCTGAAGTAGAGCCTTTACAGGAAAGATTAACTCAGCTATCTTGCTTTTAAACTTCTGATAAAAGCAACAAACCATTTTATGTGACAGTCCACCTTGGACTTCTATTACTCTGAGCAACTGAAAGAGAAGCAGGCACCTTCGAGGAGGATGTGCCTGCTCAGAAGAGATAAAGCATATGGACATGTCAGTCCAGGGATGGCTTGGTCTGAGTACGCCACACTAGGTCTGTGAATAGACACAAGATGTGGTATTTCTGAGCTGACAAGCCAACCTTTTCATTATAATACAAAGTGTCCCCAAGAGACACCTGACACACGGTCAGCACGGGATTGAAATCACAGGGAAATCATTAAAAAGGATTGCATTGCTGGGTTTCATAACTCTCCAAAGATAGCCTCAAGACCAAAGGAGAGACTACATATGTTAATTGGGTAGAAAAAGCTTCTGTCAGAAAACCAGTGACAGAAAGGAATGGAATCTATTGCAAACTCGTTTGACTAAATATATCTGCTTCTTTCCAATTGTTGCTACAGAAATTGTAGGATAAAATAAAACCTGTTTCACTATAGCACATCCTTGTTCTCGATTTGCACAGAGCATATATTCTCAGGGTAAAGTTACATATTATGCCTTTAGAAGATTTAACATCTAACCATATGCTGATGGATAAGATCCTACTCATACCTCCTCCCCCACAATATGCAGAATACTCCTTTCCCATTTCACCAGTGTTCACCAAGAATCGTACCAAGCTGATTCAACACTGACTCAAATGTGCTGAAATGAACAACTTTCTGTGGGATCAGCAAGTTGAATTAATTCATTGAAGGGTCAAACAAGTGCCAAAGCAATGGGACTTCATTGTGCCCTTCCTCCACCATACAGGTGTGAAAAGACAGAACAGGTAGGAAGCAGCTGAGAACCATAGACAAAAGAAACTGAAATTGCAGAAGTAACAATGTAGGAAACCGCAGGAACCACAGACGTCAATGTCCTTCCTATCATTTTGGTGGAAGCACCCTTTAAACCTACTGGGCTCCTATGCACTCAAATACCCTCTCTTCCCTCTTTTCCACATTTCTTCACTTGTCACACGTTATCTATTCTTTGAGCTTTACTGTTCCCAAATCCTTGTTGTCTTTTCTTAGTGCTCCTTCTTCCCCACTTTAATTTATAATCGCAATAACAACAATAGCATTAATGTGACACTCATCACCATTGCAATCATCCCTGAGCACAAATATCTTACCCCTTTTCCCCTTCGTTTTTCCATTTACTTACGCTATCCAAGGGACTGACAATCGCAACATGCTCATACAATGGCTCAGATAACAGGGTGCTGCAGTAAAAACCACACACAAAACTACTACTAACAGTCTTCTGATTGACCTGACATAGTGAATATACAATAGTCTTCCCCCCACATCAAAATGTCTCCCAAACCAACCAGCAACCCACCAACACCACAGCCCCTTCTACAACTTTCTTCCTGCCAATATTTAAAGCTGTGCGCAGTTCCAATTAACCTCTTTGGCAGATCATAAAATAAACACACCACACTTTTCTGGAAGATACTCCATTTCAGCACATGAAGAAAACTGTGAACTAGTTCCCAAAAAGAAAACAATTAGAAAATAATCTTGCATGCATCACATCTATTGGAGAGAGTGAGCCTCCCTCTTGTACCCCTTGCTTTTGCAGCACTCAGTATGTATTTACCTATGGCATAAAGAGCCTGAGCTAACACCCCATATTCAAGTAGCTACCCCTTTGTATTACAAAGGGAGACAAACATGGGCTGAAAAAGCATGTGGGCAGAAACGTAAGCAGAACACCAAGGTGATGATGAATAACACACTCCTGAATGTCAAGGTGCAGTGGGATTTTCATTATTTCATAACATCCCAGCTTCTTTCCCACGTTGCAGCAAAATAAAATAAAATGTAGGTGGAACTAAAGTCCTGTTGTTATTAGCATGCAAAGAAAATGAATTTATTGAAATTCACCCATCTGTTCTGGCTGACCATTTATGAGTAATTCTCAACATTTCAGTCACCTGAAAAAAAGACAGTGAGTTCTAGGCACAAACACTTCCTAAGCAGTTAATAGTCAGGATCACAGATGATTAAGCCACACAGTGTTTCATCCTTTCAGTGAGCTTTGTTTCTTGCCTGGCTTACTGGCTGCTTTTTGTCTCTAGCATTTCTCTCTTGTTTCTGGCAGATGAAGTGGAGGTGGAGAAGAAAATGGAGGAAAATTCTTGGGCAGCATAAGGATTACAGTAATTTCCAATCCTTCAGCAAGGAAGAGCTTGCTCAGGGAACAGATGACCTAATGCTGCTACCTACTCCTCAACCTCACTATTTTTTTTTTTAAACTCATGTTTACAGATGTTTGCAATCATAAAGTTATACAACCCAGGGACAAAGTTTAGTACGTTCATGTCCTTTCTGCCCCCAAATCCACAGGGAAGATACCTCCTACCCACACTTTTCCTTCACCTTTTTGGTGTTGCTGTGGGCAATTTAGAACAGAAAACTGCAATTCAGAGAGACCCTCAGCCATGAACCAACAGGTCATTGACATATCGTTCACACTCAAGCCTGATGTGAACATATATGCCACTTATTAAATGGACAGGTATGCCACAGATAACAAATCATCCCAACTCCCTAAATTAAACAACAGTATTAGCAGAGGGACAAACTTACTGTCAAAGCATTCTTGGTATTCTGCTCGATTACCTGCCCTTGCTCAAAACAAAGGGAGAACTGTCCTCACAGGGCTCTACTTATGTTTCCCTTCCAGTGTTCTGAAATAAGAGCTGTTTAAGATCTTGCACTTTTGTTTTCAAATTGGAAAGGTCACCTGGACTGGGTGGCAAAACGAGTCTGTACACTATTTTAAATAAGGAGAAAGGGAAAGAGATGGGACACGGTGAAGAAGGGAAAGTTTATTACACCTTCATTTTAAATTAGAAAAAGTCTTAGGGAAGTTATGGAAAAAATAGAATTAGCGAAAGGAAAGAACAACACTCTAAAAGCCTACAGATTCTAATTCTCTCTTCAGCACTAGAAAACTCAACAAGGAAAGTGATGACTACTTACATATAATATGTAGGATATAATCCTTCAAAGTACCAGCAATGCTTTTTGGCCTCTGTACACTACAAAGAAAGAAAAATATAATATTAATATTTACATAAGACAATGGATGATTATAAATACAAGCATAGAGTATTTACAGATACTGTGACTTTGAGCAATTAGAGAAGGTTTCTATGGCCAAAGATTTCACAAGCCTGACACACGCAACAACTAGGAAGTCAGTTTATTAGAATGGCAGCGTGCCACATTAGGATTCACACCCATCACATGGGGCTTTGTCTGCAGGGCCTCATAGCTTCCCATGATTCATCAGCAAAGTCAGTAGATTCAGTGCAGACACAGGATCCCTGGAAGAACTGGTGTTTTAAAAGACCAGGGAGAACTTAATAGGCTGTTGTGGTTGTAGTTACATAAGAGAACTCCACGGCATAAGCTATGCATTATGACTATACAATAAATTAAATATTTGCAGTGAATGATTCATCTTTCTGTAAGTCTGTGGTGTGCAGAGCCAGGCTCAGAAAGGAGCAGAGTGGAGAACTCATCCATCCCATCTAGTCTTCCTACAGCTTGGAAATATCCCAAGTGTTCATTAAAGTACAGGGGAAAGGAAACTGCTTTCTGCAGCCCAGCAGTATTGTTCTCTTCTGCAGATTGCCAGCACATCCTTCTTCAAGGATGACGACAGGCATTTTCTCAGCATGTGGCAACACGGGAAGCGCACATTGTTAGAGACACTACCAGCGTACAGACGGCAGCTCAGAGTACTAGCAGCGCTTAAAAAAAGAAAACCAGATGTCAGGCCCAAACTCTATATACAATGCACAAAATATTTCTGTGTAACCCGTTGACATCGCTAGCATAAAATGCCGTCTTCATTGCAAATGTAGCTCCAGGAGCTCCACCACAAGTTACATTATCTGATCACACACAGCCAGGGCATTGTGGGACACCCTCCACAGAGCAGCAAGCAATATCTTGCTAAGGTTTTAGCAATAATTCCCTCTGCTACTCACACCTGAAACCCCATGTTGGAGAGCACTCAGCACACCAGCGGTGCTTGGATCATCCTTCATGTTCACTTAGCAGCTCACCTTTAAATAATAGCTCCTATAAGTTCATTAGCCTCCCTGAATATCATACTATGTGAATCCAGTTAAGACAAAGACAAAATGGTTTTAGATCCCCAACTCTCACTCCTCATGAATAAGAAAGGCTGCAAGCTCTTTAATGAGTATCTGATGAGCTAAATCACAGACAGATCAATTACAGCCCATGAAGACAGACTGCTATGGATTACATTGTTACGAGTGGTACAGGACATAGGGGAGAAGGAGAAGACTTTTGATGCGTGTGATCAGGCATTTTCACTAATATGACAGGCTCACACCAGTCTTCAAGATGCACAAGCTTTAGCTTCTGTTGAAAGGACTGGAGCTTTTCCCTTATGATAAACACTGTGGAAGCATCATTCCACTCTCAAATCGATGCCCTGGTCCAGGCAGTATATGCAGGAGGGCTCCACAGCTGCTCCTGGAGCAAGTGGTGTTCAAAGATAAATCTCCACATTTGTCCTATTCCTCTTTGCCCTGCCCTCCTTCAAAGCTTCCAACTTCTTAATGCTTCCTTATGAATATCTTCATCAGCTGGCTGTTTCGTCTCACTCTAAATATGCCAAGTTTCTCTCCATATCACCCTGCAAATGTATATGTATTGTAAACCCAGCAGGTCTGCTGCCAAGTCAGTGAAAAATACTTCGGCACTTCAACTTTGAAGGCTGCAGATCAGCAGGACCTGGCTAAAATCCCGGTGCCTGCAGGTTGACCCTTTGGGAAGCTCCATGTCAGAATCCAGCCCAGGGTGTACACTGTTAAGCGTTTTTCCTTCCTGCTTCTCAACCAATATGAGTCACCATTTACCTCAACAGCCTTAAAGCCTTTGTCAGTCTCAAGCATTTTAATTGATGTTTTCCCAGCAATGTTTCTGAGCACGTGGAGCCTGTGTACCCTTTACAAGTGTAAAGGAGACATTTATATTCAGCACTCATTCTGCTTGCCCTCCTCCCTGTGTTTTAATCCACTTTACGAGTTCTAAAATGCACTGGGAAGATTCCTCCTTCCCACATCTCCCAAGCTGTAAGATTTCTGTTCCTGCCTCATAATAATTCTCTGTTTCAGACAGCCAATATGCTGTGATGTGATCATCTGCTCCAGCCCAGGCAAGTTTTGCCAGTAACAGTTCTCTCTAGCTTACAGCACTTAGGTACCTGTACTAAAAATGCTTTGGTACACAGACTTTGCTTTTATATGGGCCCTGGAACAGTAGGTACCAATCCCAATTCTGCCTTAATAACACAGCGCTCTGAATACTGAATGGCAGTTGTCCAGCTCTCCTACAAGACAGACAAGCAAGTGGACCTCAAATGTGAGCAGCACAGCCAAATTTGATACACACGACATGTCAAACAGATTTACACACACAGGGCAAACTGTTCTAGTTCCCGCTCAGTTAAAACTCCTACCAATCTCCATGGCAACTCTATACCAGTAAAGCCCAACATACAGCAGGTGGTTACTAACCACTGTCTCTGTTGCTAGTTAGCACATCTCGCAAGAATTGACTGCTAAGAATAAGACAGGAATGTCATTGCCTCTAAGGATCTGAGCCTCTTGAATAGTCGGGTACCAGACAGATAAACAGAGTAGTCAGGCCACAGATTAGTTTTTCCCATCCCATGCACATCCTCTGAAGCAGACTATGATCATCCATCTCTTGCCAAGACCCATGTTATTCTTCTGAGTGGTACTGGCCCCTCAGTTAAGCTGGTGGAGAGGAATACAAGCATGTGACGGAATGTACACCATCAGCACCAGGCTCTCATCCTCACAGAGCCTTTAGAGGATGATGTCCTTGCAGCCATTTGAGACTATTTAAACCCTCAAGAAACCACAGCTGCAGCAACTCATGGCAGTCCACAAAACAGAAACAAAAGGAAGATAACTCCTATTACTGCAACACGAAAGGACCTCAGACATCACGGTTAGTGCTCACTCCACTAGCTCCTTTATGAAGACAGGCTATACCTCAGAGTTTCTAACAAGGTCACACCTTAAAAAAGTAATTTATCCGTTCATTAATAGCAAAAAAGTGTGTTTATGGTTTTTAAACAAACTTAGGTACAACACTGCTGATGCTTTCAGTTTTTCTAGAAGGACTCCACATTTTGCTTATAAAATTCCTCCTATGTCCTTTAAAATTTGTCACAGCTATAAAACATAAACACAAGACTACATTCTTTTTTTTTTTTTTTAAATAAATGATGCAGGTCTAATTGGGTGTGCATATGTAATCTTTAGAGAATATTATTGGTATGTGAATTAACCAGATGCTTGAATACATTCTTTAAGATTGCACATTGGGAAAGAGAAAACACACAAGACTTGGGGTTTTGTTTGTTTGATTTTAAACAAATCAGCATCTGTCTTGTAGCCTGTTTTATTTGACAGACTGCAGCAATGCGAACTTGTAAGTCATTCTTTTCTGTGGCCTCTATATTTATGCAGATTTCCTTTAAGAAAAGAAATGTGCTTCCTGCCACAGATTGAAAATGCAAATGTTACCACTGCTAGTAAGAACTGTGAGAAAGAGAACTTACTAAAACATTAACCAAAGACTGGTTTTGATCACACCATAAAATACAGAATGCAAGTACATATGTATGCACATGGTGTGGGGGAAGACAGCAGGCAGCCTGCTCAGTGAATGTCGGATGGTACTCCACAGATCATTAGTTATGCTTTGCAGGATTTGCAGAAATACTATCTCTAGCAGGAATATTCTCCACATTGCAGATCATTATCTTTCAGTCCACAGGATAGTAAAAAGAAAACAGATCAAATCAATTAATTACTCTTCACAATCAAGGGAGCAGTGAATTCATGCCTAGTGCTTCTATTGGATGTTTAGAAAATAATAATAATAAAGTAAAAACTATTACAGCCCCATCTGCAGATAGTAAATATTTTCCAAGACAAGTACGCTCCATTTTTGTTACGGATACCAATGAAAAAAAGCAGCCTGCTGTGGAGGGACACACTTGTGGAGGGCAGCAGAGAGGGTGATTTCTATCTGTATGCTGAAGGGACATTCAGAGTGAGTTTGTGACATCTCCTCAAAGCCAGACTCTGTAAGAGGCACAGGTCTGCTATCGATCACAAAGTCAATGAAACCCTATCAGTTAACAGCAGTAAAGGGTGTGGCTTTTTCTTTTTAACCAGACAAAAAGCTAGATGCTACACACAAATTCTATTATGTATTACAGTTATAAGGACCCAAATAGGTAGATTCAGAAGGGGGCAGGGGCAGGAAGTAGGAATTTAACTGAGTGATGTGCCATGCTGATATCAACGGCTCCTAGCATTCTGGGATGACCCACTTAGTGGCTGCTACCTCCCATTCAGCTGGGTATATGCTGTATGTTAGTAAGGTGCAAGCTGATCCAAATGTCACTCTTGTGGCTCCAGGGGTCTGCTAGGATAAATTCACAGATGATCAGGAAGAAAGTGTTAAAAGTATCTAAGACACAGAACAAGACCTCGTAATTTCTGAGCATCAAACAATCCTATTCCAACATACACCCTCAACACCATATTCCACACAGCTAGATCAAATTAGTAATTGCGGTAATCAGGACACATTTCTGACCATATGGCTCCACAGCATCTGAGAAACAACTGGCTGCATCTGCTGCCTCTTACAGAAAACCTCTTGCAAAACTCGCTTGAACAAGACTCTTCCAGTTTTATTGGTCACTGCACCTGGCAAGTACTTGGTGGAACCCAGACAAAAGGATGCGACAGTCTACAGTGCAACTCCAGACTAAATATTCAGTTCCAGAGGGCACATTATTGTCTAAGAACCACAATGTTTTATAGGATCTGGCCTTTAAAATTGTATCAGTTTTCAGAACACTCTCCATTTCAGTGCCTTGACAAGAGCTGAAAGCATTATGAAATACAAGGTGCTCATTAGATGTGGTGCACTGAAATCAGAAGGACTTAGGCATGCTGCAAGTTTGAAAGATTGGATTTGCAGAGACAAGAATATGAGCATACTGTTCTTCCATAGCCAAGAAAAGGGCAAAATATCATCCATTAGAGTTAAGAGACAACATATACTGAAACTGAAAAGTGCAGCCTAAGGGTGAAAACAATTTACTACAGAAAATACATTTTGCTTTAGCCTTGCTCGAATACATCAAAATTCATCCCTACTTCTTCCCTGGCGATGCTAGCAGCTGAGGGTAAAAGTAACCCATCTCCAAACTATTGTAAGAAACTGAGCTTGCAGGCATACTCTTCACACAAGACAGAAGCAACCCTTACTAAAAACCAGTATTATGTTAAGGTATTTTTATTTACTAAGGTAGTCAGGAAACCGCAGGAAACTCTTGTATAGTAGGATGCTGATCCTTTACCAAGATTTCCCTCCCATGTAACAGTAAACAGAACAGATACTATTCCAGATACACAGTTATTTCATCAAGACAAAGATTACAAAGTCATAACTCACAGTATAAAGAATGATTTTCATATATTTCAGAAGGAGTTGTTTCTGGTCAGTTTTTCTGGTTGTTCTCCAAGAAAAAAAAAAAAAAAAAAGATAATATTTCCCATACAGGATTCTTAAAAGCAGCAATTTTTCCACCTTGAATTAATCAGTGTGTGTTTTGCAACAGTAGAAATTTTCAGCACAAGCAGCTAATTCTTATTAATACTTCTGGTGCTCAGAGCACATGCATTCATCATCATATTTTTATTTAGAATTAATGTGAGTTTAGCACTAGATAGCCTCCCATCACAAAGCATTACTTTACATTTAGATCTATTAACCTTTCCCACAAGAGAAATACAAATATCCCTTCCATGCAATTTCATTTCAGGAGCCTGACTGGTTTTTTGTCCCCCCCTCCATTGTAGAGCAAATTGCAAATGCACTTCAGTTGCAGAATGATACCATTTCAATTTAATATAATCCTTTCATCAGTCTCCTAAGGGAAGAAGAGAAGGAAAAGCAAGAGATCCTCATTTTTCGGAGCCCCATGAGAGCAGGATGGGGCCCCTGCCTAGGGCGCCATCAGCACAGCGGACAGCACCCTCCCCCCCACCCCACTGCGCAGCGCTGCACACCCCGTTCAAAACACTTACTCCATGTTGTAAAGCAGCTTGGCGTGATAAATCACCTATAGAAGCCCTCACCCACATACATCACCTCACTCAATTCTCATGTGCGTGCAGCAGTCACACCTGCTAAATATTTCACAGCATATGGAAGTGTTAATATGAGCTATTAATAACAACAATTGACTGTCTTGGATGGAATAACCATATTCAGTCTTCAAAATGTCTGGGAAACCATAGTTATGATAGTTATTGTTGTTATGCGAAATATCCAACTTCGTCAGAATGTCAAGCCATATGCTTATGAAAGTACCAAGAGAAAAGGTTAGGACTTGCTTTACATTCTTATTTCTGCATCCATAAACTCAGAAACATTTGTACAAACATAAAAGCTGGAAGGTTTTAAACCTTTCTGATGGGTCTGACCTTAAAGTTCTTGTGGCAGATCTGCAAGAAAGCATGAGGCATGCCACATACTGAAAGCATTTTTCACCCAAGAAAAGCAAAAAAGATTCCACATTCCACTGGAGTCTCTGCAGCTTTAGGAGGGTAGTGGTAGTCTTTTGTTCCAACTTGAAGGAGACAGCTGCAACATTTTCCCAACTCTATAAGAACTGGTTGATCTATTCCAAACGATACTGCGCAGGTTACACAGCTCCAAAATTGTATTTAGTTTCTGCAATTAATTGTTTCCTTTTATATGTGCATGAGAAATAAAAGCAAGGTTATTATTTGCATTCTTTAACTACAGAATAAGTCATAAATCATCTTATAAAACAATCCATAAAGGAAGGTGCATGGGGGGAAGGGATCATTTGGCAAGAATTGAAAGTAAGATCATGTGAAGAGTGAGGATATTTGCTATTTCCACCCTCAGTCTCTTTAGAAATAAAACAAAACAAATGCTAGGTTTTACAAACAAAATGATTTGGTGATAGACTGATTTTACTTTTACGCCTCTAATGAATGTAGGCAACACTTTCAGAGTCACCATCAAGACACAGATGCCAAACTTGCTTTCCTTTGGCTAAGAACTGGAAGTTCGGTTCATCTCCAGCCTGCACCCTAAGTAGCCACTTATTCCTTGCAGGAGCTGACACTATCTAGAGCACTATTAACAGCAAAGTCTAGATTTGGGCTTCCCCCACTTTTATCTAAAACCATGCCAGCATTCATCAGCATTCATTCCCTTCAGTTCATGCTGAACTGGCAAATTTGCTTGTTTCCCATGTGTATTTCATTCTTCTGCTTTACCATCCCAAGAATGAAAACAGCATCTAAATTACCTAGTACTTAAACCCTCAGAGGGCATCTTTCATCTCCCCTAATAATAAAAGCAAAGCAAAGAAAGACTGAGCAAAGGAAGATGGATTCAGAAACCAATTTTCTCAGTCATTTGCTATACAGACAAGATTGGGGCAGTAGCAGCATTGTACTACAGATGCCAGCTAGTTAAACTATGACAGCCCATCCAAGACTTCAGGAAAATAGATTTCTTTGATGGTCACCAGGACTAAGGGCAGTTGCTTTGGGAATTCCCAGGCTTTGTTCTGTTGATGTTATACATCCTCCAGATGCTCATTTGTTCTGCAGAGAAAAAGCATGAGCTGAGAGGACAGAGCACAGATGCGTAATCGCAGCAACTCTTGCTCCCGTCCCTACTACCCTTGTTTTTCATTCTTGACATTTAATCCAGTGATGCACACTTTCCTCAGATCCTTCTTACAAGGAGTCATTGGAAAACAAAATATTATTTTAGTCAACTAAGACTTTTTCCTTTTCAGTTTTCTGACATTCCAAAACTGCATTTCTGATATTCCAAAACTGCAAATACTGGATCAAAATACTTTGTACTTTGAAGTCCTGAAAACATCTGTAATACTGAAGGTAGCAACTACTCTGTCCCACGAAACAAGATGCAGAGTCCTATGACCAATCACACAGCCAGTGCAGGGAACAACAAAAAAATCAATACTAATGAAATATCATCTAGAGAGCTGTTCCCCTTGAAGGTATGCAAGGCTAAGGCAAGTTCTCACCTTCAAGAGTTCATTCTAGAAACCCATCATGTTTAGTGTTAGATTGTTGTTAGGAGCATCTGTTCGTTTTAAATCAGATTACACATGCCGTGTGTGTTAAAAAAAGTGAGCATCTGCATACAGTGGAGAGTAAAGAGGTTACCTTGGAAACATTCTGATATTTGAAAACCAGTTCCTAAAAAACCCCAGCAAGTCAGAATCCAGGTGCTTCTTTGAGCAGAAGCATCTACTTCAAAACTCTACTGGGAGAAGGTTTGTTCTCAGTCAATCCCCATCTGCGTCACAGTGAACTGTCAGATGCCTACTTACAGATACTTCCATGAAGAGCCATTATTACTATGTTATTTACATCCTCACAAGGCATCTCAGTCTCTCAAATGAAAGGCACAGATGCATGATTTATGGTACAGGCCCAATCTGGTTTAATGACCAAAGTGGGATAGGAGAAAGTTCTAAACAAAACTTTCGTTCATTTGGCCCAGCTACATTAGACTAACTACCTTGAAGTAAACACTGAGACTCAAATAGTAACACAGCAAAGGTGAACATGGTCTGGTCTGCAAGGCTAGCTCATTGACCAGGGCTGAATTAGTGTATTAGAACGCTGAAATATGATCATCTCCATGTTACAGTCCAGAAAACAGTTTGCTTTGGGAGTCAGTTCCTGGAACACTGGGAGGAGTTTATACATTTGAGTTCATCCAGGCTAATAATCAGGTTTTTCTATTTTTGCACACAGCCTATTAAAGTTCCTACTGACTGGCATCAAACACATCTTTCTCAGGCCAAAACCCTCCTCAAAGAAAGAAACAGCAGAAAAGTTTAACCGAGTGTAATTTGAATTTGATAAACAGGTCAGTTCAAGCTTTCAGGGAGATGCTCTGTTGTGGCTTTTGAGCAAACACTCACCAGGTGGACTGAAATATCAATGCCTTTTAAATTAAACTAAGAGCCTAAACTGACTCCTACTCAGACAGTCCAATACACTGCCATAGTGATGACATATGATTATTAAATTCCAGTGAGACAGATCCAAGAGTTGTACCTCACAACTGCTTATCTGGGCAAGAAGAAATACTAAGCACTTGTCCTTGGAGTATTTACCATGAAAGGACTAGAATAGCAAATAAATAGTCAACCCTTTCTGGCAAGTAACGATGCCTACTAATGGCAAAGCATTTTTCCAAATGAAGTAACTTCCTACATAAGACCATAACATTTGCTTTTTTTCTATTAGGAGACTGAATGTACCTAAACAATAATCTCCAATGTCCCAGTTTGACAAATTTCAACATAATCCACTAAGAGTGTTGACAGATCTGTTCATTTAAATCAAAAGCATACCAGCATTTGGCACTTTTTTAACAGGATCTTTTCCTTCGTTTGAGTGATCACTTGAGTTTTTCTATACTTAAAATAGCTTCTTGGAAGGAGAAGAAGAAGAAAAAAATAATCTACTGCAGGTTCCAAAGATGACTGTCTAGATAGAGATACTGGATATACATAACCAGGCAAATTCAAATAATCTCTTAGTTTAGCAGCCATGTCACAGCTCATATTGCTTTTCACTCCTCAAACCACCCACTGCATAACTTGATGGAGGACATGCTTGCTGTGGATGCCTCCTCTCCTGCTCAGTCAGTGCATGCTCTTTGCCCAACCACACATCCAGATATGAGGATTTTCTTGGAACTCCATCAAGCTTTCAGTTTTCTCTAATAACACTTACAATGCACATTTCCTAGCCATCACTGTTGGACCTCTAATTACCACCCTTTTGGTCTGTGGTTCATTTGATGTTGTGTTTTCCTTTACTCCTGCTTGCAGATGATACATCATACTCGCACATGAGGAAGTTACTTGACAAGACACAAAGAAAAGCCAGGATGCTGCAATGAATCCTGATCTTACCTTTGACACAGGCATGACAAATTTCTTCACTAAGGCTATTTCCTCAGAAAGAATATCTGAGGCTGCCTCGGAGGTGTCCAGTAACTGAGAACTGTGAAAGCGAGATGAGGTATAAATGAAACATTCGCTGTCCATTAACACACAGTCCACACTCCAAAAAAAGCTCAAGATCCTTGCCTGGAGGTATTGCTATGGATGGATAATAGCATGAGATATGGCTATAAATGTTTAATTTATAAACCTAGCAGCTAGAAAATTAGTCAACTAGACTGAAAGTGTTGAGGATTTTAATAGTGCCTGCCCACATTAACAGATGGAAATAGCACCAATAGCTCAGAAATGTGCACAGATGCATTCATATACTTGGTCTGCATTGACAACGTCATGTAAATTGAACTTTCAGATAAAATTCAATCTCTAAGCAGTGGGCAACTCCAGAGGCACTGAGGGCATTGCTTCTGCTTCCACAGGACACAGCTTGGCTTGCTGCCCCTCTCTTCACAGGCCTGCTGGCTCATCTTTCAAGTATTACAGGGTCCATCCCAGAGGGGAAACAGCACCACAGAATGAAGGCACTGAAGCAGCATTCCTATATTTTTTCAGAGAAGTTCTGTGCAGCCAAAGGACCCTTTAGACTATAACTATAAATGCCAACTCAGAATGGGAAAAAAAAAAAGTGGAATAGGAATAGCAGGACAGAGAAGCAAGCAAGAAATGATGTGTCAAAAGACAATCAGCAAGATGAGAAGTGGAATAAAATTTGTGTCTAATTCTTCTTTCACCAGGGTGTACACCAGCTGGAATTAGCAGGTCAGAAGCAAAGCATCAAACCAGAATCATGTTTAGTCATCTCTGTGACCCCACAGGTGTAGTTTTCAGGATCTGGATTATCCAGAAGGATGTCAGACCCCAATCAGGTCACCTCACCTTCTCCCTCCTGCTCCTCAGAAACAAAACCATCAGGCAGCAGAAGAGGCTAGCCAAAATAAACAGTAACAGCTCTGAGCCACAGTCAAGGCTCCTTCCCAGCACTTCTCCAAACAGGCTTCAGAGGTCAAAAACCAACAGGGTGGCAGCCAAAGAAATCAGAAAGGCAGACTCTGAATGGCCACCACAGAAGAATGACAGCATGTTGCAAAGGGTATTGGCGAGGGGCTGACTTCACCAACTTCATCATTTTTATACTGCAGATAGATGGCTGGTTCACCTCTCCTCCATGTGAGGCAGTAGCTCCCATTTTTCACCAACAATAGAGTTTAAAACCAGGAGACCTTTCTGACAAAGAAGCATGACATCATGAATTAGCTACAGCTTCTCATGCCAGCCCAGGCTGGAAATCTTGTTATTTTCCCATAGTACACAGCAAAAAAACCCATCCAAGCAACACGACAACAATTTTTAAAAAAATAATAAGAAGAAAAAACAAACAAACAAACAAAAAAATCACAGCCAAACAAAAAGCAAACCCTTTGTTTGGAAAAGGAAAAGCCTGGCACATCACCATTGAGAGGCTGCTCTCCCTTGGCTCACGCCTGCCACAACACTGTTCTTTTTCAATGAAAATTTCTAATCGTTTAAATGCAGCGGTTCCAACTCATGTCAATAAAGCTGTGTTTCTCTAAAGCTGCAAAAATTTTAGTTTACAGACTCTCAGATAAGACATCAGATACCAAGTAAAGCTTCAGTCCTTCAAATATGTGAGTAAGATTTCACAGACGAAGAGGACCCTGTGTTATTATTCATGGTAGTGAACTTACGCACTTGCACAAGTGTTAGAGGGAAGTGGTGTGGCTTTGCCATTAAAGTTTTAGGTCACTGAGTAAGAACAGCAAACCACCTCCCTTATTCATTTCTACTCAAATTCAGAAATACACCACCACATTTTCAATGTTTTTAAAGGAATGACTATGCATTTTTCAAAAATGAACTCCAGCCTAAGGAATGGATGTCTTCCAATGAGCTGGGTCACATAAAAAGATGAAAGAACCAGAACAGTTGCCTCTTCAGTTAAAAGAAAAAACATTCTTGCTAACTTTCTTGTTAAACTGCTTTTCAGATAAACAAACAATTCACTTATTTCTACAGTTGCTCAATGGTTTCTAAGGAGAATCTTCTTGTACTTTCAGAAAGGGTAATGCTACAAGACAGGCTTCCTCTCATTCACTCCTGCTTTCAACAAGTGCTTAGTCAGAATATTAAAATGGCCACAGATTAAGCAAAAACCTGATTTTTCCCCTAAGTGACCCTTCCAGCTGCTGTTTCTTGCTGTGCTCCAAACTTCAAGTCAACATCCTAACTCCTTGTGAGGGATATTAATTCCATGTGCTCCAAAAAGCAACAACAACTAACACTGTGATATCCATTCTCCCCCAGCATCATCTCCCCATCTTCCCTCTGCACCCGCAGAGCTGCCTGGCACTGTGGGAAAAGGAACAGAGTAGGAGCCTGAACCCCTTTGGTATCAGGGCAAGATGCCAATTCACAGATCTGACCTTTTGTTTTAAAGCATGGTCTCCACCTTGTCACTCCTGACCCATGATCACACGACTTCTGGGAAGAAATCCGACTCACTGGACTATTGAAGGATAATTAAGAAATAGTGTTTTACAATCATCCTCTTAGGTTTTCTTAGCTTGATTTTTAGGGTCTCATCCAAAGACCGCTGAATGCAGTGGCTGCCGTGGATTTAAGTTTATGTGTCTGGCTAGGAGCATAAAAAATAAAACAGAAAATTACTTTGCTGCCACCAATCTTTATGAAATTCTAAGACAGATGCTACTAGCAGTAGGACTTTTAAAGGAGAGGGCTGACCATGGAAGGTGCCGGTTACCTCACCATGTGTCGAGGTGCCACTAAAACCCTGAGAAAGTCATACCAGCAACCAGACTAAGAGGCCCACATAACACTGAATAAAATGCTAGGCTGCTCTTGGTACTATTTGTTTTATGGATGCTTTTGTTCAGCATGGCCTTTTTTTAATTAAAAACAAAAAGACAGTCTCTTGGGGGATCTATTTTCCTTTCCTCTTCTGACTTCAGCTCAAACACACCAGAAAAATTACAGCCACAGTACAAATAAAAATAGCTGAAGAACTTGCAGCTGTTGTTAATTTCCAAAGTATTCAACATTGCCCATTTAATGATGGAATAATATGCTCTAGTTTCAGTCCTGGCACAAGGCTATCTGAGCAGGAGGCAGATATTTTAGCTCACGCAATTGCCAAAGGCAAGTCAACGACTACAGTAAGCAGAGAAAGGGCAGGAGGATAATATTATGTAGACCACTGGATGTCCACACCAAACATTTTCTCCTGCTTTTTCTTTCTCATTTATAATTGTTAGTCAACTCACCAGCTGACTAGGTCAGGCTTGCAGACTTACTAGCATGTATAGAAGGAAAAAAATCTGCTTAATAAAAATTCATGAAGTGGAAAACATTTTTACAGCTGAAGAGCTGATTTTTCTTTCTATTTTAAGTATTGAGTGTATCTGGTGTGTAATGCATTACACAGAGAGGTTTTGCTTCCTTATAGAATAATTGAATCCTTGTGGTTGCAAAAGACTTAAGATCATTGAGTCCAACCATTAACCTAACACTGTCAAGCCCACCACTAAACCATGTCCCTAAGAACCTCATCTACATGTCTTTCAAACAACTCAGGAATGGTGACTCAACCACTTCCTGGGCAACCTGTTCCAATGCTTGACAACTCTTTTGGTGAATACATTTTTTCTAATATCCAATCTGAACCTCTCCTGGAGCAACTTGAGGCCATTTCCGCTCATCCTATCACTTGCTGCTTGGTAAAAGAGACCAACACCCTCCTCAGTCTCTGAATAAAGTCTTTAACCAACTTGTCTATAGTCTGGATGAGTGGATTTCTCTAGTGTAGTACAGAACAAAGTAATAGCATGTATTTGTAGGGAACAGAAATGAATCAAAACATTACTCTTAAGATTGGCAAGGAGAATCTAAAAACTAAAACCACATCTAAACACAAAATCCACTTTTGAAGCACTGAAGTCAGATGCAGCAGAAATGCTTATTCAGTTATATCTCTGGCAGCTCTGTCTTCAGTTGCTAAGTATCTTCTCGTGCTTACCTGCTTACAAACTAGTCTGAGCAGAATTAGTAAAGAGACAATGCTTATAAATTCAGACACAACATCCACGAGTAGCCATGAAGTGCAAAAGAAAAATTAAGACTTAGGTACACGAGTAAAATTCAAAGGCTCAGAAGTGACAGGGAAATTGGGAAACTGTTGATTATCATTGGAAATACAGAGCTTCTGTCTCTGGTTTCATTCACCTCATTCCCATGCATAAAGGCACAGTCAGAAGTCACAATGTCAGAGCATTCAGCAGATAATATTTGGCGGGAAAAAAATCTGTTCTCCTCTTGCTAAGGCCGCACTGGCAGAGCAAAACTTAAAACATGGTAAATAACAGTTTTAAAGGGGAAGAGAGAAGAATAATTATTTTTTTTTTAAGTCAAACCTTGCAACATTGCCAAGACACCACTATTATGCTCAGATACAGTTTTAATCTACTCCAACCAAAAAAAATTAAAAAGGCCCCAACAACCCAGCCTTTGGAGTGGCTTCCACACCACTGGCTGAGGCAAGCAATGGTATCTTTCCTTGCAGAAAAAAAAGGCTCAATCCAACACTCAACAAATCAGAGACTCTGGTTTGGACCTCTCTAACATCAAATAAACTACCTGGTGAACAGGACTGAGGTGGGGAAGAAGATCCGGGGGAATCTTATGCAAAGGGACAGAGCAATGGTGACAGCTGTAGAGAGCTTCCTGGAGACAGCTTAGACTCCAGCTCTTCCTCGGGCTTTTGAGCTCTCCCCTACTTCATCCTGCTCATAGAAGGTGTCATGGGTCCTTCCTGCTTCCTTCTTCCTGCTGTTAAACAGACCAAAGCCAAATCCCTCCGGTGGCTACAGAGACAGCAGTAATACAGCTGAACTCATTATTCATCTTAGATTAATTGTTCTGGCTGTCTGCAGCTCGTTCCCCACATGCATGTCTGCTCACAAAATCACAGAATGTCAGGTATTGGAAGGGACCTCAAAAGATCATCTAGTCCAATCCCTCTGCTGGAGCAGGAACACCCAGATGAGGTTACACAGGAACGTGTCCAGGCAGGTTTTGAATGTCTCCAGAGAAGGAGACTCCACAGCCTTCCTGGGCAGCCTGTTCCAGTGTTCTGTTATGATCACTGTGAAGAAGTTTCTTCTCATATTTAAGTGGAACCTCTTGTGTTCCAGTTTGAACCCATTACCCCTTGTCTTTTCATTGGTTTTCACTGAGAAGAACCTGGCTCCATCCTCGTGACACTCAATCTTTGCATATTTATAAACATTAATGAGCTCACCCCTTAGTCTCCTCTTCTCCAAGCTGAAGAGACCCAGCTCCCTCAGCCTTTCCTCATAAGGGAAATGCTCCACTCCTTTAACCATCTTTGTTGCCCTGTGCTGGACTCTCTCTCCATCCATCTGCCCTGTCCTTCTGGAACTGAGGAGCCCAGAACTGGACACAATATTCTATATGTGGTCTCACCAGGGCAGAGTAGAGGGGAAGGAGAACCTCTTTTGACCTACTAACCACCCCCCATCTAATACGCCCCAGGATACCATTGGCCTTCCTGGCCACAAGGGCACAGTGGCTCATGGTCATCCTGCTGTCCACCAGGACCCCCAGGTTCCTTTCCCCTACGCTGCTCTCTAATAGGTCATTCCCCAACTTATACTGGAACCTGGAGTTGTTCCTACCCAGATGCAAGACTCTACACTTTCCCTGTTATATTTCATTAAATTTTTCCCCACTCAACTCTCCAGCCTGTCCAGGTCCCGCTGGATGGCAGCACAGCCTTCTGGTGTGTCAGACACTCCTCCCAGCTTGGTGTTATCAGCAAACTTGCTGACAGCGCACTCTATTCCCTCATCCAAATCATTGGTTAATATATTGAATAATACCAGTCCCAGTACCAACCCTTGAGGGACTCCACCAGATACAGGCCTCCAACTAGACTCTGCCCCCTTGACCACGACTCTCTGGCTGCTTTCCTTCAGCCAGTTTGCAGTCCACCTCACTACCCAATCATCCAGACTGCACTGCCTCAGTTTAGCTGTAAGGATGCTGTGGGAGACTGTGTCAAACGCTTTACTGAAGTCAAGGTAGACCACATCCACCTCTCTGCCATCATCTATTCACCTCGTTATGTCCTCATAAAAGGCAATGAGGTTGGTCAAGCACGACTTCCCCTTGGTGAAGCCATGCTGACTGCCCCTAATGACCCTCTTATCCTTGATATGCCTTGAGATGGCACCAAGGATAAGTTGTTCCATCACTTTCCCAGGGATGGAGGTGAGGCTGACCAGTCTATAGTTACCTGGGTCTTCCTTCTTGCCCTTTTTGAAGACTGGAGTGACATTTGCTTTCCTCCAGTCCTTAGGCACCTCTCCTGTTTCCCAAGACTTGGCAAAGATGATGGAGAGTGGTCTAGCACTGACCTCAGCCAGCTCCATTGACAAAAGATGCTTGTGCATATTAGGTCACATCACAGGACAATAAATATATCAAGGCATGTAGACACCTATCTAGCCAGGTAAAGGCCTAGAGGCTATAGTCCCCAGTGCTTAAAGACAGGGCCTTCATGGTTTGAAGCAGACACTGCTGCTGCTCAGCATTCTCAGACAGGGTTCATTCAGAGCATATTTTTCTGAGAAGACACCAGCTTGCTGAAATGGGGCAAAGAAAGAAAGTAGATCACAAAAGTGATTTTATTCAGCTTTTAAATTTACTACTAGAACCACCAATAATATAAGCAACTGCCTGTGCCACAGAGCAATTGTAATAACTAGGTAAATGTGACAAGGAAAACAGAGGCAACAACTCCACAGAGAATCTCACACCTGGCATCACAGCAGTGCTCCTGCACACACTGTAACGTGAACGTGATGCATGGAAGGGGTGAAACCAGACCCTGGTCATCACTGAACTCCAACAATCCACTTAATACAGAGGTTTCAGAAGGGGAACGTAGCTGGTATTACACTGATATGAATGGACCCTACAGGTGCACAAGCACACAGTATCTGCATCCATCTGGACTAGTTCATGAGCCATCAGTGGTACTTTCTATGACAGTCTCGAAACCTTTACACTAGAGGATGTTCACACTTCAAGCCTAATCCAGCCAGAAGCTTCCAACAAGACTTTAGGGTTTGGAACTATACCACCAGGTGATACAACTAAAGAGCTAACTTAGGTTTTCCTTTCAAGTAGGATGAGGACGGGGAAAACAAACAAACAAACAAAACAAAAAAAACACTCCCACAACACACCACACAGCTATTTTAGCATGGCCCCATGTTCACAAAGTATTTTTCAGCAAAACAAAACAAAACAAAACCCAACATCCAGAATGACTACATCTGTGAGATGACTCAATGACTTCTTCCAGGCACATCCATGTGGACTGCTCTTGGAACAGTACAATGTTCATTTAAATAAAAGGAAAAGGAAAGACGGAAAAGGAAAGACGGAAAAGGAAAGACGGAAAAGGAAAGACGGAAAAGGAAAGACGGAAAAGGAAAGACGGAAAAGGAAAGACGGAAAAGGAAAGACGGAAAAGGAAAGACGGAAAAGGAAAGACGGAAAAGGAAAGATCATTAGGAGAAACCCTCCACTTTCAAACTGAAATTAGTGGGACTTTCCAGTGGGACGCTGTTGGGATTTTTTTTACACGGTATGTTCTTGTGTTGACTTTTATATCTCTGTTCAAAAAGAATGAAATGTCAAACTTTTTTGTCTGCAAAGATCAGGCTACAAACCTCCCTGTTCATTCATGAAAATAATCATAACCCCATGACTCTAGCAGCTCATCTTGGTGGGGAAGAGGAAGGTCATCAATGTGAGACTGACAAGTAAATGTCAAAGATTACTAAAAATAACAAATCCACAATGCACTGAGAGTCTCAGGATGATCATTTGGAAATTCTTGTCCTATTTCAGGACAGCTCTACCAAAAAATGCAAATTTAAAAGTCTAGTAGAGTAAAGGCATTCTTAATAGGTTAGAAACATCTCTTTTAAACCAGAACAGACATCAGGAGCCTGGAAACAAAAGGACAAACATTCTCCAAGGGTCCACAACTACAAAGGCCAGTCAAAAGAAGCAAGGAGAGTAGCATATGGGACCAGGACATCAGATGGCGAACTCTCAGATTGCTGCCAGTGACACTGATGAACAAAAATTACTCTCAGAATAATAGTTTTTTAAAATGTACACATGCAACCTCATCTACCTAGATGACTGGCAGATGTTCTGCAGGGACAGTGAAACAAATCTTAACAGAGAAACAAGATCTGGACAAGAGGGAAAGGTGATGATGCTGTGCTGTTTACCCAGTTCTGCAGAAGCAAAGAGATGCAAAGGAAGAGTCCATACAAACTTCTTAAATGCTCTTCCAGATTACAAGAGCACAGAAAAAAGTCTCAGTTTCCTTATTTGTAGCTAGTGCACAAATACTAGAACATTACACACAACAGAGGGATATTAATTCTTTTCCCAAGCTCTATTTTGGGATAATTTCATCCTCTCTCCTATCCTCTCTCTCACCCTCAGGTCCTCTACATATCTCTTCCAGCATCTGGCTTGTTCTAGCTGATACTGCATTTTTAAATTGTTCCAGCTGACCAGACATTTTTGGGAACACCCATACTCAGTGAATGTTTTAGGACAGTTTAAAATGCTGAAAGCTTTTCCTGGAAAATAGCAATCATGACATCTTTAAGTGAAATATAAAAGGGGGGGGGGGAGGGGGGGGGGTTCAGCTTGAAAGAAGGAAGATCAAGGAAGAGACAGGGAAGAGGAGACCAAATCTCTCAGAACCAGGTATTGCCTCTGCAAGAGGTTTAGGCAAAGCCTAACCACAAACCATCCAAAAAAAGGGTGTCAGCAGAGCTAAGGTCTTCTGACAGTACCAGGGTGCAACCACCCTGACAGGTAGCCATGTCTGAAACCAGTCCACTGGGTGTCCATGCAGTGCTTTTGTTTCTTAAACACAGCAAAACACTAGAGGATAATATATATGCAGAAGGTACTGCTTTATACTCGATGAGGGTTAGTAGGTAGTTTCACAGTTTCTGCATACTTGGAAATACACAGTACACTGATTGTATAGGCACGTTTCAAGGTACACTTCACAAAGTTCCCAGGATTTTGTTGTTGTTGCTCAATACAGAAGTCTCCATGTGCTGGGTCCCATGAGATGGGCATGCTTCCTCTCCTGCCCCCCCCACAACTGGTGAGGTAACCAGGGGCCTCATACCATGGACATCTTGCGGCTCCTTTGGGCCTTATGGGGAGAATCCTGCTCTTCAAAGCCAATACACTGTACCTGGCACATGGGGTATAATGTTGCAAATACATTAGCTGCTAGTATTGCAGGGGGGGAGCATAAGAGGTGGCCATATGAGCCATTCTCATGCATAAAATGCAAAACCTGTCAGGTTTCCACTCACAGGTCTCCAAGTTAACTGGAAAAGCTCCTCGGGCGCCTGGGCAGTTGCCAGCATTGCTGGAAACACTGTGAAGGGTATTTATAGGAGACAAAGCCAGAATATAAAATAAATTATAAGAAAGTGCCGACTTCTTGACCTCACAGAGCTCATGGCAGCCAGCATGCATAAGAGTGGGTCTCTGGATTCACTGGCACTTGGTTGACTTCTTTTTGGAGCAAATTCCTGGACTTGTCACTGGTGTTTTTCTTTGTCAAGAGCCAGTAATGTTGTTTTGCTAATGGCTTACGCAGGAGTACTGGAGCCAGCAGCTTGCATGCTGGTTGCTTTTATTGGTCTATTAAAATGAAATGAAGCTGGTGCTAAAGCTTTTATAATCATTTAGGTTATTCCATTATGAGTTCAGGGCAGAAAAGTAAGCAATGGCGTGTTATACAACTGTGCAGGCATAGAGCATCTACCCCTAGGTCTAAGGAGAAATCTATATGGACTGAAGGGAAATGAACAGTGGGAAAGTTAGTACTTAGGAGTTTCTCCTGGTATAATAGAAGCAGCTGTTTCCTGTGCTGAGCACCACAGAAAGAAATAAAGGGGAAAAAAATTCACCAGAAAGTATGTCAGGATGACTGTTATTTCATATTTGTCATTAGTTGCATCTAGAAGCCCTAATGATCAACATTGCTGCACAGTAACTACACAGAAAGGGAACGAGGATTATTAAAATACAAAAGAAGCAACAGAAACCAAGATGCAAATAGAGGCTAAAAGCAAACAAAGAAGCAAAATTCCTTGTCATGACAGCAAACAGTCTTGACACAGCCGCTCAACTGCTGTCATGTTTTGCATTCATGGCATAGAGTTTGCATAGGACCTGCAGAAAATCAAAGGAGGAAATCGCAAGTGTTTACTGAAAGCCTTTACCAATGGTTAGGGGGAAAAGCAGCATGAAGGAAGCTTATTGAGGACTTCATAGATTTATCTGAAGGTTAGGCTGGCTTTATGAAGAACTAGGATCAGGACAATAGGACAAAGATGCAAAAAGCATTATTGACTACCTTATTTATGTTTTTATCCAAGCAGCAGCAAAGCAAGAACATCTTGCAGCATAAGGAACATCACAAAAACATGAGGAACATCAAAGAGTCTCACACCAGTTTCTTTCCTGATACCACAACGAAACTAAACACTGCTATTCATGGCCCTATGTTTCTGCAAGTCTTCTTTGGAGTGCAGTGTCAACAAATACCAAATATCCACAGTAAGTGCATTAGACTTGCAAGCCTAAAAACATATTCATTAGGGATCTAGTTCTCAACATGTCACCACTATCAGCATTCCTACAGAAACAGTGATCTTTTTTTTTTTTTCCCAATCCCATCTACATTGACAAGTTTTCTACTTGATTTTCTGGGTCCAGGTAAACAGAAAGGACTTTATTTTGGCATTAGGGTGTCAACTAATAATTTCCTCTATCTTTTTTTTTAAAGCCCTATCAAGAGGCATTCTTGAATTTGTAGAACAATTTTGAAGAGACCTAGGAACTAAGTAGAGGGTTGGTGGTGTAGTACTACTTCCAATTCATCACAAAGGAAAAAGTGCACGCATGGTGCTAAGTCTCAGAAGAATTTAGAGTTGGGATCAAACAAAGATTTCTGTGCTTGAATTTCACATGTCATTCATTATACTAGCTCAGGTCTAAAGCATGGTCATAAACCACTCTTAATTTACGTGACTGTCGTGGTTTAACCAGAGCTAGCAATGTAACCATGACAGCCACTCACTCACTCCCCACCCTACCAAACAGGGGAGAGAATCAAAAAGGGAAGGGAAAAACTTACGGATTCAAATAAACACAGTTTAAGAAAAATAACAAAATAACACTAATATACTAATAATAATAATACATATAAAATGGAAACAGAATGTAAAATAAAAAGATACTCAATGCATTTCTTCATGAACCCCATCTGCACTGAGCAGCCATTTCCAGGGAGCAGCACCTGGTCCTGAACAGCCGATCCCAGAGAGAAGAGAGAAAAAGGCAAAAAGGCCCAGAGGCCTCTGCAAAATGGCAGAATGGCAAAAGGCCAAACTGAAGAAACTCCTGAACAGAACTCCCTCAAACAGGTCTCTGTCTCAGCTGCAACCCGACTCCACGCCTAGCCAGAAGATCCCAGCTCTCCTTAAATATAGAGCATGATGCTAATGGCATGAAATATTCTTATTGATCAGTCTGGATATGAGTCAAGCTCTGCCCCATCCATGCCGCCTTTCCCAGCTGCCTCACACCTGTGGGCAGAGCTCAGAGGCCCTGGATCCCAGGCTACAGCAATTAAAAACATCAACTCTGTCCTGGGATGCTATCTTCTTCTCCAACTAAATCCAAACAATGACCATGCTAGCTACAAAGAAATAAAGGTTTCTAACTTCACAAAGAAAAATTAACTCATTTTCAGTCAAACCAGCACAATGTCATATAAACCATAGGTGTCTGATTTTAATATCAGATGTGCTTAAAACAGGCCTTCTTAAAAAAAGGTAGATGAAGTTTATAAAGATCTATGTGAAACAGACTGTATGTATTTGTGTTTAAAAGAATGGGCAAACAAGAGAGGCAGTAGATCCCAGAGGAAGTGGCACCCAACTTCTGGTTTTCCACAAGGAACATTAAAATCATGGGCATATGATTTATAAAAAAAAAAAAATATCTCTATATTGATTAAAAAAAACCCTTACAGTTGTAATACTATAGGCCCATACCTGGAGCTCACCCAAAAAAAACCCAAACAAAAAACCCACCATGTAAGGCATTTAACGTAAGATACACTCACAGAAGCAGTAGTTGTTAACAGCCCAACTATGTAATCTGTTTGATAGAACACACATCAAAGCATATAATCCAGTTCTTTCTCCAGCAGTTTGTGTTCAGATAACTAAATTCAGGCTCAAAAGGATCAATTCTCTTTATTTATAGCAATATTGAAATGGGTAAAAGTGACATGGATGTGAATGCTAACAATCTGTAGATGAGTTTCAGTTCCATCTGCAGCTGTACCACTGTGGTGACAGGGTTAGACAAGGAAGGCAAAATGGGCGGCAGAATGCATTTTGAGGATATTCCATTCACCTCTGACTCTCCATACACATCCACAAGTGGTTACATTTGCCTGAAGTTTCAGAGGCAGAGCACAGTTAAGAGACCCCAACAGCTTGGAGGTCTCACTTCATCCTGCAGACCATGTCTTGGCATGGGTGCCTTTGCCATCTCTCAGTTGAACTATGGCACAAACAGATGTTTGTGATATACCATAAAGGCTTCGGTGCCTCAGAAAATCCAACAGGCACTGAATATCAAAGTGCATTTCCTGAACAACACATGCTCAAAAAATAAAAGACCAACACCAAATCCAAACAACAACAACAACAAAAGACACAAAAACTTAACAGCAAAAGAAACCCAACACTTCCTCTTCACTCTCTACAATAAAGTTTCATACAATACAAAATTGAGCTCAAGGAATTGCCATGGTCTGAGCCTCTTATCTGAAAAGTCACTCAGCTCACTGGAAGATCTTGCCCAGCTGACTCCGGGTCAGTGTCTTCACCCAACTTGGCACAAGGCTCTCTAGAAAATCATCTTAGCTCATCTTCGAGAAAGCAGAGTGAGACAAGCTTCCCCTCTGATAGCGGCCCAAGTCTAAACTCTACAATCTCTCAAGCCTTACTGAAAGAAAGACAGACAGAAACCTTCACAAACACCACTGCTTTTCTTTCCAAATGCACAATGCATCTCCCTGACTTTGCCTTGGAAAAAAAAAAAAAAAAAGTGCACAACGATTTATACATAAAAAAACCAAACACATCCAAGCAAACCAAGAGCTCCACCACAAAGCCGCCTCCCTCAAGAGGCACAAACACCATAGGACAGATGTTAGCTATGTTGCTTGGTACGTCCCTGAAAAACACTGCAGCAGTACAGCCATAAATGTGGGACAGCTATATAAAACAAAACTTACTCATAAACAATAGTGTGAGCTAGAAATCACATAATAAAACTTCTATGTATGCAGTGCAGCTCTTACAAGTCAGACATGATGATAAGCAGCCTTCCTTCTGATGCTCAGGCCACAGTAGGCAAATGAGCATTTGCTGCAGAAGCAGAACATGTATTACAACCATCTTCTGAGAGCTGCACTCATCCACAGTCCTTTAGGCTAAAATCTGTCCATCTCTTCCTACAGGCACACTCAAGCAAGCCTCTGAGCACTGGGTTTTGAAAATTATGCTAGACTAGTTTCTCTCTTTCCAGTGTCAGCACAGGAGGTGAACACATACTAATTTACCCCCTAGCCAGCCATATCAAAAGCAATGAAGCTTCACCAGGCATGAGTCAACAGGTATTATTCAATGCAGGTTTCATGGTCTTTAGCTCTCTGTGTTGAAAAGTCCTTTACTCCACTAATAACCCCATACAGAGTAAGTTACAACCAGAAGTCAGTAATACTACTGGAATGCAACTCAAAACGTAGTTATTTTGTTATAGTATGATAGAATCAGAGAATGTCCTGAGTTGGAAGGGACCCACAAGGATCATCAAGTCCAACTCCTGTCCCTGCCTATGACAACCCCACAGTTCACGCCGTGTATCTGAGGGCATTATTGTCACTTCTTGAAAACTGTCAGGCTTGGGCTCATGACTGCCTCCCTGGGAAGCCTCTTCCTTAAAAACTTAGAAATTAAAATTAGCTTTATTTTAAATATCAGTTTGAGCTCTTTTTACATATAAGAAGGCAAGCCCAAATTTTCGTGAGATACTAGAGACCAGTTTCTCTCTTAGGAATTTGAAGTGCACCTCCAAGTCCTTATTTCCAAGAAGTGTTTGTACTTAGGAGTCCGAAGTACAGAGAACGGCAAACACAATGAATAATGAGATGGAGCAGGTACCCTTCAAGAAGGGACTAAAAGATTTCAGAACCTTCAACTTGGAAAACAGCTGCCTGGGTGACAGGCAAGAGCAAGGCTGAATGCACAGCTGAATGAGGCTGAACACAGAACTATTATTTGCCAAGCCCTGTAACATTAGTTTCAATGAATGTTCTAGCAGGAAATTAGTTTAAGAAGTGCTTCTTTACACAGCACACAGACAAAATCTGAAATCTGTTTCTGCAAGAGATTGCAGAAGCAGACAGGTTGAAAAAGGACTAGAAAAATCCATGGAAGACAGATCCAAAACAGTAATTAAAGGAAATAAAAAGGAAGTTCGACCCTAATATCTCTGATGCATGTGGTCCATACGCTGCAGAAGTATGAAGGCAACGGACAGGCTCATGGCCTTTGCTGGCACAGCACCTGCCACCGTCCAAGACAGAGCACAGGTCTAGATGGACACTTGTCTCAAGCATCTTATTTCTTTCAGTCTTGCAGTCACATATATTTCTCAACATGCAATTAGCAAGAGTTCAATTAATAAAAGGTGTGAACACAACACAACTTTAGTCTGTATCTGCAGGTGACAAGGCAAAAAGCCTTTATAAAGGTGCCAGAAGCATCCTTATAGAGCAAGACAACAAAATCCCTTTTAAAAAGTCCTCAAAGAAATATTTGCATTCTTGAAGCAAAAAAAAAAAAATTAGAATACTGAACAGGTTTTTAATATGCTAGTCTTAATGTCTTTTGAAACAAAATCATCATGGCAGCAATATATTTTATTTCCTATTTCAAACCAAATAAATTAAATATTCATCTTTCAGTCTAATCACTGTATAATCACCACTTAATTGAGTTTTAAGCACTACCACATATCTCAGAGGCAAGCATAAAGTATTAATCACCTAAAACCCACACAACATGTATAAAATATTTCAGACACATGATCTCTGACCCTACAGAGAGTTTGAGAAACTAACCAACTAGTCCCTCAAAACACCTTCTGCAAGTTGATAGATGGAAAAGCTATGCAGCATTCAATACTCCATTAAGTATTCACACTTCCTATATAGCTGCAGTCGAAGAATACAAAAGCCATGATTATGCAGATTTAAAAATCCATAAGCAACCACAAAGATGACCTTACGCCTGCAAGACACAGACCATCCCATTTAACGCAACAGCTCTCCAAGCAGGAGGAGCATCTCCACTCACCCATGCAAAAGTCCCATTGAACTTTATGGCCTGAGAACTGGCTGGATGAGGATGTAGAAAGGTATCTGATTTTGACCCAACACTTCCCAAACAGCAACATAACACATAGATGGGTCTGTGTGGTAGCTTATTGAGGGTGCTTTTCATGAAAGCATAATGATAAAATCAAAAAAAGTATTTTAGGTTTCAAGACAAATTGAAATCTCTGGAAGACCTTTCTCATTTAAAACATTTTCTGACAAACTTGGGCAAGCATCTGGGAAAACATGGAGAATCCATGATTTTGAGATAACATTATGACTGAATTTTGCTTGGAGCTAGAGATTTGTCTTCAAATGAATTCAAATCAAAGCTGCATGGATTTAAATAGGAAGAGTTTACTTTTTTCTTGCAACATGATGTATCCAAGTTCCAGAATCAAGATGCAACAGAAACAGGATAGCCCTGCTCTGATAAAAAATGGGGGAGAGTTTAAGACTACTCAATGGCAATGCCTGTGGCTCCTTAGGATACAACCTTATCACAAGTCAAGCACTGCCTAAGGCTTCTCAGGCCAAGAGGAAAGTTGATGTGACTGAGGCCATGAAACAAAGGTAAAAAGAGAATCCCAGAAATTAATATTTTTCAACAAAAGGAATGAAACTAATATCCAGATTTTTGTTGGTGGTGCTGGTTTTTGGTTGGTTGGTTTTAAGTTTCATTAGGCAAAAACCCCACAAACTATGAAAGAGAGCAGACCTACTAAGAGAGGACCCTAGACCATACTCAGTGTGAGTGTTGTTTGATGTAAGAACCAACAACATGGCAAGCAATAACTCTGTGGTCCTCGGTCCTCCTCCTTAGTACTCAGCAAAAGGCTACCAGAAATCCTTCTTCCTCACCCCTGTTAAAGGTAGAATCCGCTCAATTTTATTTAAAACAAATTTTAATTAAATAAACCAGTTCAGTCAAACTTATCTCTGTCTTTCCCATGGCTTTTAATCCATAGCTTCCAAGACAACCTATGAATAGAAGTTGATCATTCCTTAAGCTTTAAAAGAAGACCATGGGACAAAGATGGTGAAGAAACAGGCCCAGGTCTGGCAGCAGGGATGAGAGCAGAACCCCACTTTTCTAAGTGACACTGCCCTTAGCCATGAGGCCATACTTTTATACTGAAGCATGAAGAAGCATGAAGCATGCTAGATCACAGATAAGAACACTGGTTGGAAAAATATCTTCCAACATATGAAGAAAGGAACAAGGTAACTGACTGATTACTTCTAACATAAACCGAGCTCTAAAGAAATAACATACGTGTTTCTTAACTGTCATATCACCACACTAAGCTCTTCTGCACCCAACAAAAATGTCATCCCCATCATCAGGATTCATTATCGACTTTGTCGACAGCCTCACCTCTTGCACTGAGGAGGTGAGAAGCTTGGGTTGTGTATCCACCCACAGATATATTCCCTCCAGGTCAGGTTTGAGGTGTATTTGCAAGGCACACATGTAGGCAGCTTGCTTCCACATTGCCTGCACTGCATCTGCCTGAGAGTAGAACAGAGAAAACTTTGGGGACATTGTACAATTTAGCACTATTTATGTGCATAAAATTGTGACCACAGGCTGAAGATGAAGGGTTTCCTCTGAGCCTAAATCCACAGTGTGCAACAAGAAACCTTGAGGGTCCACTCTACACATTGGTACAAGGAACTTTAGGATTGATGTTGCTGATATACATACTTTTATTTGAAAACTATTTCTCTTTTCTCATTTCACTGCATAGAGCCCTTGAATGGTCTCTCTTGACTACAGAGCTGCCAGTACTAAATCAATCCTGATTTACCAGCCCTGTCACTGGCCACAAAAACAGAGTGGAAAATTGGACTAGGTCAGAAAAAGTGTAAAACGTTGGATTATTTTAAAATATTAGGAAAAAAACCCTGTCAAACAAAACCAATTAGAGCAACAGACATAGAAGAGACTTACACAGGAACGTATAAATTCACCATTTATTAAACATCCAGTACCAGTGACATTTGGTCATATAAATAACTTTTTTTAAAAAGTATCTAAGACTTCCTTGAGATTTTCATTAAAGGGAAAGGACAGCCCCCAAAGCAGCCTCATCATGAATTCCCTACCCCAGTCCTTATCAGGCAGGAAGGAGCTGAAGCAGGTACTCTGAACTGTCACAGCCATGTCAGCAACACCACAGCTCCACAAAAATCTGGTGCCTAGAAAAGAAACTACCAAGAGTCTAAGCCCAAATGTTACACACATCTGCTTTATAACAGTCTTTAAGGTTGGGAAAGGCACACTAGGCATTGTCTTCTCTGCAGTCTTCATTGTACTACCTTTCCTCTCCCCCTAGTTATTGCAGAGGAACAGTGATTATGTGAAGTAAATCTCTCCAGTATTGCCACACTCCTTGCCTGGATGTGCCACAACATTCATAATGCTCCTCCAAGACACTCTTAAGGTAAAAGAAGGAGGGGAGACAGATTTTTACGAGCTATTTATTAAATATAAATATTTCATATCAGCATATGAACTAATTATGTAGCTGCAGGTAAACTCCAGATGGTGCCAGCTTGATCTGAAACTTTAACAGAAATCTGAGAAACCCACTCATATTAGGGAGTTGGGCACATAACTGCATTCTGGGGGGTTCTGAAACAAATTATTTCTTGCATTCCTAAAACAGAAAAATATACTTGTTTTCTTGGCATCTGTTAAGTGTCCCAAAGGGCACATTTGCAGAACAGAGAGGTAAGGGAAGTGAGGCAGTAATGACTGTCAGCTTACAGTCAAGTTCCACCCAAACCAGTTAACATGCTCTTCCAGGATATGGAAATGTGTGTTCAAGTCTCTCTCTCACCCAAAAGACTCAAAACTCTCTCACGCTCCTAGAAGTGAACAAATACCACACTGCAAGCAATCGGAGACAACATCTCAGATTTTTTTTGTGCTGGCAGTGTTTCTGCCTGCATGAAATGCGTAAGTATAGGAGCAAATGCCCATCTACACCAGCATTCTATGTCTGCCAGGAGACAGTAGAAAAATTTTTGGGACAACATGTAAAAACCAGCAAGAACAGAATTACCTCCTTCTCTAACAGACCCAAGCAGATTCCCCAAATCCCTCACATAAGCGCTTCCCATGTCAAGGCCACGGTGCTTAGCAGTAACCAAGAGACCTAATATCTCATCCTTTTTTTGTCTTTAACTTCTATGTTCTTCTGTCTCTGAAGGGGTACAATTGGAACAAGCATTGCAAACACGTCTCCCTGTTCAAAGAACATCTAAACCACTGAGCTATTGTACAGCTTTGACTTAGCTTAGTGCATATTTCCTTTGTATTTTACACTGAGGAAAAGAGGGATAATGTCGACAATTGACATAAATCAATTCCAGTATACCCTATCTCCTGCAGGCTAGGAACTCTTCCAGAAGAGTGATACACACTTAAATCATCCTGAGGACATAAAGGAGATAAAAATCAGCCTCCCACACACTGGGTGAATGCCAGGGTTTTCAGAAAAAAAGTTCCAGTCTCCTCTGACCACATACTGTAAAGCTATACTTCCAGTTCCTTAACTTTCGGAAGTATTTAAACAAAACCAGCCTTTGAAAGTGCTGAAACTGTTTCAATGTGCTGTTATTTCTGTTTTGGCCACAACTACTTGGTGGCATTGACCCAATTTCGCACAACTTTAGACTGTCCTAGGACTGCATATTTCAATGAATGATTAATTAAAAGAAAAACAAAACAAACAAAAAAACCCTTAAATGCAAGTCTTAGTTCCTGTGGTATTTCAGTGTGAGTGAACACAACACTAAAAAGATAACAATAAGTTAAACAGATTGAGTCAGCTATCCAAAGGTGAGATGCAGGTGAAGACTCTAATTAGTTCATATTTTACCCAAATAAATGTTGCCATCACTAACAGTCTGATGTTAATTAGATCAACAGAAAGTCATGAAGTCAAGTATACAATCCCAATACAAGTATAGCTTAGTGGTAAATGTCCAAGTGCATAAATCAAAAGACCAGGATAAAGATGCCTATAGGATAAGAGTTTGGATGTATTTGTTGATCTTAGATACACTAGTAACAGGACGCACTGAACAAACATTAGGGTGATAACATGATAATTCTGCCAGGAGAGGAGTCCCAAGCCAAGAAACTTTCTTCCAGACAACTCACGTGCCTGGACTGATTCATCCTACCTACAAGATCTCTAGCATGCGACTTTCAAAAATGCCCATATTTAGAAGTCTGTAAAAAGGAAGAGCTTGTTGCAAAGCATGCGCTTAACTAAACCAAAGCAAGTGTTTACTGTGAAGTCAAAGGCAGTTTTCTTATACTGCACTGGAGTGGGAAACTAAGAATCAGAAATATTAAGCTTCTAACTCTCAAACATTGTACATGACACTTTCATGACTTTCTGCCCAGTTACTCATCCGTACAATGCCTATGAATCTGGCCTGGATGTGACTGGAACATGCTACAGCATATTTAATGTTTAAGTACTATGAAATCCTTCTGTGAGAGGTGCCAGACAAGCACATTTTTTGTTATTACAAATAATCGCAAAATTCTGGTTTCCCATAAAAATCTAAGTACTGCCATAGACTTCTGAAGCATAACAGCTCAATTTGTTCTTTATTTAATTACTTGTGTTTGAATAAAACACAAAGAAATACCATAAACGCACAAATAGGTTAAATCTAATTTGGAAGATGGATATTTGGAGAAGCCATTACCATGATCAAAGTCTAGGACATAATTAAGAAAGACCCACACCTCCACAACAATGTACAGCACTGAAAGTGAAAGGAATGGTGATTTTTTTTTTGCAGTTGAAGAGCCAGGTATTAAAGTCAGGTACATGATTTAGTTTTGCTGCCTTCAGCACGTGTGCTAGGAACAGGCATCTGGGTATGAGCACTAGGACCTCTGTCCCTGCAGACCTTGCAGGCAGAATTTGTAAGCACCACGCCAGCTCTGCAGGCACTTCTGTGACACGCTGTCACACGTGCAGCTTCCTGGCACAGAGGTGGCACATCCCAGCCATTGACTGGCTGCAAAAACACCTACAAGGCTGAGGGAGAGCCAAGTCCAGACAAATCTGGCAAGTCTGTGTAGAATGAGATCAAACACCTTGGAAGAGTCATTTGTTCCTGTGGATGGCTCAGGTCTCAGTCCTTCCTCAAGACCCATGTGTTTACAACCCTTACAAGTGAGGAAGTCACCTTCGAGGAGATGTCCAGGGAGTCATTAGCAGTTCTAGAGTAACACTTGCGGATGCTGACAATTAAATTACAAGTGCCACCCCTACTGCTGTGAATAAGGCTGCCAAGCTTTCTCCAGGTGGTATCAGGAAACCCAGTATTAATTGGCCCTTCATAACCTTGCTTCACATCGCATTTAAACGTTCTAGCCTGAAGGAAAGACTTTTTACAAAGGCTGCCTGTTTCCAAACCTCTCTAGATCTTTTTTAAAGCTTGCTGCAGGAGCATTTCAAAAGCAAACTTCTTAAAAGTTATTAATTTGGCTCCATCAGGCATTTCCAGACAGTGGGACATTTGCAGACAGTGCAAATTTTTTTTTCCCTCAGTCAGACTTGCTTTTGGAAATCTATTTAACTGAACTTGAACCTTCATAATAAATTTAATATCTTCACAGCCTACTTCTTCGAAGGGAGAAAAATCACTGATTAAGATTAGAGTTAAAACTCCGAAACACATAACCCATTATCCTCCATCCCACCAGTGAGTGTGTCTACCAAGTCTAATAGAACTGGCACATTCCAGCTGAACTCTGGGGGTTTGTCCGTGGACTTAGCAACCCACATTTTCAAAGCCTGCATCTGGAGGTCACAGAACATAGAAGAATATACACTCCTACTAGAATTAATATGATTACACATGCTGTATCAAATATTGGCAACACAGACAAAGAGTAATCTTGTACAGTGTGTCTGCTCCAGATCTGAAAATTGCCCTTATACCTCTTTATACCATATTTATATACCCTGAGCCCTCCTATCCCTCTGAAATTAAGAAATAATGTATTTCTTTGATCCTAGGCAGGGGTTTACAGACATGTCTCTCATGCTGATGTAAATGAGACACCATTTCAGTTTCACTGGTTTTAGCAAGTTAATATAGTAGATGAATTTGGTCTTCCTCCTCCCTTCACTACTTCACACTTGCCTCTCAGTTCCATTAGGATTATTCTTACTGTACCTGCACAGCTGCGAATTAAACAGTTTTCATGTTACAGAAGCTCCCACAACAGCTCTCACACATCCTTACATGCTCTTGCACAAAAACTCTCAACTCACATCTTTTTCCTCATGTGTAGCTTGAGACTGAGATGTTAAGTTCATTAAACATCTGAGAATTTAGATAGTATCATAATAATTTTCTATTACCCATGGCCTGTGCCTGCCCCCATTCTCTACAGTTCACAGAAAGCTTACCAGCTGCACACGCAATCTCCTCTGCCTATTTTCCATCTACATTATGCAACAACCGTATGTTTATTAAAAACACTCCCCTAACACTTCTTTACCCTGACAGCAACAGCAGTGTATTCCAGGATTGATATCCGACTAAAAAGAGGGAGTATAAATATGAAGCAGAAAGGGTCTGTATACAGGGCAGCCCACTGTAATGAGGGGTCACCCATGCTGCAAAGGGAATTCTAGTGAGATGCAGAAAGCTGAACTCTCAAACCTCTATCCCAACATACAAAAAGGGGAAAAAGACGCAAGGAAACAGATACTCCAGTAGAAGGGACAGGATGAAAATCTGTATCTTTCAAGTAAGAAGTATTTTTAATTATTTTTTTAATCTGTATACTACACCTAATTGCAACACGCAAGAAATGGATTTACAGGGCACTTCTAAGTGCAGATGGTACAGCCTTTCCATCTGCAAAAAGGAGACAGTAAAAAAATGAGAGGTGAAATCCATATGGAAAGGGGATGTGCCAGGGCTGAATCATAGATGGGACTGAAGAAAGCCTAGAAAAGAGAAGAGAAGAGCAAATTACAGAAAAAGTTAGAGCATTTTAAAAAAAAAAACAGGGTCTCAGCAGCCAAGGAAGTGAAAACTATTGCAAATCATTAAATCAATAACAGGGCAAAAGAGAGAAGAAAGCTATCCTAAGCCAAGAAGGGTGAAAAAACAGACTGGAGCAAGGCCGAGAGGAGTGGGAAACCAGGTCAGTGCTGTAGGTGGAGGGGATTATGTGGCAGCTTGAAGGTAAGGTTAAACAGCTTGAGCTTCAGGCAGCAAGAGATGAAGTGCCAATAAAGCATTCAAGGTAGACAAGATGATGTTACTGGAGCAAAGAGAAAAGGTGGCAACTATACCTTCAGGATAGTGCGCAGGAGGGAAAACTAAAAACCGGCAAAAGCAAGAATAGGGGAAGTCAAGAGGGAAAAGGAAAAAAAAAAACCAAAACCAAACACACCAGCAGCTACCTAGACTCTGGCAGTCGAGCTGAGAACTGCAGGAACATTTTCAGATCCAGGACTGATGTTCCTATATGAATCACTGGCGCTCAGCTCCTTTTGCTTGCTTCCTCTCCCTGCCGCAGCCTTTCACCCCCTTCCCGCTTCCTCCCAAGCTATCCTTAGTCCAACTCTGCACAAACTTCTCAGGGCTGAGAGACTGCAAGGAAAGGCACCCACCTCCTCCCCAGTTTCTGCTCGAACACTTCATTTAGCACTAAGGGAGCTCTTGCTAGCTTTGGCTGTATCCAATTTTTTCATGAGTCACCTTCTCTGCAAGTAAGGGATAAACCCACAAGCAGAGACACAGGTAGGATCCAGGCTGACGCACATGTTGCCTTCTCAGTAGTCTCAAAGCAGCCCAGAAGGTTCTTTGCACTTCAACGGGATCCTGGAAATTGTCCAACACCCACCAATACCACATGGGAAGGGTACTGGCAACTTGAGCACAAAAGAACAGATAATCTGGGAAACAAGAGAAAGCAAAAATGGCCCAAATTAATGGAGAAGCAACACATTTTCCCTTCTCCATCACCTGCTCTGCCTACGCATTGTGCATCGTTGTAAAGATGCCACCATCAGCTAGCACAGATTCACCAGAAGAGCCAAGACAACTTATAGTCAGAGCAGTTTTACGCCATCACCGTACCTGCATAGCAGGTCACACCATGCTACAGGGCAAGGAGAACAGGAGCTGACATTTCTCACCAGAGTGGCACAGGGGGCGATGGAGCTGAGAAGCCTCAGTGCAAACACACACACATCAAGTGCCAAGTATTTCACCCTGCACCACGTCCCGACACCCACAGTTTCCAGCGCTTAATCACTGTGGATGGCTATCACAGAAATAAACGCATATTCACAAGCTATTCTTAGCATTCACTGGAGAGGCGATTACCAAATTACCCAGTTACATAATCCCTTTTATATAATCACTACGATGCTCTTCTCCTTATGCAACACGGCGGGTGACCGTGGCCGGCTGAAGGAGCTCCTTCTCCAAGGAAAGCTACACCGGCAGCACCGTGGGTGGACGTGCTGGCTGCTGCAGGTACACGGATGAGCGACGGCAAGAGCCGACTTGAGGCAACCAAGCTCTTCAGAAGCAGTGATATATAACATGCCTTCAGCCCAGGGAAGACATGAGCACCCCTGCCCACACTGCTCCAGAAGATACACAAAGATGAGATCACCTGCACCTCAAGCTGGTTGAGACAGCAAAGTCAAAAGCACCCCGCACTCTTTGAGCAACATGACCCAGCACTCACTAAAAACAACTGAGATGTCTCCATTGACTTTTAATGGATTTTGGATGGGACCCAGGATTAGTGCTTTAATAAAAATAGGAGGTCAAGATTACTACAGAATTAAAACAAGCTTAATCCAAATGCCTCTGGCTTTGTGCCATAACCATGCCTACGGTTTCCGTGCACTGGGAAAGTCAGGCAAATCAGCAACCAAAATGTGCAAAATGTGTTCCTGTAGGGCACCTCATGATGGGCGTACACACACATGCTGGCAGCATAGGACAGCATAGCCACTCTGGGAAGTTTCACCCACCGGAAGATTTTGGGCATAGCCCAATGCATTTCCTAGAGCATTTTCAGGATCTCCTTTGATGCCGTCTAGGAATACTGCAGACATCTATGCAGACAATTGCCAGCTATGAGGCATAACGAGACTCAATTTACTAACATTCACCCAGTGCTTTAATAAGCCAGCACCAAAAGTGTTCCCTGTAGTAAGGGAGAAGCACAACTTGAGTCCCATATTTCAGAAAATACGGCCTCTGAGATCTGCAGATCACCTGCAAATCCTGGGACACTTTTACATTACCACACTGCGGGTTCAGCACTAAGCTCAGCTCACTGCGTCCTGCTGCCATTCAGGGAAAATCCAGAACTCTGAAGCCTCTCAACAACAAGGCATTAACACTGCTAAAAAACCAAGTCCTCATTCTGTAAATATCAAAGGAATGGAAGACAGAACAAAATAATGACACCAATCTCAATTCTCCTCTTCCAAGTGACACTCAAATCCAAAGGCATCTGCCTTCGCTTTTTCTCAGGGTTTTGCAACTAGTAGTTGACCATTATTTGGCACTTACTGCCTCCTCCTCTCCCTAGTTTCCCTAGAAATATAGGTCATCCTAAGCACTATGCAGGCAAACCCCCAGCTTTAGCATGGCATGATACACTTTATTCAGGGACACACATGCATGAGTTTGGGAATAGAGACTTTTATCTTTTCAGCTACAGAAAAAAATAATGAAGCATCTTAACGTTACCTTACACTATCTCGAATTACAAGATGACCACGTTCTAGAGAGGTTTAACCCAATCCCATATGCTATTATTACTTCTGTATGACAGCCAGGAGGTATGAGTTGCCTTAATCAAAAAGCAGATCAGAGTTTTGCCAGTCCCTCACACAGAATCCCACTGGCACATGTTAGTGCATGTTGTGATGACACTGCTGATAGCTCAGGACTGGCAGGCATCCTCAGCACTCAAAACATAGTGATCCTTGGTAGGGATATGTCTTTGGGACAGAAAAGGCAGCACACAACACAGGAGCAGCTTATGTCAGCCTTCAAAAGAAAAGCAGCCATGTAAAAGCAAATTTAAGACCTTTCACACAGCCCTTCCTCCCCCCCCCCGCCTTTTTTTTTTTTAGGCTAGGCAACTGGACAACCACTTGAAAGCAGCATTTTCAGAGAGCAAGGCTTCCCTCTCTCTTTTGACTGAAATCCTGCCAAACTTAACGGAACTTGAACAAATGAACATGGACTTTTACATCCATTACCTTTTCCTCCACTGGGTTGAATCCTCTGCTCAAAATGTGGTAGGGAAGTAGGGCCCTGAACTGGGAACTCACACTGTAAGAGATCCAGCAGTGAATTTCTGGATCTCATGCCAGTATTGAGATAATTATCTGTAGCAATGAGCAATACATTTTTCCCCCCGAGGAACAGAAATGAAAGAAAGCACTTGCTTGACTCATCCTTGCCCAGTTCTTGCAGCAAGAGCTGAAGCACGCTTACAGTCCCCCACCACAGCGAGAAGCGCCTGCACCCACTTTCTGCATTTACAGAGATATTGTGGGGAAAGCAGAAAGGAATTTGCCATGTTAACAAGTTTTCTATCCACTTCAGTGAAGAGATTTCATAAAATTTGGAGAAATGAAACACTGAGTTACACCTGGGCAATTCCCTAGGTAGAGACCTTTACACTGTCTGTTATCACACCACCATACTAAATAGTCACTGTGCAGCACAAGCACTATAGTATCAATCTGTTGTGTCAACACTAAAGGGACTGTACAAAAAACAGTGTGGTATAAACAACTACACTTGTCCAGTTAGGCAAGGCATGCCTCCTGTTCAGAAAGGAAGAAATACAAACTCAGGCCAGGACACACAAGAGAATTTTGTTGGCCTGCCTACATCCCTCAGGTGTGCAAAAAGAAATAACTGTGCCAGCGAAAAAAACAAGTTTGCAGCAACTTAAAACAAGCCTGCTTTTGCTACTACAAACATTGGCTTGTTTTTTTTTTTCCTAGTATACATTCTCTGACAGAGCTCCTAATTTCTTGAAAACTAAACCTTCTAGATCACAATCACACTACCAGCTCTTAGCTCAGTGGTAGCACAAATTTGTCACTGCAACCAGACTGCTACCAACACTGAGCTAAGCAGAGCAGGTCTACAGAAGCATCACCTTCCCTTAGGTGGCAGCACCATTGGACCCCAAGAAGAAGAACATGTGCAACAAAATACTCCTCTCACATCAAGTGTAAGGTTCTTGAAACACATGCTGCCCGTGGTCTTTGGTCTGCTGTCAATGAGAGCCATGCCACCCTCCCCCATGCTCACATTCCTCTCATATTAACTTCATTTCAGGATTGTCCAGCTCCTTCTCTAAGACAGGATCGAAACAGACCAAACATCTGTAACTAGAAAGGCATAAAAACACATTAAATGTACTTGCCTTAACTTAGCATATTGGAAAGACAGATTTGTACAGGTATGGGCTGCATACTTGAGGTCTGTGATCCTCACCTCTAACTCCACCAGTGCAAGGAAGGATCCACCCTCAGACTATTGCCAGCGATTTAGTTGCATGGTGCCCACCAACATCAGGGGTGAGAGACAAAGTCCACCCTGGCACATCATCATTCCTACTCTGGCAGGCAACGAACAAGCTGCTCATAGAGAGCTTGAGTGCAGCTTCCAAAAACAGAAGCTTTCCACTGTCATTGAACTTCGAACCAAAGGCGCAGATCACTTCATGGTCACCTCCAGTGAAAGGGATGTAGCCAAAGTGTGGTTTGTTAGGGTTTTTTTTTGTGGTTTGTTTGTTTTTTCAGACCTCCAAACAAGAGACATAGAGGGAATGGTGCGTTGAAGGACTGCTGGGTTCAGTTATCCATCAGCTGGACTGGAGGATGATGGTCCCTCCTGCGCTGCAGCTGATGGTGAACCTTCCCTGGGGTATGGCCTCCAGCCACAAGCCTCTCCGGTCGCACAGACAAGAAAGGCCCAGGAGGTCATTAGCTCTGTGTTGAGAACTTCTGCTCTGATGGACACTTGGCAAGTGATGTGGGAAAACAACAAGACACCATCTGGAGAAGTTAGTCTTATCTAACACCATCTTTCAGGGGAAAACAAGAAACAGACTCAGCTAGTCTTTCCTTCTAGCATTGCATGGAAAAAGTCCGTAGGATTTTCTTTGTTTACAAATGCAGTATTGTCTGTCCTGCAACTCTATCTAATGCACTGAAACAATAAGTGTGCTGGTGGGTTAGTCTTCCACAGCATCAGCGGGTTGATCCAATTCCTCCACAGCCAGATGGTACCTAGACCTGGGCAAGCATACTTGCCAGCAACAGCCTGCCCCTGTGTTGGATCAGACATAGACTAGAAACCATTCCTTGGTAATTAGTTTCCTTCTAAAAATCTACAAGACTGAAAGCTGAGTCATTGAGAAAGAGGAAGAGATTTTTATTTAAGTTACTTAAGGGTTTAGTTAACACCTATTCAATGCAAAGCCGAAGACACACTTGAGAAGACATTTTTAACTCAGAAGTGAAAACTTTTCCACTTAAAATGTGAGAAACCTGTCAAGATACATTGTTCTCAAAAAGAAAGAAAAATAAAAATTTAAAAAAAAGAGCATACAATAAACCCAGACCCTCGCCCTCTCACGGCCCCTCAAAATACCCGGCATGGTATTTCATCTTGTGTATTACTACCTTACTGATGGTAGGAAAGTGATCATATCCACCATTTGAGACCTTATGTTCCCTTGTCTTAGAAGGGCTGTTTAACGCCCAGGATCCCAGGCTGTATCCCCAGCCTTCAGACAAACCTAAGATTTGTTGCCCAAAAGGCACTATTCCAGCAAAGAAAAAAGATTGGTTTAGAAAGGCTTTACCTCTTGCGAGTCAGAAGAAAGTTTGTATTTGCCATAAGAAATACTAACAGGATTTCACCAAAGCCTTCAGCAAAACACAAAAGCTGTGGAAACAGATGCATTGCTGAGGATACAAAGCAATGCAGCATCAGCAAAAATTAGGCTTAAAAATTCCAAAATGCTAGCTTTCTGCAGGATTTTTAATGATACAGATTTTACTTTACTTTGCGGATTTCACAGGAGATCGGAAGCACATCAGTAGCTACCTTGTCTCAGTAGGAAATTAGAAATTTTTATTTTAAATTCTGTAGCATTAGCTCAAGCATTGATCTGTTCCTACCTGTAAACTCAGTCTACACAAATGAGCAGGGGAAACCTGTATGTTGACACAGTCATTCCAGTTTTCCTAGATCTCTTCCTAGTGGAGTAAACCAAAATAAATTTACAGTAAACCAAAGTTTCCATTGAGCCTTTTTTTTTCCCCACTGATCTTAGCTAAATCTGCTTTAAAAAAAAAAAGTAGCTGAAGACTAAAGCCTTGCTTTGATCAAGTTTGATACATCTGTCCAGATACCTGCATTAGCCAAGTGGGAAGTACCGAGATAAGAGAGTCAGAGGACTTTCCTTTTATAGAGAAAGCATAACGGAAGGTGCTAAACATTTTTGACTGCTGTAAAAAGGTTTTATAGATGCTTTTTCTGATTTTTAAAAAAACCCCACACCGAAAAGTCCCCACCGCATAGCTAGTCACACCTCCTCTTAGAGGATGCAAATGGCACTTGGCCACCGTTCTCTTCCTGTGGCAAACATGAATCCGTCTTCTCTTCAGCAAGAGCAAAGTGAGAAAAGTGTGCAGGCTCAGTCCTCCTGCCTGGAAATCACAGCCCATTTCGCTGCTGTCAAGACGCAGGGAAGACTTGCCAGCACCAGTTGGACCCCCAAATCATAAATCAGAAGCAAGCTCTTTCCTGCCTTCGCTCAGCAATTCAATATTTGTTTTTCAACCACCACAAGATTATAAGGAAAAAAACAAACCAAACCAAACGGAAGTTGTTTAGGCTGCTAAGCCCCTACATAACTAAAACTAACAAGCGGGAAAAGGTTAGTGGACACACCTGCACTAAAAACTCCTTTGCAGAGTTTTGGACATAGATGTTTTCCCACTAGTTTGGACAGGATGATTCCTCCCACCACCCACTGATGCAATGGCCACAAGAGTTAAAACATCAATAGGACATTATCAGTGGGCTTCCACAGAGAGGGACATCATGGAGATAGCAACTCTGGTATGCATACACATTTGTACATCCAAGGGCGTGTACATTCCTGTAATTTGCATGTAAAGGAAACCCTGACAGTTAATGGACAGAAATAATAGAAAAAAGTATCAGAAACTCAGGGGGTGGGTGTTTCTTCATAATCCTCACAACTTCTTGAACTCTATCTGTGTCTACTATGATCAAAATGTTGACCATCTTTATGTGTTTGTACAAGGGTAAAAAAACAAACCAAAAAACCCCACCAAACTCTGCAGAGATTCTAGGTTTATCTTATTTGCCAAAATCTGTCTTGCTGAAGTCCACTTACAAAAATAATACTAAAAAGCTCCACATAGCAGTTACCCGAGTGGGAAGCAGCTAGTAAACATTGATTTTATTTAAATAAATCTTGTATGACAGACTGTCAGGAGCGCTTGAATTTTCTTTCAAGATAACACATTTTGCTGTTCATATGACATGTCCATTCTTTCATTCTTTTAAAAAGGCACTTGACTCTTTTTGTAGTATCTTTCATCTGACAAATTAACAAGAGGACTATACTGATCACTTTTCTCCAAGTACCAAATCATCAGTATTTCTGTCAGCATCCACATTGTAATTTTTAGTAATGAGAAACTGAGTATGTAGAAATATCAATGTGTGATATCAAAGTGATAATCTAAATTTTATATAGCCATGTGGAAACCGTAGGGATGGGATTCTCACCCACATCTCATACCACCTACAGCAACCACCAACGGCCTCAGCTTACCTTAATACAGAGCACTAAAAAGCTTGACTTACATATTCAAGCAGATGCATTACTTCCTGGGTTCCTCTGGGCACACATATGGGCCAACCAGAAGCTTAGACACCTAAAATTATTCAACAGTTTGAAAGCTGAAGATGGTATCCAGCAAGCTAGTCAGCAGCAGTAACAATAAAACACCTTGTTTATTACCACTGTAGCACAGGCAGGGGCCTCTACTGGGCTTAAACAGCTCTGCTCAGCTCTCCTCCTCCCAGCAATTCTGCAGATAGTGGGAGAGAAAGCAAGCACTCAGTCTGAGAAGCAAGCCACACCAAGATACTCTGGTGCTCCCGTTCAGGCTGAAAATAAGCTTGTTTCATCATCAAGGGGGCGGGGGGCTGCATGTTTGGTTTTATTTTTTCCCTCACCTCAAAGATAACACTACTTAAAGTCACATTTAAGCTCAGCTGGCCAAAGCCCTTAGGATATCTGATGAAATAAAAGCAGAAAATCTTGATCTATACCCCAAACAGACATCACTTTAAGGACCTCCTCAAAGCTTTCCATAAAACTAAGAGCTATTTACTCATACAAAACTGAGACAAAAGACAGTCCTGTACATGGAACCATGAACTGCACTAGTAAGCGAGACCACTGGCTATTTGTGAATGTTGAATCCACGTACCCCGGTACTACATGTCTACCAGACAGCCGGGTTCCTGGTGAAAAACAGTGTTTCAGGCAACTGTGGTTAGTAATACACTGCTACCTCCAAGTAGTCAAAATAATTTGAAAAGGACAGATGGATGAAGATTCAATAGTATTAATTTCTCCTTGCAAGAACTAAAATCACCTGTCAACTTATCCACCTTAAAAGTTCTTCAGTTTAGCTTATGTGTTAAAATTTTCAATGATGCCTAAGTTGTGAGCAAAACCCATGACATCTCTGGCTTTCCTCTCTTAACAGCAAGGTCTTCTCAGAACAGAACTGGAGGGGTTTGAGATTTTTCTTCCATCATGGGAGGAAAATAATGTCTTTGTGGTTGTGATGGAAAACCCTTGTCAAACACAAAAACTCAGAATTAATTCCCCTTTCCTACCACCACAGTGCTCTGGGCATTTCTGTAATTAATGTATCTCAAGCTCTTCTGAAGACCAGCATCCCAGCATCAAGAACCAGCAATTTCTTATGTGTAAATTCTGCTTCAATAGCAATGCCTTCAGTTGTCTTCAAGAAACCACCTGTAAGCACATGCAAGCACCTTTCCCTGACCCTTGGTCCCTTTTACATCTCCTGCTTTTACATCAGGAACAGCAAACCATCACTTCTCTGTGAGAGCACAGCTCAACCAGTTTCTGACTTGGCTTCAACCTGAAAGCCACAAAGAAGCATTTCCTGCATCCAAACTCACACCCACCTTGAGTTTGATGTATATTTACTTGTGAAAGAGTTTATATTCCATTCATCCGTATAACCAGAAAGAGCACTTTCAAATGAACACAGACAGAAAATATATTAACATCTTGCAACATGTATTTTGGGTCATTTAAGCAAGGAGAACTTTAAACATCAGTAAACTACTGCAGATTGGTCTGAAGGGCTAAATGGCTCTTTCCCCTCCCATTATTTGGATAACAGTCAAAGCCTTTTCCAAAATGCTGAATGAAAAATATATTCCTCTGCTCACACTGTGTTAAATATTCACTAACATCATGCCAAAGCTGCAAACAGATTTAAAAATATGTAACAATGCTTTCTCAGAGAACAGCCAGTATGGAAGTTGGTGCAGAAGACAGCAAAAGTTTTAAATACCAAAAAAAAATCTTGAACAACCAGATGTTTCCAATTCAGTTATCTCCCAACATTTTGTTTCTGGATCTATTTTTTTTCTTCTCCTCTCTGTAGGGTACAACTTATAGCAATTTGTAATACTTATTTACATAGGACCTCATTTAAAAAGGTATGCAAAGCACTTCCAAAAAAGAAAAACAAAATCCACAAAACCAGATGGCAAAACAAACATTCTAGATTACCATAAATAAATAAATAAATAAAACTAAACCAGTATAAAAGCTTAAATAACAGCAACATGGGCTACATCCAAAGAGGATTTATGCAAATTACCTTTCTGAGGCATGAAGGATCTTTTTCAGAATACGCATTAAGAGAGCAGAAACATCTAATCAAACAGATCCTAGAGGGGCAAAGCCTTTCACACCCTTAGATGAATAAATTCCCTCTGGGAAATGCCAGTGCCCGTTTCATTTAATCAACATTTTGCCATTCGTAGAGCGTCTGCAGAGTCAAGGAGCAATTACGGGCCAGGCTCTGGGCCAGGTTTACAGCCAGGGTAATGAGATGCAGCCCAATTAACTTGAAAAGAGTTACATTTGTTTACATTAAATGGTGATTTGGATCTGAGTGTTTTAATGGGATGATGCTAGATGATATAGTGGGCAACATACCAGGAATCGTTCATCTATGTAGGTGGCATAAACACATAGTAAGCATCATTTTCATGAATTATATCCATTACCGAAAACAGTAATTACACAGCCAGCGCTCTAGTTTCCATGTATGGCTTTGGTGGCACGTTGTTTTTTTAAAAAAATAATTCATTTTTTGTCTGAACTGCTCCATCACAAAAGCAACACAGCTCTCCACACCTCCAACACCTTCAGCTAGACTGCTTCTGGGCTTTATAAATGTAAAGATGTACCCAAGACAAGCCCACAAGCGTTTCTGAAGTCACCCCAGTACACTGCCACTACATGTGTCCTGATGATGACTCTGGCACGCTGACAAACCTGCCACCACGAGCTGCACATGGCAGCATGTCCATGACGAACCCGTTCCAGGGTGGTCACCGATGCCCCCAGCCTGCCCCCAACTCAACCCAAACACTAAACCAAAGAGCGAGAGACAGCTCGTCACCAGGAAACATCTACGGATCTGCCTGCTAAAAATGGAGTTGATTTCCTAGTCCCATGACATAACTGCGTGGCACAAATCTCCCCTTCAAATTAAGCTACTAGGGGATTTTTTTTGTCGGCTTGTTTGCTTTAACTATTAAAGCTGCGCTATCCAGGCTTTCCGAGAAGTTTAACCACGCTGCTCCATGCCGCCTGGGCTCCTCCTGAGCTGATGCCACCGCACCTCTGCCTCGCAATGTACATTGTGTCCACTAAAGGACACTTAAAATAAAAATTTTAAAAAGCACCTCCCATTTAACCCTTACTGAAAAGCACACGTTTCGTGTCCCTTGGAGAGCTAACCAGTTGATTAGAAAGAGACAGCGTCCAACAGCCTCTGTCCCTGCCTACAGGTCCCGGGTTACTCCGCTCCAACACACCACAGATCATCTTTTACTGCTCCCGCAACAAAACATTAAAAAGACAGCAAGCCAGGTCGCTGCAAACAGCCGTAACTACTGCACCTCCTAAGGCAGCAGAGCCGGGTTTTGCCCAGCCCGGCCCCACTCCCTCACACTCCTGATGGGTCATTGTCCGGGAGCCGGGGGCGCCCAGCCCGTTCCGGCAAAGACATTAACCCCAAATGAATACTGTAACACTACCTCCCGCCCCCAGGCTGGGCACGGGCTGCCAGCTTCCCCTCCGCCGCCCGCGCAGCTGATGGCCGACCCCCGCGCCGCCCTCCCGGGTGAACCAGCCGCCGCGGGGCTGTCGGCGCCACCGCAGGGAGCCAGAGCCGCGCTGCCCCCCGCCCCGGCCCACCTCACCTCCCACAGCAGCGAGAGCAGCAGCGCGACCCCGGGCTGGAAGCGGTTCATCTCTCCTCCTCCTCCTCCTCCTCCTCCCGCGGCGGCGGGGGGCTCGCCCCTGCCGGCTCAGGCGCGCACGGGCGCTGTCAGCGGCGCCATCCCCGGCGGCGGGGGAGCTCCGCGGGCGGCGGGAGGGACACGGACACAGGAACGGAACGGAGGGGCAGCGAGCTGGGCGGGCTGACAGGCAGCCCGAGGGACGAGGCGGAGTAAAGCGGCGGCGGGGCGAGGACGAAGGCGGGAAGCCCCGCAGCGGGGCGAGGGCGAGCTGACCCGCCGATCCCCTCGGCGGCAGCAGCAGCGGCGGCTGAAGCCGAGCGGGCAGCGCCCCGACGAGGCAAGGCGACACGGAGGGCAACGCGACGCTTGGGCGGGCGGCACAAAGAGGCCGGCCGCCGCCGCGGCTGAGGGCGGGGAGAGGAGCCGGCCCGCCCCGGCACCGCCCCGCTGCCCGGCCGGGAGGTGGCGGTGGCGACGGCGAAGGGTGGAGGGAGCGGGATCACCGCCCCTCTCCACTGCCCCGAGGGGCAAGTAAACGGCTTCCCGGTCGGCTTCCCGCGGTCTGCCCCTGATGTCGGCCGCGCTGACCTGCCCTGGCCCCACAGACCGGCGGCCCGCCCGGGCGGGGTTGCGCGTTGTCCCCCGGGGGAGGTGACCAGCCGGTCGGGGCGTCTCGGGTGCCGGCCCCGAAGAGAAGCAGCAGGGGCCGCGTGAGCTTCGTGGAGTTCAACGAGGCCAAGTGCAGTGGGAAGACGTGACTCTCCCCCTCTGCTCTGCTTTCCCGAGACCCCACCTGGAATATCCTGTCCGGCTCTGGAGTTGTCAGCACAGGAAAGACATGGACCTCTTCGAGCAAGGCCACAGAAATTATCAGAGGGCTGGAACACCTCTCCTTATGAGCACAGGCTGAAAGAGTTGGGGTTGTTCAGCCTGGAGAAGACTCCAGGGAGACCTTATTGGGGCCTTTCAGTGTGTAAAAGGGGCCAATAAGAAAGTTGGGGACAGACATTTAACCTGTAGCGACAAGATGAGGTGCAACAGTTAGAAACTGGAAGAGGGCAGATTTAGATTGGACATAACGAAGACATTCTTTACAGAGATGGTGTTGAGACATTAGAACAGGTTGCCCAGGGAAGCTGTGGAGGTCCCTTCTCCAGTCAAAGTGAGCTTGGTCTGGGCTTTGAGCAGCCTGATTTAGTTGAAGAAGTCCCTGCCCATGGCAGGGGGAATTGGACTTTAAAGGTCTCTTTGAAGGTCCCTTCCAATCCAAAGCATTTAGTGGTTCTGATTCTATACCAGTGCTGCCTCTGTCAGCCTCGTGGGTGAGAACTGAAACCGGGCAGGTGGGCTTCACCCCCCTGCATCTTTAGCACTTCAAAGCAGAGACTGTGCCCCCACACTGGTCCTTCATTTCCTCAGCATGCTTGGTAGCGGCCCGGGGTTATCTTTTTATAAATGTCTCAGGACTGGTCCGAGACCAGATCGGAGGTGCACACTGACTAAAGCAGTGAGCCCCATGACAGGTGACTAGTGTAGTTATGTCCTGGGTTTTTCCTTCACTGTCATCTTGTCCAGGTGCTTTGAGCCTCCTTTTCCAAGCCTTTTCCCACCCTTACCACAGCTAGACGCAGCACTGTGTTTGGTGGGAAGGAGGCTTTAAGCTTAGGAGGGACCAGAGTTTGCTAGAGGTCTCCTGCCCTTGCTATAAAGCAAGGAGAGCTCGGTGCTTAGTCCTCAGGAAAATATCAAGATAGATAAGGGCAAGGGAAACTTTTACCTTCTCCTTGTTTCCCTCTGAATGATAGACCTTTCCCAGCAGCATTTCTGAAGGAGGTATAACCTCCCACTGTCCTCTTGGGGACTACCTATTTAAAAACAATCAGTTTATCATTGCAACACACAGCTCCTTTGTTCAAGCATTTCCTTGTTGTCATACTTTTCAAGGAAGAAACTTGCCGTGTCCTGATGCCAAGTTTCCCAGTGAAATGTCATCAGGTAGTTACTATTTCAATACACTGAACTTCGTGGGAGTTTAGGAGCAGCTTCCAGCTGTACCGTTAATCATACATCGCGGGTCATGTACTCTACGTAAGAAGTAAACATAAACTTAAACAAATTTCTGCACACTCTGTGACATTGTGTACTCCAAGGCAGTCTGTACAAATCCTTCCTGAATTACCACTGATTTTGATACCTCTATTTGATGCCAAACAGTCTGAGGCTGTGAGGTGCGTTTTTAAGATGAGCACTCACATCTCTTACTGAATTTGCTAGAAGGTGCCTGAGGTGATGTCACAGCCATCACTTTGTCAAACAGTGAAGGCTGAATGAGGCACCTACACATACAAGTCTCTATATATAGTCTGACTTGAAAAGTCACACTTTCTTATATCAGGGGTATAGAGTAAGACACATTATATACTGAGTGTCATCTAGGATGGATCAGATCGTGTTGCCTCAACACACGACTACAAAGTCAGGCATCACTTCAAAAAGGGTTCAATTCATACAAGTTTGAAAAGGACAGTTTTAAAAGCCCTGTCCTGACATACGGCTTTAATACTAAAGTCCCTTCCCATTCCCAGTTTCTGTGTTACATGACCCAGGAAGTGGTGTTTTAGAGAAACACTGAGACATGATGACTCTTCGTGGAGAAGCCAAACAGCCTGACCCGTTTAGGGACACCAGATGAATCTGAATGTCAGTGCTGAGCACTGGTGCTGCATTATTTACCAACAGGGATGCTCTGGCAGTCTGGAGATTGGCAAAAACCCTTATAGCACAAATTCCAGGAAGACTTGAGAAAGCACTAAGGCATAAAGAGAAGGTAGAAGAGGAATCTGGAGTCTGGCAATCTAGGACACTACTACCATGCTTGAAGACCAACACTGCCTGCACTTTCAGCTGATGGCTCACTACCCAATATGCATAGACAAGAGCCAACTATCAGATACATTTCAGTTAATTATTAACAGGTGAATCACTACCAACTTTAGGTTGAGAACCAAGAAAGCATTGGATTTTTTTTCTTCAAAAAAGAAAGTTTCAGCTGGGGAAAAAAAAATATGGGGGGGAAAAAAAAAGAATGCTGATTTCATCTGATAGAGAGATTAGCCAGAGTGAGATGTAAGCGGCAGGCTGGAGGAAGAGAAAGCCACACAGTCTGGAAGCATATACTTCCCAGTGCATAGTTTATTATCCAGCTTAGATAAGGGTATGGATATCCTATGCTCTAAAATGCTTTCCAGGCCAAGAGATAAGCTGAAAAAGTAAAACCAGCTCCTGACCCAGGAATAAATGGTTCTGTGTTTCATTTCAGTCATATCTCAGCTCCCTTAAGTGATGTCTTCTTTTATTTCAGCCTAGCCTCAAGAAACCATCTTCATCCCTGGGGAAAACCCATTAGCTGTAATGGAGTTTGAGTACAAATGAACTTAGCCCAGCACACAGCATTTTCTCAGCAAAAGTGCGAGTTGCAGCAGAGCCCCTTGGAGCCTGTCTGGGCGATAAATGAACGCTTTCTCTCCACCGTGCTGCAGCTCATTGCGAGGCAGGCAGGGCGCACACACCGTGCCGGTTTGACACAACAGTGAAATGAGATAAGGCTTTTGTTGGAGCCGAGGTCCCTAGGTAAAAATACATCCCCTTCCTTCATATCCTGATTCCAGTCTTTCTTTGGACACACTGTTCAAAGAGCTTAATACTGTAGAGCACCCAGAATCTGCGAATAGAAACAAATATATCTATTGTAAAAAAATTAAATCGTTTCAGGAACAGTAGCATTAATGAAGCGTTATTTTATCTGATCGAGGCTTCCTCTGTATCTGGAATATTCAGAATATCCCTCTCCTCTGTGCATTCTTAAGTGTTCCTCAATAATATTGCCGTTGTTCTCTCAGTGGAGGTGCTGATATCAATATATTTCTTTTACTTGGCCATCTCTATTTCCTGAAGCATAAAAGCATATATTATTTTTGAGACTGCCAATCCTTTACCATTTTTTTTTTCAAATTGAGTAACAGGCACAGAATATCCTAAGGGGGACTCACAGTATATATACACGTGTGTCTTCTGTAGGCATTATTTATTTTCAACTCAGACTGGTGAATATTTTTAAAGAATATAGTGCTTACAAACTGCTTTTGATTGAGTGTTTGTTTGTTTACATTGAAACCGTTGTTTCTAATACTATTGAGAAATACTCAATTCCACAAGGGCTGTGTGTGAAGCAGGTAACAACTTTATTATGAACAAACAAACACAATGTTGTCATTTGCTTCTCTGCATGAACTGTAAATTATGTACATCCACTATTCTGTATTTATTAAAGTATGCCACTGCCTCCTTCACATGTGCTATTAAAAATCAGTCAAATTCTTGTGTGCTTTCCAAACTCTCTATTTTAAGTGTAGGATCACCTCAAATACATTTTGAGATTATTTTGTTGTTGTTGTTTTTTATAACTATGTAAAGGGTGATACCCTTCAGTAAGGAAAATAAAGCTCTTTTAAATGACATAAAATATTCAGTAAATGTCAGCCTTCCAAAATCATCACTGATATCTGTTGAGAAACTACATTAGCATTATTCATTTAAAAACAGGTAGAAAAAATATTAATGAATGCAATAACCAGCTAAGACAAACATGATGTCATATTTCTACAGCTTCTGTATCTTGTTCAAAGCACTTTGTTTATCTATGGTGTGTTTTATTTGTTTTTTGTTGTTGGTGGTTTGGTTTGGTTTGGGGTTTTTTTTGTGTTTTGGGTTTGTTTGTTTGGTTTTTAATTCCTGTGCCTCTTTTAAGACATGTGGGACATTTTCAAAATAACCGTGACCATTTTTTCTAACTTTCTAGCAGTTTACACAAAGGTGTAGTGTCTTGGCAGAATAATAGTTGAATTCTAATCCAACTTCCCAGAATAAAAACAAAATTTTTTCGTCACTTGCACCAATAACTGCTCACTGTGACTGACTTTAAATGCAACTTCAAAGGAAATCTGACTCAGAACTTGCTCAAGTTTTAAGAACCTCCTACAAATTCAGTAGCATGTTATTCCCAGTACCTCTGTTATCTTCAGTAAGAGTCAGTGTAAGTTTAGAGAGATGATCCAGGCATTCTAGCCCTCCTTCAAATGATAATGTAAATATTTATACCTCCTACAACTTAATTTTATTATGGAAAGATTTATTGAACTGAGCAGCACCAGTCAAAAAACTGTACATGATTTGTATTTTAGTATTCCAATACATCCGGATATTAATTTTTTAATGTAATGCCAGCATCATCATTAATGTCTGCAAGGCACATGAAGAGGTCAGTTTTCCATAACTACTGCAATTAAATAGAATTCACTAAACAGAATGGCCGCTTACTGGGTTGTACTTGGAGACCTCCAAAGAAGAGTCCATAGGAGTCACAGTCACTATCTACTACCACACTGGAAATCTGTGACCACTTCAGACACCATTGCCAAGAAAACATAACAGATATGCTAAGAAATGAAGGGTGGAGTGATTATTGATAAGGCACCCTGTCTGGGCTCCCAAAGAACAACCCTGCTGCTCACACGCTGTGACTTTCAGGCTTTCTTGGTGGAGTCAGATATTTGTCCATCATATTAAACAAATAATTCTATAGCAAACAGTATTTTGAGGAGCAGCACATACAGTATTCTTGAGGACAAAGCTCATTGATTAAACATACTATCCAATGCAATGAAAATAGCTCTGTCAATCAGGTCAAATGCTTTTTTGTTCAGTTTTCTCAATCAAGAATGGAGTTTTATCCTCTCAGCAAAGATACTAATGCTTTATGTCAGAGAACTCAGGAGCTCAGAGGGATTATTTTTTCCTGCAAGATGAATCATTTGCAAATGCAAACTCTTTGTTTGCAGTCCATGGTGAAAGGTCAAATGCTGGCTTGGTGGAGGGATTAAGGAAGGTTAAGTTCATTCAGAGGATTGTTACAGGACTAAAGCACAGTGCCAACAAAACATTTAGGCTCTGAATTCCTATTTGAGCTCCTATTATTGATTACAATGGATATTCAGAAGTTTGAACCCATGCTGTTAGAGCTAGACATGGTCCACATTGCCTCAAACCTGAGCAGAGTAAGTATGAAATGCTGTCAAATTAGACAGTAACTTTCTATGTTGCCTTCAAATGATTTGTAAGGAGACAAAAGGAACAGGTCTTCTGGGTAGATGATTATGTCTGCCAGGGGAAGAAAACAGGGCTGAATTGCATCTATGGGAGGTAGGGAGATCAGATGAAACAGTCTAACTTTGGCCAGACACAACCAGGGTCAGAAAACGAGTAAGATTTTGTCGGGTCTGGAAAGCACAAGAGGACAAGGAGACAGAGTGGGGTGGGACTCCGATGATAAAAAGCACAGCACAACAAAGCAGGGTGAACATAAGCAGTATAGTGCACAAGGATGAAAATGGTCTGAAATGGAGATTCCCAGTGGTGAGACATGTACCACTGATGGTCTGCAAGCCATGGAGTGCTAGTGACATGGGGCAGATAAATGCAGTTTGCATCCTCCCTTGGGAAAGTGAGAGCCTGTGGTAGGTAGGCAGGATAGGGGAAGAGGAGGTGGTAGTGCTTCTCCCCTTATGGCCACTGCCTGCTATCGCTGAGGCTGAGTAACCCAGATGTAATTTATTTATAAATATGTACTGAGCCACTTTTTGTTTCAGAGTCTTTATTAGGTGGTACAGTAATCTGCAAATGGAAAAAAAGGATGATCTGGCTAAATGTCTATGCACCCTGTCAGCCCTTGCTTGCCCTCTGCTTTTTTCACCACTAATTTATTCTACTGATCAGCCACTTGTGGTAAAAACATGGTTATTCTCCCTAAGTGTTAAAAGAAAAGAAATGAGGAAAGAGGTGTTGGCAGAGACTAAGAGCTAGAACTGATCATTGTCAGGAGTACATCACGTATCCGGACACAGTTAGTGAGCTCTCTTAGCACTCTGGAGAAAATACCTGGGGAATGCAATTTCAAGCACATGGTGACATAATGGAATGCAAAGCCATACCCTTTGGCCTGCGAGGACGAGCTCCCTGGAATGAAATAGTCTGAAGCACTTAATTTTTGCTTTGTCTTCCTGTCTGTGCCACGAACAGTCTCTCAACCCTTACAGCATCCTCCTAGCCAGAGAATAAAAAGCTCTACCAGGTCAATGGTTACAGTCTGGAATAATGAGACCTCAGTGATCCAGTTCTTTTCATATCAATGTAAATTAGGATTAATTCCACTGAAGTCAACAGAGCAAATGTAAGACCAGTGCAAGTGGAGAACTAGGTTTTAGATTTCGGCTTGAAGTCAAACAAAAAGCTGAAGTGAGTCACATAATAGGGGTTTTCCTTCTTTTTTAAAGTAGTAACCATTTCCTGCTTTTTTTCTCTTCCAGTGTGAGTTTATCTGTAGCACACCGAGAATTTCTCCACTGCTATAGCCTGGATATTTCAATGTGAGAAATAACATCCCATTGAATAAAGATGGAAAAATGCATCAGTTGTCTGGGAACTACAGGTGATATGTTTATTAACTAATGTCCCCCCACCAATCTCAATTTTCTCATATTGTAATGAGATGGGAACACATTTAAGCTGTTGCTGGACTGAAAAAAATCAACACTAGATGTATTCTAGAAATCACAAGGGATAAAATGCAACCGATGTCAGAATTACAAGAAATCATAACAGTACAGAACAAGGACATCTGATCTGTAAAACAAACCATTTTCAATAATGGAAAATATGTAGGGCTTTTAAAAGGAGTGTGCAGTGATGCTGTTCACTCGGTCTGTTGGAGCAACCTTAGAAAGCCTCATGGGGTCCATTATGAAAAGGAATATTATTTAACCTTTAATCAACCTTCTTTGAGATGTGCAGTCTCCATCTACGTTCACACACATGCAACACTGTTAGTCAGGGAATATTTGCCTTAATAGTATCACCCAGTGGCATCTCCATCCACCTATTCTCCCATGTTCTACTGCTGCTACTACCACCACCACTACCAGGGTTACATGCAAAACCAAAAGAGGACATCAGACATATCTCCTTGCTTCCTGAAAATTCGACAGGGACTGAACCAGAGAATAGAAGGTCAGCGGTGTTAGATGAGTAACCTTTCCCTCTCACTTGAGAGATAGTCTGCAAGTGTGCCCAGTGGGTAACCCTAAGCCCTTCAGTAATACAAAGTCTACTTACCAGCCAAGGTTGTGAAGCAGTCTTGATGGCATGGATACACAGCTTGAATAAAAATATAGGGCAGGTAGATCTGCAAAGCTGGCTAGCATGAACAGCATGAGGTATAGCAGAGTCACGACTCATGTTGTTTAAATTCTGGAGAGGGTTGTCCATCACACACTCATGTCAGGTGAAGAAATGTCAGGCAAGGAAATTTTCAAGAGAAGCGATGAGTCAAGGAAAGCGAGTGGGGATTACAGGAGGCTCAATGTAGGTTTTGTCCCTTGAGCAGGGTTTCCAAATACTCATCTCAGAGTTAAGTTTCATAGAGCTAAACCACTCAAGCACAAAGCGCAGCATTGATATGAGTGTTGTCATCTGGATACCTTTTGCTCTCCTGAGAGGCTGCAGTATGAGGAAGCTTTAGCTTTGCTAGAATACAAGCAGTGAAGTGATTTCTGTGTCAAGAGTGAAGAAAGAAGCTCAATGGACTGTAGATTCAATATGTATAAGATTTCTTTGGTGAAGGTACTAGGTAGTGGGTTTTTTCACTGTTAAAACGAGTATCTCCAATTTTCTGTTTCATCTCCAGCCACCTTCTTGAGGAAACCTGAGGACCAGAGCCAAGAATTTCTTCCTAAGCAGTAGTGTGAAGGGGAGTGTGCAGGCAGGAACTGAGGCATGCAAGGCTCTGCATGAGGAAACTACTTTGATTTTCTTTAAGTGTGCATACTGCTCTTCACATAAAGCAAGCTGACACCTTCAGCTGAGGAGTATCAGTTCACTAACTCAAGAGGCATTAAGTCAGTCTGGGTCATTGAGTAAATCTAAATGCAAGGACTTAGTAAACAGTAAAGTCTGCTGAAGTCAGTGATTTATTATTAACTTGGCCTTAACAAACCACTAATGCTGTTCACTGCGAACAAACATCTCATACTTACCTAAACTCCAGTACAGCATTTATTATCCGAGGTGCTCCTTTCCTGGCTGTTCTGAACCACTGCAGTGTGCCATGCATTGTTAAATAACTTTCAAGCAGATTTATTTTCAACTATACTAGATTTTTACCAGCACAGCTTGCTTTATGTTAGCACATATTTGCCTGGCCCTCAGTCAATTTCAAGTCCGATCATTACAATCTGTATTTGTGCTCTCATGCCCATTTCTTGTAATGCTCTGTCCTTCAGCTGGCCCAGCCTTGAGAAACTACACTATGAGCATGCTCCAGGGCATCCTTCTGTTTTAGGAAAGAAGTCTTGGTTTTTCTAAGCTTGCTGATATTGAAGCAGAGGTAATGTGTGCCCATCTATAGAAATAAAGCTATTCCTTGAGCACAGGAGCCAGGATGTGGTGGGGGTAAATCACACTGCTGGGATATGGGGATGGAAATAGTCCTACCAAAAGCCAAGGGAAACTGATAATCTTACACAGCACTCTGTAGCAACTGCTGCTACACAAGGCTGGATGCTATGAGGGGCAGGTATCTCATCAGCACTTCTCTCTCATAGTAAAGACTACATTGCGTTCAGATAGAGCATAAGCTGGTAAAAATTTGAGGCAGAAACCTAAAATGATGCAGACCTCACAGAGAAGCAGCAACTTTCTGCTGCAGCCACTCAGAAATAGTACAAACACGAGATGGCTTCCTCCAAAAGAAAAAAACGAGAAAAAAAATATGTTTCTGTGTTCATTGCCACAAGTCTTTCCATCCTCAGTCATCCTTTTCTTCTTCTTCTCTTTTCAAAATAGCAACTGACTATGCAAAAGGAATAAAGAAAACAGCAGAGTTGAAGTGTCCCAATACCTTCAAGATTACAGCCATAATGCAACCACAGCCCAGTAAAATAACAAATCCATTCTACAGTCAATGCAAAAACCATTCCCAGGTGCAATTTTTGACAGATAAATTGAATTCTTAGTAACAAACAGCAAAACACACAAAGGAGCAGAAAATAGGTTTAAACCAATAAGTTTCCCCATTGAAAAAAGTGGATCCAAAAGAGTGTCTTCGATCTACAGCTATGTTAAAAGTTGGCTTGAGAAGAGTTATGGTCTGATACAGTGTTGCGGGGAGTTGCTCCCACATATAGAGGAAGTGTTGGTATCCTACATCTCAGTGTAACAACCTTTACACACCCATGGATTAGACAGTGGAGTGACAAAACAGCCAGATATCAACAAGCTAAAAAGCAACACAGCTTTTGCCAGTGGAATCAACCATTCAGCTTACCATGCACATAGCAGAACTACCCACAGCACCAAATGGCAATGTGAACATCAATTATTTAACAATTATTATCTATGTATTATTATTAATAGACCTTGCTTTGACATTTGCAGGGATTCTGCCTGGAAAGAATGACACAGTTCCCAAAATGAAGTGCTTCTGGACTCCATTCAGGATGAATATCCACTATCCTTTCATCCTTTTTTAGTAGTGGCAAGAGGTATTTACAGGAACAATAGGACTGACAGGAGAAAATATCCTTCTTAAGGAAACATTAGTCCACTTTTCATTGTACAAAACCAGCAGGTTTGAGGGCAAGCATAAGAAGACTGAGCCATCCATTATTCCAGCAGTAGCTCAGCCTCAAAGTATTTACACTGTTCCTAGAAATAGTCAAACTCAACATGTTCATTGGTAGATGAGGCTGGTAACACACATCCCGCTTCTTCTGTCTGCTGTGTTCATACCACATGAACGAGAGGCCTCAGGCCTGTGCTAAGATATGGAGAACAAGCTGTCTACTTCTCGCAGTCACCAAAGCTTGGGATAACATGTTCTTTTTATCTTAGGCTAGAGAGTTCACAATATAGATGGTCTTAAGAAGGTAGAATTATCCTCAGTGTCAGTGAATGGTATTACTTTATTACTAACTAGATGCATATGCATTTCAAATGGCATGTGAAATCTCATAGCTAAAAATAAAAGAGCAGAACTATTATTTTTCTTGTTGAAATAACTGATCACTTGGTCTTGTTGCGTCCTAATAGAATACCATCAGGCCTGTAAACCAAGTAGCTCTAATAGCTGTCTTTTCAGCCAGTCATTCATACTCACAGAAATAAAGACAAACACAGTGTGTTACAGTGTTTTTTCAGATCACTAGACCAACCTAATCTAATCTATGCCGGCAACCTTTAATTTTAACTAGGTCAATTCACTCTGTGAAACCACAGAGAAGACTATCCTGACAATGCAAAATTATAAAGTATTGCGAATAATAAATGTCTAAAATTGCATGTGGGAGAACAGCAGTGTACAAATGAAGGTAGCCACAATTGAAAATATTGTGCAAACCTGCTACAGGGAAGAGAAACTCACTTTCCAAAAAAAAAAAAAAGAAAAAAGTCATTTACTTGCATTGGGTGAGATCCAGCAAGCTATTGAAGTCAGTGAGGGATCTTCGTCTTGGTTTCAGTGGGCTTTGGCTCGGAGCCATTGTTTCTCACAGTTCAGAGAATCAATTTAGTTCTTTCACTCTCGAGACTGAATGGAACAAGTAATACTTGCTTTGATAATGTGAAAACCCTGCTTGACTAATACAAGGATGTTTTGAATGATTGTGCGCAGGCCACCTTTATTGCTGGTGTCAGTGAGCTTTACTGAGCCGGGACCCCCAGGACTTCTCGTGCCCATCTGCTACCCTTCGTTCTCTGAGAAGTACAACACGTAGAGGTGGGCGACACCATTTTCAGAGACATTCTAGAGCTAGTACACGTTTTAGTATTCCTAACTCACAGATTTTAATTAAATCAAATGTCAGTGGAATCATATTATTTTCTGCTGGTTAGATTTTAATGAAGTTTTAAACCAATCCTTCACTGTAATGAAATAATTATATAACACGGGGATGTGTGCTACTATTCATCTGAATTAATAACGTGATCGCTTTGTGTGCTGTCATTTTCTGCCGAGGAAGAAGAATATAAAGCAGCCTTCTCAGTCTGCAGATAAATTAAGTAGAAATCTGCCCATTTGTGTTTACTGATACAAGATACGCACTCTCTCTTATGGACTATGTCTCACTTTCAGTGACTTGTCTCCTTCACCTTTTCTTACTCCCAAAACTCATGGAGTCTATTTTGTTTCTGACTGAAGAAGCCAAGTTAGCCTTTGTCGGGGCAGATGACCACTGCATGGCTGCTCAAAGCAATGCAAGTAGAGTCCAGAAAGCTTACTCATTTCAAAGGAATGAAGCATTAAAGCCTTCTGTTGCAGGCAGTCAACAAAAATAGACAAGTTCAAGCAGCTTTGTGAATTAGGAGATTTGGTTAGGATAAAAAGCTATTTAAAGGAAGTGGGCACTTAATGCTGAGATGAAAGGACAGGTCAATAGGAAAGGAGGAGGAGATGGCAGCAGTGTTTGACCTGGTGGTGTTTTTCAAGGGCCTGTGTACTTCATTTGAGCTTTCATCCTTCCTTTTCTATAATTATTCTGTATGCATTGAAGTAATTAGAAAGATATTTGGTGCTTTGGTGAGCCTTTGTAAGCCATTCATTTCTTTCAATAGTACTGTCTTTGCAAGGGGGAAAGACTCTGAAGAGAAACGATGTAGAAACCCAGTGAGCTCACCCCAGGGAAAATTCCTCCCTGTTCTGGCAGCCACACACAGTTTGGCTTGCACTTTTAAAATTTTCATCTCTAACAAGGAAAAAAGTCATCAAAAAGAGACAGTTTTACAACCTAGGTACACATGGAAAACACCGTTGCCTCATTTCACCTGTGGTTAACCATCACTATGCAGGGTGTCAGAGGGATATTCCTAAAGAATGAGATTTCTACATGACACTAAGCAGATGAATTCTCAATCTAGTCTTGTCTTATTATAGTGCTGTACACAAAGATTGCTTTCCTGAGCAAAGCAGAAGAAATTGCCTCCTGTAGCGTGCTCAGAGTCACAACTGATTATCACTCCAGCGACACCAAGTCCACAAAATCCTCTCCCCTCCCTCTCGAGGTCATGCCTTCCTCATGCATTTTTTTAATCTTCCCTCGGGAGTTGGAAATGTGGGTAGGCTAAAATGGCAACTGTCTCAAGAGAGTTTTTATAACTCAGATATGTTCTGGGTTCCCCTTTTTCATGCACCATCATAATGGTTTTGCAATATTGATAAAGCTTCTGCGATAAGACCTGAGCTCTGTGTTTATCTGCTCTGAGTATCTGGGGGTTGGCCCAGTGTGAACAGTTTTGCATTTCTTTCTGATGGTGGAAATTTCCTCTTTTCTGATTGTGTGTGACAGGCAAAGTTTACTGTCACAACCCTCACATCTCTGATTTTATTTTCAGAACACCACCTTCACTTTTTTCCACAATCTCTAAATATAGCTATTCCTACTCCCAGCTGTGGCGTGTGCTAGGACACGTAGAAACATGCTTGGTCCTGCTGTGAAGCTGTTGGCAATGTCCCCTTAAGGACCATTCTTGGGTTTTCAAAAGCCCCTTCCATGTGTCAAGCTTGGATCTTAGAGGAAGAACCTAAACCTTTCTGGGTACTGGAAGGGAAAAGAAACCCATGTGATGAAGTGCCAAAGTGAATCAGGAGATAGCAGAGAGAAATTATGGAACTTGCAGAAGTTTCCTTAGAGGGTGGAGAAAGCTGGATGAGCAATCAAGCAGAAGGCTGTGTTCCAGAAAACCAAGAGTAGCCTTTGTAAGTGCATTATGAATGTGCATATTGTATGGTCCCAGATGCATATAACCATCAAAACACTGTAGTAGAGAACAAGGGCCAAGAATTCCTGTTGTCTTTTTCTGGGCTTCTTATTTGACAAAAATTTCCTGCCTGCCTCTCAGTTGTCAGGCATTCTCTCTCTCACATTTGTCCGGCAATGCTGTAAAAGGAAAGGCTCAACAAGCCTAGGAGATTTTAAAAACTGTTTTTTTCAGTCCTTTCACTTTGGCTAACAGAAATAGGCATACACATGCAAGACTGTCTGTTAAGAATCCGAAACGGAACTGTATGACACCTGGGTTGGAAAGCGTAGAGGCTCAATAAAGTACTTTGCAGTTACATACATTTCAAGAAGTAGTAATATCAGTCAAAGAAGCCTCTAAAATTAAATCCCATTCTTTCACTTTCAGTTCCCGATGACCAGAAGAAGTGGTGAGCAGCTACACAGATCATCCAGGCATCTGTCTGCCACACTTCTGACTGAGAGGCATTTTGTTGGTTCAGCAGAGTTGTGTCCTCAGCTTTAGGGAGAGGAGAAAGAGGTTATCTTCAAGGGTTCAGCAACTCCAGGGTCCTAAATATTGGCTGTAGTGGTATATACTGATATGCTCTGTGTTGAGGGCACATAAAAAGAGCTATGGTGGCCATTTCTAAACAGTTTTCAGTTCACAGCTCTGCTTATTTCTCTTGATGCCTCAATGACAGAGCTGGTATGACACGTTTCTGTCCTTAGCTGGAGATTTATGAAGTTTCATTCACTTCAATTTGTATTCTAGAATTAGCCTAAAACTGCCTCTTGATTGGGGTTTTCCCCCATTTAAAGGCTGCGATATTGTTATTCCTCTTAGTGCCCTACATTGGGTTGTGTGAAGAAAGAAATTTGTTATGTGGACAACTGGATGCCATTTCCCACATGGTGTAAAAATTAGTGGTTTGAAAGTGCCAGAGGGCTTGACCTCTGCCTGATGAGTTTTTTGAGTCACCCCACAAGTTAGTCCTTTAGCAGTTAATGTCATTGTCCGTCATCCCTGGGTGATAATTAATAGTAGAACAAGGCAGAAGAGCAAAGAAGAGAAACTGAGGGTCATCTGTTGACACAGAAATCACATCTTGACAGCTTTCTTAAGCACTTTAAATTCACAGCAAATTTCAACCATAATTCATCTGAGACACCTCCAAGATGTTTTTGTCTCCTATTGTTGTTGGAATGGATGATTAATGAAACTCTGCTTGTTATGTAAAAGCGAATAAGCATGTGTTTCCTGATTTGTGTAAGGAAGAAGGGAGCTATCATCACTTACCAGAAACTCTGTGGTTCTCAGGCACGTTCCTGCCTTATACATTTTTTGCTTTTAATGAAGTCCAGATCAACTATTTGGCTATCAAATGTTCTTGCTCACTTGACACAGGTCTACGGTTTTAGTGCAATTTCCTCCTTTTAAACTGGATGCAAAATCCCCACTCTTTCCCTTTGCAGTTGAATAGATAGTTCATTTCTAGGTCTCTTGATATTTTTACATTAATCTGTGCTTATAAGAATCCAAAACTCCTGCACATTTCACAGGTTCAAGGGCTGGCCAGGTTGCTATCAAGTTTGTTAGCTTTCTCAGCCTGAGCAAACTCTACTTTCTGTCTCTCTGTCCCATTTTCCACACTATTTGAAGGACTTTTCCTAAATGTTTGTGATTCTTATCCCAGGATTATCTTATATTTCAAAGGATCCTCCTGACTGTGACTGATTTTGTCACAGTAGTAGTATTTACCTGAATTGCTTTTCTCTGCTTTTTTTCTGACTGCCAGCTTCCTGGCTTAAACCCAATTTAACACTTTTTTCCATCCGCTCCAAGCACCACAAAGCAGATGAGAATCCCTCTTCTCCACCCAACTTGGCAGCATCCCACTCTTACAGCATTGACTGTGGCAGAGTCCCACACTCCTTGCTTTCACAGGAGCTTCCTCTTCTCTTGCCAGTGCAAGCACTGTGATGAATATCACAGGCTACTAAAACCTTCTCAAGACTTCCATGCTGAGCCCTACAGCCTGCCTCCAGCTACATTTGCTTGTTAAACTCCACTGCAAGCCCTCTGTCGCTCCCTGGTCCAATACACCAAGGATCAGGCTGGCCTGATCCTGACCCACTCATCCCTGTGCAGAGGAGAGCCAGCCATGGAACACATCATGCTAAAGTCACAGTCAAACACTCAAAAAAGTCCCATCAGGGGACAAGCTGATTATGTGCTGAGCACTGCTGGGCATATGTGCTGCTGCTCAATCAAGCCTTGAAGAATGATCCCTTAACCTGAGCTTGCTCCTTATGAAGAATATGTTGCTGACACTCAAATGCAGCTGAGCGTTTATTAATTGGTCTGATAAGAGATTCCCCATATGGTCTGTATATGTGGATACATGAAGAGCGCAGGGCTCCTCACATCCTCTGTTGTTCTGCACGGCTCACTTCTCTCTCTTCTAGCAATAAACTAAAGCTGCTCTGCATCGCAAGGATGTGACCAATCTATCCCTACCTTTGACATTCAGCCTGAACAGATGTGAATAAGCAAACATTTTCAAAGAGTGAAAAGGAAGTAGCTTTGATTTTCTAATCAAGTATCGATTGCCTAATGTCACTAACATTGAACGTGAGAGTGTTTTTCTGCCTTAAAGTGTTATTTGTTTTTCAAGCAGGCAGTTCTAGTTAACAGATGAAAAAATAAGGAATGACAGGTTTATACCAGGAGCAAAATAAAAGACCATATCATGGGTAGTCTGCAAAAAACTCTTCCCAGCACCACCCCCCCCGCCCCCGCCCCGATAAGCAGGAATTCTACTTGAAAAACTATTTCAGATTTTGTGCCTGTATGAATAAGAACTGACTTTCTTACCCACAGAACAGCCTTTTCCACAGAGGGTTAAATAACTAACAACATAATTTGTCTTTACTTTGATCAAAGTTTAATCAAACAGTAACCATGGGGATGCAAAGATGTAAAGGCAGAAAAATCAAACACCATGCATAATACCTCTTAATAGAGGTTCAGCAACCATAAAAATAAATAGACTGTCACTGTTTCTAGGTTTCTTGATCCAAACAGATGAAAACACAAGATTTTATCTGCATTGCTAATGTCACAAGATTGCAACTAGAAGAATACCTGGGCACGTGGTGTTCTATAGAAATTATTATCTTTGACTAATTGGGGTGTTTTCCTGGAGGAGAGGAAGGCAGTTCTGTCTAAAATAAACACAGTTCTGTATTAAGGACTGAGGTTTGAGTTAGACACTGAGGGTCAAATCCTGCAGTCCTCATTCAAAGAAAAACATCTTCTTTCTGCTTTAGCAGCTGAGACTAATAAACTAGCCTCACTTTCACCACACAAACACACACAGAAACACAGAAATCTGCAAGCTTTGTACTGAAAACAGAACCGCAGACTTAACAAACAAACAGCACGTAATTATTTGCTCAATTACTCTCAGCACAACATCCTGTTACCCTTGAGCTGACAAGGGAAGGACAGTGCTCAGTTCTCATTTTTAAAATATTTTTTTTTCCATAGGTTTATAATATTCCTGAATCTTGTCAGATCATCATGAAGATTGCAAATACCACCTTCCCATTTCAAAGTATTTAAAAAAAAAAAGTTAAACTTTAGCATAGATAAAATAATGTATATTCTCCAGGTAACACCTCAAAAAAACCCTCAAAACAATGGCTTGGAAATTCTCCAAAGCTATTCCGTCTGAGCCAAGTATCTGGTGTGGAAAATTACAGTCCAAATGTTAAAAAATAGTTAGAAACAACTGAAACCAGCTTTTCACAAAGGAATATATTGGGCAACCTTACTGATAGGCAATGCAACAAGTTCTGCATGGAATAATAAAAAACTATACCAGGTAAATAGCTTTCGTTTACATTGGTCCTGTCTCCTGCTGAGAGGATGAGTGGTAACCACTTAACGACTTACTACAGCCACTGAAGTGATAAATCAGAATTGATGGCTTTCTCTTAGAGCAGGTTGTGAGATTTTGCTGGTCCCCGCTGGTGCAGCCCACCGCCTCTGACTTCACTCTCCTCCACCACACCAGCGGGTGCACTGAACATGCCACTGCCTCGCTCAGCCTCATTAGCAGCCGCAGCCTGACAGCTGTTCAGACCCTTGCTTTTTGAGGCAGGGGGGGACGAGGAAACAGAGTCAGGCAATTTAGTTTAATTGCATGAGGCGGGCAGCCGCGCTGCACCCTCCTGCCCTGGCTCTCATCTTCCCCCTCACGGAAAGGGGCTGCTGCTCTGCAAAGATCAGACATGCATCACCCTGAGCCAGCTCTTTGCCTTTTATTCTGCTATTTATTAACTGATGCCCACAGATAATTCCAATGTACTTGGGCCTCATTACCAGAAGGCAGGCTCTCAGTTCAGTAATCTCCCAAGATAAAAGAAAACAAAGAAGAGGAGAAAGTCATTTATGTACTTCAGGCACTGCGCCGAGGCTTGAGAAGCGTGTGCTGCTTTCACAGCTACCACAAAAAGAGTCCATAGGCAGGAGGATGGCCAGCCTTTGTAAAGATGTGCCTCAGCCTGCCTCAGTTCATGCCTTGGTGATGGAACACCCATAGTTTTCTCTCTTCCCTTCTGAGCTGGGCGCTGTCTCTTAGTTGTGCTTGGCCACCCCACTGCTACAAAGGGATGGATTTAGCACTACTGTGACACCAACAATTACAAAGAGATGGGATTATTATTGATTGGAAAAAAAAAAAAAAATCAGGCTTTTACTTTTGCCTTTGTTTTCTTTCTGTTGTTCGCCCTACAAGCCTCAAGCCCAGCCTCCCCTTGATGGCTGGTCAGAGGGTTGGACTGCGGGCGGCCAGAAGTGACCAGTACCTCCTTCTAACCTGGCCTCCTCCACTGCCCCAGGGTAGGGCTCTCTCCCTGTAATTTCTAAGCTGAGCTCCTAGAAACTGTGAGTTAAAACACAGTTTAAACAGTTTAACAAAAAAAAGAAAAAAAAAAAAAAAGAAAATCTTCCCAACCCAGAAGTGTTAAAAATAAAAAATCAAAGTAGGTAACTCTTCCTGGAAAAGCAGCGGCTTTTAACAGTTAACTTTCTCAGTTCAAATCCAGAACAATGACTTGTAAAAATAAAAACACTGAAGCAGAGTGAGATTTGCCACATTTCCAGTAGCTGAGCTCACAGCAGAGGCTAAAACCCAGACTCCATGGCCCCACTCGAGGCAGCTGAGACTGTACCCTGCCCTGCAGCATGCTTCCCTCCCACTTGTGCCTTCCTGACTTTGAAAGGTGCTCCTGTTAAGCATGAATAATGAACCAATCTGGGTTAAAAATAACTTTCCTTTTCCCCTCAGCTATTTTTTTTTTTTAAACCAGATCATCCTCACAAATCCCATCCACAAAGTAGCTCTGCAAATCATTCATCTAACAGAAGGGCTGCTGCCTAAATGCAAGGGCAGACCAAGCAGTCCTGGGCTTAACACAGCATTTGATGATGATCCTCTCTCAAGAAACCATTCCTGCATGCAAAAACCCACTGATTTTTTTTTTCCCCCCATAAGGCTAACCTTGTGGAAGAACTGAGTGGCACCTGGGCAGAGGTGCCACTGCTCTCCACCATGTGTTGTTGCATCTTCATTGAGGCCGTTACTCTCATGTATCCTTGTCTTCATCTAATTCTGCACTTAAAGTGAAAGCCAGACCCCACACACGTTCAAACCCTCCTTGCATTCACATTACATGAACAAAACCGCAGCTTTTGTGGGACGCCAGGTCCCACAGTCACCCTTAGGAAGGACCCGAGGCCATATCTTTCCTGCATAGCACTGCCTGGCAGATCAGCTGGCGGTATTTCCCTGTCCAGGCTACTCATCTGCATCCTACCTGTGCTTCCATATGCTGTAAGGCCTTCCCCTAGGAAGGCAGAGGGGATTTATTGGCAGCCAGAGCCCTGCCTGCCCAGTGTGCCTGTGCCCAGCGTAGAAACCTGCAGAGCTGTGCTGGGGCATGTGGTAAGCATGAGCCTGCTTTGTGGCTCTGACAGTCATTACAAATGTGGCTCCTCATCTCTTCATGCTTATTATTATACTTTCCAGTACCACCTCCTGGTTCCCTCTTGCAGCTTATGAAAGCTTGTGACCGTTTTTCATTAATGTCAGGATGCATATTCTATAACCATCCTTGGGTTTTATCTGCAGGCAATTATTAAACTGCCTCTTTCTTATCTCTCCTCCACTGCTAAATATGTCACCCATCCCAATATCTGCTCTACCATGCTGGCTTAGTATCTCTCTCTTTCAGTCAAGTATCAGCACTATCTGCTCTCTACACTAAAAATAGGGGAGATCCAGACTACGGGGCCTTCCCCCCCACCCCGGCCATTTTCACCTTGAGTCCTTTTCCAAGTCTACTTGCAGTAAATCAAACCCTTTCCCAGTGCATAAGCATCTCTTTGCTGCAATAGTCTCTGGGACTGATGGATTCCCTATCACTTTTGCATAATGCCCTTCTCAGAGCCTGTACAAAGTACTCTGTTATCTGATGTGAGGCCAATTTAAATATCTCCTGCCATACAAATATTTGTCACCCTTCAAAGATGTGTTGTAGACCTTAATCCAAAAGCAGCTGTGCTGGCAACCCATAACTGAAACTGCTTCAGCTAATTTTATGGGAAAGGTTGCTTAGTAATACGTACCATTTCTGTCCAGAAAGAATATCCAACAACCACAACCTGGTACAATTGCTTATTCTTCCCTACAACAGCACTGCTTCTTCAAAAATCATGTTTTCCTTTTCAATCCAAGCAGAATGCAGGACTTCCATTGCAGTTTTATAAGTGTCCCACTATTTTTTTTTTCTTTTTCACTCTTAACTCCTACACCATAAAACACCATGCAACAACATTTATCCTGGAAGTCATTAATCTGTAATTCTTTAATATACAGCAAATGCACCAACAATGCTGTAGGGTAATTGCTCCCACCAAAGTAGTCATTCATGTACATTCATTGTTAGAAATGCATTCAGTTCTAGCTCCAACACTCACTCCTTAGACACACAAACTGAGCATAGTTTAGTAACCTCTAGCCAGGCTCCAAGTTCTGCAAATGAATAAATTTAGGAACAAGATATTGATTCATTTCAGCTGGGATTTACAGTGGCTTTGTTGCACCCACAGCTCCTTAAGCTGCCATCACTCTTTGAAGTACCTGCAACTGGTGCAGCCCTTTTCATAATTCCACAGATGAAATTTTGCTCTGCTTTTACAATTTATCCAAGTGCTTTTTACTGGCTTTTGCAGCACATATACCACAGACCTAGATTTGAGAAATTTAGAAATGAGTTTATGAGTATGTGACTGCACTACGTAGAGCTCTGCATTTTACTTTAGAGTGTTCCTCACATCCAGCACATTTGGATCCAATTTCTACCTAATTACCATAGCCTCTAAATAACTTTGGACAAGTTACCCTAACAGGAAAGCTGCTTCAGCTTTGCTTTTAGCTGTGAGGTTGTAAAATCATGCTCACTTACCTTAAGCTTGACCTAGGGCACTTTTGTTGTCCAGTGCTTCCTGGACCCTTAGAAGTAAAGAGATTTGCTGCTTCTACAACTACCTCAATTTTCAGTACCATAGTGTGTATCCTCACATTAATGATATATAAGCATGCTGTCCCCTCCTTATATACGTATGGTCCCAGGGAGCAATACTGTACCTTTTTAGCCGAGAAACAATTTTCTGCCAAGCATCTCTATTTTTGCATCTCAGCTGTGTGGCAAACATGGTCATCCCAGCTCTGGGTCAGCTGCTCTGCACTGCAGCTTTTCCTAGAAGTGCTACCAAAACTTCTAAGTGCTAAGCTCTAACTCCTAGATAACATGGCTTCACCCATTCTTCTGAATTCCGTAGAATATCTGGACCTATACTGGGCCACATCACCACCATTTTTTTGTTTATTTTAAAGCCCTTGATGAGGCCTTCATTAAGCCAGTGATGTTTCAGTGTTGGAGCCTTCTGTGAGTGGCTTTGGCCAGAACTGTCTGCCCACCTCCTGCTAGCAACAACTCCTTTTTCTACACAGAACACTTAATTCTCCCTCAATTCCAAGCATTTTAGCCCAAACACCAAATATTATCTCCCTTCAAAAAAAAAAAAAAAAATCAGGCTACTAGCAGGCAGTTTGGTAGGTTGCTCTGTTAAAAGCTGTAGCAGGCACACACACAAACCAGTTCATCTTTATACTTCATTCTCTTCCAAACCCAGTGTTCTTGAGGAATTCATGTCTTTCACTTGAGAAACCTACTTTTTCCAGTCCAAGTATGGCTAGCATCTCTTTTTCTAGATTCATCTTCCATAGCAGAGGTTTCTTCCGTCTGCATGGCAGGTCCACTCTCACAACATTTGTAATCAATCAGTCACAATCGCGCCATAATCAATAGATATCTGCCTCTCTGTAACTCCAGATATCCAACGTTCCCACCTCATCTCCTGTCCTTCTGTCTTCTCCCGCTACAATATGAACCTTACCTCCATTATGTGTGTATTTTCTTATTCTCTTAACAATCCTTGTCTTAATGAGAATTTTATAAGTCTTTGTATAAGATGCTACACAGAATTTGACAGGTGTTTTGCTTGCATAAAAAGGGAAAGTATTTCTGGTAAGTAATGTTATTATTACATTATGCCTAATGAGATAATCATATAAGCATTTCAAAGTTTTAAGTAATGTTGAAATGTAGAGTAAAGCCCTCCGTTTCTATACCAACTGCATCCCACATGGAAGCAAAAGTTTGATTGAGCTTTTCCTCATATAAAATACGTTTTGTGCGCAGCTTATAGCATTGAAAATATCCACCATGCCACAATCACAAGAGACTGAAGTAACCCCTTCCCAGGTTTCCATAGCAAGGTATCCATTCCTTCCTTCCATCTTTTCCATGCAAACACACATCTGAATTTAAGAAGCTTACTCTAGGCCCAGTTGCTACCTACCCATCAATCCATTTGTTGTCAAACAGGAAAAAGCAGGATTCTGAAATCATTACCACCAAATTCCTGCCCTGAGCAGAAGGCTTTACTGACCCCACCACGAGGTACAGTGCTCTCATTTCAGTAGAAACAGGCATGGCCTCCTCATTGAAACTAAACAAGACAACACAGATGATGTTGGAAGAATTCAAAACTACGTCCACCAAAGTAATTTTTTTTTTCAATTGAAAATAAGATATACTTGCTTTTCTAGATGCTCAGCAGGTTGGTCCCTCTGTATTGTTTAAGGCCATGTTAATTGTTAGCAAAACTCAAGTGCAAACACTAAGGCTCCTTTGGCCAAAGAAGCCCTGCATGACAGAGCAGGCTCTGATTTTATAAACCTCAGTTTTGTTATCATGGAAGAAAAGCCAGAAGATCCAGGTTTAGGCATCATCTGATACAGAAAAAAGGTCTCTAACAGGAATTGTCTCTGTTGGTGAAGAAAACAAGGGATGTAGAATGAACTTTTCAAAAGGTCTCAGCCCTGCTCTGCTTCCCCAGCCTCCTGCCTTTAACTTTAAAAGGACCAATACCAACCAATCCAAACACTTGGAAGATCTTTTCTGTAGGATTTATAGCTAAACTGTTCAGTACAAAATGTTGCATTGTCTTTTGGGAACCATAAGGAACAAACATATTTTGATAAATAATTGCATAAATGGTGTCACAAAAATCCATATTTATTATCTTAGCAGTTTCTCAGTTAAACATCTCAATTTACACCTAATATGTTTCCTTTGGCTGCCAGCATAACAAATGCAGTCTGTGGTGCAAGAGCAAACCTGGCTCTTGGTGATTCTCATGTCAATAAAATAAAAATGCAGCAGATCAGGCTCTGCCTCCAGATGAACTTGTGCATGAGGGAGCTTACTTTTATCCTGCAATTGGCTGTTAATTAGGTATGCTGTACTAAGTAAAACATAAGGCAGAAAGAAAATCTTACAGAATCTTTGTAATTAGCGAAAAAGTGTATTTAAGACCACAACTTGAGTTAAAACACACACAGCAGAAGTAAAATCTTTCTTTGGTAAATTCAAGACTACTGTGATGGGTATTTTCAATGGGCTGAACCAAAGCAGTTGAACAGATAAGATCTGGATTTACATTTTGAGGTGTAGATCTACTGTTATTTATGAACTTCGGTAGTATCTAAATGGTTGAAAAATATTTATACAGCTGTTATATAGTGCTCATATAAGCAAGGAAGAGCCTGCAATTATTTCAAAGTAGCGTGTTGCTACCAAGTGAGAATATTATCCAAAACACAACATCCTCAGAGAACATGTCATGCATCTCCAGCATGGTAACACAGGATGGTCATGGGTTTTGAACAGTACCTTCCCTGTGGTTGGAATACCTCGTCTTTCCTACTTTTTACTGTAGGTCTCAAATGGGAACACTAAGTGAAATATGATTAATTTTTTTATCATCTAAAATAGAGAAAAGGAAGAAGGACACTGATGGAATGTGTGCTGGAGGTTGTGATAGACGACACACTAGAAAGAAAGTACCTGCCAAGTATGGGGAGACAAGAATAGAGCAAGAGTAAAAAAAAATGGATAACACAGAGAAGGAAGCAGCATGGAGGGGTTTTAGTAAATAAATATGTTCAGCTCATGACTGTGATTCAGTTGCAGTTCCAATGTAAAACTGTAGCATTATGGTTTCTGTTTAGGGTCTTAATACTGCAAGCAAGGAGCCCTATTTGTTTATAAGAGCCAGCTTAGCAGATGTAAGCTGAATATCCTGTATGATTTTCCACACCTTGTTCCCCACTAGTGAGGTTTTCTCTGCTGTTACTGAGATGCACTGTCACCAGTTGCACAGAAGCATGTGGTCAAACAGGCTGTTGATGCCCAGGCAGCGACAGACCTCACCTCTTCAGCACAAATTTAGCTCAAGTCTAGCCCATTATTTTCACAGTTAGAATAAAATCTTTAAAGAGGAGAAAATTCTATTAATGTAATAGCTAGGTAGCATGTGTGTGACACAAAAAAATAAGGTCCCCACTAAAATTAGCATCCTAGATGCATCATCTACATTAAAGTCAATGTAAGCAATATGTGGCAACAGGCCCATGAGCTGAGGATATATTATTGAAAGGCAATGAGGCTTGTCTTGCTGTGGTGGTTTATAAGAATGATGTAAATAAACACTAAGAAAAAATAACTAAAGACTCTTGATTTGGAGATTTTCAGTACTTTATGAAAGACTCTGTGGGTGCCAAAAAGTTTTTAACTGCCTTTCAACTAAATAAATAAGGTATATTTTTCCTAGGATTATTTTTCTGGTGTGAGGAGGAAACTCGAATTCAAAACAATTACTTCAGACTTCCAGGAGGAGACTGGACTGCTTAGGCTTTTGTGTTCACAAATGCATTAAAAATGTCACACTTTGAGAAAAGAAGGCAACTTGAAGTCTGGAAGTACTTCCCCAGCTATCTTCAAGGACATCAGAAGGCCAAGTGAATTTCAGCATATTTATTTTGAAGTGCAGAAATGCCATTTGCCCTTGTGACCTGGATTCTCAGAGATCCTAAACTTACCTTTAGGGATTTTATGTCACTGTTTAGTATGTGAAGAGATAACGGATATTTAGCTTATTTGCTGGGTCTCCTGTTATTCAGGCTAACAGTGGAAAGTAAGTTCAACAACATAAAACATTCCATTTGTTTGTAAACACGATAGCCAACTCAATACACCAAAAATACCGTATTGATTTCTGCAAATCTTTCATATGGGCCTGAATCTTCAGGATACCGATTACTGCACATAGCTCCTTTTTTCATTGATGTCTTTGGAGGGCTATGGTCCAGGGGTGGCATTAAGGTTTTAGCTGGCACACTTACATGATATATAATCCCATGGTTTATCTGTTATATATGTGACTCAAAGTTAACTTGTGCAAGGGTCTTTCCGACCACAGGGCTTTGATGCTTGACACAAGTCAGACCTAACCCAGTGTTTTTCCATTTATGAACATTTTACATAATACACCCTTTCCAGCACTGGCAAAGCTCAACGTCCAAGCTTTCATCTCCGCCTCCACAACCTCCTGGCCACTGGCAGCGGCACAACTGCTTGGCCACCTCCTGCCTACTGGGAAGGCCTGGGATCCATTCCCAGACAGGAAAACCTGTGTGGTGACTGGAGAATTAATGATTTCCTTTTATTCTAATTTTAAGAGAAATGTATGGATTTCCGAATCCTGTAAATTAAGCATTTCTATCTGCATCATTTCTCTGCCTGTCTTGTATTTACCTCCTGGTCAATGCAGCTCAAGCTTCTTCTCAGGCGACCTCAAATAGAGACGATTACAGAGATTGATCCTCAAAGTCCCTGAGGAATTATACGCACTCTTGCTTATAAAAAGCACTGTCATTTTAAAGAATTGTTTTCTGCTTCAGTAAAGTCATATGAAGGCCACAGTCTCAGCTCCTTAAGCTGAATTACTCCTCTGGCTTTAAATGAGCTCATTTGACATCCGTGGCATATAGTTGATGTGGTCAGATTCTCTTCCCCTTTGCTATAGCCAGGTGTCAAGCTGCTAGAGAAGCCAGGAGCGCACTAGACTGCTATTTTAAACCTCAGCCACCTATTTCACAGCTGGATCCTAAAACACAACATTAAGAAGCCAAACATCACTGTCTTAACCCTGCATGAGATAAGGAGTTCCCCATTCCCATGAGAGCAAAGCATTTTTCTGTTACTCACCCTGTCCTACCCCTGATTGTAATTCCCTTCTCTTGTCCTCTATTGTTTTATGCTTTTTTATACTAAGTAAGCCAGATGACAGCCTTTTTGTCTTCCTGTCTGCTGCATCCTCCATTTTCTCACTGAAGCTTGTGCTAGAAGTAAAATATTATAACACCACCATATCCCCACAGTCACTTTCTCCTGGCCCAAAATCTGCAGGTGTTACTCATGCCTGAGGCCACAGAAAGGATCTAGCAGCCCCGTCACCAACCATGATGTTGACACCTGCACCATGTCTCCAAGTAACCAGTTAATATTCACGAAAAGAAGAAATGAGAGGGCAGCTGCTTACACTTTCCCACACTAAATCCTGCTGGTGTGTCTTCCCAAAAGCATTACAATGCCAAAAAAAAATTCAAAACATGTTAACTCTCTCTGGCTTAAAAAAGAAAAAAAAATAATTTAAAGGAAAAAAAAAAAAGAAAAAAAAAAGTAAACCCCAAATTAACTGGTATGTTTATTTACGTTTATTTTCCCTCTGATTTTTGTTATTTCCAGCCAGTTGGTATTTTTTCTGAAATTAACATATTGATTAATTGAAAACTCTGACCATCTTAATACTGAAATGTCATATGTCCTAAAAATTATGAGAGCAGCTTTAATCCTGTCTATAGTTTTAATTCTGGATTACGAAAAAAATAAAATTCCGAGCTAATGAGTATGCTATCCTTGCTTTTATGAATGAAAACCACAGAGTTATTTGAGACAGAAAAAACCAGTCTTGTTATTTTCAACACAGCAGGAAAGTGACAAAAACCTAGGGACCAAGGCTTTTGCACTCTTTTTTTCCCCTCTGGTGGCTGCTGTAACTGGCTTCCAAGCTTTGGACTCAACCAAACCTGGACTCAACTATCCAGGCATAGGGGCAGCTTTTCATGTGAAGTGGCACATGCAGCACTGTGCTGGTAACTACGCTGAGGCACAGCAATCCTGTGTTGCTTCTTCAGCTCAGCCCTGTGGGGCTGGAGGCCACTGCCTTTGAGTGGGATGCCTGCTCCAGTAATAATAAGCACAGACCATTGCAGTCTGCCAGCTAAATTGCCAGTCCAACCCTTTACATTTTCTTCTCACACAAGCATGAATATTTATCCAGCTTGGTTGCTGTTCTCCAGTTGGCAACTTCCTTCAAGATGCCCACATGTTCTCCTAGATGTCCACCATAATGAGGAGAGCTGAGGAAGCTGCTTCTCTCACTACTTATGGGTGCATACATCAGGACATACCCAGCTCCCTGCCTAACCATATTTCATCTCAGATGGTGCCAGGCTGGCACTTTTCACCAACAGCAGGACTAATTTGATGAGAAATGTGCTCTTCTGAGGATGAGCCACTGTGTAGTGGTCCCTGGTAACCCTAATACTTTTGAGGGCCATTGACCCATTTCAATCACGTTTGGAAAGGGGAAGAAATTGTTTCATACCTATCTGGAGTCCTACAAGTTGGGAAAAACAAGGAGCTAGAGAGAGACACTGCAGATCACAGCACACTTGGTGTCTCCTGAGGGAGGCATTTTACAACAGGCTTTCTCTGCAGAAAAGGGAGTCAAGGGACAACATGCACAAACAACATGGCAAAGCAGGCTTCATTAGCTCTGCCACTCACAGAAAAAACTTGTCTTTGACTCTGGGCAATTATCCAGCAAATAATGACATCTTCAACTCAGCATAGGTAGATGAAGACAGGGGAAGTTGAGAGGCTGTTCAGTTACATGCCATCCTACATGTATAAACATGCTCTACAATAATTTAGTGTATTGGAAAATTTTAATTTTACTTTTACATAAAAGAATCCAAAAGATAGCTTAGGTAAGGAAATCAGCTGTGAAAGTGAGGAAGATAATTGTTTTCCAAAATGGCTGAAAGAAAAGTACTGTGGTTTAAACAGTTTATATTGACCAGAGGACTTAGTATTTTATTTTCTTCTTTTTTTTTTCCTGTCAAGAATACTCACAGAATATGCCATGAAGTTTTAATTCTCATAGCTTTCCTATTCTGAGACTTCCACAGTAGTTTGTTTGTTTGCTTGTTTTCAAATTTGATGAAAATAATTAAGGAGGCTGTTAAAAGACTTCTATTGCTTTTGGCTGGCTTCATCCTTAGGTTTGTGTTGACAGAAGGAAAAACTGATACTTGTTAAAAGCTAACGAAGGCAGTAGTTATTTCCAAAAACATGATTAAAAAAAAAAAAAGGAGGCAAAAAAACCAAACACAAACAAAACCTGGAGAATATTCTAATTTAATCTTTTCTTTTGTACTTGTTTTTAGAGGTCACTGGAAGTTTTAGGAGTGCTACCACATGAATTACCAGGCTGTTCTGCAGTATGGTCCTCAGCTTATTTTGTGGCACACATTCCTCTGTCAACTCTCCTAGCATGAAACAGAAGAAAGCCAGGTGCGATGAAGAGCAACATCCATGCATGAGCTTTGGCAGACATATTGTTTACAAAGAATTTGTGTGTTGAATTCGTATGGAGCCTGTCCAAATGCCCTGAAGCAAGAAATGTCATTTATATTCATATCCCAGAAAGGAGAAAACTATTCCAAAAGATTTACAGGCTGCTGAGCATGGAAGAACACCAGGCTTTCAGATGAAATCTGCATTGCTGTGTGTAGGCACAAGAAGGGTATTTTTCCTCTTTGGAAAGCCACTTATTTCTACATGGATACTGTTTGCCATCAATACCCTTAGGTTTCAGGATGCTGCACTCCTGTAGTATAGTAACATTTTTCCGTAGACTAAGCAATTACAATGAGATGCTGCAGGGCATGGGAGGAGGAACAACAATTGGTACTCAATTGCCTTTTTCTTACTACATCCCTTAGCAATGGCCTTTGTCCTTACGGTCTGTTTTGGACCATCAGGTGGATTTCCTTGCTGGTGCATCAACCAGTTTTTCCTGATTACCCGTGGCTGTGGCACAGTGTCAGTGAGAGACCTGATTCAGAGCTAGGTCAGGCCTCAGTAAGCCCACTGCTCTCTCAACCTTCCTCTGGTCTCAGAGACCTCCTTACATGTTCTTCAAAGATTAACATATCAGATCTGTTCTTTTGGCCTAAATAATTTATGAATTGCATTATGCATGTCTTTCTTGCCTTTGAGTTACGTTGTTTGCCTGCAGAGCACTGAATTACTGGGAGTGAGCACTATCCTGCTGATAGTGTCAAGTGTATTTAAAACCTGCAAAAATATACACCTCACCACTGTAAAGGGTCCAGGGTCACCTGAATTCATACCAGTGAAAGGCACAGGCTCAGACAGACAGAAACAAATCTCCAGCTGCTCAAAAACCAGAAGGCTTTGCATGCTGATTTGAAATTGTCTAAATATCACCTTACTCAGCTAAGAGTTCAAGTCTTTGGCTTTGGCTGTCTCACAGAGGAACACAGAGAGAAGGCGAATGAGACCAGCCCTACTCTTCCTGGCACCTTTCGAGGTGCAAGGGCGGCGATGAACCGTGTATGTGATTCCCTGGCATTCAGGCTGGTGTTCTGAATCAGTGAGACATGGGGGACAGGCCTACATGTCTGTGCAAGATTAGGACAAATAAGGCCTTGATTTGAGTGATGTTAACATCTTCTTTTAAATCAATTTTTCAAACCCTGCAAAAGTGTCCCTGTTGTTCCTGCCACTTCTAATCCCCCTTTCAGTGCTTTGGAGGAGCACCCAAGGTAATCCATACACCAGGAACAAGTCCCTTTAGTGTGGGTGTTCTGACAGGTGCAGGTTACCTTCAGAGCCAAGAAACTCTAACTGATGGGAATTAGGAGACTTGCACATTTCAGTCATTTACCACAAATGTACAGCAAACCCTATTCAGCAATCTACAAAACCAAAACCTAGAAAACAAATAAGCAGTAATATGAAAACACAATTGTTTGATTCTGCAATCAAGAGTTTGCCATAGACTGCGTATGCAAAGCAAGTTGAAAAACTTGGTTTTCGCCAGTTACTCAGTCATTACCCACATTATCATGTTCCAATGAGATAAGAACTGATTTTGTTCTTTGCTGGGATGTCTCAGTAATATTATCCTTCATCTTGTCCTTCCTTCCAGAGAGTAGATGCTGACCTGCAGGTGTGGAAAGCCTGGGAAAGCCAAGGTAGCTTCTCTTCTTCCAAACATGCTGCTTCTCTCCAGCCTGACCGCATCAGTAAGTGGCAAAACGCAACAGAGAGAAAAGGGGACTAGAGGGGCAAGGGAAGAGACATGGGGAGCGGGAGCAGTAGGTGAAATGGAGGCACCAGATGACAAGGCAGGAGGGAGCAGGAAGGAGACCCTAGTTCAGCAGTCATCCTTCCCTGAACTAAATGCACGGATTCCTGGCAAAAACTTTATTAAAATGGAGCAATTTAGCCTGGATGTTGAATAAGCAAAAATTGTCATAGCTCAGTTTTGATGTTGCAGAACCAGCCACAACTGCCTCTCTACACACAGTGGGAAACACAAAGCTTTGTGTCACCCTGGCTACAGGGGCTGAAGGAAGGGAAAATCTGAGGATGGAGGATAATCCAGTAGCTGGAGCTAGCATAGAGACTATTTAGTCATCGGCCCAGCATAAGCCTCTCAAATTTCCTAGACCTTTGCTGATTTCAAAGCAGTGGGCCACGTTTTGAAATACAGCATTATATAGCCAAAAGCAAGGAGATACCTGTAAGCAACGTCTAACGAAGGAATGTTGTTTTTACAAAACTGGGGACCTGGCGCCTGATCCCAGCTGGGAGGAAGGACTGAGACACATCAGACTATGAACCCTTAATGTAAAACAAAGTCTCTTCAAACTAATCTCAAAATGCAAACTGATTACTGTATTTAAAAAGTTAAGCTAGGGGGAAGGGTAACCAAAGAGTCAGGAATACACATTTTAAAAAAATCAGTAAGGGGAGGAGATTGTTAGAATTAGATGAATGAAATATGTAAACTGAGGCAGGTGTCAGGTAGTCTGTAAATCCTGAAATACCCAACCAATGGGGAACAGGGGAGGGAATTTGCAGCTGGGATTTGGGGGGGATATAAGCAGGGGCTTTTTGCCCTATTATATGTGCCTACCTTTAGGTAGAACACCCGGTCTTGCAAAATAGTTAATAAAATATGCTTTGCTGAGAGATCCTGCCTGGGCCTGTTATACTGGTCAGCTGATCATTTCCTACGTATTTAAGCACTTATTTGCATACAATTGGCTTTTCAAAAATGTTTTATTGCCACTTCTGAGACTCAGCTACTGAGCACATCGAAAGAAGAAAAAACGCACCTGTGAAATTTTGCATATGACAGAAAAGAAAAACTGATGGATTTCTTGCATTGTCCAGTTTCTGTGCTTCTCTCACCTTTTCCTTCCTCTAGGAAAAAGTGGAAGACAATAACCAAACTGGGGCAAGAAGGTCACATAAGGAGTGTCTGAAGTCAGCGTTCAGAGTACAGTCTGCCCCATGTGTAAAGGCACACAGCACATCCCACTGAAACAACTAACTGAGCAGAATTACACCCCAGAGTTTTTAGTACTAATGAAAAGATTTCCATTGATCTCAACTATAAGTTGCAGAGAGATAGAGCCAGCTGGGCTCCACTCCGGAGCACCTTTGTGTTGCTATGTGCCAACTCAACAAGTGTCATCTGCCAACCATAAAATCAGTTTGTTACTGTTTTTTATGCACCATGATCTGTATTCTTGTAGGCTTAAGAGCAGATCTGGGGCATGCTGACCCATAGTCTCAACAGAGGATGCACAGCATAAGGAAGTGGGAAGAAATAATGACTAAGGGACACTTCTATGAGTTCCTGAGCCCTGCCAGTTCTCTTGGCATTGAATGCCAGAATGATACCATTCCACAGGCCAGAAATTGTGAGGGTGGGTAAACAGGTCATTGCTTATCTTTGCAAAGAGAAGTCAAGCCACTGGCACTGTCATTAGTCCAGGATCTGTGCTCCGTGGGAACTGCTAGATATCATTCTCGCGATTAATAATTTTCTTTCTACAGGGGTACCAAGCTGGGAAACTAGGCCCCAGGGGGAGCAAAACATCAAAATTTTCCAGGTTTGTGTTTCATGCAATCTTTCCTGTAAATGCAGCTTCTCTGTCAATTCCTTCATTCACAATTCCCTACTCTTTCCATCTCCCTTCACTCCAGGCCTTTGCTCCTATGCCTTATTTTAAACCTCACTGGTGTAGGCCGTCAGTCAGGAGAGATGTTTGCCTGGGGAAAAAAAGCCAAAGAGAACATTTTCATGTTTTTCACAGGTACTGATGAGTGGAAGGGAGAGTTCACATCAGCTTCTCCAGCAACACTACTTTTTTTCCTGCCTCTCAGTAAAACAAGCCTTAAGAAGTAAACATAATTTGGATCACATGCCTATGTAAATCTTCTTCCTAATACTTCAAAACCTCATCTTACAGACAATAGAGTCAACAACGGCCTATTCAAGAACTGCCCCTGGTAAATTTTTACTCTTCTGTTTTTTTCTGTATTTTCTGAGTAAGAGTAAGAGCAGAAGTTTCCTGAGATTAAGAAAGAAACAGGGCACCAACATACAACAAAAGTGCTGCGTTATTCAAACTGTTTCTGTGGGAAAAATAAACTGGCTACTGGAGCTGCTTCAAAGCAGCAAGAATATCATGAGATTCAGAAATACATGTCTGGGGAAAAAATGCATCCCAAGCGTAGCTGAATAGGAGATATCCAGATGTCATTTTTTTCCATTCTGGGCAAGGGGAAAAGGTTTCCTATAAAAACATATTTTTTTTTCCTCTGTCTCAGGAAAAGCTGCATTAATAAATAAGCATCACAATATGAATCTCTGCCCTAGCTCCATCTGTTAAGCCACTACAAGACTCCAGAGAGAGTCTTCGCACAAATAAGACTAAATATAAATTTCAGACTGCTCTTCATTTCTTTCTCAGAACAACAAAATCAAGAACAGCTAAGTCCATGCTGCCAAGGTGAAAAATGTAGGCTGAATAGTTACATTTGCCTAGGTTCCTTCATTGGTAGCTCCTAGTGTACAAATGGACCTTAATGAGCATTGGTCAGTTTTTTTACTGAACAGGTCATGTTTTTTCCACCAAGGAAATGCCAGGCAGTTTCTGCTTGTCCCAGAGGTGCAAAGAGGTTATCCTGAAGCACGTTTCCCCCCTGGAATGTGGTTAACAACTTGCAGCACAGACAGCATGGACGAGAACCAAAGCTGATAAAGCCTCTCTAGAGAAATTTCTCTCCAAAGAATCTCCCAGCTATGTTTTCTGTAGCACTGCCCTGATGCACTACGGTTTTGCACAGTTAAGTTGCAGCTACAGGACAGGAGGGTGATGGGGAATAATAAGCGGATACCAGCACTTTGGAGGTGAAATGGTCAGCTGCAACTGGAGAATGACCTTGGGTGAACTTGGCCTTAGAGAGTAAACTATGCCTTGGCAAGACTGTAGGTTGCAACTTCAAAAGCAGGAAAGGACAGTTTTTGGAATAATGTTCACCACAAAAATGACCTATGGGTGCTGTTTTAATCGGTTATGTAAAGTAACTCACAGGTACACCTTGACAGCAGGAGTGCAGTCCTCTGGGATCAATCCCAGGGACTCTCTCTGAGATCAACACCTCTCTGGCATCCCAGCCCTTCACTCTATTAATGACACCTGTGTTTTAGAAATCTTTAATTTCCATATTTTTTCTACTCTTTGTTGTTGTTGTTAATAAAAATCCTTCTAGTTCACATTAATTCCAGCTAACTTTCCAAGTATTCCTTTTCCTCTTGAGTTTTCTAACTTTTCTGCATCCTCACCAATCTGGTCCTCTTTCTCTCTGTACATCAGCCTTCTACAACTTTGCTAGCATTCATTCATATTTTTACGTAAGTGTCCAACAAGCTCTCATAATAATTCTCAGTATTTTGGAACTTCCAAATCCTTTCCAGGGATTCAAGATCTGTGCTTTCCATAAATTTCTTCAATTTTCTTTCTAAGTCTTCAGCTTTTTGCATGAGAATGACCAGCAGCATTATGTAATTGTATTAGAAAAAGCTCGGTAAACTCCTGTGCACAGTACCTATTCTGATTACATATGGGGTAGCTTTAACCAAGCAGAATTTCCTAGCAAATCTACATCTCTGTGGAGACATGGACTTCTTAGACTATCACCTCCTTTATCCATCTGCTCACTAACTTGTCACATCTGACTGGAGTGCAAGGGGAACTCTGTTCTGCCGACCCACTACTTCCAGAGTAGCAATAGCAAAAGGTCAACAGCTGAATGTTGTGGGATTTGTGACCAAGGACTCCATGTCTCCTGCTTGTGTTACTTGTTCAATTGCTAAACAAAACCCCCACCAGTCACGTCAGCAGGCTTGTGCCACACACTGGACATGCTCTACACCACAGGTTACCCTGTTCTTGCCTTGGCTACAATGTGCAGGCTGGGAGCTCTTCACCCAAGGGAAATCACTTGCTAGCGATGCACCCTCCAGAACCTTAAAGCAGCATCTCCAGGAACCCACTGTCCTGCCTGTGTCTGTGGAGGACATGGACCTGTACAACACAGCTTGGAAAACACCTCCACAGTGTCTGCAAATATGAAGAATATCCAGCACTGCCACAGGTATGTTGACAAATCGTGCCCCCTTCTGAGCAGAGCGGACCCCCAAGGACTCCATTTCCCCTCTATCAATTCACATATATTATTTTGCCTTGTTCCAGCATCTTGTGGTTTATGAACCCAAATACTTTCTTCCCTCCCTGTCCCCCTGCTGGCTTCTCTACATCCTGCTTGTAACCTTGGTACTAACTAAGGTGCTGTGTAATATGCAGGAACTTGTTTTTCATTTATTTGCCTGGCACGCAATGCTCTAATATTTATACTTCTTAACTAGGTGTCTTGCCACTCACATCCTGAACGGCTTTTAAATCTTCTTCTATGTCCTCCTGCTGAGAACTATTAATGTCCATCAGTAACCTCTGTTCCAGGGCCCTTACTCACTGTTTCTCCTCCCACCAATCCCTCCTGCCCACAGAGGCCACAGGCTGACATTCTCCCTAGAATTCCAAATGTCTTTTTCCTGCTGTTTTGTAACATTTTCCCTTTTGGGATGCCAAATTCCCTCCCTGGTCCCAATACCAACTGATCTACTGATTACTTTGAACTCATGAATCACTTCTGTCACCATTTCCACATAAAAGTACGCCTAGTTTTTGTGACAAAGCTGTCATGGTAACTTGAAGTTTGTCAGGTTTTCACATTATACATAATCTGCAAAACTGCACGTTATTAAATATGTTCTAACGCTCACAATTACTTAGAAATTATTCCATTGCCAGATCCCACTGGTATATTCAGTCAACATTTGTCATCCTGAAGAAAACTTCCAGATTAAGTTGCTGTTGCTTCAGGGCATTGAGGGGGGAAGGTGCTGTTCTGTCATGCCTGGAGCAGAATTAGAGGAGATCAAAGTCTCTCATACTTTGCTGGATCAGCTGGTGGATAGACTTAAGAGCTGCTGTAGGTTGGGCTGCTAGGGAACACGATTACTTCTTGCTTGCATCAACTGAACCTTAAAAACATGATACAACAGCTGTTGTTATCCCTTTTTGAGCACTTTTTAACGCTCACATTTTGGTAAACTAGAGTCAAATAAATGTACGCTGATAGCTCTAGACATAACTCAGATAATCCATAACATTATGCTGAAACTGTAGTAGGTACTAACAGCCCTGCGCTCCCCAGCTTGGAGCCCACAAAAGTTCTACTAATACGTGAGCCTGGCAGTCAAACATTTCACACACATCTGTACTGCTGTAAAGACATTTAATTCACTAAGTTCATTTTCCATTTCATTTAACTTACGAACACCTATTCTGAGTCTGACCCAGCCTCTGGTTTATGGCAGACGGATTCTCCTTATTTTTTATTAGGCAATGAGGCTTAGGTGTGGGGAGACAATTTTATTTCATTTCTGATCTTAACTTCAAGTACCTGCAAGTATTTTTCCATCTGTTACCTGATTTTCATCTTCATAGGCTTCAGATATTACCAGAACTACTTCATCTTGCACAAAATTCTTGCTTTAAGAAAGAATACAGGGACTTCAAAGGCTTTTCCCTGTGGAAATCTAGATGGTTTAACCAGGTATAATGCACTGATTGATTTATAATTTTTAAATTCCCAATTTTTTAACTCTAACTGCACTTTTTTTACTGCACAAAACCTATATAATAAATAAATAATTTATGAATCAGTTGTAAATAATTACAATAACAAATTGCTTAATAAAAAAATTAATAAAGTAATAAATCAACTTGCTATTTCTCTTCTATATGCAGAGTAACTTCTGGTTTATTCCTTTTTTTGATGCAAAATTACATTTGTTCTGCATTCTCTGAACAGCTTTAGCCATAATATTTTATATTTGATCCCACTGGGACATCCTGGGATAAAAAGCTCATAAGAAGGTATAAAAAACTGTGTATTTGTCCCTGTTTCTGGAGTAAGATCAGACAGAATTATATACATTGCCTTCCCACAGACATTAATTCTCTGCAAAGCTCTGCAGCATCCTGAGGTGCTTCTTTGGCATTACCAAAGAGGACACTGTTACAGTTTTCTCCATCATTTCTCAGGAGATGCTGCTATTAATATTTTGGAGCGTCTGCAGGATGGCCGCTGTGATGTGCTACAAATTCATTCCCATGTTATTGGATTCTGAATGCAAGAGTGGCTATTGATAAATTATTTTCAACTCAGGAGTATCTGACTTGAAACCTTCCCCTCTAATCAAATTAGAAATTGGGTTTGGTCTCTGCACTCTGTTGAAACACTTCAGGACACCCTCTGTGGTCTCATCCCAGTGGCAGTACCCATTTCTCCTCTATATAGTCTCTTTTCTTCCTCTCTGATTTTACCAAGTGAGCAGGAAAATAATGATGGGAGTTCTAGCTCACTGCCTAAGCAGGTATCTGTAGACAAACGTCCATTTCCCAGGTGAATGCCTTTACCTTCTAGCACTTCCATCTCACAGCAGCCTCTATGAATTTTCCATCCTACACATACTCTCCAGTAACTACCAAATTACCCGCCTGTAACTACCTGCCTGCTTCTTTGATATGTCACAGCATTTCTCGGCTTTTTTCTGCCACGTCATCAGAAGCTGTAGCATGCATCAGCTCTCAGTTCTGTGATCTTCCGCTTGAGTTTCTGATTTTCACCTTCATCTCTTTCATTATCTGTACATTGAACTTTTCACATCCTCTTTCAAGGCCTCATTTGGCTCTGCTATAGGTATGGTCGGTATCTGTCAGGCCCTGAACAACTGCAGCTGTGCTCTATTCTTGTCAATATTCTGTTAAAATACAACAACAAAAAATATTTAGGGATTTCCAGCACATGTTTCAAATACATTCTGATTCATTTGTATAACAACCTTTTTGAGGGATTCAGTGCCAGGTGCTGCCAAATACTTAACTGTGCACCTTTTGTGGAACACCTAGCATCCCATATCTCTTACCTACTATTCCCAACAACTTCAATTCACGTTTAATTCACAAGATCAGTAAGAGCCCCATCTGCAAACTAGCTGCAAATAGCACTGTATTTATCCCTCTGGGATCACCAGCTTCTTGATCTCCTTGAATCTTGATCTTTATAAAGTCTCTGAAAATCCCTTCCTACATCTACAGTACTAACTTCAACTTTCCTTTTTAACATTTGCAATGTCACTGTAGGTGGTGTCTTTAGTTTTAGTCAGTTATGATTACTTTGTATTACACAGGCTTTTCTAGCAAAATACATTAGTAAGGTTTTCTAGTGTAAGTAGCATTCTCACTCAGAAGCCCAATTTAGCCTTTGACACTTCTTTCCTATAACACCATTTCCTCTCACTTGCTACAGCTGCATTTGTAATTATTGATCCTTGTACACAAATGGTCTCTTTTTATTGCATTTGCCAGTGACCTATGGAGTTTCTCCCAACACAGAAGGATTTCCAGCTGTTTGCAAATGTTGTCAAGAGCAACTAACAACAAGAATTTAATAATCTGGATTTTTTTGGAGGAGAAACACCTGTCTCATAGGTCATGTTTTCCTTGCTGTTCTAATCTCTTCCCAGCCATAAGCTCTTCCAGTTTCTCTGAAGCTGATTCAGAGCAGCAACGCAGGTGGAGGAACACCTCCCTGGGGACATGAGCCAGCTCCCGTTTTGGAAACAGAGCTAATTTTCAGATGTCTTTCGTTTTCCCACATGACAAAGGGGCATCTATTCTGCCTCTTCCTCCTCCCACTGAGAATACGATTTTTTTTAATGTTTCAGAAAATAAGCATTAATAAATAAAGATAATAAAATTAATTCTTGTCCTGGCTGAACCTTCTTGCAAAACACAGCAAACAGCTGCCTCTCAGGGAGAGAAATCAATGGCAAACTTGTATTTCAAGTAATACTCTAAATGTTAATTCTGTTATGTGATTTCTTTTTTTTCTTTTTTTTTTTTTTTAATTTTTGTGGGGTTTAAATTCTTTATTTATTTTTTATAAGAAGAAACAAAACAACCTTGAGATTTAGGAAGAAATATTACACCTTTTTGGACTTCTATTATCAAAACCAACTTTTCATCAGAAACCCACCTGAGTGCCAGAGCTAACAATTAGAACAGTGTTTAAAGTCTTGTATCCAAGTTGCTGTTGTATCTGTCTTCCTGCTTTCCCCCCTAGTTAGATAATTCTCCAGCTTTCCCTGCTCCTCCACCTCCACTTCTCAGGAAAACTCTGCCCATAAATGATCATCCTGAAGATCCTAATATGAGTCTCTGTTCTGAGTCTTGCTTCAAAGCTAGGGACTCCTCCCACACAAAATAATTACATCTGAGGCTTCTTTTTTTAACCCAACTCAAAACCACAGGTATGAGGCACTACAGGTAAGCCAGCACCACTCCTCCATCTAACAGATCTCCTCACAAAACCTCTGGAAGGCATTGCATAGCTCCAGCCAGCTCGAGTCTACAGAGGAAATGTTTTTCTCACAGGTCTCAGAGGACATGCTTTCTGTGCTAAGTCTGCACAGATTTGTAGACAAATCAAGCTGGATTTACTGAAAAAAACCAAACAAACAACAAAAGCAAACCAACAAACAAAAACCAACCCAAAACAAACAAAATAACACACACGCACAAACAAACAATGAGAGAGAGAAAATAAAAGGATAGAAAGACCAACCAAAAAAAAAAATCTCCCATGTCTTATCATGTCTTCACCACAAGGGCACCAAGGCAGCTCAGTGACTTGTTGCCTTTCCCTTCAGCACAGCTTCAGCACAAAAATGCTCCTTCACCAAACAAGGGTTCATAGAAAAGCACTTAAGTGTTACCTGGACTGGACTTGACTGAGTGAAGAAGTGACAAACCTTTCTTCCATCCCCCAACCTCTCTCCTGGCTGCTGGGCCTTTGGAGAAAAAGGGTCTCTGGCACAGCTGGCCCTTGTTAGCCATGGGCAGAGAGCACAGCCAGACACCAGCCCCAGGGCAGTGACAGACCAGGAGAGAAGAACCTCTCTTGAGCATCAGGAGAGAAGATGGTGTGAAAAGAGGCAGAAGCCCGAAAGAAAGGAGTGGACTTGATCTCAGAGATGCAGGGCAAGAAAGTTAGAAATCCTTGATGCCACAGTCAGTTTACAGAGTGAATATGTATTGTTTAGAGGAAATATACCTTTAGTCATTAATAAATATATAGGTTACATATATATTTAAAACCACTTAATGCTAATTTCCAAAACAAGACAAATGGTCCCCCTGCTTTCTGCTTTTGCTTGGACTGGCTGACAAAGGCAGAAGCAGTTTTTACATCCCTTCCCTCTGCCAAATTCTAGCTTCCTCTTTTAATTACCACCAGAGTCTGCAAGAGGTTGTGATTCCTCTCAAGAGCCTGTGTCTTCCCTGCATCCTGCCCACACTCACTGCCGGACTCCTCCTCTCCATCCTTAGGTGAACAACAAGAAGGTTGTCGTACTTTAAGAAGAGCAATTCTTACAAACAAGAAAGCTGTGTTTCACAGTCTAAATGCTACAAAATGAATTTCCCGATTTCCCAAACCTGTGACAAAGCGCTGAAGTACCAGCAAATAGTTTTCTGACAAACATATTACAGCAGAACTACAAAACACATTTCCAAATAGGGTGGTTTGAAAATACTGGGCGGGGGGAGTATTTATCTAAAACATGACATAAAATAGAGCTCAGGTGAAGTGCAAGTATTAAACACAAAAGATGAACTGTAAAACTATTCAACAAAACTATATCAAGCAAACAATGACCTCAGGAACCACAAATATTGAAATAAAAGCTGTTGATCACCCTGGAAACATGAACATGATGACATGTATGAGGAAGGGTAAATGTATCCACACATGCACACCTAAAACTGAACACCACAAATAATAATAAAGCAGAACAGAAATTAATGTAGAATTTCTATAATACACTTAATATTTATTTTAAAACACTGCTGATGATGGTTTGGATAGGCTCCCTTGTTACACATGACAGGGAGACTCAAAGTCTATTAAAGTTCCTGGGAAATCAAGCACAAGTATCCCACCACCCCTGTCACTGTCTGTCCGAAGAACAGTGAAACATGCCCATCTGACAGTACTTCCTCTGAAATGCTTGCTATCTCTTGCCCAGAACGTGTGCAAGTAAGACAATTATAACTATAATCTTCATTTTTAAAACACTGGTGATCTCTTCATTACATTTATGAATGCATGTCACACCCCAGATCAAGCATCACAACAAGTAAATCTGGACTTGAATTATACAATGCAGCTGAGTGTGGCTTCTGTAATGGACTCACACAAACCCAATTCTGTTCCAGAGGTTGCAGCATTTTGTGCTCATCTTGTTGGTGTAAGGAATGTTTAACAAAGAACTGTTGTTTTTACATGACTGAAGACCTGGCATCTGACCCCAGCAGGGGGGAAGCAACAAGAGACCTCGGACTATGAATCCTTAATGTATACATACTGATACCTGTATTTACAAGTTAATTTAGGGGGAAGGACTGAGAGACATCAGACTATGAATTCTTAATGTAAAACACAGTCTCTTCCTGGAATATATACTGATACCTGTTTATACCTGTATTTACAAGTTAATTTAGGGGGAAATGTAGCCAAAGTACCAGGAATCCATATTGATAAGGGGAAGGGTATTGTGTGCGTCAGGGTAGTCTGTAAACCCTGAAGTACCCAACCAATGGGGAACAGGGGAGGGAAATTGCAGCCGAGATTTTGCGGAGATATAAGCAGGGGCTTTTTGCCCTATTAGGTGTGCCTGCCTTTAGGTAGAACACCCGGTATTGCAATATCGTAATTTTTAAAAATTGCTTTGCTGAGAGATCCTGCCTGAGCCTATTATATTTGCAAAATAGTTGTTTCCTACATCAGGTTGCACACCCAAGGTACTCAGTACTTCTACATATTGCCTGCTCATCAATATAGGTAAATGGAGAAGTGGGAGATTGCAAACATATGGCCTCTTCAAGAACTGTCTTCAAGACACATTGGTTGCAGAGGTTGGTTTCTGCTATACTCTGAGGGTAGAGCAATAGAACAAGAGTTATCCTTGGCATAGGATAGTGGGGGAGGAGACATAAGAAACAGCCAGCAGCTGTGCCCAGTGCACAAACACAAAGGGCAAAAAGAGCCACCTGGACCTCCTGAAAGGAGAGACAAAGCATGTAACCAAACTTTCAAAAAAAAACAACCTAGAAACAGAGAAACTACAAATACAAAAGCTACAAACAAACAGGATAGATTCCAATAAGTAACGTACAAAAAACACACATGAAACCTAAAAAAAAAAAAAAAAAGTTAAAGACAACAAAAATAACCAATTACTGATCTATGAAACCCAACCAACGACCCAGCCTCAATCAACCAGCTTCAAACAGCCAGCCCAAATAAACAAAACCAAACTATGTAAAACAACCTAAAACAAACAACTGCAACCAACCTAAACCAAAACTGCTTGAACCATCCAGGCTGAAACTGCCAACCTAAACAAATCAAACTCAAACAATGAACCCTAAACAACCTGCAAACAATCTGAATGGCAAAGAAGCCATCAGATCCACCCAGCAGCTGTGCCCAGTGCATGGCCACAAAATACAAGGGACAGCCCCCGGGCCTCCTAAGCACAGGGTGTGCCTCGGGGCCAGCACCTAAACAACATCATGCACAAAACCCCCAACCTGAACCAGAGAACCAAAACCAAAGCAAACTATGAAAAGCCTCCTACCAAAACCAACTGAACTAGAACCAACAACCCAAATAATCCTAAACCAAACAGCATCAACCAAACTAAACCAAACAACCTCCCTCTCTACTCTGCCTTGGTGAGACCACATCTGGAATATTGTGTCCAGTTCTGGGCCCCTCATTTCCAGAAGGACAGGGAACTGCTGGAGAGAGTCCAGCACAGGGCAACAAGGATGATTAAGGGAGTGGAGCATCTCCCTTATGAGGAAAGGCTGAGGGAGCTGGGTCTCTTTAGCTTGGAGGAGACTGAGGGGTGACCTCATTAATATCTATAAATATATAAAGGGTGAGTGTCACGAGGATGGAGCCAGGCTCTTCTCAGTGACAACCCATGACAAGACAAGGGGCAATGGGTATAAACTGGAACACAGAAGGTTCAATTTAGATTTGAGAAGAAACTCCTTTCACAGTGAGGGTGATGGAACTCTGGAACAGGCTGCCCAGGGAGGTTGTGGAGTCTCCCTCTCTGGAGACATTCAAAACCTGCCTGGATGCCTTCCTGTGTAACCTCATCTGGGTGTTCCTGCTCCAGAGGGGAGATTGGACTAGATGATCTTCCTTCCAATCCCTAATATTCTGTGATTCTGTGAACCTAAATCAGTCTAAACTAATGCAAAACAATGCAAGCTAAAGCAATCCTTTTAAAAACAAATCTAAAAACTACTAGCTATTCCGCCATATCCAAAAACTACTCAACCAACCAAGCTTAACCAAGCTAAACAGAAACACTGCAACCAACCTAAACAATGCAAAGCAAACCTACTTCAACTCACTTACCTAAAGACACACATATACACCAACCTACCTAAGCCACCTACTGAAAAGGACCGACCTAAAACACCTAAATAACCTCAACAACCTAAATCCAATCACCCAAACCAACCTAAACCAGACAACCCAAACCAAACACCCTAAGCACACCTAAAACAAAACACTGAAAACAACCTCACCGAAAACAACTTCAAACATCCCACCTAACGAACAACCTTCATTACCAACCTAGCACAACAGACATCAAACAACCTCAGCCAAAAATCACCTCACCCAACCAACCTCAACCAGCCACCCTTAACCAACCAGCCTTCTAGAACCAGCCTCCAACAACCTGCCTCAAAACAAAAGCCTCCAACAACCTCAGCAACCTGAACCAAAATACCTACACCAAAACACTCAAACCAAACTCTAACAGCCAGCTCTAAAGAACCTTCCTAAAACAACATCAACCAGCCTCATCAAAACAAGCAATACCAAAACACCTGAACCAAACAACAGAAATCAACATTCAAATGACATCAAACAACCTCAAGCCACCAACTAACCAACCGCAACCAAGCTAAATCAACAAACCTAAGCCAACCAACCTAAACCAACCAACCTAAAGCCAACCTCAACAGCCCCAAACCAACCAAGCTTCAATGGCCTACAAGCACACAACCTGCAAACAAGCAGCCTCAGCAAAACACCCTCCAACAACTCAGAGAAACCCAGCTAAAGCAACCAACATAAACCAACATTTGAAACAAAGAGCTTCAACCAAGGTAGAAACAAAGAAACTACTAACAACCTCATCCAGTGTAAAAAACACAACCAAAACCAACCATTTGTAAACAACGAGTCTCAACCAGCCAACCAACCAGCCCCAGCCAACCAGCCTCAACCAAGCTAAACCAAAAGACCCAAACCAGCCTAGAACATACAAGCTCGACCATCCTACACCAAAACAGCCTCAACCAACCAACCTGAAACAACCAAACTAAAACAAACAAGCCTGAAACAAGAAAGCCCAAACAACCAACCTAGAACCAGCAACAAACTTTCAAGTACCTACACACAGTGCACAAACAATCCAAATGGCAAAGGAGGCGTCAGGGCCACCCAGCAGCTGTGCCCAGTGCACAGCCACCAAACAGCAGGGACAGCCCCTGGGCCTTCTGAGCACAGGGACTGCCTCGGGGCCAGCACCCTAAAGGCTTCCTCCATAGGGTGCTGGGCAGAGGGGATGGGTGGGAGGGGCTTCTGTTGGCAGGACTGCACGTGTGGCTCTGTCACCCTAATGTCACAATGCCAGCACCCGGCCACACAGCACAAAATGGTCATATTTTTATATAGATAGATGAAGGATAATAGTAATAACATATTCATATCAAAATGATTTAAAACTGAAAATTTGTAATTAAGTCAGTAAGGCAAATCAGCTCAATTTAAAGAGCAGGTTTTAATCCAGTAGTGTGTACTTCGTACTTATTTCTGAAACCATGACTGAACTGCATCAGTGATTAGCCACTGATAACACAAATAACTTTTGCGCAAAACTTACATTTCACTTTTACTTAACTTCTGCTACTTAAAGAGATATAATACAAGGGATGCACTTCATATATAACCTACAGCATACGCACTCCGATTCCCATTGATAAGATTTTATTATCTTATAAAAAATTGGCATTCTTTTTTTACTGAGCTATTAATACTTCACTTATTTGCTTTGCATAGCAGACTATTCTATTGCATAAGTGCAGTAATCTAAAACTATGGTGAATGCACTGAACAATGAAGAAAAATAGTAAATTTACCCTTAATATGTGCTGTATTTAAAACTGGTTTATTATAAAGGAAGTATAATCTGGGGTTTGAGCCTGAAGATTTTAAAACTGTCATATAGCCCCTCACACCTAGTTTGTAAGCACAGGCCCAAGGAACCAAGCAAGTATTTCTGCTTTTTAAACTTCCAACCAAATTTTTTGTTGTTGTTATTGCTTAGTTAGTATTTGGAGGGAACTACACTGAAATAAAGACAATAAAATGAAAAAAGCATTCTATGAGAAGTTATGGCTATAGAAAGTTATTTTATCAATTCAGAAAACTCTGGCCTCAGTCATTCTGCTAGGAGCTTCCCACAGTCTCAGCAACTTTTTCTTAAGTGGTAAGTATGCACTGGGGTTTTTTGCTGATCGTATCACATTATTTTATTTAATTTATATCATAACTACAGGCATTGCATTTTAATTTCAAATTCAATTTTAAGTAGATTTATGTTTTAAATTTTTATTGTTTTTTTCTGTAGGTGTTTTGATTTTTGGGTTTGGTTTGGGATTTTTGTTTTGCTTCGTTTGTGCTTTTTTTTTTTCTTTATTAAAATCTGATTTAACTATTTTTTGTCTACTATGCCTGAAATACAAACATTGAGCTGGCTCAGAAAATTGGAATTTCATATGGTGTTACTCAATCCTGGAAAAGCATCCTTCAATCTTGCCAATTGAATTGTTTCATATTTTATGTTTTGTTAAATATTTTCTCACAGAGACAGAGTCTGCATTGAATGGCAAAAAACTGGCCTGTGAAACCTCCACTTGGAGTGGCCTGAGAAAAAGAAGAAAACAAACAGCTCTATTCTGAATGCAGTAAAGCGTTACTTTGGGTTTTACAGATCTCAATCACTATTCAAGCTCAAACTGGTCAGAAATTCTGCTTTCTCCCAGTCTGGATAAAAATGATGCCACAAAAGGGAATTTTTTTTCCCAGGCAAGCTCAGGATGGCCTTTATTCACTGGGCATTTATTCTGTCACAGCCAGACAAATGACATGGTTCTATTTCTGTATCCGCACACTTCCACTGAATATCTTCCTTGGATAGCTCCCACTCCTTGATGTTCCTGGGAGCAATTTTGTGGCATCTTCAATCAACAGGTGTCCCTCCAGCTTTGCTTTTCCCTTTTGCTGTGATAAGCGGTACAGCTTACCTGCAAGGGTCTTAATTGGAACTCAAACCAAGTACCAACTCAAGAGGCTCTTCATTGATTTGCACTTTGAAGAAATGTGTGAGATGTGGTTCATTTTGATGTGGTTGCCCTTTGAACTCTTTTGCACAGACAGGAATTACTACATGAGGCTTAAGGTGTGAAGACTATTTCTATTTCCTTTAATCTGAGTGAACTGAACAGTCAAAAAGAAAATAGCTGCAAGACATCATTTCAAACAAATCTGTTCCCTGACATGAATGGCTAAAAGCAGACAGGCAGATTAAACTGTAATTATTTCATGCATTAAAAATCAGTGGAATATGTTCATGGGATAGTCTGAGTTCTTGATATATCTTAGTTTGGGTCCTGAATTTCTAAAAGATCAGAGCTGCATTGATAGCAAGACATTACACTGCCAGTAATAACTACCTGACTAAGATTTACTGCAGTTTTCTGCCTAATAAACAAGTTTTAACATACTCAGTGATCAGAGCACTTTGAGTGACACCTTATTATAAGCTGTTGCAAAATGAATATCAATGAAAAAAAAAAAAAAAAAATCATTTCAGCTACATATGCAGAGGATACATCAACCTTGTAGAGTATTTTACACATGTAGCTAAAAGTACACGTAAAAAAAAAAACCTACCCTTTTTTTATTGGAATGATTTAGTTTTCACACTCTTATCCTTTCCCATATACCTGTGTCGTAATAACTTCTCACCCTCTGGAACATCTGGTCATGGCTTTGTACAAGGGCTGGCAACTTGAATCTGTACAAAATTCACATTCAGTGCCTTGTAGTACTTGTGGTGCTAGAGACCAAGCTCTAGTTTAAATTTTGCTTGCCAAAAAAATAGATACTTTTACCCAAAGACGTTGTTAGAGTGTAGGACTTGCCTGGCACAGCGGTATGGCCATCCAAACTCACACAGCCTGGCAAGGCAGTGCTTCTTTCTTCAGAGGATGGCTGTAGCAGAGCTCTCAGAAATAGAAGGTACAAATCCTGCTGTTCAAGGGGTGATAAGCAGAGGTCAAAGTGACTTTGACCAGCCCAATCACATATTGAGTCCAGAGCTTCACCCTGCAGGGAAGCTTCTGAATTCTCCGCTCTAGACTTTCCAAAGCCAGAAGACAAGCTGTCACAACTGCAGATCACCCAATAGGAACTTAGAAGTTAGAAAAACAGGGCAAGGTGTCCCGGTGAAACCCACTCCTGGGTGGGTTTCCACTGCTTTCCTTGCTTTCAAGGTGAGGCATAACTCCTACTCACAGCAATAGAAAGCAGAGGTGGTGCTGGGCTCCAAATTGTTCCACTCTTCCATCTCACCTCCTTTCCCAGAGCCAGACAGTGCTGTGTGCTGGCAAGGAGCACCCTGTGTGGCTGCTAAAAGGAATGTGGCTCTTTGCTAAAATTAGAAAAAAAAAAAAGCAAGGTACATCTGAGGAAGGTGTATATGAGGTAAGGGACAAAGGGAACCTTCCTCTATCAGGTTCGCCTTTGCGACTGATAACCACCTTCATGGACACTTTCTGCCTTCAAAACCACCTCTGAAAGGACATCAAGGAGATTACTTGATCCGAGGCAACCCGATCTGCCAGACTGAAGACAGTAGCTCAAGAGAAAGGAGTGAATGGAGGCAAGTCCACGCTCAGGCTGGCATACAAAACCCCCCTTGCCCATTTCACCCTCCCAGGTGCCTCTGTATAACAGGAATAAGGCTCTGGATGTGGAAGGCCAGTCAATAGATGAGGAGGATGAAAGTCCATCTACATCAGCAGTGTTGACAGGATCAGAAAGTCCTACCCACCATATTACGACCACCTCCACAAGGAAGAAAAGACAAGTTAAGGTTATAGTTGTAGGTGACTGCCTTCTGAGGGGAACAGAAGGTCCAATATGCCAGGCAGACCCTCCCCTTAGTGATGTCTGCTGCCTCCCTGGGGCCTGGGTTAAGGACATCACTAGGAAACTTCCTAGCCTGGCACATCCCTCGGACTACTACCTGTTACTAGTCTTCCATGTGAGTGGCAATGAAGCTGCAACCCATAGTCCAAGGGTGAACAAAAGAAACTTCAGGGCCTTGTGACATTTGGTAAGGGAATCAGGGTAATCAGGGTGAAAGAGGGGAGATTCAGCCTAGGCATAAGGAAGAAATTTTTTACAATGAGGGTGGTAAAATACAGGAACAGGTTGCCCAGGGAGGTGGTAAATGGCCTGTCCTTGGAGACATTCCAGGCCAGGCTGGACGGGGCTCTGAGCAACGTGATCTAGTTGAAGATGTCCCTGCTTATTGGAGGCAGGTTGGACTAGATGGCCTTGAAAGGTCCCTTTCAAACCAAACTGTTCTATAATGATTCTATGATGATGAGATCAAGAGCCTGGGTTGTGAGACGGGGTCCCTGAGCCCAGTTCCCTACAATGTCAGCTTACCGTGTAGTAGATAGATGTTTAGTACAGAAGGATCCATGGTACAACCCATGTGTAAGCCTTTGCCCACTTCAAATGCAAAAAAAAAGCCTCTCAATACCCGACAACAAACGTAAAACTTGACACAATAACAGCTCCTGAGAGAAGATGAGTAACCAGTCAAGGAAAGCAGGCTTGCCTGGCAAAGAAACTTGAGGTCATGAGCCTTCTTTTTCCTTTGTTTTCTCTTGTTTTAAAAGCCCTTCTTCCACTGGCCCTTTCTCAGTACAGGAAAAGGTGTCTCTGCATGGAGAAAATCTATAAATGCAGAGCAGCCAAATTATGGTGGGACTTTTTACCCATGGGCATTTTACACTTAAGAAATCCAGGCATCACCTACAGAGAGATGCACTTGGTGGGGTTTGGGTTCTTGCAACTCCTTTCGACAGCAAATTGGAGCAACTCTGGACCTTTCATATACAAACACCAGGAAGAAAGATTATCTGTGTTTTCTGACTTGTTTTCCACAAAAAAAATTAACGTCCCTTACTGGATTTTTTTCTTTTTTTCTTTATTTCTTTCTTGGTGTGGGAGTGCTAGTGAAGTGCCAGCTGAGAGTGACAGCTCAGCCTCCTCCCTCTTCTTTCTATGCTAGACTCCATGCCTCTGGCTGCTGCCCAGATTTTGGGTGGAGAATTGCTGCTGCCTGTTCCTCCCTTCATAGCCCTTCCCAGCCCTGCAGCGATCTCACAACTAAACATCTCAGGGATGCACCCTGTGGCATTGGAAAAGGGGCCACAGCAACAGCAGCAGCACAGCACATCTGGAAGTACACCAACAGGTATGGTGGGAGGGGCCACAGTTGCATGTAGGCAGCTGGGCAGGGAAAAGCCACAGGCACTTGGTGGTCCTGACTAAAGAAGTTGTACCCTAAAACACCATGGCTAAGTTCCGACATGTAGAGGGCTGAATTCCTGAGAGCACAGTACCTGTGAGTGGATTTGCAAACAAAAAAATAAGGAACACTTTTTGCTTTACCCTGTCCTTCCCTCCAAAATCCATGATGCTAGAAGATACTTAAAAGAGCTTTTCATGTGAAGCATTGGAATAACATGCTGGCTGCCATGGTTTTTCAAACTGGAAGGACTGCAGAGAAACAGACTGCAATTAACAGAGCTAATCATCACGGTGTTGTTGGTAGATGTAGTCCACATAATGCTACGCACCAGGGAAAAAGGTACAGATACCTGAAGAGCCCCCCCATCTCCAGTGACAAGTTCAATTAAGCAGAATAGAAGAAAAACCCACACACCTAGTTGCACCACTTGAGCTACATGAAACCTCATTATTTTCCAGTGAAAAACACCTCCATGCAAAGAGCATCTCTGATGAGTGAAATCAAGGACATTCCAAAATGATTAATGAGTGCATAACCTGGCTACAGCTGACAATAAGATGACTGTGCCTTGACAGGCTGAGATGACAGGCTGAAAGATGAGCTCCTAACAAAATCAAGCTCAAAAGCAGAAATAGAGAAAGCTCTAATAGCTGAAAATTTAACACAGAAAACCTTAAGAGACAACAACACATGGGAGTGCTCTGGGGTGTGCAGTCATGACCCGAACGGTCATGTAATAAAACAGGCATCTGTAATAAAGCCGATATGAGCAATAGTCTCATGAGCACACAGAGGTGTAGGTACAACAGCAGGACACGGTGTTACAAGAGGAGCAAGTGTATGAACACAGCAGGTTTGTGGCTGAGGTGGATTGCACTGTGCGAAGTAAAAAGCATGTCCAGTGAGAGACAAGATAAAACTACATTTAAGCCCATTCTGCCTGAGTTCACTGCAGCTAGACTGGCAGACAAGGTCAGGATGAACAGGGTAGAAACAGTGACATTGGTGGTTTAGGTCTGTTTGGTTTTTACCATAGGGCAAAATAAGACAAAGAGGGAGAGAAAGCAGGTCTTCAAGAAATTTCCATAGCATCTGGGCACAAATAGACTTCAGCATAGTAAAAGTCTAAACATAAACACCATGTGAATGAGACTAGGAATTGAAACAGTCCTCATATGCAAAAATGCTATATTAAAATGCAGGTACAGTCAATGGTAGGAAAATGTTAACATCCAGGCTTTTTCTACAATAAAAGCGTATTTTGCATCAGTACTAGAAAGAAAAGTCTTACTGTTGAACTTGATAATAAATCCACTGGCAGTGGAATTCATAAAACAAAATCTCACATCGGAGAAAACTGAGAAAATGTGTCCCAATTCACTTAAAACCTTACTGAGATTTAGCAAAGCCAAGTTAACTACAAATATTGCTAATAATAAGGACCAGAACAAAGGAGAGACGTCATTTTACAAGGGAAATTTATGTTTTAAAAAAGGCAGAGGAGCCACTGGTGTAGGCAACAGAGAGAGAGATATATATATATATACACACATGTATAAACAGCTCCTTAAGAGCCATGTAGAACAAGGATACTGCTGCCTACCCAGCCTAGGACACCAGCTATAAATCCAATATATCAAATACAAAAAACAAATGCTGCCAGTGTGCCGCTTCCCAAATAATGGGAAAAGGTTGTTTGAATTAAAGCTATATTTGAATTACAGATGATATTTCAATTACATAAGAGAAAAGAGGGCTAATAGTTTACCCACTGCCTCCCACTACACAGAGCTATCCCCACTCTATTTGTTTCTGGACTGTTTTAGAAATCCTGAGTGACCAATTATTCACAAAGAGATATTATTCCTGACATTATTATTAGTCCTCTGTTGAGGACTTCTTTCTTGACTTTCTGCTAATATTTAACATCTTAACATCTCATTTAACATTTAACAAATACATCAGTTGTTGAATGGGAAGCTGGAAGTGTACAGCCAAGATTAAGACTTGCCAGTACTCCTGGGCAGCAATCAGACAGGACTGGAAGGACAGGAATTTTGTGGGAGGTCTCATGAATTGAGACAAGGTCACAAACCCCACCACATTTGTATTCAAAACTATGAAACAGGAGAGAGAGACAGTTGAGGGCTTTAGGACAGGATTAGAGCCTGTAGTCGCTGGCAAAATTTCACAAGGCTCGAGGGGCAACAGGAAGGGGGGAAGAACCTGTTGGGACAGAGACGCAGCACAGCCAATGGAAATTTCTTATGAAGGACAACAAGAACCGAAATAAATGATTAAGAACTGCAATATTTTTATTGGTGAGTCCAACATCTGGTTAAACAGTACGTACGTTTGAAGTCTGACATCCAGTAGCTCTCATATACGAACCATCGTGGTACCTGAGCAAATTCACAGGGCTGAAGGAAAAGCCATTTGAATGCTGCAGGCTCCCAGGAGCAGGGCAGACAGCAGTAAGCAAGCAGGTTAGCTAGGAGGAATGGGAGGGGGGTGGAGGAGAGCACAGGATATCCAGCTCTAGGCATCTGCCTTTCCTAGCTCAAATTAACCAGCTAATTTCCCCAGGCGCTCTCTATAGAAACAAGCTTCTCCAGAGGGTGATTCACTGCACAATGTTATGCTGCTACTCTACAGAGTTCCCACGAATTTATTCTCCATTTCTTAGAGGAATACTGCTCTCCCCAGCAACTGCAGAGCATGCCTGGGGAGACATGGTGGCTAATTTTGATGCCTAAAGATGTGGAGTGTGAATCTCCCTTCCCTTTGTCCTCTCTCCCCAGCTACCTGTTTTGAATTAGTGTGTAAACAAGTGGTGTTCACCTCGTGTTTCACCTCTCATGTGCTGTCATACATAAAAGATAGATATAAACACTAAATTCTAATCACACTCCCAACCCAGATGGACTTCCCCATTTTGCCACAAACCCACTTTTTCCCCTCTCACACATCATCAGATCTACCCAAGTAAAGTCCATCACATCAGTAAAGAAGTCCCTATGAATGCTCAGTAAGCTGTCCATTTGGGTGGACACGTGCATGATCTGCCTGCACAAATCTGTTGGCAACCCACATGAATTTCAATCCACTGAAGTCAATAGGAGAGTTTTCACCAATTTTAACAGACAGAGTAGATTTAAACAAATTTCATACACAGAATTAATTCACATATCAAGCTCCAGTTGCCCCTCAAATCTGACCAATTTGGGAAAAAATACAGTCTCTAATAACCTGTTTCCAGCTAATTGAACTGTATCCAACTTCTGAATGGACACGATTTACCCAGAGGAAGAACTTTTTCCATCAGTATTGACTGGCTATAATTATGTATACATTCACAACATATATACTCCCTTATTAAAAAATTGCCCACGTGATAACATGGAAACAAAATTATGATTCTGTGTTTCAAAAAACAACTCCACAGACTGAAGTTTGTTGCTATATTAATATAGCACCGACAGATGCTGCAATTAAAAAGTAAAAGGCAAACAGAGGAATTGTTAATAGTTATGTGCACTGTTATGCTTCTCCTAAAACTAAAATGCTTCTTCGGGGAAGTGGTACTGTCTTCATAAATGACCCTGGGACTACTGTAAAATGCTAAAGACCCATTCCCACAAGTGACATATCCCATAACCGCATGGCTATATTTGCAAATTGCTCCATTTTCTACACTTCTATTCTAATTTTATCATGTCTTCTAATGAATTTCACTGTTTCCAGGAGTTAGGTAGTTTTTTTCCTAGAGGTAGGATGTATATTATTTTTAGCAGTGAGCTGTTCACATGCTGAATTAGATACAGAATATGAATGAAGGACAATAATACACTGCTTCCAGTACATAAAAAGGAAAATATTTAGATTCTGTAGTAAGCAGGCAGGAGATGCCTTAGTTTAATGTACTGTTCTAATCTCTGCTGGAAAACTATTTCTGTGTTGGCACAGGGCACCAGAGAAACTGAGTAGACTCAAAGCGACATCTATCAAGAGACAAGATACTTCTTGTGGTTTGATACCAATATAGATTCTATTTGAAGGCTGATGATTTCCAATGCAAAAAAACAAAACAAAACCAAACACAAAACAAACAAACAAAAACCTCACATCAAACAGGCACAACTAATTAGAGCAAACACACAGAACAATTCCGGGCATCTGGAAGAAAGGTCATGACTGTGGTGGCACAAGTTCTGCTGATCAAGTAATGAGGTGGAAATCTCACTTGGAACTTCATTCTAGCTAGTACTTCTTTCTAGATAATACTACATGAACATTATTAAATAGACAGATGTCATTTTCAGACATCTAGAGGTCGGAAAAAACCTCAGAAGGGAAAACCATATCTAGTATTTGCAGTCCTTCAGGATCTGCTTTTAGGGACATTTCTAACTGAATCCCAGGAAAGCTTGTTGCTGCTAGGTTCCTATCTGTCTGAAAGGAAGGCAACGCATCAGAGCAGGGTAATGCTGCTTTGTACTGGTGCAAATAAGAAGGCACAGGGTGTAGCCCAGGCTCTCTAGCCCACCCAGAGAGCTAGGAACCACAACTAGTCAAAAAGAAGGCAATGAAACAGAAATAGCAACTGCCTGATGGCAACAGTGCGCTCTAGCCCTACAGCTTTCCCGTCTGCCACATTCCTCCTTCCCTAACAGCAGTCTCAGGAACAGATTTCCTCTGGCTGTTCACAGTGCTGTTGAATCACCTCGGCAAGGTCAAGACACCGCAAAATTCGCCATTTCTCAGCAGCCAGCTCTTCCTTGGATACTTGGCCCAGCAGTTTTTTGGCAAAGAGGTTCTGATCCTGCATGAAAAGGCCCACGGCAGACCTTGGGGCTTGAGGGAAGTCCTCCAGGCAACCACTTGTGAAACAGAAGTTGATTTTCTTTTCACGTCTCATCCCTGGTCCCCTTTCTTCAATCCAAGTCAGAGGTCTAGTGTGGAGAAACAGAGAAAAAGAAGAGTATTTATGAAGAAATTGAATCAACAGTTCTGGTTTATGCTTTTTTCTCTTTTCTCAGCACTTACAGAAAATGTCCTAATAAATGCACCATTTTTAAATTTCAGTCATATTGCATATTCAAGTAACATGTTCTCACCAACATGTCTTGTGGTTACAGACTTGAGCAACAGGTAGTGATCATAGCTCTGCCACTACTTCGTGCCATGACTTTCAGTACATCATCTAAGTTCTCTCTAGCTTTGTCTTCCCTATGTACAAAGTGAAGCCAGCAATGTCTAGCCATCTTACAGGGAAGTGGGAAGCTTAATCTGGTTGTTTGTGGACTTGGATGAAAAGAGCAGTTAAGCATCCAAATATTTTGCGCATGACTCTCACAAGGCCATCAACGTCTAGTCATTCCTCCAGGTACATAATGATGACCCAGGTGCTACTGTGCAAGCTGAACACCACCCCATTAGGATGAGTTGGAGAGACAGCAAGTTCACCCATGCAGACACTAGCGTCAGTGCTCCTTGAACTTTTCAAAGGCCTTTCTTTCTTTTCAGTGGGAGCACTGAGTTGACCCTAGAGATTACACCAGAAGATGTCAATTTTGCCTGGTTCAGCTACACAGACTCTCAGGCAGGTCTTTCCTAATCAAAGCAAAGTCCCGTCTTATGCCAACCTGATAGCGAAGGTCTTCAAGCTGAGCATTGGTGCTGTTGGCTATTAACTGGCATTGCTCACAGGTCCCTGCACTTTCCTCCCCAACTTCCCACTTTGGCTGAGTAAAGAGGAGCCATGGGACAGAGTCCCTAGCCCAACATGGCAAATGTTTGCAGAGGCTTTGAGGAACGGTCCTCAACACCAGCCACAGTCACGATTCTCCCTTCCTGCTCTTTTGTCAATTTCCTAATCCAGACCATTACCTCTCTGCAGATCATTCATCAGCACTCACTACTGCCTGTGTTTAGAGGATGCACATTATTTTTCTCACTCGGTTATTGATGGCCCTTCCACAGTCCTTTATGGCCCACTTTATTCTGCCATTCACAAATTATGAGGGCATAAATATCATGGAAGAACAAATTCTGTCTCCAAGTACTGCCCATTAAATCTTCAATATCATTAGAACTTGAAAGTCCCTGTCACTCTACCCTGAACACATTCTGCAGAGCACTTAGCTAAATGATTCTGCACCTCTCATCTTTTACGCTTTAGGATCCAATTTCTGTATTCATATCATTGTATCAATTATTCTTTGCTCACCTGTACAACCACACATACCACCTACAAATTAAGCATGGCCAGGTGAACCTGACTGAACAGAATAAAACAACTGGAGGGGAAAAAAAAAAAGAAAAAAAATACCCAAATCACAGACTGCAAAACGCATCCAAAAAATCCTCAGAGGACTAATAAATTGACTTCAGGAAGTCCCAAGGCTATGTGTTGCTGCAGGCCAGACGGGTGCTTGAAGGCCATTTCACTTAGTGCATTCTGTGTTCTCATCCTCCTTCCCCGAGATGCTGGCTGTTGACCTCAGTCAGAGGCAGGTTGCTGAGCAAGCTGGGTTTTGCTCTGACTCAACAGAGCTGGTTTTATGTCATTTTGAAATGTTCTTATGAAAGCAAACAGCCACAGAGGGTTCAGGTCATCGCTCTTCCAAGCTGCTTTATCTCAGGTAGGCAGGTATGAAGAAACCACTGGGCAGGCATAGAGTCCACGATATGATTCAAAACAGGCAGTGTCAATGCAGGGTCACCTCCCAGGGTGATCTGGACCAGATGCACATCAATGACCAGGCTCAAGCCTATGTTGTCTTATCCTCTAGTTTGGGCAAGACACTGAACCAGAAGCACAATCATGCAGAGCAGGCAGAATTTAATTAAAGTGAATAAAATTACTCATTCACATCAGTGAGCAGGAAAATGTTGATTTTACTAATACATTTATCTTCTTCTGTGATTAGATTTTTAGTTACTTTCCCAAAGAGAGGTTGGTTCTACTTGACTGGTAACCAAAACATGTTAATTTTTAATTAACAACAACTTTTACATTAAAATTAGTAGATTTTTTTTTTGCTGTAAAGATACGTATGCTGCAAGTCTGCACGTTATTTATGCCATTTTGTAGCTTAAGAAACAGGTTTGTATTTTATGGCAGAAAATTATGAAGAACTTCTGTTTTTTAAGCAATAGCTTACCCATTTACATTAATGATTTACATCGAAGTACTATCTGCCTATGGTTGTAGTTAGTTATTTAGTTCATAGTATTAGTTAGAAGCAAGATTTGCAGTATTTTTGGTAGCTGAATAAAGCCACGCTAAATGTGTGGACAGTTAAAGAAGAAAAGGAAAGTTTAGTCAAATACTAACAAACCACTTTTATACTGACTTTTTACAAAACAAGCACTATCTGCAGTGAAGAAACCACTCTGACTTTAAGGTCATTTCATCTTTCCAGATTTTAGACTGGTAGAGCTCTCCTAGCTACATTTTATTCAGAGATTGGAAAAGACATTCTGCTTTTCAGATTCCCTGTTTCTTCAATTAATGAGTGGCCCTAGTTGGAGCTTCCAGTTAAATAAACCAATATGAAGTGAACATACTTTGTACCTGCAGAAGAATTAAGCTGGTTTCACACTTTAAAGAATTCTGGGTCCACTCGGCTTAATATTTTATACAACAACTTCTGCAGAAAGCATATATTACATGCTTTTTAAACTGGATGTTCAATTTGAAGGCTTTTTATTAGACTTTATGCACTTAGATCTCAATACAAACATAATTTCAAACATTTATTGCCAGAATACGTGTCCAGAAAATGTCTTCAATTTCTTTTAAACATCTTCCCTTTCATACTTTGAAAATGCCAATATTGTTTATTTACTATGCAATCAAAAAGGACTACCTTACCTTGGATGTGAATTAGACAATTAGACCCCAAGCCTAGTAAATGTCAAAAGAGATGTTGCCCAAATCATTATCTCTCCAGCTCACAATAAAAATTCATTTTTGACATTTCCTGAATCCAAGTCCTGTAATCCTGGGACAAGAACTGTAGTCCCAAACCAGCCGTGCTGTCAGTAGAGGTTTGGGTTTTCCTGGATTGCTCAATATTTTATCACGGAGAGCCTGTCAGCTCAACTGTCTTGGAAACACAACAGAGGCAGAGGTCATCTCTCAGATAACTGGGCACCAGAAGTTATCGCGCTCCTCCAAAATCCACTCGGAGACAGATGAGCAGCCAGCGCCGACTGTGCAGCAGAGACAGACTGTAGCCTTTGCACAAATCCCTGCTTAACAAGCAGAACGCACGCCGCTGCTCTCTGCACCTGCTGGATTTTCCGAGGCAGAAAACAGGCTGAATTAACCTGCTTTCTCAAGGTTAGTGTAATGTCTTTCAGAAAGGGATTGCTCTCAGGAAAGATGCAGACCTTTCCTATCCTTCAGCAAAATAAAGGTTGGGCAAATCAGAGCTGTAAGGTCACCACCATGACTGGCTGGGCCATAACTTCACTTGATGGAGAGTGGGCCAAATGCTCTACTGCTGTAACTCCACTGACGTCAATAGGGGAAGGTCAGCAGGAAATATGGCTTGGCCACTGAAGAGCATACAGGAACGCTATGTAACTTTCCAGCCAGCGTAAATTATCCCAGAGACATAAAGCTGAATGTCCTCAAGGTCAGTAAAAAAGCTCATGGTGACAAAACACGGACTGACCCATACAAATTGCAGTGGGCTAAGAAAAGTGGGTACCTGTTAACGGCGTAGAGTAGGAAAAAAAAAACAAAACAAAACATAAATCCAGAAATGCTTCTGTATCTAGCAAATATCATACATGGCAGCTAAGGACTACTTAAGAGACAGGACAGCCAGAGAAATGTTTAAGCCACTCGCTAGTTCCACCTGCTGGAATTAGTTCAAAATCTCACTCTATACAGATCTTTACAGCTACTCATGTTACTGGCAACCTGCTAAGAGGGTAAACAGAGCTTGTATACCAAGTTCTGTCCTCTCACAACTGCATTTTAAAAGGAACTGGAAATGATGTTTCATTTGAAGAGAGAGGAAAACTGCTAAGGCGAGATGTTAATCCCATGGTAAACTGCAGTGGGCTTTGTAGGACTGGTTGATAAAACGCTTAACTAGACCCATGGTGAAACTAACAGTTCAAATGAGCCCTGATTATTCATTCCTCAAATAGCTAGTCCTTTGGGTTATTACTTTTTTTAACTAAAGGCTTATCTAAAATTCTTAAAGGAGTAAGCATTCATGTTTGGTGGGGTTTGTTTGGCTGGCTGGTTTTTAAGTTTTAAGTAGTATAAGTGCAACAAAAAAAAAGAGTAATTTATTTCAAGTGAAGACAGGCCAGAATATTTTCCCATGGGGTCTTATTTTCTCCAGCTCTCCCTAGTCTTCTCATCTGCCTCTTGCCATATGCCTATGAGTGGGATCATCTGTCTCAAAGGCAGAGTCCACTATATGGAAAAACAGGAAAATAGGACTGAAGGGAAAGGAACAAATTGTTCTATGACCATACCTATCTCCTAAGAAACACATAGAGCTTGGGTAACTTCTCTGTACCTTTTCGTGTCAGACAATTCTCAAGTTGCATCTATCGCATGCAATAAACTGCCATCGTAAGTAACTTCAAACTATCTGAAAGGACATGGCCTTCATGTGGATGGCCCAGAATGATTAAACCAGAATGATCAAACCAGACCTTGGACCAAGTTCAGTACACAATCCACAGTATGAAACACTGGTGACTTGCTTCATGGTCATATAATATTTAAAAATATACTATTTTATAGCAAGACCATTAAAAATATATATGTAGACTACTGTTATCATACAGTAAAAGGGGGATCAAACTCAGTATTATAAAATGCATCATCAAATGAGCTTTCTGCAAGAAAGTCATAGTGCAATGATTGGAAAAAATGACAAGTAATCCTGGCTGCCGGATTCTCGCTCAGCCTGACACACTCATGCAACAAAAGCAAAAAGAAAAGAAATGGGAAACTGGCTGCTGTCTTACAGCCAGTCTTAAAATTGTGGAAACTTCAGGACTGCAGATTAGGCATTAGTCAAGAGCAAACTTTGCAGGTTGGCCTTTCAGTAGTTTATTATAACTCTGCTTGAAATGCATAATTTTGTCTTATCTCCAGCCAGTACTACATATTAGTACAAGCTTTATATTGCTATAAGCTAAGTGTTATAACTAGTGCATTACCTTTTCAAACAATCATATATTTTCAACCTTTAAAGAAAGGTTAGGTTTCAATGTACAACTAGAATATCTGATGATAAACTAAAAAGATCCTGCTTCTGAACAATTTTTCAGAGTGCAAGAGAAAGGTCTTTTAGTCTTGAGCATAGTAAAATATGTTATAGGCACTTTCCTACATTCAGACATCAGAAAAGAGCTTTTAAACCACCTTGTGCTCTTCAGCAGACCTTTTTTGGTGATGGCTCTCTTTACCATGATTACTATAGGAAGCATTTTCAGGTCTGTTTCTCCTGTTCATTTTCATGCCAACATCCACCTGTTCTTTTTCCACAAGAGGAAGAAACGATGCAGGACTCCTGCAGACAATACCTGAGAAACCTGGCTCACCTGATGCCATGGCCATTACTCACTTCTTGTTTGTTGTCTCAAAGTGAACAGTCATTCTGGAATAATTCTTATCCTTCTGCATTACTCTGGTGGCAGAGGTGACAGTGAGGTCTCCAAAGAGGTCAATCAGCCAAGTCAGTCGGGCAATTCCACTGAAAGCTGGGAATCCTGCTTTGTTTTCATCGAGGACGCTACCTGGTGCAACAGCAACACAAAGTCTTGAGAAATGGGAAAGAGAATATCCCTCTGCATAGGAAAGGCCGAAGAAACTGCAATGTTGCAGGCTGAGAGACCAGGGTGTAGGAAAGCCATGAGTGGATGGATGAGCTGAGTAGGAAAAGTCAACAAACATGGTCAGCCTTGAAATGGTAAGCTATGACACAGAAGGCTGCACAAAGTACATCTAGAACAAACCCTTCAGGACATGTTGAGGACAGGAGGGTGTACGCAGATTCAACAAGAGAATGGAGGAGGAGAAAATGGCTCAAAAATCTCTCCCAGCTCTTCCGGGGCCAAACACCAGTATAGAAGCCTAAAGGTCCCCAGTAGAAACTGGGAGACTTCCTCAGAGCTCATCCTCCTCTCTGAGACCAATATGAATGAGAAACTGGTCACTATCACCAACGTATAGAAGGGATGAAGACATGCTCTCTCCTCCATACAACAAGGCATGGGCTTCTGTTCTTCACCAGAAGAAAGAGATTAACAAAGCAACAGCCCGTAGAAGACAACTGTTAAGGCAAAGGTGCTTTCCAGATAGCTCTGTAATTTCATGGGAACATCCAAAGCTGACATCCATGTTTCTAGTGAGTTTAAAGACAGACTCTCATCTAAAAGGACTGAATGAAGCCTGGAAAGACTGGCATCCCTGTGGAGCAGGCAGACGAATCCAGATGGACTTTGATTTTGCCACAGCTACTGACCTGTGAAATGCAATGTTCCCTTCACAAGGTCTTTCCCAGTCACTTCTTTTTTCAGCTGCTTGTACTCTTCGGTCAGAAGCTCAATGTGCTCCACATGGAGTACTTTATCTGCCATTAAAACAAACAAACAAACAAACAAACAACAAACACCACCAAAAATCAGGACATATTTAATAAGAGCTTTCTGCACATCTAAGCAATAGAAGCTTCACCAGCCACCAGTGAGAACTGACTTAGAAATGTTTTCATGCATGGCTGGCAAAATGATGTCAGGAAGAAAACCAAACCAGGCATCAATCTGGGTTAAGGATTTTCAGGAGATGATAACAAATATAGAGACTACATAAACAGTAGCCACTATGAAAACTAGAAACCCAATACCTGACTAAGGCTGAAACATGAGTCTTCAAAGTAAAAGACGGATTAATTCTTGGTCTCTTTCCCCTCACATTTCCTTGTTCTGCATTTTTCCTCCCAGGGTAGTAAGAAAGAAAAACAAGGGGAAAACATAGCATAATACTCAGACCCAGATTGTAACAATATGTTAAGGAGTACCTCCCTCCATTGGAATTAATTGGGCTAGTTCGGAATAGAGGCTATCCAATACACATTGAATGTGGCCCTCATTCAATATGTGTTTTTCTGGAAGGTTTCCGGGAGAGTTAATTTAGGCTGCTGACAGTAATGCCTGCTGCTTCAAGAGAAGAGGCATAAATTTTGCTCAATGGGAAGCCATTTGGCGAGTAACAAGGCACTAAGTGGTGTTGGTACAGGGAAACAGCAAAGCAGAAATCCTATACCTCTGGTGCTTTAGGACAAAACTCAGAAAGGAATTTTTTTAAGAAGCAGTGGTATAAACAGTGCAGCTTGTCCAAAGAGTTTGCACTCTGCTCCTGCCCAGCACTATTCTGTTCCTTGCAGCTCCATACATCCCCACTGGCCTCAACTGAATTGCCAGCTTCTGACCCTTGGCACTGCAGAGATGGGACCACACACTTTCCAGAAATAAAGAGATTTTGCTTAGAGAGATGTCTTTCAGACAGGGATGCTTTGCTGGCCCACGTAAGCAAATCACAAACACTAGAAGCTAGGAAAACTGTTTCCAGTTTTATTTTCAGGGAGAGAGAGGACAATGAAGTGCACAATTCCAATGGCTACACTCATTAAGTGCCATATTATCACTGTGACAGAAGTTTCCTTCTCTATCTGCATTCTTAGTGCCGCAAGCAGAGACCAGGGCTTTTGCAAGGGCAAACACACCTCACTCTCAGACTTGACATTTGTGTGTTTATTTCCCCATTGGCACGTACCTTAAATCCTAGATTGACACATCTCTGAGACAGGCATACTCCCTTGTATGTCATAATTAATAGCAGACTGGAGACCTGCCTTTGAGTTTGATGCCTTTGTTGCCATCAAACAGGTAATACTGTTTGCACCCTTGAGAACAAATGCCATTACCTTTCTGTTCAGCCATCTCCCAAAGCTCATGGGCTGCCTTAGCAGACAAAGCCATGGGGTACTCAACGAGGACATGTTTCCCAGCTTCTAAAAACATTCTGAAAGGGATACAAGATAAGTCTTTAAAAAGCAGATCATCATAATCATCTCTCTCCACTATGAAAGCTGCTTCTCATTCCCACAGTCAGCCTCATATGGGGAAGTGCAGAACATGGAGCAACAGGAATAAGTGGAAAGTTTCCTAGCAAGGATGGTGTGGTGGCTGCATCACACATTTAAACACCAGGAGACTTGGCTTGTAATTCTCCTTTTTCCACAGAATTCCCTCACTCACCTGCAGCAAGTCGCTAAAATGCCGCAGCATAAAGCATCACAATTTCTAACATCCAGACACTTGAGTGGCTGGAATGGGGGAGCGGAATGCCCTTCCTCTATATAATCTGTCAGGAAAGGCTTTAGATCCTGTCTTAAGCTGCCTGTCAATCAAACACAGGCCTAGACGTATGCAATTTGAATTACTTGGGAAATGAATGCATCTTAAATCCTACTCTCTTCCAGGGCTTCTTGGGTGCTCTAGGAAACTCACTATCATTCACTTCAGGCTTCTAGTCTGGCAGTCTCTCCTCCAGTGTCCACATCCTCTTAAGCAACAGCTTTACACAGCTCCTCTGTGCTTCTAAATTACAGGCGACAGGGTGGGAAAAGGGGAAGAAAACCAAACCAAAACCAAAAACCAACTCAAAATACCTGATGGTTTCTTCATGGCTTCTGTTCTCTGTGCTGATGAAGACTGCATGGACCTCCTTGCTTGTTAGAGCATCTTCCAGGCTAATCTGCTTGGCCTCATTAATATTGCCAAAACTTCTCCTGTGCATTTAGCATAAATACAACCAGAGCATAAGCATCACAATCCATTCTTCCCAATTGCATGTTGTGCAGCAGCACTTAAAAACTGTTCCCATGGACCACTCTCTCACTGCATTCAACTGGGGTAGAACAAAGGCAGCTTCTAATTCAGGAAGGGCAAGATCATTTACAGACAGAAGTGGAGTGCACGAAGGAAGAAAACAGATGGGTCAGTGCGTGGGTGCTGGTATCAGTATAGAAACTGTCCTGCTATTCAAGTGTACAGTGTTTTGGGTTTTGTTTATTTGGTTTTTGTTTGTTGTTGTTATTGGGGTGGGGGGCGGGGAGAGTTTTGTTTTCGTGTTTTGTTTTATAATAAGCATTATTATGAAGGAGCCATTTTAAGAGCATTACTTGAAAGAGGACTGTGCTCCTGTGGGAGAATTCTCTCCACCATGTTGGACAACGTGGGTAAAAGCACTTGAGTTGGCAGGGCCATATGCAACTACAAGAAATACAGACAGGCAGGAGAGGGACAAAGCAGATGCTTGGCTATGACGGCCCATTCCTTGCAACACACACTCCATGTCAGTGCTAAGGGGAAGGCTCTCTCAGCCACCACCCTGAGCACATCTCCACCTGAATATGAAACACGCACACACACTCCCCCTCAAAACCCTTTCCATTACGAAAGACTGGAGCAGACACCTAGACAGTCTTAGGACAGGTGACAGATAGCATGAGGGTAGGCCAGAAGCAGGACTTGAAAGCAAAGACAGGTAATGTTTGTATGTGACTGGAAGGCAAAGGGCAAGGCAAAGGACAAGCAAGCTGTCTGTGAACCATGCATTTCGACAGCACTGTGTCTCAACAGAAGCAATAAATCCTGTCTTCAGTGTTGTCCAAGGCTAGCTGTAGCACTAGCAAAGGCATCAGGGAAGCAAGAGGGAATTTGGCAGCGAGGTAAATTGCATGACCTAATGGGTCCTTTCAGTCTCAAACAACCCTGACTGCATGATTTAAATATAGCTGGAAAAATACATTCACAGTCTGAGATCCATACATGTATCGCCTAACTACTTAAAACCTTTATGCTCCACTGTTATGGGGCAGACAGTTTACCAGGAATGCTCAGAGGGGGGTATAGGCATAACACAGTCTTGCTAAATTTCCATGGCTCCAAGCTAGTGAGAAAAAACATAAAGCTGCCCTCTCAGAGGCAACCTAACTGCATGTACTAAATGATGAGATTTTCTTTAAAGACATCTACAGGTTTGGTTTTTGGTTTTTAAAAAAAATATAATTTTAGGATGCAGTTGCAGTGTTAGGATCTCTATGACATATGTTTTTGTAGAAAAAAAAATGAAGTTTTTAAAAACTTCATAAAACATCTTGTGTTTTTTAAACATTTCTATAAATTTAATGCAGACATTACCTCATTAATGCAATTATTGTCTGCACCATCCTAAACCTACAGGAAATTTCAGTCAGACAAAATTGCATTTCTTTTTATCAAACATATTCGGCAGTGAGAATGAATCTTAGCTTTTATTTTAGTCATTTCTGCAAGGTATTTCACTAAGGTAACCTATTTGTTCCCTCTTGCAAAACTTTCTGTGCTTTTCCCCAGCTGCCACTCAGAATGACTGGCATGTTTGCATATACATTCCCTTTTCAGACAGCCTTAATTATAAGAGAAATGTAAAACTTTGGATATTAATCCACTGCCCCCTTCAAATAACAGTCCTCCACATGGAAAAGCAAGTGCACCAGAAGGAAGAAACATTACAATATCCATATGAAACATGCTAAGACAAAATTTCTAACCTGGATACAAATCCAAAGAGTTTGAGGTGCTCAGAAGGGCTGGAAGGCATTGGATTCATCAAGTCTCGGATCCGTGCTAAGCCAGCGATTCCAACTCCAACCACCACAGTCCCAAACATTTTGTTAATCTGATCAAAGGAAAAAAAAAAAGAGCAACATTTTTTTCTTTTAGCAGGGAGAGGAGAAGCTGAGAGGGAGGTAGGAGGATGGATTACTCTTGAACTGTGCTCTGTTATAGCCAAACCTTATTCAAATGTCAGCAAGCAGCTAACAGAGATGCTACAGGCTACTGAGCTCACTTGCATCCCATTGAAATCTGGTCAAGTGGTTCAGCCTGTCATAGGACAAGTCTTGAGGCTTGTATTTAACAGCTATTATATCACAGCTCTGGCACAAAGTTCTTCCCTTCTGTGAATAGAAGGCAGACTTCAAAAGTGAGACATTCTTCTATTTATATCAGGGCTTCCATGCTGGAAAGGAGCCAAAAGGTTCTGCAAACCCAGCAAAGCTTTATATAAACCCTGCTGACTTCCTGAGCGTCTGCAACACAGCCTGCCTCGGGGTCCCACACAGACACTCACAGCACACAGCAGCATAGCCGGAATACTTTGGGACAGGAAGCAAAGAGCATCATTTCTTCCCCCATGTAACCACTGACACGTCCTACAATGTCACGACGCAACCAACCATCTGGTAATTTGGTCAAGATGCTTGCTTGACATTTCCATGCACAAAGAAAGCTCTGCCATCTCTTTAATGACAAGCAGGCATGTTCTCAAGATTTACGTCTCCCAAAAGCACATTCCTGCCACAATTGCATCATACAGAGGACAAGCCAGGTATTGCACTCGTTGGCCAGACTGCTGGGCCGCTGGTAATAAATTATTCTGTTGGTTCTATGATTTGCCTTTGATTTGCGGAAGCACTGGGCAACCAGCGTAACCTTTCAAATCTGCACTGTTCCACCATGCTGAGGACTAGCAAAATTCTGTGAAGGAATTATAAGATTTACAGGAAAAATGGCCTAAAGCCAAGCCAAGTCAGCCCCTCTGCATTTTTTGTTCCTTCCATCCTATGACAGCATCCCTTCAAACTCTGTTTTTTTCTGTTTTGTTGTTCTCCTTCCTGCCACTGCCAATCTCTTCACCTGAGTGAACTTCTTCAATCACTTCTACTACCCAGCTGCAGCCCCTCAAATCCTTCTGACACTTAAAGGGATATATGGACAACCCCACTTCATTCCTCCTTGTGCCTCTTGTCTGATGGGATCACAGTGCAGCAGCACAGCCATAAGTGACTGTTCTGACAGTGCTAGAGGATGACAGCTGGTAACAAATTACATCAACTGGCATAAAGAAAAAAAGTAAATGAAGTTCCTCTCCAATCACATGTCACATCTGGATTTTGTTTTTCTATAAGCTCCTGCCTACGTATATATTCCTGTCAGTGCTGAATCCTGCTTACTTTATACATGTCAAAAGGGTACAGGGGTAAAACACAGAGTGGCCTGTTTAATATAAAAGAAAAAACGAGTGATATTGGAAGAGTTCTCTAGGGGGATTACAGTGACACGTCATTACCAAATATTTGAGGTATAATGTGATTACACTGCTCACCAGGGAAGAGAGATGTGTAGGGCTGAGAGAGAGGGTTGGAAAGAAAGGTAATGTAACCATACAACCCATTTTCAGTTCCACCCACAGGCAGAATCCTGGTTTGGGATCTCAGTTACACTTGCTTTTATCTATGGCCAAAGAGGAGAGACTGAGATTTCAAGAATGATCTTGGCTGGAAGGAGCCCCTGGAGGTCACCCGATCAAAACCCCACTTTGCCGCAGCAAGGCCATGCCTGAGCTCTGACTGTTCCCGTGCATGGCAATCCAGCAATATCAGGGCCTCTGCCACAGTGTCTGACCACCCTCACAGCAAGAACAACTTCTTATTATCTACTCAGTGTTTCCTGCATTGCCTTTTGCCATTTCACTGCACTTCTCTGAAAAGAATATGGCTCTAGCTTCCCTACATTCTCCTATCAGAAAGATGTAGGCAGTGATAATACCCCCTTTTACACTTCTTTTCTGGAGGCTCTGAAGCCTCTCTTCATTCATCATCTAATCCAGCCCCCTGACCATCTTGGTGGCTTTCCACTGGACTTGCTCCTGTATTAAACTTATTTCTCATACCACAGTACACAAGACTGGACACAGCACTGCAGATGTAACCAGGATCTGTTGGCTACACTCTTGCTAATTCAGTCCAGGACATGGTTGGTCTTCTTTGCCAGAAGAGCATGCTGTGGCGTGAGGTTCAAATTGTCTACCAGCACTTTCTTGCTTTCCAGTCAGGCAGTCCTCAACCTTGTACTGTTTCACAGGGTTATTCCACCCTGGACAAGGGACTCTTACGTTTCCCTTTGATGAACATCATTATGTTCTTGTTTGCTGTTTCTCTAGCCTGCCCAGGCCCTTCTGGTGTATCAGCCTTTCCCAATAGTTTGATTTCATTCACGGACTTGACAAAGCTGCTCTCCATCCTGTCGTCCAGGTGGTAATAAAGACATTTAACAGTACTGAAGAGAAGAACAATATCTGCCCTTTTGCAGTCACCAGGAACCTCCCTTGATCACCAAGTGTCTTCACAGTGACATCAGCCAAGCCCCTCAGCAACCCTGGATGTACCTTGTCTGGTGCCAGGGGCTGCTGTACATCCAGTTATCTCAAGACCTGTATCACTGTCTTCCTCTACTGTTAGCAGACTCAGAAATACAGGAGGTCTGAGGACAGACCTTACTAGTAAAAGCTTCAGCGAAAAAAGGCATCAAGTGCCTTTAATTTCCTTCATCCCAGCCCCACTGAGCACCAGGCTCATACTTTCTCAGTGCTCTTTTTCTTGTGAATATACCCAGAGAAACTCCTCCCATAGCTCATTTTCCAGCTGAGCTTTGCCTTTCCCAGCTCCATCCCTGCAAGCTTGGCCACTGTGTCTATGTCCCTCCTGGATAGTCCCTCCCAGCTTGTGCACTTGCTTTTTGTGTTTGAGCTCAGTCAGGAGGTTCCTGCTGATCTACACCAGCTTTCTGCCATTCTTGGCTCTGCTTGCGGAACACGAGTGGGGTGCCTGTGCTCCAGGAAGGTCATTCCTCTACATCAGTCTCAGCCTCCCAGCACACCAGGGCACTCGCCCATAGGACCTTGACAAGCAGAGCCATCGAAAAGCCAAAAAACTGCTCTTCTGAAGTTTATGGTTGTAATCCCTTAAAATTTAGATTCACTAAGGGCTACAGTGTGAATCAGGACCAGGTCAGCAGAGGTTTAGAAGCAGTCCAGCTGATCAGGGGCTTACTTTAAGTTCAGAAATTTTCAAGGTTAGTGGAGTGTTAAGCTGTTAATATTTGCCTACTGCCTTGAGGAGGATTGGGAGTGGGAGTTGCACAGCAGACAAATTCCCCTGAAGCTCCTACAGTCATCTTGTTTCCAAGAACTGCTTTTTTTTTCTGCAGAGGTGCTGACCTCCACTTCAACAAACTGGAAAAGGTGGGGGAGCTGACTACCTTCCTCAACTGCCATGAACAAAGAACACCTCTCTCAGCAGATGCTCCGATTGCTGAACATCAATATTTTTGCCTCTCATTTAAAAAACTTTCCTAGTTTCATCTGATGTACAACTTCTGACCTCCCTAAAAGTCACATTTAAGAGAAGCAATGTGATTTCAAGCTAGGAACAAAGCCTGTTACTATGCAACCTGTTGCCATAGCAACCAGCCACTGGTCCAGGTCAAGGGTTTGCAGGCTAATACAGTATCCACACGGAAAGAGACAGCTACTACATGTGCATTACAGAAGCTTTCCTTAACGCATGTAGCTAAGAGAAAAATCACCACGTCTGCAACCCTGCTGCTGCTTTTTATTATCCTCATGTGAGTCACATAACAAAACCTAGAGATGCTTAGGGAGCAAGGTAAATTAGATGTTTTTTGGAACTGTCATGAACCAGGTAAGAACAGAATACAGAACACTCATCTGAGATTCCAGATTAATATATGAAAATTTACTCCTCAGTTCATACTAGGATAACAGCTACAGTTATCTTTCAAGCACAAAAGCGATAAAAGAGGAAGCCCAAACCATAAACTGCCTGTCTTCCATGCCTTTTTCTTAAGATAGGTGACCTCAGTTCAAGCTTCGAAAAAATATTTCAGAGGCACTTTAAAGGCTGCTGAACTTTGACTCCTGTTGTACTGAAAAATTGTACAGTAAGTGATACAGTAAGTACATCAGTCAGGGTCTAAAAGCATTCTTCTCCATCCTTTCCTGACTGGCTATATGAAAGCAAAGGGGCTGGTGAGAAAATGAGAGAGTGATGTCCTTCATGCTCACAGACTGAAGAGTGTCTTCCACCGCCCCACAGCAACTGCCCTGGCCTGGTCACAGGCAGTGCTGCCAGCCCCACCAAGGGTCCCCTCTGAACTGGCACAAAGAGCATGGCAGCTGCTGACTGGTGGGGGAGCTCTTCCCTACCAACAGCCACAACGAGTGCCTCCTCTTACTCAGGGAGATAAGCCATACATGGCACAGAAGCAGACCCAAGAAAGGCATCTAGCTGAAGAGGATCATCCATCCTACACCAAAATATCATCACCTTGTCATCCTTCTGCTCTCCGTTGAATTTTCTGTGCCTGTGCTGCTTATTTCTTCCATTGAATAGATACAGACTACTCTACAGCAAAAAAAAAGTCCCCTATACCCAAGGATTCTTGCAAAATTTAGCAGTAAAATAGGAATATTCAGCAGCAAAACAGGCAATGTCCAAAGGGATTGGTCACCCAGCAAATGTGTTCCTTCCCAGTGAAATCACAGTGGAACTTCAGTCCCTATATCTTAAAACTGCTAACGCTCAGAGGTAAGCTTTAGGGAAGTGAGGCTTACCTCTGTTTTGTGCAACATCACTAAGGTTGTGCAGAAGCAAGATAAAAAGCAGAACGTACAAATTATCTCCCCTTCAAGAAAATTTTTCATGGCATCTCTAGATATTACAGGATGAGAACAGGTACTTTCTCTCATGATACATAGAGAATTTCAGTAAGCCTCATGCACTCACTCTCCCTGCAGTTTTCAAAATCTTGTTCCCACAGCTACGAATGAGCGACTTGCATCTGAAATAAAAATATTTTTGAATTAATGTCACCTACAATAGCATAACAGTAATGTGGGAGTCTTTACTGAAGCTCTCCCAGCCTGGTCTTTTTAAGTGTGCTACTTCAAGTAACTACCACTTTACTGCCACACATATCTTAAGAATAGCAGAAACTTCACAAATGAGCACTTAATCTGAAAATACTGCTGTCAAGGTTAGTTGACTTTTGCATACTCAGCTGTTGAACCATTTCATTCCCACAAGTAATTCTTCAGCAATTTTCACTCTCTCCAACATCCCCTTCTATACCTGTCAGATCTTTGCTTACATTAAACCTATAGTTCTACCAAACCTGAGTGCTGACATGTTGTAATTTCCTACCTGCCACTTAAAAACACACAATACAATCCATACTGACTTGGCAGCCACATCCCACTGCTCCTGTGAGTAAACGGGGACTCAGATGACCAGAGACCAGCAACCGGGGACTTAAAGATTCAGGGGCAGCGATTTGACACACGGAGTGTCTGAGCCCAGCCACTGGAAGGATCCACCTTGTAAATACATACATACATACATTCTCATTAGCAGACCTCCAGCCTGCTCGGCCAGAGAGGGGAAGAGGATGTGTCTGCTGGTGCTGTCTGTGTTTTTGTGAGCGTTCTGTCTGTGATCTGTATGGCCGGCCACATACAAGTGTATATACACGGTGTACACGTATCCTCTGAGTACATCTGCTGACTGGGAATATGTTTTCAGCGTTGCTGCTGGTTGGACCAGGGGCCACAGAGCTGAGCAGCCTCGACCCTCTCAGGCTGCCCAATTCAGCCAGTATTTTCCCATAACATAAACCAGGCTGGACCGAGGAAGTTCTCCAGAGCTCCCTTTGCAGCAGACTTGTGGATTAGACATCATAGAAAATGTTTTCTCTGTTATGGCAGCAAAACCCTGAGAGGGGGGTTGCAGAATCTTCCTTGATAGATGTTTTTACAGCAATGCTGGACAGACAGCAACAGTCACTGTAAAATCAACAAGCTGAAACCTCAAGGTCCCTTCCAGCCCTACATCTCTGATTTCAAATACCCAGAGCCCTGGCAGATGCTGTACACAGGGTGTTAGTACAGCCAGTGCAACCACATCTCACTCTCATATTGTCTACTCCTAGCAAGATGCATCTGTCTGGAGTAGAAAAAGCAAAAACTGAACAACGTGGCTTTTGTTAGTGTTGTTTTTTTAAAAGGGAAGAGCTGCACAAATGCTCCAATTTAGCAGCCTATTCAAAGGCATAAATAGCCTTTGCACTGCAAGAAACCACTTATGTGCTTTAACCTCTGCATGTGCTGAAGTACCTTAAGAAAGCAGACTCAACACAGGCTGTGTTAATTCTAGCTAAAGGCAGACCTTGAAGAAAAAGGAGAAACAGAAGCGGAGGCAAAGAAAATAATTGTTCAAATGCTAACATGCTGGAGCGTGAGCTTGTGCCTTTGCTGCAACCTAGAGATAAAAGTAAAATCCTTCTGCAAGAAAGAGACAGTCAGGAAGGCAACCCCCACCACTCTCTTTGTTACTTCACTTTAAAACATTAATTGGACATAAAATGAGAGTCAGAAATTTTCTTGAAAACCTGCCAAGACCATTTACAGTCTCCACATTTCAGAGGAAAACAACAGCACCTAGAAGCTGTGAGCAACCACATACATTTTCCTTGAGAGTTGTTTGTTATGGTCTTAAGTGTCAACCCTCCCCAACATCTCTCTATCTCTCACACCCATCTCTCTGGTTATCATAACATGCAGGCTCTGGCGAGTTATACCTTTGAGGCACCAACTCTAGCAGAGCTTTGCCAGCAAAAAAGTGTCTCTCATCCTGACTGGCACCACTGTGCTGTGGAAACAGCCAGAACGGCCTTTTCCTCCTGCCTTTTAAATGCTATTTGAACAATACACCTGCACTGGTTTACATTTATGTGTAGGTTTATTTGCCCAGGTTTACTGATTAAACTCTGATTTTCCAGCTAGCTGCCAAAGCTGAAGTTGATACAAGTATGGTCAGATGCTGTGATACAACTGCTGAACAAGCACCTTTATCATATACAGTGATGGTTAATAATAAATGACTGCCCTTGTCAGAGATACTTGACAGATACGCTGTCTCCAGCATTAATAGTTAAGTAGAAAGGAGAACTTATCTTAAAACATACATCTGCAACTTTAGTACCTCCAGAGTCTGCAACAGTTCAGACTCCAGTCACAGTGAGGTTGCCCTCCACAGCCTGCAACTCCATGCTTGCAGCAAAAACATTTCAAAAAACTAATATAAAAGCATGAGAGGTACTGGAAGAATCTGAAAATCTGTTTTTAATACATGACATATCCCACCCTGTAGAGGACTGAGTCAGATGTGCTGTGACGTACATGCATGGGTATGAATGACCATTTTATCCTGCTCTCTGTCAGTAGTTACCCTTTGTGTTTCAAATTTGGGTGTTAGTCTGAAGAGGAAAAAAAATAAAAGCAAATAAAACGTCTGAGATGGAGTCCCAGAGATGCACAGAGAAGCTAAGTCCTTGGTCTGCCTCATTTTGTCCATTAGACAACCTATATTGTTTCAGTTTAAAGAGAAAAATGGTGCTTTGTGCAGACAGTTCAAATGGTGGACCTTGCCTATTTTAAGTGTTTTGCATGAAACAACTGATTTCTCTAGGCGACAGTGGAGAGCCAAATTACATTTGGATGTAATTTAGATAGTACACTACTAATGCTGAAACTATCCAGGAAAGAACTAAGCCCATTTTGGGGCACCTGGGAGGAAAAAAAAACAACAAACAAACAAACAAACAAAAACCCCCAAACAAACAACAGAGAATTGAAGAGTTCCAGTTCTTATTTTATAAAAATATCCTCTTAAAAAAATACAACCACCACCCTACTTCTAATGTTAAGTTTCCAGGAACTACTCTGGAGTGAATTACCAAGAGCCTTATGAAACTTCTGGTGGGTAAATAAACAATCCCACATAACTGCAGCCTCATCACAGCTATTCTTTAACCAAAAGGCTGCTTGTATGTGGCTAAGTAGTATGTGACTAAAGCAAAGAGAGCCACAGACAGTGCCAAAAGTTTCTTTCAGGCTTTAATGTGCTATAACAGTTTTTGAAAGTGAACTTGTCTATGGTGGCAGAAGAGTGTTTTAGCAAGTGACTGTCAGTTACTTTGGAGTAAAGTCCAGTTTTAGATGAGTAGTCAGGAGAATGAGCAGTGGTATGGAGCTATCGGCAATCCATAGATCCTAATTTTCCACGTAATCAAACAACATTATTGCTGTAGTACTAGCCTGTGCCTGAAAACAGGCTGGAGAAATTAACCCTGTAATAGCTCAAAGAACAAAAAAGGGAAAAAAAGGCATGAAACAAATCCCCCACCACATTTTTGATTTAACACCCACATAAACACTAAAGCTACCACAAAGTTGAACTCTGTGGACCACTATGTACCCTGGCTTCCCTGCAGAACAATAAAGCCACCAAAGCCTCTGCACAGCTAAATAACTACTGAGGCTCTGCTTAAACACCTATTGATACAAAGACATTGCTGTTTGTGCTGACTCTTACACTTTTTAAAATTGAGAGCTTTTCATGTTCCATTAAAAAAAAAAAAACAAAAATAGGACTACTCATCTCTATCTGCATTTTTGGGAAAACTTTACTCGGAGCTAAACACGAGAGGTGTAGCTGACAGGGCAAGGAGCTGAGACATGCCAAATAACCTCAGCACATTCCTCTCCCTTCTTATGCTGGTCATTTTCTTTTTGCTATGTTACCTATCAAAAAAAGAAACTTCTCCAGCTCACTTGATAGATTCACGAGTGCCTTGCAGATAAACTCCAATGCTAGCAGTGGCTTCCAAGCCTTTGCTGTAATACAAATGAAAGTGATGACGGCCAATTACAGGAAAATGTTCAGAAATACTGTTTCAATTACTACATCAGCCCCTGAATTTACCCATCAATTACCACAGGACTTTCTACAAACGTTTTCTTCTGCAGAGGACATAACCAATGCAGAGCTGGTCTGGGTAGAAGTAGGAAAGCTGTGTTTCCAGGCTATATTCCTGCCTTCTTCCATGAGTTTACTGGGTGACCTACAAGAAGCAAACCACATCTCCTTTCCCTGTCAGTCCTCCCAGTTAAAGAGCAGAGAAAGTATGTCTCTTCTGTAAAGCACTCTCAGACCTTCTCATTATAAGTGCACTATAAGAAGTAGGTATTATTACAACCTTTCTCTTCACTGTAGGAAATGCCACACAGATTAGACATCTAGAAAAGGTGGCTATAACTTAGGTTTGTATTGAAATATCAATATAAAACAATGTCATATAATGCATGACACAAAAATGTTTTGTTTTGGTTTTTTCCTTTCTCTTGCTGTCAAATTAATCTGAAACCTAAACTCTACAAGGAGTTATATGCATGCTTAGCTTTAATCCCAAGTAATCCCACTTATATCAATGAGAATATTCCTACAAATACATTAAGAGCTTTTGCTGTTTACTGTAATACTAGCAGGCACAAGAACAAAACACTTATCCAGCCACAAGTATCTTTTAATATCTTTATGGACTCAATCCAATAGATGATACCTATCTTCCGGTCCACTAAAGGTCACCGCATCCCAGATCTGTAACAGGCTGACCTATTTTGAGAATTCCCCAAACAAAAAAAGCACTCCTGCTACAAGCTGCAGTCACGATAAAGATATTCCTCACCATGGCTGATGGAACCTTCTGACTCCATCATTAGCATGATGGCAATTCATAACACCAGAGGCCTGTCCCACACTCTCTTCAAAGCAAACAAATTGTAGCTGGTCAGACAAGTGTAATTTTTTTAGCTGATTTCTCTTCCCCTATCCCAGCAAAAATGTTTTCATTTTTCTAAAATAAATTGAGTGTGGCAGACTTTTTTCTAATAACTAAATAGAAATAACTTGAGAAGTAGATAACATTTTGCATAATGTTGTAACCTTAAAAATTATGCATGCAATGGCTAACACCTCTGTCATTTTACCAGTATACCGCTCCTCAGCAGGGCCTGAAAAATGCCATGGGTGCTCTCCATTCCCATCAAATTTTGGAAATCTACCAACGGCAGCAATTGCTTGAGAGAAGTGGGGGGAAAAGCACTTTTGAATTAAGATTAACAATTGAGGTTACTCAAATCCCTCCAAACTTTAGAGCTCAGTATTTTTCATGAAGAGTCAGTCTGCAATTCAATGTGATTTAGCAGTCGAGTAGTCCTGACGTGCTACTTATCTGTTAAAATTGTCCCAAGAAACTGAAAAAACCTTTACCATAATATCAGCCACTAGAGGGGGCGTGTGGCATCCTTCTTAAATCATACTAATAAGAAAGTTAATTAAAAACAAATTTAAAAGGTTACGGGAATGCTGTAAAAGCATATTTCCCACAGCGCTTCAACTGCACATTAAGTCTCCTGCAAAGTTTTAGGAAGAACACTGCTTTTCTTGTGTATAACCAGACACATTGCAAAAGCAAACTCCACATTTTCCCTTTCAATTCGTAGGTCAACCCCCATCAAACCCTATAATTTCTACAAGCAGAGAAGTAGTTTTATAGGCCAAGAAGATGGCTAAATTACCCACTAGTTTTGATTTGCCTGTACAGTGAGGCAGCTCTGAGCATGCCTAAGCATGAACCTTCAAGTGTGCCCACCCAGAGCTTGACATGCTCAGGCTCACGCTCAGGCTTGACAAACAAGCAAAAGAATGACCTACAAGACAGCTCCTATTTACAGCTGTCTGCCTCTTTACAGAACCGCCATCAACAGATTCAGTGTTCCAAAAGTCTCCAAAAGGACCTAAAAAGCAGCCATCGAGTTGGCTCCAATTGCAATCAAAGCAGAAGATCCTATTTGGCTCAAGCCACTCCAACAACTACTAAAATGAAAACTTGTCTAAAGAGAAATGAATACATATTGCAGCTCCCAGTTCTTGTATTCCAGTCTTGCACATGGATATGTAATGAATATGAAACTCATACAAAATGATAACCTGACTTGATGCTTGAGTTCACACAGTAAATTAGCTAGAGAAGGATACAGGATGGATTGTGCCAGTGTATTAGGGGCACTGTAGGTTCTATATACTTTGTTAAATCTCGTTGGTTTCGGACCAGTGAAGCTGCTGGCAGCACCTACCAGAACTCATGAACCCCGCCAAAATGTCTTTAAAAATAACCATAATTGGTGAAAAGGCTTTTTAAAAGCCTTTACTCCTCACACTATATCTTCAAAGATGTGGGGCTTTAAGGTTTTACTGAAGCTGAATGCCTGCTCAGAGGAGTAGTTTAAATACACAGCCTACTGACAACCAGCATGGCCATGTAATCAGGACAAAACAACCAAGTATGACTCTTTTTGTTTCCTCTGACACAGCGATCTACTTACTGTGGACCAGTATTTTATTTACAACAACTGTGACTGAACAAATGGATAATATCCCATCAAAGGCAGGATCAGCACAACCTCCTAACTTTGCAACAACTCAGTTACTGCAAAGGTTCAGGAGCAGGCAATATGTAGTTCACTGGACCTTTTGTGCAATATTTCGTTGAAATAACAGTTACTCTTATAAGAGCTCTGTCCCCTCCTCAAATTCATGCCCTTAACTGCACCATCCCTTTAAGTGAACAAAGAGGTCACTGAGTTCTGAAGAGAGTCGCTGTACTGAACCACCACCATCCTATGCTACCAGTGGTAACATTAAAGATATTTTAAAATGTAACAGCAATCGTGTTCATTACTCTATTCAGCCTTGCAGCTTTAAAAAATCTCAGTCTAAATCCCTTCTTTACTCCTTACCTTCTGCTAGCATAACTCAAAGAATTTTAAGGTTCTGGGAAAGAGACCCAGTGTATAAGACGAATTTCTATTATTTAAGTCATTCACATCTCATGCATGAGTGTGGCCTGTTATTGTTTAGCCCTGTGCTGGTGGCCAAAACAGTAGACAGACATTTCCTCTTGCCTTTCCTTCCGTAGGGGGACAAGGGGAAGGAAGGGAAAAGGAGGAAAGACTTGAGGATTGAAATGGAAGCAGATTTAACATAACAATCAAAGAAGAGTGTTACAGGGCAATACTTAGCCACTGAAATGCATGCTATTAGCAATGAAGGCCTGAGGACAGGCAACCAGTCCAGTAAAAACACAAGAGATCAGAACCAGTGTCAGAAGCAGGGATAGGAGCAGGAACAGGAGCTGGAGCCCCCCTGCCCCACAAACAGCAGCCATCAAGGAAAGAGAGCAGACCCTGGTGATTTCCCACTTATATATGAAGCATGATGTTCATGGTATGGAATACCTGTGTTGGCCAGCTTGGGTCAGGTGTTCTGGATCTGCTCCTCCCCAGTGCTACCTTGCACCTGCATCTGGGCAGTTTCCTTTCATACTAGATCCCGAAGACCGGAAAGCTACTTGAATAAAACATTAACTCTGTCTCAGGGTCAAAATATCTAACTGCATGAAGACAATTTACCCGATTTCAGTCAAACCAGTACAGGCCTCTCCACAAACTGGGTTTCAGACGAATCATCTTTTTTATCATTAGAAACAGAAAACACAAGGCATCCTACATTAGTATCACAAACACTAAACATAGATATTTGTAAGCCATCACTGTTTTATCAATGATAAATCTCTGTTTTTCCCTCCCATGGTTAGACTTACATAGATAGAGACAGCAATGGAGCCTCAGCAGCTCAGAATATGTAACTGACAACCGTCTGCAATGATCTGTCCTCCAAGTCCACTTGGATCCATTGGCTTTAGTTAGGATTAAATGGAGTCAGAGAAAGACCGTTAATAGTGTGGCCAAACCATGGCTTGTGAGTCACAAGCCATTTGATTACACTTGCTTTCAGGCTGGATGGTTTTTCCTCCTGCCCACACAGATTTTAGTTCTGCAGTCTGGAATAGGAAAGTTTATTCCAAATAGGCATATGAGCAAAAATAGGGTGATGTGGGAGTTAGAAATCTAAAAAAATAATAATAATGCGCACACTGTAAAGTAATGTGCTTTGAACTTCTCTTTGTTAGAATGACAGAATGGTTTGGGTTGCAAGGGACCTTTAAAGATCATCTAGTCCAAACCCCCTGACATGGGTGTGATGTTTCCCTTTCTCCAGTCACTGGGGATATTGCCTGATGGCCATGACTTTTCAAATATGACAGAGAGTGACTTGGCAACTGCACCAGTTCTTCCTACTCAGGATGATTCTATTGATGACAAAGGCCATCTCTGTCACCATGGCAGTATGAGAATCCAAAGGCAAAAGATGAAGAGTTGAAGCCTCATTTAGTAGTCATTTAACAAAAAAACCCTTAATCTCCAGGGTTATCAGCACCTTCAGGCTTCCTTAGGAGCTGCTAACTTGGCAGCATCTAAGATAGGAGGACTTCCCCTCCCATGTTTTAAAAACAGGAACATTATGCCTCTGATATTACAGGACATTTGATGCTGGGAAAGTACCAGCCAGTTGACAGGGATGGTGGTAAGCTGCAGTGAACCAGCAGTTTTTCTGAAAGGTGCTATTTCAGCCTGAGTGCATGAACAAAAGAACACTGCTGACCTTGCATTTGAAAAAAAAGGAAGGTGCATCATGCATTTCCCTGGTGCCAAATTAGGACTTCTTCAGAGACAACAGGGAATAAAGAGTGTGTTCTCCATCTCTGCCCACTTGAGAAAGCAACATCCTGTCTGGTGGAGTCTTAGCAGAAAATCTGGGCTCAGAACAGCCAGAGAATTACATTGCCACATTCCCTGCTCAGAAGGCAAGATGAAAAAGGATGTGAAGCTTTTCTCTCCGCTAAAACAGAAGACCAGCTGTCATCAATCCATCTTAAGTCCTGTTTATTTTATCATATAACATGGATATTTTTATGGTTCTTTTGTGGTGTTTTCTTTATGTCTATGTTGCAACTATTACTACATCAGGCTGGTTGTCACCAGGACCCACCCAGAAAGGACTGGGTTGGAAACACCTGTCAGAATACTGTTAGTTTTAAGCAGTAAGCAGAGCCAGGCAAATAACCTTATTCAACAGACCCTAATATTAAGGCCTCATTACAGACACCAGGCATATAAGAAAAGACAATATGTCTTATCTTTCTAAATCGGGCTAAGTGCAAGGATAGCTATTCCACTTCACTGTGCAAGGAGGTAAATGTAACACAGATTCCAAAATCAAAGTTTTGCTCAGATGTTGCCATTTGAAAAGATTACACAGTCCAAATGAAAAACATGTTTCCCAGATCAAACATTTCCAGCAGTCACCAGTACTAGTTATGCTGACTTCTGCATGACAAACCTAAGATATATCAGGGCTGTTTCTAACAGACTGCACTCCAGGTTATTCAGACTGCAAATCAAGTACTCCATACTAATGTAAAAAACAGGCCTACTCTGTCTTACATGGGACACCAAGAATGAATGCAGACAAAGCCCATAGTCACCTTCAATGGCAGAAGTGTACCACTCCAGTTGCAGCCTCATCACTTGACAGTGAGTTATCACCAGTACAGAATCCATCTTTACCCTTTCCTGTGAGCTCCTCACGGATTTCTGCCTCCGCAAAATCATAGCTTTAGTCAATGACAGAAGTCAGGAGACAATTTGCCATCTCCATCCAAATTTTATGTATCAGATTTAATGGGGACCAAAAAAAAATCTCAGTCCTTTATATATTTGTATCTGTCACTAAGACTAAACTTAGAGAGATCTATACAAACACGCTGATGCCACTTCCAGCTGCACACCATTGTGCTATGCCTGGGAAAAATTAGCAAATTACTCCAAAGACAAGTACGAGCAAGCCACTGTGGTCTCTAAATTCATCACCAAAATTACAGACTAACCAGTCTTCTATTGCTAATCTGTGTTGGAGACTGCAAAAGACAGTAAATACTGACTAAAGGCTGTTTTGCCTAGCAACAGAAGGGTTCACAAAGCTTTATAGCTGCTAGCATATCTAAAAAACATCCATGGTGTTTCAGCTGTGGTCTCAACTTTTCCTCTCACATCCTGTCCCAGTTACTCCTCTTACTGAGGGATTATGGAATTACTTAATAATTCCATATTCTTTCTGGCAGCTTTCCTTTGCTCTTATTCACAGAACAAAGTTAACGACAAGACAATAAAAATCCCTTTCTGCCTACACATTTCACTAAGAGGGAAAGCTAAGAAACACAGTAATGTTACTTGAGCCATAAGAATAGCTTGCTTTATTAGCCAGGGAAGTGCAGCCTTTAATTTATCACTTAGGATACTTAGTATAATATAATAGGAATGCCAGTTGTACTAAATATGGTCTTTCTAACTGGTTTATAGTGCTATACTGAGAAGAAGGGGGAAGGGAAAAAAAAAGGAAACTTCTTTTATGCTCACTGTTGAACTCCTGTTGTAAAAGTGGTGGATTACAATCATCTGGAAAAACAGGACTGGCAAATGCATTTCATTATCTTTCCCAGCCAGGTGTGTTTTCTGCAATGTCTTCTTATTATCACAGCAGAGCTCTGTCTGGGTTGCAACATTAGTCTATGGAACACTTAAGTTCAGTTAAATAAAAAGCCACAGATCTTTTTGCTTAGTAGAGAAGAAACAGGTCAAATGCATAGATTTATGTTTTTATTACAGTTGCACCAATTCTACAAACTTTCAAGATGTAAGGCAACATTTTAGCCTTACATGCTGTCCTGGTTTCAGCTGGGATAGAGTTAATTTTCTTCCTAGTAGCTGGTATCATGCTGTGTTTTGCGTTTAGGATGAGAATAATGTTGATAATACACTGATGTTTTAGTTGTTGCTAAGCAGTCAAGGACTTCTCAGCTTCTGAGGCTGTGCCAGGTGCACAAGAAGCTGAGGGGACACAGGCAGGACAGCTGACCCCAGCTGACCAAAGGGATATTCCATACCATGTGACGTTATGCTCAGTATATATTTGGGGGAAAGAAGAAGGAAGGGGGTACGTTCAGAGTGATGGTGTTGGTCTTCCCAAGTAACTGTCACGTGTGATGAAGCCCTGCTGTCCAGGAGAGGACTGAACACCTGCCTGCCCATGGGAAGGAGTGAATTAATCCCTTGTTTTGCTTTGCTTGTGTGTGTGACTTTTGCTTTACCTGTTAAAATGTCCTTATCTCAACCCAAGAGAGAGTTTTCTCACTTTTACCCTTCTGATTCTCTCCCACATGCCACTGGGGGATAACAAGTGAGCGGCTGCGTGGTGCTTAGTTGCCAGCTGGGGTTAAACCAGGACACATGCATAGGAACACTTTCCATGGTCCAAGGCTAACTGCAGAGGAGGGGGACAGGCCCTCAGCAACCTTTGTTCTACTGAGTTACAAGAGAGTATGTATACACTCAGGGTGTTGGGGTTTTTTGTGTTTGTTTTGTCTTGTTTTTTTAACTACAGGATTAAGCTGCTAAGTGCCTTGGCTTTCAGACTGTTTTTCTTTCCTAAGCCCCATTCTCTACCCTGTCAGTGAAGTAACCTTTTTAACACCTTGCTTAATAAGGTGCAGTACAAGTATAACCTAAGTTCTTTTACTACACTGTGCACTACTTAAAAGCTTCAGAAAGATCTATAGTTGCTTGAAAATTAGAGGTGAATGCGTTAACCCTGGTCCTGCATATGTTGATGTTGGTGTACCACTGTGTCAATCACAGGAAATCCTTTCCTGGGGAGTTATTCTCCCACTGCAAACACTGCTTTATTACATCTAAGCTCTTTCTGCTAGTTTTTCCACTTCTTTCCAGTTTTGATTTGTTTTTTATCTCCTGTTGCCTGGCTGACACTTACCTAGCCAAGGGTGGCAGCACAGACAAACCTTCAAAGGACCACACCAGTGGCAATGGAAAACACCCACTGAAGCTTCTTACAACAAATCTGCACAACATACAGTGCAATATCCTCTCTACAAACTATATCAAACTGAGGTGACTTCAGAGTCATTATCAAAAAGCAAAAATGCCAATGTGCATTCCACTCCTGCATCTTACTAAGTCTTGACATTCATGTGCAAGATTTAAAGTGACTCCAGTTTTAATTTGAAAACTGGTCAGTTAATTTATCCGTTCACCTTCACTTGTTTTGACAAGAAGGGTTCATTTTTAGTGCAGAGATCAAAGTGGCCCCTTTCTCATCCTGTTCTCATCTGCTGAGTTTAGTTTCTGAAGTCTGTGGATACAGCAGACATTCTTCATTAAAGAAAAAAAAAGTTTGGCCCTTTGACATTTAAAATCAAGTCTTTCAGAGCTGAATGTGGTGGTCTTTGGGGTTTGTTGGTTTTTCTTTGGGTTTTGGTTTTTTTTTTTTGGGTGGGGGAGTGGTTGTTAAAACAACCAGTTAGAACTACATTCAGAAAATACTGAGGATACTAAAAATAAGAAGTTGAAAACTACAAAGATTGATTCTCCTTTTTAGCTATACAAAATAAGCATTGCCATTCCTTTAAGGATAACACAAAGCATACTTCACTGATTTAAACTCCAGTTGCTCATAAATGGTAACTCAATTCACTGTCTAAAGAAACGGTGAGGTTGGTATTAGAAAAAAAAAGTCTGTTGACCATGTGCATGTAAATCCAGGACAAGTCCAGTATCATCAGCCTTCCAGTATATGGGAAGTTTCCTGATGAAATAGTAAGAATCATATCAATCATTAACATTCTACTATCAATTATTGAATATCTAAGTTGCATGACCTGTTTGTGGCAACAGGTTTTAGGAAGACTTTAACTAACGTTAAAGTGCTGAAAATAATTTTAAATATTTACCTATTGCTTTTTATTTTGTGAAAAATAAAATTCAAGTTAGATTTAAACTACTGAAACAGATTTGTCTTTATTTTCCCATTTATCAACATGAACGACAGAAAGATGCTCAAACACTATGTTATTGATTTTTGGCACAGTGTCATTCCATGTTCACATGTGTAACCAGAGGACCAATAGTTGAATGACTATCCTCTTTCCAGGAGAATTAATTTGGCAAATCAGTGCAAGGAGTTTGATAAAAATTATTTCACACAAAATCAGTTAAATAGACTGTTGCCCTAATTAACATTACCTTGTTTTGTTTGAACAAGCTCTAACACAGAAGTCCAGCACGATGCCAGGAGAGTTACATAAAAGCTGAGCCTCTTTTTTCTGTGTGTAGACTGAGCCTTGATGCATTTTTTTTAAGATAGAGACTAGTAGTAGCTGTGACTAGACCATAAAATAATCGTTAACAAAGTGTCAATGTGTTTTATATACAGATTCTGTACCACATCTGAGGACATAAGAATCACCTTTCTCCCACCAAAGGCTGACTGGAATATGCCCCCCCCACTTCCTTTTACAAAAGGAAAATATTATCTCCACTTTTCGCATGGGTAAACTGAGGCACAGCAAGGTTAATGGTCTGTTTCAGAAGGGGGTGTCAAACATCTGCAGTAAATATGGATTTTAACAGGATTTGGAGGAAGATCAGCAGTTGTGAACACAAGCCCAGAAGACACTTTCTAGGGAGGGTTTTAAATGACCTCTCATGCTCTCACCATGCAGTGCTCTGGCCACCCAATGATGCTACTTGGCTACTTCCACATCATTTACAAGGTGCTGCTTCACTCCACCTTGAACATCCTTCCAAACCAAGGGCTTTTCCCTTTCTCTTTTCTCTCTGTTCCCCACCCCCTTCCCGAGTGCTGGCCTGTCTCCTCTAGTGTGGTGGGTGCCTTTGGAGCACGGAGGACAGCCGGACTCGCAGGACTGCCCCACTCCTTCACAACCGAGGGGGAAACGCTGGTGACAAGCAATCCTGGGAAGGGTGGAAGGAGTGGGGGTCAGAAGACGAAAGCGGTGCTTCCAAATTCTAATTACAGTTAGCAGGGATTAAGTAATAGTCACTAACCTCTTCAGCTCACAGAGGAGAAATGTGATCCTGTTTAATTCTCCTCCGCTCCCCGCAGCTCCTTCTTATACAACCCTTCGCAGCTCCCGCATATCAATGCACGGCTGCTATCAGTGCAGCAACACCCCCTCCGCCAGGAATCCAATAAGGACTCTATAGGGGCGGGCTATAGCCAGGAGCAGCTGCAGAAAGGCTGGTCCAGGCACTGGAGCTGAGTGCTTTCTCTTAGAGAACAGCTAGAAAGCTGCACATGGCTAGCAAGGGGCTGAAACCTCCCTGGAGACCCGTACGAGACCCTGGTTAAGCCCACGCAGCGGTCACCCCAGAGCCCAGTCACGCAATGGCTTGCAGATACCGGTACATCAGCAGTACCCATAGGCTGAGCCCGTGCTCAGGAAATTGGGAGTTTCAGCAGTGCCAAGCTGAAAATAAACCCTCCTGTGCCTGGCTCCCCCCAAGCAGGCGGTATACAGATAGCAGCCGCTAGGACAGCCCAGGGCAGATGTTACACAAGCTCTTATTCAAGACTATTTGTCTCCCTTCCTACAGGGATTTCTTCCTGGCCCATTACCTACGGTGCTTAAGCACCAGCTTTTCCTTGGAGAGCCACCTTTTACCCAGATCTTACTCTCAGCCTCTTTACTTGCCATTTCTTATCTACATGCAACAGGACATTCAGCTGCTTCATTCAGGGCTTGGAAGATAAAAGCCCGAGAGGCTGCAGCTATTTTCCCCGAGGCCAGTAGCTCCTGCAATAAACAGTGTATGGAATGAGAACGGTCTGAATTCCACAGATCATTCTATACCATGCCGATGTTGGGCGTTTACAGACCTTGATGGAACCTAAAACTGTGTCACATTGGGACTACACATGCAAGGGATCACATTCTGTAGTCGTTTACCTCAATAGAAATAACTGTAGAAATCAGTAACTATTTTTGCACCTGAGTGTGTTCTATTCAACCTGTTTCTGGCAAATCTTGGGGCATGCAATGTGTAAGTAGCAATACCTTAAGCAGTCTGACTTCTTCCTATAAAAGTTAAAAATTCAGTGCAGCTCTACATTTCTTAATTTATTTTTCTGAAAATCTGCAGAAATTTTAAGAGTGCTACACTCTGCTTTCCATCTTTTCCCACTAATTTCTTCTGGCCAATTAACTTACCAGCAAGACTTCAAGAACTCACTTGGCCTCCTCCCAGCCACATTTGCTTTTCCAAAGTGACATTTTCTGAGCCAGTTACAGAGTTTTAACTCATGCAAAACTTCTGTGGTCTAACATAACTTCATCCGAACATGGGTTTTATACTGACATTACTATGCCGAATGTTTCAGGTATGTCACAGGATGTTTTAAAATTCTTTCCTTCCCCTCTCAAACACATTGTATTACCTACTTTTGTATTATTGTACTTTGTACATGTTGTATTATCTACCTATCAGCAGCTCTAATTACAGTTGTTACATAACTGCAATAAGGAGGAATTCCAGTGAGCGACTGAAGTATTCCATACAAGACTAAGGAGCAGAAATATTAAAGTCCATCAAAGCATGAATGATGGTCTGCAACATATGTATGGTATTACATTGGCAGACCAGGAGATACAGCATCTAAAGATATACATCATGAGTTCAACATACAGGATTGCTAATGACTAGCACAGCAACTGTATGCTTAGCAGAAAGTAATGAATCAATTAGCATGATAGGAAACCATAATGAAAGGCAGAACATATGAAAGAATGAATGTGGGAGTGATTAGAGGCAGATGTAACTCGGAGCCTTTAAATTCATTAACAGCACTCACATTTGTACAGCCACGTGTTCTACAGGATGCAGGACCTATCCAATCTCATAATTAACATTGTACAAAAAGAAAAAAAAATGCTTCCCAGATTGATCAGCTCCCAAAACTAAGCAGGAGTGGCAAAATGCAGCCAAACAGGAGGGCCTATCTGCCTCTTTCCAGCACACTGTGGAGTTAGATTAGTGTAAACCAGCCAGATAACTACTTGCTGTTTGATCCCTGTACACCGCCTCGAGCTTGCTCTGTCATACATTTGTTTATTTATTCAGGCAGCCAGATAACAAACCCAAAATTTAACTGAACTCCATACCTGGTCAAGATTCAGGGGGTGGAGGGAGCAGCTCCTCCAGAGGTGAAATGAGACATAGGGGAGCCATTTGTGGCCATGAGATGAGCAGCCGGCATGGCAAGAGAAGCTAGGGTCCCCAGGGTGGTGAGAGTGGGCAGGGGCAAATGCCAGCCTTGGAAGAAGCAGCAGGAAATATCCTCCAGCGTGGACATAGCTCTACTGCTATATTGATATCTTACACAGTGTGTTTCTCTTTCCATATGGAAATAGCAGAGTGAGTATCTATAAATAACGAGTGCCTTTCGATAACAATAAAACTTCATTAAAATTGGATGGATATTATATAGCTTTCATCATTGAAAAATTACAAGGGGAAGGCCTGCAGGGGTAGTTAGGCCAACACAGGCATAGCTGGGAACAACAGACAGGTTTTTGGCACAAAATCCTTCTTCAGGTCTGAAATGTATGAAATAGATTTTTTTAGAGAATAATTGGGTATGTGGGAGTCAGACCACCCCTGAAGGTAAAGACAACAGGTTCCCACAAAGAAGGGATGTTAGTGGAAAGGCAGGAGGCGAGAGAGGTTAAAAAACCTGCAGCTTTGCATACAAAACAGCCTCTACCAGAGCGCAGGAAGATTTCACACTAGCCTAGGTCACCCGTTCCCTTTTTTGTCCTGTATTTCTCATGGTCCTTTTTTTGGTCATATCTGCACATCGTTTTGTTCTGCTGATTTTTTTTTCCATGTCATGTTTCTCCCTGCTCTCACCTTCCACAGTCCTACGAGTGTTACAAGTCCTAGCAAGCAGATGTATTAATTAACTTCAGCTACAACCTAGCAAACTCCCACTTCTCAATTATTTTGTTAGGAACAACTAAGCAATGCAAAATAATATAATCATTATTGTGACAACAGGGGTTGACTAGCAACCACTAGAATACCTCCACAGGAAGGAACAGTTTTATTTGGGATAATTCAATAGAGCATAATATTCCATTAAATCAGAATGGTAAGACCAAAAGAAAAAAAAAAAAAAAAAAAGGTAAAAAGCTGGAAACTACTTGGATAATAGAAGAAACTGGCTTGGCAAGAGCCCTGAGAAGAGTGGCTGATTCGACTCCTCAGCCAGGACGCACAGACAATAAATAAGAAAGCAGGTACAACGCAGTAAGAAACAGCAGCGAAATACACTCTATTGGTACTCTCACAGCTTAATTTCAGATTAATCAGAAACTGTGAGTCAAGACTTGGGGCCCTATAATCCAGCAGTGCTCACGCACACTTTACAAATGCTACAGCCTGCATGCTGAGCTCAGTCAGTGACAGCCCTGGACAACTTGCTTAAATAAACACCATCGTGGCCTTGGCTTATGCGGTACAATGATGAGGGATAAATTCGGAATGAAAAAGATAAGATAAAGACAGCAGTAATCAAGTTAAATATGCACATCGGTGTAGGGAATCAGATCATCAGATAAAATCCAGAAAGTTATCTTTGGGGATTGCTGGAAAGACGCTTACAGAAATCGTTGGGTTTTCCAATTTTAATGCAGAAGAGCGTTTTTATGGTGTCCCCGATTGGGGCTTGGCCTGGAAAATAATAAACCACCACAAAAGAGAGCAGATCTCAGAACTAGGCAGCAAGTTTGGGTGTATTTGGTATTATCTGTACAGAGCAGACAGGATTTGGGTTACAGGGAGGCCCGCGCTTTGTTATCAACCGTATGTTGACCTAAAGAAAATGGGAAGAGCAACAGTAACTACGAAGTGTCAGAAAATATTTAACATTCAAACTTGTTTTCACTTGGACCAAAAGACATACCATATTCAAATACAAAACCTCTTGTCCACAACTGTGATCACTTTAGAATGAACCAGTTCATTGCATGCTGAAGCAACATTGTTGGTCTAGAAACCAGGTTCTGGCATAGCACTATTTGTAGTTACTTTTGCTTTCTCTGAGAGACTGCAAATAATAAGATGTAGACATTAACACCTCGTGAATACATTTAACTTTCCATTTAGCAATAGCTTTATTCAGCATGACTGTAGATAAGGGTAGCAGCAAACAATCACTGGAGCTTAAAGAACATTTTGAAAATAAGTACCAAGGCCTCATATTTATTCTGAAACTGTTTGTTTTCTTTTTAGGGAATACTGTTTGTCTTGAGGAGCTGACAGGATCTGGGTTACAGGCAGGCCCGCGTTTTGCCTGGGAACCGCAGCCGTCTCCTCACAAGTTTCCCTCTATTCACACCCCACAGCCGAGGCCACGGCTACGGGACACCCGCCACCTCCGCAAAAAGGGCGAGGCACAGACCGAGGGACACCTCCAGCCGTGCCTCCGAGGAGAGGACCCTCAGAAACCACCCCCTGCTCGGAACACAGCGGGGCCGGAGCCGCCGCCACAACCGCGGCAGCGCCCTCCCCTCGGCCGCGGCAGCGCCCCCTGCCGGCACCGCAGGCCGCGGCAATGGCGGCCCCCACGGCCCACGCGTGAGCGCTTCCGCTGACCGCCGCTGCCGTGAGTGGGGAGGGGCAGCTGCGCCCGGGACGCGGTTACGGCCCCTGTGGGCGGTGGGGTACGCGAGTGAACCCCCCCGCCCGCCGGCGCTGCCCAAAATGGCGACGCGGGAGGGGGCGGTGGGGCAGCGGGGGGCGGGAAGGGGGCGCGGGGGTGAGTTTGCACTGGGGAAGGTCGAAAAGGGCTCCTCCGGGTCTGTGAATAAGTACAGGAAACAGCAGACACTTGGGAAGGCGGTGAGGGTGAAAACAGAGGCACTAACCGGGTGTCATCACGGTGAGGGGAGCCGTGCGGCCAGGTGGCCACGGGCCTGCTAAGCGAGGAGTGTAAGACCCGTAAGAGGATCAACAAGGGTAATAATTATACACACATCATCTCACAGTGCATTTACCAGGGCCACGTTGACATAACTGCACTTTAAGTACACTTCACCTGCTTTTAGAAGTGGGGTGCGAGGCAAATCTATTTAGTAAGGTAAAAACAATGATGCGCATAAAGTATTCAAGCTGCTGTAAAAGCGTGCTCCTCTAATGCTGATTTCATCTATTTAAAAGTCATTTCCAGAGAAGGTACCGCCCAAGGGAGCTCGCACGCAGGTGGGTTTGGGATGGAGGAGGCACGGGATGCCATCGCTTCTGCCCCACGGCCAAGGGGCACAAAGGGCCATGGCAGGCAAACCGTACCTCAGCCCAAGGAAAAGTTAAAACAAGTACAGGCCCACAGTGCTCTGAGCCCTGGAAAACCTGGTGACAGAACCACAGGTATCAGAAGTTTGAAGAAACAAGGCAACTGTAAAGCAAGTCGGTTTCAGCAGCTTATCTACATAGTACAAAAACTATAGTAAATTTGCTTCCGCATTTGGTATAACTTGAGGAGGGATCAGGTTGTCTTGAGCATGTTTAATATTCTAACACAATGAAAAAGAGGAATTGCTATGTTTCTTTCTCTTAAAAAACAAAAACAAAAACAAAAAAACCCCAAAACTCTCCAGTTTAAGATTGCTTCCATAACTAAATCAGACAAGGCTTTTGCCATCCCTTTTGATTGGTGAGGCTAGCTCCTTCAGCCCTCCACCTTAGTTGATTTTGACTCAAATCAGTTACTTTCTGCCGATTTACGTTAACTCTTGAAAGTACAAAAAGGGAGCATGCAACATGAGGTATAAGAGTGGGCTGGATTGCTTCTTCTAGTGCCAGGTTTTGATAAACTGAAGCATGGAAATGTAAAATGAGCAGCCCCTGTCAGGTCAGCCTCACAGTCTGGAGCAATAGCAGGCTGTGACAGCAAGATGGCCCTATTCCACTGCCCAGCTGTACATCACGCTGTACCTCTATCAGGTTTAGGGATCAGCTGGCTTTTTGAAAGTTAGTTTTCCGGTGCATCAAGGTTTTGTGGACTTGGCATACACCACAGCAGCACAATCCAGCAGAAGGGAGGGAAAGTGAGCATGAGTACCCCTTCCAGCAGCAACTCACAGCTGAACTTTAATGCAGTGTTAAACTGCACCTACTCTTTGTTTTGAGTCTAAGCTTTGACACAAATTTGAGCAGTAGAACGATGTTTCCTGTCATGCTGGAGCCCATGTTAAGGGTTCTTCTTAAACTTGACTGGGGGTGTGGTAGGGACAGACGTGTGCATGTTGACAGATAACAAAATGCTGCCTTTCTGGCAGCTTAGTGCCTAGAGATCATTTTGTCCTAGTTAAGACTTCACAAGAATTACTGCTCTCACTGTCTCAACATAATAGTTTAAGGTACTGAAATATCCCAAATCAGCCAAATTCCATTAAATACAAAGTGCAAAGAAAAGTTATCTTAAACAAGCAATGTAGCAATTTTAAAGTTGATGCATTTATTCCCCTGAGGAAGAAGGGGAGTGAAGAGGTTAATCAAACTTAATGTGTCAAGTTTTTTGTTAGATGAGCTTTAATTTAGACCAATGTAAATTGAATCAAATACATGGAGAGTGGAGATAAGGAGCTTTTGGGATTAGAAGAAAAAAATAAACGCCAAACCCTTCATTACTACCTTACAGCTTTTTCTAAGTAGTCCTTCACTCTTGCAGTTCTGAAACTAATCAAGTGTGCATGGATTATTGCTGCACATATTTTACTTCAAAGCTGTTTATTCCCCAGAAGTCAGAGGCTTTGCATGTCTGTTAATATAGTACTTTCCAGGCCACTTTTCTAATACAAACTTCTGAGTTTTGACTCAATGCCAGAGGAGCAAAAGGAGCAAAATAACATCCTTACCTTTGCAGCTGTAACCACAACATAAAACCAAGCAGGAGGAAGAGCTGATGCTGGGGTTTGTTTTCACTACACTTAAAGCACCTGAGGTGTTGTAGCTCGCACAAAGAGACAGGCCCACGCATGTCTTACCTAACAACATGGCTGTTAGGGCACTTGATCTTGCTTTTACAAGTGCCACAGTTAAGCCAGCACAGGTGAATGAAACTTATCTGTTAAATAACAGCTCTGTGCAGGTATCGTCATTGCACAGCAGTTTCTCTTTGCCTGTACTACTGTCATGGATGAGTGGAATGCATCTCACTCAAAAGAAAGAAGCAGCAATATGTTTTATTGTGGCTAAATAATAATTTGACAGAGTCCAATGAATGCAATGGAGGAAATACACAGAGGAAAACTGAATTAGCCTCAAGTTAGAATGATGTGCACAGAGACTGGAGATGCAAAGCATAAGAAAAACCCTCCCCATTGAGTCATGCGATTTGGAATGGACCCTCTTGCTTTCTAAATGCCTTAGGGAGCCTAGGTGCAGCTAGGTCCAGTCTTAGTCCCAGACTGGATCAACAGTTTATCTCTAAGAGTAGAGACATAAGGAATAAGGGTAAGGAATACAGAGGTTCTAATGATTAATACTGAGTAGCCACATAGTTTTATAATGTCCCATTGGTATAAATTCAGCATGCAATCAAACTTACCAAGGCAAAAATCAAAGTTACTGTACTACAGGGTATCATGATATCGATCACTTACCAAAGATCCGCCATTGGCAAAAGGTCTCTCTGCCTTGAGGAGCAACCTTGAGAGGTGTCCCAGCAGCTCAAGGGGAGATCACCACCATGCAGCCACGCTGCCTAGCAGAGAGAGCTCAAAGAAGGCTCATGTAGGCTGTCATATTTATAGATTAAAGTGCTTGGCTTGTAGTCAAATCATATGCAGCGGAAAGGTACACACGAGACTCCTTGTACCCACAGATTTCTTTGTTCCTTGATAAATGAGTCTTGGAAAAGCCACTCGCTATTCATATGTCTACCGCATGATCAGTGTTCAGGCTCATAGGCATCGGTGATCCTGTGTCACTCCTCCTTTGTGGTGAACTAGAGGAGTTCATGGATTGGCATTAGCTCAGGCCTTTGCGTCCTTTGGAGCCAGCACCAAACCACTGCCAGTCTGGTCAAGGGGGCGAGTGCACCCTTCACAACTGCCTTACCTGGTCTGCAGCAAACCCTTAGAGCAGCTCCGAGAGTGATTTGGTAGCAGCCCAACTTGTGGTTGTTCTGAGAATTAGGAGGGATACAGATCTGAAGGCCACATCAGCTCTAGCCTACTTTTGTGCAGGCTTGTCCAAGTCCAAACTGTACAAGTGCCACAGAAACAGAAGTCAACAACAGATGCTTGCAAACATTTGATCTTGAAATGCTTGCATATTCAAGTTAGGAGGAAGGAAGAGGCGGGAAAAAAGGAACTTAGCTGAATTTTTCTAATTGTCTATAATGCTGTTAGTGACTCAGCCTACAGTTTTGAGCTGTGATTTTGCATAACTGAGGAGGCTGCAGAAAAAGGCTGTATTGTTTCTTAGTTTCTGGCAAAAAACAGGAGTTATATGACCATAAAGCTAGTGTGGGAACTAACCTCTTGAATATGCAGTCTTACTTTTTTCTACTCAGCATACCATAAGGAATAGAAACGATTTGAGTATGTACTTCTGAAAAGCTACTTCATACACAAGAAAACTTGAAATTTTACTAACAAGGTTCCAGTTGTCAGTTCAGCATTGCTTCTTGGTCTTTTCCCTGTTGTGAGCAACTTGAAAAGCACTACCAGCTACTTACATGACATTTACTTTTAAGCATGTTTTGGGTGATGCTTCCTGGTATTAGCGTGTCTTTAGTTAAGTGATAGAATACTTTCATCTGCTGGGGTGGCAGTGGTGGTTTTTGTTTAACAACTGCATAGCAGTAATAACAGTTGCATTTAAACACCCTCTCTTCTCCCAGGGCAGAGTAATTTGCTTTTCTTTGTATTTACATATTTTCATTAAGTGATTGCACAGCATACCACCAGCAAAAATAGATAGTCCCTGTTTCCAGAGCTGCCTCAGAGTACTCTGCATATCCCCCGTACACAGCAGAAAATTTAGAGGGTTTTACCCCACCTTTCCCTCCCTTCCCTACACCAAATAAAAACTCATTCCTGCTATTAATTTGATTGCTACACTAAACATAGTAAGCCAAATTAACCATTACCTAAAAATGGGTCCTGCCATCATGTTATTAGACCTCTCATGGATCAAACTGGAGGCACGTGAACAGAGAATGTTTTCCTCTTCCATATCTGTAGCAGTATCTGCTTTGAAGAATGGTTTTGCAAGCTTCTCCCATTAAGTAACAAAGAGATAGAAATCTTCCACATCCCTGTGTGCCTTCTCCAGATGCGGATTAACTTCATTAGTGGCAGCACTAATCTCCCAGTCTGTCTGGCAGGTGTTGATCTATGCTCCAGCACTAGCATAGATTCACTTTGATGATGTTAAATGAGTTAGAGCCAGGAGTGTGCTTTTGAAGCAGATTGTCTCCATGTACTGTGCTTCAACTTGAACTTGAGGCTTTAAGATGGACCACCAGAGACTGCACCACCAGAGGATGCCTAACAGACTCACAGGTGGGAAAGTCTGTGAGAGCAGGCAAGAGCTAGTATAAATGAACCACACACACAAAACCCCTACAGTGGGAACACAGCCCCCAGCATCATGTATTTTGATTTACAGACCTGTACTTATTCCTGATATAGATATAGCCAGCAGTAATTATAAAAGAGATCATTCTGGCATTAAAATAGTTATAAATTGATGTATTGAACTCCCCCAGAAGTAAGACTCATAAGGAAAGGGAATATCCATGGAGAAGTTTGATCCATCAGAAGTCTAACACAGTCCCAAAGACCTCAGACTAGTGCATTCCAGTCTTTTAGCACTCTACAGAAGTCTCTACAACTGGCTACATGGTGCTGATGAACACCACAAATCAAAGGTTTAAACACAGAGCAGTACACCGAGTTCTGGACTATTTGAAAAGACACGCTCATCTGTCTGAGCAATGTTCATTTTAATATAACATGGAAAGTCATTCACCTGAAACTGGGAAATGTGTGTTAGAGTACTTAGGAGGTCAGAGAAAATAAGAAGATACTCGGAATGCAGAGATGTTTGTAGATACAGGGTGACTTAGACTGCCTAACAAGAGTTCACTTCGGCAGGTTGTAGGTAAAAGGAATACAAGTCTTGCCAGAGACACAAATCAATAGTAAAGCAGGAATTTGTGTCTTGTTCATGGCATAAGAGAACCATAAAAGTAGTGTTAGCATTAAAACCAGGCACAGAAATGTAAGTTAAAAGATGTAAGAACTGCAGAAACCTGCTCTGGAAAGCATTCTAGGTTAAGAGTTATTAGGCTTGATTAGATATTCTTAGAGGCAATTCAGATGCTTTCCATATAGGTGTGGTTTTCTTAAGAGATTGCTACTTAGTTGCTCTTCAGCCTACTGGGTAACAAAGTATAAGCCAGTAGGAGAAAGCCAGAGCTAGCCAGGTTAAAAGTCAAGGATAATGGAGATGGAAATATAGTGAGGAGAACAAGCCCTGAAAAACCTTATTTAGCGGCACTGTGGTTTTTTTTCTGAAGTCTTAAAATGAGGAACAGTATTGTCTGAAAAATCCTACAGGTCTTGTCAGCTCAATGCAGACCTCACCAAGTAAGCATCCTTTCAGTGGCCTTCCCTGACAGCAGCTCTGCCAAGCAGTAGACAGAATCATCTTTACTCTCTGCTGCCTGCCCACCATTCTCTCCAACCGTAATAAAGGCAAACTCTGAAGAAACATTTGTCATGTTTCATGGGACTGGTTGTCCAGTAAGCGTGTTATTAATGAGTGTTCAGAGAACAGAGTCACAGCCTATGTGTCTAAACAAGTGAAATGGCACTCTTTGCACATGACTTCAAGTATCAAGCATTTAACTTTTAGTCAAAAAAAGCTTTAGGCTTGAATTTTTGCCTTGGCCCCCAGCATCATCTGTCCTTGGCCGGAGAGCTGCGACATGATGTAGGCCATACACCAACCCATTTTAACTACTGAGTTTAGATGGAAGAATGATGTTGCTTATTCCACCAGGACTGGAAAGCAACTGTCAGCACTTAGAGCTACATCATGAGCTGCTGCAATAAGTTTATTAAAATCTTCTGTTAAATAGAAAGCAGTGAACTGCATGTGAGTTAGAACTGCAGCTATCTAAGCTTAATTCTGGCATCTAGGAACATTTCCTTGGGTTTTACTGCATATGTATATTTGTGGACACAGCTGTACAAGCACTGAGAGTGAAAACTAAAAGCCTATGTGCTTCAGAACCTGCAGTACAATTAGAAGGACACAGCAGACTAGTACAAGTGAAGAGGGAAAGTTGCTATATGTAACTTCATCATTACATTTAGTCATGGCAAATGCATAAACACAAAGCTGCTTTAGAAGTGCTAGTTTGCTGTAGTACAATATTTCTTCATGTAGCATAGTAGGAAAGCCTACTTTAAGAAATGGTTTACAATAAACAGTACCTCTAAGATTCCCTGTGCTGTACAGGAGTACATTAAGAGATCCTTAGTGGAAGCCATCACACATCACTTGGAAAAAGGCAAGTAACAGCTTACCAAGAGCCCTTACACCAAATAGCAGGCTTCAATCCTTTAAAAAAGCAAAACACCACCACACAAAAAAACAACTTGTATCCTAGCACATTTTCACTTCCTAAAGTAGCAGTAGAACCCTGCTGTAAAATGACTTCTCTTAATGCTAGAAGCTCCCAGGTACTTTGTCTTTGATGCCTATCACCTGCTAGTCTTTATAGCCCTTCTCCTTCAAGCCTCCCAGGTGCAAACCTTTCAGTTGAAAAATGTGCTCTTTAACTCTGTCTTATCCAGAAGTGCTGAGGAGTATGTTTCTACAAGTCTTTATACTGCTAGGTGTAGAGGACTAATTCTGAAAAAATAAGTTGTCTGTATTTCTGGTGGTTTTTTTTGTTTTGTTTTTTTGTTTTGTTTTTTGTTTTGTTTTTTTTTTGTTTGTTTTGTTTTGTTTTGTTTTCAGTCAGGGCTTAATTACAAATTCCATGGGCTTCTGAGTAAACTAATTGAACTCCAGGGGTGTATATGAGTTACAACCACTGTTAAACACAGCGTGTTTTCTTCCCATCTTTGTTACAAAATCTACAGTGATCTCCATACCGCTTCCATTTAATTGGAGTTTTGCCACAAACTTAAATAGGTAGCTCAGTTCCAAATTCATAAACAGAATGGAAAGATTTACTCCAAGTGTGGGATGTAGTGGAAAGATGATTAGAAGCTGAGCAGTTGCTTTTACATGGTGAGCATGCCCTAGCTTGATGAGGTTATTTCCTGAACCTAAACTGTAAACAAGCAACTGTGCAAAGTCACAAACCCGTGTATGGGACGCTGGATGGATGTCTTGGAAATTATGACAAAATCTATCAATCTTCACCTCACTGAAATTGCTGAAACATTTTCCGTGTACTTGACTGGAGCCAGGATTTTGCTGTAGGCACTTACACTCTGACTTTGCAGCAGTTAATGCACGCTGCACAGTAAATTCCTATGAAAACTGTTTTAGCTCCTCTTCTTCCCATTTCTCCATTTTCCTTTAGGATAACTGAGTTTTAAAAGGTTTTCCTAAACCTTCTTCTATTCCATTCCCCTTTTTACACGAGAAACTAATAGATATCCTTCCAGCATTCTGCTTGAGCAATACCATTGTTGTTGCTTTTACACTGTATTAGTCATAATGCACACTAGTATGAAGTCTTCCTTCAGAATTTCAAAGTACTTAACAAATATTAATTAAGTATTGCGTCTCTGTGAGGTACGTAAGTAATTAATTTTATAAGCCAGCATCATAAAAAGGAGAGAGGAGGGTGGATTCTCACATCAGTGTATAGCCTCTTATTGATTTACAGTTATTTTCTTCACAGGTGTCTAGACTTGAAGTTAGTTACTTACGCAGCTTTTGTAATGGCCACAGTAACAGGAACATTTGTGAAGCTGAACTGCAAGACACCTCTCATATATCCATTATATGAAAGCATGTCCCCTCAAATTTGTTGTAAAATGGAGTTATGGTGAATCAAGTCAGTAGAGAAGACAGGTGAAGAAGGTGAGACTTGAGCTCCAGCCCTGCCTCCAGTTCATCAGAACAGGCATTCTGAAACTTCTGTTGTCCTATATTTGCTTTCCTACAGGTAGCAAAGGGCTTTCTGAATGTTGCAGGCTTCTTTTTCCCGACACATTTTACTCTTTCCACCTGGAAATCACATTTAGGCAGATTTTGAGGACTTCATAAATCTGTCTGGGCTTTCCAGATGTCTGGTAGCTGTAGGGAGCAGCAGACACTTCTGAACTAGTTGCTGCAAGTCTGGAAACCCTGGACATAATGCTATGAGCATGCACTGCAGTTACAGAACATGAAGCAGCCTAAGCAGGAGCAGCTCTGTGTGTGCTGTGCTGTCCAGCCATGCATAGTAAGTCCAAAACTCTTCAGAAACAGCAGCCTTGATGTAGGTATATTGTGCATCTACTAAGATTCTATGCAGTCAGCCCCATGCTTTCATGGGGGAACTACGCAGTTATTTGCACATAGATTATACAGCCACTGGCTCGTGGGTGTGCTGCCGCTGGTGCATAGGCACAAACTTTTTTCTGCTCATGAAGTCCACTGCAGACATATGGGATTCCTACCCCTCTTGTTTGCATCCTTATACCCACACTCCTCCAAAGCAACAATGATCAGGATCCATACTTGTTCCGCTTCTCTCTTTGATTCCCCCCTGTGACACCTGGAGATGATTTCACGGTTGCTACCACCAGGAGAGAGAGGTGGCAATCCCCAGTCCTCTTCCCTCCCAGCAGTCCTTGCTTTTGGTCATCCTGCTGTTTACCATGCTCTGGTTCTGGCATATGTTGGATCCCTCCATTAGCCACTTTGGCCTATTAGCCTGGAAGAAAAAGAGCAGAAAGGTTGGTAGCTTTCTCTGTGATAGCGAGGTAAATCAGCTTACAGATACAAGGTAAAGGATCCGAGGAGTACATGAGCTGCTGCAAGTGCAACCAGGGGATTGGGAAGGAGATTGAGAGACTTGACCTCACACTTTTGCAACACTGACTTGTTAGATCAGCCTAGCTGCCCATGAAACAGTAGTTTGATTTCTTTCTTTTACAGAACAGAGACCCTACTTGGCCTCTTTTTCGCTTCTCATCATTTATAGCCATGTCTTTCAATCTGGGGAAATTTGGGTGGATTAACAGTTTTTGTCACACCACCACATAAGAATCATATTTTTTGAAGGGTTATCAAGGATTTTCTACATGATCGCAATTGCGTATGAACTTTCTTTAATATGCTTCTGTGGCCTTAAACCAGTTGAGCTATTTGTTTTCCCCAGCTATTCATGTGTTGGAGGCTAAAAGTGTTGCTATCTTCATGTTCAGAAAACTCTGCTTTTTAAACATCCTTATTCTGATGCTAAGATATTATCAAAAAAGGCTTTGAATCTCTTGTCTTGCTCCCTTGAACTAGTTTTGAAATTGTACCTAAGGCTAAATACAGCTCCCATATTGTGTGGAAACTGCTTTGAAATTAAACAGAAATTTGAGAAGCTTCTGACAGCTGCCTCCGAGAGTGTCAAGCACATGATAGCTTCTTCCCAACCCTCTGGAAAATTAATAAATAATTTAAATCATCAGGTTTTTTTCCCTACTGCATAACATCTAGCCAGATTTCAGCTGGAAGAGCAGAAAATCAAAGCGTGATGAAATTCTGATTATTCCTTCAGTATTGTTTGAGAAATGATGGAAGACTTCAACGCATTAATAAAGCAATTTAGACATCCGTCTGCCAGAGTGGTGGAGCACAGAAGATCAAAAGAACGTTCTCATCTACTTGATACACACACCCAGTGTTCATTCATTAGTGGCATACTTTTAGCGTAGGTTATAACTGTACACATCTTACAACAAAGCAGTGCCATGGTGTCCCTTGTACATAGGGAACAGAGAGTCTGGTTGATGAAAGCATTCTCAGCAACTGAGAACATCACTCCGACATGGTTTGCTGTGAACTTTGAAAGGGTGGGAGGAATAACTGCACACCACTGTCTTCATTCGATTGTATTGTTCAGAATTAATCCCCCACTGATAAAATAATTCCTGATAAAACACATTGTAGCTCTCAGAAGTCATGCACTCAAAGCATACACAGCAGGTGTGTGTTGATGCATCTGTGCTCTGTAAACTATAAGCAAATTAGCAGTTTGGGTCTGCCCATCTGTTTTGGTGACAAAAAGTAAAGACCTAAGTATATGTATTTTAAATCAAATATGACCCATTTCAGCTTCTGAAGAAGAAAGAGGGTCCATCCTTTCCAGACAGAGGAAAGAGACAAAACACATTGTGTTTGTCCTGGTATTCCACAGGGTTCTCTCTAAAGACCTAAACTTCAACTGGAAAGCAGAAAGCATTTGCTTACTGCTTTTGCATTTTTAGGAAATAAATTTCCTCACGTCCTCTTAACGAAAATCCCAGTTGTAATGAGACTAACTGGGCAGACTCCAGATCAAATTTGTTCCTGGCATGATGGCATTGACTTAGTGGCAGTGCACCAGAAACAAATCTGGCCCTTTCTCTCTTTGAAAGCGAAAGTGTGTTAGCCAGTTGTTCCAGAGGCACACAGAGTAATATGCCTTTGGATTGTACACAGCTAATCCTCTTTATACTTTGCTGACTGTAACCTGCTTAGTCTTACATGAAATGTATTCACCATCTTTTCGTGAGCCTGATCCAAAGCATGTTGAAGTCAGTGGAAGGAGTCCAGATCTTTTCAGTAGTTTTGGAGCCGGCTCTATATGAACAGCTGGTCTAGCAGTGAGTCTTCTAGTTGAAAGACAAGGAAAATAAGCAGCACCAAACCACATTGGACTCAGCGCTGTATTAAAGATATAAATGAGAGTAATGTGAAACTTGTAAAACCAGACTGGACAAAACACTATGAAACATGCTGCAGGGAGCAGTCTAGTGCTAGCAGAGGAATAAGCTAGGTATTTAATGATTTCTTTTCCATAGCTTTTACTTTTCCACTTATTCTGTAATGTAACAGGCAAATAGCTGCCAGACAGCAGCACTGCAATGAGAACATATGTAGTGTTTGCTTTTATCTTACATTACAAAAGAAGTATGAGTGCTGTGTGTTATTCCAAGTATAAAATTACAGGTGTCAAATCCTTTGGTGCTTTAAGTGCTGTGCCAGAAAAGTAATCCAGTAAAAATAGCTATGTCCTGTCGAAGCTGAGCAGTTAGTATTGTTATTGCAGCTCCTTGCTTGCATGGCAGTGTAAGATGGCACAAAACAAGCATAAGAGACCAGCAAGAAACCTGTCCGGAATTGCCAAGAGCATAGAAAGACAGGGGGGTGGAAAACATATAAACCCTAAGAGTCCAAAGTGAGAATCTGCCTGGTCTGCTTTACAGTTGGTTTTAACTTTAAAAAAGCTGTTAGACTAAAGCTCTTTAGCATCTTAAGAGGTAATTCTTATCCAGAGATACCAAAGAATTAAAGCCAAGGGTGATTTGTGCTTGGTTTTGGATAAGTATGTGGTCAATCCTCTATCCTAAGGAGCATACAGTTTAAAAAGTAGAAAAATATTTAGCTCGAAAGGTGAAATATTTTTTTCATCTCCATGTTACAGGTGAGAATGTGAAACAGGGATTAAGATGGCTTGGCTGGGCTAGACAGTCGGCTCTGTTGCCTGTGGCAGAGAACCTGCAGCTGCTGTCCAGTACTTTACAAGCAAGCCATCTATTGAGCTGAATAAGCCTTGAGGAAAAAGCTCGCTGTGGACCTGAACTAAGGCAGGAAATACTTGAAGAGGACATAGTGGAGCACAACACGGGTTTTTGGTACGTGGATTTCTCCTCAGTAGAGCACGAAGAGCCACACACACTGTGTGCAGCTCCTGGAAATTAAGTTAATGCTTTTAGTGTTCATTTCACAAAAATTGGGTCTGAAGAAAATCTATTTAGTACATCATTTCCCTAAAGGGGGCAGAAGACTCACTCCACTTGATACTTTTTCCAGGTTTCCAGAGCTGCAGTGAAACCTGGACGGAGACAGCCTGGTTTGCTAAATTGGGGACATGCTGCTTCTGTCAGTATAGATGTTAAGAAGCTTATTAAAGGACATAGCAGCTAACAAGTGAATCTTTAATCCCTGCCAAATCCCTTTAGTTCATGATCTGTGTAAGTAGTTCATGTAAAAAAGAAACTTTTACTCATCAGTTCTTGTGTGTGTCCAGATGAGATGTGTTTTTACTTGCATGGTGAGAATCAGAACACATTTTACTTGTAATTTTCAGGATGAATTTTGGCTGCCCTTAAAAACACTCTCCAAAATAATCTCTCTTCCCCTACTTCTTGAAAACCATGGGAGTCATATTCATTGTCCACACTGGTATTTTAAGTAAGTGGCATGTAGGGTGTGGTGGGCTACATAGTATTCCACTGAACAGCAGGCTAAATCCTTATTCTGAGAGGCTGCAGTTCTGTTAAAAGGTCAGAAATGACAAGGTTGTGTAGTACACCAAAGCTTGCCTGTCCTGACTGAGATGTGAGTAAGGGGTTAACAGTCATGTTTCAATTTACAGAAAAACTTTTACTTTGGTTGCTCTTTTTTTCTTTGCATACCGCATGCTCACGCTGAATGTAAGTATCTCGTGCTGCAATGAGTGAGTCAATTTTAGGTTCCTTTTTCATACAAGTTTTGTTCCTGTTAATTTGTGAAGGGACTCTGTACCAAAAATCAGAACCAGCTATGAAGGAGTTGGGTTTTTTTTTTACTTTATCTCTGAAAAAAAGAACACTGCAGTAGGTCTGTCAGTCATTAGATCAAAGGATGCATCTAGTGTACCTCGGTATGCTGTAACGTGAGCTATTTGTTCAGTAGTTAGCTCTAGTTAACTAACATGACTATTCATTCTAAAATAAGCACTTTGGCAGTGTTTGCTCCCAGGCAAATACTTGTTCTCCTACAGCTCTTTCTCAGCTCAGCTGCCTCTGATCCCCTTTGCAAGTGCCGAAGTTGTTAGCCTTTGTAGTCATGAGAGTTAATTACTGCTCATTTTGCTCTCTTTTCTGCATGGCCAAAAGCTTTTATGTCCTTTAGGTGGTTCAGGAGTGGAAAGCCTAACTTGCATTAAGGGACTGTTTACTTATGCAACATATGATTTATAGTTGCCAAGAAGTGGTCTGCCACATGCGTACTGGCAGGTTGGTGGCTGTGCAGCTGCACTGCTAATTACATATCTGGGCTGGCTGAGCTCAGTGCATCTGACAGTGGAGATAAGCTCTGGGGCGAAGCAGGAGATCGAGGTTGGGTGAACTAGGCCACCTGGGAAGTGGTGGCTAGATGTGACACCTGGGGACAGATGGGGTGGATCTGCTGGGGATGGAGGCTGGACATGTAGAGAGCACAGCAACTAGCCATGATACAGGGCTCTGAGTAAGGAGCAGAGGAAGAAAATTGCAGGCTAAAGCAATTTGTGTAGCAACCAGCTGTGCCCAGCATGGCCCTTTGGTATTGGGCTGGACTCCTTTAGCTTTGGGAGTGGTTGTGGTAGTAGGAGGGGAGCATATATTATTGTTTAGCTTTCATATCAGTCCAAGAAAACTAGGTTTATCTCCCAGCCCCAAAGCATTGTCCTCACCAAAGCGGATATTCAAACACAGTGCTCTTTAGAGGTTGTGGCCTGCAGTAGCAGGAAGCTCAGCAGAGACCACATACTTTTAGCATCTCCGATCTCTGGGGTTTTTTACTTGAATTATGTTTTCCCTTTTCAGCTAAATAAACCATAGCGAAAAGCCTTTCACTGTGTGCTAAGATATTCTCAAATGCTCTTGTTTCCAAGGGCAACTTTACTGGAGGCAGCGATGCAGTCTCAGAACAGAGTTTTTACGTGTCCCAGTTATAGATTTACTTTCCATGCTGCTGACAGCTTGATTTGTGAAAGAAAAAAGGACAAAATAGCAAAACAAAACTCAACCCGCAGCCTGTTCAAGAGAGAAAAACACAGACTTGCTGTGCTACAGAGGAAGTGTCAAACACAAACATTTCAAAGGAGGAAAGCTTCTAGTCTTCAAGAATATTCTTTACAAGAATAAGTCTCATAACTGTAACTATTTTTAAGTTTTAAAAGTTTCCTGTTTAATACCTGTGGGATAAGTCTGTGCAGCTAGCTGGAGGCCAATTTTAACCTTGGACCATTGAAATCTATTGACCTGTGGTTTGGTACAGAGCTGGCCATTGTTTTTTTCCCGCTTTGAAATAAGGGATATCTGGGAAACCTCTAGCACCACCACCCCCTCCCCCCCCCCAAAAAAAATCGCGTGACTGACTCTGCGCTAGACCTGTTTTACTTAGCTGCCTAGTTTTGCAAAGTAGCCAGATACTGAAAATGTTGCTTAATTAAGCAGATGTCAGATGTGGAAACTCACCATGATGCTTTTACACTGAATCTGGTGAATACTAAGAGGACATTAAGTGCACGTGTAATTCCAGACCTGTTTCATTCTGGTTTGAAACTTAGCAGCAGCTGTGGAAAGAGAAGGCTGAACTGGGGTGTTCTGCTGTTGAACAAACAATTTTATTTCTAAAGCAAAGTCTCATGGCAATGCACTGCAGGGCTCATGATTCATAAAGCCAGTCGAGCACTGAAGGGAACTGTGTCTCGATTTGCGGCTTATAAAAACAGGAGTTCGCTAATAAACGCATTCTTCAGAATTGCAGCCCAGCACATTCTTGAAAGTGGAGTTCACGGCTTTGTCTTGAACAGTAGACTCCTATGATTACTGCATACTGTGCTTTTATGATAGGTGAGACAGCTTCCTCCTGGTCACTTAGTTATGTCACCATTAAATGAAGAAAAAGAATTGGGATGACCCAGTCTAGAAGGGATAAAGCAAACAGCAGAGCATTGCCATCGACGAAACAAAACTTGCTTTAAGCGCATTCTCTAGTTACTCTGAGTCACCAGTCCTCAAATATGTTTATTCTCTTCTTCCTCCTCTGTCTTTCCCTAAGCTGTATTACAAAGCAGTGCTTTGACTAGAAGCTGGGGTGCAATACGGGGGCGCTCCTGAGAGCAGGCAGGGGTGGAGACTGTGGGGAGGGACTGAGCTAAGGTACTGAGAAAGAGACCAGAGCCCAGGTTGCAAAGCTGCCTGAGTCAAATGTTGCTTCTTAAGGCGTCTTACGAAGTCCCAGGCTGGGTGTTCCTCTCCCTGTCATCTCCTCATCCTCAGTGCTGGGCATTTCAGTTTTAAATCCCGAATCTTCAGAGGAAAAAAAGTATTCCCTGGTTATGAAACTGAATGAGTCAAACATACCTTTGAATTGCCGCATGTATTTCTGACAAGAGGATCCAAGACCTGCAGATTAGAGTCAAGTGTGGTGAATAGTGACCATCCACAGAAACCAACCCGAATATGGCCATCCAAATGGTTATATTATAAAACTAAGTAGGACAGGTGAGCGGATGTATTTTGCTAAGGCTTAAGAGAGACACAGAGGAATTTATTTTCCATAAATACTAAATTAGGAAGTGTTTCTTAGTTGTTCGTAGTGCACATTTTTTCCTAAAGTCAGCCAAATACACAGTTTTGGGAATGTACTTCTAGTATATATTGAGCTCAGGAATCTGCCTTCACCAATTTAGTTCCCTAATCAAAACACATTAGACATGTTTTCTTCTCTTAGTACATCTGTATATGCATGTGTGTTTGTATATGTATCCGTGTGTGTGTTCCATTACAGTTAGCATTAACTGTAGGCATCTGGGATGAAATGGACTGTAAAATTTCCATGCCATCTGCTCAAACAGCAGACTGCCTTCAAAAAGAATACTCAGATGTTCATGAACTGGGATGATGAGGATGATGAAGAAGTCTCTGTGTGAGGAAAAAACCTAGTTTCTCAACTGGCAAACTTTTTTTAAAAAACAGAAATTTCTGGTATCTGAAATGCTTTTAGGTGCAGGATTCTAATTTTCTCCTTCATGAAAACTGTGTTAGAACAGCATGTAGACTGAGCAGAACAAAGTTAGCAGTATGATAAAATGTTTTTATATGTTTTCCTAATTTGAGAGAGGGTTTCTCACTCCTCCATGGAAGAGAGCTGCTTGTCAGCATGGGCTGAGGTTGCAGCAAACCCTGTTTCGGTAGCAGCAGCTGTGTCACTGATTTTGCTCTGCCACGAGAACCACAGAGCAACAGCAGCATCAGGGGCAGCATTAAGGTGGCAAATCCATAGATGAAAGAATGCAAATTTGATTGCAGTATTGGTTATGCTGTTAGTCAGGTTCAGCCAATTGCATTTATGTTGAGCAACACCTAGAGCCTGCTGGAGCCAGTGGGAGTTTTGCCATCAGCTTCCCTGGGGGGTAGGATTTTGCTCATTGTTTGAATTAGCTGTATCTTCACAGGAGCATATGGGAGCAAATGCAAAGGTTAAGAATTGAAGGAGCCAGTAAGCAGCTTTGTGCATTTACTTTGTTATACAGGTAAAAGCTGAGACTATATAACCCATCTGCTAGACTTTCAACACATCTCTGTAAAACCCATGTTAGAGTCAGAGCATTCTTTTCTATTTAATTTATGGTCCTGGCTGCCTGAATTGAGTGCATCTGGAGCTAAGAAGTCTTATGCCCTTATTGTAAATTAGTTAGCTCGGAAAACTGCACACGTTTTCAGATCTTTGCTGTGGAAATGCCAGGCTCTGTAGTTGAGATGCTTTTGTGTATGTGTATGTTTTTTACGTGAAAAGGCTGTTGAACTTCATGCATAAACACTGTTCTCTGTTTCTTTTTTTTTTTTTTTCCTCCCTCTTTTGTTACAGACTGTGGACTAGCATTGAATATTCAGGGAAAGCTCCCCAGAGAGATTAGGGACATGGACAGATTTTAAACAGGGCCTTAATGCATGGACACGGAAGCACAAACATTCTAGTGGGAATACTAATGCAAATGCCCTGGTTTTGGGTCAAAATGCATTAAACAGCTGCTTTAATGCTAAAGATGCTTTTAAAATCAATACAGACCGGAAATTATCAAATTTATAAATAGAGATTTTGCCATTTCCTCAGTAAAGTAGCCAAAGAGAATAAAAGTACTTCACTGACTGTCTTTGTTATAAGGCATACAACACTTTCAAGTACCAGTGCTCAAGAGAAGCACATCTACAAAACACTTTCTGCAGGGCTCAGAATCTCATATCCTACTGAAACTTACTTAAGATAGGAGTTGTCTGTGTCCTTGCTAGAGAGCTATGGGAACTAAGACTTAACAGCAGTAGGAGTTAGATGCTTTGACCTGAGTAAACTGCTGTTATCATCAGTTACTCCGATTACACCGTTGTGGAACACAGCCTATTGCTGCTTTTTAGTAAATCTATGTTAAAAGAAATTCAGTGAAGCCATTGCACAAACAAGCAGTAACAGTACATATATTTGGGCCAGCTATGCAGCAACTAAACTCAAGTGGAATCCAACTGTAAAAACTGACAACCTAGATGGGTCAGAGTCTGTAAGTGGGTTGCATAATATTAACATGGCAATATCAAAGTCTCAGTGTGGCTTTAATCACCACATGGTTGGTATTTATCATTAAGCTATGTGCATATTAAAGGAAGGTTTGACAGATTTAAAATAAATATAGTGAAAAGATATATTCAAGTACCTTATGTTTCTGAAATAAATACATTGCCCTACCTTTGCTGTACATTTGCCTTATGAGTCCTTCAGCCTGACTCCACATCACTGTTGTGCCCCAGTCTCTGAAATGGAAACAAGTATCATTTGCAGTATAGAAGTGCAGCAGTGTCCGTATAATACTTAGATAATTTAAGTTCCCATTGTGGACCACATTTCATTAACTGTACACTTCATATGACCCATTGACTCTATTGCCACTGTCCCATGTTACAATAATCCCTAAAAATGCTGCCACTGGGTTGAGGCCCTTTGGCTTAGATGCTGCATGTTTGCAGCTGTTGCAGACATTTGACAGCTTTGAACTCAACATTTCTTAATCTCCAGCTTAGTTTGGAGCAGAAGAACAAGTCGTCAGTGAGGAGCCCTGCATCGCTCTGTGCTGCAGCCTGCAACTTTTTATTGCTGCCTGCCTTCTGCATCATCCCTGTAGCACTTCCTTTTGGCTCCTATTTGCTTTCAGTCATTTCTTTCCAGCCTCACAGTTTTTCCTGGTCTGCTCCTCTCTATTGTGCTCTTTAAACCATTCTGTGGACACTAGAAGTTGTTCTCAGGTTTATTCTGCGGGCCAGTTTTGAGGCCATGTTAGGTGTATGCATCCTGTTTGCTACTTGGAAGACAGTGGTCAGGTCCCACTCTGCAGCTATAAGACATAGATAGAACTGCAGCTGCTGTCCGCGGGAGATTTAATTTTAGATTCTTTCAGGATGAGGCGGTCTCTCTAACCTTAGCTTTGCTCTCTGTAATGCCTGTGGTGTAACCACGCTCAACAGTTTGTGGTTTGGATGTTAAAGAGCACAATTCCCGTTGAGAAGACGGCTGCTGTTGACATAAATGGCAAGATTTCAAGATTTCTGCGTTCACACATGGCCTTTAAAGCTAATCGGACAGCAAGACCAGTCAGACCCCTCTCCACAGGCTGGTCCTTGCTGGAATTAATACTTTATGAGCCCCTGAGACTGTGCCATTAGTGTTAACCAGGGTGCCCTTGCATGCCTCTGCTCTTCCTCCCTGCCCTAATACTCACAGATATCTTGTAAGACAAGTGCCACTGTCTTGTCTCCACTTTTCCCATGCTTGGCTGTGTCTCAGAGATGCTTGGAGAAGATGAAATGCCAACGGGAGGGAGCATTTTTCCAAGCTTGCAGTCTGTACTTTTCCACAGAAGGTGGGATGCACTACGCAGCTGTCTTGGGTCCTGCTGGGACCGCTCCCATCTGATTTATGTGCTACATGGTTATGGATTAAAAGGTGTGTGGCGGGGGGGGGGGGGAAGCAAAAAGCAGGCTGGGGATTGAAATGGGGACACTTTACTGTGTTACTTTCATCCCAAAGGGAAAGTGAATAACTCTTGCGCTTGTATCCAGAAGGTGGCACCGGCAGACCGAGCTGCAGGCAGCTCTCCCTGCCCTGCCCGGCCCCCGCCAGGCCGGCACCGCCGCCCCGGCTGGAAACAGCCTTGCTAATCCAGGCTCTCAGCCCTTTAAGCCTGCATCCAAGCCTGTGCTCTCCTTGCCTGGCTCCAGGCTCTGAACCCACGAGTGACCGGCGTGGGGTGACCAACAGTCGTAGGTGTGACTGGGATCTTGTGGCTTGAATAAGCAACTGAGCCCAAGGACAAGCAAAAGCTTTAAGCAGTGGGATCTTTACCTCCTTGTTACAAAACCAGTTTTGCTGTTGAAGTGGGGAAAAGCCCATCTGAGGACATAATTCAGGGGTTTTTTTAGAAGGTGTCTTGCAGCAGCTGCTCGTGCTGTTTGGGCACTGCCGCCTCTGTTACTAGATGTGCATGTATTGGTGTTGGCAGCTGAGTTATCACACATGCTGGCAAATGTTTCTCAGGTGACACAATTCTAAATACTAAATTAAGAGACGGTGCTTTATCTTCTTTGTTTTGGGGAGATTTCTGTGGCTGTGAAAGGCAGACCAGGAACAGGGTTTTGGCATTGTAAATCAAGGCTTTCATCCAAAGTGCAGGCCATGGGGACACCTTCGTGCTGGAGAGCCCTCAGCTCACTGCCCCTGGGCAGTGAAACCGTTTCGCTGCAGAAGGGAGTGGATACAATTTTTAAACATGCTTGAGGAGCCAGACAAGTCAGGCTTTTCTGCAAGAGCAATTCTGTTTCGTTTTTTGAGATGGAAGATAGCTTTCTTAATTTAGTCAATGGTTTTCCAACCTCAGAAACCACAAGGATCCATGCTGGATTTTGGAGATATCCATCTTTCCACATTGGCCAGTCTGTCCCCATTTTCCCTTACTAGCATTATTGCTCTTGGTTACAAAAATAACCTTTTTTCCCCCCTCTTTTCTTCATCCCATCTCACCTCAGCAGGAGCCAAAACCAGGCTCCTTTACCCGCCACGCAGAGCCAGCTGCTGGGGTGGGAAGGGGGAGGCAGGCACCAGGCCAGCTGCCAACTGTGGGGCTGCTGCCAGTCCTCATCCTCCAGCTGCTGCCCTCTGCTCCCTCTGTGGCAGCCGTTCAGTCGTGAACACCAGCAGGCAGGAGATCCTTGAAGGAAAGCAGCGAGCTGCCTGCTGATCATGTTGATCACTTTTTGTAAAAAAAATGCCAACAAAACAACACCCAAAATAACCCCCAAACTCCCAGAGCTGTCTTCTGTGATGGTTCTTAGGTGCTATTAGTTGTCATGCGGTGGCATGGAATTGAAAAGTAGTCCAGAATAAGCTTCTGATATCTGGACACTGTGTGTTTACTGTGTGACTTCAGTTTAACAGTGTCCTGAAAGGACCTTTGTTCTTTATAGCTATACACTGAGCAGCTAACAGTAAGGCTCTTTAAAATACAGATAATTAAGTCCATTTAAATTTTAAAGAGGTTTTACATGAAGAAGGAAACATGTAGGTTGAAAATAAGGAGTAGACAAGAAATTATTCTGAGTTGCCCAGTTGACTTTGTGCTGGAACACCCTACTTTTTCCCACATGTTTGTCTGCTGTTGCTGACTCTTGGCATTATGCATATGCAGGAGGGCAGAACATGCAGCTGGACAAAAGGACTGCATACAAAGTGAAGATTTTTGAACTTGCAGCCACCTCAGATGTTACTGTTCCTTCTTATTTCTGCCTGTGTCCTTTGTTTCTTATATAGTTCCCTTGCTAGACAATGTTAGGGGCTGGGCCTATTTTCTTTTTTTCTTTTTTCTTTTTCTTTTTTTTTTTTTTTTGACACCACTTCTGATAGATTCTTTATCACCTGCTCCCTGCAAGGCAAACTGCAGGGCTGCTTCCCTTCTGTAGCAGCTGTGCTGGAGAACTGCTGATCAGGAACAAATAGGAGCTACTGAGCAATCATTTGGAGACTGGCTATTAAAAAAAAAAAGCCAGCTAATTAGAGCTTAGAGAAAGAGGCAACACTTTGTGCAAAAACACCAGAAGGTAGGCCCTCCAAATCCCATACACTCCCTGTAAATAGCCATAATTAACCCCACAGTATTCAATTTATTAATTAAAATTTAATTAATATTTTCTGTCCTTGATGATCATCATAGAAACAGTCAGGAAAACATAGAGGCAGCTGTGTTTCTGTAGAGCAGCAGTGACATTCAAGAGGATAGAGGCATGTGAGACTCCTCTCCAGTTATACCTGTGATAAAACAGAAGTGAAACTGATCTCTGGATTGCTGGCAAAGGAGGGAAGGATGGGAACCTGTGGAAGCCCCAGTCTTCTTCTCCTGCACACTTCCAGGCATTACCCTACAAATGCAGCACTCACCTGGGTTGTTTTAAAGTGTGAAAGGGAGGAATAGTGAGAAAATAAATATCATTACTTATTTGACCACACCAGCTGAGGGCTGCTGTACAGCACTGTGCTTCACTTGGTTTTGATGTTCCGCTTGTTGCTGAGTGAGCTCAGCAGAGATACCTCTCCTGAACTTCTTGGACCCCATCAAAGTAGCACAGTTACTGCTTTAAAATGCTGTGTCTATAGCTTGGCACAATCCTGTTTTACTCCAGGGGTGGGTTTCCTGGTCATTCATACTACCCATGGTCAGCATGTCAGACATCTGTCAGTGTCAGAGCTCTCTTCTGGAACAAATCCATTGGTATTCCCAAGGGGAAACGTGAGTGTTGTCAACCGTGTAGTTCACTGCAGCGTTTGCTACAGACAGACGGGGTAGATGTGGAAGACACCAAATGTATTTCCTTTAAGGACAGCAGTTCAGCGTTGTTCCAGGTTAGGCAATAGCATTATTTGTGCCCTCACATGTGCTTTTGCTAGAGCACGCAACAATTTTTTCCGACATTTTAATGTTTTTGACCCAGCACTGCTCTGCTGGACTGCAGCATACACCTGTTAGGATTGTTCATACTTGGAACTGAAAAAAAAACCCACCAAGCTCACACATAGAAAATAACAACTGTTATCTACAGGTTCATGAGAGTCTACATGATCTGAGTGCTACGCAGCCTGGCTGCAGTCAGCACACTCAGAAAGGAGCAAACTCTTAACAGTGTGATCATGAGCTGTCCTGCAAAAACGGGCCTGTGGGCAAGTGCCCACTGTACAGGCCTGGTGAGAATGGCCCCGAGGTAATGAAGGTCTTTTATTCCCCGTTTAACAGAAGGGTGCAGACTGACTCAGCAAGAGAACATACTTGGAGTATGTGGAAGACAAGTCTCACAAGTCATGGGGAAAAAGCTTTCAGTATAGAACTGTTAGACAGAAGAAGCAGGCAGAGGAGATGGGACACAAGTACTATCACCACCATCTTCTTGTCTTCTCTCTGCTTCTCTGGATGAAACATGATGGGTTAGGCAGTTTTTTTGATACACCTAGTGGATCAGGCCCTTCTGGTAGTGAAGTGGCATGTCATTTCTCAATCCTAGGGCGGCAGGCACCAAGCTGTTCGGTGCTATGAGGTCAGAAGTGCTTCTGAGCACACCCAGAAGCAGAATTGGAGGTTTCGGCGAACGTCAGCATTAGAAAAGACTAATGTCACAATCTGGAGTCTCTTCAGCCTCTAGGCTTTGGTGCATAACTATAGCTTTAGGATCGTCACAGACCCTGCCATTATGGTCTTTCCTATGGTCACACAAGAAACAAGCCTCAGGCCCACTAGACCAGGGGTCTAGTTTGGGACTAAACTGTTACATTACAAAAATTACATTTGGCCCTTTGAAGGCAACCACAAGGCTGATGTGGCCCCTGGTGAAAATGAGTTTGGCAATCCTGCACTAGACTGTGAGCTATGTCTCCCATCAGTTGTGTGCTCCAGGCATGGACAACACTTAAGGGCAATAGGGGACTAGAATGAACAAGTTCTTTACCTTTGAGGGGAAAGAAGTGCCTTTCATGCTCTGCAAAGGTACTCATGCAGGGATGTCTTCAGTCCTCCAGTAGCAAGGCCAAAAGGGTGGAGATGAAGATGCCATCGCTATTGCAATGGCTCCACTGGCTTCAGGCTGGGACACCTGACATGACGATGTTGAGTCACAGCAATATTTAATCTTGTGTTGCCACATGTGATGAAACAGGCCTGATCCATTGTTACACTGTTGGTAATTCCGATGCTGAAAATTAGTGCAGCCTTCATCTGAAAATGAAGCTCAAATTAGCACAGTAACTGTCCAACAACTATTGCAACTATTGCCTGACTTCACGTGCGTCATTTATCACTTTCTTTCTTTCTTTCTTTCTGCTAGTCTAGTAAATGATTTTTACTGAATTTTTAGAAATGTACTTCCTGCACCTTTCCACAATTCACCACCTTCTCTGACTTTAGCAAAAAGTAAGGGAGGTATAAAAAACAAAACAAAAAAACCTTAGGCAACTCACTGTTGTTTTGAATTTGGCATTCAGAACAACAAATACATCCAAACGATTTTTGCTTTACTGTTAGTCATTTGTAGTAACCTGCAATTAAAAGGCTCAGCATTTGTCCTCACCTCTTTCTGAAATTACATTTTCCACTTCCGAGGCCCTGGCCTCAGGCCGTGGATTTTTGAAGCAATCATGCCTTGATAATTAATGCTTAAGATGAATGTTGCAACTTTTAACACTGTGTTGCTGAGTAAACATCCAGAAATGCCTGGTACCAAAAAAGAATACAAAAAATACAAGGCTTTTACTGGAAGCTGCAGGTTTTGCAGACACTATCCTTACAGCTCCCAGCTGCAGTACGTTTGGTTACCCCTTCTTCTGGATAGGGATGACTGCCATGCTCAAAAAAACAGAGGGAAATAAATACCACATCTCATCTGTCAGTTCTTTGTGCCACTGACTCATCACCCCAGAAAGCTTGCTGGGAATGATTAGCTCATACCGAGAGGGAGGAGACCAATCTTTGACAAATGATCTGTAGTTGTAACGCGATCAATGTCATTTTGGATTTTTGTGAAAGGGCAGGAGGAAAAGGGATGGACTGGGAGGAGAGGAAGGGGTAAAAATGGAAGATGAAGGAGCAAGTATGGTTAGAAGTTCCCTTTCTCTTTCATATCCCTTTGTTTGTCCTGAGTCTGCCTTTTCTCTGTACAAGCCATAGTTTCCAGTCTTACTAACACAGTTGGTTTTACCTGTGATAGCAACTCCTTCTATAGGGGGCTTCTGTATGTGACACCACATGCTCCTCAGTAGCATTATCTAAACCTCTCCTTGAGGCATTTTTGGTGCTTTAGAAATTAAGTAACTGTATCGTCCCTTTCTAACTTAAATCTGTAGCAAATGAAAAGGCAAGTGGGAAAATCTGCAACTTTAGTCACCTGAGAAGGGGAAAGGGGGCCTGGGTTGAGGCTGTCTCCTTGGTTTAGCTATCTGACTTGGGCATTCCAATCCTGATTCAGACCTTTTGGCAGACACACCTCATGCCTAACATTTCCCAATCAGTTGGCACAAGGCAGCTGCCTCCTCACCTGAGACTCCTAAGAGAGGAAAAGTGGGAAAATACATGATTTTGTGAGTGGGCTCTGTGAAAAGTGGCAGGGGGATCACACTGCACTAACCCCATACTGCATCCACTAGGCTGGTATGTCCCCCAGAGATCTGATCTCTTAGTGCTGTTTCTCATACACTGAGGCCTTTCCTGGTCCAGCAGAGGCTGGTAACAAAATCCTAAGCAGATCAGTTGGAACAAGAACAGAATACTACTTTCGACTAGTTTCCCACTCCCTTTTTTTTTTTTCCCCTCTTCTTTTCTACCTCCCAGAAGAAAGAAGGGAATTCCCAATCCAGCATACAACTAGCAGGTTGACAAACCAACTTTGGAGCTGGTGGTTTGGGTTTTGTTACCCTTTTATGTTCATTCTGTTCAGAAGAAACCAAAACCCAAAGAGCTCCTGGAAGAGCTTCATGTGTCTGATTCTGCAATTAAGTGTGAAAACGGAACCTCCCACATAATCTTGCCTTTCTGGAAGTGAAGTTCAGGATTTAAGGAAGATTAGTAAGAGAAAGATTCAGCACTAGTCATACTCATTTGGGTAACAGGCAAGTTTCTGCCTGTGCTCACTTCTAGTATTCATTATGAATGTGTATTAGTGACTTCCTAAGCAGTAATCCCAGCTGAATAACAAATGAAGTATTGCATTCTGCTGTAATAGTTTCCTGTTCTTTTGGCATTGTTTGTATACCATCAACAGCATGCTGATATATTAACCGGGTGCCTAGAGCTTGGCTATTTTATTATCCTTTGCTTCGGTTATCTGCCCAGATTGCTGATCCTAAAAGTATTAAGCTAATTTTCAGATGATTTCGTTGTTGAAGCACAGTGGTCTTGAATTATTTTGTTGTTGTTGTTTATTTGCTCCTTTAAAAGTCTTCCAATAAAGATGAAGACCTCTTTGTGCTAAGTTTAAGTCTCTTCAAAATAGCTTGCTTGCCTTTTTTCTGTTGATTTTTCACAGATCCCTTAAAAAACGTAGGTCCAGAAAGCACTACTGCAGGTTACAGTGTTCTTCAGTTACACTTTATGTTAAACATGACACAGATCGTTCAGCATTTTGCTGAACTGAAGCATTACCAAATCCCATGGAATGGAAAATGCGTTGTGAGTAAAAGCAGTGTGTTTTTCAATAACTGCTTAATCCTAAACAGATCATTCAAATGCAGTGTAATAAAGACGCTACTATAGCTGATGAAAAGATTTTGTTTAACCTCAGTGGGCTCTCAGACAGGTGGAGATAATATACTTGCCCTTGCTAACAGCATTCATTTAGCTGTGTTTTATTTAGCTGTGTTTCATTTCCTAGACTGAGAATTAGATTTCCTTCTCTGTTGTTTGTATAGAAAGACTCAAACTACTCCAGAAGGTCATGTGGGACCCAGTGTGTTTAGAAGAAGGAGCTGCATTTGAATAGAAGATACCTCCCAACTTCATGTTCAGCCATTTAGCTTTATTCAAAATAAGCATCCTTACCATGCTTTTGAGCTGATGCCCTACAATGGACCGTGCTAGTCTACTGCACACCCTGCCTTGCTGCAATGAGGGACCATAAAAGAGCCTACATAAAGAGCAAGAAGCTGTCTCACGTGCCAGCTCACACACATGTGTGCATGTGTTCACACTGGTGAACATGTATATTAAGCCATTCAAGTTTATACACCTAAGGCTAGAAATGTTTATCTTTTTTTTCCCCTTGGCTCCATTCCCAGCTTATTCAAATCCTGTCCCCAGACTTAACATACTTTGTTCTTACATTGCCTACTTTGAAGTCTAGGGACCTGAAGTGGGCAAGCTCCCAGCACCTTCAGTTGTCTCTGGACCAGACTTCAACTAGTACGTTTTATCTAGAGGACATTTTGAAAGACATTTGACTGTAGCCTTCCACAGCCATTTCATAAGGACCAGGACTTGTAAAGAAGCAAGCAGAGGCACAGAGCAGTTTGATCAAAAGCACAGTCACCTAAGTATCAGGGATCAGGGTAAAGTTTAGGCATCTGACTTCATACTTGCACCAGAGCATAATTTGCTGGCTTTGTTTTGTTTTGTCTTTTGCTCTTTCTCCTCCTTACTTCTTCACTGTTAGAATTAAAGTGACCAAGGTAATTTATGCTCCAAATTCCTTCTCTTGTTCTGAAACCAGCAATGAATACTGTAGGTTTTTCTGAAGGAAAACCTTTCTCTTAAGGTGTCACATGCTACAGTTTTTTTCCCTGGGAGCATGGGATAGGTAGAAAAAAAGCTCCATTAGTGACCCTTTTGCTATGTAACCTTTCCTTAAAATGTCAGCAACTGAGCTTCCACAGAGAGAACAACAAATATTGAAAGAGGAATGTGAAGGACATTATGAGAGAAGAAAGCAAGAAAAGGGATCTGCTCAGACAAGTTTCTTGGGCAAGGTGATGTAATATGTACTGTAGAAAATCCTAGCGGTTGACATAACTTTCTTTCTAAGTAGCTGTGGCTGCCAGCATGCAGGGAAGAACAAAACATACAGCTGGGAATACAGCTGAGCGGATTGTTTTGTCCAAAAGAAATATAGTAGGTGTAAAACTTGTTTTCAAAAGATGTCATTGAAGCTTAATTGGAAAGTGTCTTATGAATTAAGGCTGAGCGACCAGTGTTGAAAGTCTCATTTCTGTTGGGGCTGTTCATGTCGATGCTGTAACATTAACTTCTGCATGCTGGGAGTACTCAAGAGGCTACTGTTGGGATGCCACAATATGCAGTTCTGTTATAAACTCACAGTCTTGTTCCTACAATTTGGCAAATGTCTAACAAGCTTTTTAGCAGCTGTCTTGAAAATTCCCTGGCTTTGTATTGACTGACTTGCACATATTTCAGCTTGTTTTCCTACAGAAGTGAGACCTACCTGCTTGCGTGTTGTGCTTATGTCTGCATCTGTGTATGTACAGTTCGGGACCCTCCCTCTCTGTTGTATGAGACCTGGCAGACAACCACAGGGTCTTTGAGATATTGAAGATACTAGAATTTTGTGGGAGCAGGTGTCTGGATACTGAAGAGAGTCTGATTCTTCTCTGTAGGGGAGAGGCTGCAGGGAACTGTGCTCTTAGTTGTCTTTGGAGACTCCAAGAGGCCCAAATTCAGAGGAAACCAGGTTTTCTTACTCCACTTCTCACAGAGTTTACTAGTTTAAAGATCTTGACTGCAACCTGAAATGTTTCATCTTTGAAGACACCAGTTCCTCTACTTTGTTCCTCCTGTTACATGTACAGAGCAAAATGCTGCGTGTGCAGAGACTGGTAAACACAAAGTGGATAAACTACTAAACAAAAAGTTCCAGCACATGGACTATTGTGGGTTTATTCATTATTACCAACAGATGAAGAGCTGTACAGGAAGAATGTCTATTATGAAAATTATATTTAGTTGTAGTACTGAAATACATCATCTGTTACCTCCTTTTCACAAATACTGCTAGTGCTGTTCAGACAGCCAGCAGGCGTGGTTTCATGCAAAAGAGTGCGTGGTTACTTCTGTAAGGTTTTTGTGAGTAAGGTTGGACAAAGCTGCAGAAGATCCCTAATGTTTTTGGTGGGACTACTGTTCTGTCAAAATGCCATGTGCTTACTTCTCACTTTACTGTAAATTTGTTATAAGGAAAACACAGGCAGTAGGGCTGACAGTATGAGATTTTTTCTTGGAGTGGGAAGGCAAAGGACCTCGTTGAATCCTTAAGAATGTCTGAATATTCTGCCTCTGCTACATACCCACTCTTTTGTATTTTCTTTTTTTGTTCTAGGTGGTGTCTGGACAAGAACTGTCAGGAGAGTTTTAATAGCTGGATTGAAGCTACCAAGTGATAGTGATTTTGAACCACTGTTTTACAGGAGTGGTACCAAAAAGCCTGCTGTTATGCTGAGTGCTTTACAGGACAAATAACACTCCCTTCTTCCTCAGCTGCCCAAAAATCAAGCCATAGGTGTTGAGCTTCAATCTGAATACGGTAAGTCAGTGCTCAGAAGCCTGCATCCATTGCATGATTAAGCTTAAAATAATTGTATTATAGTTATCAACCTATAATACACTGTTTTAAACAAAGCCAGGGAAAAATCACTGCAGTACAATCAAAGAATCATAGAATAGTTTGGGTTGGAAGGGACCTTCAAAGGTCATCTAGTCCAACCCCCAGTGTAGCTGACACATTGCCAGATCTCTCCCTGTTGTACTACAGCTGCAGTAAATTGGGTCTTGTTAGCACATCCCAGCTCTGTGCTGATGTTGGGTTGGATTTCAAGAGCTCCTTAAGTTACAGCAGTGCTGAGGCCAGAAAACTGCAGTAGATCACTAGAAAAGCCCTGCCTGCTGCCAAAACCAGTCGTGCTTCTTGGCCATGACAAAAGCTCAAGATTTCTTTGTGCAACTTCAGTTTACTTCCTAAACTGGAAAGTGCAGAAGACATCTAAGCTGGCCAGTTGCTTAAGCAAATAAAGTGGTGGTCTACTTTTTCTCCTAGGGTCAAAAAATGTGATCAGAAAGTGATGTTACAGATCAAAGTGACAACTCTCTATCCCTAAGGGTTACTGTTTCCCTAAAGAGACAGTCACCTTTCAAAAACCTCTCTATGCAGGTTACAGTATCCCTAAAGTGTCCCCTAAAGTATCCCTTTCAAAAACCTAGTCTTGGGTTTTGCTTGCAATTTGCTGGGCTCCGTTAAGAGAAAGTTTCCCCCATCTAAAACTTTGGTGACTAGAGAGATCGGGGAGGAAGGGCAGTGTAACTGGCTGCTCTCTTTCTGCATAGAGGTGAAAACCAGCTGGTTGCTCCAGTTGGCCTTTAGGCTAGCATTTGATAAAACTTTGCTCCTTTGCTGTTCCCACTAAATCCTTTCTGGTGTCACACTCGCATGCACAGTCCTTTCCCATTCCCTCATAACCTCCATGCATACTCTTGCATCTTTATAAAAGTCTATTTGTGGCTTGAAAAACTTGTATCAGAAACAGAGCTATTTAAATCTCTTGTGATTTCTTATATTTATTATTTCGGCATCTGAGTACAGTTGCTGAAAGTCTGAGAATGGTTGCTGCTTCAATATGAATTACTTCCCCTCCCCACCCCTAAACCAGGTGACATTTTTAGCTTCATGTTGTATAGCAGAGAGTACATTAAACATCAGGTCTGACAGAAATGGGAAATAACAGGATGGGGCTGCAGCTTTAGGTGCTGCAAACAGGCCAACTCTCCATATTAAAAATCAACCACTTTTTTGGTTTAAAGTGTGAACAGCCCATCAAAAAACTAAAGGGAATCTATTTCCTGGGTGATGGAATGTATGCCTGCCTAGTTTGCTTCCTATTAGAATATTAACACTTACTGCATCTGTAACTGCTCGTTATTGAAGGAAGAGCTTAACTCTCTACTAGAACCCTGGGACTAATTAAAACATTCCCATTAACATTTAATGAGAAAGTTGTTACTTTCACCAGTAAACTGGCTTATACTTTTAGTCCCATAAAGCACAAATAGCACATACTGAATCATAATTAACAAGCGGATTTAGGGAAGAGTGCAGTCAGAGGAGTGCAGCTTGCTCCATAAGTTAAAAATAATTGGTTGGTTTCTTCTTGCTCTTCCCACCAGTACTGGATATTATATATGCTAACTAGCATTCGTCTCTCAGCAAGGCATCCAGACCTTGTAGGGCCAGTTCTGTCTTCCAGTAAGACCTTTGCATCATAAAATGTCCCACACCAATGATCCGCAGGGGAAAAATCCCATGCTTGTAGGAACTTCCAAGGCAGGGTATCGCACCATTTGCTTGCCTAGCTGCTTGTCCTGGGTGGAGGAGAATGGCCTGTTAGAAAGAAATAGCCAACACAAAAGGAGAAAAAGAAATGAGACACTTGAGGGTGTGTCTAAAGGATCTGAATATGGAGGGCAGGAAAGGAGGAAGTTTCGCTCTTCTTCTGTGCCCGCTTTGGGCAGAGGAGCAGATCTGGTAAATTTTTGCTCTGTATATCTGTCAGCCAGTTCTGCTATTGTACTCTGGTACTGAGTTATACCTCATTTAAAGTGATTTGATTTACACTGAAGAAGTGTCACGTAAGGAATATAATGTTGGGAGAGTATGGGTCCTCATTAGTAATGTTATAAAGGTTAAAAAAGAATAATACCTCAGTCATTTCACAATGAATTTACAGATAATATGTTAAGAGCAGTGAATAGTGTGTTTTATTCCAAATGTTTCATTTAACAAAGATCAAACACACGTCTGAACCCTGTCACTTTGATGCAAATTCCTAATCTGGCCTTGCTCTTGCTTACAGCTGTATAAATCAAGAATTACTCTAATGAAGTGAGTAAAATCATTACCCTTTATAAAATTCAAAAAAGAGAGTGAGTCTTTTTGCCTCTTCAGCGAATCCCATTCTATTCAATACGAATACAACAGTACATTTAAGTGCAATGCAGGAACAGAGCCAACTGGTAAATATTGTTCAGAGTTCTTGAATTGAATGTTCATCTGAGTACTCTTGAACACTGCAGCACTAAATCTTCTTTTCCTGCAATGTAATCTAGTTTCTTTCCCCCAGAAATAAGTATATTTCCTTTTTGTGGACAGAGTCTACATGAAACACATAGTTGTCTTCTGAGCAAAAACCTCAAAGACCACGGCTTGTATAATATATATATATATTAAAAAAATGACAACCCACAAACTTTTGTTTTGAACTTAAATGCAGTTTTTGAGTCTATCAGCATTTTTAATTCCATACCAGTTTTCTGCATAGTGGAAAATATACAGCCTTGGAAGGGTAACCATTGTCATACATCGTTTAAAAACAAATTATCTAGGAAAGTAATTTTTTCCATTATGAAAATGGCTTGTCATATGTTAGTTAAATGAATTAATCACATAGTACAGCTTTCACAACCTCAAAGACTTAGATTGTGGCCCATACATTCCCACGTGTAGCAAGAGCAGCTCTTCTCTTCGTATGTACACCACTATCACTCGACAGTTTCTGTTATGTTTTATTCATATGCAATCATAAATCACTCACAAATCAGTCCAAAGACTAAAACTAACCAGACCAGTTCATATTTCTAGTGTGAGCCAGTCTATTTGCACCTCTCTCAGGATTAAAGCATTTCTTGTTGTGATATGGAAAGATTCCAGGTACGTGGTGTTCAACAGGGAAAGATGACAGCATGACATTTTAGGAGAAGTATGCAGGGAGACAGGAGGAAAAGCAACAGGGACAGAAAAGCACATTTGCTTTTGACTCACCCAGGAGAAGAAAGTCAACTGAGCAATAGCTACCCAATTCATCCTTTGATTTAGCACTCTGCTTTCTGGGATTGTTCAGAGAAGGGAAGGCTCAAGGGAGATCTCATTAATATATGTAAATACCTGAAGGGAGAGTGTGAAGAAAAGGAAGCCGGGTTCTTTCCAGCAGTGCCCAATGGTGAGACCAGAGGCAATGGACACACACTGAAACACAGGAGGTTCCCTCTGAACATCAGGAAACACTTCTTTATTGTGAGGGTGACTAAGTGCTGGCACAGGTTGCCCAGGGAGGATTTGGAGTCCCCATCCTTGGAGATACTCAAAAGCTGTCTGGACATTGTCCTGGGCAAATGGCTGCAGGTGACCCCATTTGAGCAGGAGGATTGGACAAAGTGACATCTAGAGGTCTCTTCTGATCTCAGCCCTTTTGTGATACTGTGATGCCACTTTGGTTTTCTGTCAGTGAGAAAGTCAGGCACCTAATTTTCTTGGTGGCTCCCTTCAATCAGGAACAGCAAATTTTAGAAGTGCGAAGGATCTCCAGCAGCCAGGAGCTCTGTAAGGACTTTGAATATGCATGTAGAGTTTGCAGGGGGAAGGAATTAAATGCTTTTGGGGTCAGAATGGGCAACGTTACATCTGGCAAATTAATAGAAAAAAAAGAGGAGTGCAAGAATTACATATTACTTCCACTTCAGTCACTCCGAATAACATTCCTGTCCTTTTTGTTTCAAGGAAGGAGAGCTGTGACATAACTAATAAATATACTTCCAAGTATCACCTGATGACTACAGCTTTGTGCCAGTGGCACTGGGAGCACAGGAGAGATGATGAGAACTACTGTGAAAGGACTTGTCATGAGCAAAAGCAAAGCAGAAAAATCTGGATGCCTGAGTTTTATGACATTTAATTTCAGTGCAGACTACTGAGGCCTCAGTGGTTTCTGGGGTTATAACTATTTTTTTCAGACTGATTTACCATGTCATTGTCCTGTGCAGGATGAAGTTGAGCAGATCAAGAGATGCTTAGGTCCAGGAGCTTTGCAGTGCCAGTTGCTGGTGCTCCAAGCTGCAACACTTAGCTCCGACCATAGACAAGAATCCCAGACTTTGGGGCTGCACTGCGATCACACTGAGGAAAACATAGAAAAAGGGATGACACACCTCCTCTGTCTCTTGTGACTATCTGGTCTTCTTGAATGCCAGCTCTCTGACATGCTAAGAAATAGCTGATGTGGACTTAATGTAATGGAGGGCAGCAGAAAAAGTGAGAAGGCACATTAAGCACCAGGCTCAACACAGCCTTTTCTCAGAATGTGACCTTCCTGGAATGGCTTCCCATCAGCATTGCAAGACAAGGTGGCAATTTCTTTTTCTACCTTAAGTGCATTTAGCAAAAGGACAGGATAGAGGAGGCTGAAACTTTCACAAACGTGAACTCTGTAATGCTAAGCTGAGCTCAAGCAAAGGTGCAGTACGTTCAAACCATACCTGGCACACTAGGGCAACCCTGACAAGCAAGATACAGGAGTGCAATTTCAGCTTTAATGTTGAAGTAGCAAGTTTCTGTTTGTCATGTTGGAAAAACAGCATCTTGCCAAGTTAAAAAGAAGGCACTTTTTCATACTGTGCAGTAGACAATCCTATTATAAAATAATGACGTCTTCATCTTTTGATAGTGCCATTGGAAGGGGAGAAGGAGTTCTTTTCACATCTTGCTGTGTTCTGCTTCCACTTTTAATAAATACAAGTGCCCACGGCTGAAAAGCTCTGTGCTAGAGTGCCCAGGTTTCTCTAACAGAGACCTCAGAAAAGCAATGCTGGGGTTAACATACTGTTTTACCCAGGCGTATACAAGTGTATTGCAGGAGGCACTATGCAAATAGTGTTCACAGAGTTTATAATTTCCTGTTGGAACAGCAAAGAAAAGAAGGTCATTGATTTAAACCAGAGAATACAAATGATTTCCTGCCCACAAAGCTGCCAAATGCTTGGAGTTATTGATTTTTTTTCTTCCCTGCTGCTAACCAAACACTTCTGGTCCTGTCACGGGCATCATCAGCTTATTGACTAAGTAAACATAACCCATTAAGCTGAACATTTTAAAAATAATAGAAAACAACAGTGACTACAGTTAAAAAAAAAAAAAAAAAAAAAGGAGAAGAGAAACAGAGAAACAGCTCCTGAAGTTAATTAACTTTTATATAGATTCAAGTTTCTGGAATTTAGTCTTGCATCCCAAAGAGAGAGAAAGGAATAAATTGAAAGACTGTGGGGAGAGAGAAAGAAAAAATAAAAATTAAAAAAACCCTTTCCAAAAGAAACCAGAAAGTGAATGGTGCAGGGAGGTGTGTACTTCAAATTTTAAGACCATAAGGAAAGAAAAAAATATTGTAAAATTTAGATTGAAAGGGTAAAAAGGTATGGCAGCAGCATGGTAAAGATGTGCTTTTATTTACTTATTAGCAGCAGGAGGTCTGTGCTGTTGTCTGACTATTTTTTTTTGAAGCCAGAGTTGAGCACAGCTGATGCCTGGCCTTGGAACATGTCAGTTTGAAGATGGCACGTACAGTATTAATAAATGTAGAACAATACTTGCTGTCAAGTCGGTTACAAGGCAGTACTTCACTGAAGGGGGTCTGACAATGTCAAAAAGCATTAGACCAAAGCCAGCAAATGCTTTATACGGTACAGCTGAACCCAAAGGATGAATTGATGCCCTGGATCTGACTTTAAGGCATCTGTCTGCTCTGGAGAGCGTGTGTTTGTCTGAAGATGTGGGGAAACAAGTTGCTTTTCTCTCCTCCTCCAACCATCTGCCTACACATGGAAGGCAAGGAGAAAGACACCAGAGAACGAACCACAGTGTGTTGTAAATGGACATGGGTGCCTTGGAGACAAAATAATCTTCAGAAGTAGGAGGACAGGCTCAGGAGAGGTGTTCAGAGGCTGCTGTGAACAGCAGGGAGATGGCTGCCAGGCTGAGACGCCACAGAGGGGGCTGTCCTTCCCCTGGGGCTGGCTGTTGCAGGTGCAGCTGCTGGCTTCCCTGGCCAAGATCCTTGCAGTCTTTTGGTGTGAGCGCTATAGCAGCGAGAGATGAGGTGGTGGGAAGAGATACCACAAGGGAGGTAAACAAGCAGATTACAAAGTGATGAAAAATAAGGGTATCAGCCTTCTACACTGACTTAGAAGAAGGTGTGACCAATTTCTTCCACCCCCTCACCCTCGTGCCTGTCACAGAAGAACACTAATAAGGCAGGTAGTCACAGATTATTAATGACCTGTTAACAGCTTCTTTAATTGCCAATAAGTGCCAACTGTGGCTGTTGTAATTATTCTGCTGGTCTTGAAACACACTCTGTGCCAGGCTGCTAAATACCCTTTTTTTTTTTTCTGGAACACTCTGTCATGCCTCTTCACACGTGTGTACTGCACCAGGCAATTCATACCTAAGTAAAATTACATTTTAGGCTATCAGAGCATTTTACAGACATTAAATGTTGTTGTATTCCAGAAAAATAGTAACCACGAAGTATTTAGTCACTTATTTTTACAGGTGTGAATTGAGACACGCAAAGTTTATGGTTTTAGCCACAGTGATACAGTGAGTTGGTCTCTGAGCTGCTTATGAAACCTGAAAGCACTGTCTTCTGCTTTGCCTGCTCTGGTGTCATATGAACTGCAAAAGCCACAGATAAATTGGAAGTAGCACCGAGTAGGGGCTTTTTATATCTAAGCAGAGGTCCCTAGGAGTACACTGTGTAAAAGCCATGGTACTTCTTTGTCACTTTTTCTAATTCCCACAGAAGAGAGAGCTGAGTAGCATGCAATGGGAAAAGAAAACAAAAACACACAGAAAAATGTGTGTATTGTGGTCAAAACCAAAGTCTTTCCTCAGCAGCCTTCAATTTAAGAATTCTGAGAGCATGGATCCCTGCCAGCATCATTAAGCAGCACTGACTCCCCGCTAACTGGTCCTGTTTCCTTTTCTAATGGATCACAGCACAACAATGTATCTTATGTATGCCACAGTTGTCAGATTTCTTTGTCTTTAGCTCTTGGTAATCCAGCATTTGATCAACAAACCCCACAAACACCTATTTGAAGATTACAGTAGCAACAAGTTTATGAGGAAATAATGCATGTTCTTAGCAGCCCTGTATGAAAGCCACTTGTGAGGGTATGTCTTGAAAACGCCATAAAGCAGCCTAATTTTCGAAGATCCCAGCACTTTCAGGATACAGTGATTCTGTAAAGGTATTGCCCATTTTAAAAAATGTCACCCTTCAACAGTACATCGAAGTGTGGTTTGTGCTTTTGTCCAGCTCTTGGACTGCCACACCTCCTTGTTGGGGAAAGCCGTACACGGTAGCTCCATAGGAAAACCTTGTCCCTGTATCCCTAAAGGTACGTTCACCATAGGAAACAGCCCCAGAGTCGTGCTGAACCTGTCTAGGATGGTACGTTTTAGGGTGAGAGGGGATGGGGCAGGGGCACAGCCCAGTCTCTGGAGACCGAGTGCCTGACCTGGCATAAGGTTCCTATGAAGTTATAACATGTTTTTCTGCCACAGCTCTGAAAAAAAAAAAAAACAACAACTGCCTTTCCTAACAGGAGCTATAGGAGGACCTAAGATTTAATGAATGAAATAGAGACATCATTTAAAGCATTAGAGAGAGATTTTTTTTTCCCTCAAATCTTTTCCCACACATGTTCTCAGCAGGAAACTATGGATTGTAGTCAGCTGTTCTCTGAAATTCCTCCTGCCCTGACTCATTTTTGGAAGAGAAGCTGATTCACATCCAACTGTCTTGTGAGCATCCAGCACATCTTTTCCTTTTTCCAAGGATGGATGGATAAATTGGTAGCTACTCCTCAGAGCAAGTTAGGGGTCTGACCCCAGATGCAGTACGTGCAAACGGTGTGGCAGGTTCCACCACTTCCTTTGCCCTTTTGCTTTCTCCGTCTTGCACAGCTCTGTGCACAAGTTAACAAGCTGGATCTGTCTGAATGGAAACATTCAAGTATTATGAAAGTTTCTTTTTTATTATTTTCTTTTATTTTTTTTAATGGTTCCCATCATAACTTTTTCTTCCCCTTTTTGTCTTTATGAGAGTAGAATGTTTCTAGGTCAAAATCCCTGATGGTCTTGTGCTGGTTTTGTTGTTCCATGCTTATTAAGAAGTCACGAGTCTTTGAGGTTATTTTTTCCCTAGATCTTAATTTGTGTTAACAGATTTAGCTGATACTGAACCAGTTCTGCTCCTATGGGCAAGGACCAACTTCTGGAAACAATCCAGATGTCCAAGATGTTTGAAAGTAATTAGTTTTCCTCAAAGCCTTAGGCTTTAACTGTTGATCTGATGTATTACAAAGGGACTTGACTTTCAGAAGAAGGGTAGGGTCAGCATTTTCTGGGGGAGGGAACGTGCTGAGGAGGGTATAAAGATGGACACTTGAAATAAACTTACCACATCTGAGAATCTGGAGGGGGTTAGGGCAGCATTTTATTTATTTTTGGTTTTCAGTAGGAAGTATGAATAAGAGCAAGGTGTTCGTGAAGTGCCGAAAGTATGTATAATACTATATAATAAAAGGCATTATGTCAGCAAGATGTTTAGCCTTAGGGCTGCAAACCTTCCCATCTCTGCTGATATTTTTAAAGGCTTTGTAAGCTGGGCTCCAGGCTGATCATGGCAGAGTAGATCAGATGTTTTACCTCCTCATTTCTGGAAGCAGATGCATTACAAGGGAATAAGCATCATATGATTTACACTATGTTTGTGCCTTAAACATTTTTTCCTGTGACTGCCTCCCCTGGCATTCTCTTCCTTTAGGTCACCATCTACTTCTTGCCTATTTAATGCATGCATGTGGATTGTATTATTGAAGCTAGTAAGACTACAGACAGGCATAAACCTTATCAGAAGTGTAGATGGAGACTGTAAACTTCCAGACAGGTACTAACTTTTAACGTAGCCCCATATAGTTCCTAGCCAAATAGTTTCTAGCAGTAAATGTGACCTGATTGCCAGGGAGGTTATTGCAGACTCCTTGTATTTCTTGATGTTTTTTCCCCATCTCAGGATTTAATAAGGTGACTTAAAGGTAGGTAGGTTGTTGGTTTTGGCTCTGAGAATTTATCACTGTCTTTGGCATAACTAATGTACTGGACACAGATAAATGGCGGCAGACTGGCAAGAGAGCTAAGTAGTTACCATTGCATAGCAGGTATTGCAGGCTCTTTGATCTTTCCATGAGAAACGGTTTGGTACTCTCCACTGATCATTTACCGTGCAGGTTCAGTGAACCTATTCTAGGAAACTATATAGAGATAATACACATCACGCTATGAAAACTTCCCTGGCTTGACAGTCCACTTCTGCTAAGCTCCTGCTAAGCACAGAGTGCTATTCCCTCTCATCCTGACAGCATGAGACTGTCAAAGGACTATATTAGCTCGTTCTTTATGAGATTCTTTTGTTTTAATGTGCCCATTTGGAAGCCGGGCTGTGACGCAGGCTGTGGGTAGGTGTGCGTAGAGTGTGGAGTAATTCTTTTGAACCTTGGATTGCAGCGTTCATGACTTCCCTGCCAGTGGCAGGGAAACCAAGAAGCTGTCCTATAGGTTTCTCAGGTAAACCACTCACTGTTAAAACCATAAACACTACTGATCTTTTCTTCCGGTACCTTGGATGTAAGTTTTTCATTTGCCCTACTTAAGAATTCTTACTCTTAAATTGTTTGTAGTTCACCTCTAAAACACAAAAAGTGAATTCACACCTTCCTCACCACTCCGTGGTGTCCAATTACAGAAACATACAATTAGGGATGTTAATGACAGATTATTAGGCATTAACCTATAATGCTGTGCTCCAATAACAGCAAAAATGGGTCACACTGTGGGTATAATTATCCTCCTTCTCCAGTAACACGCCCTGGTCCTGCCTCTTTCCTGTGATATCACTTGTATTTCAGTACAAAGCATGGGCAGCTCCAGTTGGATGATGGTCTGTAGTGGGTTGTTGAACTGGCTGGCATGTGAGTCTGTCCTTCTAAAAGACTGAACAAACTATGATGTAGCATCTTTGCAACTTGGGAGAAAAGCAAAAAAGGATTTAGGCAGCTGCCTTTGTTATCTGCAATTAGGAAGAAAGAATCCATTTCACAGAGGGATAAACTGAGGGACGGCAGAAGAAGACTCCTTGGACAGCGGGAGCAGTGGTCCCACTGTTTCTGTCTACTTGGCACTGGGGTGCAATAGTCCGCAGGGGAAGAGGGCATTTGGAAGGGTGAAGGTAGGCAGGCAGGAGGAAAAAAAGTACAGTTCAGTCAAGCCTGCTGGATGAGACCCTGTAGCATAAGAGCACATGGGGAAGTAGACTGTGACAGTGGGTACAGAAGATGTACGAAGATATATAAATACGTAGAAACGTGCAAATGAGAGCACCCAAGAGAGGAGGAAAAGGAAATGAAACTAAAATATCTGTAGGCACCATGTCAGGTTTTGTACCAGCTGAACAAGCCACCTGCATTGTGTGTGCCTCAAGAGATGCAATGCAAGAATAAGGTGGCTGTTTAGCGTTCTTCTTAATCACTCTATTGTCTGCTTTCACTTTCCTGGTTAATTAGTTAGCAGCGAAGGCATAGAATAAACTTATCATGGTTTCCTGACTTGCCTGGAGTTGTCCCTTCAAAGAATTTTAATCAGGGTAAGTTACAGCTTTCTAGGAATCGATCCATGAGACCCTTGAAGGAACCATTTCAAAGCTGGTTGTAAAGGTGTTTTACCTCCCTAAATGCCAAAATGTGCCTATTCAGTGCATCTAGAGAAGAATCACTGAGGAAAAAAAAAAAGAGAGAAAAAAAAGGCGCTACTTCTACTTTTGTTTGACTGTGAATTAAGCAAACATATTTTCTGCAAGTTGCTGAGCTTTTTGTGAAGGCACATCAGATATGCAAAAGCTTGGTATTTCTGAACATACTGGCAAGGGCCACAATTTGTGCTATTAATTCTCAGAAGTCAGGTAAATAGCATGTTAAGACCTGAAAAAGGGGAAAATGACATGCTGAAATTATGATCCTACCAAAACACTTGTGCTGTACTGTCGTCTTTGGTGATAGTACCGATGATGAAGGTATTTTGTAGACAGTGAGTGTCAAGAAGCTGTTTCTAAATCGTTGTCCTGGCATATTATTAGTATAGGAATTGGCTCACACCCAGATACCTTATGGATCTTACAAGATCAATGAATGGGCAGGAGAGCAAGAATGTGAAATACAAGTGTGTGCTTGTGCTTGTCTGTGGTTTGCCTGATGTTACTCTCATCTCCTGTGACTTCCATGACTACCTGGGTGGCTTGCAGAAAAGCTGGACCTGGGGCCAACACAAACCCCATCAGTCCAAGGGAGACTTTCATTGCAGAAAGGTCAGACAACAGTTCTAGCCTTGAAGACAGATGTATGCTCAGATACACATTCAGATCTATTTATGAGTTTTAATTTAATGTAACAGTAGTCTTTTGCCACACATATGTTGCGTGTCATGCTGACACCTCAAAGTTTAAAGGCTCCCAGCTGCTTGTATTGGTGGCCTGGCAGTACATTGTCTTGGCCAGGTGAGAAAGCCAGCAGTGATCCCACCAAGTTTGCATGGATCAAGTCACTTCTCTGAATTCAGTACTGTATTATTGTTTACTGTTTGGACTGCGATTGGCACCCAGAAGCCAGACATGCTGGTGGAGCTTGGTAGCACCAGTAGGAGGAGGATGAAGAGGAGAAGGAGGAGGAAATGCCTTCCCCAAAGAACCTGCAGCCCCAGCTCCCTCATTCAAGTCTTAGGCAAACAGAATGAATAAACGTGGCTTGGTGAAAATGCCTGTGCATCACTGCTACCTGCCTTTGGTGGAGATGCCTGAGATCGACCTCTGCCACCCTGGAAAAATAATGACCTACACAAATTTCAGAGACCAAAACAGAAAATCTGAATTTGCTGAAATAAGGGAGACTCTCTTAAGCCCAGCCTATTTTTAGAAGGACCTCTGTGGAAAAAACAAAGTCTAATTAAATCCAGACTTTATTGTTACAGTAACCCACCATTTCACATGTGACCTTGGGAGTCTTCCACCTCTCTGGGTTTGTTAAATCTCATTGTTAACTGCCTGAGTCCTGTTTAGTTTCAAAGTGAAGCCTGAATACTACCTTCTCCACCATCACTCCTATTAGAAATCTCTGTTCTTTAATATTTATTTTTAGAGAATGATTCCTTTCATAACTGTAGGCTCAGTGTTTTTGTGTGCTGATTTCTACTTAATCTTTCTTACTGCTGCAGATAGCACAGGGAGAGAAAAAAATCTTTTTTTTTCAGAACAGCATAGCTTGGAAATTGTGCTTTTTTTAATTACCGGCTGTGAAGAAATCTGTTTTTCCACCAGTTGACTTGCATACTTTTTAGTGGTATAACAGGTTCTGAGGGGAGATCTCCGCCACAGATAGCAGTGTGAGCTGCCCTCGTTAGGAGGCAATTGCACGCTCTATCTGTAAGATTCTCCTAAATGCATTGTCTTACAGTTACTCCCTTTGTGCCCAATGAAGTCAATGGGGTTTGGTTCTTCCCTTTAATAGTCTCTGCACTTTGCAGGCTCTAATTAATTTTCAGAAAAGCTTAGGACAGAAGGCACTCCTCTAGGCATGTCTCTGCTTCCCTTCCCTAGCGAGTCACCTCCATGGCCCTTCAGCAGAGCAGCAGATGGGAGCAGCAAACACGGTTGGCCAGAGGGCAGAAATCCTAGCCACAAGCCCTCGCAAACACCAGTTCCTTACTATGTTTCTATCTTCCACAAGGTGACACCATTAATCTCCAGTGTCATCATCCAGAAGTCATCAGCAGCTGCATGCTGAGGGATGCTCAAGGATTTGGATGCAATATCTGGACGTCCATGCTGCAAAGGACTGTGATGGCAAGGAAGGGGACCAGCAGCTTCTCTCTGAGGGCTGCACTGGGCTCCAAGGACACTTCTGTCCTTGCTTTTCAAAGCTAGCAGGGAATTGTGGCATCAAAGAGGAGGTTTGCAAGGTCTTGAGATGCTTGCTCTGAACCTCTTCCTGCAACACGCTGTCATAGGACTGGCTTGGGGAAACAGACAAGAAATAAGTGTGAGGAGAGTGTCAAGGGCTAGCCTGGGGCTGGGGTGGTCCATCCTGCGGGCCTCCTGCTGCTACTGAAAGCAAACACCAGCTACATTCTCCCTGTTACAGCAACGATGACCTTCAAAGAGCCAGCACAACTTGGGTGCGCCTCAGCCCCATGTCCCTGCCTCACCAGGACCAGTAACGTGCGACAGCTGCAGGCAGGGGTGTCACATTAGTAGCACTGCATGGGGCTGCAGTGCTTACCGGGATCACCATTCCTTGGCTGCCAAGCTCCTTTGCCAGATGGCACTGCCTCGGCACAGCACCATCAGGGTGCTTGCGGCTACTGTGTTGCTGCGAGCGAAGGGGGTGAGGAGAGCATGTGCGAGAATGTGACTGATCGGCACAAAACTCCTCTTACTTTCCATCCCCTTTGTCTGAGTGCAAGCAGACCGTGAGACCTAACAAACCTCAAACCCACTGACAGCGAGTTGTGGAGCCTCTGATTTCCGTCCTTTGCTGGGCACGTCCCATGAGCCTCAGTCAAAACATCCTCACTTGTGCAAGAGCTCCACATTTTCCCATTTTAACTCAGCAAACTGCCAGCAGCACCCCTCCACCCCCAGACATTTGTGTTCAATTACCCTGAATTTCATCACAGAAAGCAAATTTTGCCTGGCCACAACTTTGAGTAGGGCAAAACCAAATACTGCAGGTCACAGCCTGTTGTATCTGATCTGGTCTCCAGATTTACCACCTTTTTTGTTTTCTTCCTGTTATGTGGTGTTGTCAGATCCTCCTCCTGGCCAGACAAATCTTACAGGAAAATCTTATTAATCAGATTTTGCAGTTTCGGGGTGGGAGGGGGAGGGGTGTCAGGAAATAATGTTGTAAATTGCAATTTAAGGGAAGTTGCAAACACAAGCAAGCAAGCAGAAAGCTCTCCCTGTCCTTGTGAAATGACTGCTGCTGTTTCTCTGTAAAAACACACTTGTACTTCCTCTGCCGCAGCTTCTCACACCACTCAAGTTCCCCAGGGGAAATTAAGAAGAAAACTCATCAGAGAAGCAGATCAGGAAGGAGAGATGGTGACTAACTGTACCAATGGCACAATTTAGGGTTTTTTGAGGCAAAAAATAGACATAATGCACACGTGCTTCTCTGAGTTGCTAGCATTACTAGCCATCCATAAATATGAAGTAATTTAAACAATAAATGTAGATATTAAGAGCTCTTAAAATCAACCTGGGTTGCATTCATGGTTTCCCTTGGTCTAGAGGATGTAAGAAACGGTGTACAGGCATGTCAGCAGAGAGGCAAATGGAGGGAGGCTGCCCGTGTCACCTGGTCCAGCTACAATGGGAAAGACTCCTGACATTTGCCTCTCCACCCTTCTCTAAACTGTGGTTGTCAGCTGAGCAATGCCTGACTAATGCGTACCTGAGGGGATCTAGAGGTGGTTTTCACAACAGGACTCAAACAGCCTTGCCCAGGTCACATTTCTCTTACTGGTCTGAGCCGAGCCTTGGTTTAACCAGGTCTCACTAACTGTAACCCTCAAGTGATATCATTGTGGCCACAATGAGCACTGGCAGCCCAGAAAGCCAATTGTTTCCTGGGTTGCATCAAAAGGAGCGTGGCCAGCAGGTCGAGAGAGGTGATTCTATCCCTTTGCTCCACTCTGTTGAGTTCCCACTTGGAGTCCAGCGTCCAGCTCTGGAGCCCTCAGCACAGGAAAGACATGGACCGGTTGGATAGGGGCCAGAGGAGGCCACAGAAATGATCAGAGGGCTGGAACATCTCTGCTGTGAGGACAGGCTGAGAGAGTTGGGGTTGTTCAGCCTGGAGAAGAGAAGGCTCTGGGGAGAATTTGTAGCAGCCTTCCAGTACCTGAAGGGGACCTAGAAGAAAGCTGGAGAGGGATGTTTTGAAAGGCAACGGGCTGCCCAGAGAAGCTGTGGATGCCTCATCCCTGGAAGTGTTCAAGGCCAGGTTGGATGGGGCTTTGAGCAGCCTGGTCTAGTGGAAAGTGTTCTGGCCCGTGGCATGGGGCCTAGATGATCTTTAGGTCCCTTCCAACCCAAACTGTTCTATGGGGTGTGAAGCCTTTGGGATTAGAAATCCCATACAGTTTCCCCATGTATTCAGATGTCTACATCAGAGGGAAGCCTTTTGCTATTTTTTTATTTTATTATTATTATTATTATTATTTTTAATATTTATTGCTGTCAAGACCACTTGCCTTTACCATCTCAGCTGCAAGAGAAACAAGAGCATAAACCAATACTCAGATGCTTAGTCAAGTCCCATCCTGCCACAGTCTGAAGAAATGTGCTATTCCCCCACTGACACCTCAGCTCGACTCTTGCTAAGCTGCTGTGGGCAGGAGCATTAGCTTGAGCTCTTCAGGCCACACGGTCTCCCTCTTACCCAAACCATAGGAAGTGTTTAGTAGATGGACTTTCTCAGAGGTGTTTCTTATTCTGCTGGGTCATTCATTCAGATGCCAAAATTGTGACTCATTAAAAGGGCAAGCTTGGGCTGGGGGGAGGGCAGGAAGGAAGAAAAATAGGCTTGCAAGAGCCTTCCTGTTTACCCATAGCTTGGGAAAAAACCCAAGACAACAGAATACCCACACCCTGGCTCCATTATCTTTGCTGGCACAGTGCTGGCTTGGCTCTGTCCCTCACCACTCCAGGCCAAATCCAGCCCTGCCGCGAGCGTGTTTACTTTAGAAGAGTTTACTTGAGAGAGAACCCCGGCCCCCCGAGTCTGAATGCTCACAGTGTGCGAGCGAGCGTACAGGCACCACGAGCCCCCATGACAATGTGCCCTGGCACTGGCCCCCAGCCACACTGAGGAGGTCATTTTCTTCTCGGCAATTAGCAAAGTGGTGGCATCGCTAAAAGAAATTGAATAAACACATTCAACCCGGCTGGGTCCCCAGTTTGCTCTCTTCTCACCACCCTTCCTTCTGGGCGCATGGTGGGGCCCCAGTGAGCAAGAGCACGATGCCTGTGCCCTGCACTTTCATTCAGGCCTGGTTGGAAAGGGCTTTTAGGAAAGACGAGAAGGGGGGGAAGTAATCCTTTAGCTTTCTTCTTTTATAACAAATGTCTTCCCTTTTTGTTTTCAGGGAGGAAAAATGCCAGCTTCTCTAAGAAAACTGCAGCAAATGGCTGTTTTCATGGGTCTGTTCAGTGGCGGGGGATGCATCGTGATGTATAATCTTATGCAAAGTAAGTCTTGGTGCTGTTAGCAACCTTATTTCTCCTCTGCTCCTTTCATTTGCTTTTGTGTAGCGGGGAAAATAGCAGCATGCAAGATGTGAAAAGCAGATGAAGTTAAGGGAAGTGTGGCTGAGCCTCTGGGTTCTGCCTCCATGGGCTCTGCTTTGTTCAGCCTCAGGGTTGCTGCTCTCCCAAGTGCTGCTGCACACATTTCCAGAGGTGGGTACTGAATAGGAATCAGGCTCCTGTAGTAGTCAGGAGAAACTCTAGTTTCTGGAGGGTTTCCTGAGGGTGAGGGCAAAGTGAAAGCTTAGGCAGGTTTTGTTTCTTACTGAGATTTTACAGCTGGGCAGGAAAAGAGGACCATCTGTGAGAGGGTATTAAAGTCTAGCGGTTTTATCTGCAAATCTCTGTGTGGTGCTGGCCCTTAAACACAACATGCCTGTGAAGTGCTAAGACATTAGTTTTTTCTGAATGAAGGGCAGATAAGAGTGTTCATTGAGAAGATGAGGACAAGGAGAGAAAAGCTAAACAGGTGCCATTGCTGTTTATAAACAGCTCTAATTGCCACATGTCTTTGGCCAAGAATCCAAATTATTAGTCAAAATATGTTTATTTTCTTCTAAAATTGTTTCTAGATATTTGGCGTCAGACCAGAAACAAAGCTTTGCCTCTCTCTTGGTGGGTGCTATAGGCTTCTTGGCCTTATGCCTCTCACTCGCTGGTACTATCAAATTACACTGCTTTTCAGCTAGCCTTATATCAGAGGATGCTGCCAGAAATGTGTAACCAAGCCTGTTCCTCAAGCCCTCAGATAAGCTCTGAAACCTCCTCTTCATTTTGCACGTATTAATAACAAATCAGACAAGGCTGGAAAGCAGGCTTTAATTTTAGGCAGCTCATGCCTTCAAGCTCTGGAGCACATGACAGATATATGATCCTCTTACTCTTTAACAAGGACATTAGCATTTTTTAATTTTCAGCTTCAACATTGACATTGTTATCTAGAAATCTCTGGGGGGCGAAAAAAGTCACCCTCCATACTATACAGAAAGTCAAAGAGCTCATTCCCTGCATCACTTAGCTGTGTAATCCAGCGATGCAACGCGATGGCTACTTCTTGCTCTGTTGCAATAGCAGTGGCCACCGAGTAGCTGTCTGACAATTTGGTGACAAGCCAACCAGGCTGTTGAAAGGATGCTTTGTGCTGCAGAATGTGTCCTTCTGCAGCCTCCAGCAGACAGGGGAGCCACACTGGGACACTTCCTCCCTTGGCCCACACCTAAGGTTATCCCAGTTCTTTCTGCTATCCCAGTGCACATACCTGGCCTATACTGGGATCTGTGAGGAGCAAGTAACTTCCATAGTGGTGGGAGCAGGGGGAGAGGTCTGCTTCAGGTTGAAGGGAAGTTTGCATGCACATGGTGTCTAGGAAAGCTTGTACAAACACTTGGGTAATCCTATTTCTACTCACTCACTTTACTTCCACACCCTTCTCAAGGGAGAAGCCTCCCCAGCCAACACCAGCATCCTTTCAGCTCTCCTGCTGAAAATGTGTGGACAAATGGACTGGTTGGGTATTTTATGTATTTTATTGTGTCCAGTTCTGGGCGCCTCAATTCAAGCTTGAGACAGTCCAGCGCAGAGCCACGAAGATGATTAAGGGAGTAGAGCATCTCCCTTATGAGGAAAGGCTGAGGGAGCTGGGTCTCTGTAGCTTGGAGAAGAGGAGACTGAGGGGTGACCTCATTAATGGTTATAAATATGTAGAGGGCAAGTGTAATGAGAATGGAGCCAGGCTCTTCTCGGTGACAACCAATGATAGGACAAGGGGCAATGGGTACAAACTGGAACACAGGAGGTTCCACTTAAATATGAGAAGAATCTTCTTCACTATGAGGGTGATGGAACATTGGAACAGGCTGCCCAGGGGGGCTGTGGAGTCTCCTTCTCTGAAGACATTCAAAACCCATCTGGACACATTCCTGTGTAACCTCATCTAGTTGTTCCTGCTCCAATGGGGGGATTGAACTGGATGGTCTTTCAAGGTCCCTTCCAATCCCTGACATTCTGTGATAGGAGATACTAACAAGAAACAGCTGAGAAGCAGCACCAGGAAACTTGAACCCATTTCCTCTACAACCTGTAGGATAAGCACAACATACTTTTAACATTGGGTGACTGCTTGCCATGATCCGTGGGCACTAACGGGCTGGTGTGCTGCCACCTCTATTGCTGGAGCTCCTTAGGATGGTCCAGGGGTCCAGGGAGGACCAGCACAGCTTGCAAAGCTGTTTCTGTGCCAGCTGGGTGCTGCCTGCTCACAGGGGATGCCTCTAATGAGGGAGAGGGGGCAGCATCCTTCTGTCTCACGCTCCAAGAATAATACCAACAGGCAAGAGGCCAGGAAACAAACCTTACACCTTTTTTTAAACTCTTTGGAAGGCAAGAACCAAGTTTCCAGAGTGGAATTTTCACATGTACATACTCCTGGCTTAACTCTGCCCTTCTTGAGTGAAGTTAGGCTGGTGTGAAGCATACCTAGAAGTCCCAACAGACAAGCCTTACAACTGTTTATAAGCAAATCTCTGCGCCCATATGGAGGGTCGGCATGTTTCCAGCCTCACAGCTCTGCATTGTCCATTGGTGACCACTGCACAGCATTTCCCAGCTATACATGGCAACCAGACATTGATAAATAACGATTTACCACAATTGTTCTCCATATGCCAACAGTGCAGCATCCAGACTACTGTGCTTTTGTTGCTGCTTGACCATTAACTCTAATGGCCCCTCTTTGTGCCTCCCTTTCAATGCATCCGTCAGTAGAGTTGCAGCTTCATGGCTGCCACTTGAAAAGCTGTATCAAGACCACAGGAAGTTTCACAGCAGCAGCAGCTTTTCCTGTCTCACACCAATGTCTGTGAAATATTCTCCATTCTTGAAGTATATTCTGTACCTCCTTTAAAAAAGAAAGTAGTTATCTTCAGAACATTTTCAGTTATTCGTTTGTACGCTTTTTTTTTGTTCCTTTTAGATGACATACAAATGTATGAAAAGCAGGGCGACACAGCCATAAGCTGAACTGTATAGCAGTATGGAGCAGGCTATATTCAGAGCCCTCTTTACTTAAATTAGCTGAATAACATTACAGTTCAGCACTGCTTCTCTGATGTGTTTCCTTCTTTAAACAGATTTCTCCTAATTAGTAGTTTTGGACTGTTTTTCAGGGAGGGTGTGGTAGTCTTGGTAGTCTGGAGGAAATGTCTTTTTTTTTAAAAAAAAACCAAAACTTATGTTTTGGTTTTAAGTGGACAGTCTCCTCACCATCCTGTTTCTCTCACCTAGAAAGTTTTGCCCGGACCCAGTATTACCAGCAGGCCTTGGAGCAACTGAACAGCAATCCCGATGCCTTGGAAGCCCTGGGTGCCCCACCTCTTGAGGTTCACAACATCCGACTGACAGATGGGAGTAATCGTGTGGACACAGAAAGAGCACAGGTAACGCTGAGGAGGTGGTGTTACAGGGTGGCTTCCCAAGGCATCAGTTGATAAGAGGTCAGCCAGGGGATCTTCAGCAGGTCACGAGTCACTTGGGTGCACTGGAAAGCAGTAAAATGCGATGCCAGTTGATTTGGAAGAGGAACAGGTTTCCAGAGAATACGTCTCCACTCCTGTGAGGGAGTAGATACAGCAAGAGTGGCATCTTCATGTTGTACTATATGGGCACGTCACAGAATGCCAAGGGACCTCCCAAGCCAGTCAGTCCCCTTCCTGCTACTGTAAGTCACAAAATAGTTTTCAGAAACATATCAGATCCAGCTTTAAAGTAGCAGCTGCCTCCTTCATCTCCCTAGATACATCCCAGGCTAGTTTTTAAAGCTTTGTTCAGAACAGAGTTTTATAGCTGCTTATGAGCTGTGCCATGGTACAGCACAAATGATGTGGTTTCTAAAAATCACCTGTAATTCTGTGCCATGGAGGACGGCTGCCTGGCGTGGGACTGAGTGCGTGGGTTACGTAGTAACTGAAGAATGCTGTGCTGGGTGCTGAAGAGTTGCACAAGGCTGCCTTGCATCAGCCCAGGGCTGGGCCAAAGCAAAGCTCACAAACACAAGTCCACTTCCAGTCAGGGTTGCTGGCCAAAAAGGACATCCCATCAGTGTTTTTCCCCTTAGACCAGGGCTGGCTGCCTTTCTCTGGTTTTGCTGGTAATGCAAAATATGCCTAGTGACCTGTGCAGGTCCCTCACTGGGGCATCTCATCACATTTGAATCATTTTGTTGCTCCTGGTGAGTAGTTTTGAGTCCTGGGGACCAAGCAAGGGCATTAAGGAATGGGGTAGATGGTACAGTGAAGGAGAGGGGCTGTCAGGGCAAGAAGGAAAAAAAAATAATTTAAAAAATTCAACCTTTAACCAGCTCACAAAATTCCATGTTCCATCTCACTCCAGAGAGGATTCACCCGTGTAATACTCTGGGCCAAAACATTTCCAAGTTTCCCAGGTTTTAGAGGTTCTACCAGCAAACATATCTAAAGCCAAAAACATGCAAAAAACCCCACACGACCTCTTATGCTGATTGAAAAGAAGAAGAGAACCTGTCCCAGTGATGTTTTCCTGTGTCACTGCTTAAGAATGCTGGTCGCTTGGGTGACTCAGGGTGAAGTCAAATCCTGCCTTCTACCGACCTCACCCAAGACACAAACCACCAACTTTCTTCTCTGCTTTTTCATGCTCCTGACCATTCATGTTCTCATGAAATAAGCTGTTTAATCATCACTAATGATTATATCATAGATCAGTTTACTAACTCCACAACATTCCCAGCTCCTGGGGTTTTTGGACAACCCCTGACATTTTCTCTTCATGATTGCAATACCACCAGCAAACACTACCCCTGAAACTCATTTGTTTTATTCAAACATTACACTAAGTGCAATTAGCTGTGGTCACTGCTACAGCTCCTAACTTTGTTGAACTGAGTGTTAGGATTTGTGGCACTGAGAAAAATCATTGAACATCTCTTATTGCCTCGATGTGTGTTAAGGGACTGATCTATAGAGGATTTGAACCTATGTTATGGTTATGGGAAGCTCTAACACAGTGCAGGTCACCTCTGGATCACCATGCATTCCGGTGAGGAACGGTGTTTGCACATAAATATTTCAGAGAGTGAGTGGTTTTCCCTGGGGGTTGCAGCTGTAACACAGTACATTCTTTCAGCAGAGAGAGATTAATGTATGGCAGAACAGACATACCTGTATAGCCATGCACACATTAGCCATTAGAAAAGCTAAAGCTTAGTGAAACTCTACAATACAGCAAAAAAAAAAAAAAAAAGTTAAAAAGGTGTTACATCTTTGACTGTAAAAGGAGTGAATGTCCATTTCATAACATGTTTCACTGAATCTTTAACATACTTTCACATTTGCAGATAAAGTTACCAGTATCTGGAACAAAATCAGCAGGGTACCTTTACATTAACTCGGAGATGGACCACTCCCGTCAATGGTGAGTACTGGGGAAGGTGCTGGGAGAAACATATAGATGCAAGAAGAAAAGTGGTAGGAGAAAAGAACAGATCAGGGCATTTGCTTTAGTCATCCATGTTGCTGAGATCATGCACACAAAGGAAGCAGAAATTAATGTCTGAAGGTCTTGTGAAGGGTTGTTACCATTGTTATGACAAAAAATATACACTAGTTGAGAAATACATTGACTTCATCCCTATGAATACAAATAGCAGAGCAACCTGAGCCATTTGTTGTGTAAAATGTGTTGTTCAGCAAACTATAGCTCAGTATATATGTAAATACTGTGAGCCAAAGTAATGTATTGCCCCCTCCCAGCTCTCCTCCCCATGGAGGCGCAGAGGCTGTTGCACAGCAGTCCAAACTCCAGTCTAGTATTAGGTGTTGCAGTAGGGGAATTACACATTAGATCAGAACCTATCAAGGTGAGCTAAAAATCAATGCAGGACTTTTTTTTTTTCAAGCTACCTGATAGATACAGTCCTTATAGTTAAAAAAAGTGCTAGAACAGATACATTATAGCAGAAGGATGCTCTGATTCCACATCATGTAGTAGCAACTTTACATTTTTGTAGCACTGTAGCCTGAAAACCTCCCCCATCAAGGGTAAACCAATTTCTAGAACCAAGCAAAAAATTACAACATGAATTTGAAGTCCATCTTCCGTTGCAAAAGAGGAAATTTTATCAGACACAAACTTCTTCACATGTACTTGTTCTTGGAGTCTGTTAGGCACTTCTGTTAGCTCTATTTAAAAATCCAAAGCTACAACATTTTTACTCAGCTGCCACCAGCCATATGGTAATGTTTTCTTTTCATAATGAGGTGAACACAACTTACTGTATTTCTCTTCTGAATAACCGTGGGAAGTAAGGTGTAAAACAATGGGAGGAAGATGCTGGGCTGGGACTTGAGAGAATCAAGGCCAGACCTGGCCTCCTCCCTAGTGACCAGAGATATCCCCAGAGGTCCCCAGCCACCTTTCTTGCACATCTACACTTCCCCAGGGCCTGGGCTCTGATGTCCTCACTCATCTCCTCCTGACAGATGGAGGGAAATAACAGTTCCCTCCTGTTTCACTGAGTTACTGTGAAGATAACTGAGGATTGCAAGACGTTGAACTACAGGAGAAATTGAAGTGCACGCATATCTCACAGAGATATCTTCTGTAAAAGGGTTTGTGGCAGACAAATCTGTCGGACTCAATCATCTTTGTCCTGCACACAGTTCCACTTGAGGCTAGGCAGGACTTGGTGTCCTTGCACTGGGCTGAGGAACTGAGAGTAAAATGGCTGGTTCCCATCTGATCCATGGAGAGGAATTCCTGAAATGCTCAACAGGAATAACAAACACGTAAGCCAGCCATCCAGGTGGGGCTCAGCATAGTGGGCACATGGGCATTTCGGGTGGAGACCACCAGACTAACAGACACAATTAAATGACACCAGGAGCGCTCTGTGCAAGTGGTTTAGGCTCCTAAGCCACCAAAATGCTTCTGACTCCAAGCGCAGCCTGTCCATAGCAGTTTATTTGTTTATGTGGTTATTAAAAAAGAGGACAACTTCAAAGAAAGGGAAATTTTGAGTGCACGAGCTGGTTTGGTCCTGGAGGAGGAGGCACTCAGGTGCAGGCAGCGCAGGGATGGGGAGGGTGCCTGGAGGCGAGGTCCTCCAAGGCACCAGCCCTACAAAATGACACTTTCCTGCCCTGAAGTGAGTGGAGGGAAGGGCCGAGACCCCAGGCCATGCTGGAGAGAACGAGCAGTTACTCCTTCAAGCTGCTATAAATGAGGCAGCTGCTCATCCCAGCTCAGATGGAGATGGAGGGCTGGCGAGCCAAGGGCCCTGCCACAGACCCATCACACAGAGGTGCGGCAGCTGAATTACCTGGTTTTGTGTACTCAGCACCAACTGCAGCAGAAGCAGAGCTGGTCTGGATGAGCACCGGGAGCTTTTGAAAAAAATCCTATCTCAGTACCCCAAACCACTAGTCCTTCCCAGCTGAAAAAGCAGCACGAGCAGTCTCACAGTGGCAGGCTTGGAACAGAGTTCAGAGGAAGGAAAAGGCTCCCTCTCGGTCTCCAAAAAATGCAGTTTTCCTTCTCCTTTGAGTAACCACTGTCATACCCTGTCAGTGTTTCAGCAGTCACATTGAGTGATCACACAGTGTTCAAACTCCTCCAAGCCAGGATAATTCCTTAGCAACACAGTCTGGCTCCAAGGCTGGAGAGGAGCTGAGCAAGGAATGCACCCGCAGGATGGGGAGGAAGAAAGGCACCGGGTCGGGGGAGGAATGTCCTCTCTAAAAATAGCTGGCAGGATTTTATTTGAGTTGCAAACAACAGGAACATGCATCCCAGACCTTTAAATCTGGGCTGTGCTGTGCTATTAGGAAAAACAGCTTTCAGAAGCTGGCACTCAAAAACCAAGTTTTAAAACACTTGAAAGAATTTTTAATAGCACTGAATGCATGGAATGATTTGTTTATCTATGCTAGCTGTTGCTATACCTTTACTACTATATTAAAGGTAATTGAAACAAGTTGAAAACCTCTTTCGGTTTGTATCAGCTGGTGCCTTCAGGATGTCACCTTGAAACTGCGAGATGGTCAGAGTATTCCTGTTTACCACTCCCCAGTGGAGACCAGTGGTGTGCAAGAAGGCTAAAACTCAAAGGCAGCTGCGTCTCCACCTCCCACTGAGCCGAAGGAGCCATTAATCGATCGCATCCCACTGTGTTTGTGAATGTATGCAGTTGTCACAAGCGACAATTTCACTTAGGTGGGTGCTCTCAAGACAATTTTCTCTCCAAGACTGACCTCATCATTGTCATGACTGTAATTTCTTTCTTTTGCTGGTTTATTCATGTGTTCAGCAGAAGACTAAAATAAATATATTGCAAAAGACTTGCTGTTGTTCCAGAGAAGTCATGTGTTATGCCCTGTGCGTGCTGGTATTATGAGTTTGAAGTAAATAAACAAACTGCCAGGAAACCAGACTTTTCTACAATTACAGACCAAAGTCAGGACAGCTGGGCTGCTCTGTCATGGCTAGAAGGCTGAGTCAGCTTCTCATAGTCATTCCTGTACTACTTCGGTTTCCCCCATTTCTCAACAAGTGTTACCTAAAGCAGGAGAGACAAAGCAGTGAAGGTGAAGCTCAGCACCAGTCTCCTCCGCTGCTAGTGAATGTCACATATTAGGTAGATTTACACCCTCACAGGTACCATTAAAAAGCTCACGAGATAGCAGAGACCACTTACCATAACTTATGAATTCCAGGAAAAGTCTTGCTACTCGCACTGCTCCTGCTGAAGGTCGGTATAACAGAAGAAGCCACTGTTACACACCAGTGCTGCCCGACGCAGGCTCAGGAGAGCACCTTCACTCTCCCGCTTCTGCTTAGAGAGGAAGACACTCAGGAGGTCCAGAACAGGCAAAATACCACCACAGTTCAGTCAGACTACAACAAGAGATTGTGGTTGTGCCTTGATTCTCTCAGTGCAGCCACTCAACCAACGGAGATGGAGGATTGCCTATAACAGGAGCAAGTTGAGGAATAAGCAATAAAGCCCAAAATCCCAGCCCCCACCAAACTGCACTTTCTAACTAATTGCAAAGCCTAAGGCTCAGTCTGAGATGGCTGAGAGACACAAGTAGCTGTCCTGCTGTCATACCGTGAAGTAACATGCAAGCCACTAAGAACATACAGAAGAAAGAGTATCTTGGATTTATTGTAACAGAGCAGATTAATCAAGATGCAGCTTCTCTTGAGCCAGCACAAACGAAATCCCTGGTCTGGCTTCACAAAATGCTGCACCACGATACCACCGCCTGGCGTGGCTCTAACCCTGAGGGAGATCTCCCCCCATAAACCTGACCAGGAACACTGGAGATTTTACCTTGGTTGGGGGAAGCAGAGCTCGCAACGAAGTTTCATCTCTCACTTTCCCCCTAAAGACCTAGTAGACCCCGCCTTTAACTTGAAGCACTCCTGATCATCCTAACCAAGCCATGGGCTCCCCAAAGTGGTGAGAATGGGTGGCATCATCATATCAATGTTTCTCTAAGTCCAATCTTTAAACCTGGAGAAGGAGGAAATCAATGGGTGGAGGCTGGAAGCCAACCAATCACTGAAGTGAGACAAAAGGAAAGTCACATTAAAATCCCTGCTTATGTTTTGCTATTTAATAGTCAGTAAACCCAGAATCTCTTACCTCTTGACCTTAAGTGGCTCAGAAACCACTTTCCTCCCTGTGTTGAAGCTCTTCTAAGATGCTCATATGCAGAGGGATCAAAAAGGAGCAGGCTGGTGTGTTCAGTGCTGAGCTGCTTTGACCATGTGGCTCCCATTAGATCTACCACAGCCTACGGCTGCTGCTTTCAGAGAGGACACAGGTGCAGCCAAAAGAGCTGGAGCATGCCAGGAAAACAGGGAACACAAAGGTCTCAAAACCACTAGCAGCTGCTGAAAGCCCAAATAATTTCAAGAGGGTACCTGGACACCCGTCTTCCCCTTGCAGTCTTTTCCACTAAAATATGTTGGAGCAGATTAGGTTGCTTTTATCTTCATTAGGTCATTAAAGCACTAATTAATTGTAATTATATTGTGTTGCATGTCAGTAAATACCAGTCTGGACAATAATTTCATTTTTATTAAGAAAATATTCATCTTTTATCAAAAGACCTTAAAAAGTTAAAACTCCTTCAGAAAGCCATTCTTTTCTAATCCCAGGAGGAGCCTCTGGAGATCATCTAGTCCAACTACCTCACTCATAACAGGGTCAACAAGAGCGACTTGCCTGGGACTGCATCCAGTCAGGTTTTGAAGATCACCAAGGATGGAGACTCCACAACCTCTGGAGACACTGTACCAGTGTTCAACCATTCTCACAGTACCAAAAAAAAAAAAAAAAAAAAAATCCAACAAAACAAACAAAGAAACAAAAAAAGCTTTTTCTTATCTTTGAACAGAATTTCCTGTGTTTCAGTGTGTGCTGGTTGCCTCCTGTCCTGCCATTTGGCACCACCAAGAAGAACCTGGCTCCGTCCTTTTTACTCTTCACCCACAGTTATTTACACACACTCATAAAATCCCTCCCAAGCCTTCTCTTCTCCAGACCGACGGTCCCAGGTCTCTCAGCCTTGCTGACAGGTGCAGCAATCCTTTAATCATCTTAATCATTTTAGGCACGTTAAATAATTTCTTTTAAATTGGCTTGAAAATCTGCATAGTTCCTTTTCTATTTGGTGTGGTTAAACCAAGCATCATCTTTATGACCTTTGCTGGATTGCATGTTTGTTTCTTACTCTCTAGTTTGATCTTAATAGGTTCTGCCAGGCAGTCATCACCCTCAAGGAATCTATCAAGGCAAGAACTTAATTTACAACTGAGAAACAACAAATACTGCTTAGCAGATTGTTACAATGCTTGTGCCTATTTGAGCTGGACCCGACTAGCACAGAGGGGCTATATGAAACCAGATGTTTTAAAAACACTAGTTTCGTAAAGGCTCAGCAGGCTGATGCCTTCCCTTTTGAGTATGTTTCTCCAGGTAATATTCATAATATGTTTTTGTCCAATTTGTGGGCCTGTCAGTTCACTGCGTAGCTTGGGCAGATGTGCTGCAATGCACAGGGAACATTAGTCATTTGGATTCACCTCCCATTTAGAAATGAGGCTGCATAAAGTTCTTTCCCTCCATTTGCCTGCATCTTGTCTGCCTGACAAAGCAAAATCATTTTCCTGCATGTTTCCTGCAAAATTTGCTGCAAAATTCCCTGCAGCGTGGCCCAGGCAGTCCTGTAACACGGGTAGCAAAGGAGACCTTTGGAAGACGCATCACACACAGCTAAGCACTTCTGGTTCATTTTATGTAGCACTGAGTATATAAAAACACTGGAATCACAGCATTTCTTGACCAGTCAAATGCACTTTTCTGTTAATTGGCTTTCCTAGAAGATTTAGAAGCAAGCACCTTCCTTCAGTGACTTTTGAGAGAGCCTTGCCTCTCTTTGCTTGGTAAGGCGAGAACTTCCATCCAGCAACCAGACCAGCTGGATCTCACAGGGTGCTTCTGGAAGGTGGCAGCTGGTAAGGCGATACCCCAACAGCTCAGGAGATTTTCCTCTAAGGTTTGGTTAAAAGGCACCTGTGTCATTCAGCCTGTACACTGGGATTACAAATTAATTGAAGAGATGGGGTACACTGGTTTCAATGCATTACCAGCTTAGCTGTGATTCTGGTTGCACAAGCAAGCAAAGACTCAATGCAATTAAGTTCTCTGTGTTTACATGAAAAAAGATAATCCCTTCAAGTAGTTAAGTTCCCTTTCCTCTCCTAATTTTGTAGCAACTGTTGTAGTCCTAACGCTCTGCTTCACTTTGACAAATTCTAACCTTTCCTTAATTAAGAGAGATTTTTATCATACCCATATGGACTTTTTTTTTTTCTGTTTTACAAAGCTTCCAAGTTGTATTTTTATGGAACCAAATATTTTACTTTTACAGTTGTCAGGTGTTTTATAACAGGAACAATTAATGAAATTAAACAGTGTTAGAAGAACACAGCGTCTTCCACAGCATCTAGACAATGCTCTGACTTTCCCCACGGGAATGTGTGTCAGGCAAATAACACATTTCTGGACACAGTGCCCCTTGGAGGGGGTGTGAAAGTTTGTGTCACTGCTTCAGAGGACACATTTCAGTGTGATTAGTTAAACTTGGATTAATGCTGATTTGCATCTGCTTCACCTTGTCCTGGGTACACAGCTGTCCTACATTGCACACCATTCACTGGCATTCACATATCATCTTTCCAGCCCCATGTCTTCAGGCAGGTTGCTTCCCACCTATCAGACATCTGAAATAACAGTCCTAAGTTTAATGGCAAAACAAAACAAAACAACAAAACCCAAAAAACCTCAGCTTTACACAGGTGATGTGACCATATTTATTAATCCCAGTAACAGCTTAATTCAACAGCTGTAAATGCTGTATTGTGAAGATCTCTTCAGTGTAAGCATATTGCTTTATTGGTGCGTTTTAATATTTGCAGCAAAAATTGAACAGGTGTGTAACTGAGAAAACTAAAACATTAGTAATCCTGCTATACGAATGTTGAGAAAAATAACTACAAAACTCCTTGGATAAAAGCAAGGACACCTGAACATGTGTGCTGGTTTGACTGAAAGTGGGTTAATTTTCTTCATGCGGTTAGAAACCTTTCTTTTTTCATAGCTAGTACGCTCATTATTTGGACTTAGTTTGAGAACAAGAGATAACACAGAGTTCATGTTTTTAATTGCTCTGGTCTGAGAGCCAAGGACACTCTGAGCTCTGCTCACAGGTGTGAGGCAGCTGGGAAGTGGGGGGAAGAGATGGGGCAGAGCTTGACTGACATCCAGACTGATCAGTAAGAACATTGCATCCCATTAGTGTCATGCTAATTATTTAAGAAGAGTCAGGACTTTCTGGTTGGCTTTTCCACTCTTCTCACTTGCTCTATGGCACAGCCAAAGGAGTTTTTGGTCGGGATGTTTAGTTTGGCCTTTTGCCATTTTGCAGAGGCCTCTGGGCTTTTCTGCCTTTTTCCTCTTCCTTCTCTCTGTTTTGGGACCAGGATGCTGCTTTGTTGGGACTGGCTGCTCAGCATGTTCATGAGGAATTCCTTGAGTATCTTTTATTTCTATTTTGTATATATATTTACTAGTAGTGTGTTAGTATTTTATTAAACTGTGTTTATCCCAATCCAAGTTTCTGCCTTCCCTTTTGATTCTCTCCCCTATTGGGGGGTGAGCGAGTGGCTACCATGGTTGTATTGCTAGCTCAGCTTAAACCACAACAACCTGAGACTTCATTTCACATCTTACAACCCAGTTCCAGCAATATATTTCTAGCTGGTATGCAAAGCCAAGTGTGAAGGTGTGCAGTCACCAACCACAAAAGGGTTCGAGTTGCAGTAGTTTGCAATGCTGCATTGCACTTCAGCTTCACTAGTGATTCCAGCCATCATGCAGTCATCCTGCACCAAAACAGAGTAAATTCTGGAATTCTGTTTCAAATCAGTAATGCTGTCTTGAAGAAAGATTATAGTTTCTTTTAAAATATTATATATATGATGTTTTAAAGTGTTTCCCAATGAATAGAGAACAAAAGACCCATCAGCTGCTCAGAAAACAAAATTTTATTTATTGTAAAGTTCCTGAAACAATAAACACCTTATCAGAAGTACAATGTACTGGCACTATTTCTTTAAAATGTTGAACTGTCTTCCAGGAACAGCACCTGGAATATTCAAGAGAGCTCTTAAGCCATGGAACAACTTGGTGCAAAGCCCACCTTCCTCCCTGTCCCTTGCCAGCACCACCAGTGGAGAATGGGCAGTTAATTTTTATTTGCATTTCCTACCTAATGGCCCTCAAGCTTCACCTGGCAGATTGCAAGCTGGAATTCGGCCTTTTGTATTTATGGATCCTCGACTGAAAAGTGTAAGAAATGAGACAAATCACAATGCAAATTCAGCTTTGGACAATAAAAGGATTATTTTATAGAAATTTTAGTTTAATGACTATAAAATCTATTGTTTCTTGCTTAGAGAGGTGAACATAGCAAGAATACGAGACAAGACTTTACTTTCAGCTAGATGTTTGCTGTTTATTCCAACAACTGCAACAGAGGTAAAGGCCTTGAGTTGCCCCAACACCCCCTCCAGATGCAGGTCACATCTCTTACATCAGAACCACAGAAATAACAATTCTCCAGCAATTTGCAGGAACATCTGCACTTCCATTCCTTTCAAGTTCCTGCATTCAGTCAACAGCAGCCCAACCCCAGCCTTACAAAGGCAGCCAGCAGGTGCCCAGTCTAGCGAGGGGGACCAAGGGACAAGGAGTTGGTTCCTTCTCCACAACCACTCCATCTCACAAACACTTTAAGGCAAAAGCAGCTTTTTTTCAGATGAACTGCGTACATACAACACAGCCCTTTGTATTCATGGAGCTGCAGAAAACCAGCTCTTCTTCCCAAACTGGTGATTTGTTCCCAGTCTTAATGTGTTACTTCACTAATAACTAAGCGTCTCAAAAACGTTAACCTCAATAGCCCCTTTCTACGGCTTTACCCACACTTACAGTGGAACAGAAACAGCTTGAAGTGTGTGGGACTGACTGATAGTCCTGCAGTTAAACATTACTGAAAATTTTTCCTATTATAGGGCCAACCTAGGATGCCTTGTTTATAACTTATACTATTAAACTTTCACAACTTTATACAAACTCTTAATGGTGTTAAAAAACGCTGTACAAAACCACCTTAAGGCACAAAAAGTTAAACAGAAATGCAGCCCACTTGAAGTCTCAAAGCAGCCAATTCAAGAGAAACTGGCCTTGTAATAAGTACATAGTTCATTTATACATGTTAAGCTTCATTGTCATACATTGAAACCAGTAAACATAGGACAAAATGTATGCTGCTCAGCATCTACTGTCTTTCTTCAGTACCAACCCCCATACAAGACACGATCTGCAGTTACAAATTGGAACTGAAACAGCTTATAGGTCTCTCAAGGGATTTGCTTTGAGCAACCATGAGCTATTACACATTGAGGTGTGCAGATATGGCAACATAAATTTGTTTTGTAAGAGTGGCATGTGAACATACACCTCAGGGTTTTGCTCGACTTTGTAAAAGCAAGGACGCACAAATGTGAAAAAGTCAAAATGGCAGTGACGGAGACTGGGAGAATTTTAATCTCACAGAAATGAATTTCACAAGTTGATGTCCCTCCTCCAAGCAAATTGTCTTGGGTAAATGACCAAACAATAAAAGAGATGCCCATGAAAAGTACTGCCCTGCTTCAAAACTCCGAAAGAGATCAGCATTGTAGGTAGGGTCAGCCAATGTGTGATAATGCAGCTACCCCCCACCTCCAGAAACATCCAGGGAACACAACTACTCTGTTGGCTCAAAGATTCTTGTTTAACAGTTGCTAATGGCCACACAGAGCTATCCAAGAAAACCTTGCGTGGTTGCTTCTCAGTAGGAGCCTGTAGGTTACTGGCTACAGAAGGGAAAAATCCAGCAAACAACCCATTTCTCCTGAGTGTGAAAGGCATTTCCGCATTACAACATAAAACACATCCAAACTCAATCATTCAAGTACTATTGGATGTTTTCTTACATGAAGGTCTTCAAGGAGTGGCAAGTTGCTCTACCTACATCAATATTCAATATATGATTCCACAGGGGAAGAATCCTGATAGAACAGTTTAATTTGGGTGCAATTTTTCTGATGTGGCTTCAAGTGAAGGCAAGCAAAGCACTGGCGATGAAGCCTCAGGGAAAAAGGCTCATTGCCTCCCTCAGTGTCACGCTGCTGCTTTTCAATTGTCTTCTTTACTAGCACTTTTTCTCACACCCGTACAGCAATGCTAATTAGGTCACCCCAGGACTGCCTGTGTTATTAATAAGCCATTTACCTCTTGTGTGGAGGAGGAACTGTAATAGCACAGAGCACTGAACTCCTGTTCACTCAAAAGAGTAAGAACACCCTTGGCACATTTGAAATTGGGAAAGTCTGTAGCAACATGAAAAAGCATGAAAAATTAGCTTAAGCACTTATATTCATTATTTTACAGCAAGAAAACTTTTATCAGGGTTTATTATAAAGGAACAGCATAAGGAAACAAAATAAATAGTTGAATAGTTAACAGTACACAATATAATACTACTAAACTTCAATGACATCAAAATTAAACTTTGGAATAGCATCAATATGAAAGATTACTTGGAAAACTAGGATTTGGTTCAAGATCCTGAGACCTGTGCATTGCAAAAACCAGTCATTTTGATGCCTTGTTGGTCCCGGCTTCGTCCCCTGCAGGACCACATGCATTGAGAACTGATGACCCACCCGTGCAGGTCCCTAATCCCGCTCTGCCCCATCATCCATGTGCTGTTTCTCCAAGTGCCTAAGGGAGAGTGATTGGGAAGCACGAGGTATGAGTTGTGCTTCATTGTTTCAGAGGAAGCAGCATCTCCTTCCTCATCTGATAGTTATATTGAACCAGGTTATGCAATTTAGCCTAAGGATAGTTCTTTCTTCCTTAAAGCAGCAGTTAGAGGAACAGAAAGAAGGCAGCAATGACCTCATGCTCCCAGTAAAACCCCAGCTGGGTTCTGGGCAGAAGGGGTGGAATCGAGGGCTGATTTATCATTAGTTGGATAAAGCGATCTAGCATGGTGAAGTCAGCGGAGAGAATTTAAACAGAGCTACATCAGACCCTTTGTCATTTTCTTTTTTCTACTCATTAACACTGTGCAGCCACACTGAGCTGGATTCTGTCAGCTCATCTCACTCGACACAGGAGGGGACAGGAGTGATCTCTGCTGGCTCGCAGGAGTGACCAATTTAAGCAAATTCATCACTCTCAGGAGGAGGATTTTACTGTGCTCCCAAATAAGTATCACCTCTGTGTGGTCTGGAATTGTTCACTGATACAGATTTCTTCACCTGTGGGACATGTGCATCTCTTAACAGAGAAGCACAGCTCACTTTGGCCATACACCAGGCCAGTTTGGGTCTTGACTTGATGTAAACTTAAAGAACTATATACACAGTATAACTTTGAAATCTGTATGTCAAACTTGTTGATCAAACTCTCTTCTCATACAATTTTTAGATCAGTAGATAGTACCACTGAAGTCAGGAGTGCTAAAAGGTGTTTGAGGAAAACCCAGCATTATGTATCTGCATTACATGCCAAAACGTATTCTAAAATACTCCTTTTGACATCTGTCACTGAAACACTTCCAATGTCAACTTCTCCAGAACACTGGAACAATTAACAAAAACTATCAAGCAACAGAAAAACGGAAACAAAAATTACAAACAAAAATAAGCTTTTATCTTTGTTAAATTCCTGTCAGCCACTTGAAATCTTGTTTATCTGTTCCATGAAATTAAAAACTTGGCACATTTTCCTTGGATGCCATTTATCAACATTTTCTTTTATCTAGAACATGTATTGCATATCAGAAATTCACTTGGCTAGGATATTTGTGTTTAGTAGAAAACACTGCCTTCCAGTTATAGCTATGAAGCTTCACACAGTTCAGTAAATGAATTCTCCTGGTATTTCTTGCAGCAATGGTTCCTCAAATTTAAATCGTTTGGAAATGGCTTTCTGCTCAGTTACTTTTTCCTTTTCTGACTGCCTACATTGTCCCAGTGTATACGAAGCCACTACAATTAGTTCTTCTGTCACTATGGATTCTTCCTCTTCAGTCTTCTCAGCATCTACTGACTTTTCAGAGGCAGAATCTGCATCTTTCTGGGCAACATCACTGGTCTCCCCTCCTGTACTCTTGCTCCAGGCCCTGCAAGCAGGATCATCGCTTTGTTCTAACCATGGATGTTGAAGACATTCTTCAGCAGTTGCCCGGTCCCTGCAGAAGAAGAAAAGTGTTAAATGTCCAAATGAATTTCAAATCCAGTGCCTTGCAGGAGAGATCCATATCAGCTATTCCAAGGATATGACTCTATTGAAGACAGACTGACAGAACATCTAAAAGAACATGCCAACAGCTACCTTTTACCAAAAAAGACCAACAGCAGCCCAAGGGGATGAACAGCTAACACTGAAAATAAAAGAGTTCATAGATCCTTAAATATCACAGTTTACACTCCCATGTTTCCAACCAACTTTCAAAGTTTATACAGGTGATTTTTTTTTTTTTTAATATAGGAAAACTATCTAAACCTTACATTCTTAAAGTATTTCCACAGACACACAGTAGGCAATTTCAATGGCTGACGTGCCCCATGAAGAACTGGTGAAGTTCCACAGGAAACACCTCTTTTGAGACCTGGAATTTCCAACTTGCTGCCCATTGAGAAAAGCACACTAACGACCCAGAAAAGACAAAGCTACTCTACCACCTCATCAGGAATAAGAGGCTCAAAACACAGTTCATTTAAAAGACATCAGCAAGGTACCTGTAAAAACAGCCAGTATACTGTACCATATGCTACAATTCATATACAGTTTTCTGAAAGGAATTTGAGTTTTACTTACTAACAGTTGGACACATTCAGAACATGCAAGTTTGGAGGGAAACAGAGAACTTCTCTTTTCATATACATGAAAAGTAATAGCACAATGAAATGCAAATACTCAAAGTCCCCTTTTACTTTAAAAATGAAAATACCAGCACTTGGTATATTTAAAATTAATCCAGTCAGACATCCTAGCATACACAATTGTGTATTTTACTTACTCAGGTTTCTTAACCAGGAGAGTTTTGATGAAATCCACAGCAGACTCTGATATGAGGTCAAAGTCTTCTCCAGAGTAACTTACATTCATTTGAGATATATTTAAGAATGTTTCTTGTTTATCATCCCCTAAGAAAGGTGATATCCCTGTTAGCATAACATATGCCAGTACTCCAATGCTCCTAAATTAAAGTAAAAAACAGAAAAGCAGTTTAGTGTTGTGGTTTTTTGGTTCTTTTTTTGTTTAAAATGTTTGGTTTGGTTTGTTCTGTTTTTAAACCAAACCAAAACACCTTTTCAGTGAAGTTATGACCATCATTAATTTCTTCAACTTACCACATGTCGGTTGCTGTACTGATTGGGTCATAACTCAGAATTTCAGGAGCTATTCAGGGAAAAAAACCAACAAAAAACAGTTCTATTTTTTTTGTCATATGCAGACATTATATTTTAGTTACATAGTGCAATAACAGGTATGTGGTAAAATTTAATATAAATAATTTGCAGCACGACAGTCTTTTGAAAGAGATATTTCAAGTTATTTAAGTGATTGCTGCCATTCACTGGTTTTAAGTGAAACTGGTTGTTTTCCTTTTATTGTTCTCTTCAGAAGCAAGGTCATTCTCCTTCTCAGTTAAGGAGGCTATACAAAAATTCCTTATTGGAAAATGAGAAATACCCAACATTCTATATTCTAGCACTGAAACCCATACCCATAAAGATATGAAAATGTACTTGAAAATATATTTTAAGGCCTGGAATGATTTGCTTTTAAAAAAATGAAATTGATACAAACCTGCACAAGCTAAAATATTATATTCAGAGACCGAATAAGCAATTCTGAACTTTTAATCCACGTAATACTTGTGATCACTGCTGCTAAGAATGATCTGAAGTGTGAAGTCATCTTTAACACAAGCCCACAATTGTCACACATTAGACTGGCAAACCTTGCCAGTTTTAGCTTTTACAGCAGTATCACATCCAAGTAATAACCTGATCTCTCAACACAGTAACTACCCAGCCAGCCTGGCACATTCACTGGACTGAGGTAGTTTCTCATCACTTCCCAAAGCCTGGGCAGTCCCCTCCTTGGGGTGACATCACTCGTCGTGACAACTTACCTACATATTCTGGAGTTCCCATAATTTCTCTTAGCTCCTCACTGCTCTTCATTATTCTGGAAAGGCCAAAATCCACTATCTTAATGTCTCCTAGAGGAGACTTACTGGTTAGTAGAATATTTTGAGGCTGAAAAATAAAAGACAATGACTTTCAGGATCACCAAAATCTAATGCCTATGACGCCATATTGCATAAATATTTTATATCACAAGTAGCAATAATGCGTTCCCACAGCAAGTATGAGACCCAGGATGATTCATTCATTTATTTGTGTTCCCCTCTACCCCTCAAGGTGAACTTGAAGAAACACACAAGCTAAAAGGAGTGGCAGATTTTTCTGCTTATAACTGAGACAAAATATCTACCTTTATTAGCTTAGAACATAAACAGAAGACATACCATTAACAGTGATTTAACAATAGCATATAAATACCTCCACATTTGTACCTTTAGTCCTTCATATCACCCTTAAAATTCCCCTTTCCTCGTGTCCTTCCAACAGATGGTGCAAAATACCTCCTGTTGGAGGGTGACCATTCTAAAAGACCTGAACACATAAAACTATTGACTACATCTGTTTAAAGTCTGTTGCAACCAACCTCAATCTTGTTCAAAGTCCAACAATTGTATTACAGAATACTAGCTCAAGAACAGTTTTAAAAAAATACAGCAGCCTGAAAAACAGGTTTTTAAGAGCATCACCTTTGGATAAACTTGTTTGCTCTGACGTCACTAGATCTTGGCTGTCACCCTTCAAAGCAACTCTGTGGTCATTAAGAATTTCCTTACTGTCTACTTTGAATGCTTGCTCAGTTTAAAAAAAAAAAAAAAAAGAAGAAAATCTGAAAACTAACTTTACACAACAGGTCTTAGAGATTTTTTTTTTTTTTGTAACTGAAGCACATCCTTGCCAAAAAAGACACCAAGTGTGACACTCCCTGTTCCCAGGCCAATGATCACATTGGGTTCTAACATCAGCTTCTCCAGTGGCGACACTGACAGTTGACACTACGCTCACGCCTCCGGTGAGCACAAGTTCTATGAAAGTGAAGAATCCTTTATTTATTGAGAACCTGGATCATCTTGCATTAGGGCTGGTTGAAAAGAAAGGAGGGCCAAAGAACATCGAAGCAACCGCTGGCTGGTAATCCAACTGAATTAACACTAACATTTATAATTTTACTAACATTTATAATCTTACTCTCCTCATCCCCCAGTCAATCACAAAGGCATGTTTTCACAGGAACAGCCTTGCTTTTGAATACAGAAATAGAATTGTGCAAGAACATTTTCAAAACCTTGGGCCAGTTCTCCTTGCTGCGAGACCTAAATACAGTCAAGTTCTTTCCTTCCTGCAAACTTAAACCATGGTATTTCAAAATAACTCCATTATGTTGTCAATCTATTTCTTGTTTGTAAATTTATGCATTAAGAACACTTTTTTTTTTTTTTAAATTTGTTTGCTTACAAACTGGGCTCTGATGGCCCTACAAAGGCTTTTGGAGCTGCACATTACCATATGCTTTATAGCTCACATTTGTTATTCTGTATTTGTATTAGAAAAACAAACATCCAAAAATGCTGACTATGCCTCCCTAATTAGCCTCTCAGATGTTCTTCCCACTGGGAAATTTAGTTACTTTCTGAAGAGGCAAATAGAAAGCATGAGAAAAGCATTTGTTTTCTATATTTAAACGAGGAAAAGTTTTTGATGGAAATGTTTTGTGAAACCCTCAGACCCTGTATTGTAATATTTTTGTAACTAATGTGGTTGCCAGAAGCCTGTCTCTTTTTAAAAAAACGAACCAAAAAAAACCAAACAAAAAAACAAACAAAAATTACCCCAAACACACATATACAGAAAAAACCTTTCTGAAGAATGAATTGAGTCATAAGCCTAAATCAATTCATAATGAAATATCAGTGATTTTCTTCTTTTAGGGAATCATTAAGGAGTTCAAGAGAAGTGACAGTCTAAACATGAGCATGAAGCCTTAAATAAACCACAGCTTTTAACTTACCATAGCTTTCAGCTCGACACAATTACTCTAAAGGTTTAATAAAAGGAAGATCACTTTCTCACATCTGTAAAGCTGTTTCTCTTTTGCCTTTCCACTGCTACAATACATCTAGGTTTGCCTAATGCTGATTAGCCCACAAATGCAAGAGCAACTCAGGCCAGAGGCTCTCCTGGTAGTCATTCTAAAAAGGGCCTTTCACTCTTACCATTGGGTGCTAATGAAATGACTAATGACAGCTGTCAAAGGGCAACATTTAAAAACCTCCCCCTCCGCTGCAGCAGGGCTTAAAGGTTCCAATTTAGATCCTTTTATGTTGTGCACTGAACAAAAACATAAAAGGAAAAAAACTCCTGCCCAAACAGGCAATCTGAATGGATGCACTTTACTACAAGATGCATATGTGCAGAGAAACCACGTGGCATGGCCATACGAGTCTAGCCCAATGTCATGTTAGCATAGGTAGAAACCTTTGGAAAGATTATGGAAAAAAGAAAAGTTTTGTTTTTCCAGGCATACTGTCAACAATCAGAAACTTGGGCTTTAGGAATTTGAGATGTTGGTTATACCCGTATCATCGTGTTAGAGTAATAGCAGTGTAAATCATAATTTGTCAATGCGAATATACATCACTTAAATCACTTAAATTGGACTAAACTAGCGCCAAATAAAAAGAGCATGGCTCTCCTGACACTACGAACGTCAGTGCAAAGGCCAAAGTAAGGCAATATATACAAAGATCTGTTTTCATCTAGAAACTTATTCTGCAAATTGCAGTTTGTAGTAAATGTACTTAGTGAAATGAAATAACCTTCAACCGTATGTTGCCAGAAGGTTTCTGAATCTTGTAAACTCACTATATAATGGCACTATATATAATGGCAAAATCTGTACATTGCAAATTTGCCATTATTCTAGAAGTTTCATAGAAACTTTGGTCCTAATATTTCTTGTAACTTTAGTTGTTTTCAAGAAGAGTTTGACTAAGAACACATAAAGGTCATGCTTTTTATCAGTGCATCAACTTAACCTGCAACATTAAGTTAGCTATCTAATTTTATGATACTGTCAAAAAGAAAAGTCAGATCCCTATAAGACAGCACAGGAATTGTTCAAGGAATAATGGGCAGAAATGGGAAAAACAGACTAGGTGGGATCCCCCAGCTACAGGGTATGTAAAGATACTAAAGCAGGCTGAGCAGTCAGCCATAAAAACAATTAAAGGACTCCTATATCTTTAAGCGATTGAAATGCAAGAGCAGAACTTACTTGGGGGTTGGGTTGTCTCCATCCGTATGTAAAAATGGAAAAAAATGCAATGTTTACTAAAAGAGTACACATATTAGACTGGCATCACACCTTATTCCCAAAAATAAGCAATGCAAGTCTCAAATTAAGAAATAAGGCCATAATCAAAATAGGTTCTGTAGAACCTGGATACTCTATACTTGCCTATTAAGTAGTTTTGCTCTAATTGCTATAAAGGTTTGAACTCTAGATTAAACTGTTCTTTTGCCTTGAAAAAATGATATTTTAATTTTTAACTCTTTTCTTTCTTTCCTAGGTGTTCTTTAGACTGGAATACCACACTTCTATGTAATAAACACTCCACCTTAACCCACCTGGAAATCTCAGCTGAGAAAATTAAACTGTAACCTTCTTGTAAGAGGCCACTTCTGTAATTAGCTTGCTTGCTTGAATACGGGTGTAAAATGACACCCAAAACAATTCCAAACAGTGATTACGCTCATTGTCCTCACTGTACACAACACCTTGAAAAGTTGTCTGTAATACATGCTGTAGGAGAGTGCTGCATGAAGCATTCTCCCACACCTCAGGGCGAGGTAAGGCTCTTTTTACCCATCTCCACTGCATACAAGAGGCAGCAAGTCCTCCCTAAACCCCCACGCCTTTTTAAATGCTCGTCCACTCCCAACTACTTTAAGCTTTTACCAAACACCAATTCAAGATCAAGTCAAACAGCAAAAACACAGAGAAAGGAGTCTTCCCTTACTCTGCAGCTTTTATGCACCATTAAGTGGAGATGAAAGACTTCTGACTACAATCTACGCACACCCTGCAAATTAAATAGCATCAACACAATACTGTCGAGTGATACTTAATTTGCACTCAGTAGCACTATATTAGCTCTTTCTCCCAGTCAAAACTGGATTACATGATTAGATTTTGCTATTAAAAACAAGCTATTTTTCAATGATCTTTCCGAAGAACCATGTCTTTGGAAAGAAATGATCAGGTGACAACCCTGCTAAACCACATAAAAATACCTCATTTTTTTCTGCAGTGTTTAGTCTCATAGGAAAAATCTTGCATCTATTAAGGAGGCAGACAGAAGCTAAAGTAAGTTAGCTGCCAGTGTCATAGATCTGGTTGATTAGACTTATAATACAAAACTACAACAACAAGCTGATAAACACATCCTGACAACCATTTTGACCTAAATTCTTTCGGGCATAGAGCCTTTTTTCAAGGTGCAACACAGGGAAACTGGATGGACCTTTCCAAAGGTACTTGTACCAGACAAATGAAAGGGAAACCTTTAGAGAGCCAAAACTAACAGCACAAGCAAAACATTTTATTATGTATTTGTAAACGTTTTGATATTGGCGAACACCTTGCTCACCAGCAGTACACTTTGCATGAGTCTTCTAAATGTCAGCCCACAAAACCAAGTATTTAGTAAATTCCACGGTGCTGTAAGCACTAGGTAGTGTGAGCCACACTACACAAGAGAAGATGGTTTGAGGCCATAAACATGCTGCCAAAACCAGCACTAGCTTCCATTTTTCAGTTCCTTGAAAAATAGCCCCCCCCCCTTTTTTTTTTTTTGAAGTCTTGCAAGGCATGTAGGTCAATCAATCTTCTCAAGTCATGGTTTTTAATCCTATAGTTTCTATCATCCTTATTTGCCAATATTCTGAAGATTTTTCTAAACCTTATTTTGCAGAAGAGTCTCATATATCATCAAAGTGATAACACTGTAATTAGAACTCCTATTAAGATCCACTTTTCAAAAACACATTGCACACTGCAATAACGTATAAACATATTAACTTGAATACGAGACAATTTGCTCTCCTAATTAATTTTTATAAGCTAGCAAAGCAATGCTGGATCTTTCATTGAGAACTGGAGATGCTCAATTTTATAGCACAAGTTTTCTGATCAGTTGCAAAGAGTTTTTAAGTAAGCTTTTCCTGAACTCTGAAAAAGCTGCCTGTCTACAAGCTGTAATCAACACTCCAGTCTACTTTTGCCACTAAGTACTGTAGTCAAATAAAGCACAACATATTTCTGATTACAGATACTCAGCTGATAGTGTTCAGGAACACCACAGCTTTAACTACAAACATGTATGAATACATACTGTCCATGAAAGACATTTTAATTTGCTTCAATTTGCAAATTTGCACTTTGCTTCAAGGACATTCAATGGAAATACTTTTGGCCAGCCATAGTACAGACACTGAATATCTCATGTAAAAGTGTACTGGAACTTTAAGGAATTCTAACTGCTCACTTTCAGTCCTTCTGAGTACTTATTCTCACATCACTTGCTAAAAATTTTCCATTAATTATTTTAATACAATTATTAAAATATTACGTGTATGACTAAATCAATGGACTACAGAGAATTTTAAAGGATTCCAGAGCTAATTTGAATAAATGGTTGGGAAACCAGGCAGGTGAGGTATTTGTGTGCAAATATTACTCATCATCTGCTTTAGCTGATGAATGGTGTATGATGTGCTAGGTTATATACTAAATATGTACAGCTTGATACTGGAATCTACTGGCAGCTTTGTACTACTGCCAAAAAGCAATTAAGTATAAGTAAGGATCTCAGCAACAGAACAGAAGAAACATGTAGCGGCTTACTACATACTTAGTAAATACGGTAATTGGACATGCAAAAAAAAAAATTCAAAAATTTTAATGCAAGATACTTTTCCTACTGCCTTGCTTAGTAATAATAAAGTAGTTCAACCTCAAAATCAGACTGTCCATATGACAGTACAAATGGAAGCTAAAGGAAATTAGTTGCAGCTTGTTGCCAATGGGAGATGATAGTTTTCTGGATCTGTGGTACAACCATAAACAACACTCTGATATTTGTAGGATGGCAACTGTATTTTTCTCTTCCTTTGGGTCAAAAGTATTTTTGAGCAAGAAAAAAATATTTACTCCAGTAAGTCATGATAATTGATATACCAATAGGGTGGTGGCCAACTGTTTGGCAGTAATTGACAAATATTTAAATTAACTTTTACAGTAATTAAAAAAAAATCCCTGAAGTGTGAGAAATACATTTAACACATTAGCATACTGTTTTCCAGTCCAGTATGAACACTTAATTCTGAAACATTATAATACCGCTGTCTCTGCCATCCTTCTGCTTCATTGAAACTCAAGTCAATACTAAAACCAACCTATTTTTCAATGATCATATAATACTCAGACATTTTTACTGCACTTTAAAAATGAGCCAAGTCTTATCCACAGTACTCATTTGCAATTTAGGGTGAAATGCAAATCCACTTTTGACTTAATTACATTTCCATTAATCAAACCAAGTTTATATTTGACATAATCATAGAAATACCCCAAAATGCCTGCAACCCCTCAAAGGTTGAATTTTATCCTTAGAAGAATAAGTAGATAAAAATTGTGTTAATTACAAATTAGTATTAGTATGACATATGACCAAGACGTCACCAAATAAGAAATTAATGAGAAAAATACAGCAACAACCTTACCTTTAAGTCAAGATGAACCACATTGTTTCTGTGCAAGAATGAAACTCCTTCTAAGATCTGCTTCATAAGTCGCTTAACATCTTTTTCTTTGAAGGCTTCCTCTCTTTCAGCCACACACTGGTCAAAGATTTCACCTCCAGCAGCACTATGGAACAATATGAATTCTATTATTTCAAATATTCAGTTATAGTACCCATTTTGTTCTATTTACACTATTTTATTTAGCATAAACAAGATCAGCAGGCACTGGCATTCAATAGTGATACTTTCAGTTATTCAACATTTGGCAAGCTTTTACTAGGAAGGCCTCTCTGCAGTGTGGTGGCTTTGGAGAGAAGCAAAGATGAGTCATTAGTCATTTAGGTTAGAGAATATGAGTACTACGGAAACTTTTGGGACTGTTTTGGAAACACTACTGACTATGCTTAAAGATGAATGCCACATTAGTTGGAGGGCAGTGTTTACATAGAAGATGTGCCTTTTACCATTTATGTGAAACCACCTGGAAATTTGGCCAAGGTGAACCTTTGTAAATGCAAAGCAAAACAGCCCCACCCCCAATCCTCCTCGAAATACTTTGTATGTGCTCAAAATTTTAAATGTAAAGTTTATAATTTGTTCTTGAGGTCTCTGGTACACAGGGATGCATTCGGTTTCTAAATGGCCTTCATCTAAAAATAGTTACGAAAATTTTAGCTCTTAGTTTGATTCCTCATCTTTTGTTTGTATAATTTAAATAAATAACAAAGTAACAATCCCCCCCCCAAAAAAAAAAACCAACCTACAGATGAATGAATGTTTTAAAGTACTCTGAAGCCACATGCAGTACTGTCTCCATATAAGAGTGACTCTAGAGAACAAAAATTGTTTCACAACATAACCATGTAGCATCTAAAGGAAAATGAGCAGAGCAGAGGCTCCATCTTAAAACAAGAATGGGCATTAGAATGGAACCATTTTGCATACGGATTGTTGAATTACTACTTAGCAAAGTATAAATGAAATCAACACATACACACTTTGTTCTGCATTAAATTCTATAATCATCCCTTAGTGAAAGATGTGAAACCCCCGAGGACAGGATCTTCTCCAGTTACCTCGAACTGTGACAAGCCAAACCTGACTTTGCACAAGCATTAATCATTATTGATGCACAGCCATCTATTCTGCCTATGCTTGCTCTTTTCTAATAAATTATATTACCTTGGCAATCCAAAAGACAGAGAGTGGTATTCAGCAGGGACGTAACAACAAATGAGAGTTCTATAAAAATGGTGAATTTAGATTATGTACCCACAAAAAACACAAATATACTCAATTTTTCACTTTGGCAATACTAACTGCTATAGTCGGAGGACCTGAAAATGAGTCATGGTTGATAATTTTTTGCTTTCTCAGATATTCTCATTATTTAAAATTCTTCCTGTGGAGTGTCTTACAAGCAAAAGGAATTTAAAAGAGGGTTATGTCTTTTTCTAAAGAGTTTTATATTTCTGTTCTATATTCTGGCATACTGGTACAGAAATGCAGTTTTATTTTTGAAACTAAGAGTTTCTTTTAAAAAAAGAAAAGTCCATGAAATAATTATTTTTCTTCATCCTTTATCAAAGATGATAGAACTCAAAATTGAAATCAATTTCCACCAAAGCAGCATTAATGCTTTAATTCCTCTAGAAGAATTGCATATGCCTGACACTTTATCACATCTTTCTTCAGTACATTTTTACTTAATTCAAGGAAAAAGTTAATAACATTTCAGGTTTGAACAGGTATATTATAATATTTTAAAATAAAATAAATTTTAAAATAATTCTTCTGAAAAGCAACATCATTTGGATCTTCAAGATAAGGATAGAAAAACATCTACTGTAGTCAAGAAATTAAACTTTCTCCTTTAAGAATTCCATAATATGTTACTTGAAGAATTATTTAATTCCTTGTAGCAGTAAATTATAACGTAAATGCGGTGGTAATATCTACTACGAAAATTACTAACACAATATGTTTTACAGTAACAACCCTGGGATTTTTCTGGTATTGCTTGGCCACTTAAAATAAGTGAAGCAGTACTTCTGCTACTTAATTCTATGTGAAATAGGATTTATTTCAACAAAGTTGCTGTTGTCAACCAGGGATCACACTGCATGTTTAATAGACTCTGCTGAAACAAAAATCAGCAATGGGGGGGCCTTATAAAGTCCTGTTTGCTATATGTTTATTCAGCAGACATCTGTTACAATTAAGTGACACTAATAAACATATTAGCATTGAAGTAGGCATCAAGCTAAAACATAAGCTACAGAGAATTTTAATATTACCCTTAAAGTTTCACATGGAAAGGTAGTTTCACAGGCGATGTTTCATTTTTCAATCAACTTTACTAATTAGAACAACTTTTTCCAGACAATTCATTTAATCAAAAAATTACCCCATTCAAACAAGTAACTAGTGACCCTTTACAAGAACATGGGGAAATTTGTTCCTGCAAGTCTGTTTCGTGTATTGTTGCTGTGGAGTGAGCTTAACTGATCCACTTAAGCACAACAGCCAGCTTAGCTGTGAGCCAACCCAGTCACAAATGGTTGAAGTACAACATCAAAATGAACTCCAAAAAGATTCTCCCGCACATCTATGCCAAATTCTGCCAAGCTCCTTAACAATACTTTCAACTCTGTTATTTTGTATTGCCTAGCTGGAGTTTAGGGAAAAAACGTCAATCAAAACACAGAAGGGTTTTGATACTTGCTATGAAGGTATCACAGGCATGTCATTCCTCTGATTTCTGTACACATACAGACCAGGAGTTCTCTGGCGTTCACAACATTTACACATTTTTCTTCTAGGATCACATTTTCTATTAAGCTGTAGCTTTTCTAACACTCATTATAAAATAACTTTGCAAACCACTGGGTACCCCCACCCATCTCCATGCAAAATGTTCCCATAGGATAAAAGCAAAGAATTGTCCTTAGGACAAGAAAATCTCTAGGAAAACCAGCCATCTTAATCTGAAAAAAAAAAATTAATAAGGAAATATATAAGAGCACAACATATTGAAATCCAGTGTTACTTAGAAGGCATTATTTCTCCAGTATACACCCCCTTAGCTATTAACTTCTCTATAGTTTCAAGTGAAATCCAACTGCTCTTCATTAACAAAAAGCATGCTAACATTCTATTACTGCTTATCAGCATAAATGAGGTAAAAGTCATTTGGAAGGCCAGAGCATTAATCTTGGTTACAGTTATGTTGACTTTAAATTCAATAGAGACTGCTTGTCTTCCTTCAAACAGCTTAACAATGCACTGTATGGAATTCAGCGTCCTACTTTTCCCAAGGGTACTTAAAATACACCCGCACAGTCATTTAGCGTATCATTAGAAAAATATTGAAAAAACCTATTTCAGTGCATCTGAAAAAATTAAACATCCCCTCAGCTCTAATGGATCAGACATTAAGATAGTCTTCTGAAAGACTCAGAAGTACAAATCCACAGAGTACAGATACATAGATAACTTCCTAGACTACACTTGATTTCAAATGCTGAGTGAGAGCATATACAGTCTGCAAGGGTCAAAAATTTACTTCCTAAATGTTATGGTCTGCCAAAAGCCTTTATTGAAAGCATTGTCTTTGGAAGATAAATGGAAACCCATCTTCTGCTTTCTGTACACAGAGCTTATATTAAAGATCACACCAAGGTGGTTGTAACACTATCAGCAAAGGTTCACCTTTGCTACAGCTGACAGTCATACCTACCCTCCTTTCCTTGGCTCAGCACAACATTGCATAGTAAACAAGCAAGTGAATTTACTGAAAATTTTTCCAGTGTAAGGCTACCATAACATACCAATGTCTGCATAGCCTGAGAAAACTACACATCTGTATCTTATGAGAGGTTATATGGGAAGAGAAGCATCCAAATGCACTAAGTTGCAGATTCTGTTCTTTTAAGTTCTTGGTTCTCAGACAAATTATCTTTCTTTTTTTTTTCCTTAACCTTTCCAGTAAGGCAACCCAAGAACTGAAACACAAACAGAAGGCAACTGACACATTCAAATAGTTTTCCCCTAAAACTTTCTGAAGAGCTTCAGCTTTGATTTGAGATTGTCACTTAGAACAATTTGCTAATTGTCCTAATAGACACAATGCAAAGACTGGAGCAGCAGTTATTTCTGATTACAGTGGTTTTGCATCAAGGTTTATCTATTGAATCCTTTGTTAAATGACAGCAGACTCTTACTTTAACCAGTTGCACTTCCAGCGAGTAGGATAAGTAATATTCAGGACAACACAAGTAGTAACATTGTCCGGGTCTAAACAACTATAGGTTAAAAAAGCAATTCATCCAGCATCATCAAATAATCCGTATATTTTCCATATGATATAGACAACTTTTTTATTTTTTTAAAAAGTATAACAACAGTCTACTATATCTACACAAGACCCTGGCAGGTAATTATTCAGTTAAGAAGCTCTTCACAAAAGAATACTTAATGGCTTAGACTCTGAAGTTACACATACAGGTTTCTTTAATATTCAACCCACTAATACCATCTATCCCTTCCACAGATGTATAAATATACCGTGATGAACACATATAAAAAACCTCACCAGTTCTAAAGCATCAGATGTTCTGTTGCTCTTTCTTTCAAAAGAAACTGGAAAAAGCCAGGTACTTTGCATACAAATATTGAGCTTGAAAGTTATCAACTTTGCTTTTTTCTTTTTATATCTGATGTGTCAGGCTTCCCAGACTGTATCTCTACGTTTTTTTCAGTAAAAGTCCAGATTTCTTTTTCATTCAGTTTTCACTGATATATAGAAACCTGACTGACCCACAGATCAACTCCAGGCTTTACATGCTACCCCTTCAACTCCTGCTTAAATCCTCTGCTTCATGTCTTGTGCCGACAAACACAAATCAGAGACTGTTGTAAGGTTGGAGGCCGACAACCACCAATTTGCTACCTGCCAGCTGAAGCCGATACTGTAATGCCTCATTGCTTCCCATTCCTCAGCACTTAATATTAACAGTTAGTGGCCAATTTTAAGTTTGTTTTCTGTCAAAAGTTGATAGTGCTTGAAAGACAACCCTCTAGGAAACATTAATATTTCTCTTCATGAAGGCAAAGCACTAGGTGTCCTCCTCACCCCTTACGACAGATTCAACATCAAGACAAGAAACTTCAAAACCTTAGCAGATAAAGTTAGTGGCCAACAATTAAGTATTTGTTCTTCTCCTTCCCAAGATAAAGCATTTGCCACACAGACCATCGAGCTTAATAGAAACTGAAATGTCCTGGAGAAGCTTACAGTCTAGATATGACCTTTAATCCCCTGCATACAGAATGTCAGAAATTTACTAACCTTCATACCTGTTTTGTTGCAACATGTCTCTGGAACATGCTGACATTAAAGAAGCATCCAGACATACTGACTGGAGTCAGGGAATGGCTTTTTGTAATTTACAACTTAACACACAGCTATTTATCTGAAACAAGGTATGACTGTTTGATGCATATAAAAAACATAATGTTGCTAATTAGTGAACAACCTGGTGACTACTGAACAACCTAGTTAATACTTTGGAATTAAAATGTTTTGCAATTTTAAGAGAACTGAGCTATAAAAGAAAACAAGCAATTTTGGATTAAAATTATCACAAAACCCATTGATTTTCATTCTACCGCTCATGTCATATACTTATAGGATCCAGAAATTTAGACTGTATTCTAGTTAGATCTGTGCTGCTAGGGTTTAAAGCATGTATTTCTGAGTCTCCAATAGCAGCAGTTAAAACTCTAGAAGCTCTGTTACACCTTTGCATTATAACAGATACTTGAGTATCTCATAAATCGTGAATTCCATAAGGGCACAATCAAGCTGAAAAAACGTACTCTGGAAGGAAGATTGCCTTAGCAGACATACTCTGATTCCATTTCACTGAACACTAAAGATACAGTTTCTTTTCATATCTAAACGAGATTAGATTGGGACACAAGATTTCTCACTATTTCTTTTTGTTATCAAGCAAGAAAAGAGCTGTACAAACTAGATTTATCTTAGCAGACAGGTTAAGTAACTTCTGAACTCTCAAGCCTTCCTGTTCCTCTCCTAATTATTTAAAATCCATAAAGCTTGAACAGAATCTTAACAGTCATTTGACTGTCTCTTAACACCTACGTGTCAAACATATAAGCCACTGGCATATTATTAGATGAACAATCACAACAGCTGCAGAGACACCCACCTGGGCAAACCCGAGGAGGCAAAAAAAACCACACACACAAATGTAGAGTCAAGTTAAATGTCATTTGAAAGAAACTATTCTAGGTCAGAATCCTCTTCCTTTTTCTTTGCCAGAAAGATGATTTAGAGAGCTTTTCATTGCAGATCATAGGGGTTTTTGATAGTTTCTTTCTAACAATGAGGTTGCTTCAATACCCTTTTCAAAAGTGGTAAAAAAACCAAACAGATGTTTTGTCTGTTTTGTTGCAGTCAATGAAAGAAACTTCACTTTTTGAAGAGATGCTCATTGCAATCCTCTTATACAAGTAAGGAGTGTAGCCAGGTCATACTTAACTTAAGATTTTTTTTTAATACACAATTTATAGTTCAGCTTTGAAAGATACTACATAATGGAAAAATTTATTATAAGCTGCAGTAGTTATGAGACTGCGTATAATTTCTTGTAATACTGATTTTTGTAGCGGTTCTTTTTGAACTCATGCAAGTGTAACAGGCAAGCAATAAGATATTTTCACATTATTCATACAGACACACAGTATTTTTGCATTATTAGTTTTAAGCAAATACTGCAGAATGTTATTCAGGACTCATTAGTAGTACTTACTATTCCAGGACTAAAATCATCTCTGTCGCAGTTTCATAAACTTCATGCAAGTTAATGACCCAAAGGTTGCATTGTGCCAGCTCAAGGACTGCAATTTCGTGGATTATTTCCATCCGACAGTCTTGGCCCTTTCTTCTTTTTCTCATGAATTTTGCTGCAAACTCTCTTTCAGTGTCTTTCTGGATACATTTCCTCACCACTGCAAACTTTCCCCTGAAATTAAAGAAGAATTTAAAGTTAAAATTAAAATTAAGTCTCTTAATGACGACTTTAGTATCACCCTTATAATTTAACATTTCAGGAAACCTGAACTCAGTCACTGTTAATGGATACATTTAAATATGTTCTAAATTTACAAAGACGCCTTCCTGAGTGGTAACCCCTACACTTAAAAGTTAGCAATACTACAACTCAGAATGCAATTTAATCTCCACAGAAAATAGGGAATTAAAAAACCTATCAATTCAAGGAACCTGGATTTCAAAAATACAGAATAAATAATCTGTGCTAGTTCATAAAATTATGTCACCCTCAAAAATTTCATTAAAAAGCTGGAAAAAACAAAGTGTACAAATAGGCTTTTTCTACTTTCGGTGTCTACATCACAATAACCCAGTTAGTTTTCTAAAGTTTGCCACCATATTAAAGGCAACAGCAACCATCACTCTTATTGAATAACTGCTAAAAATCCTGCTCCATTTGCCATGTCATATCCAGACTCTGCTCTGTATTTTCAAAGATAGCACTTTGTTTTCACCATGATAGGTCTCAAATGATGAGTCAGTTCTTTGATTGTTTAACAGCTCTCAAAATTCCTTATTCTTAGTCTCACTGTGTAAGTAAGAAACATAGATAATAATAATAATAAAAAAAAAATAAGCACCTTGGCCAGCATAGAGTTTTTTAACAAAATTCTTGCAACAATGATAACATCAACACAGACACACACTGAGCAGAACTGAGCATAGTGCTTAACCCACATTAATGAGCGTCATCTCCATCCCTGACACAACACACAACCGATGAGTTACAGGAAGCCAGCAGGCTGGCTAAAACCACGCTGCAGCACTTATGTCAGAAGACTTCCCCACAGCATTTTGGACTGAAGTGTCTGCTCTAAACTTCCTTGCAGTAGAGTCCCACGCCACCTGCTCCACTAAGTTTCATTCATACAGCATGAATTCTTAAACCAAAAAAGCCTATTAATTAATCTGTAATCTAATGCAATGATGAATTATCATACTTTAAGGTACAGCAATCTTTTTTTAGTTATTACCATACATGTATAATGTTCATCAAATCTATCTCTTTACGCGAAAATAGTCTTATAAAGCTGCAGGAATTGCTTGAGGGTCTTTATTTTGATTCTTTATTTAACTGATCGAAGGGTTGTTGAAACAAAAATGATAGTCCTCATCTGGTTTGGAATACAGTTACATGAGCTTTGCCTTTCCTACCTCCAAGCTGCAGTTCACAGATTTAACCAAGTCTGCTCACGTCGAAGTTTTCCCCCTCACAGCTCCTAACCTATTGGCAGACAGCTATCCATGAAATGAAACTGCTAAAAGAAGCTGTGGTCAGCTTACTTAAAATAAGCATTTCTTTCAAAATTAGCCAGTCTAAATGAATGAAGTCAAATATGATCCCACAAAGTGGGTATTCGCTAGGCAATCTCACCAAAATAATCTGACTTGTAACCGCTCATACAACCACAGTTTTCCTCTAGGAATAATATTTCCCATAAGCACACATTATCTACAGCACAATAGGTACAAAGCCTAGATCAGAGCACAGCCCAGACGGCTGTGAAGGCAGACAAACAGTAAGAATATGCTTTCAATGTCTTCCATCCTGTTTCTTGGAATAAAGTTCTTAATTACTAATATATACATTAGGACAACATTACAGTTTTGCAAATGCATTAAAATAATACTATAGGATTTTGTAGCACTATGATGGTGTGGTCAGAAGATCACTATGAAATGTGTTAATAGAGTTACCACAGAACACCACAGGAGGAACAGACACCTAAAGGCTAACAACCTGCTAGGAGCCTGCTATGCATCTGTCAAAAAACACGTTGGAAGAAATAACAAACGTGTACAGTACAGACAGCTCATCAGGAAACACTGGAATGTGCTCTGAATCCCCAAAATATTGCATGGACAGTGTTTCTTTTAGGTAGATTTCTAGGAAGCTTGTGACATCAGTGTTGGTAGCTACAAGTAGAAACATCCCTCCAGTATTGCAATCTAAACCACAACAGAGAGCAACCCTCCCCATGTGGGAAGCAAAAAGGATTTTAAATTGCTCCAAATGAAGACATGCATCTGTACAATCTGTGTACAGTATAAAGGTATAAATTTATCAAAAGCGTTAAAATCCTTCCTGAAATTTTTAGCACCAAAAACAGCACAGGAAAAACAAACAACAAAAAAACCAAAACAAACCACTATTGACTACGCTGATAAGAAAAAACCAAACAGAAAACTGAAAGACTAACAGATAAGCTCTTTAACAGCAAATTTTTTTACTGCCTGGTAGATACTTAGCCTTTATTACCAAAAATCTAGACCCCTGGGTTCAGCCTTCTCTATTTTTTCTTAAATAGTCTCTGAATGAATGGTTTCCTTACGGTTGAATGTTGTCTTAGCTCAGAGTCAAAAGCTTTTAATTCTAGCACTGGTGAAGGACCTAGAGAGAGCAGTTTAGAAAAGTTTAAAATCACAATAATACAGCTTTCAAGAAGCATGGCCTTGCTTTGCATTGCATACAAACCCATCTGGAAGCATGTTAATTAGCCTAATGAGTAGCAATGTTGCCAATTCATTGCACATTAGTCACTGTGGAAATAAAACAGTATTCACCGGGCAGGAAGAAACAGCAAGAGCCACCACTGTGTGTGGCCACGCATGTCCTGTTTAGCTGCGCTGGTCAGAAGCCTGACAGGTGACGTAATTAAAAGGACAGGTTACACGGGAGTTCAGACAGCTGACAAATACTAATTCTTAGTTGTTTAAGACCAAGAATCCTGCCCAGATTCTTTATGGTTACACCTATAATTAGAGCTATTATAACTATAGACTGTAGAACTCATCTTTTCTGAATACAATCCCCCAAAAGATCAAACTTGGCAAACCTGACGTTTATAGCTAATGGAACTAATTACTGTGCAGCAATATAGATTCATGCCTGAAACAATTTGAGAGATCCAAATATATCACCCACTGTATGGTTAAGATAAATTTGTAGAGAATTTATTTTGATAGAGATAGAATAGTAGACAAAACAGATGGAAACAAGCTTTCCCATAAAGTACAAATGGCACAGGCTTCATTTTTGCTTTTCAGAACTCCTTATAAAAACATCCTATTAAATAGTGAAAATAGTATTAGATCAGAGCCCTGCTTGTTTAGCTGTATTGAGAAAAGCTAGCAGGGAGAACACTGCATTGAAGGAAGAGCAATATTGAGAGAAAATACTGAATGTGCACTTCCAAAGTTAAAAACTGACTATCAGTCATCCAAACGCAAACAAAAATTCTTTGAAGGGAGATATGAATAGGAAAGCAGAAGTAGTTCAGTCCTCACAAGAGTCTCATTCAAGAATTATGATTTCAGATAAATCATATCTGATTTCAAAGAAGCTCAATGTCATCTTTTCAGATCACCAACAGAATTAGCATTGTTTTATCTGGCATACATTATGGCTTAAAGCAAAAGCCTCAAATCACAAATCAAATGTCAAATCAGATAAGCAAGAACATTTAGGCCACACCAGTTAATTTTGGTTGTCATAAGCTCAGAAGAACAGAGAACTAACCTTACTTTAATAATTATGTTTAGAGCGACCAATAAAACCCTGTCACCGTGACAAATGCAGGAATAATAGCAACTCCTGCGAAGATATTTACTTTTCATAAAGTTCAGAAACATTCTCCAAGACCCACAAAACACTATGCAATTTATTACGTAACTCACATCAAACATTTTCTCTGAAGTGAGATTTTTTCCTTCCCTAGAATTTCTGATTTTCAAACAGCATGGTGTGGCATTCAATTTCTGCTGTTCAGAAATTATTTACTTGCATAAAGTTACTCTCAAATGGTGGAATCAACTACTTGCAACTCTTCATTTTCACCTCTTTTCCACTTTTACTTAGTTCCACAACTGTTCCACCCCAGCTGTGCTACTGCAGAGAGCAGCTGAGGACAGAAGTGTGACAGCATATACATTCCTACCGATGCACAAGATTGTACAGATGTCATGGGCCTCTAAGATGCACATTACTGAAAGCTGCCCGAGAAATAAGCAAGGTCATGCCAGAGTTTGTGGAAAAAAAGAAAAAAAAAAAAATCAAGATATGGGTTATCTGCACATGAAACTACAGCCAGTTCGCTAGTTAGAAACAAATAATATTTCCTTATTCTGTTCAGTGTCCTAAAATTATTAAATACTTGTTATTCTTAGCTCAGGTGGAGAGTGAGCTTGTCTGCTTTAATAAGAAACTGAGAATGATGAGCATCAACTGAATTGCACTTGACATACATTTACATATATGTGTTGCATACGTTTTGCTAGCAGAAGATTTCTTATTTTAGAGAAATAAGATGAATGTTGGCATCAAGAAAGGCCAGTCATTTACACCTTCTTCCAACCCAACTCTAGCACCAGGAGCATTATTTTCTGTACACAAATGATGATTTTCAATATGTACATAGCTTGTTTTACATTTAAAAAGAGTGCAATACTCCAGTGAGCTGAAGGATTAGTTGTCTAGTAATACTTTGTGTGCAATTAGTTAGAAGTTTTTTGTTGAGGAAAACGAGCAAAGCAACTAAATACAATTATACTAGATTCTTTAGAGAAGCTCTAGGTAATACAAAATATATTGTTCCCCATTTTACAGCACAATCATGGCTTAAGCATAGATGGTAAGTGGAAGAAGAGTTAAGCAATTGGTGCCTTGTCCTCTGCAAAGGTCACACTACTTCAAACTAACCTAACTCAAGCTAGCACCATCTGAAAACACTTAAGTCTGAGTGAGTTGATGAAAATGGCACCTTTAAAACACCCATCAGAGGTAAGTTCGATTTTAAACATCAGGCAGATGAAGATTTGTGTGAGAACATTCTGATTTTAGGACAGTAGAATTAATAAGGCTGTGAAGACTAGCCCAAAGTTTCATTTCATTAAAAAACCCGCCATTTCCATGTCATCTTAAGCAACTTAAATTCATTTCATTTCCAGAGTAGCCACTACAACCAAGTTTTCCGTATTTTTTCCTAAATTAACCTGGTTTTCCTCGCAGCTCTATTTCGATAGACTTGCAAAGGCCCATTCAGCTACTGAACAAGGCAGCAGCCTTCTGAAGCACATAAGCTTTGCAGTCTCAAAGCAGTTTTTCCCGCATGAGCAGAACTAATGAAGCCTGATTTCCTATGGCTTTGCACCCAAGTCCCTCTGGTGACATTGTGACAAGGTTCCTCCCTCATCTACAACTTTCAGCAATACTTCCCTGGGACTTCCACCTCTAACGTGCCACCAGCACCACCAGCCCCAGTACCTGCCTGCCCTGCACTGCTAGAACTAAAACACCTGAATGTTTTCCCATGTTCTCCCCTCTTCCCACCTATCACACACACAGGTGACAAGGAAACAGAGGACAGAGGCCCCAAGTGCCCAGGTGAGTTCAACATACACATATTGGCTGACTGGATGAGAGGCCAAAGAGCACACAAACCCACTGAGCCCATGAAGCGGTCTTACTCTCACTGATGGTGCTAAATCTGCTTTTTTGTCTCTCCCTGCTGTCAGTTTTAAACTCAGTTTATACAAGTGTTGTTATTCCCAAAACCTCTACCTAAAATGTAGCTTTTAAATTGTTTCCCCAATTCTGGGAAGTGGGATGGATGAATACAGAGTGTATCAACATTTTCCACTAGCAAACTCCGCTTTCAAATTAGAATTAAAATAGACTATGTTGTGTGTACAAAGACTGCTTTTCATCTGAGACTAAAATCTGTCATACCCGAGTGATCATTTTTTCAAGTTCTGTGTAAATATAAACTCTATGCATAAGCAGAGACTTACACACTTCATAAACACTCAAAAGTGAAACTATTTCTTTGAAGCATACATTATCAATAAAATGACAGAGACAGTTATAAGTGGCAGAGAGATTTTCCATTTACCACCTATGTTTTGTCACAACAACCTAGCAAAAAAAACCGTTTTGATGGGAATACTCAAACTGAGGTATCCACTTTTTTTATAAATGAAAAGGTAGTGACTTATTGAATAAAAAAAACCCAAGCACATACATTCAAATTTATACATTTCTATATTCTAAGACAGTGAAAACATTTGTGAGTTGAGGAAAGAAAAAGGTAGTAAGAACCAAAATATGTGCAACTGTTGCACAAAAACAAGACAAAACCTCAGAACAGTCACTTAACTCATTTTACTGTAACTACAGTTACAAAATCACAACCTTCATGCAAAGGTCATCTTTAAATGTAGTTCTGACCAAAAATGACTCCACACGAAAGCCATGCTGAGATTTACTTGTCTAAACTACAGACTAAGATTTGCTGTAGTACTTAATTCTTGTTCGCAGCATAAAACTAATAATTTAAGTTGTACTTTTGTGCGCCAGAAGGAAGCTCCATCTTGCCTCTTTTCTGATTAGCCCAATGAATATCATGCAGCTCTAAGAGAAGCTCTCACTCCATGGCAGAGTGGCAAAATATTTTCTGAAAAGTCATCTCATCTTCAAATTAAAAAAGACCCTGAAAAGTAGTGCTACCAAGACAACCTGTGCTGCACTGCTCCTGTGACTTCTTCACTGTTGCTTAGAATTTAGACTGTTTTGCAGTCTGCATTTAGGTAGCTTTGGTTTCCAGTCCCTGGACATTATGGTCACATCAAGCTTTCTCACTTTAGGCTTCTCCCACCTGCTTCCCATGTGAATGCTTTAGGCCACTATGTTTAAACAGGTATTATTCAAATAGTACACCAGAAGTATTAATTAAGCATTAAGCTGACACCTAGGCAACCTAAAAATTTGTTAGAGGTACGTACAGCAGCTACATTTGTTTTGAAACTTCTCTTTAGCTCCAAAGGAGCTGTTGGTGCTGCTGTATAAGCTGAGCTACACAGTTAGCATAACTTGCAAAAGAACATGCACCAAGGAGTGTATCTTGCCATATATCCTATGGCATTTAATCTAATCATCTTTATCTGAATACTGTTTAGATAAAGTACACGTCAGTAAGAATACTATAATCCTTCTAATAAGTGACAATTTCAGACAAAAATACTGGTTTAGTGGTGCTGAAATTCCATGTATATGGTTCCCGAGATGCAAAAACCTTTTAATGAGACTTTCTGCCTCAAGCCCTGCTTGTTATCAGTCAGGTGTTGAAATTATACATCAATTAAACATCACCTGTGCAGTCACTTTCAAGCTCTTTTTTTTTTTAACCACTTTTAAAATATTTTCAAAAGTCCCACCATTACTCTCAAGCACATGCTACTACAGACTAGTCTTTTCTAGGCTTGTTTTCCCCTATGTCAAAGCTTACAAAGCTCAAGGAAAAAGAAAAAAAAGGCAGGTTTCTATCTCCAAGGGAAATCTCTAAGGCAAAACTCTCTACTCCACACTGGCTCCCAAGGAAGAGCACAGTCTCTCCCCAGCCGGCTTCCCAAGGCTGAGGATGACTTGTTGGCCAGCCGGAGGGACAAGCAGCTGCGGCCAGCAGCTGGGGCACAGCTGCCTCCCAGCACCCCTTCCAACCAAGCCAGACACCACCCGGCCAGTGCGATGGGCACGTCCCCGGGGCTGACTGCCAGCAGGGCGAGGCGAGCAAACAGCAGACAGGGCAGCGAGCCCCTCGCTCCCCGCTCCCGCTGTCATCCCACACAGGGCAGCATAGGAAGCGGCAGCAGGTGACAGCGGCTGGTGAGCTCCTGGCAGCGAGGGGCGAGACGCGGAGCAGAGCAAAGGCACCGACTGGGTTCTCAGCCTCTCAGGCTCCGCCGCGGGCACACGGCTTACGCCCGGCGCTTCGGGCGAGCGGAGCCGCCGGGGAGGCCGCGGGGGGACACCGGACACACCAGACACCTTCTCCCTACCGCCGCCCCCGCATCCCGGGGACGCGCCGGCAGCGCCAGCCGCCCGCGGCGCGCTCACCTGCCGAGCTCCCTGCCAGGGCTGAGGCTGTAGCGCTCCTGGAAGGGCTCGGTGCGGATGGGCGTGCGGATCTCCGTCAGGAAGCCGCCGCGCCGCCGGCCTCGGCCGGGAGTGGGCTGCGGCGGCCGGTCGGCGCGGGAGCGGCCGGGTGGCGGCTTCTCCTCGGGGCTCATAGCGCGGGGCGCCGACTCCTTCCCTTCCCGGCTCGGTCTGTCTCCCCGCCGGGCCGGGCTCCCCTCGGGCGGCGGGTGCGCTCCCGACCGCGGCCGCTGCTGGAGGAGGGCGGCGGGCAGCACGCGCCGCGCCGATGGGACGGAGGGGGCGGGGGCTTGGCCGCGGGGCCCCGCCCTCTAACACCTCACCTTGGTGGAGGGGTGGGCGGGGCGGAGGGAACGAGGGGCGGGGCGCCGCGCGGTGCCGCGAGGAACGGTTGCGCAGCGCCGCCTGCCGACGGCCCTGGGGAGCAGGGAGGGAGGGGAGTGATAGGAGGGTCGGGAGCGGGGGCCCGCGGACCCTCCCGCCAAGTGGCGACTTTTAAATAGTCGTAAAGCCGAGTGACCTGTTGTGGGTGTCAAGAGGATGGGGCCAGACTCTTTTTAGTGGTGCCTAACGACAGGGTGAGGGAGGTTCTCCTCCCCCTCTACTCTGCCCTGGTGAGACCACATCTGGAATATTGTGCCCAGTTCTGGGCCCCTCAGTTCCAGAAGGACAGGGAACTGCTGGAGAGAGTCCAGCGCAGGGCAACAAACATGATTAAGGGAGTGGAGCATCTCCCTTATGAGGAAAGGCTGAGGGAGCTGGGGCTCTTTAGCTTGGAGAAGAGGAGACTGAGGGGTGACCTCCTTAATGTTTATGTAAAGGATGAGTGTCACGAGGATGGAGCCAGGCTCTTCTCGGTGACAACCAATGGTAAGACAAGGGGCAATGGGTATAAACTGGAATACAGGAGGTTTCACTTAAATTTGAGAGAAACTTCTTTTCAGCGAGAGTGAGTTTATAAATATGTTTATATATATAACTAAATGTTTATAAATATGTGAAGGGTGAGTGTCACGAGGATGGAGCCAGGCTCTTCTCGGCAACAACCAATGATAGGACGAGGGGCAATGGGTACAAACTGGAACACAGGAGGTTCCACTTAAATATGAGAAGAAACTTCTTCACAGTGAGGGTGCCGGAGCACTGGAATAGGCTGCCCAGGGAGGCTGTGGAGTCTCCTTCTCTGGAGACATTCAAAACCTGCCTGGACACATTCCTGTGTAACCTCATCTAGGTGTTCCTGCTCCGGCAGGGGGATTGGACTAGATGATCTTTTGAGGTCCCTTTCAGTCCCTAACATTCTGTGATTCTGTGATTGTGTGAGGGGCAATGGGCACAGACTGAAGCATAGGAGGTTCTGTCTGAATAGAAGGAGAAACTTCTTTACCTTTTCAACCCCAACCATTCTGTGATCCTGTTGTTGGCTCACCTGGCACTGCCGTTAGGACTTCGCATCTGTGCGACCCAGGAACTGGTTTCATGGGTGCTCAGGTGTGGCCTGAGGGAGTGGTAGGACAGAAGGGCAAATCATAAGGTAGAAACCACAACAGCTGGCTGTGATGGGCATGCCCTTGTGGGGAAACAGCCCCCAGGCCCCATGGGGACATTGGGCTGCAAGGCTGAGGGGAGGTGAGGACAAAAGGGGTAGCATCATGTCTGAAGGGGTCAAGTACCCCTGAGCCTACCTGATGAAGTCTTGGCCTCTGTGGTGTCTGTGGCACAAGCTCTAATTAAGCCTTTCCCATGGCTGGGGCGTACTTGGCTCCTCTCCTCCATGCATGCCTGAGCTCCCAGTGTTTGCATGAGGTGTGTAGGAACTCCTTCCAAATACCCTTTTGTCCAGGCTGGTGGAAATTGTCTCATGGATTGAGAAACGGCTGTGCTCCTCTCACTTCACAAGCTCTTCACTGACTGGCTTACTTAATGTACATGTTTAAGAGACTTATTCAGCCATTTATCAGGGCAGTGCTTTGGCATTTGTCTCCATTAAGGTCACAGAATGTGTTTGCCATTGCCTGCCAATATCTAGAGCACAGTGGAGACGAGACTAATGAGGAAACAGGCCAACAAACAGGAAGGGATCGAGCCCAAACCCCAGTCATTGATTAGGGATGGGAGTACAATTGCTGATGAGGCATTTTGCTGGAATTCCCTCATTCACCCAATTTGCAGAAATAAATACTTTAGCAATAAACTCCAGAACCAGTATAGAGAGTAATGGATGGTTCAAGACCTACAATATCAATGTGCTTCCCAATCAGAGCATTGCTTATGCTTCAGCAGGGACAGACTTACTGTTGAACAGTAAAACTTGGATTAAACGAGGGTTAAGAAATTATTACATCTGAAAGTATGTATTAGAGGCATTTACTATGGAGAAAAGATTGTTTCCTGAAAAGCAGATCATGTCTTATGTTAATCCTAAATGAAGTGTTTGGATACTTAATTCTTATTATATTTTCTACTTCTTTACTTACTTTCAAAACCACATTTTCCTGGGGCAGGAACCTGCAAAAAAAAGGATGCAAAGGAGTGCAATTACTGATTCTGGAATATGAACAGACCTTCCTCAAAATACTTTGGGATTTTTAAGGTTCTCTGCTCATATTTTAAATAGATCAAAAGTTTTAGATTATTAAATGCCTTCAAAAATCTAGCATTTGGTTCTGTTTGGCTTACATTTTTTTTTCCCCAGATGCAGTTATTCAGAAAAAATTAAGATAGATTTCTAACTTATGGAGAGTTTTGAGTATATTGCTTCCTCCTATCTGGAATTTCTTTTTTTCCTTACAGTATGTAAGCTTAACTATTTTTCTCCCATAGCATGAAACTACCAAAGACATGAACAGTGTCTTAATACAACAGGAAGATGGGTTTGTTCCATTCTTTAAAAGAATTATCCACAGAATAGGAAGACAATGACAAAAAGAAAAATCGTGCTTTACTTTCTTGAAAACTGAGAAAATAAAATCTTTTCCCACAAATTCCTATGTACTAGCCATACCACAGACTATGCTTTGTCCAGTCACACCAGAATTTTATGGACCCAATATATGCTGTATTAGTTTAATTTTTCTCTGTAGAAAGAATAAACATAAGCTTTATAACTCACCTATATATTAAAACACTGATAGCCTTAAATACTGCAACATGTTCGTGCTATCCACACAGGGAGAAACATATGCAGATATGAATAAAACTTGATTTATTTAGAGATAAGCTAACAGACATTTTGCTGGTTACTCTCATATGCTACCTACTGGAAAAAAAAAAAAGAAGCTTTTTTTCTGTTGCTATATGCTCAGTTGCACTCAGATGGCATAACATATATTGATTTCTGCTTGTACAGATAACATTAACTGGTTTACATTGAATATTTTTTTTTCTTTTCTACCAGTAGCATTCAAGGAATTCATTCTCATGAGCTGTGTTTGATCTGCAAGCTAAGAAGTTGGAGGTGAGGTGGAAGACACTAGCACAGGTACTCTGTTTAGAAGAATGTCCTTTTCAATTTATGCCCGCATGCACTGGAGTTAAAGAGCAATTTCAGTTCTGCCCTGAAGAGGTGGATCAAATGTGTTGCACAGGGCTATTAGCTTTGCTGAGTTCTATCAGTGTGACTCTAGCTTTACCTTCACAGGACTTGGCTCTTCCCAATATGAATATATTCAGGCAACTTGTACATGATGGAAGATATACCCTATATCATCATCATGGTCCATTTATAACAGAAATATGGAATCTAACCATCAGTAGCTCAGCACATATACATAATTTAAGGTTGTTTATCAGGTGCTAAGTTCATCCTTTCTACTTCCATAATGAGAGAAAAACTTGATCTTCTGTGGCAGGAATTTCTGCAGGCTGCTTAAATTCCATATGAAGCTATCTTTTTTGCATTGATGAGCTACTTATGTCTTGATGTGATTGTTTTACATATGAGGCAGCAGGAAGAGTACACATTCCTCACCTGGGGTGCTTCACTCCTGTATTCCTCAAATGCTTCCGGTCATCAAGTAAAGTCACTTACACAACAGCTTCAAGTACTCAGCACCCCTGAAAAATGGTCCCATGCTACACTTCTGTACAAACTGAGATTTCTTACTACCTACAACAAAAAAATCTCCACTTTTCCAATTTAAGGAAGGAAAGCACAGCTCCACTAAGTGGCAGCACTAGGCATCATTAGTGCCAGCTTTGTTGAGTTATTTTTATATTTGTAAGAGATTTAATATAGACTGCTGCTCAGGTAGCAATAATATGTATGCCTCTTTTTTTTGCTCATAGTGTTTGATTTTCTCATTTCCAGAACAGGTGAATAAACTTATGCTCAGAGTTACCTTTCCAAATACTTTCACAGGTTAATATTTTGCAGAAATGTCAATTTAACATGAGTTTTACATATAGTATAATAACATCAATTTATGAGTTGAAAAAAAATTAATACGGTCTCCATGCATTCTTTTGGGTGCTCCTCCGATCACTTTCACAGCTTCTATGCAGTGCCACAGCAGTCCCAAAGACTATTTTATCGTTCACAAACTAGATAGACAATATTTTACAAAAACCACAGTGCATCCCTACTTATTTTGTGTCCAGAGCATAAAGATAATCCATTATGGTTTGTACATTGGGAGGACTGAAATATGTAGTTGATGAACAATTATGATGTTCAAAAGTCGTGGTGCATGCTTTACATACCATAGTAGTAGGAGTTAAGCTCTACGGTCCCAGTTCTATGAATCAATGCACGAACCACTAAAGCTGTTAACTTACATGCCAAAAGCAGGAAAGTTTATATTCAATTGCCAAAGATGCCAAAGCTGTCAGTAAACATGTCCTCACGCATTGTAAATATAATCTTATATGGTAATTTGTATTACTATTTTCAGTCATTTTAAAGTCACTGATCGTACTTAATACTAAGACATACCTAATAGGTACTGAAGTCAAATCACAGCTTGTAACAACGTTCCTGAGCAGATTCCAGTGCTGCCCCAGCTGCATTCCTGAAACGCTGTTATCTAAATATGATGACTCCATGTGGCATGCTGGTTAGGTACCTACACTGCTTTGTCTACGGACTGAAGCGTATTATGTGTTGAAAATAGAAAAGTAGAAGCATCTGGAATTTATTTTTGTATGTTGTTTTGACTCTGGAAAACTAGCATTAGGAAATCGCACTCAACAATAGTTCTTTAACTGATGTCTGTGGTCCATTTTGAAACTGACTGAACATATTTTCAGTGTCACACTGCAGAGTATTCACAGCATTAGTTTTCTTACAACTGATTCATTTTGGAACCGGGAAACAAATAACCCAAACCAGTCTTTTATTTTCATACTGAAAAATGTAAAAGGTGAAGGTATGTCTCTAAAGTGTATTACTCTTCAGAGAAGGAAAGGCAAGTGAACTTAGTATTACTATTGTTTATCATTGACATAGAAAACTTTCCCATGCAGCTCCACTATCTTCTTATACCATAGGAGTTAATTATATGAAATCCTAAGTGCCAGCAAGTCAGGAAAGAAACCCCATCATCTTTGTGTTCTGCAGTGACTTCTGTTCTTTTCAGCCTCGAAGAGCTGTAACATAGCACTGTGGGGATGAGCTAAAGTAAAAACAATATAAATGTGCTTTATACCAAAGCCTAATCTAAATAAGAATTGGGGCTTTTGTTTTAGGTAGAATCGTGTATCATTTTATTTCTTCAAAATTTAATTCCAAGAGGGTAGGAACTACACAAACAAAGCCACATACTCTTCATTTTTATATACCCATGAAAGGTATTTTGAGGCAAAAGCAATTTTGAAAGTTACCAGAATTAAATAAAAAAATATTAAGTGTGGCTTTGTAGCTCAAGGAAGATTTATGATTAGAGGAGGCACAGCAGATCCTTTGTCACTTTATTGTCCAGTCAGGCCTCTTATACAAGAACAAACTTCAGGCCACAAGTGGATTTATTGTCCACTGTAGTGAAAAACCATGGCTTTACTACTACAGGGTGGGAAGGGATTGTTATTGATTTGTAATATCCTGTAAGATTATGGAATTTTGCTAGCAGGCCAGGAAAGACATTTGATGTACATATGGAGGCTTCACTGTATTTTAACAGAAATTCAGTAACATAAGTCATAGAATGGGTTCTGGTAAAAGACATAGTTGCAGTCACATAATGGATTACTGCTGCAGAAACTGACATATCCTAAAGATCAGCAGCTCCTCTCACTGCTTTTTAGTAAATATTGATTTTTCCTGCCTTTATATGTGAAAAATTCAGATAAATGTAGCTTAGTATCACAAATACCTTCTCCCTCCGCTTCCTCCTCACACACCTGCATGATCACACAAACAAGTTTTGAATAAAGGCTGCACTGTGAGACCCGGATTTCTTGAGCACGTGCATGGGAAGATGCTACTCTTGCCACCACCACTGTCCCTGCCGCAGGACAGTCAGAGCTGGCCTGGGGCTTGTGGGCCTGTGCTCCTCCACACATGAAATGTGAAATGCCGTGCTGACTGCAGAAGGTCTCTTAAGAGTTGTTACAGTCACACAGTTTCACATTTGCTACTGATGTGTCTTGTGCAAGATATGCTTACCATTTCTGTTGAAATTTCTTCCACGGGTTTGTATTTTTCTTTACAAAAACTGCTCCTCATATTTAAGCTTTCCCATCCTTCATATTGTACCATGATCCCTCATGAGGTGCCCTTTATGTAAGAAAACAGGTATGGTCAGCAAGGTGTCTGCTGACTCTGTATCTGAGGTGTGTTAATCTATTCTGGAATGTGCAAATGAAACACGCCTGAGATATTAGAGTGAAGAGCAGTAGAGAAATGGGTGTGACATACTGAGAATGCCAGAGCATCTTGCTATGTATTTCCTGTCAACACTTAATGCAGACCCAGCACATGCTATTAAGAAATCATCTTCACACTTGCATTTCATGCCTATAATGCAGTAATTATACCTAGAAGCGAGGTATGTATAAGTAGTATATACATCTCTTTTGTCCCTCTGTTTGTCCAGACATTTTCTAGAGTGAGGAGTAAGGTCACATGCTTTCAAAGGCAGGTAGTCTAGGAGAACATGGGGGATTTGGTTATGCACACTCTTTGGACAGCCTCAAGTTTTAGACATGTACCCTGAACAACTGGACAAAAGCAGTGGAAGAATGTGACTGCAATGATCAGAAAGGATAAGACACTGGAAGAGCAATTCCTTAAATCAGTGGACTTTCACTAGCGCCAGTTTCCACTCACTGCAGTAAAATACGTCCTCTACGAAATAAGTTATTTGTAATAGACAGTCCACACAATGCCATAACAAAGTGATTTTATTGACATTCCTCTATAGTGTTATGGTTGAATAGAAAGCACAGCCTGAGTATCATGTGACATTTTTCTGTCAATATAAGCAAAATCAGTCCAATAATGAGGACCTTTCCTGCCATTGACTTTATGTAGTCTTTAACAAAAACCATAACAGACATTTCTGTTGGATAAATCGGAAGCTGCAGGGAATTTGGCTAATGGTACAATATTTACTATACCTAGTATCTACTATCTACAGGCATCTGTTTTTCTACTAGAACAAAGGAACTACATGACTCACTAGAGAGAAAGTAACAATCCAATCTTTTGGACCTTGTGATAACTGGAAAACCTATCCCAGACTTAGTATATTGCAGTCTTTTATTTTATTTTTTTTTAAATAATGAACACTGAGGTACAGCAAGAATAATAATAAAAAAGCACCGCATTTGTTGTAGAAAGATCTGTTGGTCTGCATTTGACTGAAAGTGTTTAATCTTGACTGGGAAGCCCTATTAATAGTACTATGGAGACAGGACAAATAATTATTATTTCAACAGAAATTAAACAAATCTCCAGTCAAATTTGTCCTTCTGGAATTCCATAGACTGTCACAGGATAAATAGCAAAGGATGAGCTTAACTCATCCTCTGTCTGTGTGTATTTTAGCTTATCTCGTTTGATTTTCATGTCCAAATTCAGTATCCTACTGTTTTCAACTAGAGGTATGTCAACTATTCGTTACAGTGAACTAGAACAACAAAACACAAACTGAACAAGCACCGCCTCTCCCCACAGGCTATATCTCTCACAGACTAGACTACGAACTCAAACCTTAGCTACAAGTTCTTTGAAAAATTCACGGGCACTTGAGCAAACTGGGTGAAAAAAGTCCTCTGTGTCAGACCTGTACAAAACTCATGATCTCTCTGTTAGATGCTCAGCGTAGTCTGGACCACTCACTTCCGGCCTTGTGATAGCCACAAATCCTCCTAGAACATAAAAGTCAAGTTCCGAACATGCATAGCCACATGATTGAAATTGAACACTCCTGTAATGTACTGCAGACTGAAGTGACAGCGTTTGTAAGGTTGACACCCAACACAATTAACAGTAAGGTACGCTTGTTTGTATTGGATCAAATCCTGCATAGCTGATGTAGTCAGTCAGTGAGACTACTTCAAGGTGGAAGACCTACTGGTGATTTAAAATACCTATTTTCATTCTCGTATCTTCAGCTTAATGCTACTATGACAACAGGATTTCATAAACAGAAATATCACTTTCCCTCCTTCTACCATTAATATTATCAGAACTGTCACTTTGAGAAAGATATGGGCCCTCTGCAACGAAACGTACAAATTACCAATATTCATTGCTTCTGTCAAAAACTGCAATTCACAAAAGCTGTCAGATTGCCTATTCCATTTTTCAATTGCATTTTAAACTCTGCTGATATTGATGTCATTTCGTAATCTAGCCACTACCACGTTTAAAGGGAACTGAGGTGAAGATGCTGAACAGATTATTTCACTGTAAATCTGCCCTATGGAATATCTTCTATTCCTTCCTGTGGGAACACAATCACACCAGAAATTCTCTAATTAACAATCAGCATTTCACATGTGAAAATGCAGACCTAGAGAGAGCAGAGACGATTAAATGAGCAAGTAACAATCGAAAGGTGAACAAGGAAGGGTATATGCCTTGCATATGCCTAACAACAACAACGTCGTCAATTAATTGCATAATGGACAGGTAAAATAACAGGGCAAGGGCAATGGGTTCCTCCCTGTCTCCTGTTAGCAGCATTCACTGCCTCTCTCACTCTAACATTATAGCGCCACTTAGATGCATGTCTTGCCCTTCACTCCAGACTGGGACCGGATTCAGGCCATGCCATGATGCAATGAATGGAGAAATGCACTGTGAAGTATCCAACTGGATGCCCGAGAGATGATGTCAGTGTTTGAAAACCTATTGGGGTAGGGCATTTGGGAAGAGAGAGGGATAGGTCTGGAATAACAGAGTGCAAGAAAAGCAGATTATGGCATTTTCTTTCTCTTTGTTTTATGAAAATAGTCAACTGTCTTCCTCTATTTCTGGCTTTGGATCCAAATAACTTGCAAGGAAATCCACATGACCTTGTTACTTCGATGTCATCACAGCCACCTGAGAAAACAACCTTTAAAAAATACTAGGCTGTGCACTTGAAAGACAGCTTGGACCAAGGATTTTGATGGGAAGTAGCCAGCTATGCTGCATGTTTCCCAGAGCAGGAACACACAAGGTGCTCGAGACGGCATCTGACACACACAGAGATGCAGAACACCTAATCTACCCTAGAGTGTGGTGAGTGCCAGAACATGTCGTGAAGAAGAATTTCAGGAGAAAGCCTTCCTTGTTTCAATCAGTGAGGTTTGATGCTGTCTCTGAAATACAAACACCTTTTATTATGCTACAAAAAATAGTTTCACTTTTCTTAATAAAATATAATTTTAAAATACTTTAAAAAAATTAGCTATACAGTATTGTAAAGATTTTTTTTTACCATGTTAATGAGACAGCTCTTGATGCACTATTTTTCTTGGCCAAACCTGCACCAACTGGTTGGATAATTCTCTTTCTTGTCTTCTGTTGTTAGAAGACATCCAACATTTGACGTAGCGCAGGCAACTTTGTAACATTGCCAGGAATAAAACAGGAACCATACAGGAATTGCTGGATTTTGGGGCGTAGTGGTGAAGAGACAGAAATTACGTACATTGGAAGATTCTGTTGTTCAGTCTCTCCTGGTGTGACTCGCTCTGATGTAATTCCTGTGCATGTGACAGATTGTCTCAGACTAAGAAGTTAAGATTTCCATCTCTACTGTGCAGTGAGGAGGGTCATATGGAACAGGGGCCCAAGAGCTCATTTGTGGAAATAATAAGCATAATTTTTGGTGTCTGGTGGAATGAAAGCTGGCCTGTAGCCAAGGCCCCTATATGCAACTGCAATATGAGTACTCAATACGGATAATAACGTATTACAAAAAGATCCTCAGTAAAAGCCATACAGTAAATTACTACAAAAGTGGCAGAAATGTCACAGAAATTGAACAAATGGAGCAATTTAAATATCCCAAATGTTTTATATACCATTAACAAAAGCTACTATTTCTGCTTAGAAACATGTTTTTAGGTACGTCACCTTTCAAATACCTATTGACCAAAGAATCAAAGCAGGAGAATGATCTAAAGTTCTCAGAATGCAGTTTTTCAAGTGTGATGAGTTTCTATGCAGCCAACATAAAAATATGGGGGAAAACAGGGCCAATTATATTCTCTGGAGAGAAAACTTACAGGAATTAGATGTGTCAGACATTGAACTGATCTCCTGATTCTACAGTTTTCTGAAGCACAGCTAACACAAAACTACCAGTAACAAGCCCCCAAGGGGGTGTGGTATTTCATGTGAGCTGCTAGACACTATGATGTTACCTTCTTACTTACCTTCACAAGTCTCTCACTTCATATTTCATGCATCCTTTAACTTATTTAGTGTCAGAAGCAAAGAGAATTCTTATTTCCTTTTCCCAGTTAAGACAAACACTTTCAATCTGAGATGAGTCTTAGAAAATAAGGGCAGCAACGATTAATAAATAGAACACAATTAGAACAGTGAGGTTGACTGTAACAGCGTCAGCAAAATCCATCCAAACACAAGCCTACTGCTGTTTTCCTTTTGTTCCCTGGCTTCAGAGTTGGAATGTGAAGGACACCAAACTGAAGAGGGTTATGTCTGCAGTAACAAGAGCAACGTCTTTAGTGGTACCTTAGGTAACTGAAGGGCCTTTGGGCTTCAATAGGAAGTATGACAAATTCTTGACCCAAAGAGAGTTACAGTCCCCTTCATCCCTGACAAGCATCCTCATTCACTGCAGCTTCTCATTTCATAGACTGTAGACTAAAACCTTCTGTCTACAACCACTCTTGAGGTTATGGAGATTGGCACTGAACAAGAAAATAAAAAATGACAGAAGCGAAAACTGCCCCCAGCAACCATAGTTTAGCCCAGCCTGACAGAAAATAAATGGCTTCTGACACAGGGGGTGGGATTGTCTAGACTTCTCATTTGAAAAGGAGCATTTTAAACATCAGAAAACAAAGATCTAGTAAACAGAACCCAAGGTTATTCGTAAGAGTAGAACATTCTTCTTATTTCCCCTTTTCCTTGTTGTATACAATACTAAGGTAAGGGAGCCTCATCCTTTATGCTACGTAAGACATTCTTCTTGAGCATGCACAACCTTGTGCTTCTTGTGTGGTAAACATTGCAACGGAGATGCCCCTCCCAATATCTCTGAAGTGCAAGTTCTCTCCAGTACTGGCAAGCAACAATCATAACAATCACTGTTATGCTTCGCATTGCATTACAGGTTGTTTTTTTAGTTTTTGAAGGTCTTATCTGCACCATGTATCTGGGCCCGTTCCAGCTGATGCAACTGATGTGGATCATGAGTTCATATATAAAAATTTCAGTTTTGCTCATAGGTGTATCTCAGATGGACAATACATACAGGGAAAACAACGATGGATGAAGACATATTTGACCAGCTTCTAGTGCTGGGTTCAACAGTTAAGAAGTAAGATGGGCTGTGAATTGATTTAGAACATCTGGGCATATAAAAGCTTGGAATGCTTGATGAGGTTTTTTTTATTTTTTAATCAACGTAGGTGGAAGTAAACATTTATTAACATTTGGTCAAGTGTAGTGTAACTTGCATTTGTATTTTCATTGTTATTAATGGAGGTATGTAGAGATATACAGAAACCTTGAGACAGTTGTTTTTCTATTGCATACAGACTAGCAGTCCATTGGAAACAGAGGATGAAAGCATGAAGGTTAGATCTTAGAGGGCGGCAGTTCTTCATGCACAGCTTTTGTCAATCTTGATTTTTTTTTTGTTCATTTTGTTTTAAAAAATAAAAACATGGGAAACCAAGATCAAATTATGATGGACAGGAAAGGTGACATCATCAGCCAGAAAAACACCAGAAGTGCCTGAACCTCCTCATTCAAGTCCAAAGGTGCTAGTTTCTTCAACAGCTGTCAGCAGCTTTTCATACAGCATAGAGTATGAGGGGTAAGGTGGAAGATCCAAACGGTTGAAACATGTATGTGCCCTGCAAAGGAAAACATGCTACATGTTAAGTTTAATCTAATTAACTTGAGAAATTAAAAATTGGGAACACAAGTTCCTATTGACATTCAAATTCACTCAAAAGAGAGAAAAGGAAATTCTAACTACTAAAGTAAAACTCGCAAATTCCACCAAAATCTGAGGTACTTAGAAGTATATGCACATACACATGAATATTTTAAACAGAAGATGCAGCTAAGTATCAACAGGCATTGCAGGGATCTTGGAGGGAGCAATCTTCATGGAGAATGCTGGAGGTCACTGAGGAGCTGGGGTCTAGGCCCTGACAGAGAGAAAACTGCACTACTATAATTTTGGTTGCTTTGAGCTTTTCCAAAAAAATTGCAACTCAGCTGTACATCCAATATGAGCAGCTAGGAAGTTTTGGGCCAGTGGATAAGCATAATGTGATGAACTATATGGACAGAATGGGCTCAGCAAGTGTCCACAGCGAGGCAGGGCTGACTGGTGAGAGACCATTCAGGGATCTGCTGACTGAAGATGCAAGGTTGCTGAAAATGTGCCTGTAAGTCAGCTGTTGGCCATCTGCTGCAAGTCTGGCCTTCAAATGTTATTTATTTGTAGTAGCCAAGGCAAAAGCAAAATATTTTGTGCAGAGCAAGTTGCCAACTTGATGACCCTCTCTTCTCCCAGTTTTATTATTATATTTACCCTCAGTTGGCAGCACCTTCAAAAGGAGCCGCGGAGCGGGTTCCACGCATGCCTCTAACCTTGTTGCAGCTTTTCTGGTAGCAGCAATTAGACCCAGATGCAGAGTGCACTTCACTGTGTGAGGTGCTATACAGATGTGGAGCAAAGAAACTTCCCTGCCCCAACAGTTCATCCATTTCAACTGACTGAAAAAGTGTAGAGCTCATTCAACAAACGGGGGAGCACATTTTCATTAAAATTGTCGCATTTTTTTTCAGTCAGTTTGGAGGTTTACATGGTGCTAGAAGTATTTCTGCTTTCTCTTGCTCTCTTTGATAGATGTCAATTGACAAAAATGCTACAAGAAGGAAATGTAGCCTCAATGGCTAACAGTCTAAGCTTCTGGCCCCTAGCGTTTTTAGAAGCCATGAAGTTGTTTTACTTTTAGCTTTTCTATCTCATACTTTAATTCAGTGTTATTTCTTCAAACCTGAAGCAGAAGAACCATCTTGGAGAAACTATTTGAAACCACACTAGTCGTCTCTTAGGCCACCCAGAAAGTGAGTAAAACATGATACTGGTATATGGGCTGGCCTGAGACTTGTGGATTCAGAGTTTTATCAAGCACCAATGGTGAATAATTAAAAGCAATCAGGCAACTGAAATAGCCAGAGGCAGGTAACCTTCCCTGCATAACAGAATTTCAATTAGGAGAGGTTTTACCATTCTTTTTCCCCTTCTGAATGAAGATTATTAGCTGGTCACTCTCAGAGGGAGTGTACAAAAACCACAGAATTTGTGGAAATGAGTTGGGAACACGTGAGTTAGTGAAAAAGGAACATTAATAAAGCCATTATTTAATACATTTCTTGAAATTAAACATGGCAGCTCCTATGTATTATCCAGGAGAAGCCCTGCACTGTTTATTGTTTATCTCAGCAATCTTTGGCAGCATTGTTTCTACAATCTATTGCAAATATGTATCAACCACTGGGAGTTAATAACTGAAGGATTCTTGTAGTCCATTCAGAACGTATTTATCATAGGCAAGAGAGCACCATTCAGAGACAGCTGGTCTTGAGGAGCTCAGCTGCCTGCTCCAGAACTGGAAGCAGCATTGTCATGGTGGCTCAGGTGTGGATTCTGCTTATATAACTTTAATATCTCTGTATGGCACTTAACCCTGGCATATTTAACTGTATGAAACCACAACATCTCACACGTTGCCATCATGTATCCTTGTTGTGTGATGCAGACATATCCACAGCCACTGAAGCTGGTGTTTACTTTCTTGCAGACATTCATCTTGACTGATGATTATCCATCTCATTCACACCGGTTATGAAACAACCTTGCAATGCTGTTGACTTTTAGTCATTCTTGACTTAGTCAAACTGAGGAAAAAGACCAACTCCTTTTCCTATTATGAGGTTTATAGAAGTGGGCTCTTCTACAGAAGGTCACAAAGAATTTATTGTAAGGAGAAACTATTACAAAGAAAGGAAAACCAAGTTAACATGTCTAGAAACACTGAAGCATTTTGCCAAGCAATATTCTTGTGTTCTCCAGTTCAAAAACTTTATAGAAAAAAATCCTTTCGCTCCAAATAACATCACCAAATATAAAACGAAAACTAATTTTCAGGAGTACTATGCAGGTTAGGCTTACACTTCTACTACTTAAGGTGCAAAACACAATATATTGCTAAGGGCAAAATCTGAGTTCTAGTCTGTGAAACTAATGTGGATCTACTGCAACTCCAATGATGCTAGTGAAGTCCACTCAGTCTTACAACAAGGTAATTACGTGCAAAATTGTCTGGTTTACATTCAGAAATGGGGCTAATTGGTTCTCTTCTGCAAAGGTCAGACATGGTGTCTGCTTGTGTAACTGAGCAACATATTCTGCCTCATCTGAAATACGAGAGAGGGTTGTTTTGGACTCCTCATTCAGTGTTCCCCCTCTCCTCAGTACTGCTGTGCATAGCACATTTGCCTTTTGCAACTGAAAGCTGAAACCTTTATTTTCCAAACCAGACTAAAGACGAATTGCTCCGTCGTCAGTCTGTTATATCATATGCTGTGTGATACAGCAGTACACAGGGCAATTAAGAGGGAAGGATATTTTCCATAACATTCCCTGTTGCCTAATTCTGTGCCTTGTCCTCCAAAGCAGTAAGCTCCTCCTGAACGATGTTGATCTCCTACTATTGATCTCAGTGAGATTCACTACAGTAAGCGTAATCCAGAGGACACTTGCTGCATGTATCGGGGTGCAGTGCAAGAAAGTCATAGCAAAGAGAAAAAAGCCTGCTGACATTTGAGAGGGTGTTCAGGGAGTGAGAGGTCTGGTATAAGAATTAGATTGGTAAGAAGTTTTATGGAAAGGATTCTGGCTTCTACAGAAGAAAATGCAAGGTAAAGTCATGTAAACTAACTCTGACCCTCGTGTGCCCTCATCCTCCAGTAAGTAAAGCAGTAAATGCACTACTTAAAATTTCATTCTTCCTGGCAGTCTCTCTTTATTGCTCAAAGTAGATTTGGTGGGTCTGAACCTTTAATCTTGCTCACTGTTCATGGTGCTGTGCTATTTATTTTCTTTTAAGAATTCTCTCTAAAAATTATAAGCTTTTAAGATTTTTGCATTCTTCTTTTCTTCATAATTTCCTTTAATCTCCACAACGATGAGAGTACAAAGGCAGTAAGTGTGCACAGAACCCCCTCCTATCTTATTTATAACTTCAACCTATCAACTAAAATAAGCCTTGCATTCTAACATAACCATGCTTGTCGAGCAGAAACTAGGCATTTCTCCTTTTCATCTTGCTTTCTTTAGATGAACCCACAAGCCACTCTTTGATCAATCTCAGGATCCACCGGTATCAACTTTTGTTCCTTTTGTGTGTAAGAAGGAACACTTATACACTGTGTGGGAACCACTGCTTAATAGATAAGTGTAGATTTGTAGATGGTATTTCTGTTGTATGTAGGAAAAGAGGAAAGAGAAGAAGCAGAAGATATAAGGAACGATAAAAGACAGCAAAACACACGAAGTCCACTGAGAAAGAAGGAAATGATGAGAACAAAGTTCTTTGCAGTCACACATAATTATTTTTTAATCGCTATATGGGATTCCGGTGTGATTAAACACTTTATCATCTAATAGAGAGGGACAGAATTATCTTACAAAAGATCAGATATTCACTTGCACTGGTAATATTTATCATACATAAACCACAGACAGTATGGTGGTAATCACTAATACACTCTGCTGAATGAAAATCTCTTTTGATGAAAGGGTAGTTGCAGCTCAGCGTAGATGGGGTAAATTACCTCATTGTGTCAAATGTGATTATTTGAATCTCTGGGATACACGCTGAGGTCCCTACTTAATTAATGCTCAAGCAGAAATAACCTAGGAGTTGACAGGAGTTTTGGCCAGGTGAGGAGCGCAACCAGAAGATGAGGCAGTGGCATTTGTAGGCACTGGACACTTTTGCAGGCTGAGGTCTGAAGATGAGGGAACTGTTGCCTTTTACAGCTATGGCAGAAAACACTGCTAGTTCTTTGCACAGGTTTGGTTTGGGCCAGGAGTTCTGCTCCCACAGTATCAGATGAAGCTATGTTATTCCAGCCAGAAAGCCACTGCCTGTTCATTTATGTTCAGTGGGGAACAAAGAATAAGTTCTTGTGAAACTACTGCTAAAACTGGTTCAATGTTAAGTATCTGCCTTACCCAGGAAAGGTGAAGAGAGGTTTCCTGCTTTAGAAGAGCCTATAGCTGGAAGAATTCTCCATCCATTCTTACTCAGGCAACCAGTTACAAGAAGTAAAATATGTAACTCCTTTATTTTGGGCGGAAGTTCTGCATATTAAAGAAGGAGTCTAAAACTGAACCTTGATGAACAAGTGGTTGAGCCTGTTACTTGTTCAGTGTTATTCCATTTGACAAGATACATCAGCTTGGAAGAAACCATGCTGCAGATTTACACTGGCAGATCTCTAAATCTGGCAGTCTTTTTGGCACCTGCTTTTGGGTCATCGTCTAGAGATTCGGGATTACAGTAGACTCTCTGCCATTTAGTACTTTGACTTTCTAACGTGTGTGATCTCAAAGTAAATATAGATAGGAATAACATGTCTGATACACATGCATGCTCCAGAAATAAACCACTGGTGTAATCTAACTCTTATTTGTCTTACATGAACATATTACCCTGTTCATGTAGGGAAACTGGTATGGATGAACAAGTGTACCAATTTAGAATGAAGTTCCTGGATTATCAGCCTTCCTGAAAAAGTCTTGTTTATTCCCAGTTCTTTCAAGAAGCACTGTACGTGTTATGTATTAGCAATTATTCTTTGAAAAGTGTTGCATTTTAGAAATTTACACCACACCTATTTTCTAGGAGTGCCACGTTGCCATCCCAAGTGCAAAAGCATGACCAGTTTAGGTATAATCACATCTTTGCTCACTATAAGCAAATGGCAGTTGCGTGCTCCATGGCCAAAGTGTAAGGACAAGATGTAAGGGAGAGTCACCTAAACTATTTCAGCCATCTGAAGCAGGAGTGAGAGAATGCACAAGGACTCCTGGACTTTCCTGACAGAGCCAAAAGTTATCTTGATACTTTGTAAAGCAGCTGAAAACCCAAAGCCCAGACTAACCCATTCCCAGTGACACACCATCGCCCTGGATGTCAGGAAAGCCCAATGCATCAGCTTTAATGCAAGTTCCCTAACACCTCTCACAGCATCACATTTATTGGGTCAGAGGTTAAGAACTAAGAGCAGTAATTAAGAGGTGCAATCCACACGTAAGTACATAAATTACTAAATCTGATGATTGCTAAGACTTTGAAAATGTGGAGCAGGAGTAACTCTCACTGTGAAACCGTAGGAATTGTTAGAGAAGGGAATTTGTTGTGGTTTATTTTAAACAGCTAAAGTTAGTTACACTCGTATTATATCACAGGGGCCAAAAGGCCTACAGGATATGACATATGACTTTTTTTTTAGCCTCTAAGTAAATATGTAAGTAAATCTAATAAACACAAGCAAGCCATAATCAGGAATTAAAAAAAAAGTTTAAAATAACATTTATTTAGTGGCTTAACTAAGGATTTAGGGAGCCTCGAGGTTTAGCCTGTGTGTTTTATGCATTTCTTAATGCTGTGTATACTTGGCAGCACCCCATAATTTTATAAAAATGCAGGTAATAATTCAAGGTGATCAAGCTGTGTTTATTCCCCATGAGCAAGTGTTGTTTCTCTTTCCCCCGGCTAAAATGAATGCAGAGCTCTAAGACTTCTAAAAGGTGCTAACAACTTTCACCTGGAAAAGAGGCCTCTTTCAGGGAGGGTGATCAGCAGACAAACATAAAGTCATTAATGCGAATATCTTGGGGCTAACTGAATCTAGGTCATAAGTAATGCCTAGGTTCACAAAGAAAGTTAAGCAGAGCAGAAAGAGGCCAATTACCTTTTCAGAACTTGATGGGTCAGCCCAGGGCATTTTTTTGTGCATGTGCTAAGGTCTACCCTCCCCTCTCAACCTTTCTCATCTGGAAGAAGTGCAGAGAGCTCGGCAGAAATGCTGCACAAGTCTGTGACTTCCAGTTGCCGCCTGTCACAGGCCAGGAACGCCCTTGGTCAGCTCTGAAACCCTAACATAGAAAGACTATATATATGCTGCAAAAGGAGGATCTTGCCTACGCAAAGCAAGCTGTAGCTCTCAGGCTTCCACATTGCTGGCTGAAGCTCAGGAGGCCTGAGTCATCTCACTGACCTTACGTGTTTTTATCTGTTTTTAAATCTCATTGTCTAAATCTAGCTTTCATGTAGGCTCTAGTTCTCCATATTGTCTCTGTAGAGATGTTATAGTTGATGGACATAAATCACAATATACCATGTGTGATTCAGCTGAGCTATTTTAAGTCTGTGTTCAGCTGAGATGAACGGTGCCTTAAAAACACTTTCCTTTTCCTGACTTTAGGGGGAGTCCATGCAAGATGTCAGCTCAGACTGTATGCTGCTATAGCACCCTGGTCCAGCTCCTGTCTCTCCCCACTGCACAAGCAGGAACCTGAGCAGGCTTGTACTAATAAGGCGACCATATTTAGCATTTCTCTCTCCAGAGGACTCGAGATCTGCTCAAGTCCATATCTTATAGTATACTTCTGGGCAAACAACGTGGATGGTAACTAGAAAGCTGGACCAGACCCACCATTCATTGATTGTCTGAATATATCTGTAAGCTTTGTGAGAAGAGATTTTTGCTTTGTGTCACGAAAGTAGCCTCCTTTTGACTGCAGCTGAAAGCAGATGATAAGAGGAGGAAGAAAGCATCCTCTGAAGGGCAAATATTAAGTATACAGGTCATGTAGCAAAAGTATCTAAGAGGTGCTGAGATGCAGCCCCATGAAAAAAGCTCTGTAATTTCAGTGGGGCAGAGCCTCAAACAACTTTAGGTACGTTCAAGAAAATGTGAAAAAGGATGAGTCCTGGTTACAGATAAAGTGCTGGAGCAGAACTCAAAGCTGAATGTGTCCCTGCCTGTGCCATGGTTCTCTTGGGTGGCCTTAGGCAAGTCACACCACCCCTCTGTGCCCCAGTCCCTTTGTTCTAAAAAAGAAGATGTCCTCTCCTTCAGGAAGCACTGTGAGGTCTGTTGACTCTGTATGACATGCAGACTCTGTATGACATGCAGACTCTGTATGACATTATGGCTCATTTGCTCCTACTTGCCTGACTGAACTGGATGTAACAAATTGAGTATTATCACCATATGGTGTGAAGTCCCTTCACTAAGCTTCCTTGTGATGAAAAAGTGGAACTATCAGAGCAAATGAAGGGATTACACTCATGTCTCTGGCCAAAACTCAGAGACAGGTTCTGGCTTCCACGGCTCTGTAAACTCACAAGTATTTTTACTAGCATTTTGGAAGTAAAGGGAACAGAATCAGCTGACAGGCTCCTGCTGATCTGGATCAGTTCCAGAATCAAAATAAGAGAACACGGTTTGGACCTATGGAAATCTTTATCTTAATAATTTCCTAGGATTCAAAGTAGTTTAATTTGAGCGTGCAAATCAAAAAGGCAGCACAAGAAAACACTTTTCTGTGAATGCAATTACAGAACAAATTGATAATTGTTCCTTGTTGTTTAAAGATGTCTTTATTCTATTCATTATGTTTCACTGTCACAGTGCAAAAAAGTACCAGGCTCACCTTTCTCACAGCACTTCTGGTTTTGTATCCTAGTTGGGACATACCTTGGAAGGGAGGTTATTTTCCCCCATTTCTCTATGCAGAAGCGCCGTAGCCCATTGCTCCCTCGGAGAGCTGCAAAGCCCTCGTATGGCACACTTGATGTTCCAGTGACAAATTGCAACAACCGGAGTCTCTGCTCATTGTTAAATCTCTCCACTGCTGCCCAGAACCACCGTATTACTATGTGGCCATCATGGTAACCTAAACCAAGAAGCAAGAGAGAGAAATTAAAATGAACCCCTCTAAGTGAGAAGTGTAACATTGAAATATGTTCCCACTGGCATAGCACAGTAGATCTCTGACTGAAAAGATCCCGACCTAACAATATATTTTGGGATAAGCAGTAGGTCCCAGCCCCCACCTTGTCCTGGCTGTGGATACTACAGTATTACTATCTCATTTGAAACCCATAAACTCAAATATATATTTGAGGTACATCGGCCTCTCCCAAATCCCTTGGCAAGAATGGGGGCTACCTGCATGAGACATAAAAGACCAATTGTGATATGCCACACAGTGAGAGTCGTAATGACTTAACAATTTCTGGTTCCAAAATAAATTATTTTTTGGATTGCAATAGTGTCCAACATATGGAGTGGAGTTTGCAAGCCCTTCCCTGGCAAAATTCCCACCTGAGAGGCTCTGTGCCTTGCTTTGTGCTAGTGAAAGCCAGCATAAACCCAGGCGGAATCTGCTTCAACAGCTAAACAGAAAAAAGTAGGACAAGAATAACTTGCGGGACAAACTGTGCTTGTAGTAAGCTGCATATTTCAAGGTATAATAACAAAAAGGCTGGGCAGTGAGCAGCAAAGACTTAAACTTTGTATTTCAGGGGAGGATTTGGGAGCTTCAGGGACTTTCCTTTTGTAGTGCTGAATTTGTAGATTTTACATTTATCCATCATCCAAGACAGCCTGGATAAACTGTGCTCAGCATTTAAAGCAAAACCAAGGTAAGTATTAGAGAAGGGAAAAAATCCAACTTGACACAGTTTAGGCTGAGGGGGTTAAGCAAGATCTGTATTTTGTTAAAGTGTAGTTGGGAATCATGAAATTCAGCTCTTGAATTCTGCTCCCTGCTGAAGCCAACAGGACTTGTTATACCACCTTCAGTGAGGCCAGGAGTTCATTCACAGTCATGTGAGTAACTTTTAGATCTAATATTACAAATCCTTTTCAGTCCTTAATAGTCAAAACTCCTGTTAAATCATCAGGAATTGAGTGTGTAAAATCTGGATAGAAGTAGCAGAAGCAATTTCAGTATTATTACATCTCTTGATCCAAACCAAAGATCTTAATTATTTTATTTCATGAGTTATTCTTCACAAAAACTTCCTGATCAAAGCAGGGCATTTCCCTCAGGAAAGACAGAAGGAAAAGATGGACCAACTCTTTCACACTTAAGGCTGAAATTGGTCAAGATATTAGTAAGCATCAGCAGGCAGTTTACCTCCACGATATTCTGTGTTGTTACGCCAGTCATTGAGATCTATTTCTGCAGTGCCAGCTATAACCAGCTCCAGTTCTCTGGCATCAAAAACAGAGACAAGCCTCGAGTCTACAACCTGGAACAAAAACCACTTATTAGTTTCAGACTGGATATAAAGCAGATGCAATGTCTTGTAAACTTATGAATTTGATGGCCAGCTCTTTATTCTGATGAAGTCTGCATGCTGACAGCTAACTTCTACTCCTCTGCTGATAAATCCATGCTCTTCTTCAGGGACCCTGCTGACATTTTGAGCTGCAAGCAATGATGACATATGAGATTTGACCTGAATGAAATAACACAAGTGACAGGACATAATGTGTGCAGAACATTCTTCATTGATACATTCCTTCTGACAGGTGATTTTGATAGCCAAATAAAGTCTGGATTTGTAATAGGACAATTTATTTCATATTTGTTTTGCACTGGAATTTGATCACAATTGTGTAGGAATGACCTCAGGTCTTCATCCACTAAAGATGCAGCTGAGGGTCACTTTCTTCATTACATGAAACCAAAAGCTTTAACGGCGTGCAGTATTCACAGGGAGAAAAAACTAGTGAACCACATGCACACTTCAGTAAACTGTATGGAGTCACTTAGCCAACCCTTTTCCACAGGAAGGGGCCGACCAGGTCTCTTCAGGTACAAAGCCACCCTTGCTGGCTTCACCTCCAGTAAATGCCAGTGCATGACTGCTTGGAGCCAACAGTTACCAGTACTATTCTGTCTGTCCATTATCTGCTGTTCCATTTTCCAGGGTTGCCACTCTTCCAGTTTATTTCACTCTGCAAGACAGCCCTCAAATTCTGTTATGCAGCTGCCAGGGCAAGATACATGTTTGAATATGCTAAGTAAGGGGTGCAAGAATAGGTGACTACATGGGTTGGTCAGCGAAGCCACAGGTTTTCATCGAGTCTTTGGCAGCCCTTGTAGCAGCTCTGCCAGAAAGATGTTGTCAGATCCACGTGTTCAGCAAAGATAAATTAGCAAAATCCAGCAATGGAGTCGCATCCAGGAATACCAGCAAGATAATAGCTGACTGCATCCTAGGACCAACTTTACTGCAATGAGTGCCTGAAAATACAGTATGTCACACCAGCTCTTCACTGAAGTGTACAATTCTTTACGATCTTCTTTTGTATCACAGCAGGGTGAAACAAAATTTGCAAACGCCCACTTCTCTTACTATGCGGATGCAAGGCAGTATCTTTCTCAGCTTTATCATATTCAGATCAGACATTTTTTTCCTTTCTCCCTTCATGCTAAAAATGCCATATCCAAGGTCCCTGTCTCTACAGGTCCACGCACACCAATTCCTTGCCATCTGTGTCTCTTTAGCTCTTTCCTAGGGTACCAATAAAGCACAGTTTAACCATGGGGTTTTCTCATTCAAATGAGGAAAGGAAGACTGTGGGAGCATCGCTTTGTTACTTACTTCGTAGAAGCCACGGACCAGGGCCTCTGTTTGCTGAACCACTCCTCGTTCCACTCGCCACTTAACCATTCTCTCGATGTACTCTTTTTTGTTCTTTTCTGTCACCGCTGTATTTGCCCCTCCAGATTTCAACTCTCTTTCTGTCACCTACAGAATAAAGATAAATAGTGGCAGTAGCAATGTATGGATCACATTGCATCTCAATTTAAGTTACACTTTTAAAATGTTAGTGAAAAATACAACAGCCATATTTCTAGTTCTGGTCTTCTCACCTCCTGTCCATTTGCAATAGAAACAAAAAGAATAATGAGGGGACACACCTTTAGCCCCAGTTCTAGCCTTATCCCCAGCTGAAGCTCCACTGACCTCTACGTTACTCCAAACTGTACCAACAAAGACTGATTTGGAGAGCGCCATCCATCAGCCATGTATACTGTGCCATTTCAGCCTGTCTTGTCATACTTCTCCTCTCCTTTCCCCGACAGAAGCTCCAGAGCAGGTGACAACCATACCAGTTTGCTACTTGCTGTAGTTACAAGAGCATCAGTATGGGAAACAACAGGATGGAGCGGGAATCACAGTACTGGAATAGGCAGACTGTTTTGCCAGCTTGAAGGGATATCTACTCATCTCTTAAGCAACAAGTGCTAATAGAAGTGTTTACTCAGAAATAACAACAGCCAAAGAAGTCATCACAAAATGAATACCCCCAATATGCTACCTAAAAAAGACCTGTACAACACCCTGCTCAGACGAAAAAATATCATCACTGTGGGATCCAGAGTTTTGTAGCAGCCATTCAAATCTGAGAAGTGTTTGTACTGTATTTTTTTTTTATTTAAACCAAGAGCTATAGCATTTCATTGCATTTTAATGGTTAATTTGATTGGCTTTGGTTACTAAGCCTTAGGATTGAGAAGAGATCAATCTAGATTCTAGCCAGCAAGCACATACCCCTTCTCATATGTGACAGAAAATAATATTTATCTTGCAATTATTTTCACATTTAACCTAGTGGATTTTAAATCAGGAATGTTTTGCCTCCTCTTCATTTTTCTGCTGCTGTAACAATGATGTCTAGCACAGATAGTAAATGAGCTGCACGAATACATACTTGTTATTTGTATTATTTACATATTATTTATCTTATTATCTATTTATTAGCCCAACAGACAGCACACAGCACACGTAGTATTTAGGTCACTTTGCTTGAGGGACCAGTTGTAACATTATGAATTATGGAAACACTCAATGAGTCATCTAATCTGTAGCTTTGTTGAGAAACAGCAAGAACAAGTAAGGTTGGATGTAATGAGTTAGGAATTCTTAGCTGGTTCAGGTTAAACTCCCAAACGTAAATCATGGCATCAACATTATACAAGCAATGCTGCCGTGTCCAGAGGATAAGACTCTGGCCCAGCTGCTGTGCTGTATTCTTCAAGAGTGTGTGGCATGCAGATATGTCTGTTAAAACCAATGACTAAATGTTGTCTAGATTTAAGCACAACTGTAAGTCCAGATGTTCTAAATCTCCTTCAGGATTTCCCACAAACACCTGGGCATGCTGGTGATTTCTTCAACTTGTCATCATCCATATAGTTCCAAATAGTTGTCTAGAATTGGAAGCAGACAATCAATAACAGTGTGTCCCAATTTTTTCTTTCTTGTTCATAGAGGCATTAACCACAGTTGCAAGCTACAATTCAGAATCAGGTTTCAGAGCAGGAAGGAGACACTTCAACCAGTCTAGCCCATTCCTTTTACATGACTGGAGCCATTGCCGGGCCTTGGAGACATACAGCTTGGAGAGAGCCCTGAAAGAACACTTTCTACTAGTTAAAAGCATGAGAAAGTACTTGGGGTCACAAGCAACTGACACCTCTCTCAGTCTTACAAGTGAAATTCTCAAATTGGCATTCAGTCCCAACCAGCAAAAATGTGTGACACTTGATTTGCTATCTCTGCTATTAGAGTAGTGCTCTGGGCACCAGTATCCAAGAAGGCTAGAGCTCCTCAGTAGCACATTCTAATAAAACAGGCACCAGGAAAGAGGATTTGGCCTGAAAGGATTAAAAGCTACATACATATCAGAAATGAGATAAGAGAGAAAAAAATTAAAGTCGTAGTGAGTGGTCCATAATAAAGTCACTGTGGAAGCAGGACAAAAGGGCTGCAACCCATCTACCACACAGCTTCTCAAGGAGCCACTATTTCTTGTTTCCCTTCCCCAACCATTGAAATCCAGGTTCCCAAACATTAGCAGAGCTCCCACTGCGATCTACACTTGCACATGTATCCAGCAAAGCAATGTTCAGATGGCATGTAAGTGGTCAGATACTCTTGGCATGCAAGAATTTCCAACTGGGATCCATCTGTGAGCATGAAATGTGATCGTGATTTCTTTGTTATTTTGCTGTCGCCACTTAGCAAACTTCAGAAGGGGGAAAATCTCACTTTCACTTAGGACCCTTGGATTCTGACAGTCGTAATTCACAGCAAGAAGCTTTTTTTCCCCATCATTATTAACAGATCTAGCAAGGTTAGTACACATGAAATAAAAGTACTAGACAACATGTGAGCTGGCAAAAAAATCTGGCTTTCAGTGTTCTTTTGCTTTCATACCACAGCATCTACAATAGATTGTGATTTTTTTCTGTTCTCTTTGGAGCCATTTCTTATCTTCCACAACAGACTCCTATGTAATTGTCTAGCTCTTTTCTTTGGGGAGAGCATAGGAAGTAATGAATATGTGAAATGTTACCTTCAGGTGCATTAGGCCAATTCAGGCTGAGATTCTTATTCATCTTCGTAGTCTTCCAATGCAAAGACAAACTTGTCTCATCTGTCTTTGTGAATATGTCTGTATGTTTCTGTCTGTCTTTGTGTATTAGTCTTATACAGCCATACCTTCCAGGGAAACCACTGTCAATTCAATGTCATGCAAGCTCTCAGCTCAAAGCCTGTGAAAACCCTCTGCATTTAAGTCTGTGAAAAAGCAGTGCTACCTTTTCTACAGAGGCTTCTTACTTCAGTTTTTCTGTCCCATCCTTTTCATTTCATCCACCCTTCACAGAATCACAGAATCACAGAATCGACTGGGTTGGAAAAGACCTCAGAGATCATCGAGTCCAACCCTTGGTCCAACTCTAGTCTGTTTACTAGATCATGGCACTAAGTGCCATGTCCAACCTCACTTTAAAAACCTCCAGGGACGGCGAGTCCATCACCTCCCTGGGCAGCCGTTCCAATGCCTGACCACTCTCTCTGTAAAGAATTTCTTTCTAATATCCAGCCTAAATTTCCCCTGGCAGAGTTGAAGCCCATGCCCCCTTGTCCTATTGCTGACTGCCTGGGAGAAGAGACCAATCCCCAGCTGGCTAGAACTTCCCTTCAGATAGTTATAGAGAGTGATGAGGTCACCTCTGAGCCTCCTCTTCTCCAGACTAAACAACCCCAGCTCCCTCAGCCTCTCCCCATAGGTCTTGTGCTCAAGTCCCTTCACCAGTCGTGTTGCTTGACTCTGCTCATCCTTCAGAACCTTGTACTATAAAAAATGATTGACCAACCTGACCTCCTTCTATGACAAGGTGACCCGCTTAGTAGATGAGGGAAAGGCTGTGGATGTTGTGTACTTAGATTTCAGTAAGGCCTTTCACACCGTATCCCACAGCATTCTCCTGGAGAAGCTGGCAGCTCATGGCCTGGATGGGTGTACTCTTCTCTGCGTAAAGAACTGGCTGGAGGGCCAGGCCCAAAGAGTTGTGCTGAACGGAGCCAAATCCAATTGGCGGGTGGTCATGAGTGGTGGTCACCAGGGCTCAGTATTGGGGCCAGTTCTGTTTAATCTCTTTATCAATGACCTGAATGAGGGGACAGTGCAGCCTCAGTAAGTTTGCAGATGACAACAAGTTGGGTGGGAATGTTGATCTGCTGGAGGGTTCAAAGGCCATATAGAGGGATCTGGACTGGCTGGATCATTGGGCTGAGGCCAATTGTATGAGGTTTAACAAGGCCAAGTGCCGGGTCCAGCACTTGGGTCACAACAACTACAGGCTCTGGGAAGAGTGGCTGGAAAGCTGCCTGGCAGAGAGGGATCTGAGGGTGTTGACTGACAGCTGCCTGAACATGAGCCAGCAGTGTGCCCAGGTGGCCAAAAAGGCCAAGAGCATCCTGGCTTGTATCAGGAATAGTGTGGCCAGCAGGACTAGAGAGGTGATTGTGCCACTGTACTTGGCACTGGTGAGACCCCACCTTGAATACTGTGTTCAGTTTTGGGTCCCTCACTACAGGAAAGACACTGAGGTACTAGAGAGAGTACAGAGGAGGTGACGAAGCTGGTGAGGGGTCTGGAGCACAAGTCTCATGAGGAGCGGCTGAGGGAACTGGGGCTGTTTAGCCTGAAGAAAAGGAGGCTGAGGGGAGACCTTATTGCTATCTACAACTACCTGAAAGGAGGTTGTAGCATGGAGGGTATTGGTCTCTTCTCCCAAGTAGCAAGTGATAGGATGAGAGGAAATGGCCCCAAGTTGCATCAGGGGAGGTTTAGATTGGATATTAGGAAAAATTATTTATGGAAAGGGTTGTCAGGCATTGGAACAGGCTGCCCAGGGAAGTGGTGGAGTCACCATCCCTGGAGGTGTTTAAAAGGCGTTTAGACGAGGTTCTTAGGGACATGGTTTAGTGCTAGAATTAGGTTACGGTTGGACTTGACAATCCCGAGGGTCTCTTCAAACCAAAATGATTCTATGATTCTATGAAAATATAAGCAGACTAAATTCCGTTTTGAAAATATCCCCTGAAGTCTTACTTGCTTTCTGTTACTTTCAGGCTTATAGTGGAGCAGTCCTTTTCCTTTCAGGGCCAGAATTCCTCCCCTCAAAAACTAGTTTAAATCTCCCCTAGCTCAAAGAGCTACCCTAGCTCTGTGAGAACTCTTCTTGCCAACTTTATTTTCAAGACTAAGAGTCACTCTCTGTATATTCCACCTTACCTCTCTGGTCCCTTTGACACTGCTCCTTACACAAGTTAACTTCCATCCCTTGAGCTTCTGCAATACTTGGTGAGCTTAGTTCTTTAATCTCTCTAGTTTTCAGTACCTCCTTGGAGGTCCTTAGTTTTGGTTTGAATATTGCTTTGGGTTCCTTCAAGGCTTTCTGGAGACAGTTATAATATAGCACAGGTTACAACATCAGAGAGCACCAAGGCTTCAGTGCAAGCTAAAGAATCCCACAGGAGATACTTGTTCTGGTTGCCAGACTCTGCTTAAGCCAAAGTTGCACCCTATTTAAGGCTATAGTTATCCAGATCAGATAGATTAAAGAGAATTGTCTGACTACAGTAGAGCTGAGTGGTAGAAAGCATAATAAATGGATGTACACACCAAGTTGATAAGTAGGTACGAGGTAAGTTAGAATCTAACAGGGAGATATCAGACAAAATAATTGTGAGAGTTTCCAGGTCTTATACCACCTGCTGAATATTTTTCTTCCTTCCTGACTCCCCCATCCTTTCAGTCACATCAGCTTTACGTTACATTGCTTGCATTCACTGAATGCCACATCTGTGTGAACTACACCCTGGAGAGAAAAGCTGCACTACATGTGAGAGAATTCCTCATGTTCATCAGTGTGTGGCTCAATAGGCCTGTAGGGGGGCTGGTATTTTATATTATATACCCTAAGAATAAACATCTGCATTGAAACAGGTGGCTTGAAAGAAACAGAAGGTAGGAGAAGAAAATTATATTGAAAGGCTACAGGATCTGTTCTGACAGAAAGATGTTCATCATGCTCAATTCTGTCAGCTTCAAATTTGCTTTTCAGATGTTTCACATAGCTGTGCTCACCTGTCCAAACACCTCCTCGTTCACTGTGAAGGTGAGATCCAGGATATCTGTGATGTTATTATCCTTCATCCACTGCAAGCTCTGATGGAACTCTTCATCCAGGTACTCTAAGTCACTTAAATCACATGGCCTGATTGCGAAGCAAGAAAAAAGATGTAGCTGAATATATGACTCCATGACTACTGGCAGGCTGACTTACTTCTAAGAATGAGAACAAATTTATGCTGAAGATCCAACTTGAAGCTGGTGTTTGTTTGGTTTTGTTAATATCAAAGCCTGTTACACAGATTCTCTTAAAGCAGTTCTGCAACTGTCTGCTTTGAGTGGCTGGGCTCAAGGCCAAATCTGTTGGCTGCCTGGACTATTTGCTGTCAGAAAGCATCCCTGGGGCTCGATTTTATGTGACTCTTCAGGATGCCCAGCACTTCAGAGCAATTCCTTACCTTCAGTCCGGATGGGCCCTGCCATGTTGTGCCGGGCTGCTTCCATGTATCTGTCATCCTGGAGGTGAGTGCACAAGACTGACATAAGGCAGACCAGGCAGCCTAAATTTCTGTTAATAAGGACTTGGCCTGGTTTGCTGAAAGGGCAGGTGGATGTTGCAAGCAGCCTGGTTTCAAATCCCCTAAGGGGGCAATAAGGATGTAGGGAGCACTCTAGTTTTCAGGCTGTTTCCAGACTAGGTCAGATATGATATAGATTTGACTGTTGGGACCTGAGCAGTATTCATTGTTAAAAAAAAAAAAAATTAAATACAGTTAAAGAACTAAAAGGACTGTTAATACAAATATCTTTGCTGATTTGAAATCAGCTGAAATGACAAACTATTTTAGCTAAGCTTTATTCTACTTTCCATCCTTTAATTGCAGTCCTGACTTACTACTTACGTTTTTTCTTATTGCTACAAATTTTATGTACCTTGTCTTATTGCAATCTATTAATTAAAGAGGAACAGACTGTCAGTTAAAGTTAACCTTATAAACCTGACACTGAAAGTAATATATTACTGGTAGTTTCTGCTTACTAGTGTGAAACACAGTAGAAGACAAACACAAAGCATTCACTGGTTATGTCTACATTAGCATTCCTAATTAACCTGAGTTGTGTTTAGAATGAAAACGTGCTCAATCAGTGAGGCATAAGAAATTATGTATTTTTCTTAATATGACCCCCCTCTTTTTCTTGTTGTTGCTTTGTTTTGTTCCATCAAAGATGCTTTGCAGTCTTCCATGTATCATTTTAATTGCTTTGATAACTTTTCATCATTAGTAAACTCTGGAATTACGGGTCAGTACTTCTAAAGGTGTGTTTCTAAATGTTATACTTACTACGCATTTTTTTCAACACAGTCAGTATTTATGTTCTTAGAGAAAGTAAAGAAAAATTAAAATGTTTGTTTTCTATCACAGACCAATGAACCAACAGTGGAAAGGACTTGAAGGTCAGAGTGCTCAAAACAACTCCAGGAAGGTCTTTGTCTCTGTAGGACTCACTGCAGGATCACAGTTTTGCATGGTTTCTGCAAGGCTGAATGCTTTTACTTACAGCCTTAGTAGTGCTTTGTAGAATGGCCTTGTGAAGAAAGCATCAAGAAGGTACTGGTGAATGAGAGCAAGGCCCAGAATACGACCGCTGAACCTGAACCTGGGATAGAAAAAGGCAGAGTAAATGAAGTATAACTCAAGACATTCAGCATAGAAACTTACGCAGGTAGCAACTGTTCTTTGTTTCTGATTTGGTTTCTTACAGTTATTCATTTTTTCCTGAGCAGATATGCAAGACGACCCCTTGCCCCTCTGATCAATAACGGATCTCTTAGTGATCCATCTCCTACACTACCCACACTTGCTGCTGGCATGTTATATGCTCTCCTGTGCCAAATCAATAAACACTTTGAAGATTCACCTTCTGTGATCTTTAGTTGAATGTTGTGATAGAGACTGTCTCCATCAAACGCAATATTTAGCCAGTGAAATACTGTAATACTTCACCTCAGCAAAGAACATACTATCAAAAAAGCTGCAAAGGACATTCTGTAAATCAGTATATGCAGTTTCTGACTGGTAACAGCCCTTTCCAAGGTGGGCCTTTAAAGTATTTCAAAGGGTAGAGAGTTGACTTCATGGGGGGAACTAAAGTGCAAATACAATAAATTAACTGTTGTGACCAAGGACACATATTCAAATTAGTATCTAAAGCTCAGGCAAGGTGTTCCCAGACCACTTTCTTAATGCTGATGCTCAGCTGTCTTCAGTATTTTCATGCTCCTGTTTGTTTCTGTTTTCTGAGAACAACGATCCCTAGTCCTGCCCATTTGCAAGCTATGACCTGTGATGATAAGCTAGTTAAATTCTCCTTTCTTTGATTTATTCTGTGACTCATTAGATATTCTTCCATCAGATCTGGTTTAAAATCAGTAATCTCAGACAGAAAAACACAGAACTAGTGTAAGTCTAGGTGAGTTTGTTTTTTGTAAAATCAAACCTCATCAGCCATTCAAAACTTTCTTATTTGTAAAATAGGAAATGAAAAAAATCCAACATCCCAAATACAAGTTCTCCAAGCCTGAGCTGACTGACATCAAAGTCTTATTGCACAAAAGATGAGAAACAGATCAAAAGGCCAAGAAACCATCCCTTCCACTACAGGAACCAGTGCGAAGATCCCTCCCTCAGATGAATGAAAAATGAGTCTTATTGTAATAAAAGCGGTGCTGAATACCCGTTCAGTCAATTTTATGCTCATGGGACAGAACAACAAGTGCTTAGTATGTCAAATGGGACACAGAATAGCATGCTGTGGGCCCAATTAGCATTTGCATCACCACAGGAGCTGCCTCCGGGTCCCCTGCATCCAAGAAAGGTGCTTATGATATGCAGCTGACCGCTAACAGAAGAGTGATTATATAACCCCCTTACAGCTGTTTCCACAGCAGCAACAAAAGGCAGCTGTTGGGCCTAGTTAGGACCTGCTTCACTTCATTTGTGCTGTGGTGCAATGTTTCCAGCAAAAAGTAATGAAAAGAGAGGGAGCTGACACAATGAAAGTACAGTGGAAGCCAGACAGCTCAAATCCCAGAAATGCTGAGCCTGTAATCCATCAGTTTTATAGCACCTTCAGGATCTATAATCAAGTCCATTTGTGCTAAATAACGCATGTCGGCTTTTTTGGTTTTGTTCTTCACCATCCCCCTTCCATCCAGCCCTGTACGTTTTGAAAGCAAATGCTGAATGTAAATACTATTAATATAAGCACTAGGTGTTCCGCAACACAACGCTCATCCCATGGCTACTTGAGTGTGCAGGCTGGGTAGGCAGGAGCCATTTGGAATAAAGTAAAACTGGAAGTGAATTCCCAAGAAAAGTGTCAGGGATTTGGGAACGCTGTTTCTGCTAAGAAATTGCTTGAATGTGCAAACAGTGTCAGTTTTCTCCTTGCTGCTTGTATCACTTCTGTACCTCTATGTGGCTTTGAGGGCATTCAGGCAAAGCTGACACCAAAGGGTAACGCACCTAGACCGAGGTGTTTACAATCATGAGCATATGTTACAGTAGCCGTTAATGACACGTTTAATTTGAATTAGTGCCTCATGGCAGAACTGTATCCATCCAAAAGCCATGGGCAGTGTTTCTGGGTGAAAAGACTAAATCTGGTGGGTCAGCATAGAGAAAATGTGGGTAGAGCAACTCTACGTTGTGTGATCCATCGGTCTGGCCTGGCACTTGCAGCCCTCTGGGACACACCAGGTCTTGCTCAAGCTGGGGGCCCGATTGTGGCTTCACAGTCCCTGCCCTTTCAGTGGTACTGTGTAGGAAAAGAAAGCTCAGTACTAACTGGTCTGGATAAAGGAGATGAAATAATTAACAAGATATTGCCACTATGAGTGCCTGTGAATACCATGGATAAAAAAGGTATGTTGCCGACTGTATTTCTTGGCAGCTCCGTACCACCCCAGCAGACACACTGCTTCATGGCCAAAGCGTGTGAGCTCTCCAGCTCACAAACCCTTCTTCCCCTGCACAAAGCTTTGGTATCTCTGCAGAGACTTGCTTTAGCTGACTCTCCGATCTGAAGAGTGGTGTAACAGAAGGTCCTCTGGCCCCCTGTCATTTCTAGACAGAGCGTGGGACCAAGCGCAGCACTACTCTGGTCCAGCAGTGCGCTGAGAACCATGGTGAGTCAGTGGATGCCTGCCGCAAGGGATGTGTTTGCTACTGTCCTCAAAGGACGACTATACAGTCTGTGTGTGTGTCCATACAGTCCATCAAGCTGCCACTATAATCAGCCAAGCATAACAGTCCCACTTGAATTATATCAAAACTTACAAAAATGCAAGAAGAAACAAATTGCCCTCCTTACAAAAGCCAGTTAAAACAAAGCCAGACTTTTGTGTTCATTTCTTCCTGAAGGATTTAAAGCATGGGTGAGATTTAGAGATAGGTGAGATAGTCCCTTCATAAAAAAACCCCACAAGTTCTCTTGACAGAATAAGCAGCACAAAGGTAAATCCTGTCTGGAGGGCACATACCTTCCTTAAGCTTGACTTACATTTATCTTTCTAAGGAAGCGTAAAATGCTTGCTTGATTTCTTTCTCGCAGGAAGGATAGCTTGGCAGAGCTGGGGAATGTGAAGTTTTGCTCTGGCCTTTTCTTTCAACACCCTTCCCTTTCAGAGACAACGATTGAGTCTGAGTAATATGCTCCAGCATACAGGCCAAACACGGGAGGGAATTAATGAACAGGAAATGGTGGAACAAGAGACAGAATTAACGAGCAGGAGAGGTGCTCTGGTTTGCCTGCCTGTTGACACTGTTTGTCCACTCAATAAGAATATTGTGTGCACCTGCTTTCTGGCTTTTAACTACACTACTCAAACCATTTGCAGAAGTTTCCACACTACCCAGCTAACTTCCTTTCCTTCTGGAGGCTGCAGGTGCCCCTGAAACAGCCTGTTTTCACAACAGCCTGTTGCAAAATAACAGGCTTGTTCTCCTCAGTGGGACTCTCTGCATACTTACTGCATGTCAGTGTACACAGGGAGAGACAAATCCATATGCCGTAGCAGCAACTAAGCAATATATTTTCTTCCAATTGCAGGTGAGTCACAGGAAATTTAATTTACTCTGGTCCTTATCATATAGCAGTGGAGTAAGGCAGGACACATAATGGCCCTTTGTCAGAGGGCTCTCTGAACTGGTTGAACGAACGCAGCTCTGCTTTATATGACAGTCCTTCCTGGGATTCGGATGGAGAATGATGTACCTTGACAAAATTGTAATCTATGTGTACAGCGGAAGAATGTTTTTTATCATTCTATAGGGGATGCTTTAGTAAGTATGCCTTGTAGGCTAAATCGGCTAAGATATGAGAAACTTTAAATCCTAAATAGAGGAAGCACCTGATGGGATTAAAAAGACTGAAAATCTTGCCAACCTTATTTCACTCAAACACATCAGCTGGGTTTAAGCCTGCCCTTCTTGATGCAGTAGCTTGTGAAAAAATATTCAAAGGGCTCAAGAGAGATGAATATAATATTGTTCACATCAAATTTGAAAATGTAATTTTCCTTTCACAAGACTACTGAAAACTTGCTTTCATCTGTAAGACAAATCTATGCATTCTGTTGCACCAGTTTTAAAGCTTTTGAATGTTTAATCGTGCAGATGAACTTTTGGCCACCTGAAAGACAGGCTGAACAAACGAGGCTGCTCTGTGGTACAGGATTTCTGCCCTTGGCAGCTCTTCTAAGGGAGAATGCCATTTGGCAGGTGGATGCAGCTGGAGAGCCTATTAGTCCTTCCACAGTGGCAGAGATTGGACCTAATCTCAACTATTACTAGATACCAGAGAATCTAAAAAGGGGAAAGTACTTAGAAGGGCCCAGTTGTGGGAAAGGCTTCACTCTGACCATCTTATTAGACATCATTATGCATCTTATTAGATAACAGAGAATTCAGTCACGAAACCCAAATTTGTAGGAAACCAGGCATCATGGGTTTCAGAGGTTGTGGTAAAGCTTATTTTAAAGGGTAGTTAAAACCTCCATTATTATAAAGACAATCGTGAGCATCCTGAAAGCCAGAAATTATTGATTAAAGGAACTAAAAATCCATTCTTACAGCCTAAAATATTGCGATCCACAATCTTGTGATTTGGAGGGTGGGATGATACGCAAAGGAAAATGCACTGATTCCTGATTTCTGAATTTTGGTGGAATCGCTAGCACTAGCATTATTAAAATGAAGAACAATTATTTTTTTAAATGCAAGAAAGTTCTAAGAATGTGTATTTTGCAAAAAAGGTGACCAGATGGCTACAGCAACTCTGCCTGGCTTCATAAACTATGAATTTTAATCAGAACTGGCAGTGTGTCAGGCATATGTACCAGAGGTGCGTGTCTATACATTAATAGCATATATCCTTGTGTTGCCTCAGTTCAGGACATGATCAACATGTCCTATAATGAGCTACATCTACAGAGCAACAACCTAGCAATAGATCAGATCATCTTTGCAAACCCTTGGCAGTGGATCAAATCCACACCTCTATCAGCCTTCATTAACAAAAGCCTTTCTTTAGTTTGCTGTGCTTATTTAACCTCACCTCACACAGATGACAGAACATTTGAATGGATTAGTGTGATGACATGAAGCGATCTATTGTCAGAAAGGGTAGCCACGCAGGCTGGGATAGCTAACGCCGTTCTGTTTATCCGACTTGCATCTGCAACCTTTGCAGACCGCCTCTTTGCTACCATGTTATTTGGTGTTGTGGTAAATTTGCTCCGCATATCTGCAGGCTCAGAGGTGGACGCTGCAGCATTCCAGCACGATGCCTCTTCAGTTCAGGAATCTGATGAGCTCATGTGTCATTAATATGAAAGGAATGGCTCTTACAAAGGCCAGGAGACAAAAGTACGTGAAGTCTCAGCACATTAAAGAGAAAAGGTAAAATGATTTCTAAATTAGTCGTGGAGGAGAATTCCTGTATGAGGCGTAATAAGATTATTGTTAGCTTGTTTTCTTTTCTTTTCTTATATCCATCTCTAATATGAAAAATTCTCAGAGAGATAAAGATATAATGGTGTTTCACTTACACATGGCATTCTCCGGTGTTGTGCTGAGAACTTATCCCACCTCTAACTACACCAGCATCCCACCTGAGAACTTACTCCAGATCCCCACACACTTCTTCTAAAGGAACAGTAATGAACCACCTGACCAAGCTTTGTTGTTTTCATTTGAATCTCCTTTGAGTAACGTTCTAAATACTGAAATTAATCTTATCTCATTTATAGTCAAAATTAATTCCAGGTTTTCATACATTTACTGAGTTTTTAAGGCTAATTTTATACTTCCTCACTATGAAACCATAGAAAATTCTGTCAGATAAGCTTCATTTTCAGTCTGTTTTCCAAATCAAAATCGAAAGGAAAAACTTAGGAGTGCTGACAGGGAGCAACTGTTTGTTCAGATTTCCAGCCTGGAAACTGGTGGATGTTAAATATACACTACAGGGATTTACCCCCACAGCCCCTGCAAATGTTATTGGGACTTAACAGAGGATATATTCTACTCAGAGCCAAGGCATATCATTCAGGCATCAAAAGATGAAGAAGCATATTCCACCAGCCCCTCCTTGATAATACTCTGTCTGCTTACATATCTGTAAAAGTTATGATATTTAACTATATTTTAAAGGAAATTTGTAACACTCATTTAAAGAAAGCACTGGCCTTTCTTAAGTAGCCCCACTTGTAAAGCGTATGGAAAGTATAACAGCCCAGCAGGCCTGCTTGCAGATTGTCATAAAATGTAAAGAGGGTGTTTAGAGATGTGTGAAATGTATGCACATCATCCAAGAACTGAAATTAAACAAGATAAAAAAAAAAGGATGAAAACTGATTTTTGGAGAGAAAAGCAACCTGGTACAAATAAACTTCTATTAAACTTCAAATCCTGAACTGGCAATTTTCTTCAGGTGAAGATCTACAGCAGTAAGCCTTCTCCTGCCAGCCTTCCTTTGGATATTTTTACTCTTGCTGGGCACCTGAGTTTCATATAGTGAACAAGTTTGTGTGAGTCAACCTCTCAGCTAATTGCTAAATGATATATAAATTTTCTGCTGCAAAACACCAGGGCAATACTGATGCTCCACCAAGGGCTTGTCCTGTTTGTATTTTCTGGATATATCTGCAAATGGAACACAACTCTCAGTACTAAAGAGCAACCACATGAAAAAGAGCTATTGCTGACACATGATGGAAACATGAACTGTCCACGTCCTTCTAAATCTCTGGAGCTCATGTACCTTGAATGAGCAACTAAGCCTCAAACCATTCCTGAAGCCTGATTTACCAGTAAGTGAAAAACAATGAGATAATGAAAACCTTATTGCTTCTTTATTTAACATAATCAAATCCTTCAAGGTTTTTCCTTCTCCCTAACCTAGCTATGTTGCATTTTCACTCAAAATGTCTTTTCATCTTCCTTATACCCTGGCTATACTCACCACAAAAGAAGTGTCAGGAAATGTTAAAAGACTAATTGTGCCAAAGAGAAAAAACATAGGTAATGGAAATGTAAGTAAGGGAAATTCACATTATCTTCTCAGGTTTCTCTAAATGCAATCTATCTAACAGTTACTTTCAGGAGGACTCCTTAGTTTAACCACTCAGCGGCTCCAGGTAAATGCTCACAAAGCAACAGATACAGCTGCATTTGCACAGCGCTGTAATTACAGAGGAGATGCAGACTGAGGTATGAACTGCTGGCTAGAAGATTACAAACATCTATGATTTTGTGATTCCCAGATCCTAGACTGTATTTTTGACTAGCAAATATCAAAGCAGTTTACTGAGAAGATCAGTGCCAATACTTCATTTGACAAATGAGAAAACTTAAGTCCAGAAGCAAAATGACTTATCTAACGTTATCCAGAAAACAAGTGGTAGAGACAGCAATGGAATCATAGTCCTCTGAGCTCCAGCTCTATTTCAGTTGTGTAGTCTATTCCACATTTTTTACTTTATTCTACAAAACAGTATTTAATTATGTGAATCAGCACTAGCTTATGATCTGCTCCTTATAGATCAACTCAGTCTGATGCTTTTTTATTGTTTTTTTTTTTTTTTTTTTTTTAAGCCAGCAAAAGAGTATTTTTAACAAGAGATTTTGATTTTTCAGTCAAAAGCTGGGGATGGGGGGCACTTCGTAAACCTATGAATTGCTAACATTTTGTACATTGCATGATTTATGTTTGCTTTCCATAGCTTTGCCATGTGTTGAAACAAATTAGTCAAGCTACAGGGGAAAATCCACAGATTGAGTCATCTGCCAGACAAGAATGCCATAAAAGCACAAGCCAAATGACTGCACATTTTCCTTCAATGGCTAACTATGAACACTGAAGCCACAATAACTGACTTATTCTCACTCAGGAAAGTCACATCCTTTCCAGCCTGTTTGGGGTATTTAACCACGAGAGAGGCTGCTCTTCAGAAACTCAGTGGCAAGCACCCAGGAATGTTTACGCCGTGTGCTGGAGCACGATGGAGATTTCCTTGAGCTCGCTGCAAACAGGGAGCCTGCAGTGCAGAGCCATGGGGACCCACCACCTCCAGTCTGGACGTCGTACACATGGGTTTGCACTGTGCTGCTGTTCAGCTCACGATCCCTGCCTCTTGAAATGAAGCTTCTTGACCAAGTAAACTCAGAAATCTGTGCGCTAAAATTCACACATGCTATTAATTGTTTCAAAGTCTGTTTTAGGTCCGGTTTTGCAAACCATTGAACACCTCCACCTTGTACTAAAACCGCTGCAAACTGACAGCTCCCATCTTCTCCTGGGAACACGCAGAATGCAGCAGACCTCGACCTTTGTTTTGCTGTTCCGAAGTCCACAAAACTTATTTACTTTTCCTTTATGAATCTTTCAAACAAAGTTAAATGACTGCAGTTTCTAGTCCGTCTTTTCCAGAATGCAAGTCATAAGTCACAATGTAAAATCAATCAAAATGTTCCTTCAATCAGACATAAAATGCCAAATTTACAGTTCTGTACTCCTGTTATTAAATACATTTTTTTCACAGAGGATGGAAAGGTCAGGATTTTTCTCATTCTCCATAATTTTATTGAGATTTTGAAAAATATTCCTGTCCCAAGTTGAGGCAAACTGACAAACTTGGCATTGCCTTTCTCCCTTTAAATACATTCAGAACAATTTAAATCTTTAATCTTCCCTTTTACTGCATTTAAATGTAACACTAGGGTAACATACTGAAATGAAGAATAATCTTCCATGGACAAATGAAACTTCTAACTTTCAAAATATCCCAGGGAGAGACCTACACAAAGAGAAATGCCTTTTCTACTCAAAAATACCCAAAATGAATTCGGGTGATTTACTGAAAACAATTCTGCTCTGCAAACAGTCTTTCTTTTGATGCATGAATTATGTTTACAAATTAAAAAAAAGGTTAGCTTGGGAATTTGTGCACCTGCTCTGACTTTTCTTTACCTCACCAAAGTCTGAGGAAAATAAGGAGGGGCAAAGACGGCTGAGCAATGCTTCACAGTGACAGCTCAGCCTCGCCATTCCAGTGTGGCTGGAACAAGAGATACGAGGACATTCCTCACTCCCTGGGAGTTTTTCATCACTACAAATAAACACACAATCACTGCCCACCCTGGTGCTTCCCTGCAGCCCCACGTGCTCTGAGTCAGTGTGGATTTTACCCTTTTCTCCTCTATCACGTGCAAGGTGGAGACGCACTACAGAGATTTTTCATGTGGAGTCTCCCATCTCTGGGCAAATTTAATCGGCAAAGTTGCAAAAGACTAAATGGCCTTAAGCAAGGAGAAAAAAATATAAAGACGGCTTCTGTAAAAAATACAATGAAATAGAACACTTGCCTTTCCCTCAAACCAAACAGTAATTATGGCAGCAGTGCTAGGCAAGATGAGATTCAGAGAAGGGAAAATGAAGCAAGAAGACACATCTTTACTTTCAATCTGTGTTATATCGCCATTCAAGTCTTCAAACGAACGTGAAAAAATCCCCAATTGAGAGACAAAGTCAAGAATAACATAAATATAAAGCAGAAACTTTTTTAAAAAACTGGTTGCTGTAGAAGCTTGGGGAGAATGTGGGGTTTTTTTTCCTCCTTCACTTTGGTTTGCCTTTAATCTTCCAATTTCTCCTGACCCTTAATAAATAATTAACCAGCTGTTGAGGCAAGCTGTATGTGATGTAGTCATACATCAAACTTAATAGGAAAATCAAAGTTTACTTAAGTACAGAAGGCATTGAGAGAGATCACAGCGTAGCAGCAAGAAGGCATTTCAGTAACTTACTCTTACACATATTGAAAAGGTCTTATAAAATGATGTCAGCTGCATATTTATTTTAATATCATTCTTGTCCAGAAGATTTACAATAGTGCTTGAAAATTTCTCATGCAAACATAATTTATTTATAGTAAGATATTGCTAGTAATTAAAATTTATAGTGTAATGTAACATTAAAAGCCTTGGTGTTCTATGGTGCCTTTCATCTGAGAATTTCAAAGCAGTTCAGAGCATTAGTATACATCAAATGGATTTCAAGTTGATTACATACTAGGAAATCTCCTCAGTTGGAAACTGAGGCAAAGAGGTAATGATCTAAATTTCAAAACCAACTGGATGTATCTGGATGCCCCCTCTGGGGTGCTACATCAGCTTGGAGTTTCAAGAGGATGACTTTTTGGAGTTTAGCTTAAACAGGTCCCTTCAAGATGGCAGCAAGATTGGTCTTCTAAACTAATTCCTCCCCCAAACACAGACCTACACAACTGGCTTCTTTGAGCCCAAAACCAAACTCAGTGTTTCTGACTCCCTTGATAAAACAGGTATTGGGCCATATGTAAGTTGTCTGCCACAACAGTTGAAGCATTAAAGAGATAAATGAATCATTTGGGCCACATACTCCCCAGAGCTACTTTCAGTCAGTGGAGAGGAGTAGTGGCTGTTTGCAGAATTCCTGCATAGATGCTGTGGCTTTTTTTCTCCACTGTTTCTATAATGAGCCACAGAATGTGTCTAAATCCATCCTATGAGCTGGTCAGCACCTGAATACAACCCACTAGGTCATGAAGCCATTTGCCACTTTCTTTAAAAAGGCTTCAATTGAAATAAGTTCTCCACGAAGTAGGATTAACGGAGCTTTGTTTCCTATAGATCTGCCTCTGGTGGCCCTACGTTACCACACTGCGATGGCTTCAGTTCCTCCTACACATCTCTGCTAGTGCTTCCCACACTTCGGCGTATCTCCAGATTCTCCCTTCTGCTGCCCCTAAGCTTCCACAGCTCCCCCTCACATCCTCGGGCTACCGAGGAAGATGATGCAGCTGCTTCACAGCCTGTGCCTATGATGGACCTGTCAGCTCGCTCGTGATAACTGGCCAGTCAAGAGGCCAAACACAACAGGTAACTGTTGAGCTCACCAGCCCGCCTTCACCGTGGCACTCTTCTGCATCTCTATTCTTCACACAGTCACAAGTTTCGCAAAGCTTTTAGGAAATTAGTATCTTTGAGATGTCTACCTTCCTGTCAAATAGATCTCAAACTGATTAGGAAACCAGCTGATGGACAGGCAGGGCAATTGCACAAGGCACAACTCCTAAGGACACTGGGTTAAGAAAGCCAACCAAGCTCTCTAAAAAGAAAGGACAGCTGAAGTTGCAACATTCTTGGTTCTTCTTGGGTTTATTAAAATGAAAAAAGGGGAAAACAATGCCCTGCATTCTTTGCCATGCCTGAGATGGATAGTGACGGCTATGTCGTGTCTTGTTTACACAAAATAAATAAGAGGTCAGAGTTTGTCTGGGGGTATACTCACACAGCACTGCGCAGGCAAAGGGAGCTTGCTCTACCCATGTGCCACGCTTGCCAGAGCACGTAAAAGCAACCAAGGCAGCACCAAGCCTGAATTTATTAGCCCAGATGGGAGGCAGTGTATATTTTATCAGCTTGGTGCTGCAGCAACCACGTCAACTGGCTTGGAGCAGAGGGAAAGTAAGTTCACACCTGCATGGAGAGTGGGCGCCACAGGCTTGCATGTAGAAATACATGCAAGTTTCCTGTCTGACTCCATTCAGCAGCACGGACTAGAATATGAGGGGCACTGGAGGGCAGAAAGGAAGGTTAAGTATAGGAGGTGAATGAAAAAATTCCTGCCCCAAAGCCGTTCCAAATGAGTGTTAAGTTAATGGAGTTCATTAGGACATTGCAGCCAGGAATCAGTCTACAGTTCCTGGGGACATGGGCCACTGGGTCTGACTATATCATCAGGTCTTCAGTGCGGTTCTGTACAAAAACAGCTTACTCCCAAGTCTTCAACTTTCTAGTAAGGTTCTGCTACAGAAATGTACTAAATTTCATTTAAATAAAAACAAATAAAACACAACAGGACTTTTCTGAGATGGATACAGAATGCTAAGTATGATTAGCAACCTGTAAATACCTTCAAAATAACTGTGATACTGGGGTGCTGCTTTTTGGTTGCATAAATGTCACAGCAAGGTCCACAAATGCCTAATTGTTACAAAACCATGCTGTCATTAATTTGCTATGAAAACACAGAAGAAGATGTTTCAAGTTAACATCCCTCAGATCTCCAAATGAATGTCTGTGAATGATTTTATCTGTCAAAGCCATCTGGTCTTCTATGCAGAGACTGGGCTGCTTTTCACATTCCTGGCTGTGGTTCTACATTTACAAACATGCAATGAACTAAAAATTCAAAAGCAGATGATGTGAAAAGCCTTGCCGGGGTGAATCAGATGAAAGACCAGGCAAGTGATCTGGGGACAAAAAGTCTGGTGTAGACGATCCTGTCGTGAGTACGGTGCTGTCTCTCAAAGAGAGTGCATCGCATTACATTAACTTACTGGATTACTCCTGTGGGCACGACTGCTCTGAAGGAAAACTCTGGCCCACTCAGAAGCCGTGAAAAAGAGAGACTGGATTTCCACCTGATGGCAGTTTGTGAACACACTGTTTCGTGAACAGAAAAGACAATGGAACTTTTGTTGTCACTATCTGATTAAGTACTCACAGCAGGGAGGGAAAGTTCATGAGAAAACACTGAGAATTCATTTATTCTAAGAAGCAGGACTTTATATGTGATATTATGATGACAGCCAAATCATAAACATCTGAAGTTGGTAGCCACAGGAACAATGAAACAGAACAGAGATAATACTCTTCAGGTTGGGTGAAAATGATACAGAAATCATCAGAGAAACAAACATCCAGTTTATGATTTTTCTTCCCCAGAGCTAAGCAGGGAAATACTACAGCAAATCACAGACAAAACAAAGACTGAGGAAAACCACAATATATAACAGCATGATTAAACAAATCATTCTGTGACAGAAACATACACTATTCCTCTACTACTCTGTCTTCCAGCATATTGAGCAAAACCTTAGAAGGATTCTTCAGTGACTCTCCCTACTTCAGTTGCCCAAAACCCCTGACCAAGAGCAAAGACAAGGATATTCTTTCTGGGCTGAACCATATTCTTTTCACTGAAATAATATATAGCAGCTGCCACCACATTTTGCCTACTTACTTGGAGAAGTGCGGACTACCTTAAGTGGGGGTGTAAACAGTATTTTAGAACATGCTTTCAAATAACCAGGCAAAAAGCTAGAAACGTTACCTAGATGAGATAGAATGGCTCCTTACTGACATGGATTAAAGGTAGTTCTTCTGGCTATGAGCTTTGGGTACATCCTGTAGCTTGCAGATAAAAATGTGTATCATGAAACTTCTTAGGTCTAGAGAGACATAACTGTGTCTTTTCAGATACAGGGGGATTTAAAATACATTTTTAGTTTTGAAAATATGTGATATCTTGTATTTTGTGTGTTCAGCAGGCACATGTGTTAACTGAAGGAAAAAGTCTTATTCAATGGAAGCCTGCAGGAAAGGTGTTAAATCTCAGTTTCTCCATACATGAGAAATATTTTCCAGTCATTATGTCTCTTTCTTAACTTGGCATACATACAACTACTCCATGCTTTGATGTGCTCATTTTGGACTCAAATGCTGTTTGTACAAAGAGCAAGGCATGAAATAAGCCATTAGCAGGGGCAAAACTGTAACTTTTAGGCCAGAGGAAAAAGAGCAGTGTATTTCTCAATTCTGCCAATATGAACAAAACTTCACATCTTTGCCTTTTGTTGTATTTATCTCAAATTCACCACTGTTCAATTAAAGAAGATAAAATGTAAAATAATCTTGAGGCATATTTTCTGCTAGCCCTGTTTCTTAATATAGACGTGTCTGGATAGGTCTTAGAGAATTACTATACAGAAAAACATATCGGGGTAGATCCCCCGTAAATTATTAGCCCCACAGCACCAAAAGACATACAGTTCAAGAAATCTGCAAATCTAAACCAATTGTGGTTGTGTGGTTTTCATAACTGGCATCAAATTTCCAGCTTTGAAAAAACTATGAATATTAACTATCTGTGACCCTTGAACTCTCAAAACTGATTCATCCATCTATATTAACTGATGTTTCATAACAGATTTGGGAACAGGAAAATAATCTTTATTTCTTCCACGTTAGAGGGAGGAGGCTTTGTTGGAATCATATCAGCAAGTCAATCTGAGAAACAGAAGTTTTAGGACTGACTTTGATGAGAACAAAGTTGGAGAAAGACTGAGAACTTCATGAAACTCCATTCCTCAAGAACAAATAATGACAACCAAGTTAGCACAGTGCTCTCAGAGAAGTTACCCTATAAAGCCTTTAGGGGAGATTCATACTCTTTGAGTTTTAGAAAGCTTGCTCCAAATCCCATCTTAGCTGGCTGCACAGATTTCTGAATACAGTAGTCTAAGGTTACACATGAATAGCTGAGATCAATCAACACAGACAGCATGAAAACATTTAAAATGTCTAGATATCTAGCAAGCCAATCATGAAACCTTTTGGACTAATTATAAACTGCTGGTCTCAGCCAGTTATTTCCATAACAGGTTCAAGAAGTATTACCAAGCACTTACTGGATTTCTTATCTTTGCCTTGCGTTCTGCAATCTTGCCCTATTTACACTACTTCATGTACAAATCTCTTCATTCATAGCATTTGTTTCCTTCTGCAGTCCAAGGGACTTCATTTTTCTTTCCTAAAAAAAGAAAACCCCAAATGCCCGAAGCCCAAATAACAAGTATACAAGAAGCCTGCACAGATACACGTAGTTGGACAAATATTATCCCAAGTGTCTAACTGCTACTGATTTCTGACTTAAATGGAAACTGCTATTGAAAATCATATTAGGTATCTTTCTGCTGTTCTACATGCCCAAGATACCTTTAAAAATCTGCCTCTTCTATGCTTTAATCTCTCAAAGAACAAAATGATATCAAACAAAGTATATACTTTTTGCAGGAGAATTTATCATTAAGAAAATGTCAGCTGAACTCTTCACAACAACAGTATTTATAACAGATAAGAGCCTGTTTCAAATACTACTGAGATAACAGGGCAACACCATTTCTGGAGAAAGAGCCTGCATCCAGTTTGCTCACAGTGTGGATAGAATGCTCTTGGGTTTGCACCTAGCTAAATAGTCCTGTGCCCTGAAATCAAAATGCATCTTCACAAATATAGCCTCCTAAACCAAAAGTTTATTCATGCTGCCTGTTAAGCTGATCAAAAGACAGACTGTATTTCTTCTTGAAAACAAGAAAGCCACTTCATAATGTCTAATAAACAGGACTGTAGTAGGAGATGGACAAGCTCTAAGAACTAAGTCACTCTCTTCTTGCATATGTCAGCAGATAAACAGTCTAATGCAAGGATCATGCTAGGTCCCAGCAACAGCCCTTTTTTCCACTGCAACCTTAAGAGTGGTGACAGTTGTTCTTGACCTCCTGCCCACACTAAGCCAAAGCAAAAGAGGACCTGTTTACAACAGTAGAAGGGCATGTGCTGTTTGCAATTGTAATGGGGCCTGAACTGCCTTCCATTGTAAAAAAGGATCTCTAAGAAGAGACAGTGAGATCAGTGAGGCAAAGAAAAACATCATAGGAACAAACCCATGTGGGCAGTATTTCTTTGACACACTGAAATCCCGTAAGGAATCAAACGATGCCCAGGGCTGGCAGCCCAGGCTCCACTGAACCACATCTGAAACTATCAAAGGGAAAACAACTCCCAAAGACAGACAGACAGATAGAAAAATGAGGAGATCACAATACGCATTCAGAATTTTTGATAAAGAAACAAGATCAGCAATTTGTCTGTTTGCACACATACTTGGTGAGGTGAAGTACCTGCTCACTCTGCTGGCCTTGCCATACACAGAGAGGGACACTGGCAGAGGAGAAAAGGGAAACTGCTTTCACTGGGCCTTTCTTAAGGCCTGCAGTAGGTACAGAGTGGCAATGTGGCTCATACAGAACACTGTATAGCTTCCAAGCACAGTGTTACTTGATGTACAGAAAGATCACACTTGCTATTCTGAGAAAGGGACCAAGGAAAGAAGGCCTGGATTAAGCAGAGATCATCTCCCTGTCTTTTTCCCATTGATGCAGAAGTACATGAACATCACATTGCAAGTAATGCAAGCAAGACATTCTAATGGTAGTGCCTGCTGTTGTATTTACACTTACTCCCTCTCTTCCTTCTCCCAAGCTACTTCCCAATTCTTCCCAGCAGAAGCAATGATACTTGTATGTAGTCTAGTCTAAACCAGCAGCTTTTGTGTTTTGCATTTCCATTTTTGTATTGCTCTAAAAGGATTGTTCAGTTCTGTATTAAATGTCCTTACCATTCCAGGTGATTTTCAACAAAAGCAGACATGGGGCTGATCTGTACAGTGTAGGTGTCGTTGGCTGAATACTCAAACAGCCCATAATAGGGATTGAAGAGCTCCTGAGACAGAAGGAAGAAGAATTCTCGGGAGGGGCCACTGTAGTCCAACCTGGAAAGGAAGATGTAAAAAAGATAAAATGAGGCTCATTCCCATTTCAGTGAATTTCCTGGGTTTTGCCTACACTGGCTGCTGTCTAATACTTACACCTTTGTGATCAAGTGTTTCTAACGTGGTGTATCTCCCCTCTCAAAAGTTGATTCTGAGCCCTGAACCAGTCACGATGCTGAAACTTCAGCAGCATCCACCTTGATCTGGGACGAATCACAACTCAGACACATCCCTTAAGTAGTTTCTTTTCCTTTGTTCCAAATGCTTAGTAAGGCACAGCTACAAAGCTCAGCCTTGCCTTAGCTGGCTGGCTAGCACAGGGCTTGCTTTTCAGTGAGTGGGTTTGAACTGCCTATGAACACCTGAGTTCATAGACCACGCAGCCCAGACTGAAGCAGAAATTGCTCTTAAGCTCCTACACTGGGATGTAACCAAAGATGCAGTCTAGCCACAAAGATACGTTCTTAGATATAAGCATAACCTACAGGTCAATGCTAAACAAGACCAAATCTCCACAGAACTGTGTCTCTTAAGATAGAATGGTGATTCTTCAGTTGTTCTGTCCAAGCTCCTTTACTTTTCTGATAGTTTCAAATACATGTGGTACCCCTTAAGCTGGGCCTTGCTGTTGCATTATTTTGCTCTGTAGAGAGTCACCTTTCTTGTGTTCTTTTTTGTAAACTCAACTTTTAAATCAAGACGTTTCCAATTATCTCAACTTGAAAAACAAACAAACAAACAAAAATAAGAAAAGCTTCATGACTGCATTACCCCCAACTGTGATGGATTTATTAAAAACAGACCATTCTCTAATAATGGTAGATAGGTTTTTCAATCTAAAATAAATCTACATGTAGCAATATGAACAAATGATTTGTAGCCATATATCGTGTGTGCCAAAACAATTTTTCTGAGGTAGGCGCTATTCCTCCTACTTAACAAATGTCAAGTAAGTGGAAAACTCTGCAGCTGCATTGGAATGGTCTGTTTTGTGTTTGAAGTTATGGAAGCATAACCACAAGGGGTTGAATGATTGATTTGTGCAGCGAGAAAGAAGATAAAGGTCAGGCTGGCCCATCCTCCTCTGTTTTACATCTGGAGATTCAGTACTTTTCTCTTTGAGCAGCTTTAGCTCTAGGATCATGTGGTGAGTCTAAAGCCACAACAGCAAAACGGGATGGTAATGAGGCCACATGAACCACGAGTGCTAATCATGTAACAGATCTGGTTCAACGGACATTAAAATACTAGGCTAAGCCTAATGGTGTCTGGAGTAAAGAACTACAAACACCACCTGCAAAAAAACGTCCAAGGAGAGATGAGGGATTGCGTTTCTGGGAACACATTAACTCATCATAAAGCATAGTTCATTTTCAATGTCATTTTAGCTTCAAAACACGTGGGAAGCTGTGCCCATGGAGCACCACGTGGCCTTACAGCATCAGCTCTTCAGTGGGGAATTGTTATCTTGGAGTCCCTTCAGCAGAACCTATATTAGCATTTAAGAGCAGAAACCCTGGGGGAATGTATCTTCAGATGTAAATGAACCAATGAAGAATGAATGAATTTGCAAATCAAATTGTTTGTAATTTCTCCAAAGGGTACCATGCTTCACACAGTAAAAGTTATTAGAGATGTGAGGAAAACAACGTGACTTTGGCCAGTGTTAGCATACTAGAACGCTACTCCAAAAACACAAACTGAGGTATGTTGCATGTCTATGCTTTACTTGCAAACCAGAAGCAAAACTTAGCTGTGGAGATGACCTCTGTCAAATAACACTGAGTATAACAATAAACACAGAGTATAAAAAGTAAGAGTTAAGAAAACCTCTGATATTGAGGTCACCAAGTGACTCTCTTTGAGATTGGTGACTTCTGTTTTCCATTGGACTCAGACAAATTAAGCTCAGCAGAAGCTCTTCAGGTGACACACCACCTTGGAGCTGACAGTGTCAGCAGTTGCTAGACATGCCAAGAGCTGTTCCAGAGCCTTTCTGTTCTGGTATTTTTGGAACTGAAATCCTATCTATATGCTTTTTGTTTTTTTTTTTTTAAAGAAACTTTGTATGCAAAACTATTGAAATACAATTTCAAGCCTTTGTTACATGGAACACTGGAAATATGCACAAAGGTCTTTTCATTACAAAAGTATGTGGATTAAGCCTCAATTACAACATAGCTCTTGAGGTGAGCCAAGGTGGCTTTGAAAGGTTCTGTTTAGATTTGGAAACAAAAGATCAGGGGCTTTAATCATATAAGAACAGCTCATGGATTCGTAAGGCTGGCAGAAAGTCTCCCAAGAAAAGACCTTCTCAAGAGACTTCTATTACTTTCAGCTTCCAACTGGGTGAATTAAACTGCAAGGACTGAACCAGTATTCATGTTTCACACTTTAGCTAGAAACAAGAAGTCCACATATGGATAACAAATGATCATTAGATGGCATGCAAAGTAAAAAATATTTGAAACAAACCCAGACCCATTTTGAAGAATTAGAGTGACAAAGGGGATAAAGGTCTGGTCTCTAATTATTGTCCAGAGACTGATTCAGTATGTAAACACGGGCCTGCAGTTCAGTTTTGCCTTCCAGCCAGTTAAAATAGCTATGGCAACACAATGACATTAGATTTAGCCACTTGAATTGTCACTTTGAGACATCTAGATGGAAGGTGCTATGGGAAAATGAAGCATTATTGCTATTATTATTTTTAACAAATGTTTGAGCTGATTAAGATAAATCACTTACTCAGAGGTAAAACAAAACCAAAGAAATATTACATAACAAGGGAGGCTCAGCCTTAGTCAACTCTGTGTTTTGCACCATAACAGCTACTTCAAAACTGATAGCATTTTGTGGTTCCCTACCCTTCCTCGCCAACAAACGTGACGTAGAGTTTGTTCCGCTGGAGCTCCTTGCGTGAATATGCCATTACCTGGTTGAACGTGCCTTCCAGTAAGTGGTCACGTCGTATAATTAACCTGCAACGGGAGGCAGAAATAGAGATCTAATGATTGAATCTCATGTGAGCCTGCAGGCAAACAAGAGCTGGTAAAGAGAGACATTCAGCCTAGAGAAGAGAAGGCTCCAGGGGGACCTTACTGGGGCCTTTCCATACTTAAAGGGTCCTATAAGAAAGATGGGGACAGACTTTTTAGCAGGGTCTGTTGCAACAGGACAAAGGATAATGGTTTTAAACCAAAAGAGGGGAGATTCAGGCTAGACATGAGGAAGAAATTTTTTACAATGAGGGTGGTAAAACACTGGCCCAGGTTGCCCAGAGAGGTGGTAGATGCCCCATCCCTGGAGACATTCCAGGCCAGGCTGGACAGGGCTCTGAGCAACCTGATCTGGTTGAAGATACCCCTGCTTATGGCAGGAGGATTGGACTGGATGACCTTTGATGGTCCCTTCCAATCCAAACCATTCTATGATTCATTCTTAGAAAACTTAAAGCATCCACTGGTGTACATGCTACTTGACCATTATGGGTTTTCAGTGAGTTGTTTCATTAGGCTTTTCTATTGGCCTCAGAGGTGAATTTCTTCTCAATGCTGTGATTAGGTTCCAAGTGTTGCTCTACTGCTAAGACCCTCTGTAACACCCTCTGTGTACAAATTTGTATGGTAGAGGGGGCTGTGAGTTTCCTGTGTATATGAGGTCACAGCTGTCTGGGACTGGCCCCAAACTCTTCCTGGATTTAATCCAGTGAATGTCCACGGAAATACTGCTTCTGTAGCAGGGTAGGGAAAGGGATTATCAGCCTCTGTTTATGTAACAGACCTCTCACTCCACTGCCAACCTCTAAAACAACTTAATGAATTGTACATTTAAACACCACCTGTGCAAGAAATCCTTCTCATTCGTATGTTCACAGACATTTTAAGACAGACCTTCTAAAATGTATTTCATGTCTGCCTTGGACCCAGATAAGCAGGACACCAAAAGAGATAACCAATGGTTAGGACTTTCCAGCTCTGTAAGAACATTTTTATGATGATGTTTGCCTGGAATAAATTGCTTGGCTTCACACTTTTTTTTTCCCCCCACAACAGAGGTGATTTAGTAGGAAGCCAACCTGATGCATAAAATCAATCAAATGCCCAGGAAATACCTTAGAAACACATAATTCCTTTGGCCAAGTTGGATAACTACATTGAGCACAAGTAGGTACAGACTCAAAAGCCAACTAACAAGATGTCTGGAAAGCAAACCCCATGACCAAGTGAACGAGATCCCCAAAATACCTGAAGAGAGGCAGAAATCTCTCTAGTTCAAATTCAGGAGGGCTACCAACACAAAGAACCACTGAAAGCTAAACCTGCATGTACAGGCTTCTGTAGGGTCATACTCAGATCCTGAGTTTTACTGATGTGTAGATCCAAAGGATTTGGAGTCATTCCATCATTACAATGGCTGTTAATAATCTCTGGTGGATGTTTGACTGAATGGATCTCCCTACTAGCAAATTACAGGTAGGAATACCAACCTCCCTGTTAAATAGTTATGGAATGGCAGTGTACGAGAATACAAATCTATAAGAAATAAAACTACCACACAAAAGCCTCTTGAAGGTCACTTTTTTTCAGGATATACTAAGACCTTATCTTGCCCTGATGGTTCATGTACAAAATGAAATCTCTGCTGTGTTTCCCACTCCCTATCAGAGTCTTCATTTATGGATAATGACAAAAGACACCATGTTAAAACTATTTGAGTAAGTTATCAAAATACTCACTTAATTTTACCTGGACCTTGCCCATACCCTTTGGCTTCAAGTTTTCGATAGAAATTGCGCAGCTTGGCTTCGAAGTCCCTCCGGTATGGAGAAGGTGCTCTTGCACTTGCTCGCTGCAGTCCTGGAGGGAAAATGAACAGCATCCTAAAGTGTAAGGGGCTTTAAATTTTTCCAGATCATGCAGCTGATTTTCCAGATAGAACTGCCTAACTAATGAGTTATAAACTTTATACAGGTATACTGTGCACTCTGTATTATTTTTGTTCTACCTGGCATTAACGCGGTTGTAAGTTTCAGGGGCTATATCTTCTTCACTAAAAGAACCATTAAGCTTGCCTTGTGTGTGCCTTTGTGTTGCCTCAGCCTTTAACTGTGATTGATCTGAATGGAAATTCAAGGATCGGAAAGGCATGAGAAAGACTTAACTCCCACTCATGGTCAATGGTATTTAGGTTTTCTTTCCCTTTTGCAATTTTAAGAGATCTTTCTCCTCTGCACTGTATAGGAGATCTCCTTACTTGGCAGGATTAAACCTCTGGAGCACAAAGCAATGCTTCTCACTGGAGCCTAGCACCCTAGCCAAGCTGGGAATCGGGTTTCCCTGAGTTGATCTGACTGTATATTAAACACTTCCAGCTATCAACACAAACCTCTTTGTGGCACTGAGAAGGATTTCTGTCAGCAAGAAATGCTACGTTTTCCTATTATGATTCACACATACAGCAGATTTTTAGCAATTTGGGACCTGTTTTATTTTGAAGCCCATATTCTCAAAGCAGTTGATTAGTCCTTTTGTATGAACAAGTGCCATGCCATCATGGATCCATGAAATCCCACTTCCCTATCTCATTACAGAACATAATAGAAACAAGCCCTTTTAACGAGAAATCTAGCAGAAAATCCTCCACAGGAAGGAAAAAAAAAATCACATTTAGTGGGAGCACAAAGTATCATGGTTGCCACGAGGGAAGTACATTACTAATTGTCTCTTTTGGTAGAACAGAAAGGCATATTTACATGCAGTGCACAAAGAATCCCTCACAACACTTCTTTTTCTGTTAGACCTTTTTTCCCCCAAGACACAAGAGAATGAGTGTTCTCATGGGCTGTGTAACTAGTAGCAGAAATAAGCAGACAGACAGCATGTTGCCACAAATGAATATTTGCCCTTGTCTTTTCACAAGAATGGGAAAAGACTAGTGCAGTTCTTCTAACATTCTCTAAAATCATATTCTTAGCAAATATTTTGGTTTTCGTCTTGCAGGAGACTTGTTTCTAATCTGTCCTGATGCTCATGTAGAGGAGGGAAACTGTATTTACAATGGTGTTCAAATTCATTAATGACAATAGGACATTCTGACAAAACTGTTCTCCCAAAGGCAAAGGTTCAGCGTTTAACTTCCTCACATCAAAAAACCTTCCAATTTTCCAGAGCCACCTCCAAGATGTGAATGTTTCTTGTCCATTAATTTTATTTGAAACCAGATAATTTAAATGAATGTTTAAAAAGCTCAACCAAAAATGGATTTTTCCAGATCACATTTCTGTCAGTTCGCTCAAAGTGGCCACTGGACACAGCCATGCAGTGAGGCTGTGGTGGGGGTTGTATATCTTGGCAAAAGGGAGACATTAGCTCCTCAAATTTCTATAGCATAAACAATAACTACAGAGACATACCACAGCTGGAAATAACCTTCTCAGACATAATGTCTTTCTGGAAAATATGTTTCCCATCAAACCTAAGTTAATGGGATCAACACAGGAGGTCAGACTAGATGATCATGATGATCCCCTCAGGTCTTAAAACAGAGTGTTTCAAAAAGATGGTCCCAGTTTCAGATATACAGTGATTTCAAATTAGGGCCATCTTTTTGAAACACCCTGTAGATGGGTCTTGGGAAGGAGTCTTCAGAACCCCAAGCAGAGGAGACTGAACTTTCCAAGAGTACTTTATGGTACTTTACAGGTGCCACGGAATAAAAAGGATATAAAGCTACTAGAGAGAGTGCAGAAGAGGGCCACAAAGCTGGTGAGGGGTTTGGAGGGGAAGCCGTATGAAGAGTGGCTAAAGTCACTTGGTTTGTTCAGCCTGAAGGAGACTGAGAGGAGACCTCATGGCAGCTACAGCTTCCTCACAAGGGGAGGAGGAGGGGCAGGCGCAAAACTCTTCTCTCTGGTGACCAGTGACAGAACCCGAGGGAACAGCAGGAAGATGTGCCAAGGGAGGTTTAGGTTGGACATTAGGAAAAGGTTCTTCCCCCAGAGGGTGGTGGAGCACTGGAACAGGCTCCCCAGGGAGGTGTCACAGCCCCAAGCCTGACAGTGTTCAAGAAGAGACTGGACAATGCCCTCAGACACATGGTGTGAACTGTGGAGTTGTCACATGGAGGGACAGGAGTTGGACTCGATGATCCTTGTGGGTCCCTTCCAACTCTGGACATTCTATGATTCTACTGGAAGTATTGCAATATGCCTTCGATTTGGAAGCTTCTCTTTGCTCCTCTCACATAACTTGAATGCTCTTCCATGTCACTGAATTATATTTGGAGTGCACCATTCTCTTATCCTAATATTTTCCAACTATATAAAAAGCAGGAAAACACTTTCTTCCATACGGGCAATTTCTGATCTCTGTGTTTCAGCTATTGTTAATGCTTCATCTGATGCATAATAGCAATGGAAAAGATCCAGCAAAAAAGCAGCTGCAGTCAGATTCAGAGTGGGCGCTGGAATTAGCAGGCTGACAACTAATGCTAGCTCTGAATCTGCCCCTTTGTATTTATTAAGAGAAAGAGTACAAATGCAAGGTTTTGTATTATTTTTCTCATCCCCTTACCTGGAGAATTTTGGGGTGATGAACAGGGTGAGCAGCGAGGAGAGAAACTGTAACCAGGATGGAAGGCAGCCTGCAGTGGTATGTAGGACATAATATCCTCTTCAAAAAGGCTGCATGGAAAAGCGATAGGGAGAGATTTGGTTCACATTCATCACAGGAAGGAATGCAAGTCTGCTGTGGTCATAAGTTTGAATCCATGAACACATGGATTCATAAAATCCACAGGTTTCCCAAATCAGGCACGGTCACCAGTAACCAAGAAGAACAAAATGAATTTTATTAGATATTTCATGTTAACACAGTGGCTCAATCTACTGGTAGAGAGGTAAAGATCTAAGGCTATGTAGTAAACAGGGACAGTTTCAACACGTTAGAACTGAGAAGCAAAGATACATACATTTGTCTCCCAGGTTGTTTTCCTTGGTTCACACGTTTTCACATAGCTTAGCTCTTTGGCCATTCAGATTAAGTTAATAGGAATGGATTAAGTTGACGGGAATAGGTGGTAAACTCCTTGCATCAGGCAGTGCTATATAGCACAGCAAAAGCACCTCAGAAATGCAATGTCTTCCATGTAAGACCAAGACAATAAAGTAAGTCCTTACCTGTGCTGAATAAAAGGCACTAGAACCTAAAGGGCAAGCTCCCTGGTCCCAAATCTACATTACCCAAACAATGCTCAATGCATTGCATGTTGAGGTTTCATGAGTGTGGCCTGGCCCTACGTGTGAGCAGCACTACTGCAGTAAAACTAGGAATTTTGTGAGCACTTGCGTTATGTACTCGTACTGAGAAAGACAAGATTTTTCCTCCTTTTTTTTTTTTTCTAAACAACAACCTAAAAAAGGTAACCAAGAATTTTTCCATTAAAAGGGAACATTTTGACCTGATTCTTTTTTATCTGCTACTTGATGGTAACAGCTATATTGATTGAGCTGCCTGGGGATGGAGTTTACTGCACTGATGGAGGCTGCCTTCCAGGAAGTAAGGGTTGACAGATATATACTCTGGCAGAATTACTGTTTTGGATGACTATGAGTAACGATTATTCCTATTCTAATCACAAATGACCTGGAAGATTTAACAAATTTTTTTCAATTATGCAGAGAAAGAGCCAGCCAGCATCTCTGGTGCCACAAATCATGACAATATGCTCTTGATCAAATTGATTACCTCAGCAGAATTACTAAATCTGCATCACAGGACAACTTTTCAAGCCCATGTGTACCCTCTGTCCGAATGTAATGGATCTTCTCCCTGAAACATAAACAATATTGAGATGAGAAGAAAGGAAAAAAAGAATATGCCATTATCTAGGCATGAACTATGCAAAGACTTATTATTCCTTGGTATTTTGCCAGTTCCTGTTTCTTTCCTTACAAAAATGGCAAACATCTTAACATCTTGATTCCTTTTCTAATCACACTAACAAACTTGTAAAAATTAATCTATTTTATATCACTTGGTTTTCTGATCCAAAAGCAAGAGATTTTATACCGTATTTTAGAAAACAGAATGTTTCTTAGTCCTCCAAGCTTATGTGTAGCACTACAGCTAAGGTTACTGACAGACTTTTTGTTTAGGGCTACAACTAGTCTATCGCCTTTTGTTAACAGAAATTCACGTAATACCACTTCCTTTACCTCTGTCTGTTCTATCTAGCAACCAACACTAACATATACTTGATATTAATTGATCATACAGAGGTTATACAGTACATTAGTAAAATCATACGTTTTGTTGTTTAAACGAACACCTGTAAGGCATGGGAAACACAGGACAGGATGCTATCAGCAGATTAGGATCATGAAAGATACAGATCTACACCCCCATCTGGCAGTGTCTTTCTAAAGCATTGCAGTGTCCAAGAATATTTATTCTAGTTTCAAGTCAGAAGATTCTACCTCAAGTCAAGGATGTGCTTTAGTGCCTTTCTGGGTGGGGCTGCAACGTATTGCAGAATCAAGCACTGTAAAAGATGGACTTTTGTCTCCTAGGGGTTTGGTTAAAACCTGCTGTACGAGCGTTAGATGGTAGCTTGGGATCACTCCTGACCTAAGGTTTAATCAAAGCAATGACCTGGAGGCAAAGGGCTCGATATCCTGTTACAAATCTCATTACGCACTGGCTAAGCCGTCTAGTCCATATCACTAGCCAATTTTGTTCTCTGCTCAAAAGGAGATAAAAGCATCTTCTGTTCTCTGCAAAACAAGAATTCCAATTACAGCTAAGAAAGAAAAATAGTCTGGAATAATTTCATAGTGAAGATAAAAAAATTCTCAGTTACAGAAATTTACATCTTGAATTCTGGGAGCGTTTTTCACTCTGTCTCCCTCACTTCATTTGAATGTATTAATTCCTTCAGGAAGGAATTTTAATTTTTACACCCAAAGAACTCTTTGTCTGGCCTTCACAGGTAAACAACAAGTCAGTAAGGCTATCAGCAGAAACTGCACTGCAGGAACTTGAATGTCCTTCCCTTGCTCTTCCTCCTCTCCTTTACCAGTCCTGCAGCTGCGGTTTTTACTGCACCGTACAAACGAAATTCTTGGTCAAAGGCTTAGCTGGTGCACGCTGGTATTGCTGAGACTGACTAATGCCAGCTCAGGTTCCTGGCCAAAACAATTAATTTAACCTCTGGAATTAGAATGAGTTTAAGTTGTACTGGCTTTTGGTTCTGTTTTCTCTTCTCCCCTTTTTTCTTCTTAAAACCTAATAGGAAAGGAATGGGCATAAGAAAAAGAAAGATGCAACATAATTACCTTGGAAAGGACTACCATTAAGTCATAAGAAACAAAGATTAAAGACAGGAATACAATCTACTTCATAATGTTCCCATTTCTTCATAAAATCTAGGGTGACTAAGTCCATAGCATGGGTGTAAATCCAACCATGAGAAAAAATCCTAGGTCTGCTGTAGTTACTGGGGTTTTACTGCTGACTTCCATCCAAACACAATTTTAACTCTATTTTCTGAAAAGCAAGGTGATCATTGTAGGTGAAGACAGAGCTTCTGCTATTCAGTAATATTTCCAGTTGAATTCAGATATGTCACTATTTGCCCATAGTTAATTTGGTTCTTACTTCCTGGTGTCTGTGGAAAATAACTACAGTAACTACATAGATTCTGGTGGTGCACACCTAGTCTTTAATGGTCACAGTTATGTACGGGGCTCAAGTTCATCTTTTGTACTACAGTTACCAGAATTTATTTTCCCCGCTTCCAAGAAGCGGAACTTCCAAGAAGTTCCTTCCTGGAACTTGGTTTCAGCAGTCTGGAAAAAAGTGGTACCTGAGTGCGTGGTTTCTGGCCAAGCTGGGCTGACGCTCCTGCAGCATCTCAAAAATGTTGGGTTGGCGTAGAAATGCAACAATCTTGTCATTGTAAGCTGGAAAAGGAAAAAAAAGAAATAGAGAGGCTTTATCTACCATTGAGGAGCCCTGGTCATGTCACCGGACTGTGCAGGGGCACACCAGCTGCATTGCTAGTGAGGCACAGGGTGACATGAAGCACTATGTATGGTTGATGAGAAGTTCTCAAAAGCATCTTCGTGAGCACTGCTTTTAACAGAAAAGAGAAACTTGGCTTACCCAGAGGTAACGTCTCATGATGGTGCTGGTTTCGAATAGCTGTTACGAGACTATTGCCTGGTCTGGCCAACAGAGTAACTCCTCTGTTTCGAGAGACTTCGGAGGCCTACAGCATCAGAGGTAAGGGAAAGAATGATCAAAACTGACCATAAGTAGCATGTCAGTCAGTAAAAATGTTTGTCATCTTTACTTCTGTGACCTTCAAAATGGTCCATGACGCCGACTGACTGAAGGACAGAAAGCCAGCATAAAATTACAGCATTATACTTCAGCCAAATTAAAAAACGCAGGTAATTCTCTGCTTCCAAATGGAGGGGCACCATTATACACAGCTATCACACCTCTTTGATGCTGCAGTGAAGGCACGGAATCCAGAAGTAAATGGAAGTTAATAAAAGTATTGCAGTAATGGAGTTCCTTGGTTCAATGAAAAGAAAATCTCTGTAACATCATGCAGTCTCTTGTTCTAGCATAACTGCTTTTACTTCAGGTTTTTTAAAGCAATATTAATTTGAAAAAAGAAACTGCAACATATTCACTCAGCATTGTTGAAGAGAAATATTGGAAATAACATGAGGTAGGTATATCTACTTAGATCACAGGACAGTAAAGGGCGAAAGGAGGTTGCCTAACATGCATCACCAGAAATAGAAGTCGAATTGTATACATTGAAAAAAGAACATAAACCGAAGAGCTGATAAAGAGAGTAGTAAGAAGGAAATTTACCACTACTACTTAACTGGGGCAGTGAAAGACAGTGCCACTGTCCTAAACACAGTACCTAGTGAAGGGAATCATGTCAGGAAGGCAGAAACATTAACAGGTAGGAAAACACTTAGATATGAGGATATTAAAAGTCATACAATGAGGACTGACAATCTCTCTTCAGTAAGTCATTACTTGCTGGGTAACTCTCTGGGGACTTGTGCAAGCTGAGGGGAATCTGTCTCTCTCTCATATGTGTTCCTCCAGAATATGGCCACAGTGAAGCCAACAGAGAAACACTGTTACAAAACCAGTGTGAGGACGCCCTGTCTCAGGACAATATGCATCAGGAATTCCAATTGTCATTCTATGAGGCTAACAGCTGCTCTTTTCTCACTGCACAAATTGTAGTACTTGGCAAACACTTCAGGAAGAAATTGCCCCCACTCCAATATTCTAAATGCTTAGCTCTGCATCCAAGCAAATGGTGCCAACCCATTTTTAGTGGTACAGCCAAATGCCAGGTCTTCCAACTGGATATAAATGAAAACCAAGAAGCTAAATGTGACTGGCAAGTTGCCTTTGGAGCACATAAAGCACAAAATGTTTATATGTAACAAGATACTAGTCAATGCACTTGATATGTGTCAATACAGAGGTTAAACAATGAAAAATCTTAATGATTCTAATTAAACATACTATAGTTGAAAATGCAAAACTGCTGTGAAGGTACATGGGGAATGTTTTGCTCCATCATTGAACTATGATTTTACTTGCACACAATTTATACTGGTATGCATCTGCTGATTACCACGGTGTCAGGGAGGTCAAACCCGTAGTACCCAATGAGTCCAACCCTTCTCGCCTTGAAAACCAGGAAAAATTTTCAAGTAGTTCATACAGAATTCACTAAGTCCCTCTGTGCTGTGTTAAATCTTCTGCCTTTGTCTCCTTCTCACACCACCATGAGCCACCTGATACTGCAAGTTTGGCTTGGGCCAAGTTTGGCTCACAGCTTTCCTCCTGTGAGGAAGGCAACCACCCTGTCAGGCACCATATGGCCTTTATGGCATTGAATTTATGCTGTGGAAGGAGGAGGCAGCTTAGGTTCAAGAGGTGCCCAATAATCCATTGCCACAGTGAGCACAAAGCCCTTCTGGGAAGGGCTATTTCTTGGTGCCCTGGTTTTGTTAAAAACAAGTTTCTCTTTTAGTGAATTTCCCTGTTAGCTACAGTCTTTTTACTAACTGCAGTTTTCTGAAAAGCTAGATACATGTTTTGGTAGACATAGCAAAGGAATGCAAGGTCACTTGATAATGATGCATCTCGCGAGATGTGCAAGCAGGAGGTGAACTGCAACTGACCAATTAAGTATACCATCCCATTCACGTGATACATCAAATAGAAGTGGGAGATCACAAGGATCTCATCCCTTTTCCTTATGGCCGACTTTAGGAGAGGACCTTGCAAGCTGTCCCTGTGAACTGAGACCTAGGGACTTCCAGGTGCCAGCCCTACATCTGCCAGAGCAGTTGCCAGGATTTTCAAGATTGGTTTTGTATATTTTGTATTATTTTCTCTATTTTTATTAGTAGCATTAGTAAAACATTTTTAATTTTTCCAACTCTCTTCTCTCAGTCCTTCTTTCCCTCCAAATTGCCTGTCCTGAGTGGGAAGAGGGGAGAGGGAGGGGATAACGGGGGAGAGGGGGTTAACAATACATCTGCCATGGTTTTACTGTCACCCTGCAATCAAATCTCGACACTTGGGCAGCGCAGTCAAGACCACCCTCTAGCCTGTGGTGGGCTGTCAGCAAGCATGTGTGGGACAGTGCTGAGGCATTGCCTTGTGCTGCTCTTCTCCTCTTCCAGGTCGCCCTGCAGACCAGATGAGGATGCCTCTGCCCAGCCCCTTGTAGAACGGGCTTGTGTGCAAGCGCGGGTGGTGGGTGAGTCTGTTTTTTTTAAGGCTTGTCTCTGACTCATATTTGGTAAAGAAAAATCCTGTGCCCTTGTTGCTACACATAGCTTTGCTGAATAAAAGGTAGGAAGGGGGAAAGGGAGGTTTAACAGAGGAGTTAAACCCCATTCTCCCACAAAAATTAGCACCAGCTAGTATTTGCTTGTCACTTGGGAACTATGTGGTACTTCTGCCCAGCCTGTGACTGGATCCTCTCCCTTGCTCATGTCACTTGATTCTTTTTTGCTTAGCTTTCCAGTGCTGCTGAGTTGTGTGCTTGAACATTTCTCCTGTAGCAAGAATTCTGAAAGGAAATGTGTCTAGAGCCTGTGAAGAGAAACCTTCACTTCCCCCTTCCCAGTTCTGGTTTAACAGCGAATGTCAACTGGATTATAAGAATTCAGTTCTGTAAGCACCCTAAAATAATAAACTGTACACTCTGGTGCCATGCTTTTCCATCACCATCATTAGGCATCACTAGTGCTGCGTTTGGATCATGGTCTTCACAAATTTACACCTCTAAACAATTTTGCTCTGGCAACACAACAGGAAAATTCCCAGCTGTCTAATTAACTTCTGTTTTGCTAACCTACTCTTTCCAATCTTTTAGCTAATATAGTACAAATGATTGCCCCAATTCAGCATTTAATCACAATTGCCTTGTCTACTTTGGCTTTCTAATTGAATAACTCAATTTAGATTAGCAAACTATTATCTAATTTAAAAAAGAAACCCAAACAGTGATCCCTCTAACGATTTAGTGACCTGGTTCATCTAGTGCAGGGTAATCTGAAAGATTTATGGCAGGGTTTAACAGCTTTGCAATTGATGCTGGGATGCTGCAACTGGAGCAGAGAGTCCAGCCTATCACAGGAGCCTTTCCTGTTAGCTAAAACCCTTTCCTGGGTTTTATATCACTACTGGGCTTGAGAAACTCCTGCCTCTTTGAGTTCTGGTGCTTGCTTGTGGTTTGGGTCAGTAAGAAGATTTATATACTGCTATGTCCCACTATCTCCTCTGCTTTTCTTGCTAACCAGAAACTCTTGCCTCTCCACTCTGGATGCCTACTTCTATCTTCTTTTTGTCTTTAAAATCTCTACCCTGTAATCATACATGTTGATTTCCATTACAGACGGAAGGTCCCTTAGAGGGAATGGAAGGAGCTTTTGTTTTGGCTTGAAAGTATGAAGGAATGGAAACCCAACCTCCACGTTATCATTCGTTCCTATGGTTAACTATTCTCACTGAATTTCAACCTCACCTTTTGATTGAACTGGTTTGGCTTTTACTGCTAAACTTAGTTCTTGCAATGCCTGTCCTCTCTTGGATTAAACACATCTTTCTTTATTTTCTAAGAATTACAGACATCACATTTGCTCCTTTTGTCCACTGTTGAGATCTCAAGTTCCTAGAACAATAATAATTTATTTACAATGATGCAGCTAAGAGCCATTGCTGGCTGTGTGAAGCTGGGGTATTTCTTTTTTCCCCACTTTGGGCTCATCTGCCTATGAGTTCTGTCTGCTCTTTCCTCAGCTGATCACTCAGTGTCACAAAGTCCCTGGAAAGTCCACACAACACTGACAACTCCTTTTGGCACTTGGGCAGGATGTCAGGTGTGCGTGCCAAGGCAAGAGGTGAAGATTTTCCTCTCATTACCCTCACTCTTTTCTATACTCTCCTTGGCACCCGCAAGCAGTCATGACTGAAGCTGCACTGTTCTGCTCTCCTTCAGGCTCATTTGACATCTGTACATAATGTTCAAAACTGGTGGTTGTCTTTCTTGGTCCTTCATACTGTCCTGGTGACAAATTCCAGAGGTCACAGGACCTGCTCAGCCAAGAAACCAGCTGGACTGCAGACAGCTGACACATGGCCAGGACGAAGCCCCAAGTGTGTCCCTACAGACATGATTTATAGGACAAAGCACAGCCAAATATACTTGGAAGAAATGGCATGGAACATACGGGTCTTCATAAACAGGCTGAGTTGCAAAAGGCTGAATCTTTTCTTTGTAAATGGTGGGCTTTCAGGCACTGATCCAAAGTCCTTGGAAATCCATGGGAGCCCTTCCAGTGGAGCAGCAGGCATTTCCAGAAGAGAAGCTACTGACTATGACAACTATTAGAAGGGGTGTGGTTAGTAGGTCGAGAGAGGTTCTCCTTCCCCTCTACTCTGCCCTGGTGAGACCACATCTGGAATATTGTGTCCAGTTCTGGGCCCCTCAGTTCCAGAAGGACAGGGAACTGCTGGAGAGAGTCCAGCGCAGGGCAACAAAGATGATAAAGGGAGTGGAGCATCTCCCTTATGAGGAAAGGCTGAGGGAGCTGGGTCTCTTTAGTTTGGAGAAGAGGAGACTGAGGGTTGACCTCATTAATGTTTATAAATATATAAAGGGTGAGTGTCACAAGGATGGAGCCAGGCTCTTCTCGGTGACAACCAATGATAAGACAAGGGGCAATGGGTATAAACTGGAACACAGGAGGTTCCACTTAAATATGAGAAGAAACTTCTTCACAGTGAGGGTGCCAGAGCACTGGAACAGGCTGCCCAGGGAGGTTGTGGAGTCGCCTACTCTGGAGATATCAAAATCCGCCTGGACACATTCCTGTGTAACCTCATCTGGATGTTCCTGCTCTGGTAGGGAGATTGGACTGGATGATCTTTTGAGGTCCCTTCCAATCCCTGACATTCTGTGATTCTGTGACAAGGGTGCAGAAGCACCGTGGGAGCTGAGCCACTGGGGCTGCGAGATGAACGCTCCAGTGCTGATGGTTCCCTAGACAGACAGCCCTGTTTCACTGGCTGATCATGCTAAATCAGTGGCCTGGCTGAACAGTCTACAAGATTCCCAGAGAATCACTACTCAGAAGTATTCAATGCTTTTTACTCCCTTCCCTGTGCTTGATATTTTGGGTTTATTGCAAATTGGTTTTTGCCAGCACTTGTGAGCACTTGCAAAACCAAGTGTATTTTTGGGGCTAGGTCATCTGAATTGCTCAGCAGTGCTTCTGTCCCTGACACGGTGAATTTGTAAACAAGCCCCAGGCAAGCATTAAGCCAATTATGAAACATTATGCAGGTGACTTTCATGTTGCTGTTAATAATTCAGTCACAATAACAACACTAAACTGCAGGCTGTTGGCAGAGGGAAGTTGTTAAGTTGATGGGAAGATATGATTGAAACAGATCCATTGATACACTTCTATCTTCAGAAAATATGGTGCTACTTGCTTGCCTGGTCTGCCTTTGGTCCTGAACCTCCTGACGTCACAACCTAGTCAGCTCCTGATCCCAACCCCATTTGGCAGTGGAAGGTGTTGAGGTGTCCTGCTGCAATACATTTTAATGTTAATTTCACAAGCATTTCTGGAAGAAGATGATCCTTTGGCCATAATTCATCTCTATTCAGTTTCAATATTCACAAATCTTCAACTACATGGATTTGCTATATGAAGATTCTGATTGCTGGTACTTTTTCATCCTTATATCCACGAGACAAACCCAGGATTTATGCTTCACCAGTCCTGCCCATGTCCCTCAGTGATAAAAATCATCCCCATGAAACACAGGAGAGATGTTTAATGTGACTGAAAGCTAGGGAAGCAAACCTCAATATCCATTACTACATCCTATCACCTCTTCAGAGCCCAGTGTCACAGTGGGGAATGAAGAAAGATATAAGGCTGTTGAAGTATCTGGCTATAAAAATGATGAATGGCTTTCCTTGACTAAAGCAAGACTAGGATGTCAAATATGGATTCCTCTTTTAAAATCTATTTTGCCATCATTTAGTTTTGGTTATTTACTTTCACTTGTTTATTATTTTCTTCTGAGAACAGTCAAAATATAAACCTTGGTTACCAGAAAGCTCTGAAATAAGCCTTTTAGAAAGAAGAAAATATCCCTTATTTCCTCTGGAAGATAAAAATCCACAAGACAGTCTGTTTAAACACATTCCAATGATAAGAAGTGCTTTTAATTCCACAAAAGATTGCTGTCAAAAGTAACTGCATTGACAGTAGCACCATTACCTCTCCAGCGCTGTAGCTACGAAGCCGCTGAAGATGTTGCCTGTGAGTCAGGTGATTCGGGAGACGACCATTCTGCAGAGGGATCCTGGGATCTATGAAAGTGGTAGCACGGCTGTTGTGGTCAACGAAGAAAGACTGAAACACACAGGAATGATTTTTTTTTTTGGTAAGAAGATTGCCCACACTGTGATGGAATCGCGGGATCATAAAGTGAAAACCACTGGCAATTGTGTGTCAGAAATACCCTGTTCAGGCACAGTCCATGGAAGATACCTGCAAACGACAGGACTTTCTTAGCTGAAGCTAGAATAGCTCTTGGAAAATACCTGAAGCTGCGTAGGTCATAATCAATGTGTAATGGCCATGAAGTACACAAGACAGAAGAGAATAAACGTATGAAGGAACACAGCTTTAGCCTGCTTGGTGGTTCCAGCGTCACTCAGCAAAGCTTCATTGGGGGCAGAGACACTAAGCCAAATTTTGCAGTCATTACAGGTCTAAACTTGCCTGAACTTTTTTCTAAGTGCAATACTGCATTTGCTATGGCATGATATTCCACAGAAGGGTAGAAGGTCACCACTATGCTTCCAAACATTTGTTCTCAAAGCTTTTTTCTGCTTCTAAAATAACTCTGCTTGCTGCTTGTGTTGTTTAAACCAAACCTTCATCAATTTTGAGTCAAGTAGGAAGAAACCTTTAGTGGTCAAGGAGTCTGATGGGCTGTCTTAAAAAAGTGACAAGTTTTGCTGGTGCTCCTACCTTGCCCTGCTGGTCAGTTTTTATCTCCCAGCCCCGTGGAAGCTCCAGTCGGGTATCAGCAAACATGTTGATAAAATTTACCAGGTCTCTGTTGTGCTGATAGCGTTCAAAATTACGAGCATCTCTACGGATCTTCAGAATCATATGCTTCAAGCAGGTGCTGTTAGTGAAGACTCGATAGGCACTCTATGAGATGGAAAACAGAAGTGAGGAAAATCAGTTCTGATGTAAAAAAAACCATTTTTGGTTATTTCATGGGACATATGCCTAGGGAACTGAAACAAATCCTGTTAGAGTCAAGAACCATCTCCATCTCATTGTTTTGATCAACTCCTTCACACAAACACCTAGAAGTAAGAAATATAATCTGGAAAGTGAAACATCCCACACACCATGCACAATTAGCTTGTGCATAAACTTCCTTTCTAATGCACTCCAAAAAGATGGTCAGCTAAAGCACCACACTTTCAAGATGCGTTGCTTTCACTGGCCAACAGAAACACTGCTTGTGGGACTGGATGATGCCAGAGAGATGCAAAGACAGCTGTGAACACGTATTTATGCTATAATTCAAATCCAGAGGCTTGAGATAAGATTCAGGAACTTAGGAGGGCTGCAGTGCCGATGTCTACATCTAAGCTTGTTACCTGATTTATGGTCACTTTCTAGCCAGAGGATAGAAACAGACACTTTTAACTGTCTATTTTTGGAAGATATGAATCATTTCCTGGAACGGAATAGTTTTTCCTGCAATGGCTACAAAGCATGTCAGATGGAGATGTTTTCATGAGTCAGATGAACGCCACCCCTCAGGCAGCTGGTTGTATCTCACAATGGGCATTAAATATGCCTCTTAGAGGAACATGCCCTGATACAGATCTGAGTTAGTGCCGATCTGGTTGCAGAATAAAGGCCAAAATTAACTATATTTGTTGCTACAGTGCACTCAATGACAGAGCACCGCAAACTACACTTGTGGTGACAACACTTTTTTCTCATCCACAGGCTACTCTTGGGATCTTTTACTTCAGGGAAAAAGGCTCCTCAAGACAGGGTAGGAAACTTTACAAAAATCTGCAACCCTTCTGAGTATTTTGCTAGAGACAAAATGAGTACATTGGTTCTGCTGGTCAGGGCAAAGGATGTAGTTACTCACTAGAGCAATAAAGGATCACTGGAGGATTCGTGATTCCAGTGAAGTGAGCCCCAGTATGCACACCTGTCATCCATCCAGAGAATCTGACCCAACAGCTTTGCAGTCTCAATTTATGTGTACTTCTAGTGTATTTTAATGACTATAATGCAATAAAACGTATTATCTTTATTATATAAGGATTTACTGTGGTGGTAGCACTGAGAAGAGAATACTCCTTGCGGCACAGGGTCCCTAATTATGACATGGGTTGGTAAATGTTATGAAATCACAGAGACATTATCTCTGCCCTGAAGATATGACCTGGTTATAACCCAGGAAACCTTCATGGTCACAAATTGCTAAGATCCCAGTCTACCCATGCCAGAAGTTGTATTCTGATTTAAAATGTGATTGAATGTGTGATTAATGACTGAGTATCTCTTAGCTGCACTAGGGAAACAAAAAATGTAATGTAGTTTTAACCCTCCATGGAAATAAAATATTTGAAAAATGAGAGTCTTTCCCTTTTAATTCTAATGGCTGGATAATATTTTCCAATCCCAACTTCACTGGCATAATTAATAGCTTGAAATTTTAATAGGAGTTTGTGGTTAAGGTATTACAACCATGTTAAGCCAAAAGTTATGTGAGCCATTATTTCTGTACAAGTGGAATTTGTATGACCATTTGACAGAAGTTTCAACAGATGACTCTGGCTCTCATATTAGAGAACTTTATAAGCTCAAACTGAAGGCCTTTCTTGGCTATTTTTTATTTCAGTGAGAAACAAAATTGGGGTTCAGTCTCTTGTGAGCTGTTTCTTATACCACTATGGATTCAGTTGCTCATTTTGCAAACAAGTATGCCAAATGTAAATGGTATTGGTCCCAGCTATAAATCATCATATATCACTCTGTCAATGGAAGAAATTATGAGCACTCCATGACCTAGTTCAGGGAATGTCAGATGAGTTAATATATCCCTTCCTCTGCAGGATCTCATGAGCAATAATCTCTGAAAGATGGAGTTAGATGGCTGGTTTCAAACTGCAAAGCGCCACAGCCAAAACCTGAGGTCTGTAGTTAGCTAAAGACCTGTGCTGAGGCAACTCCTGAACTGTTTAGGTTCCTTTCAAGAAGAAAGGTCATTCCTACCCAGAAATTAATGATTTTCCAAATATCCAGAAGTCACATGTACATGTCCAGCAGAACTACATTCAAGGTATAGAAAACTAGGACTGCATCTGCTTGTGAGATTTCCCTGTCTGCTTCCTCATGGCTGACCTATCATTACATTTTTTCCACTCCGCATCAGGTTGGCAAGACAAAATAGCTCCAGGGACTCAATTTGGTATTTCTTTGACTGCATTCTACCCACCTGCTTCTTGTGAGTGCAAACTGCAGGAGTTAATAATTCTTCCCTCTATTAATAATTCCCTTCCCCCTACTTCCCCGAGACTTAGTGGTATCTGAATAAGATTTCTCAGGAATGTGGCTTGAAAGGCAACAAGCTCACTCCATGCAGCAGGAAAAGAATCAACCAAGCTGAAACCAAGGTTCCTGCTTATTCTGGAAGTATAACATTCATGAGCTTTTGTTTACCAGGGAATTCTTTGTGTGAGACAGAAACCCAGCAAGAGTCTCGTTGGAGCAACCTGCCTGTGCTGTCCCCAACTCGGTCTGGTGCTCAGAAAGGACAACTGAGCCCTGAGTCACACAATTCAAATTCACTGTGCATTCTCCCTGAAGGCCTGGGGTGCAGAGTTAGGATTCATAAATCAGTAGTGTAAGAGAGTAAATTATAATTACTTACATAGTTTGCATGCAGCACAGTGAAGAACTCAGGATTGGTGATGAACTTCACAGCTGGAGACTGCAGCAACAAGGTGATTTTTTGAGAATTCACAGGAGAAAGCGAACCTTCCCTCCTAATCTCTGGACAACAACAAAAAAAAGCAGCAAAATCTTATTAACGTAGTGGCAAGTGCAGTCTATTATTTAACCTTCACTGAATGCCTGCAAAAGTGATGGTATAAAAATGTCACCATCCTGCCCAATGCACCAAACTTCTTTGTGTTTCCAAGACAAGCCTGCTGGCACATGGGTAGATGTTCTCCTTACGGTTAATGACGCAGTGTTTATGGCAGCAGATCAGGAGCTAGATGATTTTCTCTATGTTATAAAATTCTATGTCATATCTACTACTGTCTCTAAATATCCATGTGACTACAAATGGTTTTACCAGCTGATGGTTTGGTTCAGTACTGTCACACAGGTCCTGACTGGTTCCCTGCACTGCTGATTTTAGAGAGATCTGATTTCCCAATCCAGCCTGACGGGTTCGTCAGCAGAAAGCATTTGGCAGCACAACTGGGTTAAGAAAGCGCCCTGCTCAGTCACTCACATCCATGTTGGTGCTGCAAAGCATTGCCCTTTGCTTATAATTGCATTATTTTTGGCAAGTCCATGGTTTTGGGGACTTGTATAGTGAAGAAAACAAAACCAGACACAATGGGATTATTTTTAATCTGTGTCAATTCATGAAGCATAGAAGCAGAATCGAGCATTTGAGAACATAAATTCAGCAAACTGGGAACTCCTTCATCTTCTACAGCCACCAGAAAAATGTTTCTTACCACAGATTTACAGCTTGAGTTTGCACTTCTGTATTTGCAGTCCAAGGAAACTGGATGCAGACATCATCAACATAATAATCATAGATTCCCATATTTTCTTATCAACTATTATTTCTTTTCTCCCTGCTAGATACACCACATTATTCTATCCACTTAAAACTGTAGACTGGATCCATTGCCAGAGTTAAATGGATTTCTGATGGCTTAGAATCTCGATTTATGTGCCTAAATTGTATTCCTTCTGACATTTTTCATTTTAATTAAAAGGCAAATAGCAAATGTATCATAGTGCAAACTTTCTCTTATTCTAGTGTGGTTTGCATCACCTCTGATCTTTTAATTCTTGGCATTTTATAAAATATGGACTTTTTCCTCCCAAAAGCAAAGCAATTATCTATAGCAAAAACCATTCCCTCATAACTTGAAATGACATATGTCATACTCATTAGCTCTTTGGGATTAAAACAAAAAAGTGAATGTCACATAATAAACTGACCTAAATACTTACTGGTAGCAATTTCTATTAAATTACTATTTTATTATGCAAGCTATGATAGTAAATGATTATATGTATTACAAGGAATAGCTACATTTGTTATAATTTAAATACTAATAATAGAATGTGTACCTCATTTCCATTTTAGCTACTAACAGAATTGAACTATAGGTTCCCCCTATAATATCCAGTGTAGGTGCAAGGCTCCCATAAATTGCAATACAAAGGACTGTAAAGAAATTTTGAATAACAAACATTAAACATCCTAGGTCAAAATTGATTTTCAGTCTAAAACCACCTACTGGATCAGGAAAATAAACAAGGAAACTTAAGTATTTTTCTTAACTTGTTATAAAACAAACAAACAAGAGGTTCACTGTTTCTCAGTGTAATTCTTCCTATTCAACATGGAACATTAAGAAAATTCAAGCAGACATTGTGTTGGTTCTTTCCTTTGCCAATGCTCTTTACAGTGGGATGGCAAAAGGATGCCAAGAAGTCAGATTTACTTCCAGTAGACCACATAGAGCACAAAGTTCGATGGAGGTGAGAATGATCCAACGGAAGAGAACTGGCCATTCATTTTGGTGACGTAAGTTCTCAAACAAAGCAGACAGTAATTTCTGCGTGTCCACAAATTGTATAGTGGGCACTAGTCTGATTCACGATGTTTTTTACCTGAAATAAACGCTTAGGCTACGGTTTCACAAATGTTTTTAGAAATATGAGTATGACTACCACCAAAAAGAGCAGAAGAGTTCCCTGCCTATCCGACCCTGTCCTGGGTACACCTTCTCCTCTTCTTTGTAGAGATACTCATTCTTGTCTGGTCATCCAGTGACCCAGATGAAAGAACCAATCTGGCTGTAAAACAAGAGTAAGTACAAGAAACTAGGTTATCTATCAGAAAGATGAGTTTTCTGCTCTGGTATGGGGTGTTGTCACATGTATTAGTGATGAGCTAAAGGACAGCTGTGCCTCCTTCAGTGGCAGCCCACACTTAGATCAGCTCATAGCTATCACATAACTGCAGCTTTAAAAACACAAGTATTTAATCCTCAATGCCAGGATCACCACAGGTGTGACCATATGGGCAAATGTGGCAACATAGAAGCAACGCCCAGAGAGAATAAACTGCAATGATTCAAGATGAAAATCACACTGCAGTAAAAATAAGACCTTGTTGTTTTTGCAGCTACTAAGCTGAATAAAAAACAGACGCTTTTTCCATGTTAATTTCAAATAGCCCTTTACTAATGTAAAAATGCTTTGTCTGTCTTAGTAGTTGTTAAAAAAGAACTGAGGCCCTTGGTATGTAGCTTTGAGTTTGTAGCTTAAGGTCTGAAACCTGTAGCTTCAAGTCTAAACCTCTTATATTTTACTTAGCTTTGCAACTCAGTATAGTAAAGTTCCAGTCTCCTAGAGAAGTGCAGATATCCCCAGAACTGAATACCATCACTGAGCAGCACTGAACATGCCACTCAGTAGGTTTTTTTCCCCATACCTGAGCTTGGCTGGGAAGGCTCTGCCTCAGAATCACTTCCTCCTCCAGTGGGAACTCTCTCCACCCTGTTGTTTACTACCGCATCATCTTCAGCCCGCTCTGTTGCAATAGTTCGCTGGATATTTTGGTACCTACATACATTTAGAGAAAGGAACAACATACTTCACTTAACAGAACAGCTTTCTGGTGCTTTCTACCTTAACAAGCAGCACTGGTTTTGAATTATTTCAACACTTCTGTATTCAGCACATGACAGAGTAAAGAGCATGCTCGACTCCTTCAGCTCCTGCAGCTACTCACACTTGGGCAAACCATCACTCCACAAATATGGCATTTTCCACTGACTAACAAACAGTTACAGGAGGTGCAAAGCAAGGAGCACTCAAAGGTTGAATTTACACAGGTATTTAGGCTACAGGTTGCTGCTGAGCTTCCCCTTAAAATATCTGGATGTCTGGAACCGGAAAGTACTGGTGTATCATGGTTTTTTCTCTCATTTAGTCTTAAGGTAGCATAACCAATGCAGTAAGGATCAGTCCTGCGAAGCACCGAGTACCCTTCCGTCTTATTTATTACATTATTGGATGCACATACTCAACCCTAAAAAGGTAAAGGCTATTAAGAGTGTTCACAAAATGTTTATTACAATACTGCCTGCCCAGCAGTTGGGAACAGTTCCATTTTGGTAGGCAATTTGGAATGTAAACTAGTAGGCAGTGTGACCTCAAAGAGCTACAGTCTTATTGATATGTCAGACACAGAAAAGTAGAATAGGATGTAACACATGAGCTGAGCGAAGAGTGTGAGAATGCAAGTGTTACGTCCATTTCTGGAAATCAGTGGGATGGGCATTTAGCTTGGGTGGTGACTAGTTGGAGAACAAGGAAGAGAAAACAGAGTAGATCAAACAGTGAGGAGGATGACAGAAGATAATTCTGAATAAAAATCTGCAAATACCTTAAAAAATATAATGCAATTTCCATACCGATCATGGAACTAATTGCCACACTAGTTGATATCAATGGGATGATCCCAATCCTAAATAATTTACCAGATCAGGAACAAAGTACATACCTGGCTGTGGGAATAACCTGGAGTGTTTTGAATTCACACTACACAAAACAAACTTTAGTTAACTTTTTCACCCACGTAGACAGATGAAAGAGACATTAAGATTTCTTTGGTTCTACCGGAAAGCTATGAATACAAGTCTTATATATTGAACAAGAAAATATATTTGATATACAGAGAGAGAAATAGAACAGAAAGCATACGGAGGAAGAGAAAGAAAGAAGCAGAAAGAAAAAGCAAAGGAAAGAAAACAGGCTCTCTTAATTACTTTAATTAGGTTTTACTCCACCCAAATATTTTTAATCCTTATTTCTGGATTGCATTTCTTTATGTATGTATATAAAACAGGATGGCTTTACTGCTTGCATTTAATCTGATCCAGCATTGTTTGCCTCTCATTTTCCTGACTTAGACTCTTTTCTCTTTCCTCAGCTCAAGTTCTGACTTGAAAATTGTACTTACTATCTCTCTCTTTATTTGTTAATGCACACTTTATCCCAAATTAGAAGTTAGTCAGAAGTTAATTCCTCAAAAGTGACACAGGTTTATTAAAGGCAAGCAGTTAGGATTTGATCTCTCAACAGACAGCATTTCCAGTAGCCCACTGCAACCCAATCTTGGGCAGAAGGGCTGGAGATAATTAAGAAAAATAAGGTTTTAATAGATTTATGCTAAACTTTCACAGTACTATGTGTGTCGTCCAGTACTCAGAGTCATTAGAAGCCACACATAGTGCATATTTTGACAGCCTTATAAACAGTATCTTCAGAAGGGTTTTTTTAAAGTTGTTTTGTTTTTCAAACTGGGGGTTTTGTGTTTAAGGAAACATTCATCTTTACAAGCAATTTGTGATAGCAGGTTTCACAACAGCATGGATTTACTGCAGTTTTAAACCCTCTGCTTTAGACCCACACTTTGTATTTTTATTCACTTGACTGTAGGCAATTGAATGAACTTTCCATTCCAGTACTGGAGAAGTTTTACAACACCCACATGCAACAGAAAGGGGGGAAAAAAAAAAAGCACTTTGTATAATCAAGGGATATATATAAGCACACATATAAAAAAAACCTTGTAGCTTCAATTTAACTAGATGGTAGAAAATCCCTACTGGCAAACCTTAAAGAGTAACACTAGTTGTATGCCAACAAAAGGCTACACTTTTCTTTTGGGTCTCAATACCATAAAATCATCTTATATAAATACCAGAAAATGCCAAAGTAATTGGAGAAAACACTGAAGTGCAAAAGTTACGGGAATGCCTCTGGAAATTTCAGTCTCCTTTTAAAATGATTAGTCAAAGAACTGGAGGTTTAGAAATACCACACTGTGGTTGTCTTAACTATTATAGTTATAATTTCTTCTGTTACTTATTATCCTTTAAATCAGTGCAAAGACAGGTCTGGATACACAAATGGTGCAGAGGAGTTTTCCAACAGAGCTTGAAAACAAGGGACTGTTATCTGCTTCGCTAACAGTAAGCAAATCAGGTAGTGCTGTAGACAATATGCAATAGTCTTTAAAATAAGAAGTATAGATATATCTTTGGAGTTTGCCCAACACGTGAATTCCGGTTTTGCATCCTCTGTATCCTCAAGTGGCTAGTACAGCTGATGGGAAGCTCGGAGCAGAGAAGGAAAGCAGGACTAGGCTCAATCACAGCTATGTGGTTTTTGTGTCTGCTTTTGTTATGTTTGTTTCTTTTTTTTTCCTTCCCCAAGCTGAATTTCCAAAGCTTTGTGGTTTTGGCTGGACTAGAAATACCAGGTTTCCTTGTAATATTTTGGTCTCTCCATTCCCTTCCAACAAATGAAACCAGGAAGCCAAAAAGTGAGTAGATTGGTTTAAAAAGAAAAGTCGCCAAGTTTTTTCTAACTGCTCAGTGATTTTGAGTCCAAATTTTGTATGAGGTTAGAGCAAAAGTTCAGGCTGCTGCTAATACTATCAGCAAGGCCTATGTTTGCTGTTGCCTCACCTAAAATGATTCTCAGGTGTGTTGGCTGAAGAACATATCAAATAATGGAGTTCGAAATACAACAAAACAGTATTTCTAAAATGAGTGCTTGAAACAAAACCCAATCCTCCTCAGTGTTGATAATAACCATTTATGAAAAATTGTTTTCATCACAGTCCTGAAATCTGGAGACATGGAATATTTGAAATTAGCTTTAGAGAAACAGTAATATAAAAATTATATCAGCTAGGTTAAAAGTAGAGAAATAACTTGCCACTGGACAACTGCTCAGAGATTCAGTACAAATCTCCTTTACTAGAATATCAGGAAATGTTCCCAAATTTGGCAACAATAGGAGACCTCTGTATTCAATTCCTCCACTCAACAGAGGTCTTTGGCAGTGAGAATCATCAGCTTTTTTCCTCTGTCCCAAGAAGCCATGATAGTTCATGTTTATTAAGTTGCAAAGTGCTTGGTCTCCAACAGGACTCGAGTAAGGAGAGAGATGCCAGTGCTGAAAACCCTCTATACTTCTCGCTTTGCAATTGGAGATGTGAATACCAAAAACAGAGAGATTCAAAGAATGTCAGCCCTTATTAACTGCCAGTTCCCAAGACAAATGAGTGGTAATCAAGTCATCACCAGGAAAGCCAGGCAGTCTACATGAAAACATGGAATAACGATGTCTGAAGCAAGGCAGTCACAAAGAGAATGCCCACCCTTCAGTTTCTACTGAGATAGCTGGTTTAACGATTATGCTGCATTAACTAACAGAATGGTAAATTCCTATGCAGACTTTCACAAGCACTTATTTATTTCCTGTTAGTGCTGAACTTACACGAGTTCAGTCTCAAAAAATAATTTTAAAAGAGCTGATGTATGTCCACAACAGAGCTTTCTGCTTTTTGTAGCAGACAATTTGCTTAAGTGACAACCAAATAGTCTGAGCTTTGACATGGCCCAAATCACTCTTAAAGACAAATGCTAAATGGCAGAGCAGTCATGTAAATCCTTTGAAATAAATCTACATTAAATATTTACTTTCTTCAGTATTTTTTTTTTTTTAAGCTATAAGGAAAACAAATACTGAGCAGGTCTTTCACCTCTGCAAGATATAATGCATGTTATGAAATGCTATCCAAAAGTTTGGTGAAGAAAGGAGATATTCTTCAAGACTGTTGATGGTGTCAACTTATGTTGCAGAACAACCACTTCAAGAATGCTGGTTTGCTCTCCACAGGTTATATTAACTTTCTAGTTGTCATGATTCAGAGCTCAGTTCTCTTTACACACAGTAACTCCCAAACCATTCCACACTCCGAAGAGTACTTTGAAACTCTGCATCTCTCAGCTGCAGATCTTTCTCTTAGCACAGAAAAAAGGACCAAAAAACTTTTGTGGCATTTTATATGCTACGATTGGATATAATTGCAGATTTGCTTGTCTTTTTCTAGCAACCATATAATTACAGTAAGTGGGGAATAAAAAAAACCAACCTCTTCTGAAGTAAAAAGGGAGGATCTTTGGCCAACTTTTTATTTTTTCTCTTTTTATTCCAAAAAGAAAGCATGAGAAGGAAATGATACACAAATCTATGTGTGGACTAGTCAAACAAAGGGAAAGAGCGCACCCTGTTAATGAGGTATCTCAGACAGCTTAGAATGAACTGACAGATTTACAGGGCCCAATGCAACAGTGAGCAGACCTGTCTGTATCTAGAAATGTGTACAGTCCTATTAGAGCAGTGCTCTGCCCTGGAAAAAGAGACAGACCTTTCAACAGGCCTTGAGTAGAAATGCCACACTGATATGGCAACAGTATTTCAATAGCAGTCAGCTCAGAAACCTCTGCAGCGTAGCACTAGATGCTGACCCATCAATACTACTCTTACAGTAAATAGCAAAAGTGACTCCATCTTTTGGAATAATACTTTCTTCTCTTCTGGGAGTCATTTAAAAAAAAGTTTTCCAAAAGCTTCTTGCTGTTTGAATTGTTTTGCAACATCTTTCACTCAACAGCGCTTCCCATGTGGGCAAGATTTTGGGCACCGGACATGCACAGCAGGCACACCAGCAAGCTGACAGACATAAGTAGCAGGGACAGGAATGTGTACATTGGACTCTGACAAGGAGGAAAGATAAATCCTTAGGAAGCCAAAGCGATGCACCGGGGAAGAAAGGAAGCCACTGGGGCAGTATGGAAAAAGGGGAATATAGGTGCAAGTGCTCACCGCCGGTTGAGCTGCTCCATTTGCTGGATGGAGCCCGACCTGTGGATCCCATCTGGTGTTGCTGCGGCTGTGGGGCGCTGCCACGTGGTGGTTCGGTTGACGTGATCAACGTAGAATACCCTCCCATGGCTGTCTATCCGAGCTTCCCAATCTAGGGTTGGAAAAAAAGGAAGGGGTGATGCTGTCAGTGTGATGCCTTCCAGAAAACCTAAGTGCGGGAGATACACATACACGCACATACATATACACAGACGGGGTATATACACACAGGAGATACTATATATAAAGTCTACATGCGTGCAATATATATTATGTGTATATATTTGAAGGATACCTTCAACTGTGTATATATACTATGTGCTTATCTATATATATATATGTATATGCTGTATATGCATATACATGAACTTTTCACACACAGCACATAGGTAGCCTATGGAATTCACTACCATAGACTATGAAAAGAAGTGACATAGTGGCTACATTTTTTAAAGGGCTGGATAATTTTTCAATTAGTAATACTAGTTGGCTGAATTCATTGCAGGTCAGGGTAGCCACATAGAACCGATTCTCAGTAGAAATGGATTACATCTGAGCTTATATGGCAAACCCCATGTTTTCTCTTTTATTATGTTTCAGAACAAATGTTTCTTTTCTCTCTTTTTTTTATATGATGGCTTCAAATGATATCATAGAGCAATTAAAGGCTCCCCTGAAAACTGATCACAGTTTGGTTGGACATATCCTTAGAAATCTCTCTAAACAGATTAGTGTTATAAATCTAGAGCTTTGATGAGTGCCAACCAGATTGAAAATGTTTGCAGCGTAATATTGAGCCTTCCATCATTATTGTTTCCTACCAATGTTTAAGTTGTCCTGTGATCGAAAACTGAAGGTTATTTGGCATATGATGGCTTGTGGAAAATGGTAATGTTAATAAAAAAAAGTGTTTGTAACAGGAGAAACTCAGAAGTGAGTTAGCTAGCAAAGCCACATACCAAATTCATTGGAATGTATGGAGTAGTGATATAAATTAGGCTTGCTAGATTCATATTTCTACATGATGCATCAGCTGATGACATATCTATGTAAATATATGCACATACTTTCTACATGTGTTTATATACAAGCCTCACATTCACACACGAAATCAGATATTGTGATTACCTTTGGGGATGAACACTTCCTCTTATTGCCATAATCTTACTATGATACCCTCCTCCCTGACGAGTCCATTCCTTCTTCTATGGCTTTCTATGATCAAATTCAGGATCAGCTGGATTTCATACTTCAGGAGAGCAGGACTGAAGCTGTACCTCTTCCTGCTGTCTGGAAACCTATCCTTCACGACCAGTTCTCATGCCCTGAATGCTAACCCTGGCTAAACTCAGTTCCCACATGTGGGATGCTCCCAGCCAAGTGTGGGCCATCTTAAGTCTACGGCTGGCTGGCTGTCCCTGATGTCTTAATCCCACAAACCATAAAAGATGGGTACTGGGAGTCCTTAGAGAAATTTTCTGTAAGACTCCAAACCCACAAGATCCTTGTGCACCTGTGTTTTTTCTTTCAAAGCTGCCTGTAAGTACCTCAGTCCTTATTGATGCAAAACTTGTAGTCACACCACAGGTACACATACGGTGTCTCTCACTGTGAACACCACTATATAATTTTAAGTAGAGGACTCTCTCTTCCTCCCATCAGGTAAAGTTTCCCAAGAATGTTGTAGCTGTTCCAAGAACAAAATCACAGCTTTGTGAAAACAATGTCTAAAACATAAGACAGTGAAAACCAGCACATCAAGTATAACAGATGAACACTGAAGGAAATCAGACTGACACATGAGGAAGGCTGATGGCCAGAGCCTTGCTGAGCACACTGTCACTGGTGGTAGGTGTACCTCCATGGGTGGGGAATGGTCCTTCTGAAGCTATATATTATCTGCAATATCCTCAAGGAAATAATCTTGGCCAGATCAAAGGTGACATGATGTACCTTAACGTCACTAAGATCTTCATCTTCCTCGCTGTTGTATGGCAAAAGACAAATCCTAGCTCTCACCCCACACTGTTGTAGTATACATGTAACAAGTTGAGAATAATAAAGGTTGATGGATAATTAGAAACTTGTAAGCAATGCTGTAGATCCACACTCTAGGCAGCCTACAGAAGACACTACCTGGTCATATTGGTCTGAAGCCTGCTGATGGACACTTAGTAAGAATAATACTACCCGATTACACAGTCAAACAGGGATTCTCATAATCCAGCCCTGTGCTCTACTGGCTCTAGAGGTTATGTTGCTGTGTCTCTAATTAAATGCATCTGGGAGTTCCTAAGCTCCTAAGCCTAATACTTAGAAATCTAGGAGCAACAAAACTTGTCCAGAGCTTGGAGGTCACAGCAAAAACATCAGGTCAGGATCATGTGGACAGGGTTACAACTTCAGGAAGGCTATCTCTGTTGGTTATATCAGATATACAGCAGCAGCACCTACAGACATGAACTACACCTATCTGTGAGCACTACTTTATTCATTGCTTTATGGGTATATACACCTGAAACCATACACTGACATTTGCACTGGCATGCTAAAATATTAGGAACTCTGTGCGATGTGGTTTTTGAGAAAACTGCAGCACTACTTCTCCTTGCAACAGCATTTCTAATCAGCTGAATAACTCTTCTTTTTGTCACCCAGGAAGGCTGTCAGAGGGTGACAGATGCTGATACTTTTGTTGTACACAGGTGGCAGGTGCACTTTTTGCCTTCCCGCAAGACAACCTGTAAGTCACACAAGTGACTGAAGCTGCATATGACACCAGATTTGTGGACAGGTGGATGGATACCTGCACAGAGAGAGGAACAGACTGACAGGTGAACTGACAGGCAGAACTCTGCTTCTGAAATGTGCTCAAGTTCCTTCATGTTACTTCAGGGGCATAGGTGACCTAGGAAGTGGCCAAATCCCCTCAGGGTCTTTTGTTGTTTTTTTCAGGCAAAATAAGACTGTGACTACAACAGAGACTAACCTCCATCTAACCTTCACACTAAGAGCTTGCTGGAGCACAGGTTGGGGACAGGACAGGTTCTGTTCTCTAGCGATCGTCCTCCATCAGCCGAGTCATACTTCACAGCAGCCTCTGAAACTGCTCTGATTTATACCAGAAGACACAACTTTTTCTGGCAGGACCAGAGTTCTGGTGGGACCAAGAAAATATGCTTTCCCTTTCCAAGCTCAGCCACACCTTCGGCAAAGAGCAGCTCTGAATTGGGCACATGCATTTGTCTTAGCTTTGGTTCTGTAGGGTTTCCAGCAGTACTAGCAAACACACGCATAATAAGGGGTGACTATTAACACTGTCATGAGGCCATAAAAACTCTGCAGATCTTCTGTCAGTTGCGTATAGACCTTCATATTCAGACTGGTCATTTATAACATTCCTACGTAGATAATTAACCTGCTCTACCTTTTCTAAATAAAACTGTCCAAAAGGGAATTTTCTTCCTGAGACCAGCTGTTGTGGGGTTACAATGAAACAAAGTTATTCAGAAAAATATTCACAAGAGAAAGAAGATTGTCCAAAAGATTCTCTGTCACCAAAGTAAAACTAGTCAGCACTGAACTTGCAGCAGTGGCAAATTATCTTTAACTCTACTTATGGAGTAGCTAATGCTGCATGTGAGAAGTAAGTCAGGTTTAATCATATAATTCAGATTTAAAGTAGAAAGTTCCTTCCTTTCATGGGATTGAGGAACTGTTTTTCTAGGATTAAGAGGCATTTAAGGCACTGAGATAGGGAGACTAAATGCTAAAAGAAGAAACATTTCTAGATTAAGGCTATAGTTTTAATTTCTAAGTTACCTTAAGACTTCATGTAGAGTTTTTGGAAACGAGCTTCCTACGTGATATTAACCAATTCAACTTTTTCCTCCCCAAAATAACTTAGTATAGTCTATTCCTATTAAGATCAATATTAAGCTCACAGTGTCAGCCTTTATTGTAAAAATTATGTTATATGGAAATTCTAAAATAAAATCCCACAAATGGATATCACTTCTGTACTGTATCATCCCACATTGCATTTCATGTCCTTAAACCCTGTTGTGAAAGCACCTGTGAAAAACAATAGTAGAAATACTTGCCTTTTCGGGACAATTAAAAGAAAGAGGAAAAAAGTATTAAATTGGTGATGGAAGAATATGGAACAGATTCACAGTATGTTTTGTTTACCTGAGTTGGTACCAGTGTCCTATCATTAAGTCACCTAATGGGGAATGTGGCCTGTTCACAAAGTGTTGAGGTAAGAGTGGGAGGAAGAGTGGGAAGAAGAGAAGTATTTGTGTGTTACAGAGGTAACCATTCCCATTTCATTATTCACTGGCAAGCCACACTGGGACTCCAATAAGAATTCATTGGGCTAAAGGCATTTGAATCATTCATGCTGCTGCGCAGCTGACGCCAGCATTGGGGCTATTTTTGGCTTAGGGAATACTGACAGTATGGTTGGTAAACGAGGAATTATTTGTGGAGGGCACCACAGGCCAAATAAGTGTGCTCCCTCCTTGGGCTTTGAAAAAAATAAGAGTGCTTTGTTTATACGCCTGGTTGTTTCTCTGAGGCACTGCACATTGTAGGTGTTAAATCATGTGCTGAAGCTGAAGGGGATCAGCAGCGCGTTGCAGGACACACAGTGCGCTCTGCTGGGCACTTAACGCCAATGCAAAAAGCAAGGATAGTCCTCTAGGAATATACAAGGGAAAGGCTACAGAGAAAAGTGAGAACATCTCTAGCTGTTGATCCGCTGGTAAAAATCCCATATTTTCAGCCTACTAACCGATCATGTTGCTTATGACCTCCTCATTTTCATCCAATGCAATGGCAGACGCCATTACAGTCCACAATGAACATAAAATTTACTGATTATCAAATCCAAAGACAGCACATTCTACGGGAGTTGCCTATTTCCAGCTTCTGCTGGTTTTGCTCAGATTTGGACTTGTCTGTCCTAGGACCATCCTGACTGCGAAAAGTTTCCCACTGGACCTGCAGGCAGAGCTGACAGACCACAGGGACTGCCATCCCAAACCATCTTTGAAGTTGGTTATGGAAAGCCTGGAGACAAGCATTACAGAAAAATCAGAGTACTTTGCTGATACACCATCCAGAAAGCTTTACAGTGAGGCTTCTGGAACACCTGACAGACACCCACTCATTCCAGTCTAAACACACTGACTGGAAACAGGGAAATGTTATTTTCATTTCATAGCAGCTAAGAAGGAAGAGGGACCAAGGCAGAGGGAAGGTTATGGAGCTTGTTCAAAATAACATGACGACAACTGAAGGCAGGATCAAATAGGGGAAACAAAAGGGCATATTGCTTGGGTTCTGGAGATGCATATACAGAACAGATGGGGTTAATTGGAAAGACATACTGACCTCTACACTGTTTGAGTTAACAGGAAAAGCTGAAAAATGCAATAAGTTAAAAAACTAAAGCTTACTTGGTGGAAGAGGCTCATCGATAGTTGGGTAGTGATGATGGTCAGGCCTCAGAGAAGGAAGCTGGCTGACTGGCTGAGAATTATGGAGTAAAGGACAATCACCTATGGACAAGATATTCAAGACATTGACAGTCATTCACTGTTTTCACAATGTGGTTCAAAAAATGTGCTACTGTAAAACAAGTGATTATTTTAAAAATAGGTTAGCCTGGTGTACTAGCAGCTCTGGTTACTCCTATTTTCAGGCACTATGTTAATAACAACTCATATGCCAAAGAATTATTAAAATAATGCAGTCAAGGCTCTGAGCTCAGGTTTGAGTCAATGCTAAACTATTATGGGCCAGATTCTGGACTCATAGACACACAAGTGTAAGCGAGAGAAGAATCAGGCTTGATCTCTGAGAAATACTGTGCATGTACAACCAAACTCAAGCTTCTGCAGAAATTGGCAGGAACACGCAAAATCCTGGTTCCAACTTCTAATTCATCCCATCAGCGGAATATGAGGCTAAAAGCTGTCCTGCATCTTTCTCTGCTTTTCCAAAAGATCAATGGCTGCGTAAGTGGACCAGAGTGGCAGGATTTTGCAGTCTCTGCAAAGCAGAAGATCATCCCCTTCTATAGGTCTTTTTCAAAACTCGAGGAGTCCATCTTGGGTGGAAGGAGGGAGAATGAGAGAAGGACCAGAAACAGGTAGGAGACAGGTGGTAGAAGAGGACAAAAGATAGTGAGATATAGTCAGGATCTGAGATAAAGAAGGAAGACCTGAGATACAGAAGAGGGAAAGAAGAAGAGAGACACAGAGTAGACAGTGCAGAGGAAGTTTTTAAACACTAACATTGTATATATATGTATCCAAATATGAAACAAAAGAAACCTAAGCAAATGTCCAAACTCACGTTCCGTTAAAAGGAATAAGTAGCTTGAGATCCATTTAATGTTTATAGAATCCTTTATGAAATTAAGAACTTATGACAGAGATGAAAAAGCATTCCTTATCTTAGACTTTACTGCGAAAATAAGGAACCTGCACATTAAAACTTCAGAGGTTCCAGAATTAAGATTCCTTCTTGGTCTGTCCTTAAAACCTTAGAAACCAGGACTGTTTATCCTACTAATGGACACATTTCCATATTGTGCGGTAACAGCTCTTCTCTATAACCTCCAGCTCCAGGTGGGCCTGTTAATACAGATACAACCTGAATTCCATAAATATAACATCTACGTGCATCAGAAAGATGCAGTTTAGAGAAAAAAGAAATATATATATATTTAGCTTTTGCAACATCACCAGAAAATTACACAAAGATACTTCAAAATTAAAAATCATACCATTCAGCTAAGCCAAACTCACTGTGTGCTGGCTGGCTTAGCTGTCCTTAATGTCAGAATCTTAACAGCCTGAGAATGAACACTTTATATAAAGAGAAACAACCAAAAGCTACAAGGCAGAAGCCAATTTTGTAGAAAACTGTAAAAAAATCTCACACCATCCAGAAGTGAGAAAAATCACTTAGATGAAAACACTCCCTCTTCTAGGTGCTCTGATGATACTGTATGGCCTGTTAAATGTCTTCATTAAACCACTTGTGTATGGGCGTATCACACAGTTGCATCTGCTGCATGTTTTGAACAGACAGCAGAGTTATGTAAGTTATTGCTCAGTGCTAAAAGTCCACCCCCTAGCCCTTCAAAACTGTGCTGTTACTACAGGTGTTGCAGCACCAAGTCCCAGATCACCCATCTTTTTTTCTTTACTTACCTCACCACAATTGACTCTCCCCTAGTCAAGATAGTTATCCCAAGCCAGCAGAAGCATGGTAGTGTAAGTCACCTGGAGTGGACGGAGGTGACCACATCTGCTGTATTTGTAACAGCTGCCATGTCACGATGCAACGTGCACGTTTACTGAAGCACCCCGGTGATATCAAAGAGTGCTAAGAGCTGGGCTGCCCTTCAGACATACGCCCTCTCAGCTAATCAAAGCCAAGCCACCATGAACATGGCAGTGCCCTTTGAGGTTCAAGGGGCACAGTCTTGGAGCTGTACTGAATCCATACGCAGAAGACACCCTTTCCCCCCACAGCCCCTCTGTGTGCAGAAGTGCACACAGTGCAAAATAACCATCAAATCTGTAAGCATGGTCTCACACATACACATGCTCGTGCCTCCATAGGTGTATACTTGTACATAAATGCTGATCACACACAAAGACCCTTGCCTGTAAGGGAGGAAATTGTGGGTTTCTATACCTCTGTGTACTTCTGATAATTTAATTCCTTGGGCTAGATTCTGCTCTGTAGACCAAATAATTGCTGAGGCTCAGCTGTCCAGAAAGTCTTTAAACAGTCCAGTGTGTAAAGCCACCCTTACACCTTCCTTTCTGCTCTGACAGTGTTTGTGGCAGTGAGAAGGTGAGAGTAAATAAATTTGGAACAGAGAAGGAAAAGGTAGAAGGATGCTTTGATTGGGGTTTTCCCAGTGATCCCCAAATATTTTACCCTTTTGGTGCCATTTTAGTTTGGTGTCACTTACAGTGGGAGACAAATGACTCAGGATTTGGAAATACAAAGACTACCTCTTGCATTTGGAAATGCAAAGACTACCTCTTCACCTCACTGCATACTCCTTAGCTGCTGCTAAAGCTTTTACTTCTTCAGCTGGAGAAAAATTATACACTAGCTGAAGATGAGTGACCAAACCCACCCTTCATGTAACTCCATATGACATAAAATGAGTTACCAAAGGGAGGAATTTAATGTAACAGTTTGGAGGGACTGGGAAAAACAGTACCTAAATTACAAAGACAAAATATTTCTTAAGTATGTTTTTCTCTAGAGAAGGATACAGAGATGAGAATTTTGTTCAGTATGGTTCAATTTTCAAAGAATCTAAGAAAAAAAAAAAATCTCTGTTGACTTGTCCTATGGTCTGTGAAATCTGAGGTAGATTTGTTTGATATGCAAGGAACTGGAACAAATGGGGCTAGAAAACTGCGTTCAGGAAACAAATTTTGCATTTATCCATGCTTATGACTCTGCATAGCTACCAATCATATACAGACGCTGGCCCCGATCTTTAGCTGGTGTAAATCAGCATATCTGTCCCTTGACAAGCACAAGCTGGTCCTCTCGCTGACTATCAGAGACATGGCAGCACATCAGATACGTGAAATGGAACAACCCCAAGAAATAAGGAATGAGTTGGTGGATGTGATAATGCTGATCTGTCACATAACTACAGTAGCTAATCTTGATTTTATAATGATGCATGTATAGCTACAGGAATCCACATATACAGATCACCATCTGATTTATTTGGTTTTGCTGGGATTTTTAAGGACAGGCTCAATTATCCAACCCTCCCTGGTATCTGGCCCAGCTCACAGCCCCCGGATTTGTGTGAAATAAACCGTGAGCTATCTGAAACCTTGATTATTTGATGCCTTCTGTGACATCCAGATAATCAGGGTTGCTTAGCGCATCGATTCTCAGGATCTAACCTTCTCTTCTGCTGCTTGGACCTGCTATTGGGGTGTCTAGACTCTCTGTGGCTCTTTGTGGATTCCCACCATGAGCTACTAGTTCATCTGGCCACTGGGAGGAGCCATCCACTTGCTCCCTGTCCAGCTCAGGGCTCTGTACTGAATCTGGCACTGACTCAAAAGCACTGTTCTCCTCCTCCTCATCATCCTGTGAGGAAAACACCGTGCTCTCAGAAATCTTTGCACTGTCGACGGAGGAGAAGCGGGTATGGCTGGAGAAGCGATTGTTACTGTCGTAACAGGAGGTGCTGTAGCAAGAAGTGCTGTAGCAGGAGGTACTGTAGCAGGAAGTGCTGTAGCAAGACGGGCTGTAGCAAGAGGTGTCACACGCCTCACATTCGTTGTCACCATTGGGCCTAGAGCTTGACTCGCTCTCACTTCCTGTCCTGGAGTGTTCCCCATCCAACAGCCCTTCATTTAAGTCAGAGAGTTGCTCATCCAAGGTCCCAGGAGGCACCGTGCTCTGGCTGAAGTTCTCTTCGGCCTCATTTTCCAGAGGAGGCTCTGCTGCCACTGTCTCACTCTCACTGACCACCTCCTTCTCCAATGCTTCTTTGACTGTAGACTCCTCATCGTTCTCCCCGCCGTTGCAACCATCTTGCTCTTCTTCCCCATCGCTGCTCATCTGTGCCGAGGGCAGGCTGTGGAGCAGGTTGTGGATCCGTATGTAATGTGTGCGAGGGGTCTCTGGCTCACCGCAAGCTGAAGCTATGACTGTCTCAAGTTCAGACACAGGCAGAGAGCATGGCCTGTTTTTCCTCTTTGCTGTCGTCCTCAGCTGTAGTTTGTTATCTTCCTCCTCCTGGGCTGAAGCCCCTTCTTCTTCCTGACTCTTATCCATGTCCTTGCCAGCATGTACATCTGCACTCACCTCATTAATAACTACTCCATCATCTCCCTGAGTACCAGAATTGACTTTGTTATTTTCCCTAACTTCAGTCTCAGGAGGAGACATGCAAGCCAGCAGAGCCAGCTGCTCCGTGAGGTCCGTAGCGCTCGTAGAAGGCAGCACTTCTCCTGGGATGGATTCCAAGGGCTCAGGAACCGGCAGCGCATCAACCTCCCCATCTCCTGCTAGCTCTTCATTTAAGCTGTTCTGGTTGACTTCCCCGGGTTGTTTGACAGCCCCTGGGCTATCGACACTGTTCACACCGTATCCATTTAGATGTTCTGGAGCTGTACTTTCTGAGGTCACTGTGTTGATGCATGGAGGCTCACCGAGGCTTTCCTCTGTGGGGTTGTTCACAGGGCTTTCCTGGAGGTCAGCTGGCTCAGGATCTGCACTAATGGAGACCTCTTCATCATCTGTATGAGACAGAAAAGTAAATTACTTACTCTGTTAAAAAGAAGTGGTGATTGAACCCGAAGCTTGGCTATGGGGGCACAGACATCCACAGCAATCTGAGAAAATCAAAAGCATAAATTAGAGCATGAAATGAGTGGGGAACTGAACAACTATCAAGAAATGCTGTTTTTTTTTTTTCTTTTTTTTTCCTAGGCAGTCTTTGTAAAGTGAATTTAAAAATCATAGGGCTTGCTCATGGTGGTAATCTGCATGTAGCACCCTGCCTCCTTGCAACATAACCTGAAGGTAACGCATTCTTTGAGTCAACTGGCGTTCGAGGGAATATCATAGGCATGACAAGGAAGCCTTCCCTGAAGTTTTAATGACATTTTTCTTGTCATGCTGAAGCTAACAGGACTCCACAACAGAGAACTTAAAAAACCTGATTTTTCAGACCCCTGAAAGGTGAAAACCTTCCACAAAATATCCTTTGATGTGATCCTCATTTGTACCACCTCCTCCCAGATGCCAGACAACTTGAGCTCTTTCATACCATCCAAAAAGTCAAAAGACAGAAGTCAGGGTTTTCCAGCAAGGGGCAGATCACGATTTCCAACCAGTAATGCAGCTCCTGTTGGCTTGACAAAGTGTACCTGAGAGGGCACTACCATAGAGAAGCAAAAAGTCCCCAGGCAACGCTGTTGAGACTTCGACACGAAAACCAAGGTTCAAACTTACACCATCATGACAGTGACTTCCTAGTAACTACAAGAGAATGTGAACCAAAATCAAACCAAAAGGGAGGGATGGAGGGGAACATTGAATTATTTTTTGTTCTACTTTTTTCATTAAAAATAATCAAAATGAGAAAGTTTCTAATAATCTCTACTATTACATTCTCAATTTTTACTGACAAAGTGCAGATGACTCTACAGATTACAGCCCATCTAGCGCTTCCCAGGGATAAGTGATAGAGAAGCAGATGAGATTCTGGTTTTCTACCTTCTTCTCTCCCAGTGATGTCGCAGAATATTTGAAGCAGCCAAGAACAGGGGTATAAGAGACATCAGTAGCTCTAAGCTAAGGGGAAACAGGGAGAAGTTGTGACTCATGATGCATCCTGTGACTGGGGACTTTATGCACTTCCCTTTACTCATGACTGTACCTAAAGTCCCAGAGCAGCCCAGCCAGGAATGAATTCAGATTTCTGGGGAGAAATAATGCAAAGCAAAAATAAAATCTAGATAAATGATGGGTTTAGACTGACAATTACCTGGATGGATGGAAGAAGTTATCTCAAATCGGAACTGCAGCTGGCCACTGACATGATCTGTAGGAAGCCTGCGACCCAGAGTGTAGCTTACAACCCTGTCCCTGAAAGAAAACAAATATTGTCAGAATAGACTATAACCTACCTAATGTCTACTGTGCATAGATAAAGCTGCTGTGTCCCACAAAAATATATAACATTTTTCAAAGGCTATTCAACCCAGCCATGAGGGCATGTTGACTTGCATACGAGAGAACGAATGGCAGAAAAGGAGAGGACAATGTCTTCAATTACAATGGAACAGCTGTGTCAGTGAACAAGACAGGCTTCTGGGATACACAAGCATGTATGCATATATAGAGAGAGAACGGTGGGAATGGAACTTCTGCAGTATGGATATGAAAATATCGACATGGGAAGCAAACAACTCCCACTTCAGCTATTGTAACAAGACTTCACTTGCTTGCTGATATGACCATATCTACCCTTCTGTAGAATCTTGCATGTCTGTATTTCCTTCCCTTCACCATCTGCATAAAATTCAGCTTTCCTGTCCTTTCTTTCAAAATCCTGTACAGGCCAGTCCCCGCTTACCACCTTCTCTTTGCACACTGGCTGAATGACTGCTCTTCATCTCTTTCACCCCTCTTACCTCTATGAAGCTGAAATATCAGGAGAACACCTTCCTGACAAGGTTGATCAATGACTCCATTCTGTCCTTGTGCAGGTCCCTCCCTTTGCCATACTTCATCCACCCCTCAGAACAGAATGAAACTATAGAAGAGATTAACTTCCCAGCTGCCCAAAATGAGGCTGAATCAATGTTTGCAAAGCATTTTTGAGTGTAAAGGGTTTGCTAAATAGTAATATTTATACATCTTTTGAAGAAACATAGTTCACTTCTAGTTGGGCACAATGTATTTGCTAGGCTAGTTTCACATGCATCAGAAACTCATATAAATGAGACAATCTCAAGATTTGTGTATGATCTTTCTGAACTTCTGCGTATCCTTCTCACTGAGTTTGCCTGAGACTTAAAAGCCACTGTGGCATTAAAACTAAGCCAGATCTAGGTGCAGGTTGGAGGCACTACTCTTGGCAAACTGTATCCTTAGATAGACAGTGTTTACAATAAGAAAGTAAAATAGGAAGATATAATCAGAAGATGATGAGAAATCTTCTCATACAGAGGGAAGCCAGTGATATCAATTATAGGGCTCTACTTTCCCCAAGCTGGTCTTTTCCATCTGGTTTCTAAAAAGCTACTCAGTCTTCCCCACTTGAGAAACAGGGAGGTAGCTTAATCCCTTCTGGAAGATTCAGCTGTCAGTATCACAGCCAGTTTCTGAACCAGCTGTTCAAAAATGCTTCCAACAAGCTTAGCTTCCTGCAGTGCTGCTGAACTGAGATCTGATTTTCAAAAACGCCTTCTTGGGAACGGCATTGTCTATGCTCTCCTCAGTAGATGACTCTTTCTCTCCTTGCTCCTCAAGGTCTGAACTGTGTAGTTTAGGGCTATTTTTTTTGGCTTTGTCTGCATACTATCCATCTTCCTAAAACTGGTTTGTTACTTTGGCAGCACAAACCTTCCCAGGACTTTCATGCAAAGGGGAAGCAGGGCAGGTTTGGTGAAATCAAGTGAATCAGTTATTCCTTGGCAGCAGGGTAGGGTCAGAAAGATTTAGTTACAACATGCCACAAGTAGTTTTTATAATATTTCCACTATCTAGAGATTAAAGGGAGGAGGAACAGATCTGGCATGATTTTAGCCCATAGATAATTCTCTGAAACATGTAAACGGCCTGTTGATAACATTAAAATAATATTCAAATTGAAAATATTGCACTCTCCAGATTTGCAGCCATGATACACACAAAACAATTTTCTTTCCTAAATGCCAGCTCTCATTTTTCAAAATGCAATGGATAGGGTTACAAAGGGAATTCTTTGTTGGGCCCATAGTCCTATAAATTCTAATTACGATCAACATCATTCATCAGACAACTGTCAGTTTAATAACTCCCCCTCAACATCATTATATCAACTATAATGATATATCACCAGGGACTTCAAAACAGCAACACACTTGTTAAACAATGGAAAGTAACATAAGCAGCAAATTTACCCTATGGCATGTCTTTCTAAGAGGCGCTGAACTGGCATAGAGAGTTTTCCAAGGAAACGTTTGATGATCGGTCGGCTCTTCGCAAATTTGTCTTTAACTTCTATTTCCAGGACATCCGTGGGCAGGGAGACAAAGCTGAATTGCTGCAACAAAGGAAGAGCACAGAACATGAAGCTGGTGGCTGGGCCACAACAACACACAGCTGCTAGCAGCTTATCAACCTCTGTAAGTCTCTGCATTTTTCACGGGACAGAAACAGTCCTTGGATCTCAAGGCACAGGCCTGCAAAATAAAAAGAGCTTGGCCTCACAGCAGGCAGGTGGAAGCACCCTACAGGTATTGAGTAATGCTGCAGAATCAGGCTTAGGGAATGCAGGAATTTCATTTATCCATGTCATAGTACCATCCAACAAGGCTTGCTGACTGCAAGGGCAACACATCTGCAGAAACGTAATGAACTCTGCCCTAGCAATGATTATCGGTCTAAATGTAACTGCGCATATTATGTTTTTTCCTAAAGTTCTAAAAACTTTAAATAGCTGCATCTAAGTACAATTGAGCTGGCAGACCGGACAGATGTTTAGCCAGCGCTTCCCTCCAAGTGAGATTAGTCCTCTTTGCATTTGACTGGCTGTTTGTGGTACTTCAGTTGTAAGGCACACCTCAGCTATTGAGAAGTCGGCATCTAAGGAGGTGAAGAATACAAGACCAGGCTTTTCTGATATGTCATGAAATCTCTCCCTCTCTTGCTCATCCCCGCGCCACTGTAAAAAGGAAGAAGTCTGAATAGACTGTTTATTTGAATCAATATCCTCACCTGATCTCACCATGATCCCACAGAGACCTAAACCAGAAGGCAAACCACAGCACAGGCTACCAGAACAAATGGTACTGGTGAAGACAAGAATGGCACCATCCAAAATGTTGTCACCAAGTGCTTTGAAACATGTGACCACCGCCTCAGCTAATGTGGCTTTAAGAACATTTATTTTTATTTGTGAGCAATGTTTCAATAAGCTTTTAGAGACTGTGTGCATGCAAACCTGATATAGGAACAAGGAGGGTGAAATTTTAGGTTGCAGGAGCAAGGAAGTTCACATGTACAGCTTCCAAGCATGGGAGCATCAGGGCACCCGAAGATGTCCAGATGTCCCCATAGGGAAAGCAAAGCTCTATTTAGGAATAATAGTGAAAAGCAGATCTGTTAGATAACTCTGCCTTGCTTGCTCCTAGATTGGCTAAATTCAGTACAGACTGGGAGCTGGTGATACAGGTCACTGAATCCTTTTTCCAAACAGACCTGCTACTATTAAAATATCATCAATCAAAAAAAGCACATCTCTGCTGTGGTGTGCCAGAGTAGAAAAACTGTTAAGACTGCTGTTCACCTAACTGAAAGGTCAGTATTGAACTGGAAGACAACTTCTGTAGTAGGTGAATATTGAGATGGATAAAAGGATTTTCTAGCTTTCCTGCTGCCAAAAGCAATCCTCACAACAGCATCATGCTCTGGGTTATCAGGCCTGGAGTTAAGCCCTAAATTGCTTGCTCTATTGAATCATGATCTAATTTTCAGAAATGCTTAGTTCAAACCGCTTCAAGTGAAATGAATGTGAGTGGGATATTCTGTTAATTAGGCCCTGCAAAAATGCACATAATCAGAGAAATACAATTAAAATAACAGCTTAAGCACTGTTGTCTTCTCATTTTCTTCTACATCTCTGCAACAGGTTACCAAAGAGGTTAAACCTAACAAAGGAGAGAACATTAATTCCACATGCATATTGAAGGTTTCCTTATAAAAATAAATTGTATTACCATTATTGTTTTACCTGCTAAAAACCTTGGGAAATTACCACTTCATGACACTTACAAGGAGAGCAGAAGAAGGGAATTAACTTTTAACCAAATGAGGTTATTGTAATGTACAGCAACTTGCCGTTTAAGAAATTCTCCACTATTATGCTGTTGACACCTATATTACAAAAAAAAGTCTCTGTGGGTTAGACCACACACACACACACAGCTAAAAGGCCGAACTGTTCATAAGTGGAAAGTAAAACATAGGGTTAATGGTCTGCACCTTCCTATATTATTAATATTTTGTCTTGTACCACTCTCAAGAAAATCAGAATCTGCACAGACATTTGTTTCCATTTCAGATGGAATGCCGTCTGACAGTTCCTTTCTTGAACAAGAAACGCATTGAGGTTTTCCAGAGCAACTATCAGCACCTGAGCAGACAGTACGGATGCATGGAGCAAGGTGTGTTGGAATCAACCAACGGAACTGTCCTTTTTTCCTTGACCAGCAGCCCCTCTCAGATGCACAGGGATAATGAGGTAAAATCAAATTGTGTTCCAATTCCATCACCTCTCAACCATTGCATTTAGGGATATACGAGACTGCCCTGTGACCAGCCCCCAGTCTATGGTCACAGTTGCCCAGTGCTTCTGCTAGGATAATGTTCTGACACATAAAAAACATCAGCATCTGGGAAAAACGATTAAGTCTTTAAGACCAGAAATGTCTTGTGGCAGAACTCAAAGGTTTTACCTTTTGGAAACAACTGCAGTTTAAGATCAAAAGTGAACTCAGTGAAACAGGTTTGCAGACATCTTGTAAAATGGTGATAATTTTACATCATTCACTTTTCCATTATCTATGCACTTGCTCCTGCTGTTGCTCTCATCTAGTTTAATCCTTAATGGAAAAGATTTTCCTAAGGCAATCTCTGACTGTGGATGCCTCAGGCTCAAGCCATCCACACTGAAAAGCCCCAAGGAATCCTTGTTTGCAGAACACACTGGCCTCTGGCCCCTTGAAAAATGGATCCCAGCAAAACACCTAGGTTTGAGGACTCAAAAAATTTATAAACTCAATTTCAAAAGTCGTCAATCACTTTTGAAAACATGCAGGTTCATGTAATTTTTGAAGATGAGACTGTCTTCTTCGGATGTGGAAGCAAACCACCATCAAACCCTAATTTTGCTCTCTTTGTTCATCTTCTTTTCTGACAAGTGCTGGTCCCTGTACCTTAGCCACAAAACAATGGCTGCATTTACACTGTTCAAGCCTCAGCCTTTACTATGCTATCTGTCTGGAAGAGAAAGGACACTGCGTTTCACGGTCTTCTCCAGTTTAACTAACATAATACATTAATATTATATTACTGCTGTAATAAATGGCACCCTTTCCTTGCCTAGTATCTGCTAATTGTCACAGAGAAATGGCCACTTGTGAAGATGACATTGTGAGCTTCATCTCTGAGTTGAAAAAAAAGAAGACACCAATTACAAATTCTGCAGTACCCTCGGGTTCACACTCAGTGATATGATTAATAATTCATCCCAAGGAGAGGTGAGAAAAGGAGCTACAAGATCACAACAGAAATAAGAACCAACTCTTCTTCAGGATAAGGAAAGCTTGATGTGGCTTCTTATATGTGCCCACAAACTACACCACTGATAACCAAAAGTGCTGCATTTTAAGAATAAGTCTGTTGCTGTTTTTGATGCCACTATCACAATTTTTATTGTTAAGCCTTCCATCATTTGGAACTTTTCTTGTTATCACAACTCTTAGTATTAAAGAATTAACTCAGAAATTAAGCTTTCACATTAAAAATAAATATAATGTCACAGTTGCAGAAAAACAAGAATACAAAGGCTTTAGTACAATGTGCCCAAGTATATTATTTTCAAAAGACTTCTGATTTTTTTGACAGTCACTCCTTGAAGCCAGATTCTTGCATGTTTCGCTGCTGGTATCATCTACCATACATTTCCTTTCAAAATCTAAGACAGCAATCTTTAAGCTGTCATTGGGGTCACAGCTCATTCTGTGGGCTTGTTCATTGGTTGTTTTTTTTTCCACAAAAATTTAAGTTCCTTGCATCACTACCATTAGTGCAAACTCCGAAGGCCTGGTCAAGGACCTCATGGAACCTGCTGGAATGCAAAGACACTAAACTAAAGCTTACACTGAGAATAACTGTAGCAGGCTGTCCTGAAGTTTAAATCAAAGGGCTTTTTCCACAGTCAAAGAACAAAGTGAAAAGGTAATTTCTGGCAGTTTTAAAATTCTGATGTCCCTACTTAACTTTTTCAAAAGGTTTAGCCTCTCCAGCTGTCCAAAGGTCCACAAAACTTGACAATGGCTCCATGGATATAATTTGTGACTTTGTCTGAGGATTTCTTTGTGCGTGAATATAAAACTTTCAAAGGAACTCATTGATTTCAATACAGGTGCAAACTCATCTACCAAACCAGCTATAGCTTCAAGCCTAAAGCCCCACCAAACCAAAAGAGTGTGTCTCATGACTGATTATGTATTTATTTGGATAACAGCAGAAAACTGGACACCTGGGAAGACAATCCACAAAAATTGTAAGCGATGGCTAGAACTTGATGTTTTTACTCTATCCTTAACCAAAATTCAAGTAAAATGCATTCTACAAAACATGAGGATAAAAACTCTTACAAGGTATCACTGGACTCAAAATTTATAGTCACGGAGCGAATGGATAACAAACAAAAAGCTAAATCTCTCTTCTCTGATTAGCCCAAACCAGTAATTGCTTACAACGTTGCATTAGTCACAGTGCATTACCCTGCACATCACATCAACTGTTGCTTGGTACAAAATGACTCTTAGAACTTGAGATGACACACGACACAGTACACTCCACAGAGGAGACAGCAGATTGCCTCTACAAAACTGCCAAGAAATTACCATTATGCACAACCTGTTTCTCACAGGGTGCCTGGCCCCAGAAACACTTAGAGCCCATCTTGTCCATGTGGTTTATCAGTGCATCAGCTGTCCCCTTGTCTGATCCTTACTGCCTAGGGATGAGAGGGCTCCTGTTTACAGGTTAGATGTAAGTGACTGGGGATCATGGACACCCTCGCAATGAGGAGCACCACTGGAAGGATGTGGTGGTCAACCAGCTGCCCTTGTGTCTGGGCTGGAAGTATCCCAGAATGGAAAACCTCCAGAGTTAGGGGCTTGGAAGAGAGTACATGGAAGCTCTGAGTGCTGAGCTCCAGAGGGGGAGAAAACCTTTTTATTTTTCTCTAGAAATGTATTAGGACTGCTATAAGAAATGGTTATGTTAGGTGTATTCCTAAAAGAAAGCTATGTGCAGGAAGTCTGAACACAAGGAATGACTGAAGATCATGGAATGTTAGGGATTGGAAGGGACCTCAAAAGATCATCTAGTCCAATCTCCCTGCCAGAGCAGGAACACCCGGATGAGGTTACACAGGAAGGTGTCCAGGCGGGTTTTGAATGTCTCCAGAGTAGGAGACTCCACAACCTCCGTGGGCAGCCTGTTCCACTGCTCTGGCACCCTCACTGTGAAGAAGTTTCTTCTCAAATTTAAATGGAACCTCCTGTGTTCCAGTTTATACCCTATGATACTGGGGGAAAAAGCACGTCATGAGCAGAGGTAAGGAAGGAGGTCTTGTGGTGACTGATGCTTCCTGACCTGTGGAATACATAGGCCATGTCTGCATCAGGAAGATGTGTGGTACAACAGGAGCAGATCTGGAGGGCAAAGCAGCTGGTGCTGTGCACCTGATGACCACATCCAGACACGTTGCAAGGGTTTCACAATGAAGTAACTCCAGGCTGGTGCCCTGGATTGAACTCCCATTATCATCTAAAAAGTGTTAGGTGCCCTCCTGAAGCACATCTCTTGGCTTACTTTCTGCTAAGAGTAATTCAGCCCATGCACTTTAAGACTGCCAAGTGGTGTCTTTAGTGGGGAGATGAGGAGATTTGCTTTGAAACTGCTCTCTGGAACAGAAGAAAAATACTATTGTAGATGGATTCATTGAGTCATGAAGAACCACGATCCATAGAATAAGTTGGTATTTGTATGATTTTCTCAGTGTCTTCTTCATTTCCTTTTTAGGATGTTCTTGCATCCCTCTGGAATTATGATGGCTAGGAGGAAACAGACGTGCCCCAGAAGCAAAGCCATTGCATCTCTACTTTCCCCTCTTCTTTAGCCATTTGTCAATGCCTGTCTCACTTGCTAAGAGTGGCAAGAGATCCAATTACTGCTTTGTTCCTACACATTTAATGAAAAGAGGCAGTGGGATAAGACAGACCCTACTAATTCCTCACTAAGAGAAAAGCTGCAGCCTTATAGCATATCTTATTAGACACTGGAGAATCTGTACCAGTCACAGCCTTAAAATGCCCCACCTAAAAGAAAAGCTTTAGTTGATATTTTATCAGGTACTAAAAATCAACAAGACATTATTAATTATTTCTATAGAAATAATATTCCATATTTCCAGAGAAGGGAGGGAGAGGGAAGAGCAAAAGTGGTATGATGGAGAGAATGGCATTAACATATTAAGTATTCTGGGGGTAAACAGTGTATCATCAGTTTTGGCTCTGGTCAGTAGTAAGTCATTAGGATTCTCCTCTCATTTACACAGATTTTACACAGCCACCACCTGCAGATTCACTCCCACAGAGACACAAATCAGAATCAAAGCTACCTAGGATCAGCTGACACATTCATATTCTCGCACTATCTTAACGACCTAAATACATACCTGGTTTAACGCTACTGCTGCCATTTTTGAGCAAGATCTGAAAACACTGTAGTGAACACCGCTGAAGGGGTTTCAGGCAGTAACCTGCTTCCCAGTGCCTCTTTGCTTCCAGACCCAACAATGGTTTTACATACACAGATGATTAGTAAGTTTCTTAATGCGAATAGATCTTGTGGGGGTTTAATGCTTGACTTATATATGCTAAAGAAGGAAGGCACATCCTAATGCTGACCTGGTAGAATTCATCTGCATCCATTTATAAGATAATAGAATAGAGAATAGAATTTCTAGTGCTTGAGAATAGTCTTCATAGAAAACCAACTAATGACGATGATTAATTCCCATGTTTTAGTTTTACTAATATTATTTGCACCCCTGAATACGGATAGATCACAGTGATCAGCTCTCAATAACTCTATCAAGGAAGCTGTTGAAATGAACAGAGTATGTCCATTAGCACCACTTGGACAAATCAAGTGCAAGTCAAGTTCTTTAAAAATAGTCAGTATAACAGCTGGTGAAAGGTACGTAAATTAATACATTGGTGACAGGAAGAATTAGGCTCTTGATTTGGAGTTGAACAAGCAATATAATTAAAAAGAAAATTTATTTGTGATATCCATCATGCCACAGGGACGATACAAGCAGAAGTAAATCTTAAAAGGCTGTAAATTACATTTGATGGATGAAGACAGATTTAGTCTTTCAGCTGAATATTTCATTAGTGGGTTTTTCATTTCAAATACTCCAGTGAAACACTCTGAAAGCACTCACCACTCTCCATCTGTATTATTCTGCTCCCCATTCAAAAACCTCCTCTACATATCACTGCTGTCCCACACAACACTACTCATATGAACAACGGGATAAGCTTGTGGGGAATTCCAGTTTCTTAAACTTACTACAGTACTCTTCAATGACAATACGAAACATTGCAGAGTCAATAGTGTCAAGCACAGAGCTCCACTGCTGCCTATACATACCCTCAGAGTCCTGGAATTGAGCAGTGACCGCAGGGTGCCAGATTCAATGTGGTACCTTATTCTGGCATCACACAATGGTAGGTTGTTTTTGGTTTTGTTTTGTTTTGTTTTTTTCCCTTACAGTCCAAGGGGTGAAGATAAACAAGTGTTGCAGTTCTAAGGTCAGATTCAATCCTTTCTACTGAATTCCTTCAAAGTTAGATAGGGCCTTCAGTAAACTGGCTTCCTAGATTTCTCTCTCAGATTCACTACCTCTCTGTATGGGAGACAAGGAATAAGATGTCCTTCCCATCCATATCACATATTTGACAACACTCAGAGTTACTAGTTAATAGTCTCATCAGGAATTCTCTCTGATAGCTTAGATAGTTTTGCAAGATATCTCTTACGTTATTAAGGACAAAATTCAGCCCTAAGACATTAGAAATTTAAAAGAACTTCTGGATAAACCAGGTGCAAACATTGCCTAAAGAGTCAGGGTTTTTTCTTCATCTCTCACACATTGTGTACAAATTTATTCGCACAGCCTAGACTGAAAATATTTGAGGACGCTCATGAGCACAAATGTACAAGATTAGCAAGACTGACAGTCTTCTACACACAGAAGCTGCAATTAAAATGCTTTACTAGAAGAATAAGATATTAAAAAAAAATCTAGACATATTTTTCACAACATAACCCATTCCTGAAGAAACGGAAGTTGTCTTGGGCTTTCACACTTCAGTCATCACCAGATATTCAAAAAACTGCAGCTGGAAAACCACAGCTTTTCTGTGTAGTCAAACTATGTTTTACACTTTGCCTGGCCATATGTGCAGCTACCACTCAATAGGCTTTACTCAGTCCCAATGACACCTTTGGCAAACCTCATACTGATCTGCATTTCACTGCATCTATATTGGACTTAAGCTTAGGTTTAAAGGCCTTCAAGTTTCTGCAACAGATTTTTTGTATCTGCCAGTGGAAGGGGGAAAAAGGTTATCTAAGTTAAACAATAAATAAGTAGTTCTACCAGTATGACACTCCTGTTGCTCTTTTCATACGCTGGGCTTCTGATGAAATCACAATGATTCTGTGAGGCCATGGTAGGACAGTTAGCATGTAGTGCTCCAAATATTAGATCAAAATCAGATCAAATATAACCTGCTTTTGTTTAAATTCATACAGTTGACTCAAATATATTAAAGCATAGTTAATGGTTTAACTTTGTTCTGGAAAGATTCATTTTTGATCAAGTATCCCCTGCTTGCATTGTTCTAGGTCTGTGCTAAATCAGGTAGCAACCATCACATAAAGCCAACATGAAGCCCCAAGAGAGGCAGAAAGCTAATCTAAACCCCATACCGCACGATCTGGCTACTTTGACAAAGTGTCTTTCAATATCAGTAGTGTTGGGTGGTCTACCATATACCAGCCCAGCATTCATGATCACAGAATCAGTGCCCAAGTTATGAAGCCACATAGCATGAGAAAAGCAGATGCAAAACAGCGGTCAGTCAGTTGCATTCATGTCATCTTGGCATCCTTGCAGGCAGCATCCAAGCCCAGTGTTTCTATCATGGACAACAGCCTGCATTACAGAAGCCCTCTCTCCCCAAACCACCTCCCTCTGGCATTCAAGCCCCTGACTGTTTTGTTCTTCTGATTTTGTGTTAGTAATCCAAAGAGACAGGTTACGTGAGAATTTATTCAAGTGCAGTATTTTTTGAAAGGTTGTGGGTTATCCGAGGTGCTGAGTAGAAGTTACACATGTGAAAATACTGTAATTCTGTTTATCAGATCTGACACATTAACTACTATTTGTGAAGTGCTCTTGCAACAGAGTATTGAACACGTCTGCTTACACACATCAGTTAATTCACCAGTGAAATGCAGCTACCTTCAGAGTGATAAAGCAACCACCCCAAACAGTATTTTGTGCCTCAGCTATAACTTAACAATATTTGTAAAGTCCAAGGCAAAGACACAAACAGTGAAGATGCAGGGAGTTGAGATAGCTTGTATCCTAGTACTGGGCTCCCATTTTAAAACAACCTACTCTTCCAGATCTAGAATTATCAGAGATTAAATTCAGTGCATCATTTAATGGATGACACTTCCTACTACTTTAAATATGCTGGATGGTTGCAAAAGCCAATTTTTGTACTTACCTCATTGCCCATTCCTTGAGGGTCTCTATCCAGTCACAAGCAAATGAACAAAAACTGAAGTAGCAGTTAGCTCAAACTGTCACAGTTAAGAAAGAAATTCCATAAATATATCTAAGGGAAAACATAGAGGCCTGAAGTCCTTTATTTGCAAAACCATCAAGAGAATTTGCTAACCAGCTGGTAGTACGTGAACTGCTTTTTTTCACCACTTTGCTTTGTTGCTTATGATTCTTCATGGTCTCTATTGCTTGTCTGAACTATCGCTTTCCTGTTTGCTGACAGATTAAATCTTCTTAAAGGAGTCTTTTCCAAAGAATGTGACTACAGACACATTGTCTCAATATAAACCAACATAGGAATAGCGTCATTACTTTTCTAATATCAGTATTAGAAGAGATATGATCAACATTCACCCTTCTCAATTCTATTAATATTGGATGTACAGAAGATTTAGGAAGTGGGCCCTTCCTTTTGAGATTTCCTTTGTGTTTTACCTCAAATCAGCATGGTAGGACAACTCACCACTATGCCCTTGCAACCGTGTGGACTGCCAGAGCAATGTCTGCTTGACTTAGCAGTTTAAAGTCAAGCCGCCCAGTGGCACACAGTCTCCAGGAACTCACTTATTTCATTTAACAGTACAGATGTCGCTGAAGAATGCACCAGTTTGAAACTAGAGCCAGGAGTAAGAAAACAAGCAGGACCTTCAACCCTGAATCTGTAACAAGTTCCCTGTCTGAAGACATTTGTCATTTTCTGCAGCTGCCTTCTCCTCACTGACCCTGTAGAGGCCTAGACACCATCAGTAGCTTGTCTGGACTTCCTCCAAAGTACTTATCATTTGTCATTATTAAACACGTCAACATCCAGCACTTTGGCTTAGCAGAATCTGATCTTATGCTTCTGTGAGCATGTGAAAACATACAGAAACATCACAAAATGACCCCTCTCTACCAGCAGAAGATATCACTTGAGCTTTAGCCTCAGTGAACAATTCTCTGTGTGAGGGCTCTTCCACCTCATGCAGAAGCTTGCTGCAAGTGTCAAAATGTCCCAAGCTACTTGAAATTTTCATTTCCTTATGTCCTCTTGTACAAAGTACTGCAAAATAGAGCAATGAAAGAGTAGCTCTAAGTCAGAATAACTCGTGCTGAACGGTATTGAAATGGTCTGTGAAATGAAGATGATCATCAATAGTACATGACACAGATGAAAAGCTGCCTGAGATATCATGGTGCTACCAAAGTGTTCTTATAATACAAGCTGTTACTATGCAAATGGAACAATCTGGTAACATCAGAGGGAACATCAGGATTAATTAGCCTAAGTAAATGAATTATCCCTCAGTCTGTAGGACTCTAATTTGGTGTTGAGGCCCTACAAAACTGAGTCAACTCTTTCACTTCTGATTTTGTTCAAGGGTAACCAAGAAAATAGATAAAGATCCCAGTCTGCAGCTATTTCTTTAGTGTTAGTTCCTTTTTTCAGATTTTTTCAACTTTAGCAGCCAAAACAAATTAGACATGTCATTCAACTGGCAAAAAAAAATGGCTTCTATTTACCTTTAGTGATTGAGAACCTTAGGAAAGAATCACCCTTTTGAAATAATATATTGCCTATTTTTTTTTTTGGGAGGGGAGACAACAGCTAATGACTGATCCATTTAATGAAATGGCTGTGATTTCTCAATATTTTTCACTTCATATATTCATATCCAGCTGTGAAAAGGGTGGACAGAAGAATGGCTACCACCACGATTCAGCAACAGTTTGCAGTCTTTCTTCTCCTATTGTCCCATAAAGGGACAAAGCTGAAGAAAATCAGGCCTAGGGTCTTCTGTGCGATAGAAACCAATGTGGGTTTCCAGTACAAAGCCTTCAGACCAGCTGACGTGCATAGACTGCAACACAAATGCATGCAGTTAAACATCTCAGTATTAGCTGAAGTGAAGGCAGAAGGAGAACATGTTGAATGACAGCTCAGCTATTTTGGACTCCTTAGCCACTAACAGGCTAACAACAGAATGGGAGATGCAGTGTGTTTGCATGCAATAAAGAAAACCAAGGGGCTGAACAGAGAAGCTGGAAGACAGCTGTGCTCTTTTGCTTTCTGATGTCCATAATTAGGCCATTTCATTGTTTCTCCTTTTCTTGCTGCCAAGCTCCACTGGAAAAGAAATGTCAGCCCACAAACTCACCCATCCCACATGGCCTGAGAAGACACCCATGACATTTTATCAGGGCCACATTCTTACTCTTTGGTTATTCTATCCTCCAGCAGTGCAAAAGGACCTTGAAGCGAGAACAAATTACACTGGCTGAGGGCTGCCTTTATCAAGAGATAACTTCGGACCAGTATTGGGTTCTTCTAAAAAGCCTATTTTCAGCCTCCATCTGCAAAGCTGCTACATCCCTCTTTGGATAAGGACAGCCTGTGTGCCACCTCAGCAGATAATTCTGGCTGATAAAGAACTGTGGGATCACAGCCATATCCTTGGTCCTCCTTTGAGTGTCAAGTCCTGGCATACACTTGCTCCCACAATCACACGTACCGAGCGTGACATACAAACACAGCAAGTCTCCCCTTCATGCCTGCCAGCCTCTAGGCACGTGTCTTATGCACTTTACTGAAAGATCTCTACCAGCCCCCTGATCCTCCATGTCAGTTCCAGCTCCTCATCTTGACCTGGGACCCCTCAGCCAGATACATCTGATGCTTGAAGCCACAAAGAAGTTATGGCTTGGTGGATTTCTCACAACAGGGCCTTCCACTTAATTAAGTCCTGTTAGAAGGCATTTTTCTCAGACTGGTTTCAAGGTCATTGCCCCTGCCTCTGTCATATAAGCTCCCCAACGCAGGTTCACCTGTCACATAACCTGATGTGGTACCTAGTTTCTTGACCATCCTCCTGCAGGTAGGAGTATTCCGTGACATTTCTGCTGCCTTTTTTTCTCCCCTCACACTTTCATGTCTACACAGTTTGACCTAATTATCCCTCAACTACCTTACAATTTGCATTTTAATTTGAATACATCTATTTAGTCTATTTACTTACTTTTACTCTTTTCTGCAGTGGAGAGATTTGTCTGACAGGGAACACCAGTAAATCACACCCGTTATGTCAGGCTCCTTTAATTCCAAAGAGGTTCCTTATTCTTGGCTGTTTGTTGCCATTTCGCATGTAATTTAGAAACAGCAGGCAGCAATTGAACTCTCAGATCTCATTAATACCTACTAAGCCCTTCCAACAGGCAGCAGCAGACTGGAGAGTGTTTCTTCAAGGTGATGGGCAAATGTGCCAAAGTTGCCTTTAATTTATATTGCTACTGACACTTTTCAATCGCATAGATTCTTTTCACTTGCATGCTATACTTGTCCTGCTTTATATAATGTCTCCTCTCTGTGCAGGAACACTATGACAATCAGGCAGCAGCCTTTCACACTGTTCAAGTTTATTTTTCAATTCTGAGTTATGAGCTGGCCTTCAACAATTAACAGCTTCATAAATTACATCCACAAAGTACAACCCATACTGAAAGTTTTAATGTATCATTCATCCTTGTCGCTAATTAAGCCTTTTGCATTAAGACAATAAATTATGAAATACATCAACCACAGTCAGGTCAATAACTATTTTAGCCAAGAAAGGTGTTTTGTGTTTTGTTTTGGTTTTTAGGGATACTGCTAGATTAATTTCCATGTTTTAGAAAATTCTCAGCTCAACACTCAGACTGCTTACCTCTCCTTGCCAGATTGGGTTAACAGTATTACACATGATCTTAGATCTCTTCTCCTGTCCATGATGAGGAAGCGCTGGGAAGATGCTATGTTTTCCAGGCTGGATGGAAATCTTCAGATAAGGATCTGGATTGAAGAACATTCCCTTCTTCAGACCAAAAGCCTGGAAATCTGAAAGAAGGTAAATAACCTGATTATTTTTCACATTTCAGGAATTCAAATAATACGGCAGGAATATCTCACTATGTTTCTCGTGAGTTAATGTAAAACCAAACCATAATGATCTTGTGATTCAGGATTTGCAAATGATTATATAATGAAATTGCAAATTTTACAACCTGAAAGTGCAGAGTGCTCTGGCTTCTAAGTGAATATTTATTCAACTTAATTTAAGTGATCTGCTGATTTTTCTAAGGAGCTAAGCATTTGGTCAGTCTGATTGCAGTGGTAGGACTACACTGAAAATGAGATCCATTCATTTAATCACATGGACGTGGCATTTGGTACACAACATACGTCACTTCTAGGTATCAATTTTCTTCTTCCCATGAGTCTTACCTTTTATACCACTTTTTTAATACACAATAAGTCATTTTACTTTTTTTTTTTTTCCCCCCACTTTAAAATGTTTCCTTCCCTGCATGGTTTAACTTCACCTGTACTAACTTAGGAAAACTCTTGTATATAATGTCGAGATTTTAAGCAGGGCTTTCTTGCTGCAGAAGTCCCAGGGACTGTAACAAGACTCATGCAGACAAAAAATCCCCAGGCACTTATTTCAAAAATTACTCATAATATTCTAAAGAAAGACAAAAAGTCTTTTAAGATTTATGCTTTTGAAGCCAATGAAATACAAACCAATCCACAGGCATATCAATAATTTTGCCTAAAAAGCTACAAACTAAAGCCTCTGGCCTTCTTTTTTTCCAGATACTTTTATAAGATTTCTTGGGAAAATATAAAGACTTATTCCTATTAGAGAGTTCAGCAGCTAATTTATTTTCCACTGCTCTTTGCATGGAGATTGCCCTCCTCTGTTTAAAGCTTTATTTCACATAGAGTTATAAGCACTGAAATGTGTTCTGGCTACTTGGTATATTGAAAAAAGTACAAAGTATTAGTGAAGATAATTTTCAAAATTGCTTAGATGTATAGCTGAACATGAAATTTAAATACACATTTTTTCTTTTAGGAAGGTTTTGAAAACATTAATTTTCAGAGTATTTTAATTCTCTTCTGATTAAACCACTGTCAGGCTGCAGGAGACCATTCAAAACCCTTCAGGCAGATATTTTGGATGAATCTGAAAATGACACTCTTTCCACACAAACATCAGCCTTTTTTCCAGAAATCAGCTATATTAAGAACAGCAATAAGATTCACCCAGTTGTATTTTGCTTCCTTAACATATGGTAATAGCCAACACAATAAAATGTGCAAGTTAAAAAGAACCACTTTTGTTCTGGTTGGTTTTAATTATCTATTCCAGCACATAATTCATGTTGCAGATATTCAAAAGCTGTTGGGCAGATGGTCCCAAACAGACTGTATTTTAAGAATCTCATTCTTGTGACATTCTGTAAAAATCAACAGAAAATAGGGGATATCACTACTAATAGACTATTTGGAAGTATTTTGCTGACAGTATGTACTGCCATGGTCCTATCAACAGTATTACACAAAGAAAATATCTGGTTCAAACTGATATATCACTGAATTTTTTTTCTAAGTGTACAATCTTTATGTAATCAGCATGTATCACATCTATCAGCCCTGCTGGAATCCTATATGGCAAACTCTCTTGCTTTGGAAGTTATACTGTTAGAAGTGCATTCCAGAAATAGAAACCAAGATTGCAAAAGCACTAGGAATGACAAGGCCCAGCAGTGTAATAGTGTCAGGCTGCTAACATATGAGAGGAGAGAAAGACCTCTGGGATCTTATTTTCTTTCTCTCTGATGTTTCCTCAAAAGATTCTGAAACTGAAATATTTATTGCTGTATATGTTTCTGATTTTTTTTTTTTCCTTCAAAGAGAGACCACACTATCTTTGGGTACCACTGTGCAAAGAAATGGTTTATTGCTAGACAGAAAATAACTAGCACTCAATTATGTATACTTACATATTATGTATCTTAAAGAACATACATATTATGAAGACGTACCAGTCTCTTCCCACTTATGGGAATTAAGCAGAGCCATGAAGGTGAAGGTACTCCTAACCTGAGTTAGTAGTTTAATTTTTGCATTTGGATGAGAAAAAATAATTTAGCTAAGGACACAACAGGAATTTTTATTTGTATCATGTTCTTGCTTAAATTGCGTAATACAACAAATTTACTAAAAATGTCAGTCAGAAACTTCAATTTTTAATGTCCAAAGCATGCAAAGGGATAGCAGAAATCGCTTTCTCAGGGATGAATGTCCCAGTTATACTTCCATCTCTCACCACAAATTCTCGGCACTGTGAAAAACAGATCATCAAAAATACAAAAGCTCTGAATAAAGCCACACAGACATCCGCAGATATACAGAAGTCCACTTAATTTGAAGTGGAACCTATGGATGCTCTAGCTTCTTGTAGCCAAAGGCTCAGGTACTCTCTTATCACGGCTGGGTAGCATCCTAACAGAAGAATCCCAGCTATTCTGCTTTCCCAAATGGAAATACTTCTCTCTTGTCTGTATTGTCTTCAGAAAAAGGCTCTGAAAATATGAAATATTTAAGTGATGATTTAAGGTTAAGTGAATTTAAATCTTTGGTGAAACCAATGAATTCCAGAAGGCTTAGATGTACCTCGCTGTATACTGTAGTTTTACAATGTATTTCTTGGAGGCATATGAGCAAATGCTACCAAAATAACTCATCTATGCTTTGCAAAGGTGTATTTTCATCCAGTCTCTTCAAAATGTTATTAATATACCATATGTTCCCATTTACTCATAAATCACACTTCAGCATGAAAGAGGTTCTACACATCTATCAGTTTAATCATGTCAGGCCATCTTTCATGAAAGATAACAGAGGGAAGGTATCCAGGTGGAGACACACCAAGCACAGACTCTTTCACTGCCTCAGACTTCCAGTAATTTTAACTACCTGCACCCTAATCCAGGTAGGCTCACTTCATTACAGAAAAAATGGCTTATACTAACTGCTGCCTGTTGCTGTCCCCATGTGAATAATGAATTTATTCCAACTTCCTGGCTTCCCTTCCATATTGCTGATCTCTAGGTGTCTGGATGAGATGTAAGGAAGTGTTGCTCTAGGTCACCTCAGGTGGGCCATAGACTTCCCTGTCTGTCTTGTAAAGGATCATTCTGCAAATCCATTTTCCATGCAGAATTACAAACTTAGAGGCACTGATGACTGCATAACAATGGAGATTCTATTTTTGTGGCAATTTGGAAACTAGCATGTGTTTATTGGTGAAACATGGAACCAGGTGGGGATATCAATTCTGACAGACACAGCTTGAAAGCATTTCTGTTTTATCATGTTTGATTTTGCCTCAGTACAAGTGACTTAAGTTTTCAAAAGGTCAGGGGAGAGGAATGATTTGGGTTTGTAGGTCACTTTGTGTCATACTCAGCAAGGAGATTCTCTGATGGTAACGACCAGCAAAACTATGGTGAAGTTGGTATTTCACTTCCCTGCAGGCATAGCAAGGTACTGGTCCAAACCCATGCTTGAAGAAGCATGACAGAAAAGGATGCGGAACAAGAGCAAGAACCAGAGTCTGGAGCAGTTTGGTTTCCAAATCAATTAAGTTTAGCCTGGTAATCAATCTACTAGACTAGTTCTATGTTAAAGAACTCAGAAGATGCTGTACTCGACAGCTGAGCTTTTGTCAACAGCTTTGGAAGAACTTTCCTAGAAATAATACACCAAGCTATTCTGTGCAGTTTATAAATATGTCCCAAGAAGACTGAGTCCACCTAGTCTCTTGATAGTCCATAATTTACTTCACTGAAGTACACAAGTCTACAAACCAGCAGACGGGTTGAAGACCAATGAGTACCGGAGCTACTAGTTTTGAGAAACTGATATTGATGTTCTAATACAGTTGGCAAATTCCTTCCAACAAAAGACAACAAGCACTTGATGTCCTGTGAGTTTCCAAGCACCATCCAACCAATTTCAATAGATGACTTGTAGCTAGCTATATTGACGCTTGTGGAAGAGATCATCACGCCCCAGTAATTCTTTGGTCAAGTCACTGAATTCACATTACCCAAGTGTTTTCAGAATCAGGAAATGATACAAATTCCTCATGAGTCACCTGATCCTCTGAGAACATGAAGACATCTTGAGTTAGGCCAAACCTGCCCAGAATACATCTAGAAGCACAACTACTGAGGGGTAACAGTTTTAAACCAAAGGAGGGAAGATTCCGACTAAATATTAGGAAGACATTCTTCACCATGAGGATGGTGAGACACTGGAACAGGCTGCCCAGTGAAGCTGTGGATGCCCAACTCCTGGAAATGCTCAAGGCCAGGTTGGCTGAGGCTTTGAGCAACCTGATCTAGCAGAAGGTGTCCCTGACCATGGTAGGGGCGTTGGAACTAGAATGATATTTAAGGTCCTCTCTAACCTCCATTCCATGATTCTATGATTCCACCATAAAATTACCAGGACACTGGAAAAACCAAAGAGTCAGTGGAAAGACCATAGCCAATTTAGATTGTGATTTAGCTTGATGAATACCAAAATGAAATGTAATATCTCTGTGTTCTGCTCATTAATGACAGAAAGTACAAATACTGTCATCTTGCTGGGATCCTGATAGTTCATGTATCAAGGCACAATAAACCATCTTCATGATCCATCACCACAAGAGCTGCTAATTAAGATGTCAACAGACAGCTGTCCTTTGCAAATTCCCAAAGAGCTGTCAGCTCAGGTCTGACACTGAATAAATGTTCTTAGAGGGTAACAGTTTGTATACATGAGCTACCTAAGACATAATGGTGGCTTCAAAGGAGGAAAGAACAAAACTCTGCTTTCTCAAGAATCAACAGGAGGCATGCAGGTACTGCCTCTCAGCTACGCGTTTTTAGAGCAAACAGAAATTATTTTAGCTACTAGTACTGTAATAACCTTTCAGCAGTAAGAGCACGGCAATATTGCATTGACTTTGAAATGCCAATTTAATTCATGCAGCAGTATATGATACCAAAATTTATCGTAAGGAAAGTGAACACATTCACAGAAGTATTGCATCTGGTATTAGATTTCAAGAAGTGAATATTGAGGAATTTTAGAAATCAAACAGTAATGTGCAGTGATAGGAAGTCTTAAAATCCAACAGAGCAAAATAATGCATGGGCATTGAAAAAGATACTACATAATGTACAAAAGATCACTGCCTCGATCAGCTACTGAACAAGGTTCTGCAACTGGTGATATACAAGAGGTGAAATCACATCATTAAAGTGGTTCTTTCTGCTCTCAGAAATCTACAGATATATAGACAGACTCCATTTTGCTTTTTAAAAGAGAAAGAATTTGCTGATGTAGCTACTCAAGGAGGTGCTTAAAGATCTGAGATTAAAACAAACAAACAACTAATTGGAACAGATAAGCCCAAACATTTCTGTCACATGGGGCTCCCAAGCAAAATATTAAAGACAGTGAAAAAGAGAAAATAATTTTTCTCGTGGGAAATACTACAAGGGAAAATGAAACGGAATCTCATTTGTGTAAGGAAGGGGCAGCAGAGGTATCAGGAAGGAAATAGGTCTATTAATAAATGAAGAGGCGTAGAGAATTCAGTTATTCAAAAATGTCTGAAAGATCTTTTTAATTGTCTTCATCAAGAAGGAAAACACAGAAAATGATTGAACAGCTTAACACAGCGAGAGGGAGTTTTTATCACTGCAATTAACCCCTGGAGCAAAGTACCATCTCTTGGAATCCTCAGATCCAGACTACAAGCCTGTTTGTAAGATACGGCTGAGCCAACTCACACAAAGCTCCACACCATGGAACAAGGTGGCCTGTGTTACAGAGGATAATGAAACAGTTGAATTCAAAGCCTTCTGAGGCCTTTAAATCTATTAGTTTAGAGCCCTGCAGTATTTTGTAGGCACAAAAGAATTTGGAGGTGGTAGAAAGTCACCTCACCTTTGCACAAACTCTGATGGGTAAGAAAAAGTTGAGTGATAAGTAACTCAGGTTTATAAAGAATATATCTGGGCAAGTCAGCTTGAGTTGGGGAGGGCAGAAGAAGAGGCAGGTTTATAGCAATATTAAAAAAACAAAATGTAGTGGCTAGAACTCCTGTTATAAAGTCAGTCACTAGGATTTCAAAAAATTGTTGGAAGACAAAGCATATTATAGATCTGCATTCTGATCAAGGATTTCATGGTAACTACCATTGTCAAAATGACCCTTAGCAGACCTAATGCTATTTTCAGTTGTGATTTACACTCTGACTTCCATAAACTGACAACTGATGTTACCTGAATGTCTGGTCTGAAAGCCACACAAAAATAACTAACAACATTTCTCAGAGAGGTGTGAGGAGGATAAATGCCTGAATGTTTTTGAAATATTTAGATCTTCCGGTTATTTGTTCCACAACAACACTTGAAAATAAAGAGTGTGTAAACACATATGTGAGATATTAAAGCCTGAAAAATGCTATTTGATGCAACACATAGCTAGGAGGCATATCATGCAAACCTTATGATACCACTTTCTAAATATACCAGCCAACAGAATGGTTTCAAAGACTTTCAGCAAATGCGTTATTCTGCTGCTCGACCATGAACCTTCACTGAAGTAGTTGGTACATGCTGGAAAGCTTAGCACATTTCTGCTTTCTGTACTTCATGTGAGAGCTCTGACACTTTCAGCCGCCTTATCAGAAGTGTGACATTCACTGGTAACAGCAGAAAAGTCATGCCGGAAAGTAAATGCAAAGTGGCTACATAGCTTTCCTTAAAGACTGTATTTAATCTAGCTAAATTAGGCTTACAATATTTTCTTGGTATTTTAAATAATGAAAGCTATAATAATACAGTCATCATATAAATGATTAAGCAGCTTAATCGTCGGAAATTATCTTCTTTGAGATCAGTGTTGTTAATGAAACTATTAATCTGAACTAACTTTTCACAGGACCAACTTCCAGTACTCAAGGAAGCAAATACAAAGAAAACAAATCTTCTACTGACATACTGCAAACTCTCAGATATTTCCATTCTCAAGAAGCCAGTGATCTCCTTTTGCCCTGAAACATCAGTTTATGCTTTTTTCTTCGTTTGAATATTTTTTTTCAATCCAGAAATCTTTTCTCAGGAAAAAAGTTCCAGTGAAACCAGTTGGATTTTGTCCAAACAAATCTCAGTGAAACTACAGAAATAATAAAGTACTTTGTCACCAGCTTTTAGAAGGAGACTGTTCCTGTACAGTTCATTTCAATGTAGAGTCTCACTGGAGTGTCTAGGCAGTGGAAAAAGCAATATGAGTCAGTTGAAATGGACTGATGTTCAGTATTTCTTGGGATTTGGCCTACTTCAAGATTTTCCTCTCCCATTCTAATATATATTTCTTAAAATGATATGGTAGAAGGCATAGCTCCTGTTGCATCCTTTAGATGATGGACAACTTAGGGCATGATGGGTTTGTGTTGGTGTAGCACCTAATGTAATGGTCCCCAGTTAAACTAATGGTATTTCATCTCTCTTTTTTTTTTTAATTCCAACTAAATCAACCATAATTTGGAAAGCTATCATCTTTTAAGTAATGACAATGAAGGTGACAGTATACAAAAATATAGCTTTTGAAAAGAAATCTGATGAGCTGAAATGACTTGTGGTAATGGAGAGGTTATTGCTGCGATAGTAGTGCAAACAGAAAGGAATCCCAGCTCCTTCTGATGCCTCTGGAAGGCTGGCTCAATTTGCATTTTATTGGGTAGCAGAAGATATATGAATAGCAATAATTTTACTTTGAGAAAGACAACATTTTTTTTAAATTAAATAAGAAGGTAATAAATAAATGCTTGTGATGTGTTATTATGTTAATTTCCGAAAGATTGAAATCGGGTTATTTTAATACCAAAGATTTTTTATAAAATAATTGAGAGCTCAAAGCCTTTCATATACCTGTCTGTGATGATACTGTTAATATTGATATGATATAAATGTAAACGAATTGCTGTGAAACACGATAATAAGATATCCCAAATGTATTACATGGTATGGTCTTTGTATACTGAGAAACAAGCCATAAATTAGGTAGTTTATAAAAGGGTTCATTGAGACAACGTTATTTAGCAGTATTACAAATTATTACTCTTAACGTCTCTTGGTCTACTAGGCGAAAGACTCTGAGAGAGTGAAAAAATGTTACTAATTCTGGGAAACATTTTCTGTGTAAGATTATTTAAGAACATTAAAAAATATTAACTCTATTTTTGATGAGCTTAACCCATGGTTTTATCAAATTAATATGACTGGGTGGGTGCCCAATGTTCAACGCAGCAAAACTAAGTGATGTGTTAAAAGAACCCACCTAATGTCAGTCTAACGTGCCATTTATCATATATAACCTCTCAAGAACCACACTGACCACTTAATTGGAAAAGCACTGGCTTGCATGCTCAATATTAAAGAGATATAATAGTCCTAGTTGACTTTAACACAACTTAGAGATAAGCTTGAAATAAATAATGTAATGTGATGCTTATCTGAGTGTAGGAATTTATGCAGAAAGGCTTATGCTTGTAAAAAATTTGAACTAGGGTAACTGGGGTATAAACCCACTATTTTTTCTCTGTACTACTTCCTCAAAGGATTTCCAAGTCAAGTTCAGGATCTTCCTCTTTGTCTTCCAGGACCTAGAACACATGAAAACCAAATAGCAAGCACAGAACTCCAAAATGAGAGCCTTACTCATCACTCCCTTTTGACGAACTGATTTTTTTCTACAGAAGAGGTTTACAGATTGTTACCAAAGTCAGATCAAATGATCTGTAGCTGCCCCATGGAACCATGTTAAGCCTTTAAAACCTCCTGTGACATGCCAAGTAATGAGGCTGAACATTCTTCAGAAACTGTAGAGGACTGAGTGAAGTTTTCTGGCTCAAGAAATCCCAGAGTCACTGCTGAGCAATCCAGACAAGCTTGTGCACCACAGTGCATGGATTCATCTCAGGTCCAGATCAAGACTGGAACGTGCTCTCCGAGAAACAGAAGACTACCACAAATCATATTTTGCTCCGCAAGTAAAGCTCGTGCCTTTGATCTTGCTTTCACTGTTCTACATATATAGTACCACATTTCATTGCAAACAGGAAAACCTAACACAACCCCAAAACTCTACTTGAACAAGATACTTCAGCACATAACTCTTGTTGAAGGAAGTGTGGTAATAATCATAGACATTAGTCCTCCTTCTCAGCATCACTTCTAGAGCAACAGGCAAAAAACCCAAGCATAAACATATACATACATACACATACATACATAAAAATGGAATATAAACATGAAAGGTTTTAGTAACTTCAGTTTCCCACTCTCCGAGCTTGAAACTTTCACATTATCAGTGACTCACCTGACAACGAAAAACTTATCAATCTCCGACTTCCTTGTCCCTGGATTGAATCTTCATTGGTGATGCTTTTAAAAATCTGCTGGAAGAAAAACAATGGTGAGAGAGTAGTCTCCAATAACTCCTGAATAGACAAATTACTTAGTAACTGGCTTTTTCTACAGATTCTTAGGTTTACAACTAAGAACCAATTAGATGACCATTAATCAAAACAATGCTTTTATCCAGGTAATAATTTAACCACTAATGGCCTAAGTCATCCCTCCATAAAGGATTTTCTTTAAGAAAATAGAATGATTAAAAAATACTACTGTAATTTAAAAATAGCAGTTCCTCACCCAAAAAGGAACTGCTATATTAAAGAACAGGAGATAAAAACTGCGCATAAGGATAGGGATGTGGCTTGTGCCTCTAAAAACAATTTATGTCTTTATAATATCTTACTAGTAGTGTAGAAAATCTTGTTACAGAAAGTTTATTGCATACAAGTAAGAAAGGCTCTGAGAGCTTACTAACAGCCTGTGTGAAAACTAACTGTGAATTATTATAACAATAAGTGTCGAGAGTGATCTGGGAAAAAAAACCCAAAAAACAATAGAGGACCCTTTGTACTCCACGGTTCAGGTTTAATGCCAGTTTTTGGTCCAGCGTGTTTAGTGGAGGGCTGCTGTTGTGAAAATTAGGGCCCAGGCTGCCTTCTGGCCATGGTCAGAACTGGGAAGCAAGAACGCCTTTGAGCCCGTGTCTGGGGCACCAGCAGGAACACACCATCAGCAGTTTTCACTGCTGTTGCCCCAAACAGAGCAGAGGAGATGCCACCGGGAATCAGGCTCCAAGTTTGGTAGGGAGGTGGTGGTGCTATTACAACCTCCCACTGACTTTGGAGTCAAACCAAGTGCTGCTCTGCTCCCGGGAAGCTGCAGCTCCTCACCGCTCTTGCCATTCGGCTGTTGGGGAAAAAAAGAAAAAGCATATTTATGCATTGAAGTTCCAATTTCTGCCAGGAAACAGTAACTGAAGTCCCACTCAGCTGTGACTCACTCCTCAGTATATTAAATATTGTGCATTCAAGCTTAACTTAGAAAACAAGCAGCTCTTTGCCCCCAGAGAGTTCAAAGCCTGGGCAAGGGGGCAGTGCTGTCCAACTAGCAGGGACAAAGCAACAAGCAAAGCCTGCAGGTCAAGAAAGAAGTGAGGCCTAGATCATAAACATATAGGGTGAATTTAGCAACATTATTTAAAAAATGGGCACTGTTGGACTTGACTTTTCATCATAATCAGTTTGTTTCTTACAGACTCTTTAAATGGGAAAAAGGGCATTGAGTAGAGCTGGACTAGGAGCAAATTCCAATAGAAATAACCCTGCTGGATCACAGCTGCCCAGTTACAATTGCACTTCAGGACTTCTCAGATAAGCAGGTTTCAATCTATTTATTAAAGTCACCACTGACTTCTAGATAGAGACATATTTAAATAAGAATATCATACACGACTAAAAGAATTTTAGGACAAGAACTCAGTAACCTTTACCAGCCAAAGCTGTAAACCCACCAAAAACCAACGACGTTTCCTTGTCAAGATGTATTTTTCATACTACTTCACTGCCTGGCATTTATTACACATTATCCTTTAATGCTTACTACTTATGGTCTTGTTCTTGATTATGTCCTGGGCCAAATGACCTAGATATGCGCAGATTGGCAAACATGTGCTTTTTTCCACTACTTAAAAAATTCTCTGGGGTTTTTAGATCTGCCACGAATCAGTATGAATAGTTTAACAGTCTATGCTTTGAACGGACTGGGGTGGATCTGATAGGGTCCTGCAAATAGCAGCCTGTTGAAAACTTGAAAATACGTTGCTGTTAAATGACCCTTTTGGGGCCATATGTACATCAGTGAAACTGTATTGAGACAGTTATGCTATATATTACACTGGTAAAACTTCACCAGTATGACCAAAGTTGTACTGGCAAACCCTGGCACTATACAAAGACAGTAAAAACACATCCAACCCCATAAGTGAAACAGCATAGAAGAAAAATCATTTGCTCCTAAAATATCACAGAATCACAGAATGTTAGGGATTGGAAGGGACCTTGAAAGATCATCCAGTCCAATCCCCCTGCCGGAGCAGGAACACCCAGATGAGGTTACACAGGAAGGCATCCAGGCAGGTTTTGAATGTCTCCAGAGAAGGAGACTCCACAGCCTCCCTGGGCAGCCTGTTCCAGTGTCTGTCACCATCATCGTGAATAAGTTTCTTCTCATATTTAAGTGGAACCTCCCATGTTCCAGTTTGCACCCATTGCCCCTTGTCTTATCATTGGTTGTCACTGAGAAGAGCCTGGCTCCATCCTCGTGACAGTCACCCTTTACATATTTATAAACATTAATGAGGTCACCCCTCAGTCTCCTCTTCTCCAAGCTAAAGAGACCCAGCTCCCTTAGCCTTTCCTCATAAGGGAGATGCTCCACTCCCTTAATCATCTTTGTTGCCCTGCGCTGGACCCTCTCCAGCAGTTCCCTGTCCTTCTGGAACTGAGGGGCCCAGAACTGGACACAATATTCCAGGTGTGGTCTCACCAGGGCAGAGTAGAGGGAAAAGAGAACCTCTCTTGACCTACTAACCACCCCCCTTCTAATACACCCCAGGATGCCACTGGCCTTCTTGGCCACAAGGGCACAGTGCTGGCTCATGGCCATCCTGCTGTCCACCACCCATCTATTCTATGAAGCAGGTGTACTCCACACTGTACTGCCAAGTGCTCACCTCTCAGTCACACAATCACAGGGCCACCGATAGTGCTCCCCCAGTTTCCACTTGTTCCATGTTTCCCCACAGAAACCAAGGCAGAGGCAGGAGTGGGGTGAAGAAGCAGGGCACATCCCAGGCCTCACACCGGCGAAAAGCCGCAAGGAGGCTGGGGTGCACATCTGCACCCAGGAGTTGGGAAATACTCCTGTTTTGTTATTTTGTTATTCTATAGACACAACAACTGTGTCTTAAGGGTCAGGTTCTTAAACAACTTGATTGTCAATAAATGTCAGCCGCGTCACAGGCTTCAGACGCAGCAGGACACGTGCCGGGGGGCTCCAGCAGGCAGTCGTCCTCTCAAAGGAAGGAGCAGATATGCAGGGACATACCCAGGCAAGGACATTAGGAAGGCTGGGAAAGTGACAAGGTGCTCCAGCCACCATGCTGACTGGGGTTCACAGTGTCTTGAGGCTGAGGAAGTGCACAGGTCATACTCTTCCTGCTTGCCATTTATCATGAAATTAATCCAGACTGGGTTTAGTGGCTACACTATAATTATGTTGGGAGTTTTGCCATTGTAGGTAAATCTTGAATTTAGCCATCAGGAGGTAAAAAACCCTCTACCTTCTCAACTGCTACTTAACACATAGTTAATTGACGGAAAGACAACATTAATCTTGTCACTTGACATCCTATGGACTTGAAGTCCTTGGTATGAAAAGAACAAGTGTTGTATCTAGAATAGATACGAAGAGATGGGACATGAGCTGCAATGTCAAACCTAGCTGAATCTCTCAGAAAACCCAAGGCTTCCTAAACCAAATTCAAACCTCCTTTTGCTTTCCCTGCTTGTAACCGGAGCCGGTGACATTGTCACTGATGGGACTGCATGCACTCAAGGAGTTAGAGAAGTATCAGCACTTCCTTTAAAATACCCTCCTGTAAACACACACTGTAAAAAATATTTCCCTGGTCTACTACAAAGTTTCTCAACCTCTGAAGACAACATCCAGAGCCTGTGATGGCTACGTGCAAAACATGGAGAGGTACCTGAGGCCAGATCTAAGCCTCTTGGGACTTGGTGAGCTCAGGAAAAGCTCCACATTTGGTAGCGCTTTTCATTTTTTTCAGTACAGAGAAAAAAAGAAGACAGAAGGAGAGGAGTGAAAGCTAAAAATAATACAGCTGTGTCCTAACAGCACTTTTCCTTGTGAGTAGTTCCTGAAAATGCTGGAGGGAAGTTATGTGACCCTGAATGAGAAAGGAGGCAGGTTTCACACAGGAAACAGAGCCCTTGAGACTCCTTCCCTCTTTAGCCATGGTATGTGTTATGAAAAATAAATAAGTCTTGAGAAATCCCAGAGTACTACTGTGCATCGGTTCTTGCTGAGGTAAAATTCAAAGTGCATCACTAAAAATCAGTCTGAGCAGAAGCTAAGAAACATCGACTCTCACAGCTAATTAAAAATATCTCCTAAAATACCTTACCCTTCATGCTACGTAGATATGTGGAAGAATAACAAGGACAACCCTCTTACTCCTGAAAGTAAAGCAGCCTACAGGACATACCTTGGGCAGCCCTATTCAGCCTCCCTGTATCTCTTTGCTCCATTGAGGCAAATACTTTTGGACACATGTACAGTTTGCACGTGTGTCTGGAAGAGGCTGCAATCATGTTTGGCTGGTGCTGCACTAGAAAATCTGCTTTTGGGCACCACAGTGACCAGTAATAGTGGAATGTGCTGGTAAAGCGCTCTTCGCATCACTAAGTCACTTCCAGCATGTTTGTATGTCGTGCAGCCCAACTTCATTATTTTAAAAGTCCTGTTGGTATGAAACAGGATTAATATGATCTTATTACATGCTTCTACTGCAGCTAAACATGCACAGCTGATAAATACAAGCACATGCTCCTTTTCCCATACACAGCACAGAGAAACACCGTTATGCCTTAGACTTATAATTCTGTAACACACTTCCCTCTCCAGAAGGGCATTTTTGGCCCCTGTGACCACACAAAGAGATTCAGCAAAGCTAAGCAAATTTTCTTTTCCCATAAGTAGAACATTCGGTTTAAGAAACTTCACACTGACAGTCAAAGCACTTCTGTGACAGTAGCTGCTGCTGCAGAAGACTGATAACAATTAATGACCATAAGTGATATAAATTATCTCACACAGGCTGGTGTTTTTTACATTTAAAACAGAGGAAACTGCAGCGATATTAAAAACAGTGCCGTACTACCTGTTGTATTTGTTGACTTTATTTTGTGAATGTCATGGGCGTGACCTAATGCTCAATTCAATCAAGTTCCAACTTTAAAAGGTGCTAATTAAAACCTAGAATATTTTACACTGACAGCACAGATTGTAACTACAGTAATATTTAATGCAGATAAAACAGTCAGGTACTGTAAACTAGCAAAGCTCTAGCCCGGGCCATACTAACTATTCACAAGAGCTTTTCTTTAAAAAAATAGATCTAAGAACATATCAAAGTATTCAGAGAGGCTCACACTTCCAAGCAGTATTAAACCTGTATGGAAGATTGAAGTCTACAATGAAAGAAAACTTAAAACTACAAAAGTAAAGCAGCAAAGTATTTTATCTTTATACACACCAGCTCTGAGGATAAAAATAAGTAGATAAGAGCACTGCAAAAAGGGAAGGCTGTGACCCACGTTTGATTCAAATCACAAGTGAAAAATAGCCTCAACTCAATCCTAATTTGTGCATCAGCAAACAGAAAAAATATTGCTAGATGTGTCAGAACTAAAGACGTGGTGTTGCAGAGCAGGGAGAAAAGCCAGGCTGCTCAGTAACTGCCTGCACTATGCTTGCTTCAAGCTCCGGTTCTCTGTTCTCTGCTTTTCAAAAGCACTAAACTTGCTCGCAGATTCAAAGTAAAAAAATAAGTAACATTAACAGCCTGAATTCAACAGTCAGGAACAAAAGAAGCTGATACTTTGTTCTCTGTCTCCTTTCACCTCTTTGCATCCCTCAGTTCATGTGAGATGTAAGACAGGTCTAAAACACTCCAGCCTGATGCAGGAGCACAGCACCAATTTCCACTCTCTACAGCTTTGCTGATGTCAGTTTAGTCAACTTTGAGCTATTGTTTTAGCAGACCTGTACATGGCACAGGTGTCAAGAACAGTTCCCCAAAAAGTTGTTCTCCCCTAATCTAGTTTTGTTGACTTTTACTGTTGCCCTCCTGATTTCGCTGAACTCTTAACATTAGGACAACTCTCTAAGCAAATGGCTTACACTTTCCTCAGCTCAGCAGTGAAGGTCTTTTCACAGTAAAAGAATATAAGACATTGTGCCAAGTTAATGCTTCATATTGTGCCATCCTCTTCACAAAGGGAACAGTCTTCAGTAGACCTGCAAACGAGTGAATACTCACAGTTCCTCCTAGTGCCAAATTTAAAAAGAAATAGTTTGGGGAAAAAAAAATTACTAAATAAATACAGACTGAATAAGCGCTTCCTTTCTCCCCATCCCTTGACTTCTTTTATGTTTTGGGAACACAGGACCCACTGGGACACAAGGGGCGAATTGTGGAAGGAGCAGAGAGACCTGATCTCCGTGACTATCACTGACAGCATTATGGATATAATCCCAGGCACCACTTTGAAAGTCTAGCCCTAATTAGTGGCAGTGCTTCAGCTACAACCCTCACTCCGTTAACAGAATTATCCAGCTCTTGAATGCAATATATTCTGATTATCCTGTTAGCTACTTAAGCCACTGTGCTGGCACGACAGTATTTTTCTAGGAGGTGCTTCCAAACGGTAGTCGGTTTCTCCAGCAGCAGCCTAACTCCCTGCTGGGCTCTCGCCTCTGAAGGACTGTGACCACACACACGCAGAGTATTTCCCATGTGTCACGGTGCCATTCTAGCCTTGTACTGCACCACCTTCTCAATGTCATTCCTTAATTAAGGGGAGAATTTGCCTTTTGTGGGCATACTGCAATTGCCCTCTGCAAAAAGCTCCTTTTGCCTCATCTTGCAGCCGTGTTTATTGATTATTGATTACTACATTTATTCCGGGGATACAGAAGTTTTTCATTCTCAAAACTTCTCTTCTAGAAACCCTTAAAAGAGGTAGCAAAGAAGAGATTAAACATTTTTTTTTTCTTATTGATAAATGTTACAAATTCTTTCAGTAGATTCTAGATAACAAACCCTGGAAGCTAAGCTAAATTGCCAGAAAAAATTGCTGTTTGGTATCATCAGTAAAGTCCTCCAGAAGGCAACTATCAACAGGCTATGACAAGGTGACATTCAGTGACAGCACAAACCAAGTGTATGAAGTCTCCTCTTGGCCTGAAGATATTCCATATTCCCTAATCTGCCTTATACAAGTATGCTGTTTCAGCATAACCGGCAGCTAGAATCAGGATGTTAAGAGCAACCATTTTCAATTAAAACAAAATCAAGGATTGAGGCAACAATCAGTATCTCCCACAGAGTCCAGTATCTTTTTCTTCCAAAATTTCATTAGAGTCAGCTTTTTCATTGTTTGAACAGTTCTGCCTAATAAACTTCAGCTATCCTTTGGCAACAGAGGAAAAGCTTTGATTAGAGATTTTGATCTTCCATCACCCTTTGAAACTTCATTTAAATAAACTCTTTGATTTTCAGATACTTAAACATGATCACATATGCATGTGGACAGGCTTAGGGTTGTGCTTTCTGGGTCAATGGGTGGACTCCATTTGAGCAGCAGCTGTGTATGTAGCAAAATCCTGGGATGACTGCTTTCTGCAGCATCTCCTACCAAGTGCCCCCACGTTGGCTTTGACACTGATTGCTATTTGATGCCAGTGAGCCTTTGAGTGCTAACAAGTCTCTCAGCAAGTTTAAAGTAGTCCAAAGGACGACAGTAGTTTACAAACCGAGAGTGCAAAACAAACTCTAGTCGAGTTGGCAGGAAGAAGGCTCCTTGCAGTTGCTAAACAGCTTTGTGCTTCTGTGCTGGTTTGACTGAAAATGAGTTAAATTTCTTCATGCAGTTAAGAAACCTTTCTTTTTTGTAGCTAGCACAGTCGTTGTTTGAATTTAGTTTGAGAACAAGAAATAACACCCAGGACAGAGTTGATGTTTTTAATTGCTCTGGTCTGAGAGCCAAGGACATTCTGAGCTCTGCCCATAGGTGTGAGGCAGCGAGGAAGGCGGGCACGAATGGGGCAGATCTTGACTGACATCCAGACTGATCAATGAGAGTATTCCAACCCACTAGAGTCATGCTCCACATTCAAGGAGAGTTGGGATCTTCCATTCATTCTCTTTGTCGGAGTTGGAACAGAGACCTGTTTGGGGGAGTTCTGTTAAGGAGTTTCTTTGGTTCCCACCATTTTGCAGAGGTCTCTGGGCCCTTCTGACATTTTCTCTCTTCTCTCTCTGGGACCAGCTGTTGGAGACCAGCTGTTGCCGCCTGGGACTGGCTACTTGGTGCAGAGAGAGTTCATGAAGAATTGCATTATCTTTTATTTTATATTCTATTTCTATATTTTATATATATTTACTAGTAGTGTATTAATATTTTGTTATTTTATTTACCTGTGTTTATTGCAATCCAAGTTTCTTCCTTCTCTTTCGATTCTTCCCCCTATTTGAGGGGCGAGAGTGAGCGAGCATCTATCGTGATTATATTACTAGCTCGGGTTAAACCCCAACAGCTTCCCAGAGCTACCATCATCCAGAAAAAAACCTCTAAGAAAATCTGGGTTTATGATCAGATTTATAACAGGCAGATCCCTAGTGCAGGACAGGATCAGCCCTGTAAACCTGGCAGGCCCATACACAGGGCATTAATAGGCTTAAGCACTCTGGCAGCAAGAACTGCTTGTAAATATTATTCCGTTAGGAACAGCCATGCAAGACCCGACAACCCACTGAAATAACTGGAAGGTTTGCCATTGGCAGGTGAGATAGGCCCATTGGGCACTGTTTGGATCCTGTAATTCTGCATAAAATTTGCTCCTGTAGACTCTAAACTCAGACTTCTCAAGAAAATGTTTTGTTTGTATAAAGAACTAAAAAAATTGCTGCTAACACCTTTCTTCTTTGCGCTATGAAATGATGAGAGTGACCAAAACATAGGGCATATATTGGGGAAATACTCTTAACTCTGACACAGCCACAATGTCTTCAGAAAGCAGGAAACTGCATTAGGTGGCAGTTTGTGCTTCCAGGCAGCCTTCATTAGAGCTTCAGAAACTCCTCACTCTGCTATTGTAGTTTGGTTGAGACAAGTTATGTAGATGAGTAATGCTCACATGTGAGAGACAATCATATCCTTCAGCTACGCGGTGTTAGAAGAACGTCTTGCTGTCAAAGAGTCTGGATGAGGGAATCAAGGCAATGACCCTTTACACCATAAAAGAAGCAGCAAGGCAGTGAACAATGCCCATTCTTCTATATGAATGCCCCAAATATCAATTCACTATGAATACCATTATTTCCACAAGTGAGTTACAGTCCCTTTACTTTCAGCCTCGGAACCCACTTCAGGCAGAAATGAGGCAACTGCAGAGATTTGTAGAGATTAAAAACCAGAGAAATATATCTGCTACTTCAAATATACCTCAATCTTGCTAAATTACTAATAAAACATTTGCATTCCACAGAGCATTTTTCTAGTTATGATGGCAAAGAAAGGGTCAAGCTGAGAAAAAACAACAACAGAAAACAACGAACAATCAATGAAACCAAACCAAACAAAACCACCTTCTTTTACAGTGTCTACAGTCACGTAATGCAGCCTCATTCATACTCTGTTTTTCCTGTGTATCTTTTGGGAGATCCATCAGAGTCAGCAGAAACCGCTTATCCTATCTCAGTATATATTGGGGTTTTATTTTGCTTGTTTGTGTGGTTGGGTTTTTTTGATTTTTCTTTTTCAGAACTGCCTTCATCTTCCTATTTGGCTACAGCATTCACAGTTCCGTTTTTCTTAGTTTGCTGCTTTCTAGAGTAGCAGGCTGTAAAATGTCAACAGGCTTCTCTAATATAGTGTGCTTGTGGGAATACTGATTGTAATCAAACTGCCATAGAATAACCAATATTGGGTGAGACCTCCTGGAGTCATCTAACCCCTCAGTCAAAGCAGGACCAACATAGAGCAGGCTACTTGGGGCCCTGTCCCGTTGAGCTTTGAGTATATCCATGGATGGAGATTCCACAAGCACTCTGGGCAACCTGTTCTAATGTTTGACTAGTGTCTTGAGAAAAAAAAAAATAATTCCTGAGGTCAAATCAGAATGTCCCTTGTTGCAACTTGTGTCTATGGCCTGCTGTCATTTCACCATGTGCTGAGAAAAGTCTGTCTCCTTCCCTACAACCTCACATTATGTAAAGACACAAGTAACATCCCACCTAAGACTTCTCTTATAACTGAACAAATCCAGCTCTATCTCTGCTACTTCTATATAATGTCAATGACAAATCTGAAGAATGAAGAAAACTGTGGCTAGACCCAACCTGAAAATGATGGTGGTGTGGTGTTACAGCAAACTTGAGTTACAGCAAAGACTTCAGGGAAAAACCGGCACTTTCAAAATCCAATCTACTGTAACAACTGAATTCACTAAAGCAATTTGGTCATCACAGAAAGTCTCATGAAGAATTTGGCCTGCTGCATATTGGATACAAGACTTCCAAACATAACATCATTATATACGACAGGAGGGGAAAGGGATGTCAGCTACACGCAGGAGTGCTGTCACTGTAGAGAAATCATTAACTACAGCGTGCATAATGATATAATTCTTGTAGATCTTAAATAAATCACATCTTATCAGCAACGGAGGTGCTTTCTGTTGCATGTGTCAGTTTTGATGCAAATCAGGGTAGAATTCATCTCATGCACTTCAGTCAAGCCTGGGAAAACAGTTCTGTGGAGCAGAGCAAGGCAACACAGAGCTTCATGGCCCCAGCTACACACACCACCCACTACTCACATGGAAGAGAAGTGGCTCCCCAGGCTCCACGCAGGGCTCCCCAGACCACTTCGCTTCCTGGACAAGCTCACAGGAAAGCAGGTGTGCTCTTCACAAAACACCTCCCCCTCATAGCCACCAGGAACATTCCTGTGCAGGCAGCCCCCGTGCTCACTTATCTGCAGCTGTGTGAGCAGTGATGGGCAAGGAGAGGGGAGCAGAGCCACCTGCTCTTGCTGGAGCTGGAAGCCATGGTGAGCAGAGGCTGGTGCTCTGTCATGAGGCTGCCCTTCCAGCAGTAACTCTCACTCTGCTTTTCTTCTGCAGTTGCAGCAGCAAAATTTTCTTGGTTAGCATCCAAAACTTTGGTGTACATGGAAGCACCTCTTTGGACCACACCTCCCTAACTAGCTGGAAAGAAAAGAAAAAGAGACACAACTTTTCCCCTATCTTGGAGTAGGCTGTGCTGCCAGTCCACAATGGTACATGAAGTATGACTGCTTAATCTGGAAGTCAATTTTGACCCCTCTGAAAGTGGTAAGAATTTGGCTGCTGACTTCATGGCATTAATATTTTACTCTCTTCTGCTGCAGAAGCATTATATATCCCTGAACTGCAGGACACTGAAGCAGCCTGTGCTGACCCCTTGTCCATGATTATTATATCACTCACAGTAGCAAATGAGGAGGCCATGAAACAGACTTGGCAGTTTCGCCCTTCGTTCCTCACCCTCAAAGGCACAACTGAAAAATAAACGTGCAGAGCCTGAGCATCCTCGCAGTGGTAGCAGCTTCAAAAAGCATGAAGACTCACAGGGTGCTAACTGCATACCATAGGGAGGCAGCTGCAAAACCAGCTGACATCACGGAATTACAGAATGTCAGGGATTGGGAGGGACCTTGAAAGATCATCTAGTCCAATCCCCCTGCCGGAGCAGGAACACCCAGATGAGATTACACAGGAAGGTGTCCAGGCGGGTTTTGAATGTTTCCAGAGTAGGAGACTCCACAACCTCCCTGGGCAGCCTGTTCTAGTGCTCTGGCACCCTCATCCTGAAGAAGTTTCTTCCCATATTTAAGTGGAACCTTTTGTGTTCCAGTTTGTACACATTGCCCCTTGTCTTATCATTGGTTGTCACTGAGAAGAGCCTGGCTCCATCCTCGTGACATTCACCCTTTACATATTTATAAACATTAATGAGATCACCCCTCAGTCTCCTCTTCTCCAAGCTAAATGCAAGCTCAGCCTCAGATATAACCACAGCTCACCCTTGCAGCAAAGCAGGAGGTATCTCACATGCCTGGGTGCACCTGGCAGCTTTGGTCACCCCCCTTTGATGCTCACACGGTGGCTGCTATTTGCCAGCTGTGGCAGCAAGGTGTCCTGAAGGCTGGTCGGTGCCAGAGCCCAGCACGCTTTTTAGGCAGCCTGGACCTTCTAGTCAAGAAGTTCTTCAAAACTGTGAAAGGAAGCAGCCAGCAAAAAGATGACAGAAATGAACTAGAAAAGAAAAGAAAAGAAAAGAAAAGAAAAGAAAAGAAAAGAAAAGAAAAGAAAAGAAAAGCAGAAAAGAGAAATGCAAAGCTCTACAGAAGAATAGAAAACAAAGAAAAGAGTAGTGGAGGATGCTAAAAGGAAAGCAAGTAATTAATTTCTGAAATTTCAGATCTCCCACATCCTAAAAAAATTCCCTCTTTCCCTTTCAGATCTATCTCAAAAAACCCAAATACACACAAAAAACCCCTCAACAATCATTAGTACAGCTTTGTTAGAACTCAAACCTGATGGCAGCAGCTTTCAAGCATGCCTGCTGGCACAGGTAAGTTAGATCCTTTTGGGAAAAACAAAAGAAATATATAGGCTGCTATTTAAACCAGGGCTTCCTGACAAGTAGTGGCACCTCCAGACTTTTCCGGCACTAGGCTTAAGTATTCCCATATAGCTGAATCAGCTCTATGGTAACGGACCTTGGTTGCCCTCAAATACCTCACCTCTGGAAGCACAGTCTGAGTACTAGTCTGCTAGACAAAAGGTCATAAATGTGTTGGTACCTCAAATATGGTCCATTACACATTTTGTGAACTAAACTTTAACAATTGCCCAGGGTTAGTTAGGTCATATGAGCGATACTGCTGGTCCTTTGCTAAGAATATCAACATATGGTCTAATTAATGTGGTTTATACTTATGTTCACCATAAAGTCCTACTGCATTGCCATAAGGGCAAACAGGGCCTCAATGTAAATAAAAATCAGACCCACTGAGTTAAACAGGGTACTGTGTAAGAACAATTAAGTTACTTTCCATCAGACTTTACAGATGTAAGAATTTAAGCCTGCTTTGAAACTGGAGATATTAAGTGAGGAGGGGCTGCACGCTTTCTTTATGGATGAAAACATGCTTGTCTGAGAACCCAGCTAGCTAGCTGGGAAAAAAACCCCAGATATTTAATGTAAGTGGAAAACGTTTCTCAAGGGATTCAAGGATTAAAAACGAACAAAGGGTTTAAAACTCTATTAAAAAAATTCTTATGCACATCTGCTGATATATCACATACTGACCTACATCAATTCCCCCACTTGAACCTCTTTTGTTCTTAATCTTTCATAGAAGTAATAATTACAGAAAAAAAAAATATTTAGAAAAGTATGCAATCTTATATAACTGTATCCATCAGCAAAACTATGTTACGGGAACATGATTATCCTGTTGAGCTCTTAGAAACCAGGAAACATAAACCTGAAAGATAACTGTGAAGCATTAAGTCTGCCTCTTCATGAATATAAATTGTAATGCTGCTCTCTTTTTTTAGCCCTCTCTGATCATAACCTTTTCCTAATATAACATTACAGATATATTTTTGGATCATCTTTATGTGGGAAGTTAAGTACAGGCAATCCAAGATACTTCGGATTCAGACAAAGCATAAACCTAAAAGCTGAATCACGGTAGAAAAAATCGGAAATACGTAAAGCAAAAGTAAGAGTCGAAGCAGTGAGGTGGAAAGGATGCCATGACCACGACAGGGCTTGCGTGCACATGCAAATGGACATACACAGACAGGAACATTCATGCACGCTATACTTGAAGGGCAGATATCTGCAGGCACTGATGTGTGCTGAGTTGTTGAAAAGTTTTCAGTTTCAGTCACCACCTGCTCTTCTCTTTCACCTCCTTAGGGTATTCCCACTGGAATAACCTGTGAGTGATGCCACAAACATTCAAAATAACCTACAAATCCACAAGTTACAAATGCGAACACGTTCACTTCAGAGTCAACTCTACAGTCATGTCTGCTGATTTTATATAGGTTATCTCAGGGTATGGGTCATTTCGGGACAGATTTTCAGAACGAGTTACTATTATAAAGGGTCATGGATTCTGAAATTGCAATAATGTTCTTCTCACCAAATCTTCCTACCATCCTGCCCTTCTTCCCACAACTAGGGAAAGCAGATAAAGAAAAAAAACGAAGATACTTCAAGGAAAAAAAAAAACAAACCAACAAAAGATGTTTCAAGAAAAGTCAGTTATTTTAGTCCTTTACACTGGCTGCTGGAAAATATTTGGTTACTGAAAATCCAATCAGGACTAAAGTTGATGGCATCTATGTGTTCCAGTAGAGATGAAACTTCATTGCTGGATTGCGCACTGAGATGTTCAGCACAGGCTCCGGATCTGGCTTTGGCAAGTTTTACAACCTCTTTCTTTCCCTCCCTGTCTCTGGCAGTTTGTCTGGATGCTGCTCTGAGGTCAAGAAATCCTCCCAGTGCTTGAAACAGCCACATTAGGGAACACCAGTTGTTGAAATTTGCTGAAAGATGCTGAGTGAGAGGCTGGGCGTGCAAGCGCCCACCTCAGCTAAAATTCATATCTTGGCTTGTGTTATGGATGCACGGACACAAGAAAAGGACTTGTACCTATTTCCCTGCTTTCCTCCCACTGTGCCAGCTTTCCAGCTGCCCACAGGGAACGCAGCACACTTCAGCATAGGAAAATGCGATTTGAATAAAACTTATGGTTCATTTGTGGGTTGTTCAGAGACTTTATCATCCATACATCTACCTGAGAATTTATCAGTGTTCTCAACTACACATCAAAGCTTTGTAAAATTATACTTTGCTTTTGCAGAGCAAATTCACTACTGATATATTCAGTTCATTCCTCATCTGGGTGTTGTAAACATTTTCCTCGCATCTGTAAGCCTGCAGGCTACGGCTCTTGACTGCAACACCGAGCACCCAGCAGCTTGATGGGTGCACTGAAAGTCCCCAAACAGAGACCCCCAGAGAAGTCTCTGTGCTCTTTTCTGCAAAAAAACCACCAACAACCAACAAACCAAATTTTACTCAACTCTTGTAAGTTACTTGCATTATACTCCAAAGCAGCTATCCAAAGCGTCATGCCTTATAGCAAATTAAGTAATTTTAAATGGCCAGGCAAAGAAACACAATGTAAGTGACAAGCAAATTGTATCTAGCCTATATTTGTGCAATAGTTCTCCCAGGCTTCGAGAGAAAGACCCACTGAACCAGCAGGAAGATCTCTATTACTTCGGTGGTTCTGGTTTTCAGGTTACCATGACCTACACCAACAGATTTAAAAGCCATAACCACAGCTTTTAAGCATCTCTCCCTGCAGATGCAGCTTCATTCTCCCTTTTCACTTGGCAGCATGTCTGAGACTGAGCAGCAGACACTGTTACACAAAACACCATCTTCAAGAAATAAGATGAGCCTCTGACATCCTGATGTTTTAGAAATCACTGATCTCTTACAAACATAACAGATATTTTAAACATAAACCAATAAACCAATAATTCTGCTGCATTTGCCAAGTTTTCCTCACATAGTATTTTCATACAATCACAGAGGCATCACAAGAGTTTTACAAAACAAGTTCCTTCACTGCCCCAGCTCCATCTGCTTATTTTGCATTGTTCATTGTAAGCTCCTAAAGAGTCATTTGGGATTTTATTCACTGCTTTGAATAAGCAGTGAGCTCATGTTTTTCCCTGTACAACTTTTAAAATTTATTCAAATTCATTGGAAGGCTTATCCACACAAACAGTTGTCTCTCAGCTAACATCTGCATTCCTTCCTCAACATGAGTAATTTCTTATTTCTTCTAATCTAATGACCATGGCTTAGTATGGTAACTTTCTTGGATGAACACGTCAGTCAGTCAGAAACCTGGCCACTGTGCTCTTCAGCATGGCTAACACTTGCTCCTAAGTCCTTTTCTTTGTCTCATCAGCTAACAAAAAATAATAGCAGACTAAAGACTATGACAAAAACTTCCATTTAAGTATTTCTAATCCTTTCAGAAAGCATTAATTTTTAGCATATAACTGAGAAGTAACACATTGCGACCCACATCTGAGACAAAATACAAAGCTGTCCAACAGCAGTGCTAGATAACAAAGCCAGACACAAAAAAAGCTAAACCAATTTGAAATTGCAGGTACTAAAGATGGATCATAATTACTCAAATTAGAATCTGAACAACTAGAATTCATGCATTAACCCAGGTATTCTTGAAAAAGTGTCAGTGCAATCTTAACAACCACCACAACACAGGCTTCTTATCTTGATGAAAATGCAATGACCTCCCAGAGACTGGACTGGAAATTACTCCCTGGGTCATCAAGTCTAACATATACAGCAATTGGTACATCTCACTGCAACTGATTCAGATTACTTAGCTAATTAACACCATTCCTGCTTTAAAAGTCTTCCGCCTCAGTTGCAATTCTACACAAAAAGATGTGGTTATCATCCACTCTCAAAATCTAATTTCTCTTCCTATATTGTATACAAACACACAAAGACCTTCCTCAACTCATGCATACTGGAGGATATCAGAGGCTCTGAAAATGCCTGCTTCGGCCTTCAAGAAGAATCGCATTTTGTATTAAAAATTGTGCAAGATGCTATTCAGATCAGAATCACATGATGGTTGTAGATACTTCCAAAGCACCTTAGAAGAACACGCATAAAAGGAGACACAGTAAAACTGTAAGCAATCCTAACTGGTAAATAGAAGATCAAGAGCTTCTAAACTCTCTTCTTCATTAAACCCGGAACATAGGAGATGACAATGAAATTGAACAGCAGTAAATTCACAACTGAGGAAAGCAAGGACTGTTTTTCTTGCAATGTGTAATCGAAGGGCAAAATTTATTACTGCAAGGACACAGAGAGGCCAAGGATTTATCAAGACTAAAAAAAGGAGAGAGATGGCAAGCAGGAATATCCAAAACTCTATAACATGGCAATAAAAAAATCAAACAATGCCAGTCCATGACCTAAGCAAACGAGGTGTGCCTGCCTTACTGATTTATTATCTGGGACTTCTTTTCTAGTGCAGATTTGACTTGCATCTTTATGTGATGGCTTGGGGTGCACATCCAAGTATACAATTGATAAGCCCAAAATTACTCCCCTGCTGCAATGACTTCCAGTCACCAAGCACCCCACTTGCAATGTGGACACAAGTTTTTCCAACAGCCAGCCCCCTATGCCTACCCAGTGCACACTGAGAAACGGCAACTGGTGAAAATGTTATGCCCAGTAAAGTCACGATCACAGAATCACAGAATGTCGGGGATTGGAAGGGACCTCGAAAGATCATCCAGTCCAATCCCCCTGCTGGAGCAGGAACACCCAGATAAGGTTACACAGGAAGGCATCCAGGCGGGTTTTGAATGTTTCCAGAGAAGAAGACTCCACAAACCCCCTGGGCAGCCTGTTCCAGTGTTTGTCACCCTCATCATGAAGAAGTTTCTTCTCAAACTTAGGTGGAACCTCTTGTGTTCCAGTTTGAACCCATTACCCCTTGTCTTTCTGTTGGTCATCACCAAGAAGAGCCTGGCTCCATCCTCATGACAGTCATTCTTTATATATTTATAAACATTAATGAGGACACCCCTCAGTCTCCTCTTCTCCAAGCTAAAGAGACCCAGCTCCCTCAGCCTTTCCTCTTAAGGGAGATGCTCCACTCCTTTAATCATCTTTGTTGCCCTGCGCTGGACTCTCTCCAGCAGTTCCCTGTCCTTCTGGAACTGAGGGGCCCAGAACTGGACACAATATTCCAGGTGTGGTCCTACCAGGGCAGAGTAGAGGGGAAGGAGAACCTCTCTCGACCTACTAACCACCTCCCTTCTAACACACCCCAGGATGCCATTGGCCTTCCTGGCCACAAGGGCACAGTGCTGGCTCATGATCATCCTGCTGTCCACCAGGACCCCCAGCTCCCTTTCCCCTACGCTGCTCTCTAATAGGTCATTCCCCAACTTATACTGGAACCTGGAGTTGTTCCTACCCAGATGCAGGACTCCACGCTTGCCCTTGTTATATTTCATTAAATTTTTCCCTGCCCAACTCTCCAGCCTGTCCAGGTCTCGCTGGATGGCAGCACAGCCTTCTGGCGTGTCAGCCACTCCTCCCAGCTTGGTGTCATCAGCAAACTTGCTGATAGTGCACTCTATTCCCTCATCCAAGTCATTGATGAATATATTGAATAATACTGGTCCCGATGTGGACAAGCAGTCCCGGAAACATAACAGAGCACAGAAAAACAAACCCTGGTCCTTTCCTCTTCATGCCTTTTCAGGCAGTATTGTGGACATAACCAACGTGACCTAGAGGATTTCATGCCCATGCACTGCAGGACTCCTGTTGCTTCCACAGTCCTGGGAATTGGACTAACTGGATACTGGAAACTACCTGACAGCAATCCTGTTCCCTCTTTTCTCTCCCAAGTGAAAAGTGTGATTTTTAAAGCAAGATTGTGCCAACTATAAATGGTCCTCTCACTAAATGATAGCCAAATACACACAAAAAATAGCTAGAACACAATGTGCTCTTTTTTCAGTCCATTGTAGCAGGTCTCCAGAGCACCCAGCGAGACTTAGGTCAATGCATGTAATATTGGCAATAACAAATCAAACTGATAAATGCAGGGGCAAAGGGCAGAAAGAATCTATTACATAAAGCAACATCAAAGCAAATATTTTTGCAGCTTCTGAACAGATACATACTGGAAAGGTGTGTCATATAGCCTGAACTAGCTCTAGTAAATTATTATAGCTGGTGTTCGCCTGCAATCAGATTTGTACCCTGTCATAGCAGGTAACTCCTACAAGGGAGGAAGCAGCAGAAGACTTAATTCAGAATTCTATTACCTTCACCTCTGAAGCATCATTATACTTCCTTCTTTAAACAAAACTTGAAATATCTGCCCTCAGGACCACCATATAACTTTATGGATCTGATCAGTTGAAGGAGGGAGTATGTAAGACAATTAAAGGCCAAAGCACAGATGATTATACTAGTGCAGTGTGCTCAACAGTCACTGATCTTTCCATAATTTACTAAACTACAGAAGGGAGTAATATGATGTGCAGACTATTAGTACGGCTATTATGTGACCATAACAAGAAACATTCAGAAGGCAAGTGGCTGGGAAATACCAGACACGTATTGAACCCATTAACGAATAAATGGCTTGTGTAATGATCTTCTTGGTGTTGCTGAAACAAAATCACCCCAGTTCCCATCTGTCATGCTTTTTATTTCTTCACTTCAACTTTGTGTTGCACTGCAAGTCTGCTAATTAAACCACTCTAAATCTGCATTTAGAAGTTCATACAGGATCAGATGCCCAGTAAGGTTAATTTTGCCAGTGTTTTCTTTGTGCAAAGAAACTAGGGCAACAGGGAGAAGTCCAAAATTGGTGCAACTGCTCTGCAAGGTGAAGAGTAGGCTGTGGCCAGTGAAACTTAGGGATAGCACAGCAGATCCACAATTAGTGCTGCTTAATTGGAGTCCATGAGGGGACAAGAAGCTGACATCATTTTAATGGGACATATGCAAATGGTAGCCTTCACCCTGCCTTTTGTTCTGTCCCAACCCTGCTTTTCTGACTGTACAACTACAGACCAGGCTAGCACAGCAGGAAAAAGTCTGATGGATGAACACTTAAAGAATTATTTTGCTTAACAGTTTAACAGATGCCAGCTTTTTCTTATGTCATCTCTTCCCTGTTTAAAACCATTGCAGCTAAGCCTACAGCACTGCACAATGTGTCAAATAGGGTTTTGAAGCTGCTTGACACAGTGCTCTGTGTCAATGGTTTCAAAGCGGCACGGCCAGCGCCAGTCACAGGTGCCGCATTGGAGAGACACGCCGTGCTGAGCCGTGCCGACCTGCTGCCCTGCCTTGTACTCACACCATGCAGGTGGCTCTTGTCCCTTGTCTCCTGTGTGTGCAGTCCTTGAAGATGCATGTGAAATATGCAAAAAGCGGAAAAAAAAGCACTGAAGAGTATTTTGGGGCCCATTTCTGGCATTAAAGGTCTTTTCCAATCCACTCTGATGTTTGCCACCAGGCTTAATCTTAGGTGTTTGTATTTAAACTTTCATTATGATAATTAAATACACTGCACCTCTCTCTTTCAGACAGACAGATCAGGAAATTGTGAAGACTGCAAAATTAAGTAACATTTAAATATGCAAACAGCTGTGTTGCTGGAAAGCAGAGGCATTCCTCCTGGTTTGGAACAATAAAAAAAGAACATACCTGTGTGTTCAATTTACAGGCTGCTGCTCAGGAAATCAATGCTGATGTTCACAAAGCAAATTGTTTGTACCTTCCCTGCTCAATTTGTATTTGTTGGATAATAAATTCTGAGCACTTATCTCTCATAAGTGGTGTAAATCTATGAGCGGGTGGTGATAGGAGTTTGAAACACACCAAGCTGAAAAAGTCAATATCAAGATAGGAAAAAAAGCCACCAAGTGCACAGATCTGGATCACTTGTCACTTTAGCTATTGACATATCCAAAATCTGTCATAATGACAATGCTGCTTGAAGTGACTCTACTTGCTAGTTCCACTTCATTTTGAAAGATACTGCCAATTAGAAAGAAAATTGTTAAACATTTCCAGTAAAGTCAGTGGGGTTTCAGCACGTGCTCCGCATCTTTACTGAAATAGGACTGCAAAAGCCAGTATTATTGGACTGCAATCAGAAGAGGCTTTCAGTGAAAATTAGTTTTCTTAATATTTAAAGAAAATCTCTTCCCAACCATCCCAATTTAAAATGTGAGGAGAGGAAACAAAAGGAAGGAAAAGGTTATTATTTATAACACAGTGACTATAGTTATGCTGCAGTCAGAAACCAACTACACTCTGGTTATGCTTTCCGACTCCACTAATTCATATAAATGGAGTGCTCGCTATGTGACAGGGTACTTGCAGCATAAATACAATAGTCTTTATGCATCTGGATACTGAAAAAGTGCCTGTGTTACTGAGGTGGCAATAAGAAATAATTTGGACATGTCATTAACCTTCAAATTCTTTGAATCAGTGCTAATTAGGATATAGAGAAGCACAACCAAAAATGTAATTACACTGAACTAAGGGCTCAACTGTGTAACTATTAGGAGGCTGCTCATGTGAGTAAGTATGCTTGAAAATAACCAAATCAGGCTGTAAAACACTACCATGGTTTTATAATGACACAAAACGGAAGTGAAAAAATTAATTCATGACATTTTTCAGCTTTAACAAATGTGCTGAGAGTTGTTCTTGCACTAAAAATCAATCCCATGTATTTTGTAGGTGGGGAGGGTCAAATTCTGCCAGGAAATCCTTCCCTCCAAATCAGTGTTAGCTGTAGCTTGTGTAATGGCTAACGTACCCGTTCAGTACTTACTGCCCTGGAGCCAAATCCTAGATTGGGGCATCAGGTGATACTACAATATTAAGTGTTGAGAACAATATAGTATTAATGAACATATTTTTCTATTGCTCCTAAACCTTTCCTCGCTCTCTTTTTTAACATCACCTCTCTAGAACATTTCAAAGCAACAGTACATTGAGTGCACATCGGAATTTGCAACATAAAAGTGCTAATGTTTCCTATGCACACAGTAAAATATTTGCCAATTCACTACTAATAAGTACTACTACACTTCCTTTTTCTACCTCTGACAAGTTTAGTGTGAGCCATTATACCTCCTAAACTCCAAACTTTCTGTTAAAATGCTGAAGCAACTCCCCAATAATTTTAACTTTCTTTAAATTTGAAGACTCATGTTCTCATGTTATACCACTTCATAATGTCAGCCTACACCAGCAGCAACACACGAGCAGGAAAGGCAGGCAGGATGTGGACAGCATTGCAACTATTGTGAAAGAAATATCACATCAGAAGAAAACCACAAATGAGCGGATATTTCTGATAGATGAGAAGCCCACACAGATCACCTTCCTCCCACAGTTTATGGATCAGCTATGTTTTTCAGAATTATTCACCTCAAATGGTTAATCCATGGAATTCACACTTGTTCAGCAGTTGTTTCTTAGCATATATATATTTTCTGTCTGACGCCCTTTTACATAGGAAGGAGACTGTACCCTGGCAGAGAGCATTTCATGTTTGACTGCTAGAGTCTACGGTTCCTTCCAGCTGAGTGAGTGTTTCCAGTCATTTCCCCTGCTCATTTTGCCTTGACTTTTTCATTTCTGAATGACTCCATCTCCTTTGCAAGTAATCAAAATAAGAGGAGATGGATATGGGGATGGGTGGGTAGAATACAGGTGGTACTGACAATGCTATTCCTCACCCTGCATTTGAAGGCAGCTGCATGTTAGGGTTGCTCTGGCTACCTATCTTGAGATAAGGAAAGGGGATTCTCTTGCTCACTCCTGACAAACACTTGGTCACCTAGGCACACCCATAGCTTCCAGAGGAATGCTGCTTCCCTCCCTGGAAATGCTGAACCTTCCAAGGTACACCACTTACACTTGTTACAGATGTACCTGGCTTGCATTCTTTGCTGTGATTAATAGCAGCAGCTCGATATTGTGTTTCCATAAACTTCTGGTTTTTTAAACCTCAATTGCTGAACAATGCAGAAGCCACTAGGAGTTTCTGCTGTTTCCCGGAGCATAATTATTCTTACACTCTCAAAATCAGACTGTTGGATTTATTACACAGTGATGCCCCATAAACACAGTTTTAAAACTCACCTATCACACAGTAAGACACAAAGTGAAAAACAACACAGAGCTGAGATTTTTAAACCCAGCCTTTGGAAAGGCTAAGAGATACTGCTGCTCGTACATGCACACTCTCATAAAATCCCGGCTTGCAGCATGTGTATGGAAATGAGGCAGAATGCTTCATTATCACACACTCCTTGGCAGCCCACACTGACGTAACAGCACATAATGCAAATATTTACAGCAGGAAGTCCTCAGGAATGGTCAGTCACCACCAAATGGCAGCAGCTTATCAAGCGGTAATTCCTACTGTGGGAAACCCAGCTGAAGCAGCATTTCCACATAAGCACAACGCAGAGAAGGTCTCTTTCAATAATTAGCTCCAATTTACACAGCTTTCCACATAATGCTAAGTGTATGTGATGAGTGCCATCATGATCTATGAGACAAGAACTGTGGCATGAAAGCTCCAGAGGTTCGATCAGCTGTGGTTCTTTGCATCTAATATACAGCGAATGAATGCTCCCAATTTAGTGAAGACATTTGTCCTGAGGCTAAAACATTGATTCACCACTTACTGTCTTTTAATTGTGATGTATCCAATTTATCTTCTTAGGCTACAAACTCTTAAGGGAAATGGTTTTTCTTTTTCATTCTGTATGCTGTTTTCACACCTGCTTTATTTTACTGCAAAAGAGCCGCGTTTAGATTAAAACCTTTTCCCACCAGCGAGATACCATTTTCCTATTGCGCTAGAATTAATTGCTGTAACTTGTATTGTTTTCCTACAATGATATCTGATGTAAAGATTAATGGTGACAAAATTATTAATAAATGCAGAGTAACAAATAGAGGAATGTTGCATATGTTGTAAAAATGTTCTTTCTTACTGAGAAAACTTTGCTCATCCATACCAGGGTAATACTTATGCTTTAGAAGTATAAACTACTGTGCACAAGAAAGATTGCTTTCAAAATATAACTAGTCCAGAAAAAAAGCAGCTAGCCAGGGTGTCCCTTCCTCCCAGAACTGCAGGTGCTCGTTTTACTGTCATCACCCCCAGGCCTATCTGCTGCCCCAAATTCACATTCACGCTCCTGCCATGTATGAATTTGCCAAAGTGCACAGCCCTTCATTCCCAGATATTCAAGCTTGACGACTCACAGGCGATAAAATGTGACAGGACTTTTCACCAACTAACGAACTGCAGGGCATCCTAATCAGCAGGAGAGGCGGCTCTAATAACTAGGCTACAGTGTAAGGAGATAAAATCAAATGGAGCAGAACACACATAATACAAGAAATGCGAGATGCTACACAGCCTAAAGCACCATCGGTGCTATACAAAGGCATCCAACTAACACAGCAACTTTTTTTTCCCCTTTGGAAAAAGGATTCCTTTTAACTGCCAGTTAAAGATGATCTCAGCGGCGCGTGAACAAGAATGGCAACCGCTTTACAGCCGCCAGCAAGACTACTTCCAGCTTCTTTCCCCTTTTCAATTGCAGTGAACCGCAGTCAGACAGACAATGAAGGGGTTGGTTTTTTTGTTGTTTTGGTTTTTGTCTTTTTTTTTGGTTGTTGTTTTAATTGTGCTGTTAGGATACTGCTGGTTATCAGTGTTTGCAGGTCTCGTTGAGAGACAGGACAGGACGCACACAGAGCAGGCAATATGCCAGCTGCTGCCCTTGCCACAGGAGGTACCACGTGCCCCAAGGCTCAGACAGAACCTTCTTGGGTGGCTCTGGCATCAACTGCAGATGAGTCTGTGTTAGCACTGTCCCCAGAAGGTCACCTGTCCCCAAATGCTGCCTCTCAAAGGACACCTGCTCTGGATCTTTTTCCCAAGCTGTGCCAAACAAAAAGGTTTGCTTGTGTCAAATACACAAAGACTCGTTCTTTCTGTCCCTCTACTGACAGTCTAAGCTTCAGGGTGAATTTGTGATGCCATCACTACAATGGAAAAACTCCCTTTGGATCCACGCAACCAGCCTTTAAAAAAACTTCATCCCCTATACCCACAGCAGGAACCCAGTTGAGATTTTTTTTCCCTGAAAAACTATTATTTATAACACACTAAGGTCCCGGAGCCATGGCTAAAAATCCTACTGACTGCAAAAGAGGGTAAATTTCCAAGCATAGACCACAGGATTCCCTCTTCCAGCAGAAAGGATGTGCAAGAACCTGCCTGGAGCTGAGACGGTTCCCTCTGTGCAGAACCCCTCTCTGCACCCAGGCCGCAGCAGTCAGAGAACCACAGCTTCTGCTGGTACTGTGAGAAACACCACTCCTGGGACCCTGGGGCAGTGCTCTAAATCACTGGAGCAATGAAAACAACCGAGGAATCCGATGCGTCCAATTTGATCATGGAGGGCCCTGTGTGTCAAGTCTCACTAGGGTAAGAAGTGTCAGAGCCCTCGGATGAGCTACAGGCATTGTGCTAGAATGTCACGGTCCTTAACTGATCACGGAGAGGAACAGGGGAAGATAAAACAATCTACCGCTTCGCTGCTCAGTCGTGCTGAGAATATGATTCAAGACACAGGGGAAGAAAAAAGAAATGGGGCTGCCCACCCAGCGCACTTCACTGTGGAGCCGCTGCAAAGGGATGGGGAGGGACTCGGCAACGTGGATGAAGCAAGCTGTGCATTTACTCTCTGTATGATGATGGATAAGCAGAGCAAAGTATGAAACAGAATAACTGCTGCTTCTTTCAAACAAGAAATTTCTGACCATTGTTCCAAGCTATTATAAAAAAAAAACAAGTTTTAAATCGATATAGCAGTTTATTTTGTGATTTCTTTAAGATTTTATCCCTCTCTCCTTCCATCTTGGACAAAAAAAAATGGAGGACTGTGTCTGGAATTCACTATTAGTGAAACCACACTCAAAAGGTGAATGCTCTTTGTGTGTTTGCATTTCCAAGGATAATGTTTGCATTTTGCATGGCTTTTACCTCTGTCCCAGTGGCAACCAGCGCAGAGGCACACAAGAACCCAGGCAAAGGCTAGGGCTAGGCAAATCCTTTGTTATTCCCTTCCCCATCTGTCCAGCAAGGGTAACACCACTTTCCAATGGTACAGAACATTGTGAAACGCTTAACAACTGTAGTAGTAAAGGTCGGGCATGTATTGCAGAGCGGCAGATATAGAAAGTTATCTGATGGTTTCAGCTGGGACTGGAGTTTGGAGGATCATACTTTGCTTAAAGCCTTCACACAGGCAAGAATCAGCCCATTATTTTTCTCTACTCTCTAAAGGAGTTTTCATATCTATAGCATTTTTCTCCTCTTGCACTCATACAGGAGGATCTCTCTGGGTTCATATTGCATAAGCTTTGTTACTAGTGCTTTGCTCTTGTTGTCTTCACTTCTTGGTATTTGCCTTACAATGCACCAAATATTTATGTCACACAGTAAACAATACGGAGAAAACAACAGAGAATCTGATGCTGCACCCACAACACTGCTGGCCTCCCTGGTCCGCAAAGGACACTGGCAAAAACCACACAGGCAATCCAGAAAGGCAGGAAAAATTAGCAGATGATGTGAAGAGAATGCTATTTCCAAGGACACTGGTTTGGCCCTCAAACAGAAAACCGTTATCTGATACCACTTTTAATCATATTTTACTTCGCAGTCATGTACTGTATACTCAGCTGAAGGTCATAATAGGTGGTTCTTTTTCTCATCTGATCTCTACAAAGACCAAGAGTACTGCACACAGAGGACTTCCTTTTAAACACAAGTCCTGCTCAGCTGAAAGTGAATGGTTGCTTTATTTCACCATGACCATACAAAAAGGCCTCAACTGAAGAACTTGGGAAGGTTGTATTTGCATGTTAAAAAGGCACAGGTCCTCAGACATTCTTCTATTAACATAAAACATATTGCGAATACTTAATGAAATGTAAGTCTTCCACACGAGACCTGAAAAATTTGACTATTTGGTTCAAACTCAGGTCTAAGACATGGAAATGAATTTTTTCTAATCTGTCATCCTACTGGTATTTATCGCCTTGGTTGGCTGGCTTATCTTTCAGAGAAGACTGGGACTAAATCAATGACATAGATCGTACCACCCAAGCTGATGATAAGAGGGAAATGAACGGCAAGTCCTGAGTCAACAAGACACCATTCACTACAGACTGAAAAGAACTTTTCAGCATCCCACACAATGAAGATAACCATGGCCACATCATAATGTTCTTCTGCAAACAGCTGAAGGAAACTCTCTAGGCTTTGAAATCAGTGAATGCCTTCCCTGTGAGCAAGTCACATCAAGACCCATCAGCCCCTACCCAGCATCCAGTTTGAAGCTGTTGAATCAAACGAAGGCAAAGAAAAACCACTAAAAGACTTTACATGAGTCAAGGGTGAAAAAAATTAATCTTTCCTGGCTCTGGTACAATCAGACACAGTCAACACACCACATGGAAGACTTTTCAGCCTTTCTAGAAATATTAATTTGGGACTGTTTAAAAAAAATAAAAAGAACAACCTTTAAAAATTTCAGCAATGTCTGCTGAAACCTACATACACCCACAGGTAATACGGTTCCTTCTTGAATCCATCTTCCAGACTAAACAACATCTGAGCTAGTCCTTTTTTAATGCTGGTTGGACTAAAGCTCCTCACCTCATGCAGATCTCTGCCAAGATGAGTCTGGTAGGCAATGAAACTCTGCCAGCAAGGCCAGACAAGCTCTAGAGGTCAGCAAGTCCCTCTGCCAGCTTCTAAAAAATAGTTCACTCTCAGGGTGATAAAATTTTCCCAAACCAGGCAAGATATATAGCTTTTTAGAGCCATTTGAGTCACAGAGCTTTGCTAAGCTCCAGCAAATCAAAACTGCTCTCAATGAAGCCTCAATCTGTCAAAAACACTCTTTAGTACTTTGACAGATCAGGACCTGAATGCCCAGTTCTTAGCATTGATAGGAGTGTGTCACAGTGTAGCTGTTCCTGGAACTCAGAGGTGCAGCAATGAAAATGCTCATGCCTTGATTTTGAAAAAAACACCTTAAAATAGGAAAGTCTTATTCCTTTTCTGGACACTCACTATATTTACAACCCCGGGATCCCAAATCCTCTAGAGTTACCATCCAAACTTCACCGCACCCAGCAGAGAGAAGATAACTTTACAGAACGGGACACAGCTAGGGCATGGGACTTGTCCCAGTTCAGAGAAGTTATCTGTGACAGATTGAGAGCTGAATCTACATTTGCTTGGTGTACAAACCCACATCTTAACCAAACATGACCCATTTCTCTGTACCACAGTGCACTGAAGAGCAAATATTATGCTCAGTTTTCATAAAAGTACACAAAGCAGGCAGGGAAGGTAAGGCATAGCACAGTGACAGCAGGAAACATACATTGGAAAAAGTATAAGGTCGGCATAACTTACGGGAGCTGCGTTGTTTTTCACTGTGACACTTGGAGTTGTGGCTCGTAGTGCCCCGCTCACGCCATGGTAATATTTGAAGCAGATCTTTGTTTCAGCTAAAAAAAAAATATAATTATTTTAGATTAGAAGAACTGCCACGGAGAAGCTGCACGATCAGTTGCAGCTCCCAGAAACAAGGCTGGCAAGCAGTTAGACTGTGAGTGGTCTGTTTCACGTTGGTTGGCACAACAGGATAATTCCTGCCTCCAATCTTCACCTTTGCTATAGTGAATTTCACAGTTTGATTCCTGTGACTGAAATAAGTTAAAACCCCAATGTCTTCTGAGCAGCTTTTACAACAGACAGACCTCAGAGTACTTGACCAGCACCCTTCAGCTACATGAAGAAGAAACATAGGGACAGATAAACCTTCCCTGTTCAGACATACTAAACACTAATGTACGAAGTGAGAAACTTCCTTAGGACAAGAAGATTGCATAGTTGCTCACTGAGCCTATGTGTTCTGGCCTTGGTCAGGGCAAGGATGTAGATCTACACAGATTAACTGCTCTAACAGTTACTACATTAAAACATTTTTTCAGAAACAGTGTAGTACCACAAGACCCATCTTAGTGTACTTCTACTGACTTCCAAAGATCTGCACTAGGTGAGGAACACAAGCAAGACTATGATTTTGGACTCACAGATCTGCTTTTTGCCACATGCGTTGATATTCAGATAAACCTATTAAGTGACGGAAACCCATTTTGATAACTGTACCAAGGCACAGGAGAAGTGAAATTGGCTTCCTGTTCAATCATCCCCTTAGGATTTACCTTCTTGTCTGCTGCAGGAGGCTAGATTCTCTGTTGCTCTGTAACTACAAGTAGATATGAATTGCTAATATGTGCCATAATTCCACTCACTCACCTGCCTGGACCTGGTGACTTGCTGAAGCACATCCAGCAGACAGGAGTTTTTTTCCATGGTAAAGCAGGATGTGAACTACATTGGTATGTGCCCACATACAGCCAGGACACAGCAGGTATACACTGTATGTGTGTAACAGATATGTTTGTGGGATCTGAAAAATGCCTATTTAAATAAAAGGAGCAATCGCATCTTGCAGTTTTAACTGGATAATGCCATAGAGACTTTCAGCTGCCCCATAATATATTTGAAGTCCTTCTCATTACCAAGTTTGCCCTTAAAACCTTGCTTTGCAGCTGCTGCTGAGGCTCAGGGAAAACACCAACCTTGTCTCATTGGAGCTGCAGTGCCTATGTAAGAAAATAATAAAGGAATGCCAATGTTTTAAGGTACAAATTGCATTGCTGTTTTAACATCAGTAACAAAATAAGCAAAATCAGTGCAGCTGTGACAAAAGATTATGAAATGTTAAGAGCTGGAACCTTGGCCACAGATCATGGTGCTGTGATCTGCCATTTCGTACATCCAAAAAACAACCATGCAGCACCCCAGGTAAAAGCAAAACATGGGGACATGAAAAGCAGTGGAGATCCTTAAAAACATAGGCTCGAATCTTACAGATACACAGGAGGAAAAATAAATCCCAATTTGTTTTTTTGAAAGACAAAATAGTTTTAGGAGTGTAAAGCCTTCACAACTTCAAATGTGACTGGGGAAATGAAAAACAAAGTATTTATTTTCCCAAGTAGTTCAAGTGCCTCTCAGTGCTGATCTCTGAGGAGGCACCAGGGACACGCAGCCCATCAACAAGAAGCACAGTGCCAGTGTGTTAATCTACCACCGTATCTTCCATCCCCACACCTCGTTCTACATCAGGCAACCAGGTACACATTTCTGCTTGCACGGTGAAAATACACACCTCTCCCACTATATGCACAGGTGCGTACATGTGTCCCTTTCACTTCACAGCACTTCTCAAGGAACGGAACAGGCTAGAGAGTCCTTCAGCACCTCCACGAGGGGCTTTGTTGCACATCCTGGGGTTTAATTCGCAGCTATGCCCCAAACCAACTTCTGCAAATTCAAGAAAATTACTTGAAGTGCTAGTGCAGCTGAGCAAGCAAACCCTGTTGTTGCACCTGGGAGCAGCAGTTGTTTTTTTCTGGCAGCAAAAAAGTTGGATGAGCTTATGGGACTGAAAAACTGCAAGTCCAGACTGAATTTTCATGTTGTAATTTTCTCTACAGGATTTTTAACAGCTCAGCAGCAAACTCATTTACCCACTGAGAAGACAGCAAAAGCTGAGGATATCACAATAGCTAAAACATGCAGTTCTTACCAATTATTCAAATCTTAATTTTCCTCTCTTCTGGAGATTTTTAGCTACAGTTTGCATGGAACATTGAGAAGTAGAATAAAAAGAAGTGCGCTTTTTAAAAATAAAATTTCTTTAACTCATGTAGTTAATAAAATATAACATCAGGTACTAGCTTGTGTGACAACGTTCAGACCTTACAGCAGGAAATCTCACTGTAGGTTGACAAGCAGGAAATCACTTACCATGTACACTGGGAAACTGTGTTTTAAAATAATCTACTTAATTAAACTAAAAGTATTAAACAGACAGAATAGAAGGAGGAAAGAATATATCCTTATGTAGGTATTCTGGATATTAGTATTGCTTTCAAAGACAAAGGATTACTAAAACAATTGAATATGTGTTTGGAAAGAACCATGTAGGTATTGAAGATTCCTCTCAGTTTCACACAACTACTATTTCTAATTTCATTTTCAGTCAAATTGCCCAGGTACAGATGCAAGCTGGCAAGAGGGCAACCCAGAGAGACACAGGTGTCACACCCAATTCAAAACCATGGCAGAGGTGAAGCCATTCAGTGGGCAGTATTTGATGTGGTGATTAATGAATGTCAAAGGTTTCATTCAGAGAGCAGATCTGATAGGAAAACATCTTCTGGGGACCTTCACAGCTTGAGAAATTGCTCTAGAAACATTAGGGGAACACTTTTTTTTTCCCTGATTCCCCCCTTTCTGCCTTTTTCTCTAAATCTTTTTGAAATTGAAACTATTAAGAAAATGGCTATTGTCAATGGATAGATAAAACTTCAATGAGTATAAGACTTGCAAAATTACACACAGTATATATGTGCAAAAATGCCACTTGGACCCCAGTTGGGAGATTTTGGTTGGGAGCTATTCTTTCCAAGTAACATTGTTGGTGTCATGTTTCTTACTTCAAGAGTCCTCTAACATTTTAATCCATCTGAAGATTGTTCTTTTATTTCTGAACCACCTCTAAGACATTTCCAAAAAAGATGCAGACAGTCATTGACTTGGTACCACTGCCTCTGGTACAGAAATCACTGTAAGTATAGGCAAGACAGTGACATAAATTAACTTGAATACTGTCTAGCTGGCATTCATGCATAATATGTAGTTATAACGGTTGTTTGCATTGTAGTTGTGTAGATTAGCTTGTTGTGAAATAAAGGAGGCCATTTAACTCTGTCCTGCTGCCCCAGCTACATGGCACAGTGCACAGGTCAGGATAAAGCATTGTCCAGGTAATTCCCAGTCATAAATAAATACATGCCATTGTTGTTTTCATCTCAGTAATTATGAATAGCAGCTCACTGGACCAGGTAATGAAGTTATGATGTTAAAGTCAGGAAGTAATGAGGTTAAATTCTCCTTTCAATTAGCATAAATTGCCATTAGACTGCTAAATCTTCTGAGAGATGAGATGTCTGAAGATGCTCAGAAATACTCATGCCCATGACAATTACCAAACTACTCTGCAATTTTTATGGATCAAGAGCAAAACAGCATTTTATTCCCTTCACACCAGGCCTAGTATCCCCTTTACATCATTCTCCCTTATGAAGAAAGGCTGAGGGAGCTGGGTCTCCTTAGCTTGGAGGAGACTGAGGGGTGACCTCATTCATGTCTACAAATATGTAAAGGTGACAACCTCAGTGACAACCAATGACAGGACAAGGGGCAATGGGTTCAAACTGGAACACAGGAGGTTCCACTCAAATATGAGAAGAAACTTCTTCTCAGTGAGGGTGCCAGAGCACTGGAACAGGCTGCCCAGGGGGGTTGTGGAGTCTCCTTCTCTGGAGACATTCAAAACCCACCTGGACACATTCCTGTGTAACCTCATCTAGGTGTTCCTGCTCCGGCGGTGGGATTGGACTAGATGATCTTTTGAGGTCCCTTCCAATCTCTAACATTCTGTGATTCTGTGATCATGGTTGTGTTACAGCCTTTTACGACATTGGTACAAATAAGACATTTCCCAGTTGTATGCTCAGACCCGCTGCTATAACCATCGTGGGTGCAGAACACAGAGCTGCCCACAAGCAGGGCCTCAAGGCAGGGTCATCAGAGCCAGGCAACAGGAGAGGCAGTTCTGCTTTGCTCCTTGCACCACAGCTCACAAGCAACTCTGTGGCCACACAAGAGGGATACTCATAGGGAAGGGAGAGAATCCGGGATGTAGCCCATCCCTGGACACCACAGAGACTGCTTCTCATTCAGAGGAAAATGGAGAAATTTGAGGTTTGCCAGAGAACTCTGCCACAGAGTTTCAGCCATCTCACAAGAAAAAAAAAAAAAGGTCCAGTCCACAGAAAATTATTTCTCTATCAAAGACCTGAGTTATCTCAGTTACCAAATCAGTTTTGCTAATTAACTGGAAAATTAATTTAACAGCTGAACATTACTCTTCTTGGCAATATTCTGTATGGCCTCTACAATTACCCAGCCCTTGAAAACATCCTGTCTTCTTACTAAAGCAAAGTGAGAGGAGAAACAATCTAGTAGGCTATACTGAGGAACAGCAGCTGGAAGTATTGAAGGTTGAAAGCCCCTAAGACAGGGGGGTCAAACCCATTTTCACTAACTACTCCAACATTTGTAAAGTCCTAAAATTACATTCAGCCCTTTGAAGGCAACTGCGAGGCCAAAGTGAGCCCTGGTGAAAAAGAGTTTGACAACCCTGCCCTAAGACATATTTCCATCATCCACCTATTTTTTTTCCTGTCAGTGTTATTGCTCCTGTTGGTTTATTTGATACCCTTTCCCTTGAAAATACTTCACTTCCTACTCATCTTCCTCATTTCTTCAGAGTCGTAAAAATTGCCCCGAATCTCTTCTCAAAAGTTCCCTTGCTCTTATAATCCTTTGCTCCTCACTTACTAAGGTTAGTCTGGTCTTAGAGGCTCAGCTTTCACAAAAAAGGTAGATTTATTCTCTCAAATATAAAAAGAAGCACTACCAGGATTAAGCAGCTTCCCTTGTTGGATTTAAAAAACAAAACAAACAAAACAAACAAACACACACACACACACAAAACCCACCACAACCAAAAAACCCAATCATCCTAATGGGTATTTCAAGGAAAGACTAAATTATACTCTTTGGAGGAGGCAAAAAGCATCAGCTGGTGTTTGATAGGAATGTGTGATACACCTGAGGCACTTCCTCAATCTGGTTGTGATTTAGTCCCATGATAGTTTTTGTTTCAATTAAATAGCTGAGGTGACTAGGCATTAGCTAAGCATTTCTCAGCATTGAAAAACCTCTCAGGGAAGTAATGCGAGTCTTAAAATTGAGTCATTTGTGACCAATTCAATCTATTACTAAAAGAGCTGTTGTTGCTCTTTTGGGGAAACATTTTATGTAAAAAATGAGAGGTGTCAAAAACCAGTAATGACAAGGTAGCTGTCTTTGGTAAGTGGGTGGGAATCAAGTGAACCAAATCAGAGAGTGAAGCAATAAAGTTATGAGTCAAAAGTTTTCCCTGGAGAGGACTCAGAAGTAGAACAAACAAACATGTGCTATAATCAGATTGCTATGAGACCACCTTGAATTAAAACAGCCACAGCAATCTCTGGAAGTGGTGACAGAAGGTGTCAAAGTGAAGACAGGGAGTCAATGAAGGGTAGAACTGATTGAATACACTGGGGAAACTGGGAGAGGTGTATGAAAAAAACAGGAGACGGAATTACAATTGTAGTCACTGCCACCATTGGCAATTGCTAACCCAAAGATATGTAAATCCTCTCAGCTTTAGGTCAGTCTGCTTCTCTAACAAAGATGACTAGAAGGACAAGGAATTACTGGAGAGAGTCCAGTGGGAGGCTACGAAGATGATGAGGGGCCTAGAGCATCTTTCTTATGAGGAGAGACTGATGGAGCTGGGTCTGTTCAGCCTGGAGAAGAGAAGGCTGAGAGGGGATCTCATCAGTGTTTATAAATATCTCCAGGGTGGATGTCAAGAGGATGGGACCAGACTCCTTTTAGTGGTGCCCAACAAGAGGATGAGAGGCAATGGGCACAGGCTGAAGCACAGGAGATTCCATCTAAACATGAGGAAAAACTGCTTTACTTTGAGAGTGACAGAGCACTGGAACAGGCTGCCCAGAGAGGTTGTGGAGTCTCCTTCTCTGGAGACATTCAATACTCACCTGGACACATTCCTGTGTAACCTTCTCTGGGTGTTTCTGCTTTAGCAGGTGGGTTGGACTAGATGATCTCCAGAGGTCCCTTCCAACCCGAACCATTCCGTGCTTCTGTGATTCTGTATGACTGACTTGCAAAACACCTAATTTGAAACTACAGACACTACTGACCTTGTAGCTTTAGACATTCTGGAGCCCGCACAATTAGCTGAGTCTTGTTTTATTAATAACATAAATCTTGAGACTGCTTGGTAAAGTGTCTAGCTGAATGTTGCTCATTATACGCTAAAATGAATATGTAACCAGTATGAAAATGTGTAACCAATTTGGTCTTTAGGCCTGCCCTGAGTAGTGACAAGCTTTTGTCTATAGCAGCTGCTGCTTTTCTTTCTGGCATGCTGGCTTTATTCCAGCATCCAGACTTGCGCAACTCTGTAATAAACAGTATCTCTTCTCTGTGTGCTAAAATTTGCCTCAATTGTGCACAGGGGGAAAACAACCCTGTTTGTGGGAAAACACAATGGGAAACGAAAACAGAGAGAGATTAAAGACAGCTCATATGAGGTGTTGCAGTACTGGAATTTAGTAAGCAAGAGTACCAATGTCAAAGTTGAGGGAAGCAGAGGACTGATATTAGAAGAGAATCCCTGTGCAGAGAGTGTGCGTCAGGGGAGAAAGACCAGGACTGTCTACATGAGACTAAACGAGAAGAAAGCCGAGAAAAAGAAACAAGGAAAGGAAAGGCAGAGAAGGAGAAAGTCAAACATGAAGAAGAAAGAGGAAAAAAGTGCCGAAACCTTCAGGAAACTTGGAGCACAATGTATGAGTTGTATTAGCAGCTCCTGTGAAACTTGGTGCACAAATGTCCTATGTCCTGTCCACCTCGCATGCCCACTCACCCTTCTCTACCTGCTGCTGCCTCCAGCATCCATCTCCTGCTTTTGAATACTGCTGGACGTGTAGAGACCAGGTAAACTGTGCAACTCAAAGAGTCAAAATCCGTGAGCCTAACCCTAAGCATCAACATTTTTTAGACAAATTTAGGTAGTTTCTCCTGATACTATGCCTGCCCTGTCAGCAAAGAATTAAGATACATAACAAAGATGAAAGGTGAGGTTGTTACTGGCAGATCTAATTTGTACTTACAGCATCGCTACACGGTATCATTTATTTTGATGTGTGCTTGCTGCTGCTCCATGCAAACAATGGTTCTGATTTCCTGTGCTGTATCATAAAAATTGCACGTTCCAGAAATTTCCTGTCCCATGCGTAATGGTGACACTACAGCTGTCACACTGGTTTGATACTCGGCCACCTATGGAGTGTGTATTTCCCCAAGCTGTAAGCTGTATCTGCTTACAGTATTTGTTTACTATCACAAGCACCTATGGTTTTCCATAGGGCACCTCATTTTTTAAACAACTAACAGTTTAAAATCAAGTGAGGCCTAAACAGATATATTTCTTCAACACCAGTTGCAGAATTTCTTCCAATTTTCTGATTACCTTTTCCTTGCCCTGTTCTAAAACATGCACAAACATGTGGACAGACTGTTAAAAGACTTCTTTTGAGAAAGTGAGATACAAGATTTTCAAATCTCACCTTCTAGATTATTATAATGCTTCTAGGCAAAAAAAGTACCTGGAGACAGATTTAAGGCTGACCCGTACATATCAATAATTCAGGCACAAACCTTTGCTAGAAAACTGTAATAACTCAAAGCCAAGCAGCAGAATACCCAGTTAAATTCTAAACAAGATTAAATTTAAGCCAAAAATCTAAACTTGTGAAGATGCAGAAATGCACAGTTAGAACTTTCAAATAACCTTAACTCAGCAACAATAAATAATGTATTTCCATATTTGTAGTTGTAACTGATATTTGAAGAACAGATCAGATTATTTTAGTCATTTTATTTCATCTACAGATGGTGTTGTCACAGAGTGCTACTGCTTCATGAGAGCTGCACATTCAGGGCTGGAATTACCTCCAGGAGAGTTAATTATTATCATTTATTACATCACTGATTCTTTATTCTGCTGTTATTTGTCATCTGCGGATACTCTCTGTTATTGACTTTTGCTTTTATTTCTTTTGCTTGATAGTTTGATTCAGCAGCTACCTGCCTTCAACCACCACAAGAGCAGTACAATAAATTAGTACACTAATGACTAATAGGTAATAACAAATCCTCATACTCAGTGGGGGGTCTCCCCTCTTCTGGCTTCATTTGTTTGAGGCCTCAGTGTTTCAAGCTCCACACTACATTGACTCTGGGTCTGGCTTTGTGTAGTCAACCCCTATTACTATGCTGTTCGTATGAAGCGCCACGCATCTGCTTACCCGAGACTGTGCTGTGATTAATTATCACTGTTCAGAAATTTTACAGGTGTAGACTCCTGAGCATAAGACAAATAAAATCATACCATTTTTGCCTTATGAAAATAAAGGTATTTTGGAGTTTCTATGACAGGAGAGGTACAACAAAGTAGCTCTCTGTAAACTGCTATTTAGGAAGAACATATAGATCTAATTACAATAGGCTGCTGCTTGTGTGCTGCCCTCATAAAAGCTGTCCTATTGGCACAACTCATTACTAAGGAATGCTAGCAGCTGGAGTTGATGTGTGCTCATATATTCATTTCCAGCATTTGTATATATTTCTCAACACAGGCAGGACATCTGGCCTTGCTGATTAGTAAAGCTGCTTGACGTTTTTCATTTTTAACCTTGTTTTCAGTTGCTTATACATTTTCAAAGATAGATACATTTGGAATAAAATTTTGCATGCTGGATGCCCACCTCAGATCTGCAGAGATGCACAGCAAGAAAATTTCATCCAGCAATTTGTAGCTGTGAGGGCAAGGGAAAAACATGGTTTTTTTACCCATTAAAGATTTCTGAAGACCTTTCCTTTTGCCCCTCATGTTAATATGGAGCAGAAGTCACTGTAATAAGCATATATCTTTTGCTGTTCCTGTAAAAGTACATTAAAATTCAGTTAACTTCTAAGCCTCTCCAAACAATTCAGTTTGATATGCTCATTTGACACATCTTTGATTTTACCATCTAAATGCCCAGGAAAACCTATCTGTGCTGAGCACATTCCAGACTGGTGCTAAGACGGACTTTTTCTGTAATACAGATCTAAGCTCTTCTTGGCTGTGCCTCCTCTGAATACCACTCGTGGGAGCGGGAGGACTATATCCCTGGGCATCTCCCCGCTGTGCCAAGTAGCATGGAAGAGAAGAATATGAATCCACTGCCCATTTGCCCCTGTTGAAGAAAGTTATGAAGGCAGCTGGGGAGATGAGGAGCACGGGGTGGGGAAACAGAAGCCAGGACAAAAACAGGTAACATGGTGATTTGTGGTGGTCATAGGTTTGAGTAGAGAAGGATTTAGGGGGAGCAGGTAGCAGAGCACTGTTTCAGTCTTGCTAGGAAAGATGAACACGGCCAGTTGCCTTCACGGTGGGAACAAAATGCACCTACTGTGGGGCTTGTATTCAAGCTCCCAATTAGGCAGCCACAGGGTGATGCCAACAGGATTTATGGTCAGTCTACTGGCTCAAATTCTGTCCACACCAGCAGAGGTTGGAATGCATTAAAATTTACAGCCACCTAGTGGCTCCTATGGAAGTCCATGTCATCATGGACAGAGTCCACCGGAGTGCCCAGTAAGCCTGGTGTTTAGATTGACAACTGGAGTGGAGGCAGAGGATAGCAAGGCAAAGCTTCTCCAAATACTCACCACAGGAAAGGTCAGTGGAAGGATGCCACTGCCCAGCCAGTAACTGAAGATGCTAAATGTCTTTAACAAAGAGGTGGTTTAGCCCTTATGTAGCTAGGAATAGAACCTGCAGTTTGCACTGGGGCATATTCTCTGGCTATTACCCACTTTTTAAGTTTTATTCTATAACATGAGTAATGGAATTTAAATTTGGTTTGCTCGGATAGCTCACATCTTTGAAAATAATAATTTCCTTGTAAAATTATCTTCAGAAATGTGAGATGGGAAAAAAAAAAAAGGTACTCATCCTTACCATTCCTTGCACTGAGTCATCTCTCATCCCACTGAAACCAACATGACTATTTGCTCCATATTCATAAAGACAGCAGGATCCAGCCCAGAACAGGCAAGAATTGTATCTATTTACTTTTAGTCAAACTGAACACTGCTGTCTATTCACTCTGCCTTTATGAACTCTTGTAATAAAAGGACTGACAGGCACCAATCTGAGTGAATGAGAGTTGAGGATGGGGGCTGTTGTAACAACGTACCTGTCTTTCATCGGGAGAAGGAAAAGCTGTTCGAGAGAGACATTTTAGTCATTGCAAATAGCAAATTATAAGGGCTGCACTAAGATGGAGACTTTAATGAAATTCCAGAGCCTACAGGCAAATAATGTTTTTATGTAAATCAGCTTAACGATGAGTTTTTCACCATGAGCACTAGCAAGTGAGCAATTGATTTAAGAAAAACTTGCAATCATCAAAGCATTTTTAACTGTGTGATAGTTGAGTCCATAATAACTGGAAACCATGCCTAAAGTTTGCTCTCTGATCCTAACCACTCATTCACATTGCAAGAAAAACAACATTGCAGGCAAAATCAAACACGTGATTCATCTACTTATGAGGGAGATGATTTAAAGTAACTTCTGAAATGCAACAATTACATCAGACTAAGTTTTTAAATAATACTTCTGTTTTAAAACTGCTCATGATCTTGGTTACAATGGACTCTACAGTTCTTTATCAGAATTGAATAGCAGAGGAAAATAATCCATGTGCTCCCAGTACACTGGAAATAAGCCTTGCTTCACATATGGAAAGCCATCAGTTTCATTGTATTAGTGTCCCCTTAGCTACATTAGAGTCACTGACAATATTCAGGAAAACAATTTGAACTGGAGATATAGTGCCTGTGTTCTCGATTACACTGATATATATTAAACCACAACATAAACAGAGAGAAAATAAACATACAGAAACATTGGCATCCCTGAGCTTTGTTCTGAGTGTCAGGAGAGGCACTGTGAAGATGTCTCAGAGGTGACAGGGAAAGGTATAAACTCGAAACTATACAATAGAGCACAGCTCCACAAAGGACAAGGGATGGGCAGAGCTGGGGACCCCTCTCATCTCTTTACTGTGATATAGAGGCACTGGCTTGTCCTAGAAGATGCAAGCTCTTCTCCGCTGCCCCTATTGCAATCTATCCTTTAGGCTTCCACATGTTAAGTCTACCTCAAGTTAATTGTCTCCTAGAGCACATGCCTTGCTTTTATCAGAGCAACAGTAGTTTAAAGTCTTAATTAAATACATATGACTGGATTATGCCCTCAGGCACAGCCCTGGGCAAGAGAGCACATGAACTTCAGAAGCCTCAGACACGGCTCGCTAACATCGCAACATGTTTTTATTCTCCTTGATCTCAAAACATGGGTGGACCAGGCAGTGCTTTTGATTTATAGAAGCAGAAAATGACATCAGGCTTATAATCAGTGATTAGTATTTAGGAAGGCGTAAGCCATAACTTTACCTGGTGCCTGCTTTGTGAAGGGACGTGACAGCATGAGAAGGGACACTTGGCAACTCCAAACCCAGCCAAGTACTGAAATTAGGGAGGATTCATGTTTTCATTTACATTAGTAGCTGTTTAATTCAAGACACCTTCTTGAGCTGGTCTTTAATCATGTCTGATAAGCATGACTGAATCTCATGTTAGAAACATTACACTCCCTTGATTTAATTTTTCATTTTTTTCCCCAAGAAAGTTACCTTTGAAGATGTTAGTGCCAAAACTAGCCATCGTGGACATCACCATTCCTCCAGGTCCTCTAACATGTTAAATCCTTCCTCTTGTTACTCTGCAAACCCTCCCAGCCAGAAGCCCTATCTATTCACATTTTCAAGTGCTCTCTTCAGTCACTATCAGAACGCTTTACAACAACAGTTCTTTGTGTATAGCAGCCAGACCATGCAATATTAAAACTCATAGTATTCACTCTGATTGGGAACTGTTACAGTCAGTCAAGCACGTGCCATGCAGCAAACAAAGAGAGTCTTGCGATTAAGTCCTTGTGCAACAAGATATGAATATTACCAAGAACAAAAAACCTTTGCACTTGGATGTAAAAGAGAAGCCAAGAGCTTACCACTTTTATTCACAATACCATAATAAAGGCTGCTTTTCTGTTTTCAAGACGTTTATCACACTTCAGAATCAGTCTGCACGCATTTCTTGGCTCTACTGCATATCTAAGGATATTTTTAGCCTAATATTTCCATGACAACAAAGCAAGAAATGGTCAATTGGAGAAGATGGCTGAATGAAATCTCAAAATGCTTGTAGAAGCAGCTTCCTAGTGCCCAAATTGTTTCAGTTACCCACTACACTAAGCACATTATTGTTTGTTGCTGCTATTTCTAATCATCAAATTAAAAAAACTAATTTAGAGTGATTAAGTAATTACGCATTCTGTTATCATACAAGAAAGACTGTTCACTGCTGTCATAGTATGAATATCCTAATATAAGTAAAAGGTGACAGCAAAATGCTAATTCAGATTGAAGTAAGAGTTCACAGAGAAGAGCAAGAAGAGATGTTGTGGTACCCTCTTAGGCAATGGGTAATGGGTCACACGTACCAAGAGGGCGATGGCAAGTGTGATAATTCAAACTCTTTGCCTTCCTGACTTCACCACAGAGCAGAACTATTTGCAAACAATTTTGGAAGAAAATTATTTACAAAATCTGAAAGAACAAAAGGAAGGACAATTCCAGGCAGCGGCATTGAAAGCAAGGAAAACGCACAAGAGAGCAACCCAAGGAAAGGCATGCATCTCTCCCTGCACTTCAGGATAATTTGATTTTATTTGCAAGTCACTTAACAGGTCTAACATGGCACAAGGAGAAAATGAGGACAGTTACACCTGTGTTTTGGCACTGTAACTCCACTGAAAGCAAAAAATAGTCAGTGAACGATAACAGTGCAGCAGAACTTGGCACACTGGTTCCTGGTTTTACATTACCACTTTGCAAACATTTTATTCATTTCCACATTATGTTTTTCCTTCTTTGTGGAAAAAAAAAATGAACAGCAGTGAACAATATGCAATTCTATCACTAAGTACTTTTTACATTATTGAAAAGTGTAAGATGAACAGCCTTGCCCTGTAATTACCCAATGATCAAAATTCCCCCAAGTTCAGTTGTTCTGAAAAACAATTTTCTTTGAGGTCTTTTCTTAGTACACTGAAGACTTACCTGGGTAGGTCTTGTAAGCATTAATTAAACAGAGGAAAAGAGACTTCTGTGTCTTCACAACACAGAGCCGTTCTCTTGTTTACACATCCAAAGCATCTATAATTAATTGAGTTCGCCCACTCAGAACCATAAGCCTTGAATAAAAGCTACATGCCAGCTATGCTGCCGTGGTGTGTTTTTTCCCCTTTCCTTTCAGTCTTACAAATGGTTTGCTTTACAACAGCAGGGCACATCTTCCTTCCATTTGCTCAGAAACCACAGGCAGAGAAAGCGTGCTCATGGCCTCTGATTCTCACAGACACCTCTGAGTCATGTCACTGGTTGGCGAAACCCCATCGGCCTGATGCCTTTGCAAACACAGTGTGGTCTCTGGGTATAATGGATAAAAACTTAGCCTTAGTCTTTTAAAACAATGCCACCAGAGCTCACAGGGATAAGAGTGTGGCATGTGTGGGTTTCACTAGATTTACTTTTTCCAGCGAGGACTTGTGAAAGACAAACTCAAAGCCCAGGTTACCCAGGGACACACAGGAGATCCCAGAGTCGTCTGCTTAATGCACAGCCCCTTTTGAAGGTCTCTTCTTTCTCTGCAACAATACAATCTCTGCAGATCAGAGAATCCTGGATGCTGACAGCCATCACAAGACACATCACAAAGAGAAAAGCCCTTGGCATTCCAGCTTCACACACCCTGATCAGTCTCATTATCGTGGTTTCTATTCCAATACCAATTCACATACTGTCTGATTGTGGCCCTTGTGCTCCAAGATTCAAAATCACCGGTGCTTTATATGATGCTGCACATATTTGCCACCAGATCCTCCACGAAAAGGGAGAGGGAACCACAGCCAGCTCCAGGGAGACAGACTCACACATCAGTGCCACTGCACCTCCTTTCACATGTGGCATGGACTTGTTCCTTCCTCAGAGCTGCTTGGGCCTCTGGTTTGGCAGTAAAAGGAAAGGAGTGCGACCAACTCCTTTTCTAGGAACTGGGACTATGCTCTAGGTATGTTTTTGTATATTTGCACGACATCAACAACGCCAACACCTGCCTTGCTGCCAATAGTATATGGACTGTGCTCAGCAGCAAGCTAGGTATAAGCCATAAGCTTGGTCCTATAACTCTCAGCAAGTCAAATTCCTTTTCAGGAAAGCAATTCATAGGCAGCTCTGCCTGGAGAGATGATGTCCAGCTGTGTTCAAAATCTCAATAGGAGAGAAAGAAGGTGCCCACATCCCGAGAGGGAGTTTCTGGGGGGCTCAGGATCTGATTCAACTGAGAAAGATTTATATCAGAATGAGAATTGAGGCTGGAGTTAATTAGATTTAGATCTACAACTCTGTACGATGCTTTCTAAACCTCAGTCAGAAGGGAAAACCTACTTATAAGGAAAACTGCAGTTTTAACAGGAACCATGAACTGGACTTCTGGTTTTGACTGTAGTTGGATTCACAACCATACGGGATGTAAAAACACAGCACTGAGCGCCTCTGTTCTCTTTTACAAAGACGGGCCCATCAAACACTGCTGCTCTTCCAAAGCTTGCCCATAAAGTTACCTTCTACAGGAATCACACTATGAGACTTGACTCACTTTACAGTTTCAGCTGTAGAAGGAAAAAGCAGGTAACTGCTGCATTTTGTTGTGCCGCTCTGCAGTGAAGGATTTCTTACATTTTGGCTTGAGAAGGCCAGTATGTGACTTCTCACCCATTCAGAAAACTGTTCACAAGGGCATTTTGATTAGGTGTCACTGCTACGGTGTCCTTTGTTAAATTCCCTGGGAATTTATAAGACAAAGCACAAGCTATCAAGAAGGAAAAGATCAAAAGGCTCCTAAGAAAGACATATAATATCTGTTATTACATTTCATCTTAGAGCTCCCTTCTGCAATGTCCTATTTCAATAACTTTTTTTTTCCTTTCTAAAATACCAACTTTTGTTCACTATTTATTTGCAATGTAATAAATGTAATAAAATGTAATGATACTGTGTAATTAGGGAAGAAAATTGCTGTAACTACAAAATGAAACTTGACTTTTTAAAACTCAGCAATTCCAGAAGTATCTTAGTCATTACTGGTAAAAAGACAGGGCTACAAAAGGGTTACATTAAGTTGAAAGGCAAGATAAGATACCCTGACTGTAACACCATCAGTGAATCTAGTGTTGAAAGCATTGGATGAGTGTATTTGTTTTCAAGTGCAATAAAAATATGGAACTATGGGGGAAAAATTACTATGAAACATACGCTGCATTTGTGCAGGTGAAAAAATTACTATCTTGTAATATATACTGGAATACCAAGGAATGGAAATATGACATTTAAACAAGCAAGAGGACAAAGAATCATAGGCAGACTCGACAAAACACTGCAGAATGAGGAAGGTTTATTCTCTAGCAAAATATATTCAGATGTACATTAGGGGACGGTAAAAAATTGTCTTGAAAACATTGTTCTTGTTGATTATAAAATCGTATACAGATACCAGTATGTCCGTCACCTGAAGGTGTGTGCCAGGTGGCTGGCGCATTCTCTGGCTTTGCGCTTCACTGCTGGGACCCCCAGGTGTGAGTCGCAGATGTTCGCTTCACTGGCTGGGGCTGACATCTGCAAACCTTCAGACCTGCCGCCCCAGCAGCAGTAACTCCTGGCTTGCTCAAGCCCATCCAAGCTGAAATTGCTGCAGTCACACACACAGGTGACAGTCAGGGAACATTCTTTTTTATTTCGGGAGATTTTTTTATAGCAAAGGGTAAGGTCTCCAACCACAGCATGCTTAACTCCCATGGGATTTGCTGCACTGTGACAAGAAAACCTTAATGCAAATTATCAATAGGATGAGCAAGATCTATCAGCTGTTATGTGTCAACACACAAGGGGATGACTATAAAGTCCAGACTGCAGATAACCTAGACTATTTTTAGAACACTGTTTTTCAGAAATAAGCCTGCAGAGAACCTAGACAAAATCAAACGCAGAGGCAAAGGACACCTCGAAAAAGGAAGGAGCAGTGGAAAAAAGATGATTCTGGAGTAAATTCCTTTTAAATTGTCTGCATATTTGTAACATGTACTATTGCTAATTAATACTTAAGTATATATGTCCTTTTCTTTCCCCTAATTTGCCAGTTATATACATAAAAATACGACAATTCTAATCTTGGGACTGACATTCATGCTTCTTATCGCCCCGTATGTGGCAACATTGAAAAAGGAAAATGCTATGTCTGTTCCTTGCAGTCTGGAAGACAGATGTCAGCTTCCTGCACCCGGAGTAAGGCTGAAGACTTCAGGTGTCCTGCAGAGCCTGGGCCATCACTTTGCTATCTCTGGCAGGAACATGCTGAACATTCAGATGAAATGCTTCAACATCAGGAAACCTCGGTTCTATTCAAACCACTGCCACTGACTTACTGTAGTAGTTACACTCTTTCCTGACTTAACTTCCTCCTCTATAAGTTGAAGAAAATTATACTTCTGGCCAATCAATCCAAAGAAGAGAGGAATATGAGTGTTTGCTAGTCCTTCCATAAGCCAGTCTTCATAATAACGGAGCTGTTCTTCAGTCACAGGAGAAAAGTATTCTCTTTTGCAAAGCAAAGCTCATGACGACATTCAGTAGGGGCCTTAACAATATGCATCAGCATCTGTGAGCATAAATTCCCAGCAGGTATGTATGGTGCAGCTTGTCAATCTGCCTCTGTAGAGGTAAGGCACTGTATGGATGCTTCTCTACTGACCTGAAGGGATTGGATTGAGCGGGTCATCACAGGATTTAGCTCTACTTATTACTTAAGCTGCAATCGGTCAGGTCACACTAAAATTGAAAAGGGCATTCCAAATTTCTTTTACAGTATTTGTTTCTTCAGATCTGCCCTACACCTATTTTCCCTTTAATCACAGTCAGGTTTGTACTTTAAAAAATGCCTGGGCTGTAACCCTGTCACTCCTGACATTACAAACCCCACTGACAGAGCAGGACATTCAGACAAGTGCTGCATTTGGCACCTTGCCAAGCAATCACAAAGGAAGGAGGATGGAATGGAAAGTGAGACTGGAAGTTACTGGTTTAACTGGATGGCTGTAGGTGCCTATAGCCAACATGGGGAGGGAAAGGAGCATCTATCATGGAAGGAGAGCACTTTCAGGATGCAAATGGTCACATACAACTAATGCAATGATAACAGTAACAGGCACGCTGCTACACAAACTCTGCCCTTTTTACATAACGTACTGCAGATGCATTAACCAAACAGTTTCTTTACATCTTCTGGTGGTGTTCACCAACACCAGGGGAATTCTCCCTTTCTTACAGAAGCTATAATAGCCTCTTGAAACCAGTTTCACTTGTTGAGATGCTCAAAAACACATCCACCTCCCATCCAATCTTCACCATTCTGTAGCTTATGTTTAAAACACAACCTGCAGTGCCAAGGAGGTCATACAAAAGTATTTGCAGGTAACATGTTTTAGTTCACTCACCGGGTCAAAAAAGAATCTATTAAAAAATACTACAAATGCTGGCGGTGTTGAGAGCTGAAAAAGAAAGGGCAAACAAAACCATGAATGAAGTTTTGAGACCACAAGAAAGGAACAAGATGTCCTACTGGTTTGAGTTTTTCAGTTCTAAGAAGAGAGAGAATGATTCTAGGATGAGTTTGCAATAGATTTGTTTGTAGTTTGTTGTTGGGGTTGGTTTGTTTGTTATTGTTTTTTCTCTGCTACCTCTGGGAATTTCTAGTCTGAAAACCAAATACTTGGAACTCTCACCTGCTGTGAACTGACATCATCTCACACAAAAGAATCAATCCATCCTACTTGATGTGGACAAAATATCCAGCCTCTTGTTTTTCAAATAGAAATCCTTTATTAGCACATGTACATTCTAGATCCAAAGTCTCAAACAGACCCTAAGGTGACACAAATTCACCTCCTAGCAAAAGGCCAGCATGAGATGTGCATTTTTACCATGTCAGTTTGGTCTTTCAAAGAAAGCATATGTGCATGTATATTTTCCACCTGTACAAAGCTGTTGTAGACATCCAACTGCTGAGTGCCACAATAGGACTCCAAAGACGTAAATGTATTCCTAGTATTGTTGTTTTATAGTTTTGATGGTTCGTTTTTCCATCCCCTTCCTGTCTTGGAGAATTTACCTACCATAAAGCAACTGGCATGACTTCAGAGAGGGCTGGCAGATACTACTTTGCGTCAGCTACCAGCATGCAGGAATCTTTCTGTCAGCCTTGACAAGCTGTGGCTTTTAAAATGAAAGCATTTTGAAGGACTAAGTAACTTTTAGTCCAAGGGACAAAATTTTGTGTTTAATTTAACCTTTTAAATATTTTCCAACGTCTAGACTATATGCTCCTTCCACACTGGCTGTCAAAAGTCTGATGCATCTTGTTAAAATCAACGGAAGAACTCCCACTGATTTCAGTGTTACAGAGACCACACCTGCCTCTTCTTATTTTCCTTCCAAAAAAAATAGTCTCCTCAGCTGCAATCTGTTCCTTTCACATCTACATGTCTCTCAGTCCTGCTGCCCTTCTCCAAAATATTTCTAAAGCTCCTGCAATCTTTCTGTTAGAAAGTAGAAAGACTAAGAAAAAAAAGATCTGCTAAATGCACTACCAAATGGATTTATATTCCACAGTACATTACATGCATGGGTCAGCTAAATCATTTATGCATGTCACAGAAGTTATTACTTCGCATTTCATTGCATCTCAAATGCAACAAATTTAAGAAATTTAGAAAAATACATAGATCTGCTAAAGGAAAACCAGATTCTGTTTTCCAGCCTGCACAAAACCTAAATGGGATAGTTCAGAGGCAGAAACTTTGTCTTTACACTTATTATATATATTTAAAAGGTTTCTACTGAGTCATTTTCTAACAGAAGAAAGCACAATATGAGATTTTTAATCCATCACAGAAGCTCAGCGCACTTCCTAGAGAAGCGGTAATTACAGAGGTGCCTGCTAGCAGTGCTACTGTTAAGGCTGTGTTGGAGGTTCATTATTAACCCAGTTTTCATGGTTTCACAGCTCAGTCACAAAACACCCATATACTGGCCTCAAAACACCATAGAAAATTTCATCCGAGAAGCAATTTATTTAGTTACTTTTTCTTCTTGTAAAAGAAAAAAATGGGAATTCTATCAATTTTTCATGCTTTTCTATGAATATATACCAGGCAGAGAGTTAATTGTAAAACAGCAAATTCTGACACGCTTGAGTGTAATCCTTACCCTGTTTAAATTAACAGATAATTCTCTTGACTGCACCAAGGACAGGATTTCAATCTCTGTGTTCTGGAGAAGTTCAGATCCTGCTGCCCACAGATCTGCTCTGCCAGAGCAAGTGCCTTCTCCCATTCAATTTATGGCCTTCCCAAGCCTGTTCCAGCTGCAACATGATGCAAATTAGCTCAAACCCTGCTGAAAGGCATCACTGTAGATGATTACACTCATGTACTGTCACATCTCCCTGTTTTGAGCATTGGGAAGTGTTTCTGGTACAACTAGAGACAGGGTCTTTTGAACAAGATGTTCTAGAGAACAACTGGAAGACCCCTCTGGATGGCTGCTCACAGCTCTTGAAAAACGCACTTTATGAATCAATATAGGGTTAATCTCTGTGCCTTCCCCGGGCACAACCACCACTGACAGTGTAGTGTAACATGCACAGCCAGGTCACCAGAGTTTTAAGGGCTCTGCTCTACTACTGGCTGAGTACCCGGGGGACTTCACCAACAGCACCAAGACTTTCTCAATCTTTTTGAAAAAGGATCACATTTCGCAACAAGGTTGAAAGCTGGCATGAGTTTCCAGGATAAGGCTTTAAACTAAGCTTTTCATTTGACTTGACTCTGCCTGTGAAGCCTTTGCCTTTGTAAGGTTGAAATCATGGGAACCTTAGTTGGTCTGTTCAATTGTCCCCTACTTTTTGGTCAGGGAAATCAGTAGAGCTGCAGCTGAGATTTCTCCTGGCTAAGTTTCATTTTCTTTCCCTCAAAAGTCAGAGAGAAATTTGAATGGAAAAGCAGCATGAATGCACAGGAAAATTCCATCTGCACCAGAACGTGATAAACAAAAAACACAAGTTCAGAGCCTTTCTGTTAAGGTGCCACAACTGAACCCCACACATCTGAAGTCTCTAGATCACATGAGCTGCGTCCAAATGCTTGCTTATGTTAGCTAGCCTAGTAAAATGCTGACACCTTTCGGAACCACAAATTAAGATGATCTGAAGTACCAGGACTGGAGCAAGTAATCCCGTAATTACAATTGATTACAAGGCCAGTAATCAAACAATCACTTCAAAACTAGTGTGGTGGTGAGTGATGACTTCTGGCAGAAAAGCCAACACATGCAAGTAAATGCAGTAGCATCTTCTCAAGCACCACAGACGACTCTGCCATGGCTGTCTCTAAACTGCGCTCCTACAATCCAAAATGCCACTATGCGCCTTTTCTTTTACATTTTCACCTTAATACAAAAAAGGTACATGACGGGTTCTCCAAAATCTAAGGAGGACTCAGGGAAAAGAAGAAAGTATAAAACCAAAGCATATTGCTACTGGAATTTATTTCTCATTTTTGTGACATGTCACGCATAGACTTCATGCAGTTCACAAAGGGCAAGGGAAATTATGAATCTATTAGCTATGTAGATTTAATATTCCTCACAGGCAGCTCATAAAGCTTACAATAATATCTTGTAAACAGGAAAACACTTGAAAGCCTGAATCCAGATGCATGCTAATTACAGAACACTTATCCATAAATCAAGAAATCCTAGGCAAGCAGTGAGAAGGAAATAGTTCCATCTCTCCCCACAACCCCGAGATGCCCCAGTGAGCAGGGCTGGCTCATTCCACCGCAGGCAAACACCTTTATCAATAGGAACAGGAAAAATGCACCCCTTGGAGGTCTCCAGGCTAACATAGACTGTAGAAGTTTAAAAGTCAGAAATAAAAGTTTGCTACTATACCTGAGAAGCTAAGGAGAATTCCTTGTTGTAAAGCAAAACCTTCATAATGTATTTGTATTCTGTTTTACAGAAATATATTAAAAATATTCTTTCATCTTTATATCTGGTCTACCAATTAAGTAGATAGACTAATCTAATACACTGTAGGCATATTGCTTTTCGGTGTGGTAAATCTGTTCAAGTGTTGCCTGACAATTCAAAGTGGTTAACCACACATCAGTTTGTGTGGGTTCCCAGGTGTCTCTGGAGTAACCCAGAGTTATCAGGTTATAAAGTGATTTTACCTTCAGGAAGCGCCGCTCAGCAGGTTGGATAAACATCAAGTTATCAGGAACACAAACCCAGATTCTGAAATCTCTACGAGCCCCTGACGGACTTGATATGTTCCAACTGTAGGCTGGTTTTAATGGAGTAGAAAAGGAGAAGTATAACTGCAGTCCCATACCTGTAACACCTGTGCTAGAGCACGGCAGTGTTAAGAAACATTTCTGCATGTAGATTGATTTTTGAAGCCAGAGGCAGGAGAGAGATGTGTCCACAAGACATGGGCTGCACCAAAAGCTGCTTCCCTTCCTAGGACCTGCCTGCTGATCTCAGAGGAACACACGGAAGCCAAGAGCCCTTACCCACAAGTTGCCTGGAAAGCTCCTTGATACTCCTCTATTGCAAAAAGATTACACGTTTATTCTGAGTGCTTTTTCCCTCTTGTGTTTGCACTCTCTGCTTTTTTTTTTTTTTTTTTGTATTTCTGCCACTCAGAAGTTTCCATCAGGAAATATGCTGGCAAGTTACAACCACAGCTAAATTCTGATACACATGCATTGCCCATCTTATTTCTAAACCCATCTTGCAACAGCAGCAACGCACTTCATAATGGATTTTGTTTCTTATTATTCCAAATATAAATGAAACACATAAAGATGATTATTTTTTCTCCTGATACTTTTTTAAAAGTTATTTTTAACATTTCCTTTTAAGATCTTCCAATGGATGGAGATCATTATTGAACTTGTAAGGTATCCCAGCCATGAAAAAGAAACGGGTCAGGAAAAATGTAAAACTGAGAGGCAAAGAGGAAGATCATATTTGAAAATGAAACAAGATATGTTCCACTTTTACATCTGAGGCCTGAGATGCATTTACATTTAGGTTACATCATTATTGTTTTTTTCTGATTACGTATGAGAAAGCAAAAACCACAATGACAGTAGTCGAACACTGGAACAGGTTGCCCAAAAGGAAACTCCATCCTTGAAGACACTAAAAATTTGAGTAGAGTCTATAGCAACCTGCTCTAACCCAACCTGCCTTGAGCCAGCAGTTGAACCAACCAACCAAAGATTATTGAACAATCATATTCATACCTTTTTTATAGTGTGAAGCAGTCACTAAGAAGAAGCAAGATTATCAGCATACACCATCTAATCATGGAAAGCTGCCTTAAAACATCCCCAGAGTGAGAAGAAATGAGAACCGTAGCTCTTAATCTCAGGAATGGGTTTAGAGCTACAAGGGAGCTGTGGAAGCTCAACCCCAGTAAGTAAACACGTCACCTCCCCACATCTCTACTTCCTACCACTTCAGAAGTGAACAAGTACCTGCCTGGCACACAGGCTTGGCTGCCAAGGAAAAAGAAGGGTCCGGAAGAAACGCTGTTGTCCACTCTTAGAGGTCTCACTGTAGCAGCCGCTTTTGGTAAAAGAGACTTGGAAAAAAATCCGCAGGCAGGACAACTTTTAATGAGAGACCGCATAATGAAATTACCATAGATAATTCAATGAAAGCGGAAGGACAGAAAGAAGCATTGTTACGGAAATTTAATTAACAAACAATTACAGTAAAAGTATTTATTTCAAGCTTGGTGGGGTTTATTATTTATAAAGAGCTATTAGCACTGAGATATGGGAGGAAATTATATCTGCAACTAATGGGGTAAAGAACATCTAAAGTATTGAAAAGGTTGGAGAATAGCTTGGAAGTGTAAAACACTATTTGTCCAAGGCTCTCAAGATCCTATTACCAATATCAAAGACCTTGCAGAAAGATGGTTCTGCTGGGCAGAAGTGTTCGAGCCCTGCAGGGAGACAGTAATTTATCCCTGCTGACCTCCCACTCTCCCAGTAAGTCTATTCTGGATATAAATGGTGTTCTTGACATCTGGCAGTAAGATGACAATAGGGCTAGATTTACTAGCTAGTTAGCAAGAAAAGCCAATTATCAAAAGGTTTCCTGTATCATGTGCACACTTTTTCAGAAGTGAAATGAGTTATTACAGCACTACAACACAGATACAATTCTGCCTTTCTCATGGAAGGTCAAATAAATTTTTCTGTCTAATAAAATTGTCCAAACACCCTTGTATGAGTTGGATAAATGTTGCCATAATGTCTGCAAGGCATGAGAGATGGAGTAGATGGCTGAAACTGGATGATGACATATCAGGGTTACAATCAAATTTCTGTATTATGTGAATGGAATTATCTCCCTTTTATACTGATATTTTTTTGGTGCCATGTTGAACATTGAAGAAGAGCCCTTCAGATGTTTCACTCCTGCAGAGAGGTATAAAAGAGCTTTCTTTTAGATGTGAAGCAAACTCATTCTCTCCCATAAGCTACGACAAAAATGCTATATTTAATACATACGCTCCAAGTTCTGTTTTGATTAATTACTGTCACAGTATGCTTTAGATGGATTACCAAAAGATCTACAAAATTCTCCAAAACTAGAAATGGTGAATTATTGACACTGATCTCTTATTTAGGACCTTTAAACTAGTGATGGGCTTGGTCAATAAACCATCTGCTGAGTTTGCCCTCTCAGGCAAGCCCTTGATAAAATTCGGCCTTTGCTCAGAGACCCATGTCCTTGGGAACCCTACTCCCTCCATCAGCAGAAATGTTAAGTTTGATGGTGCTGAGATCTGACACCGACCAGACAGCCTCCTTACCTCCTGAATAACTTTGCATCCATGAATTTAACTTACATCCTTTATTACAAAAACCTGAATGCAATACCTTTTTTTTTTTTTTTTAGTGTATTTAATAAGAAAATAAACAAGGCTGAGTAGCTTACTACTGTTTTAGAGTGAATATGACCTTCTGATGCATGTGCTCATACCCTTCCAATCACAGCTGCTTCCCATTTCCACTGCATTTTGTCCTCTTTTTCTACAAAGATAAAACCACTTGGGCCAAATTCTCCACCAGAGCTCTCTCTACATGGTTGTACATGAAAGGCGCTGGGCCTGATGGCATGCAGGGGCTGCATGCAAGCAATTCTTACTGAATTCAGTGGAGACTAACTTGGCTTGCAGCAGCTTCAGAAGCATGCCCAATGGAAGTATCCCAAGGGAGAGCATTGAGGCCCCTGTGCAATGGAGCAAAGGGTGGGGATCTATCTTCCAGGGCAATTCTACCAAATCTCTAGATAACATCATCCAAACCAAACTTTCCAGAAGTGGTAAAGAGAACTGATTTGTGAGTCAAAGATGACACTGTAATCTCTCACTGTCAATAGTACACGATTATAAAAAACAACATTATCTACGTAAAACTGAGCCATTAAAATAAATTATGTGACTTCAGCACCTGTGGTGCTCAATACTGACATCCAAAGTTCAAAGCAGCAAAACAATAGCAATCTGTTCAGGCATTTATCAAATGCTAGGTTACATGAGAAAAATACAGCTGCTAGCCACACCACTGGATTTCAGGAAACTCTCTTCATTTCCTCCAGTGCATGATATGCACTATGGTATCCTGATACCAAAGCTAAAACAGAAAACACTCTACAGGCCCAGGAGTTCTGTACCTAAAGCAAGTACATTGCTGACATGACTGGAAGAGCAAAATGAACACGTATGTGAACCCGTCTTTTCAAACTTTGGCACCTACAGTCAGACTCCTCCAGACCCAAAGCAAGCATGTGCCATTCCCTATAGTACGCTGCCAGGTACACAGTGGTCTGATGGCTTCTACTTAAATTACTCTATCATGGGGAACAACTGCATGATCAACAAGTGACTCCAGAAGTGCGGAAGGATGTAGGCCATACCTGATATCTTCGGCAGGATCTGGAGAAGAGGGAATAGTGCAGACCAGATCAGAAATTATAGCTGCCTAAAAATTTAAATGCTGGAGCATGGAAGGCCACGCGTTCCCAGCTCCTAACAGATTCAAGCAGGAACTGCTGTAAGGACCACATACTACATAGCCTCCTTTCAATCTCCTGGCAGTGGCAGCACAGCTCCCCAAGTCCTTACTACTTTCTTGCATAGTTTGTTGCAAAGTTTCTTAAGCAACAAGCTCCTGCTTGGCAAGAGTGAACTCTCTGAACTTTCCCCTTACCTTAAGATTAAGCAAGCCTGAAAGCACGCCACTGTCCCCCAAAAAACAGTCACAATTTTCTGTGTCCTCCTAAATCTCGTGAGTTAGTCAAATCAGGGACTTAGCATATTGTGTGCAAGAAAAAATGATAACAGGGATTATCAAAACAATGTGATAAATGAAGGAGAACAGGAAAAGGCTGTGATTTCTGCACAACCCCCCACACACACACTCCCCCCCCCGCCCCTTATAGTCAAGCATCTTCTTCCTAAGATACAAAATGACATGGTGGTGTATCTTACAATGGGAGGCACATCTGGTGCCTCAGGTACCGCTTGGTTGGGCATCCTCCTCAGGCTGCCCTCTTCTGCCACCCTGGGAGACAAAATGCCAGGTAAAGCTGGGGGTTGTCCCTATAGTCTGTGTGTCCAGAACAACAGGGTCACCCAGCAGCACTGGCACAACAGTGCCATTCTGCTTCCACACGTGAGACAAGCCCAGCTGCAGGGGAATAACAAGGCTGGAACCAGTTGCGTCAGTCTGATGTTCATTCGATGAGATGACTCCACAAATCTTTGTCTTTCCTAGGTAAAGGATTGGCCAGGCAAGAGTCAGGCTGTTGGACTGCAAGGGAAGCTACTGCTGTCCCTCAACCTGACAACATCTGGGAAGAAAACAACAAACAGATCCAGCATGCTCACAGAGGGCTTAAAAAATAAAAAATGGAACAGAAAAGAGAGGAAAAATCATGGTTCCTTCATTACCACCTTTTCTGAGGCTCATTCCAACTTTGATAAACCATAACAAACCTCTCTTTCCAGCACAAGAGCTTTCAGAAACTGTTCCTTAAAGAACAAAAGGAAGATGAACATACTATGCAGCAGGGCACAATTCTTTTCAGGGTACAACTTTAAAGTAATTCCCAGTACTTCAGACTGCAAACAAACTAGAGGTGGCCTAACATTACCAGATGAGACACTAAGCAGGGAGTATGGAAACTGAAGTCTTATCTGCAGTTGTACCCATGCACTGGCAAGTCACTTCTTCACTCTGTGCCTCTGTTTCCACCTCTCACCTTTTAATCTGTCTTCCCTATCTCAGCTTTCAAACATTTGCATTGAACTTATCCAAATCTTCAAAAATCTGGTGTTAGCTCTTCAGGACAGAAACTACCTTAGTAGACACAAAAGAAGGTCTATTCTTTATTGGAGACAGTAGACACTACTGTAATTAAAAAAAAAATAATAAAAAAATAAAAGCAACTAGTACCTATTTGAAAGTTATAAAAAAATAATAGATTTGTGTATCCAAAACAGGTCCCAAATGTCCCAAGGCTCAGTGTAAATAGCAAAAAAACATCAATAAAATGTTACCACAACTTCTTGACCATTGCCTTGGGAATTAGTGGATGTCCAGTCTCTGATGCATTGATACAACGTCTATGCTTGTTTAAGGTTAAGTAGATGAGACAAGAGACCATATAAGCTGTGTCTTCTGTGACTGGGAACTATGGTTTAGTGAAGAAAGGCTTGCTCTGACTTAAGTGTGCCTAAGATCAGGCATTACTTCTCATTTAAATCTTTCCAGTTCACCTTGAGAGAGCTTTCTGAAACTCCCATTACCAACCTGTCAGAGCTCTCATTTTAGTATCAGCTTTGTGCAAGCAGAGGTTTTGTCATGTCTTTAAGCACTGCCAGGAAAAGTGGAGAGCAAGTAGTGTGGGGAACAGCCAGGCTGTCCCAGCATGGTGTCACCAAGCATGCATGCTGCAACACAAGCACCTTCCTCCCTGTGTGGGAATGCATAACCAACCAGCCCTGATCTCCACAGTACAAACAAAATATGTTCAAGTGTCAAAACAAGTTGTGGAAAAGGAGAGAAAGATGTAGGAAAAATCTGATTTGCAGACTGGTCTCTCAGTTAAGCTAACACGACACAAGCATGCAGGAAGCTGAGAAATAGCTGTCTAATGTCTTGTACGGATTGACCTATGTTTCCATTTATAGAATCATAGAATCATTTTGGTTGGAAGCGACCCTCAAGATTATAAAGTCCAACTGTTAACCTAACTCTGGCACTAAACCATGTCCCTAAGAACCTCATCTATGAGTCTTTTAAACACCTCCAGGGATGGTGACTCAACCACTTCCCTGGGCAGCCTGTTCCAATGCCTGACAACTTTTTCTGTGAAAAAGATGTTCCCAATATCCAATGGTTATGATATTATTATTTTTCTGATAGGTTGCTGCCTACATTTCTGGCACATTATAACAGAAAAACTAACAAGCAACAACAAAGATTAAATGGCTGATCAAAGGAACCAAAGCAAAGGGTTCTTGAGAAACTTCAATGGCCCTGAACTGGGAAATAACTTCATCTAGGCTCAGATTGTGCTTCTCTTTCCAAAGCTAAGGCTGGCTCAAATATGATTAAACTACTATAAAGGGTACCAGGCTGAGGACAATAAGGAAGAATTTTAAAATTGTGTGTAGGATGGAAGATAACCAAAAAGCATCAAGAAGACTACTACATAGCAAGGAGCTGAACAGAAAGAACGTCAAAACTATGACATGTCTTCCTTGGGAGAGACACAAGCAGCAGATGCACCTTTGGGGGCACAAGTCTCTCTTATTGCTTCATATCCATTTTTTCTCTGACACCTTTAACTAATTTGTCTTCACGCTGTTGAAGATGCTTCTGTGTTGCTCCAGTTTTTACGTTCTGTGGACTCCTGAAAGTTAAAGTCATGCAGCAAATTCTAATTTGCTCAAAGGTATAGCAGGATGGATTTCAGCAGCCTCATCTCTATTTTCTCCCATTACGCACTCTTCCATAAAGTGAAGTGCATGTGATTTGAGAGACATTGGGGTAATGAAAATGCAGAGAGCAAATTTTTTTTGTGGGCTGGACTTGTTAACAGCTTGTCCAGAAAAAGGAAAACTTTGCAAATACTCCAGCTTCATTAAAGCTTTTGTTGATTACAACTGTTCTCTATTTATTTGGAAACACTGTAGGCAACAACATCCTTCAAATATTCCTACTTTGGAAGCAGCCTTTTTATTGGCTTCCTAAAGAAATGTAAAGGATATATTTTCTAAAAAGAGCCCTAGATTAAAGGGCTGACTGTTTTTCAGTTTTGGGGACATTTCTGTACATCTTCCATAAATACATACTTATATGGCATATACTGACCTGCCTTATATCTGCAGATGTATTAGGATCTCTCAGACTTGACTTCAGTTGTGTGCTTTTTTTTACCATTATTTCCCTGTTAGTCAACAGGTATAAATATAATTTCTGCTCTCTGCAAGGCCTATCTTCCTTCTTTGCTATTAATAAAAATGCAGCAACAATAACAGCAACAAATTTAAAAAAACAACTGCTGCACAAGCTTCTGCATAGAAGTGACACAGAGATGACTGGTCACACTTGGAAATGGTTTTCTTAGTTGTCAGGTAGTAAAAAAATCTACAGAAAAGCCAGTAGATTAACAGGAGTCCCTGGTATTTGGCTGCCTTCAGTGCAATTGGCACTGTGACTGGTGACCAGTTCACTGTTGGGGTTTCGCAGGGATCTGTCTTAGGGTCAGTGCTCTTCAATGTCGTCATACATGACTTAGATTCAGAACTTGAGGAAACACTAAGTAAGTTCACTGATGACACAAAATTGGGAGGAGCTGTTGACACTCTCGAGGGCAGAGGGGCCCTGCAGAGGGATCTGGACAAATTGGAGAAGTGGGCAATCACCAACTGCATGAAGTTCAACATGGACAAGTGCCAGATCTTGCACCTGGGATGCGGCAACCCTGGCTATACAAAGAGACTGGGGGATGAGATGCTGGAAAGCTGCTCTGTGGAGAAGGATCTGGGGGTTTTGGTTGACAGCAAGTTGAACATGAGCCAGCAGTGTGCCCTGGCAGCCAAGAGGGGCAACCGTGTCCTGGGTGCACCAAGCACAGCATTGCCAGCCGGGCAAGGGACGTGATTGTCCCGCTCTGCCCTGCACTGGTGCGGCCTCACCTGGAGCTCTGTGTGCGGTTCTGGGTGCCACTGGATAAAAAAAGATACTAAGCTACTAGAGAGAGTGCAGAAGAGGGCTACAAAGTTGGTGAAGGGTTTGGAGAGGAAGGCATATGAGGGGTGGCTAAAGTCACTTGGCTTGTTCAGCCTGGAGAAGACTGAGAGGAGACCTCATGGCAGCTACAGCTTCCTCACAAGGGGAGGAGGAGGGGCAGGTGCCAAACTCTTCTCTTCAGTGACCAATGACAGAACCTGAGGGAATGGCAAGAAGATGTGTCAGGGTTGGACATTAGGAAAAGGTTCTTCCCCCAGAGGGTGGTGGAGCACTGGAACAGGCTCCCCAGGGAGGTGTCACGGCCCCAAGCCTGACGGTGTTCAAGAAGAGACTGGGCAAGGCCCTCAGACAGATGGTGTGAACTGTGGGGTTGTCATATGCAGGGACAGGAGTTGGACCTGATGATCCCTGTGGGTTCCTTCCAATTCAGGACATTCTATGATTCCACAACAATTCCAAATAGCATCAAAACTTTTCTAGTCCTTTGAAGGATAGGCTAGTTTGATACTGTGCTCACAGAAAGAACCTACATCGCACCTCAGTGAAATGTTTTTGTGCACTCTGCCTCTCTGTATTGTTGTATAAGCCAAAAAAGTGTGCCAGAAATTGCAGCGAAGCAGAACGTGTTTACTTTCCTGGAAAACCCATTATAGGCTGGTTCTTTCATTGCAGTGCCCTCCAGGCCTTACCGCAAGGTATTAATATACATCCCTAGCGGCATGTAGCCTCTCTTCCCTCCTCCTTCCTCTCCACAAACCCCAACCATTTTATGGTTACAGTAGCTGGTTACTGTTTATCACTGTCTGTCATGAAATCCCAAATTGCTACAGTTCTGCAGGAATGCAAAACTGGATGTAGCACGACATTGCCTCGGCAGCTGTTAAGGCTTTTTGTTTGCTGGGTATTAATAGAAGATGAGTTCTGTTCTGCCAGCATTCATGCTGCAGTTTGGAAGCAATTCCCTATCTGGCTCACACCAATTACATATCTGTCTGGCAACATTATTCTGCAAGTTTGTGATATGCAAAGTGGAAATGCATACGCTTATCTGGGAAAGGTATTAATCATTTTCAAGGTATAAGAGTAGACCACTAAAACAAACACAAACTTTAAACCTCTGTGGTACCTGAAAATGCTGTATGGGTATGTATTAAGAAATTACCTTCATTTTGAAAAGTGATAGGGCCCTCTAGGTGGTCTTGAACCAGGCTATCAGCAGATTCAAAAGCAACATGTATTTTGCCCAAACACCTCCAAAACACAGAAGCATGTATCAAAAAGAAAAAACCACTTTGCATTGTCATTAACCTATCACACAAAAGGCAATTTTTTTAATCAAGGGAGATTTTAAATATACCTGAAAAGTAACCCTTAGTGACTCAGACTGGTCAACCCACTGAGAATACTGTGAAAGTATAGCTTAAACAACAGAGAAGCATCTGAAATTGCAGAATTTCAGTTTTATTTACTTCTGTACAAGCGCAGTTAACACAAAATACCATAACGATTTTTCTGCCATGCTTTCCTTTGTGTTCTCCACTCCTGATGCACTTCTACAAATCTCTCACAATATGGCTAGTTTCTTCTGCCCATAGTGCATAATTTCTGTCTAGTGTGGTCCTCCAGGTTGATGTTTTTTGCCAGTAATTATAACTAAAACTCCGTCTGACAGAAGATTACTATTGTGATAATCTGCCACCACCAAGAAAATAACTTCCAGCCACATTTGCCTTCACTCACTCCTACTCCAGGTCCCAGACCATTGCATGCAAACGCTACCTACAGCGATTAGATGTCCGTGCTTTTATGTACAATGACCGCAAGGCTACACAGAGTGTCATATTTCATTTTCTTGTTAATTTTCAGAACATGCAAGAAAGAAAGGATAACTAATTGGGGAACGTTAAGGCTTTTGAACAAAATACTCCCCAAAACATTATATATGCCTCCAGATTCAAAATATAGAAAACGAGTAATAACTCTGTATTTACTTGACCTCGTTCCTAATGCTTCTTTTTCCATATTAATGAGAATTTCACTGTTTCAAATCAGTCAGTCCTTAATACCTTTAATTTTTCAAGTTCCTTCATACAGCTCTTTAATAAGAATAATAATTAAAAAAAAAAAGTAAAAAAATGGCTTTTTAAGCTCTTTATGTCAAGCAGCTGGCTGGTCACAGCAAAAGGGTAATTTCCTTAAATGTGGTACAAAAACACCGCATGGGGGTCCCTAAAAACTTTGACTTCTGAGGTTGGACAGGATGATCTCCATAGCCCCACAATAATAAGCTTATTTTACCTTACACAATTGCACCATGAAAAAAGTTAAATCTTCTTTATACATCTCAAGAACCAAACCAATCTGCATGGGGTGCCTTAAGTTCTTGAGAACTTTAAATTCTCTATGTACGGTTAATTATTTGGCCTTACTCTGATTTCCCCTTTATCGTGGTTCCTGCCAGCTATGATGGGCCAAATGCGGCAGTGTATACCGTAACATTTTCTGAAGCACTGTGTGGTTGATAAATTGCCAATATTGACTCATGTGGTGAACAGATACCAAGGTACAGACAGTTACAGGAAAAGCAAAAGCATAAATTAAGGGCTGCCTTTGTAAGTGAGCTACTCAGTTTTATAGAGAATTAATGCTATAATCAGCAAGAATCCAATCAATAGCAAGTTAAGGGAAGTACAACATGATGCACAGAAAAACAATGCAGATACCTTCACAACCACTAAATAAAAAGACTATGTATCTCAGAAAGTGCCAGATTAACAGAAGCTAAGAATACTCCAGCTAGAAGAGTCACTAACACTTGCTTACCTTTATACCCTCCTCCAGTCAACACTATTGGCCATTTTTGGAGACAAGACACTGGGTCAGGTTAACTTGGGACCAGATTTGTAATTTGTATACCATGTTACCACTAAATGTACCCTTGCACTGTCCTCCAGGTTCTCTCAGTTCTGTAGCGAATGGCAAGAAAAATAAAATAGATTTTGGCAACCAGTATCTTTCCAATTCCTGCAAATGTCACCATATTGTGTGATATGCAATATAAAAGGAAGATATGGTCTTTGTCCAAAAAATGAAAGTCTGAAGAAAGGTGGTTTACACTGTCCTCTTTGGATAGAAAATACATGAGGATTTCAGACACTGCGATTTTTAACATAACATTTAATCAACTGCAAAGCTGTGTACCTTCGTGTGTAAGTCTCAACAATGAGCAGGAACCCTCTAATATGCCTTTAGATACATGAAATTCACATACATCAACATTTTTCTCATATGCGGATACTCTTAGAGCCACTCAATAGTAAGTGGCTGTAAGAATATCCACATACGCTGTTAATTACCTCTGCCTACTTCCTTTTTTAAATGTTAATTCTGGACAAGGCCATGATTTTTGCTTGATGAGTGCACTGGAACATAATTTCAGGACTGAGATTCGCAACCTAATGATGGCAGCATTAACAAATTACCAAGAGGTAGCAACTTATCAAGCGTGGGCTGCCCAAGTACAGTGTAGTAGAACATAGTTTTAAGCATCAGTGAAGGGTGGTTATACTAAGTTGCATTTTCTTACAGTAGGGCAAGTGAAGAATGTACATGCAATCAATTAACAACAGCTACTGTGTCTCAGCTAATGAGGGCAACTTATTAAGCCGACATAATTCATTGTGCAGCCGAGCTCTTAATGAAATTTAGCCCACCTGAAGAGGCTTTCTCCTAAGGATTTCTCACATTGCCTCTTTCTTTTCTGTTGCAGATTAGGCAGGAAAACTACTAGAAGCCCAGTCCCACTTCCACCCTTTTTCAATAAACCAAGCTAACAAGGCTGCTCCAGAATGCAGTTCTGGGAGATTTCATATCTCCTCACCACACTTCTTTAACAGCTAAAAGAAAGCATAATCAGTCTCACAGATTAGTAATCACAGCTCAAAAGGCAGTTGCAAATTTGAGCCTGCTTTAAAGGTTAGATCCCATAATGGATTTCTGCTGTGAAATCAGGGTAACTAAAATAAATGTTCTGATATACTAAACAATTTCCCATAAATGTATTTTTCAAAACACAGGATATAAGCATTCTGTATTTCCTGTAGATATTTCAGCAGTTCCCTTATTCCTTTAGAAGCACATTGTCAATTTAACTTAACACTAGGAATTACAGACCATCAGCAATGCTTCATATTGCAAAGAGATAACCTATTTCTAGGACTGAGTATCTGTAAGATCTCTGGCTGTAGCATCCGTGCTTATACCAGATACTTAAGCTCGAAGTCATAGATTCACCTAATCAAGTACAACACATACGCTTCCCAAATCCTTCAGAATGTAGGTTACATCAATGATTCTCTTGATTGCTCTCAAAGTCTGGCAATCTTAAACAGATATACTTGCCTATCATGCAATTTATGTATACTTTTACAAAACTTCCGAATTTTGCCCAGCAGGCTAAGGTAGCTCATCGGAAACATTCAGTACAATTGAAAAATGGAAACCGCTGCATGCTAGGCTTGTTCACGCTTAACTCCTCCATGAGGATGCTCTTTCACTGCAGATATTTTGCTATAGGTCTCAGTCCAGTCTTTGTTCTCCAGAGACGACCATAAATTCCATTCACACTAGCACAGGGTAACTCTTTGAAAAGATGAAGGACTCAAATGGTCAGGTTCACTTTGGTCAGGGATGTATGACAGCCAAGCCTGGAAGTGTTAACCTGCTGTAGAATGTATGTAATACTTTGCAGGAGCAAATTCAGTGCTTCTGTATTTTGATTGCTAAGGAAGCGGAAAAGAGTTACACTGTATTGCATCAGATGCCCTGGGTAATAAATGAATATAATGAGGAACAATTTATTTGAAATCAGTGTACCTTGCTGCAACTACATATTGTTATACTTTTGTCAGTCTATATGATGATCAGAACTCTACTCTTTTTATCTCTGAATCTGGTGGAAGCCAGATGCACAATGAAGTTGTCCAGTTAAAAGTCAGTGTGAATCTTCTTAGAGTGAGATTATGCCCCTGAGTTCCTCTTTTCCTTAATATGATATTAAAGGTTATGCAGCTCATTACTAATGATATGCTCCAAATAACAGCAAATGGACTAGAACACATAACTGTATAGATAGATAGATAGATAGATAGATATAAATGTAGGTAGTCAATATCCAGAAAATTCTTTGCTTGCAGAAACTGTGGTTTTCTGCTCTATAAAATGTTTCAGTTCCTCTCAATACATTCAAGAGTTTTGGTAACATTTTTAGCTGTTCCTAAAAGGACTTATTGGGCATAAAAACATCCTAAGAACAACTTAAGCAGTTCACTTATCTTTCTGCAGTGACTGAAATATACCATAGCAGGACAGGAAAAATACTTACGCTCCACAAAGTAAGAGCTGGCATCAATCTTCCAGATAATCTGACCACGGTGAGAGCCATTGACGCCACGGTTCTTGTAGTCCAAAAAGTTCTCGGACAAGACCTCATCTATAAACAAAGAAAATGGTCTTATCAAGTACCTGTTATGACAATGTGCATAGCAGAGTCAGGCTAAAAATATGCCTTTGGCTTGACAGAACATACTAGAGCTGCTAGACAGCTTGGCACCACCTGATGAGAAGTTAGAATTTTCACTCACATATTTAAAAGTGCAGCTCTCCTTAAAAATCACAGCTTTTCCTGAAATGTAATTTTAAAAAATATATCCCTATGAAAACATCTAGCTTAGCATGGATGAACCCTTATCTAATTAAACATAATTATCTAGATGTAAGAGAACAGTAGCAAAAAATAATCCCTGCTTTGCACCAACTCTTCCCTTAAAAAAACGCCGCAGAAAATAGTTACATGTAGGCATCTGTACCACACTCGCTCTTGTCACAACAGATGTGGTTATTTCTTGCAGCATACAACGAAGGATATTTATTTTTGAGAATCCCACTCACTGGGTGCCTTTTCCCTCATAGCATTTCCAGACACCTAGCAGCTGTCAGACCACCAGCTGATTTACAGAGAAGTCGAGGGGTAATCTATAAATACGAATAATCTCTAAAAAGTTGCTGAAAACTTGCGCAGGACTGCATGTATAATAAATATAAGGCAGGCAGATAGCAAGCCTGAGGAAGGGCCTTCTGGTTGCCCACATAAATACATTTTTAGTCTGCTTCTAAACTTCACTTTAGGCCGCTTCAATGACCTCTTTTCCAGACCAATCTACAAGATCTACATTGCGTAGATGTGAGCAAACATCCCAGACTCCGGGCAACGGCCTGGCTCTTTACACTCTTTTATCCAACAGCTTAAAAACCAGCCAGTGAGGCCATGTCACGGCCCCAGGGCCACACTCGCCAACTTACGAGCTTAGACCGGGCTTTTAAGCAAACAAAAATGCGCATGTCACCACCATACTAGGCCAGCGGTTACAGTTTTGATCACCAATAAATGAAAACAGCACAGCAGAAATAAAATAGATATATGAAGACATTTACAGCCTGTCAGAAGGGAGCAGGGCTCATGGGCAGTGGCCTGTGGGAGCCCAAAATGGCCACCAACTCAGGTGGCCAAAGCAGTGAGATAGGATGAGCCAGGCTGTTGCCTCATTACTCCAGCTTTGGGGAGACGGAATAGATTTCACATCTCTGCCCTGCCAAAGCACTTCACCAAACAAAAAGCCACAATCTCTGCCCACAAAGACCAGTCAGCAACCTCGTGGATTTTTCCTCTCTGCAGCGAGGATGGTTTTCGTTTTAAAAGAGATTTGTAGAAATCCACTTTAACCAACTCAGTCATGCTGCTGGAACAGCTCTGCGAGGGTGCTGAGATTCTGTTCTGAAGACAGCCCTAAAAGCTGAGGAAAAATGTGAACCACTCAGTCCCAGATTAAAACACATTTACTGTAAATACTGTGATGCACTCACTCCTTCATCACATAGATCAATGAGAAGACAAAGACAGCGCCACACAACAAGGGACACCGTGCCTGAGGACAAGTTGGTGGTGTGACCAACTGCAGAGCAGAAGAGGCAGCCCAAAGGACAAAACCAAGAAGCTCAAAGACTAACATATTGTTAAAATATATATATATATGAATGTTAAACAAAGTAGACTTATAAATCAAAGGAAACTACACCTTCACTGAAAGAATAAAGCAGCAAGCAGATGCCAGTGGTGTCCCATTGGTTTTACCTAGTTGTACTCTCACAGGAAGAAGATAAGTGGGCTATCAACAATGAATTATTTGGGGCTACTGTCTTGAGGGATTTACAACAGAAATAATTTTAAAGAGGTCATTAATGATTGCAATGGGTAATTATAAATGACAATGCTATCTACAATAAATTTTCCCTTTGTTGACTTGCTAATTGTCAGTAATTATTTCACTACATGTGTTCCATGCTCTGTATTGAAGTGGAAGTATTTCTGCACATTCAGACAGTACATCTCTGTGGTAATTCTTCAACAGTAAAGTCCTCTGGTATAGTTTCTGTTCTTTGTACTTTATAGCTGGTTGTGTCTTCTTTCAAATGTCAAATTAAATATAAAAAGGAGAGTAAATAAGTATACACTGTTGCTCTCAGAGCTTTGGCTTACTAACTACTATCTTCAGTAAAGGAACATCCTGGATGCAGATTATCCAGAATCACCCACATCATTCTGTGGAAACAAGAACACTTCCATACATACGAGGTGATTTAAACCTAGGAACTGTCCCTTTTGCTCTGGCTGAGAAAACACTTTATAGTTAAAGGTGAAACACTGCACTGAGCTGGAGCCTGGGAACCCTGCCCAGCCCCTCATCCTGATGGGGCACAGAAAGCATCCCTCAGCTCAGACACGCTGCTCTCTGGCTTCATTAGTCATGACGTTTATTTGTCTTATTTAGTCTCTATAAGCTGCTGGAGATGCTCCAACACCTGCCATATTATTAAGATGTATGGTAAATTACTGCTCCTCAAGATGTATTGTTTATAAAATACCCATACTTGCTTAAGGAGGCTTAGCTGAGCTAGACTGCATGACCTGTCTTAAGAAATCACAGACATTTTAGGCCAGAGTTTAGTGGCACAAGAGAACCCAGAATCAGGTTTAAAATGTGGTGTTCCTCTGTAGCATCGGTGGAGGCCAGCTGGCACTTCCACTGCATCAGCTGCTGTCTGCTTCCCACGGCAGTGTGAATGCTGCATGACGCAATCTTTCTAATTTGACATAGATGTCGACATATGCCCATACCCAAACCAAATCACGTCTCTGTTGCAAGTTGACCCAGCAGGGTGACTGCAGAAAGCCCTTTCCTCCTTTGTTTGAAGGAAGCCTGGAAAGCCAGGTTGAGAAAAAGGACCACTCTCCATCTGCATGTCCAAGGTAGAAGACCCCTGAAGGGAAGGGATAAGCAAGCCAGCCAATGGTTACAGCTGACAGATGAGACCACAGCAAAACTGGAACAAGCTGCTCCCACCGAGTAACACCTGCACTCTGTGTCCTGCCCCAGAGGCAAGAGAAGGGGTGCGCGGGATGGATAGTCCAGAGCAAAAGGTCAGGTCACAAAGCACATAAGGGAAGGGATACGCACACACGGAGCCAATCATACACACACAGTTTACAGACAATCACTGCTGATGAAATCCAGGTTGAGGCAGTGGAAAGGGTATTTTGATACGAATTTATGGAACTCTGCAATATGCAGGTCATCCCACATAGGAGCAGTGGAGCCTTTAAGTATAAAAGCATGTTTGTAAATAAAACATATTTACAAATGTCTTGATTTAGAAACCCAGTATGTAGATCCTTCTTACAGCCAGAGGTAAGCTCTGTCTGTCTCTCTTGAAAAGCTAGGTACGTCCCTCTTTCCAAAGGAATAAAATGTATTTTTAGCCCAGTAGAAATCTGTGTTCATCGGGATTTTTAAGCCAGACAAATTTTAGCTCTATAAAAATACATGCAGGTCCAAAAAGGAAATCTTTCAGTTGTCAAAGGTACGTATTTTTGGAAGGTGAAAGAAAGAAATATCCCCTGCCAAGTTAAAAATAGCAGTAATTGAAACTGGTCGGGAGGTTGGGATGTATGAATATGCCTGATTGACCTGTTTTAGTTGGCAGGTGATACTATTCCAGGAATGCTATTACCTAACATTGACATTAAGTATGTACCTCATTGACAAAGAAAAATGTGCACATGAAATACACAGCTGTTTACTGCATTACGTATACGTGCATATGTGCGTATATGTATTTATCAACATTCATACCATATGTAAGTGAACAGACAATATGGTATGTTAAAGAGTATGTGCAAAGGAAAACAAATTTTCTCTCATCCTTCTACTGAGAATCCCTATAACAAAGGAACTGACCTTAAAACAAGTTGCCTCTTAATTCCCGAAAGTAAATGGTGAAATGCTGCATTTCACCTCCCTACAAAATGAAGAGCAGAGTTAATGCTGCTCCCTTTCATGTATTTCAGCCAGCAGCTAATGGCTTTTGACATTTTTCCAATGAAGCATTGTAATGCATCTCCCTCCCTCTGTTTTTGAAATGAGATTGACCTTTAAACTAGCGCTCTGCTTAGCTGGCAATCCACTGCCCAGCCTGGGTTTGGCCCCACTTGGTCAAAAAGCAAACGCTTTGCGATCACTCTGTGATCTGCAGCCTCATTTCCCTGGATGGTAAACAGCTAATTAAAGAAAGCATCAAATGAAGGCGTGTTCGGGATGTGCTGCCCTCTGAACATCATCAGCTTGTCCTGGAGCTGGAGATGATGGTGAAGGCATCTAAGACATTGCTCTCTGCCTCCCCCGCTCTGGGCACACAGAGATGCTAGCTGCCTCTTGCTGACAGGAACAAAAGTGGCTGCAGACCTGCAACGCTGCATTGGGACGGGAGCAGCAGCAGTCAGACCTCCCGCATCTCGTGTGGTCCCTTGAGGAAACCGAGAATGATGCATGACCAGGCAGCCGGGGCCTGAGCAGCAGCCAGAGCCAGCACAGCACACTGGAGGCAAACCTCAGCAAGTGCTTTGGGAACCAGCAGCAGTTCTGACAGACTGCTTGTTCCCACCAAACCAGATATCTCCAAGCACAGCCTTTTACTGCTAAAAATATTCTGTGCTGTCACTTCCATGCTGAGCGATCCCAGTATACTTCACAAGCGCTATGTATAGAGAGAGATAAATAACCATGGCCACCAAAGCAAGCTATCCTTCAGATGAAAGACAGTAACCAATTGACAAAAAGCATGTTGTTCTTCAGAGGAATTAGGGAAAATGTTGATACAGGCCACCTCTCAAAAAGATCTGTAAAAAACGTAATGGGGACTTCAAGTGCTGTCAGAAACCTACACTAAACAGACAGAACCTTGATATTTGAAAGCTTGTCTGAAATTCCCACAGAGAAGTAAAAAGATAGTCAATACAACTTCCTAAGAAGCACTGACAGAGTTCAAATACAAATAGTTGGGTGACCCTTTTGATTAGTTTGGTTTTGCTCAGGAGGCAGAAATGAAAAACCCACTCTCCCTTCTCAAACAGTACTCTGCTGATATATATCTGATCAGCCTGTCTTTCCACGTTCCCCAAGAATAATAACTGCAACATTTAAGAACAACCTGGGCTACCTTCAAAGAAGGAAATAATTAACACGAGACAGGAACACAGACAGGTGCCTGAACTTGGTACACTATTCCAGTCTCTTATCCATCACTAATTTGATTTAGCAACACATATTACAATACTTGCTTTCTATAAACTTAACGCAATTATGGTGTAAAAATAGAAGCTACATTTCATCTATTGATCCTCTCTCAATAAGAAATGCTGTACTCCTGAAATTACAGAAGGCCTTATAGTCTTTAGCTGAACAAATTTGCTTTAGATTGAAATTTAAAATTGTTTTTGGCCAATATATATGTCTATGAACATAGTTAGCAAAATGCTTTTAAAAATAATTTACTGTACAAAGAGGTCAATCTCTGGTTGATCTGTTTTGCAATTTGCATGGCAAGTTGCAGGAAAGGGACATTGCAAAGCACAGAGTATCAATAAAATAATTTTGCAATAGAATACAAGTGAAAGCCATTGATATGTTTCCTATTTCTGATGTTTCTTCTCTTACCACCTAATTTATCACTTGAAGAACAGAAAATGATGACAACAGCCTCTGCAATTCATAAGTGCAGCTCGTAGTGAGTTGTATCAGGTCATGCCAGTATTTCCTTTCGCAACCCTTTAGCAATGCAAAACCTAGAGCTTGGAAACCATGGTTCCAAAGAGTTGTACAATACAAGTGGCCATTGCTCTGTAGGAGAGGAGCTATTAATGAGAAACACATGCAGAAGATGCAGATACCAATTTCTTATTTACACAGATACCATAGTAAAAAAAAAATATCACAAATAACAGCCTTCACTATAGGAGTCGATAAGAACACTTCCACTGACGTCAGCAGCTACACGTACAGCTTTAACACCGATTGAAACTTCACTGTTAATTCATTTGCCAATTTCTGCCACAGACAATGAATATACTGCAATTTGCAGTTAGCACCCCTCCTTCTATGACTTCTTAGGGAGAAGAGTTCTGGAAAACAAGGGATTAATCCTTTGTTGGTGCTGAAAGCTCAGTCCTTGATCTAACAGCTATTCATGTGTTTTGTTTCAAGTACATGGTTCCATTTTAATCCCACAAAAATTAACCCCCTATCCAGTTCAAGTAAATTGAGAGGGAGAAAATGTGAACAAGTGGAAAAATGCAGTGAGAGGAAGACATGACAAAAGAAAGACCAAATGAAAATAGGGAGAGGAAAGAATATAAATGGTAATAAAACAGGGATAAAGTTGGGAAGTTATAACAATTCTTGGTTGCTGAGGGCAGAAGATGCTGTCCTAAGTAAAACTGCTCCAGGCACATGGAAAGGTAGGCATGGTAGGTTTAAAACCTGAGCCACTAATCTGAAGCAGAAAGAATTGCACATAAAACCCAAAGGACACCTGCCATGCACTCTCAAAACCAAGGAGTTACAACTTCCAGCAAAACACTTAACGTTGGAATATCTAGCTTACTTTCAGAGCCATGTACGTTTACCACTTCAGCAGCTTCCAAATTACTGCTGAGAGGTATCATTCTGATCTTTCATGACAGCAATACCAATAAAAAAGCAAACAAGACTGTCAATTACAGAGACCCTATTAAATCTTGGGGCTGATATGCCTATGGCTTTTCAGAAGGTTCTGGAGATGAACCACAGATCCAGTGCATCCTCACTGTCCTGCCCTCTTCACACTTGAGTTAATCACACTGTGAGTCTGAGCTCTGTCATTTGAGGGACTTCCCTCTCCTTCCCTGCAAGCCTGGAGCTACTGGCTAAATGGAGAGCTGACAGCAATGATCCCTATTCTTCTATGGTATCCTTGATGTGTTTGGGATCTGTGCTCCAGGCACAACCCATCAGTCATCTATTTCTCTCCAGTAACTGCTACTGAAAAGGCAGACAGAATGAAGAAAGCGAAGCACTGAGCTGCAGCTCGGCAGTAACAGCTTATGGGGGGTAAAACACCCACAGCAGATATTAGGTTGCAGTGGGATGGGCATCTATCTAGTAACACTGGTTGTCACTTGGTTCTGCATACACTTAGAAGTGTGATAGTATCCACATAGCTCTCATTGCTGCTTCAGCTATGCCCATCCCAGCATATTCCTGACTCCTGTCTTAGAGCTCCTGCACATCCATATTCTCACCACTGCAGCAGCTGGACCACATCTGGACTTTAGCACAGCAATGGATGTAATTCAGCTCTGCATTGCACAAACCTCTTCACAATTAATGACAGCCAGCTTGCACACAGAACTGAAGATGGCAGAGACAAAGATGGTCAGTACGTACTGAAAAGCTGAAGATACACAATGTGTGGTGAGGTACAACAAGGAAGAGTTTTGTCTGCTTGTTTTTTAAAACAATGACAGTTTTGAAGTTGTCACAGTCAGTGGAAGCCTCCCCACTGGTTACAGAGCAGTTTGGAAAATGAGGATTAGGAGAAAACAGTGCACCCATGAAATTTGCTGGAAGATATTAAAATAAGAGATGCTGCAAGCCCAAGGCAGTATAAAGACATGATATAAAGGGACATGGGAAGATCTGAAATGTGAACAAGAATGACACTTGTCCAGGTTAACAACATGCATTAAATAAGGGGGAAATAATTTCCAGTATTTGAAAAATGGGCTTACAGCAATGTTGAAAGACATAACAGCAGACTGTAAATTAGACAGGCATTTGTCATCTGATACAGCAGAAAGAAAACAAACAAACAAACCAAAACCAACAAAAATCACACCAAAACCAAAGCCCAAACACTACTCATATGAGTGCACTGAAGCATCACTGTGCAAAGAATCTCTTAAAAACCTGTAGTGGTTTTATCTGAAAAATTGTATTCAATTACAAGCCTATTAAAAAGTGGAAGATCTTCAGTGAAGAAAAAAATTTAGGGCTGGAGAGATAAATGGATGAGAAAGATTACAAAAGCTAAACACATACACAGTCATTACAGTAGTTGTGAAGGGTAGCACGGGAACATTCAAATGTTATGAACAGCATGTTTAAGTGTTGCAAACACTAAGGAGTGGGAATGCTTTAGTTTGGTTTAGAAAACTAAGAGAAAAAAAAATATACTGAACCTTCAAATTTCACACGGGCTAGCCTGACAACCTCTACAGAACAAATCTTTCTGCTTTAAGCCTTATCCTGCCAAGAACTTTATGCTTGTGCTGTCCACTGTTTGTGCCGTAATTGATTCTACCCAGTCAATGGTCTGAACATGCTGCACGGATTATGCTGCTTTTGCAGGACTGAGGCCAAAACCTGGCTTTTGGTGCATCAATATCCCCCACTGACTGATTTCTTCAGAAATGCTTTAGTGGGTGATCATTACTGGCTTCATTATCAATCTGCACTATATGGTGACATTGTCCCCCCGCCTTGCACAGTACAGAGGCAGTTTTATCCGCAGGCATAAGGACCCTGGAAATCACTGGGAAGGCAAGAGGCTGCTGTACTCCCTGTCTGCATTATTTCCCTCTCCTGATATTCAGGATGACAATTCAAGTGGAAAACTCTTCTCCACCCACTTACCTAGAAAGAGGTTCATAATATCACAGCTTTTATTTTACGGAGAAATACCAAACGAGAACAGGAATATTTTGGTACACAGTTAAGCACCTCCACCACATATTAAATATTTAAGGACAAGAACTGGCAATCTGTGAACTGCTTTACCTTGACAAAAAGACCATCAAGCACACCACCACTGCACTAACCCCTCTACAGAAGCTTTTTACTGCATTGCCACTAACATTAACAACACATAAATGACAGGTGAACCTTGTGAAGCACTGAAAGGGAGAATCGATCAGAAGCCATACACATTGGGAATATTCAGAGACTCTTACATTTTAAGTGCTGACTGCATCTACTTGTAAAGGAATGAAACAGAGGCAAAAGCTAACTGTGTTCATGCCACACTTGGTGGGTCTGGAAACAGCATACCCTGGATTCATCTGGCTGAAGTGGGCCACCAGGTACAGAACTGGGAAAGGCAGAGAATGACTCGGCCTGATAAAGAGAAGTCACTCTCACTGGATCCAAGAGCAGCCAGGTGAAGGCAAGCCAGGTTGGAACAAAGAAACGATATCATTGCACTAACAGATCTGCCAAGGCATACAATACCTAATACCACCTCTGTTCAGCTTTTGTGTAGGCTTTCTATTGTTTAGGGGTTTTGTTGTTTGGGTTGGTTTTTGTTGTTGTTGGTTTTGTCTGTTTGTTTTGAGGTTTTTGTTGTTTAATTGTTTATTTGGTTTTTTAACAACAGGTTTGCTCCACTGACACCTTTTGTTCCTGAAATAGTGCTTAGTGAAAGCTGTCTGGTCACTGGCCACCTTTGTTAGTGTTTTACACAGAGAGCAGAATCGGATGTGTCGAACAAAACTTAACTTGCTGAGTTGATCATGGCCAGTCATGGCTGCCATGCCCAGCTTGGCAAGAGACCCAACTACAAGATGACCTGCTGAGGAGAAGCCCCAAGACCACAGCAAGGTTCTCTTCCAAAGGCCATGAAAGGACAGGGAAGATGGGTAACCCCAGGACACAAACATCAACAAAATTCACTCTAAGCAGGCATACTATGAAGAGAGAGCCTGAATCGGGGATTAGAGCTGTAACATAGGGACCCACAACTCCAAGCCTTAGATGCACGTTACTGTTCCTATTATAACATTTCCCATTGCTGCTGGCAACCTGTGACACCTTCTCCTTGTATGTGTTGGATGTTTGGTAAAACAGATGTACAAACAAGTTCTGATCCAAGTCTAACATCAGGAAAAATGTAGATCTTTTCACTTGCCTCAGTGAGCAGTGCAGCAACACCAGGCCCTCTAAGCTTAAAATCAACCTGGAAAGTCTTTAAACAACTGTTTAAATGCCTACTAACCAACAGCTTTAAAAATTAGATTTGCAAGATTACAGTGAATTGCCTTTTTGATAGAGAAATAACATGAAAGACTGAAACAGAGGGGGAAAATATGCTGGTTTAAAGCTAAACTTCACTCGCTAATTAGGTCAAGAAACTCCTACTTGTATGAATTTGCAAGGAACTACTCTGTCAAAAGCTGGACCTAACTACTCTGTCCAAATATGGACAGGAAAATGGACCCTATAAGATTTGTGTATGAAAGAAACTTCTAATAAATAGCCTTTAATAATGTTTTGCTTTCCCATACAGAAATGCCAAAAGAAAAAAAACTGTTGCATATGGATAACAAGATTATAATGTTAACCCTGATAAATTCCCAACATCACACAGACACTGGAGCAAATGATTCTTCCAGTAGTCCGGTTTAAACATTCCCCATTAGCTGCTCTACATCAGATATGGAGATGATGACAGAAGTGAAATCTAGTAGCAGCTAAAATGCTACTGCAGTAATTATTAGATAGCTCTTTATCTACAGGCAGCTGCCAGCAGTCCATATTCATTTATCTAAGAGGCTTCATACTGTAGCAAATAGTACTAACAAATCAGGTAAGAGAGAAAGAGAAAACTTTGAGATAAATAACTGCAAATACTCCATCTGTCTCACAGTAGCCACTAAATGGGAGTTCTTTTTAAAAAATATACAAACACGCTATCTTCATTATTCATAAATTTGTTTTGGTTTCACTTTTTTTCCCAATGTGCATTTTTTTTTTTTAAACACATACCTTTTCTGCAAGGAAAACTCAAATTCCAGAGATTTTTAAATAGCAACAGAGCTGTGTTATGTTCGAATTTCTCAGATAAATCTTTTGAGTGTTCACATGTATTTTTGATCATGGATATATTTCTGAAAGACTGCTGATGTTCACAATACTATAGTTATCTCGAGGGAAGGCAAATGCACATCTCAGGTGAATTGTTACAGAACTTAGATGTTCCCCTGCATAGCTCAGGGCTGATATATAGTGTATACAAGGGGAAGTTAGAACATCTCTAGAGTTTCAGCCTGGCAGGAATGAAATGTGATTCTTACTCCTGAAGGCAAAATAAGTCTTAAACATCTAGGAAGGTTTGTTCTTCCAATTCCTACTCTTTTTGTCATCTTACCATGGCTAATCTTAAAACACATTGAAGTCATAACATCTATTTTTTAACAGAGCCAACATTTACTACCCTCCCTTCAACTAAGGAGTTTTTCTATGGCCCTTCACCATAATCACGTAGGTGTGTATGGATGTTTTCATGCAGCTACAGGATGGATATTCTCAATACTATTTTTTGCCCTGAGACAAACAAGAATCATTTTTTTACACTGTTTTACAATAGACTGTCTGGCTGCCTCGACCATTTTGTGAGACCATGAGCAAAAGTTAACTCTAATAACCAATTCTAAATCCAGCTTTTAACTGCATCTACAAAGACTGTTTCCCAGTTGGTCACCCCTAGGAATGTGCACGAGAACTGACAAGGAGAAAAACTGAAGAGAAGAAAAACTGATACTTTTTGATAAAAGGAGCTGTAGCTCTCTCACATGAGGAGCAACCAGTCAGAATTTCCCTATAGGGAGGACTCCCTCAACTTCTTTCAGGCTACTTTAACCTTTGAATAGCATCAAAACATATGAGGTACTTGATTTTTACTCTTTTACTTTTGCAAGCCTTTTACATCATCTGTAGTCTGTTCCCCAGACTTGAACCATCTTTTTTTCTAAAGTCTGCAAATTATTTGGCATCATTGAAATTTTAGTGATAGAAGGGGTGGTGAGAGCAGCCTAAGTTTTACACATTTCAAAACCAACACTCATGCAAAATAATTTGAAGAAATTTCCTAGACGACTACAATTGCAACAGCTAAACTCCTCTAAGGTGAGAAGTACCTTCTGTTCTGCTTTTGTATAGCCCCCTCCTGAGATGCCCAGGAACTCCCACATGACAAATAAGAAACAATAACTCTAATGTTCCCACACAGAGAAAATCCACACCACACTGTCTGATACCCCAAGAACACAAATAATTTCTCATTGTTCTCATGAGTCGCTGCAATATTGAAGTGTTACCACATTCAAACCTTTCAGCTGAAATTCCACCAGCCCAAAGAATCACAAAAAGGATTAGGTTGTGTCCATGAGCTGGTTTTCATACAACCACAAGAGTGACCAGCAGCAATCCAATAGTTAACAGTGTTACCATGCAAGTGGCAATAACAGGCTTCAACACTGATCCCCTATTGAGCAGACTGGGAAAAGCTCATAGTTTCTTTGGTTCTCTTGTTCCATCCTGGCTGCTAATTCAAAACACAGTCATATATCAGTTTACGTCGTAAAGGTCATACCCACAAGGCCAGGAACAATTCCTTTCTAAAAGGAATGCAGGCTTGGAAAATTTGTGCAAATCCACACACAAATCATTAGGATCCATTACGATGTCTGGATCTCCCACCCCTACAAATTTGACACACACATTGAATACAGGATGTATCAATGTTTTATTTCAGGTGAGCAGCAAGCTTTGGAATGACTCTTCCAGCTGTCTCCACTTTGTCACCACCAGACCATGTGGTGATCCTTGGGCACACAAACTCGGTCCTGTCCTGGTGAAGCTAAACTGAAAGATGCACTACAGCAGCTGAAGGGCATTCAGCCTGCCAGACTGAGACTGCTCTAAAGCCAAGCCTCCAAAATTTATTTAGCAGCTGTTTGGTTTTACAGACCTGTTCCTACCAGTTCCCTCTACAATGTCAATGTAGATGTAGCCATAGTGCCAGCCACCTTCCAAGACTCCAAGTGTTTTCTGTGTCAAACACATAATAAAAGTCAAGTGTTCTTCACTGTCTCCCATGTTCTTTCTTTAAGTGAATCAAAACGCCAAATCTCACCTTACATTAAGTTTTGGGAAGGGAGGAAGGGGAATAGGGGAAAGGAAAAGAAAAAATGAACAACGGGTGCTGCTGTCTGCTATTTCCTCAGTTATTTAGGTTGATAATCTGAGAGGCTGGAGGCAAAGCACCTTCAAAGACAACAAGGGTCAACTGTTGGTTGCTTGAGGGCTGGACACACTATCCCTTTTTCATTTGGCAGTGGTATTACTTGGAACAAGCCATTGACTATTAACATTAACACCAGGTGTTCAGCCAGCAGGGGCAAAGATTAACTTCACAATTGGCACTTCTAATTTACTGGGGTGTCTGTAGCAACATCCTGTTTGATACAATAAATTATGCAACAGTAACAAGGTGGATTTTTCTCTCCCGGTTAATCTCTCATGTATTAAGGTGTCTTCAGAGCCCTTGATACAGCGTCTGAGCTATGGAACCTGGCTGAATTAGTTCAATGTGAAACAGCTCTGTGGACTTTTTGTTGATTCCAGACCACCAGAGGTACTCTTTGCCTCTTTACTCAAGCAATACAGTCCTTCTTGAGTTGCCTGTGTTACTACGGAATAGGCTTAGAGTATTTCTTAGTGCCTAGTGCCGCTGTGCCTTCTCATCTGTTCCAGTAAAACACTCAACTGCAAGACTAGCTGTAAACACAAGTAACTCTGTTAAGGCAAACAAACCAGACTGCTTTCAGAGCATCTGTTTTAAATCCAGTCTCTGTTTTCTTCCAAAAAGATTTTAAATCTCAGAAGCCTAATTTTATTTTCAAAGCAGGGTATTTTATAAGGTTACTCATGGAAACAAGTACTGCAACCTGGCTTACGGTAACCCCACTCCTTTCCCTCCAGGTCCTGAAGAGCCACCCTTGTGATCCCCTTATCGCACTCTCTCCAATACACTGAACTTACCTTCCAGTCCTTAACACCATGCCACCAGGGTTCCCCTACACGTTCAGATCACCCATCCAGTCCCTTCTTGTATCACCATCTGTGTTCCAAACACCCTCAGAATATGACCCTTCTGGTTGTACCCACTAAAGCAACACTGTAGCTCCCTACAATGCCCCCTATGATTGCCCCAAAAGCCCATCTCACAACACTGTATGCTTTACCTGGTTTTGCTCAGCTTTCTATTTGGGCAAGACAAAACATTGCTATAGGAACTAAAATACCTGCTTAGTGCTAGGTACGCTTATCCAAAGAGGTATAGGCATCATTTTAGAATCATAGCATCATTGAATCATTTTGGTTGGAAAAGACCCTTTAAGATCATCGAATCCAACCATAACCTAACTCTGGCACCAAACCATGTCCCTAAGAACCTCATCTAAACACCTTCTAAACACCTCCAGGGATGGTGACTCCACCACTTCCCTGGGCAGCCTGTTCCAGTGTCTGACAACCCTTTCCATGAAGAATTTTTTCCTAATATCCAAACTGAACCTTCCCTGGCATAACTTGAGGCCATTTTCTCTCATTCTATCACTTGCTGCTTGGGAGAAGAGACCAACATCCTCCATGCTACAACCTCCTTTCAGGTAGTTGTAGGCAGTGATCAGATCTCCCCTCAGCCTCCTCCTCTCCAGGCTAAACAGCCCCAGCTCCCTCAGCTGCTCCTCATCTGACTTGTGCTCCAGGCCCTTCACCAGCTTCATCACTCTCCTCTGCACTCTCTCTAGTACCTCAGTGTCCTTCTTATAATGAGTGTCCCAAAACTGAACACAGCATTTAAGGTCCGGCCTCACCAGCACTGAGTACAGTGGCACAATCACTTCTCTAGTCCTGCTGGCCACACTATTCCTGATACAAGCCAGGATGCTCTTGGCCTTTTTGGCCACCTGGGCACACTGCTGGCTCATATTCAGGCAGCTGTCAGTCAACACCCCCAGATCCTCTCTGTCAGGCAGCTTTCCAGACACTCTTCCCAGAGCCTGTAGCGCTGCCTGGGGTTGTTGTGACCCAAGTGCTGGACCCGGCACTTGGCCTTGTTGAACTGTGTACAACTGGCCTCAGCCCAATGACCCAGCTGGTCCAGATCCCTCACTCCCTCATTTCGCTTCATGGGGGCACCAATTTGAGTCTATCTTCTTTACCAAGCCACTGGTTTTCAGGAAACATTTAGAATTTCATATTTTTAAGATATGTAATCCACAGAGGAATGTGGCTGAAACTGATCTACCATGTCCAAAACTTACTAGAAGGCAAAGATTAACAGAGACTTCAGTCTAGGCAGCAGGACTAACTATTTCTGTAGAAACCAAACCTGTTTAAAAAAATGCTAATTTTATACTGAAGTGAAACAATCAGGTAAAAGTCCATTGAAACCATTTCTTATTAGTCATATGTAGGGCTTGATTTAGCATATGGAGATGCCAAAAATACATTAATGTATGTGGCTTAAAACAGCTTTCAATACATTAAAAGAAAAAAAAAAAAAAAAAAGAAAAACCTTTTGGGACAATGCCAGAATGCCTCAGTCTATAATTATTGTTCATATCAAAATATCCTTTGGCTATGTATGAGAAGTCATTCTGTTTCATGGGGTTTTTAAATGATTCACATTCTTGACTTGTAAAATCTCTCATCTGTCACAGATTACTTAAGGACTCACAGGAGGAAACCCTGGAAATATTATGCTTTTTTTCATACAGCAGGTATTTTCCCAAAATCTAAATGGCTTTAAAATGAAAATATCTTGAAATTTCAATAAACTGTCAACAGAAAGCATTCTCATATCTGTACTAAAGAAAAAGTGAGGGCCAGGACTATAACCAGAAACTCAGGAGCAGAAGAAAATTTGAAGACTACACTCACTGGAGCTGTATTAGTTCATTAGTACCATTAGCTCTTATTACCCCAATGCTTACAATTAAAAAAAAGCAGCAAGAAACCCAAAGGAGAAGGAGTAAGGGGGACTTACCTATGAGATACATGCCAATCCAGTCCCCTGCATCCACTTCCTCCTTTATATCCCAGTATATCACCAGGTCCTGTGAATGCCCGATGGAGTAGTAGGAGCTGCTGACCATCAGGGTGGACCGGCTGTCTGAAGTGACAAGGTCCGTGTCACTGGTAGACCTAGGAATGGTGACCGTCTCATGGGAGTTGTTCCTGATGTCCATGTTATGGAACTGGTCCGGATTATAGCTGTATCTGAGAGGCTCTTTGCACCGGCGCCGATTTTGTGAGTTCCTAGATGGAGACGCCATGGCTGCCAGGCCCAAGAACCTGTTTTGGTACAGATTCTGCGAAGAAAAATAAAAGAATGGTATTTACAGTATGATTCATATTTTAGTGATGTTAAAGCTCAGGAATAGTAGCACAGCAGAATGAGAAAGTAATAGAGCAGATCTTTTTCCATTTGGCATTACAAGAAAAAAAAAAAAGGAGGCATGAAAAGGTGTAGCAGGAAACATAGTGCTAACTCAAGTCCTACTCTGTAATTCTTACCGTGAAAACAAGTGTAAAGCAAGCGTATGCCACCAAGCTCAGCCGCAACTAGCAGTGTGTGAGGAAATTGTGCTGGCTTCTTCCACGTTAATGCATGCATCCAGACAACTATCAGACTGCTAGAGAGCCATTCATTTTCAACACCAGGAGACAGTCTTCCCACTTCTGACACTGAGAGATGAGTCCTCTCCCTCATTATATTTGCAGAGGACTCTTCCTTAAAGTGCAGTCACCTCAGAGACCATATCCTATCTGGAGATACTGATCAGCAACAAGGAAGAGTTGTTCTTCCTCACCAGAGATCTGAAGAGCCATGAAAATGGTTATCCTTTTTACACTGTTACCTAAATAGAGATGTCTTCACTGAAATGTAAATACAAACTAAGTGTTGCAGTGTCTCCAGTACCCCTGGTAACTTCCAATGCTGTTACTCTGCTCCATTTTTTGCAGTAGAGGTTGAGATTCCATGCACACCCAGTCTGGCAGGAACTTGGGAATGCACCTGACAATTAATGGGAATTGCAGAGGTTACTGCAGAGTAGTCATCATCTTAGCAGTTGAAAAAATATTTAAATTCCAACCTACCCCCTGCCTCGAGGCAAACTGAGTACTTGTACAAAATGTGTCATGGTGCATGAATTAAGAGCTCTTGTGAGTTGGCAGGGAATGCTTAAGTTATGACTGAGGTTAATTTTGATGTGAAGACATCCCCTGATACTGATCAAAATACTGGTTATTCTTTAATCCTGTGCTCTTTATTTTCTTTCCATTTTTTTCTTCCCAGCTTTCCCTCTTCTCTCCCTGCAGCTCTGCTATTCCAGTCACTCAGCTCTTCAGTATTCATTAGCCTTCCATTATCCATCTGTTGCCAACCATGCTGTCAAGTCTGCTAGATAGAAAACCAGACAGCATTCCAGTATGCTATAAAATGCTTTTCACATGATCAGAAGTCAAATCATCCCTTTGAACTCAAACAAATTAAGCGGAAGGAAAATCACAGCTCCTTTGTCCAGCCAAGCAGTTATTTAACCTTGGCTTTGTTAAGGCTATGGTAGCACAGGAGAACAATAAGTACTGAAAAAAAAAATATTTTGTTTATTAATACCAATTTCCATAGAATAATTAAGATACCTATTGTGTCTTCACATTCCGTTGCACAAAAGCTGTACAGAGCAAAAAATTCAGCTGGCATATTTGTGTATCCCTAGAATATACTGTCCCTTTGCAGATACTGCCCTACAACACTTACAGTCCAATGACCCAAATCCTCATTTACTGCATTAAACAGGGTTTATAGCAAAAATAGCTCCAGCAAGGATGCCACACCTTATAGCAAGTGCTGGCCAGACTGAAGCAAATAATGCAAAAGGCTACACCAGAGGAACAGGAATAGGAGGAGGAAGGAAGCATGTGGGGGAACGAAGCACACGGTGTTGCATTTGCTACGCATCTGATGTCTTTGCTGCTTCTTTTCTGACAGTTACATTTGTTCACTGTTTGAAAGAGAGTTCACTTCATAATATAAAGACAGATATTCCCTGTAAACAGAAAACGCACCGTTTTTCATCAAAAAACGGGGTCTAACATGCTGTCAACATTTTCTAATCTGGGAAGCACTCACAGACATGGACAACTACCGCACTCCAGTCAGTAATTTCAAAAAAATTGATGGGAGTTTCTGTCACTTAGCAAAGAAGGCAGCTGCTGTCACAACAGTACCTGAGACAACTACTATCGGTTTTATAATGGTGAGATGGCAACATGAAGAAATTCAAGACTACTCTTCTGGGTTAGTCTGTATTATTAACATGGGCTCCTTAGCTCATACTGTGCTATCCAAAAGCTACTCCAGGCAGGCACTTTATTTCTGGTGACAAATTACTCCAGGGAGTAGTGGTTCTGCAGATACCTTCATTTTTGAATGTTAATGGTTGTAGAGTATTAATTAACTGCATACTTTCAAATTAAATTAGACTTAAACATTTAATTTTTTCAGCTTCAGAATGACTTTAAGCAGTTTTAGTGAAAACGGTAAATCCATCACTATGTTCTAATTCTGTAAGTTCCCATTTTCCTGTATATTGATGCCAGTGGAACAAATGGCATAATCTGAAAGTAATGCAGAAGAGGCCATGGTCTCCCGAAATCTGAGTCTCCCATACCTCCAGCACAGATTCTACACATTAATGTGCAAAAAAATAAAAACCCCAAACTGAAAAAATATCAAACAAATGGGACAACAGTTACACATAATTATCTGGATTAAACAATGGCATCAAAATACAAACACAGCTGTATGAATAAATAGAAAAGAGGTCAGTAAAAGTAGCTACTCCACATTTTATTACCAGCTTTGCATATTTTCCATGCAGCTGTCTAAAGCATGCACGCAGCCCCCAAGGCCTGCTGATAGAGCCCCAGTCATAGTGAGACAGCTTAAAAAAATTGCAAATACTTCCTCTCTATGCCTTGTAGAAGCAATCTGATCCATCATAGATACCCTATGTATATAAAAATCTTTTTTAGAGGCTTAAGATTCATATTTATTCTCTCTATGCCTTTGCAGAGGTGTGTATACTATACACATTAAGCTACAATCTCATTTCTAATATACAGTGTAAATTATAAAACGTCAACAACAAACACCCAACAGCACAACAGATCAAGCTTGGTTGTCAACAGAAACAAATCCCTCTTCATTCCTGGCTCAAAACAGTCACTCCATAGCTGCTTCTACAGTCAGTCTTTCCCTCTGTGCCAAATGACCCCTCCATCTTCTCCTGAAGAGCTGTAGGGCTTAATGTTAGGGATTTTTTTCTAAATTATATTTTATTATTATATTTTCAAAAAGGTACATGATGATTTAGCAATATAGAGATAGATCCCAGCTAAGCATTTGCAAGGATCCAGCTCAGTTGTCTGTTCTGACAACTAAGAGCTATCTGTTAGATATTCGGACTGACACCAGTTATCTCCTATTGCTGCTTTGGCAGAAAAGGTATATTTGTGCAGCACAGGATGGTGGTAAAATGGGCTATTACTGTGCATACCAAACATACTATACAATCGAAATACAACCCATCACTGGAGCATTGGCAGATGAGGAAATTGAAGGGAACAAGGTGACAATGTTAGCCAGCATGACAATGGGCTCAAAGTAAGGCACATGTAGTCACTCAGATGTCTGCAAGCATCATCACAACCAGAATTTCAAGAGCAAGTACCGAGAAAGACAGTGAAATAGCTTTGTATGGTGGGAAGCTTGGGACACAGTATATTTATCCATTTGAAAATAAGCCAGTAGACAAGTCTGATATCATAGGCAAATGAGATATGGAGTCAGTCTCTTTGTTGCTCCACCAGAAATTAAGGTTCTCCTGATAAGCTTTTAGCCTTCATTTGCAAGGCTTATATGTTTCATAATGACAAGGAGTCTAGACAGATTTAAAAAAACAAATAAATAAAAACAACATCTAGGGTACCCTGGTCTAAGTGAGAATTTATGACAGCAAAAGCCTTCTGACCAGCTTTCAAGAAGGTAATATAATATGTATCAACAAGGATATTGTACTACCAGAAATATAAGGTAGTAATGGCCTATATGAAATGTTTATTTGACTGGATGAGAGACAAAATGAAAAGATTTTTAAAACGTACTCACAACCAGGTTGTGAACACCCAGAGCAAAATCCTGAGGCCAGGCCAGAAAGACAAGCAGGAAAGCAGCAATGCCTACAGCCATCACAAGGTGATATGATGAGACCCTGCAAACCAGAGCTCCTGAGGCAGACCTTTAACATAAAGGTGAGCCCACCAAAAGGTCTTTCAATATGTTAAACCATTTTATTAAAGCATAAATTAGGGTCAGGGAAGATCAAGAAATTCAGCCCTACTGGGTGGAAGACTAAAAAAAACTGGGTAAAAGCAAAAAGAGATGAGAATGAATCTCACTGCTGCTCCTTGCAGAGCAGGACTTGCCCCTCCAGGCTTGCCCTCAGTGCAGCAATGTGAAGTCCTTCCTCATAGCAAACTCTCCTGCTTTTCGTAGCCCTGGAGACTTGTTGCAGGATCCGCTCCAGGTTCTTCCCAGCAACCTCCTCATCTCCGTTCTACTTGCAGGCCTCCTGCTCTCTATCTCTTCCATGTCTGCTCCCACAACCTGTAGCCCACAGGGTTCCTCAGCTGCCAGCACCCAGCAGCTTTCAGGGAGGGTACACTCTCCCTCTGTCAAACTCAGAACCAGGAAAAGGCAAATAGAGTACATAGATTCCCTCCTTTTTGCCTAGGGACAGTGCTCTTAACACAGCACGTGGTACCTGAACAGCAAACAGTCCAAGAAAACATTTGCATTTTCCATCACAGTACACACAGTACACACAGTACAAAGGGCTAAACAAAATGCTAGGTAATACAGGGGTAAGAAGAAATACAGTTTAAAAGTAAGCTATAATGAAGGTTACAGTTTCAGCTATCATCATAAATGCCATCCCCTACTCCCACTAATCACAGTTATTTTTATTTGGTTTTCATCATGTGAGAAAAATCCCTATGCACATTTGAATTTTGGTGGAATTGTTAGTATAACTCTTAGCACAACAAAGACTTTTATAGCATAGCTTATAGTACAGCCAAATCCAGTAAACAAGGCCTTGTAGTGCAAGGAGTTGTACAAAATCTCCTCCAAATGGTTCAGCGTCTGGCTTGCTGAAAACATGAAAACTGTCAAGCTTGGATTTGGAGACTGCTATGAAGCCAAGGATTTGGAGAACACAGAGAACCTTTGCAGGATTGGGCCATTTATTTAAGAAACACAAGAATGGTTTATCAGAGCTTCAAAAGAATAATTTAAAAGCATTAGAGAGTTGCAGGCTTCCACACTCTACTGGCACCCTTTTCCCTGCAAGATATTACAGTGTACATATTAATAGATGAAACTACTGTTCTTGTCAAGACTGAAATGAAGGTTGCAAACGTTTTAAGGGGATGCATGCCATAGTAACACTAAAGAACTTGAAGTGCATTTGTCTCAATATTGCACATCTATGGCACAATATATATATTTATGCCTATAATAAACACTAATTGGAAATCAAAGCCATTATACACCAGCAACAGGGCAAATGGATGTTACCAGGTGGTTCATATTTCCTGACCTTTGTGTGTTTCCAGTTTAGCTGTACTGCTGTATTAATGTATCCTCTTACATTTAACTTTGCTTCAGTGATGTGCAAATCATTGCATGAATTGGAAACAAAATGAACGAGTTCACCTCAAGGTCAACCTGGCAAGGTTTGGTGCAGGCGGGTGGGATTGATTCCCAATAAAGGCCTATTAGTCATAAGGCAGCAAAAGCTGGGAGCACAGTAAACCAAGGTACTCTTAGCATCTACAAAGAAAATATACAATTAAGGGCAGTTCACATTAACTGGGAGCACCTAACAATCTCCTGGGCAGAAGGAGATGGAGGATGGAATATGTGGCAATGACTGGAAGGAAATTCTTAGAGTTCAGAAAAAGGAAAAAATTAGCAATGCTTTCTGTCTTCACTTTCTGGAAGTAAAAAAGAGTGCCGTCCAATGACCCCAAGAGAGCGTGCTGAAAATATACACATCACATTTCCAATTAAATTACTCCAATAATGAAAACTTTTACTCCTGTAAACATATAAATCAAACAAGTGTCTGAAAAAAATTACATTTTACCAGTTTTAGATGAGATCACTCCAGGCTTCTACACTGTAGACTACTTAAGCCTAACTAGGGACAATTAACAATCTTATATTCAACACATTTGTATTGACACAGTTTCTGCAACAGAACGCAGCTATGGACAAAATTAATTTCTTAATTTCTCTTAAAATAGTGGCAGAAAAACAGTCTTGTCTCAGCAATTTGGCACAGCACGGGATGAGAAATCAGACTTACCTGTAAGGGAAAATGGGATCTGAAAACATTGTCAATGTTTTAAAAGACATATTCAGGTATAAAAAGCAGGTAAACATGCAGTATGGCCTGAATATAAAATCTCAAAAAGATAACTATAAGGAAATAATGAAAGGGTCAATATAGTAACATTTTAAACCAAGACAGTGCTGCCCAGCTTCAATCCATGCTTTCCACACCCCAAGATTAAAGAATTAACCTTAGGATCTTCTTACACACTACTATCAAACACTCCGAAGTCCACAACACTTGCCTTTGCTGATGCTTTCCAGTGCGCATACCAGGAAATCCGTATTTTTTCCTTGGTTGGTTTTAAACATCAGAAGCCTGCAGAGAAGTGCTGCTGCAGTACCAGGCAGAGGGAGGACACTGACCATCTCTCAACAGGTGCAAGATGAAGCACCCGTTGGCAGGATGGCACACGCTTCTTGACAAGCATTCTCATGTCCATAATGGCCAGTGTGGACCACACCAGCTTCACAGATACATAGTCCTAGTGACTGCGGTGCCAAAGGCTATCTACATTCCTCATCTTGTCAAACCCAAGGACAATATTTATGAACAGCAATCATTACAAGAAGAAAAGCAATCATTCTGCACCAGGCAGTAGTACTGGTTTAATCCACTATTTAGAACAGAGAAGCATCACTCTCAGCAGAGAGTTCTCCCAAAAAGCCTGTGTGCCCCACATCAATCTATTTAAGAATCATCACTGCATTCATCAGGGCCGCTCCACAGCTGGACTCTGCTGCTCTCCCAGGAATGCTACTTACTACAAAGGGGTTTTAGAAGGGAGGAAGTAAGAACAGGGCAACACTTCTCTGCAGGCTAAAACCAGTGTTGCTGTTCTGGGAAGAGATCAACCGATGCTCCTACTGACTGTATTGGATGCCCTGTATCAGGTTCTGCAAAGCACACAATAATAGACGTCTCTTACCTGATGGATTTTTATAACAAGTGACTTCAGTTCTCCAAGTGCTCTGCCCAAGCAGAAGATCAATGTCTTTAATAGCACTACCAGGGGCCCAGATCCATCCAGCTCAAGCTTTGAGTACTTGAGTCACCTAATTTAAAAATGAAGGTTCCCAAGAGTCCCTGTGTTCTCAGAGGGAAGAGAAAGGCTCCTCCTGAAAAAGACTGAGACCCAGGTAAGGCCTTCCCAGAGAGGATTCAGTTCCACCTTTTTCCACACCTTTTTAAGGGGTTGATGACAGTTGGGATCCTGGGTTAGGCATGTTAGGGTAGATAGGAAAGAGCCAGTCCTAAGTATGAACGTCTCAAGCTGTAAGATTTTATATTATGTAAAGTAACTGTGCAAATGTGTATTCTAAGTACATTCAAGCATGTGAAACAGAGATATAAGGCACATTAAAAAAAAAAAAGGTACTAAAATACTACCCGATTACTTAAAAACAGTTTGATTTTCTAGGCAGCTACAAAATTGCAAACTAGAAGGTACACCCAGAGAAAGTCCAAGAAGAGAAAACAAAATACCCCGTATACTGTATACACTTTATGTACAGATATATTCAAAAGTGTAATACCAGTAAAAATAGCAGAGGTTTACAAGAAAATCTGCAAAGACACCTTGCAAAATTTAAGAGACTTCTCGACATGATGTAAATATGACTTGCAGAAAGATATCCAGTAATGTACAGCGTTTCCCAGAACTGTCAGGTACAGTCATTTCTCTGCTTAGAAGCAGTCCCATATTTCCCATGTCTCTTCCCTAGAGTCCAAAGACTCATCTGAAAACTTTTTGCAGGAAAAAAAAAAAGCTTAATTTCTTATGATATGTGAGGATTATTTAAAAAAACCATAATTCTCTACCATTAGGAACATATTACACCTTCCACCACAACAACTGTTTTGCTAAAAAACAAAGTTTGTGTGATGTTTGTAGTGTATACTGCTACCAGATAGAACAAAAGAGTTGTTTAATGTATTACGCAGGTATCAGGCATAGCTTGTTATGTATAAAATACACACACAAAAAGGCAACAGAATGCAAGCAATCGCAGATACCAGAAGTTAAGCTTTTAATATTAACCTCCCTCCAGACATGAGTTTGAATCACTGCAAATGAAAGGTTTGTGTGCAAATGTACCAAAGGATTTTCCCCTGCGGAGCTCGGGCCCACCCCAGCAGCACTCCCACCACCCACGCTTCCCTCTCTGCCTGGACGCTCTTGTGTGCAGCACAGACGGATCCATATACACGCACCACAAGACATTCACCGCTGCTGCGACCTGTAAAACTTCTATTGACACCATGAGCACCATTCCCTGTAAGGGCTGTGTGTGGTTTCCCTCTTGCCTTCCCCTGTTCCAGGCTGTCAGCAAGGTCCCTGTTCCTCTGTGCCACATTCCTCACGCCATGGCCTAGGTGACTGTGCACCTTCCTCTCCTCCTCATCCCTTTTTATTCTCAGGGCATATCTCCTCCTCGCTCGTCAATATTACAGAATCACAGAGTCACAGAATCGACTGGGTTGGAAAAGACCTCAGAGATCATTGAGTCCAACCCTTGGTCCAACTCTAGTTTGTTTACTAGGTCATGACACTAAGTGCCATGTCCAATCTCAGTTTAAAAACTTCCAGGGACAGCGAGTCCACCGCCTCCCTGGGCAGCCGTTCCAATGCCTGACCACTCTCTCTGTAAAGAATTTCTTTCTAATCTCCAGCCTAAATTACCCCTGGCAGAGTTTAAGCCCATGCCCCCTTGTCCTATTGCTGACTGCCTGGGAGAAGAGACCAATCCCCACCTGGCTAGAACTTCTCTTCAGGTAGTTATAGAGAGTGATGAGGTCACCTCTGAGCCTCCTCTTCTCCAGACTAAACAAGCCCAGCTCCCTCAGCCTCTCCCCATAGGGCTTGTGCTCAAGTCCCTTCACCAGTCTTGTTGCTCTTCTCTGGACCCGCTCCAGCACTTCAATGTCTTTCCTGAACTGAGGGGCCCAGAACTGAACACCATACTCCAGGTGTGGCCTCCCCAATGCAGAGCACAGGGGAAGGATCACTGCCCTTGTCCTGCTGACCACACTAGTTTGGATACAGGATACCATTCTCCCCTCACTTGTAGGAAGGGATAGGGCACAAAGCATCATTTACCGTACCAGCCAAAGGACAGGCAGTGGATTAACATGTGAAGACAATAAACACAAAGCCCAAGAGGGATGGAAATAGGCTCTTTTCAGTCACGGTTGCTTCCAGCTGCCCACAGTGGCTGACCCCCACTCCACAGAAGAGAACATTTTAAATCTCCTGCTTCATTCAATGCCCCTGCACTCTGTTGTGCTTCTTACCCCACCTGTATTTCACTAAAAGTGATCTGAAGTGTCAGTACCTTAACCTCCTCTGGCAGGGAGGCAGGCAGGTATTAGCAGGCTGTCAAGTATTAATGCCTACACCAACCACTCCTTTGATCCATTACACAAACAACAAGAAGCCATTGCAATAACCCAGTCTCTCAACAAGACACCAGCTTTAGTGCATGCCCGCAGCTCCATCTTCTACCTTTCAACAAGGCCTAGAATATTACCTGACATTTTGAAACCAATTGGCTACAGAACTACTGTTATTATCATATCACCTCCAGACAAATACAGAAATGCCATGCAGCTGAGTGTGCTTGATCCTGCTTCTGAGGAAATTAAAGGCAAAACTTCCCCTGACTTCAATGTGCAACAAAGTGACTTTGTAAAACAAAGGAAAACCCATATAGATGTCAAAAGCTACAGTTAACGAGGGCTCATCCAGACCTGGAAAACCAAAAATTCATATTTTAACTAAAACACTTCAAGCATCATCATCCATGCTACCACTTATTCTGTCGGAAAACACATCAAAAGTGTAGGTCAGCAAGTTGCGTTCTAGGACAGGGATCACAGTAATTACTTTTAGAATGAGATCTCAAAACCTAGTAACAAATATGTCATTTGATGAGTTACAATTCATTTAAAATATAGTAGTATTTTTAGACCATGATATCTGAACGTTTTTTTCCTATGCCATTATAATAACAGAATCCAGCACATTTTTCTATTTTTCAAAAGAAAATAAACACCTCATTGATTTAAACTGGAACCTCAGGAACTGAAGCATATTAATCATTACTGCACGGATTTCGCCTACTGTCAGTGGAGAGCAGAACGAAAACTGCTTGCAAGTATTAAGAGTTCAACTGCCACATTTAAGCATGCTTATTCTCAGATCGATTTATGTCTGCATACTCCTGGGGAGATATGACAACAACCCTGTATTTTTTGTAGCTAAATTTTTAAACTGTAAATATCTAAAGTTCATTATCTGTTTTTGTTGTTGTTGTTGCTTGTGTTTCTTTGGTTTTGGTGTTTAGTTTCGTTTTAAAGAAAAATCTATTATAACAAAGCTTTTGAGGATCATGAGTTCTTATTTTGCACTGAAAAACAGCAAAATAAAATTGACGTACACATAGTAATGCTTCAGATCCAGTATTTTATTCTTTAAAATAATCACGATGCTGTTAAAACTTAATATTACTGATAGAATCTACAAGGTATAGTTTCCGGGGCAGGTAAAACTAGCCTCAGATACTGATCTCCAAGTCAGAGTGCTAATTACTGTTTCATCTTTATTAAAAGTTGTTTATGTTTTGATTGTATAAATCATAATAAATTGTTACTATAATTGTATTCATGAGAAAGCAAAGAAACTGGGCAAACTATTCCAAGAGGAAATGAATAATTCTGGTACTACAGTCTCCAGTCGAGGAGCAAGATTCAGATTTTACAAAGAGAACATGCAGCAGTTTTATCTAGGGCACAAAAATAATCCTACATGAGAAAACAGAAGCTGCGTTCAGGGACTCTGTTTTCCTCTGGATCACGGTAAGAAAACTCCGAACTACATGTCAAAGGCTTTCTGGGGAACTGCTAGCCAAGGTTAGATAAAAGGTAGCCCAGTATTTTCCCCCCTAGAGAACAAGCATGGGCACAAAGCGTATTTTCAAAGCTGAAACCGCACAGAACAACTCGAGGAGAACTTGATCAAGCAGATGAAGGGCAAACTGGTGCAGGCTCCTCCAACCAAATATAAATGCATAAGAGAGATAAGCCCTGCTGACTACTATCACCAAGAGAAACTGGACCTGCACACAGAGACAGGCAAGTCCCATTGTGACAGTATGATTCCTGAGCTTCGCCCATACTTATTTCACTGGTAGTACACCTCTAATACAACAATTAGATATCACTGTGTTTCATCACACAATTGCAGGTAGGTTTGCTCATGTTACTGAGTGAGGTCCTAATTTACTCTTTTCTCTGTTAGTACAGTTCAAAAGGATTTGTGGTCCTGTGTTCAAAAGGTCTCACAAGAGTTTTCAAAGAGGAAGAACATCTGCAAAGGTGACCAGAAAAGTTACATTTCACTCACCTGCAGACAACAGCACAAGAATGGTTATGAATGAAGCTTCAAGCCATAGTTTCATTTAATATTAATGAGGACCATTAGTTAAACTTAACCCAATGCTTTTTTGCTGCCATTTAATCCTCATAGAAGTAATTACAGCTTTTGACACTGCACCTAAAGTAAGGCCCAAAGGAGAAATTTTTTAACCTATTTTTCTGATAACAAGCCCTCTGTCAAGGAAACGTCCTAAATCCATCAAGGATTAGGTTCTAGGGCATTGCAATGAAACTCCACAGTTTAATTAGGATTTCTAGAAGCTTGCACAAGTAAGCAAGTCAGAAAAGTTCAGTTCTGCAGGCGTTAAAGCTCAGTTCCAGAAGAAAGACCAAGAAGCAAGGCTGCAGCCATGCGAGATGCCATGCCCTGCTTGGACGTCTTGGCATGGGACTTGGTTCTCTTCTCCTAAGGACAATGAGAACGACTTACTGTCCAATTCCATGCACAAATCAATAAAGCACGCTTTGGTCCACGGATGCCACTTTTAAACTGATGGTATCACTTGCTGGGTAAAATGCTTTCCAACTTAACCTTAAGGCAGTGCAACTGAATGTCAGTGAGGTTAAAACTTGACTTTTGAACAGGTATTTCCATTAGCAGCTCTCAAGTACCGCAAGAATTCATTTGCGTGTAAGACCTGCAAACAGAAAAGACACTAATTTGACAAATTTATCACTTGTAACACATTAGCTTAATGGCCACATAGTAGTGTTTCTGGTACTTTTCCTCTCAATACTAGTGATAAATTAACTTGATTGCTGTATTTTTCTAACCTTTAACCAGAAGCCGATTGTTTGTGTTAAAGATATTCAGGTCTGATTCCAAAAGCATTCCTGGAAACAAAAACAAACAGCCCTGTTAGCAGTGGAATTAATGAAGCTCTTTTCCTGCAGAGCTCTCTCTTTCATCACCACCAATTCTCTGCTAAAATCCCAGCTTTTTCCTGTCCATTCCTCTACGAAAAAAACACACAAAGCAAAGCCACAAACAAGCCCAGCAACTGTCCCGGCTGCTGAACCAGCTCTGCCTGCCTCTCCCCCAGCCCCAACCTGGGTCTCCCTCCTCTCCCCAGCCCATGACATCTGGGCTTAATCATCTCACTTGAAATCAGCCAAAGGCTTCAAAAGTTACTAGATAAAGGAGTGACAGACAGACAGAAAGTGCAATCAGAGAAGCCTGATCAGCCCAGGAAGATAGGCTGTAAAAAAAATTTATACATAGCCTCACCAATTTAATTGATTACTCAGATGAGGGAATTTCAGCCTATGTACAGGTCTGCAAAAATAGGTATTTCAAAAGCCATTACAAAACGTAACAGGAATCTAAGCAAAGCGACTTCAGTGGGAATAGACCCTGATATAAGATATAACACCACACTATTCCCTTACCAGCTCTGTTCTTCCTGATTAGTATCTTGCCCTACAACAGGGGTGTCCAACTCATTTACACCAGGGGCCACATCATCCTCACAGTTGCCTCTAAAGGGCCGAATGTAATTTTAGGACTGGATAAATGTAGGAGTAGTTGCATTTATTCAGCCCTAAAATTACCTTCAGCCCTTCGAAGGCAACTGCGAGTCTGATGTGGCCCCGGGTGAAAATGAGTTTGACACGCTCGCCCTGCAGAGTCCAGTGTGTTCTCATCCTGGTAGAAAATTTTAGTTAAAAATGAAACAAAACACATTTATATTTTCTGTAAGGATTTTGTGACAGATTTCTAGCTTGGTTAGTAAATCTGGGTTATTTGTTTTCTCCCATGTTAAAGGAGGCATCAAGTGTGTAATTTTTATTCAAGAAGCAAAGGAATTCATAGCAGTAAAAACTCAGTATCATGAAGAATGGATTAATTTAAATTGCAAAGTACAAAAAAAATTTCTCATTTATATTTTTCATTTTTAGATTCCCAATGCAATTAAAGTCTATATTCACAGAAGAGTCAGAGATAACATATTTGACAGAAGTTTCCCAGAGTACTGTAGATTATTTTTTTCATTATGCAAGTAACTCTGCAAATGGTTTAATATTAACGAAATTAAACATTCATTGATTTTAATTAGTCTTTTATTATATAGAATTTCACAAAATAATGGATCTTTTCAGCCAGTTTCTCTGTAGGCTTTAAAGAGATGGGCCACATTTTGACAACAGACTTACATTTCCCAGTAAAATAAAAATATTTGTGCATGTCAAGACCAAAGTATTTCCTCATGTCATGCAACAGCAAAGCTGCAAAATGCTATGAAAGTAGTGTTGGTGACCAGTATGGAAATTCTGAAAGTTAAAAGCATATTTGTATTTTACCAAAAGAAATTATAAAGCCTTTTATCTTATAATTTTTAAAGCCCCATGAGATTCTCGCTGATATCGGCCAGTACAGCCCCAGGAGATGTTGAAGCAGCATGAAAACTCCAAAGGCACATGGCACAGACATTGTTTCCAAGGTCACAAACATCCAGGTTTGTGCACATGGGTATGGGTCCATGTAAAACTTTTCAGTTCCTCTGAAGTAAATTCAGCCTAGACCTGATCTCGCCTGTCTTGGACATGGTAGAAAGACTCCAGTTGACTTCAACAGACTTCGAAGCATAATGTGTCCCACTGGGTTATTCGGGGCTCCTTTAAATTCCCAAACACTCAAGGACAGAAAGCAACATCTTCACAGCCTTCCACTTCTGTGATATAACGGGAAGAATGGCAAACTCATCACCAAATTTCCTTGCAAGTGCTCTTTTCCTAATAACTTGAATGACAGCATTATTTGCTTGTGCTGGTTCTTCATGCACATCTTTGTTTCTGCTGGTGCCCTTAACTCCCCCTCATGCTTTCCCAAATGTATAGTTATTCCCTTACAAGGCTGGCAGATAATAAGCAAATACAGATAATTGTTCCTTCAATTAAACCGGTGCTGGAAATAGGGATCAACATAAACAGGAAGAGGGCATCGTGCCAGAAATTAATCTATTAATTTCTCTGTTTAGATATAACTATCAACCCAGCCAATATTACTCTAATTAAAAAGACTTTAGGAGAGCAAGGGCTCTGGTTTGCAGCTCCACCTCTCCTCCTGCCACTGCCTCCCATCTGCTGCCTCTGCTGGGACCACAAGTGCCCAAGCTGAGGGTCTATGGGACAAATGGGGGGTTTCTTTCATGCCACCAACCCCTTTGCATCCACAGGGATTTTTGTGGATCTGTTGGCTCTTCTGCCTATCAGATAAACACACAAGGAAAGCTGCAAAGTTCAAAACACACTCTTTACAATTTTTTGGGTTATCATTAGCAAAAAAGAAAAGGCAATGCAAGTGCATGAGGTATGGTATAAAACAAAGGGGTTGCAAAACACTTTATTTCGGATACGTGGGTTGTGGTTTGAAATAGCTTTCAGCACAGCTTCTACCTATGTGTGCTGTTTTATAAAAAATAATTCCTACAACTGATTTTTTTTTGTTGTTTATTTTGGCTCAAGAACTACACTGTAAAAGAATGTTTGAAAGGTTTCTCTATGTTGAGTCCTAGATAAACCACAGGTAACAACTCTACACTAACAGTGTTTGGCATAGGAATGCCAATAGATCTGTCTTCCCTTTAATGTATCTTTTTGCCTTTTAATCATTTGGGTGATTAAAACTATGAAACTCCACATATGCTATAGTGGCCACAGATAGACCAAATATAACACAAAGCTCACATAAAAGGTGATTTTTGTAAGTTATGGATAGATGTAAGCCCTCTTCCCTAATGAAGGACTAAATCCAAAGTGAAAGGCTAACATGCTGTTCTTTGTCTCACCCAGAGAAGATCTTTTAAAAGCCAGAAATGACTTGCAGGAACCATCACATACTAGAGCACTAACTCCTTTCTAACTGAGACCTTATTTCAATTTCGCCTTTTTTTTATTTTTGGCTGTGTTTCTACCTTTTCATTCCAGCCTTTTACAACCTGCATTGAAATTTGGGCACTTGAATGAGGCTAACTTTTCTATATTGGTTATACAGTTACAGGAGTGAAAAGGGTGCTCTAATATACCCCTAGGAGCATGACTATTGACTATAAAGGGTATATGTAGGGAAACTAACGTAAGAAACTAAATTAGTTACTTAAACACAGGGCCGTGAATAGTGCTCAGGCCTTCCCAAGGATATGGAAGGGTTCTGCACTCCCTGTGCCCAGCAAGTCTTCGTATCGCTAACAAATACTGGCACTTTATCTAAAATGCCTACATGCAACTCAAAAGGCTCATCTGGAAGGTCAAGTAAATGCCCTTGCAGATGCATACTGTTCATTGCCATAGTCTAAATCATACATCTGGTTTGGTTTTCCTGAAGTAGTCCATGCTGAGACTGAGAGGAAAACTGTTTTTTTTTTTTCCTAATAATGGCAATAAAGGAGAAAACAGTGTCCAGTGACAGCTGGAAATACAAATTTGGTTCAACAAGTTTTTCCATAGGGAATGAGGAAAGGGGAGGTGGGGCAGTGGACCAAGGAATTACTCTCTTCAGTTTAAACAGTGGTTTGGTTTTCTTCCTCTATACATAGGGTGGTAGAAACAGAGCCAAAGCTGCAGTTTCAGTCGATTAATTTTGTCAATAAAAGGCAGGTGTTGTACCTAATAGATAGCACTTTGTGACAAGTACTTATGATTTGCATCACTCTGGTACATCTGGATACAGCTGTCCATGCAGACTAAGGATCCAACTTATCTTAACCAGAAGACTCCCTTGAGGAAACAAAGCACCAAAGATGGTTGAATACGCTGCAGCAGGTAGGTGATTTTCTTTCTTCTTGCTGTTGTGTCAGCTACCTATTTCTGGCAGGAATTTTGGTGGCAGGTACTTAATACAACCTCCAGGATCACCTGTGTGTTGTGTATAAGGGCCCAAAATTTGTTAAGACACTTATGTAGTAGTGAGATGCATTTGTTTAAAACTTGGGAACATCCATCACCATAGATGAACTTGAAAATGCTGCAAAATAGATACTTCTGGTGCCCAAGTAAAATATCATTTTGCTCTTAAGTTAAACGGGTGTTATTTATACATTCTGCTTTACTAAAATAAACCCATCCTTTTGATATTCCTTCTGCTATTAAACATGTCCTTCCTTTTGAACCCCTTCACTTGAGAGAAAACATGCAATCCTACAATGACCTGCATCATCTTTCTGGGGAGACATTTCATTTAGTTTTTGGACTGTGGCCTAAATGAAGTACATTTTTTTGTTTCCAGAGTAATAAAAGAAACTGCCAAATACCTCTGAAGATGTACTTACCTGATGCAATAGCTGCAAAATTCACATTATTTTCATGTGAAATATTAGGTCATGAGCAGTTTTCATAAGCTAGAATATTCAAGGATTACTTTTCAGCAAAGAGTCTTTACCACATTTTGCGAGACTGTATGTATGCACTGTATATAGCACACACATCCAGGAAACTTTCACACTGTGTTTATAGCGTAGAATACCACCGAGTTTGCAGCTAGAGAGAGGTGAAAGGAGGAGTGCTGTTGGACACAGTCACATAAATTCTCAGTTATCATCAAGAGGCTGCATTGATTTCACCAGCAATTATAGCGCTGCTTAATTTGCACAGAGGCTCAAAATGCCCCCGAGCAAAACTGCCAGTGCCTGAGGCTCTCACTGGCTACTACAAAGTGCAAGACTTGATTGTTCCCCGAATTCTTACTCTTCACAGAATTAAAGTTATTTGGATGATTAATAACAAAGAAAAATGTAGAAGCAAACACGCAAAAGCCCCAACCATAACAACATTTCAGTGACAGAAATAACACTAGATATGCTCTAATGCACGTTCTATCTACAGAAATAACACTAGATATGCTCTAATGCACGTTCTATCTCTCTTTGATAACGCGCGACAATTCAGAAGACTAAGCTGTGCAGGAAGATGCATCCAGCAGCAGTGTGTTATGCATGCACATCATCTCACAGGTTCCCCTAGCAAGTGGTTAGTGCCAGTCATACATTCCTGCATCTCACACATTAGTGTCTACTGTGATGGCTGATTTGTGTGTCGTGATGACTCAGAATTAATTCGCGGTTAGAAGCTGCAGGTTTCAGAAAATGCCTTGTGAGGGTGAGTGGCTGATGCATTCTGTGCGTGCAACTGCAATGTCACAGTTGCCTGCTGCTCCCAGGACCTCCTTGCTATGATCTTACAATTGCCATGTCTTGATTCAGTCAGAATTCTTGGGCAGGCCACACAAAACAAAACCAACACTGACATTAGATGGATGCTTAGCAGGTTACCAAAAAAAAAAAAAAAAAAAGGAAAGAAAAGAAAAAAAAAGAAAAAAACAAACACAGAAACAAACAAAAGGTCACTTCAAATGAAGCCTGATTGGACACGTTGTTGAAAAGGTGCTCAAATTACCTGAACTGCTTTGTTTGTTCTTAAACATGGACCAGGGGCAGCTGCAATGAGCTCTGAGCTTTGGCACATTCCATTATATGAATGGTAGTGAATTTATAATGGAATGGTATGGATGGTTTTTATAATCAGAAAAACACACTGACCTTAACACTACACAGGTGGAGCAGCATAATGACCCGCCAATTGTAAGCGCATCAATTCCTGGGGAAAAGTTCAATGAGGTTAACTCAGTATGTATCCCATAACCAACATAAGCGACATTTTAAAACATTGTTTTTTCCACAAAAGCCTGTTTGTCTTTGCCAACATTTAATTGACTTGCTTCACTGTTTGACACTGAGTATATATCTTACCCATGTTAACAGTGTACTACATTATGCTCCAGTAGACCTGGACGTTGTCATATACTTCAATGCTGAAATATATGTGGTTAAAGAAAAACAAGAATGGTGTTAACTACAATAAACTTTTCAGAGTTTGTAAGATTAAACATCACATTCATTTAATTTAGAAATGGAAAGAAAACAAGAGGCATGGATATAACGAGAGACACCATCAGTGGATCTTCAGCTTCATTGTAAAATCCTCACATCGAGTGAGCTTAGATGTGTAGCAGCTGACGGGCATGTTTGCTTACCATCAATTTATCGCTACCTTTGGATACTCACGGGGACCAGAAGCAAAGGAAGTTAATTTCAAGGTACCACAATCAAGCTGACTGAGTATCCAACATAATTCTGATAGTCCAGGATTAAACCACAAAATACAGTGAACAAACCTAATCAGCCTCAACCAGTATGTCATAAACGCACACATTACAAAACGATACAGAGAGAATAAATGAAATGAAGAGAAACTTCAGTCTGAACCTGGGAAAACTAATGAGCAAGGACAGAAGGCTCTCCAAATGTGCAATAATAAAACTTTAAACAGCAACATTTACATCTGTATTTCAGCTCATTCTGCCTCCTCTTTTGTGACCAGGGCATGCCAACACTCCACATCTTATCCATGGCACTAGCGGGGAAAGCATCTCAGCAACAGGACAGTCTGATAACCCCACCTCCTCACATCACACGCGTCTGGAGACTGTCATCCCACCCCACTGTTCCTTCCCATCGCCAGTTTCTGCTGAGCACTCAGCAGCAGCTGAGAAGTCAGGAAAAAAAGGCTCATAACAACATGGTTGAAAGCACTACTAAAATTATCAATTCAACAAGAGCACAAAAATGAATACAAGAACCAAAATTGAAGGTGAAGGTAACATATTTAGGAAGAAGTTCTATTGTTTGAAAATGTTCAGCTGAAAAAAAAAGATTTACAAACCAAAACAATGCCATTTGATCATACTCCACTGAGATTAAACGATTTTAAAACCACATATGAGCCATGAAATAAAAGTACACATTGCTTTGTCATCTGCCTCTGCCTTTCAAAAGGCACTAAATCTCATGGACATAATTCATTTTAGTCCCAAATCTACCAACGCTCTAGTGGCCCTTCTATTTAAAAAGCAATTTTACACTGGATATAAAGCAGGGTGATCCCAAAGTTGTGCAAAGAGCCACATAATCTTTGGACACAAATCTGATAGGTTAATGCACACACAAACACTTGTTTATTTTCAGTTGTCCATTAGGAGCGCACACAACAAAAACACTTTCAAATAACCAGGACTATAAAACCACTTCTCACAACCAGAGTCACCATGAATTTTCTTCAGCCACACAGAAGCTGCTTCTACACCCACTAGCTTCACTCATAGCAAGACCTAATATATGGTAGCATTTTCCTTGACATAGTCCAAGAGTTTTGTCTTCCTGACAAGGGGATAAAAGAACTGCAGAATGTCACCTGAGGCTGCTCATGCTTCAGTACCAGAAGCAACAGTACAGCAACCTAGTGCAAGGTACATTCGTTGCTGTCCTGATCTCTGCCAGGATGTTCACAACCTGACCTACAACAATGCTTTTCAACAAAGGGAGAGTTTCATTCTCCAAAGACAACGTGAAAAGCCCACAGCCTCACTCCTGCCTTCAAAGCCATGCAGACCATACCACCAGGTTACACAGACCAGGGACATTGCATCATCAAAGCAGAGCTCTGGAGCAAGGAAGAGCCCCTAGGCACACATCGCCACTGCCTCCTGCTGCACTGAGCCTGGCTGCAGCAGACAATGCAACCCTGAGGTGTTGCAATAAATTCATTTTTCCCCCCACTCCTCAAAGTGTCTCAGCATTACAGAGCGTGAGTCACCTTGTGAGGTAAAAGCAAGAGAATAAATTGAAACTGCTTCATGGTGAGGGTGACAGAGCACTGTAACAGGCTGCCCAGAGAGGCTGTGGAGTCTCCTTCTCTGGAGACATTCAAAACCCACCTGGACACCTTCCTGTGTAACCTCATCTGGGTGTTCCGGCTCCAGTAGGGGGACTGGACTGGATGATCTTTCGAGGTCCTTTCCAATACCTGACATTCTGTGATTCTGTGATACACGTCAACTGCCAGTCTCACACATCACACAAAACCCAAACTGAGTCAGAGAAAGCGTCTTCTTGTGCAGAGATGGGATGTGTTGTGATGCCTTCGCACATTTAAGCCAGAAAGAAGAACATCGCTCAGGGTTCACAGGGATCCTGACAGAAGTCCCAGTCACCCTCACCCTGTCTGGCCATGAACACCCATGGGGCCAGGGAGCTCCAGTGTGTGCTGTGGCCAGAGCTCTGCCCACCTACGGTCTATTTACACCCCGGGCTCAGGACAAGTGGCACATCTGTTCTGTATGTGTTCAAACTTTCGTAGCAATAGATAGGAAAAGCGCTACCTTACGTATGATTAGATATACTCAGGGGTACATTTATGTTAAATACAGTGCTTCAAAAATGTAATTATGGTTGAAGTGCACTCCAGGTAAATTGGAGAGCCTGTGATCAGATAGACTACCATTGCTCTGATTAACACTGTTTTCTGGATTTCTTTGTTGCCTCTCTCTGCTTACCTATGAACTCCTGTCTTTACATTTAGACTGCACATTTCCTGGCTCTTTTGTTCAGTTTTCACATGGAACTTGTACAACATTTGCCCTTCCCTCCTGGGTCCATGACTGGGTCTGCCAGTTGCTATTGCAATGGAAGTCTAAAAAGCACTTGTTACAATAAATGCATACAAAACCACATCATCTCAAGGGCCGGGAAAATCAGTTGTATTGTGTTTTGATCCTGTATGATAGAGGGGTGAGAGGAACAGAACTAAAGAACACAGGAGCTGTGTTGTTTGTGTCAAGACTACTCACAGTCCAAGTACCCATTCATTCTCCGGCTGAGAACAACAAAGGTTTTCAACAAAATCAGCCCTGCCTTCACATAAGATGAGTAGCTTCTTCTGAGCTCTCTGTACTAGATTAACATGATCCAGGAGAAGAGTGAAAAGTAAGGAGACTCCCATTGGCAGTGAAGTTTTCCTAACCTATTTCTTCTTCTGAAAACACAGAGGAATTCAAGTTGATTCAAAAAATGTTTACTTTCTCTCCTGATTTCTCTTTTTATCTCTCTCATCTCTTCAAACACCTTCTTTTTCATCACCCACCATTTAACATTAAGGTTTCCTGTTTGTTATCCAGCTCTGACAAACCCAGCTGTGCGTCAACCCCTTTCCCTTCAGGTTTCTTATCTCCTTCATTTCTGCTGTTATTCCATATCCCCTTCTCCCCCTCCACTTTTCATTGTTTATCCTTCTCTCTACAGAAGCCATTCCTAGTCTCTGCAGCCAACACTTGACCCACCATCCTGCTCTTAAGTAGGGTCTAAGTCCCTTCTGTTTTTTCTGCTTATCATACGAGTATATTAAGACCATTTATGCATACCGTGCCCTGCCTGAAGTGATCCTAAGGCTCATATCCTGCTGGTACCTGCCATCTTGCTTCACACCCCTACTCAAAAACACTTCTTGCATTAAGTGTTAAGAAAATAAAAAATGAAATTGATCATGATAAAGCTGGCATGCAAATAGCCAAAATCAATACCTGGTTTACATGTCTATATACATGTTCCCACATCTACTTGTACATTATTAATTTTTTACGGTATTCTTGCCTCCTGTTGCTGCCCATCCTTTCTATATTGTTTCCTCTTAGCCCGTGAACTGTTCAGTGCCTTGAGCTAGTTCGTAAATTAGCCCAACAGATCTCCAGTCATTATGTGCAGTACTGGTTAGTAACAGTGTTCCCAAGTAAACCTGTCCAAGGCTGAAAAGTTATTTAATTCAGTGGTCAACAGTTTGTTTCTTGAGACAGCAAATACCTGTGCTCAGTATGGTGCTGCTTGCATAGGGGTTGACCTGCAGAGCAGAGAACAGACAGCTGCTCAAATATTGAGCCACCACTTCAGACGGAGATGCAGCACCACACCCAGCCATGCTAACAGAAAAGATGTCACGCTTTTCTGTCAATACACAATTCCGTTAACAATAACAAAAAAACACGATATGTTCTTCCTGCAGATATGCTTTTCTGTTCCTCTGTCGCTCCCCTCTTTGTTCACCCCTGCCAGCATCAGCCCCAATATGCCATTAATCAACAGCTGCCTGCTCCATGGTGTCAGCATCGTCTTTGCATTGAAGGGATCAGAACAACACTGAAGAGATCAAAATGACTTTTTTAACCTCCACAGACTGATATTTGAAAGGTTTTTCAGTTTTTATAAAGAACAGAGAAAGAAAGGTACTACTGGTTATTTATGCTAGAACTGCTTGTTCTTTCTATCACAACAAATGAAAACATGTAAAAGAAACTTGTGTATCTTTCAGTTTTGCCAGTTATACCTGCTAGCTGAAGCCACTATTTTAACACACCCCACTACAGCGGGAAATACATAAAATCCCTTAGAATAAATGCTCAGTTTTGTAACCGCAAGACAAATACTAACAAATTATCATGTGCAAATTAGCTAAATACCTCACAAACCAGTATACAAATTAGACATTTTCTTTTCCCTTCAGTAGACAAAAAGAATGTAATGTCATTAGAAAAATAATTAATATGTTAATTTAGTATTTTAATTGCCCAGAGACAAACCTCAGTTGCCTTGAAATCCCACTTAAAATCACAGTTACATCTGTTGCAGAAAGCACTCTAGCTTTTTCAAGTAAAGGCACAAAGTCTCCATATATTAATATAAAATGAAACCTCTGCTTTTTTTACACCAAAAGTAAATTTAATAGACAGTAATATCTTCATGCTATTTTCAGGCAAGATCTTCCATTTGCAAATTTGCAGATCTACCACATCGCACCCAATCTGCAGCCCAGTCTGGGAAGGCATCAGGTAGTAATATTAAAAACAAATAGCTGATATTACTATAAATGCTACATTACAAACTATATTATTTGGGGATTGGACTAGATGATGTTTAAAGGTCCCTTCCAACCCAAACCATTCTGTGACTAAATGCTGATACATTAAAATGAAGTTTAGAGCCTAGGTCCTGAACCAAAACCCTCCATGAAGCAAGAAGACACAGAAGCATAGAACAAACCCCATGAATGGAAGGACGGTAGGAAGAGTGTCCACAGGTGTTGAATTTCTCTGAAGATGAGCAGCTGTTTGATACATTCTGCAGAAACAGGAGCTAACAAAGCAAGAAGGAGGCAAAGAGAAAATATAGTTGAAGGAACATGCTGTGCAGGTAGAGGATGCTTCCAGCAGTACTGTGCATTGGTACAAAATGAGGCACATCCATTCCTACAAAGGATATCGCAATAATGGAGGCCCCAGGGAATGAAACACTAGACCACAACAACAACAAGCTGGAGAGCTCCAGAAAGCCTCTCCTGCAGAGCCCATCTCAACCAATCCATTATTTCCAGCATCATTTCCTATCCTCAATGGAGAGATCAAGTTCTGAAAAAGCACAAAATATTCTTCTTGCTTTGACAAGCCTCTGGGAAATGATGCATCTCAGCAACCTCTCCTTCCTACTTTTTCTTTTGTCAGGCTATTCACCAAACTCCTTGGCTGTATATAGAATACTATAGTTACTGACAGCACACAACAAAAATAAAAGCAAGCTGGTATTATTGCAGCAATAGGAAAGGTCGCAGGGCTGATGTTTCTCAATCACCAACATTAGTTATCCCTTTCTCATACGTGGTGAAATGATGCACAGGTCTGCTTCTACCTACTATTTTGGTTAGCAATTCTATTTTTCCAGGAGAAGTGATCCATAGATATTTTTGATTACTTGTTCCACTTTTTTCTTTTCCTGATGAAGTAAATTTCATGCTGATGACAGGGATCGGCAGTTCAACTACTGGGCACGAAAGACTTCTGCACGTTGTAGGAGAGTTGCAGGAACAGTAGCTGCCAAACTCCTTCTGGAGCTCTGTAACTGGGACTCAGTGCTGGCCTGAGTAGTAAACATTTTGCTTGGCGAGGTGGAACTGTGTACATCACCACATCTTCAGATAGAGTAATTTCTGATCACTTCACTGGCTCCAATATAGTATAATTAACAACTGGTTAAAGGGACTGGCTTCATGTCTTCTGTCTCTCCCTGACGACTGTGATTTTCCTAGTGATGTGGATACTTGGCAGTGCACCGACTTCAGTGGAAAAACAGTTTGACACAGTCCATCAGCCACTTGTGAAATGAAGTTGGATCTGAACTGCTCTCCTAAAGGATCAGTGGAATACTAACATCTGCAGCTGAGCTAATGCTAACCAAATGAAGTTTAGCACTGAACGGGCTATAAACGCACAAGGAAAAGCACAAGGAAACCAGACTCATCTCCCAAAGAACCAGGCACAAGAGAAGAGTCAGTGTTTGCATCCCTTATCCTATATCTATAATCCTGTATCTGCAAATGCAATTTCAAGGTCTATCTAGAAGTATCCTTTTGCTAGAGCAGAAAAAGCAGCAGGAATCAAGCAGACTTCAACAAACAGTAAACATAACAGTGATGCAATAAACTATTATGGTATTTTGTATTCAAGCAGTACGTTAAAGCTATTTAGCCTACACTGGGAAAAGGTAGAAGACAGAAAACTTTATTTAGCACTGCCTAAATGCCACTACTCCCCTCTGACTGCAACAAATCACTAAAGCTTGTGTCTACAAAGCAGCGTGCTTCAAGTACAACAAATTGCTGCTTGGACCTCTCTGGAGCTGGCAATCTCCTCAACTTATCTGACGAGTTGTGACACGGAAACATCCAACTATCTATTAGCAGCACCAGCAGCATCTTCCCCCAACTGCTCAGTGCAATGATCAGTATCTGCAAAATACAGCTTACATTTAATTGGAAAAAAAAAAAATAAAAGGTGGAGGGGAGAGAAAAGGCAAGCAGCAAGCCTAGCAATAAAAAGCTTCTACTATAAATGATAAATACTTTTACTCCTGTTTCTAAATCACAACCAGAAATGTTAAGGCTATGCTGCCATAACACTACCCCTCCTAACTGCTACACAGGCAGCAGATGAGGCTCAGCTTCCTAATAATTTCAATGGAATTATCCTGTGCCTCACTTTCATCCACTTTTCACTGCAGATATAACCATACACTATAAAACAACAAACGCACACAACGTTATGAATTTATTACCATATTAAATGCTGGGTTTGGATAGTTTACTAAACATGGAAGTTATAGTAAAGAGAGGTGGATCCACTATACAAAAGGATTTTGGAAGCCCTGGGCCAGGCTCTGATACATTACACTTTTATTCGTTTTCCCATAAACAAACAGGCAAAGGTTAACACAACAGCATCTCAGCAAGTCATATCCAGAATTGCACCATTCAAAGCAATATTCACAGACCAAGTTGTCAGTGGAAGATATAAAAAAAAAGAATCCTTTTTTCCTTGGAAAAAAAAGAATATTCCCAAACCAGAAGCATTACTTCTATTAACTTGTTTGCTCCAGCTTGCTTTGCATAAAATGTCCTAGGGAACACCTGCACCAAGTTTCAACAGGCATGTTCTTCAGAATCCAAAAAGTACATAAGCAGGGCCATCTCTGTGGTTACAAGCCAAGTTAAGCAGGGAGACAAGCCGAAATTTTCTACACAGATAAAATGTAAAGCCACAAATAATTAGTGATTACCAGTAATCATTATCCAGCAGTCTACTTTCAGAGAATTTCAAGCTGGCTATAAGGAAAAGAGATTCTTTTACGCAGTAGAAGTCATAAATAGGATAATCAATCAGGCAGATAAAAGGCAATGTTAGGCTGTATAAAAGGCCACTGAAGAAGGGAAGTGCTGTTTCTCAAGTAGACAGACTGGAGAAGGACACATTGAGACAAGCAGGATACAGTCACTAGAGCAAAAAAAAAGCAGCTTGTCTTCACAGAAACCTGCTCACAGGGACAACAGCCCATTATGTCCTACCTAGACCGCTAATTTCTCATTACTTGCATGCACCATGATTATTTCCTTGGTTTGGTGTATTCTTCTGGCCTTTTGGTATTCCTTAGCTATCCTAAAAAGATGATTTGGTACAGTAAGAGTGGTCTTTCCTCTTCTAACATTAAAAAGTCTAAAATTGCATATGGTTGCATCCAAAGGCACAGCTGGAACAGTCTTCCAGTAACAGAAAATGAAATTACATCATCATCTTGTGTAGATTAGTCAGAGTCTAAGTGCCAGCTTTGTAAAAACTAAGGCTCACTCCATCTCTAAAGACCACATCATTGCCTAATCACAAATGGTGGGGCCAGATAGAGGATTCTGCAGATCGTTCCTGTGGCCTGTGACAGGAGACCACACTGGGTGCTGTGCTATTCTCAGCCTGGCATCACCACTTACGAGGACACAGTAGGTGTGACATCTGGAATATTGTGTTCAGTTCAGGGCCCCTCAGTTCAAGAAGGACAGGGAACTGCTGGAGAGGGTCGAGCGCAGGGCAACAAAGATGATTAAGGGAGTGGAGCATCTCCTGTATGAGGAAAGGCTGAGGGAGCTGTACAACTGTACATCACTTGTACTGACTGTATAAGTGATGGCAGAAATGAACTTCTCCAACTCTGTATTTCTACAGCATGTACCTCTGAGGGTAAGAGGAATTGGTGTGGAGCAGCATCTTTAGAAATCAAGTTATTGAGCTGGGTCTCTTTAGTTTGGAGGAAACTGAGGGGTGATGTCATTAATGGTTATAAATATGTAAAGGGTGAGTGTCACGAGGATGGAGCCAGGCTCTTCGCGGTGACAAACAATGGTAAGACATGGGGCAATGGGTTCAAACTGGAACACAGGAGGTTCCACTTAAATTTGAGAAGAAACTTCTTTACAGTGAGGGTGCCAGAGCACTGGAACAGGCTGTGCAGGGAGGTTGCGGAGTCTCCTTCTCTGTAGACATTCAAAACCCGCCTGGACACCTTCCTGTGTAACCTCATCTAGGTGTTCCGGCTCCGGTGGGCGGCTTGGACTAGATGATCTTTTGAGGTCCCTTCCAATCCCTATGATTCTGTGAGTCTGTGAAGAGCACAGCCAAGCAATGTGGATCTGTTAAGGGATGGGTAACGTCAGTGAGAATAGAGGATGGCAGATGGCACTACCCGGGCTCTCTGATGAGCCCAGCTTCTGCAGCAGTCGCTGTGCAGAGGAGAAGCACAGAGAGATAGGGCAGGAGACTAAAAACTCTGTCCAAACCCTTGTCCACCAGACACTCTGGGGCACCAACCTGCAGAAGATGGTAAGTTATGAAAGTGATGCAATATCCATTTTATATCAGGAGGCAGGTTTGGTTTTTTTGCCCCGCTCTCCCTCCAGCACCGCACTTCAAAGACTGGCCATTCCACTTGACACAAAACATCAGGCGCTCTTGTTGAATGTCATGCAGCACGTCAAGATCCCATCCCCTGGGGCCCGTAGTGGCTGGCAGCTATTATTACTCTTAAAGTGCATGCTGTCATCTCAGGGGGTTTGGACTGAAGTGGCTGTCTCCTGGAAATAGTCCATCTCCTCATTTGCACAGCCATTGCTCAAGCAGCAGGGAGTGGAGGAGCCTGAAAAAGCAGAGGTGCTCGGGGCAGCCCTATCTATTGCCTCTTACACAGCCCAGCCTGTTTCTTCACATTACACAGGCACTAAATTTGTGTTGATGACAGTTCTACCTGATCTACCAGCCCCTTATCTCCAATGTGCATGTTTACCTGATGGCATGTGATCGTTGCAGCTACACTGGTTTGCAGCCAGAACAGCCTCTGCAGAATGCCATCTGCAGAGGTGGATATTTTTAATGTATATTACATCATTATAAATAGACTTCAGAGCTAAATTCTGGAACTAGCCCATGGTATTAATTCTAATTTAGTTTGGGCCCAATTCCAAATGGGTGACTATGCATGCAAACATTAGTCTGAGTGTACAATTGGCTGTTATGAACACAAAATTACTTCTTGCGCTCATGTATGCATAATTTACACGCACTAATTTAGATACCAAAGTAATTCCCTAGCAGAATTCCAGTGATCAGATTTAACTTGAAGATTGCTTTAAAAAAAAAAATCACAGTAGTATATTCTTTAGCCACATAAAAAGCAGTAACTGAGAAATTCATTGCTGTTTCTAGAACAAAAAATATTCAGTATAAACCTATCACTCTTCAGCTGACTGCTGGTCTTCTTCCTCCCCTAGATTCCCCAGCTATTTCTGCCATACAATTTAATTTCTACTAATATGTATTCTAGATTGTCAAATATAAGCATGGTCATCCATTAAAAATAATCAGCAGCATGAGAATACTGTTAAGTAGCATGTTTTCTATCAGGTATATCTGAGTTTCATGCTTATACGGACAAAAAACCAAAACTCCTCTCAGGAACCAATACTTGGCTTCTCAGTTTTGAAGAGAAATACCAAACAAGTGAACCCAGTGAAACACAAGCAACCTATGAATCATAATCTACGAAAGATCTAATTTGTGTTAAGGAGATTAAGAAAAGAAGGTTAGGCAAATTGTGCTGAGGAACAAGCAAAGTGGAATTACTTCTCTCCAGGAAATTCTCATGATAAAGTTGTTTGTGCCCTTTCCAAAGTAAACTAATAAACACTGGTTAAATGTGTCAGATCAGCTATCCGGAATATTGCATTTTGTAACAAGATCATATAGAAATCACACAAAATCATCATCAAGCACACAATTAGTACTGGCATATCCTGGAAACAGGAACTATGCAAATAAACTGATTTTTCCACACATTGTTGCCACACTGATGTTTCCTTTTTCATCACCTTTATTTAAAACAGAAGCGAGGTATTTTTTAAGTTAGAGAATTCTATATTTTGGAAGGTGTGAGGGTTGGTTTTTAATAACTCACTTCTACCGGTCTAAGCATCCATAAAAGGTGCTTGGAAAGTTAATAATTTTATGTCACATACTCATGACGTTAATTTGTAAAGTAGAATCCAGAGACTGGTGTTCATTCAAGTCAGGTACATTTGTTCTCAGATATTACACAGGTAGAGACAGGCCTTGTATGTGAAAACAGACATGTATGGGAAATGTTTTCAAAAATACCCTCTTATGAAATAGGCTTCCCAGAGCTACTGATTCTGCATACAAGCAGCAAAATACAATCTGTAATTTCCCCTGTCTCTTCCACTGTCCTTTATTACCGTTCACCGTGATCAGAGGACACTTAGAAATGTGCTACCACCCTTTGTATTCAATTAGCAGAGGTAGGAATCGTCTTACCAGAACCAACAATGTTGTGATTTCTATTCAGCAAATTATGGCACATTCTTAACTATCTGAATAAAACTATCAAAGGTAGTCAAAGCAATTATACATGTGTTTGTAATCAAGCTGGCATTTAAGAATACAATCAATATTACTTGTTAGAGTTTGTTACTTGTGGGGAATTGGGGAAATCTGTGCTGGAAGATTAATTCTACATCTCAGCCTTTTTAAGGAAATAGAATTGAGCAGTAATTAATTTTGCAATTTCAACAAATATTTACCATGTGGCCTGACCCTTGATTTGGATTTTTACGCAGAAATAAAAATTGTGGGTACACACACACGTATGCATGTATATTTGTATCCTTGTCAGCATAATTTACATGTGATGTCTCTCAACGGATTTTTTTTTTTAATTAAAAAGCACTGCATGTTGTGAGAATAGCTTATTAAAGTGAGACTGTAACTTAGAAGATAAGGCACTGTTCATTAAATGAATTGAACACATCAGAGAACACTTCTGAGCATGTCACCTTGCCTTGATTCATACATTATGTCTGACAGTTTCTCCAGCCAACATGGTGTTTTTCAGTCTAGTGGAAATATGTTCTTTAGGTCTTATGAAGAGCCAACAAAGGAAAAGGTCTGAGTTTTGAGCAAGAGCCTTGTAAATATTTGGCCAAAAAATGCTGTTACCTGTTTCGGAGTGTTCAAGGAGTTTGGGGGTGAGGGGATAAATAGCAGAGTTAGCAACTAAGATTTAATCACAGCTTTTACAACATTTGGTATTCTTAAAAAAGGCAACCCTGAAGCTGTATGAACAAGTAAAAATCTTTCCGTATTGTGAGTTTCTAGCTGTAATTTTTCAGAGAATCTGGAAAAGGTCAACCCTAAAGGCCTAAAGATCACGAGACAAATTTAAAAGAGGTTCTCCTTCCTACAAACCTGATTTTTTCATAAGACAATTTCTTAGCTTCTCGTTCTTGACTCATGTTTTTAAGCACTTGGTAGAATCATAGAATCATTTCGGTTGGAAGAGACCCTCAGGATCATCAAGTCCAACCATAACCTCACCTAACTAGCACTAAACCATGTCCCTAAGAACCCCATCTAAAGGCCTTTTAAACACCTCCAGGGATGGTGACTCCACCACTTCCCTGGGTAGCCTGTTCCAATGCCCAACGACCCTCTCGATGAAGAAATGTTTCCTAATATCCAATCTAAACCTGCCCTGCTGCAACTTGAGGCCATTTCCTCTTGTCCTGTCACTTGCTACTTGGGAGAAGAGACCAACACCCTCCATGCTACAACCTCCTTTCAGGTGCTTGTAGACAGTGATAAAGTCTCCCCTCGGCCTCCTTTTCTCCAGGCTGAACAGCCCCAGCTCCCTCAGCTGCTCCTCATCAGACTTGTGCTCCAGACCCCTCACCAGCCTCGTCACCCTCCTCTGTACTCCCTCTAGTATCTCATTGTCTTTCTTATGATGAGGGGCCCGAAACATGGGACAGGCAATAAAGAATTAGAGATTAAAGAGACCAATATGCAAGTGAGGAGCTTGCAGAGGAAGAGATTTGTGCATTGGCCCGCACACTGTCTGGCGGGATGCAGAACCACACACCAGCTCACACGGAGCTGCTGTGGCTGCCGCGTTGCAGCTCTCAGCACAGATGCACCTGAAAGCCAGGCAGATGAAGAACAGGAGCACATCCAGAAGGGACTGAATAGGGCAGGCAGGAAGCCTTACGACATTTGTCGTTCATAGAAACGCCCTTTCCCAAGCCAATTCCTGTCTTAGAAACAGCAGAAGGGATGGCATAGCATTTCTCACCTAACCATCAAGCATAACTTCAACTACAAACACACTGTAAAAGATTAACAAAACCTGTGAGAACTCTTTCTTCACGAGAGACAAACTAACACCCATGTTGGAAGAACAGACAGCAAAGAAGATGTTTCTCAGGGGATATGGATTTCGATGATGGTTATTTTTAATATACTTGGGCCTAAGGTAATTCTCCTCCTCTTCAATCTTGAATTTTTTTGATTCTCAGAGAGATTGACAACTCTGTTGGAAAAGACTGCATCCCACTGAGATTTGTCAAACGTACTCAGCCTAGGAATAAATATTAGTCTGCTTCCTGCAAGCAGCCGTAGAGGTGATCAACTTAGAGCATGCCTGAGTGCAAAGCCATTTATTTCGCAAAATATTTGTAGGAAGGGGCAATAGCTATGAAAAAATAAAAAAAAAAGTGAAGAAACAACTTTAGTAGTTTATCACTCAAGCAAACCTTAGTGGAGTTTCATGTATGGCAAACACAAGACACTATAACTTCAATTGCCTTCTCCTTTCCACAGAATCACAGAACGTTAGGGATTGGAAGGGACCTCGAAAGATCATCTAGTCCAATCCGGCTGCCAGAGCAGGAACACCCAGATGAGGTTACACAGGAAGGCATCCAGGCAGGTTTTGAATGACTCCAGAGAAGGAGACTCCACAACCTCCCTGGGCAGCCTGTTCCAGTGTCTGTCACCCTCACTGAGAAGTTTCTTCTCATATTTAAGTGGAACCTCTTGTGTTCCAGTTTGTACCCATTACCCCTTGTCCTATCATTGGTTTTCACCAAGAAGAGCCTGGCTCCATCCTCGTGACACTCACCCTTTATATATCTTTCCTCCAGTCCTCAGGCACCTCTCCCATTTCCCAAGACTTGGCAAAGATGATGGAGAGCGGTCCAGCAATGACCTTAGCCAGCCCTCTCAGCACCCACGGGTGCATCCCATCCAGACCCATGGATTTACAGATGTCCTTCCAAATTAAAAAAGCTCCTTCAGAAAAAAATAAGTGGTTCCGTTGTCTCAGAAAAGGTTTCCAAAACATTCTTACCATGGAAAGTTTGAATAGAATTAGAGACATCACACATCCAGTTCCTACAACTCTTTGTTCTGCAATAAACATGCTACAAAAGCAACATAAATACATTGAAACGTACTGGCCATTTAATCCACTTTGTCACACCAATTTTACATCCACCTGTATATTTGGAAGCAAAGCCATTGCATCAGGTTAGCAAGGAGGAAATCAGACCCTTCACATTTATACATGCTCCACTCAGGCAGAAAGTAAAATGAGCACTACATTTTCCAAAGACTAAAACTCCATGTTTTTTTCCCTAAAAACAGTTTTAGTTACTCATAAATTTATTATGAATAGCTATAAGGAGTGAAATTCTAAGAGATTTATTTGGCATGCAGAGATCAAAGAGTCCTTTGGCAAAAAGTGTCCAAACTTCCTCATTATACAGCTTTTGCCTTTTTCCCACCAGTAGCTGTATTTTAAGAAATCTACATCTGTATAAGAACCAGGTTTAAAAATAAAAATTGTCTGGAGAAAACTGGAAAAGCTTCCCATCAGATTTAATCAGACTGAAGATTGTGGGCTCCTTAATTCAAAAGCAGAATACTGCAGCAGTACCAAAAGCAGTGGATAGGATCAGTACCCCGTTGTAGCAGTAGTTACAAAGGCAGAGGTGAAGATAAAAGAATTGCTCAAATATGCTTCATTCAGAAAGACAAAAAATTGAAATATGAATCATTCTTGCTTTGTAAGAGGTGAAGTACAATGCCCCTTTGCACACCATGTTAATCTGACATTCTGCAAGCACTAAAAAATAGACCCCTTGCACTTAAGCATCAATCCACTGTATTTGTTTTCTGGCCACCTTTCATATCTTTTGAAATATCTCTACCCTTGGAATTATGAGAGCTCTGATCTCTTAAGATAGTACCAGAAAGCTGTGAAAACCAACATATATTCAAAAGATAATGTGATAAAGTGTGACAAAAAAACCCCACCATTCCCCTTGAAAACAATAATCTGGTCAGGTAAGTCAAGGAAATTCGTATTATCCTCTAAGGATTTATGTATTTGGAATCAAAAAAAAACAAAGTGATTTCAAGACATTTACTCATCTTCTTTTGAAAAGGTCATTTACTCATAAGCGCTATAAACCGATAATGATGAAAAATGTTTTTGTTTCCCCATGCTCACTCCAAAATCTCTTCTGGTGACTTAGCAGTCAACCACTACTGAGGTATAGAGCTTTAATTATGCCATCACACAGTTATAATTTCACATCTCACCCCCGCTTGCTCTTGCTGTGCCAATAAACAGAGTGGATTGTAGCTCCTAATATTCCCCATGAGAACCAACTCTATTTCACAACTGGTTAACTGAAGCTATGACAGATCCTTCTGTGTTACAAGCTATTACGAATCACAGCCAATTACGATACTCTGAAAAATGACCTACTCCTGGTAAAACTCCAGCTCAGATAAGGAAATCTCCTAATTTTGTCTTGGCAAAATCCAGTAAATCAGACTCTCCTTGGAAAGTCACCTAAGAGTTCCTTGACAGCTACCAACCATTCACTTGGGATTTGGGAGATAGCTTATTTTTGGATAAGATCTTAGTGGTTGCTTCTTCTTGAGATTAAACAGATCTTACAGAACACATTACATGTCACGGCCCTTGGCCTGCCCCCCAAGTCACTACAATTCAGGCAGCAACAGTTAACACCACACTGAGCCACAGCCAACGTGCCCTGCAATGAACTGCCTTCATTCTATTTATGAAGAGACAGTGATACAGAGAAGCTGTATAAATAATGTACCCATCTACTAGCTTTTTTATGAATTGAGCACAAAGCACGTGGAAAAAGCATGCAGCTTTCATAGAGACTCTTCAGGATTGATGGCAGGCCTCTGATCATGAGCAGCTGGCAGGCAACATCTCTCCTCTTGTGCATGAACACAAAGACACTTGACTTTTACATGAAGCTTCCCCTCTTTGCATTTGGCATCAATCTGGGGCTGGTTTTATTTAATTTCATGTTGAATTTTCACTAGAATTTTTGTTTCTCTGCTTTGAGTGCCAGATCTTTTCCTGCTTCTCAAGCAGGTCTGGAGATCGCACTTGGAGTTGGCAGCTCCTTGTCAAGGTTCCAGGCTCAAATGCCACCTTTTAAATTGCCTCTGACTAAACCAGTCTCTACTGATGGTGGCCTAAGAGACACTGTTTGTGAAGCAAAAGAAACCAATTGTCTCATGTAAAATGAAACCAGGATTTCCACATATCTGTTTCCTGAGATAGAGGCTACAGAGTCCCTGAAAACTTCCTTTTTCCACAGAATAACAGAAATTGCATGTTTCTCCTTTACAAACAACAATACAGACAAGTTAAAAATTAAGGTATTATGGTCAAAAAGAAAATAAGTAGGCCAGGGTGTCTCCTGGTAACTACTCTAAGGTTAATAAAGTTGTAAAAATTAATTTGGTTGTGTTCACCATGTATTTAAAGTTGATTACAAAAATTAGGCTGCCACCAATTTAAAAGTCAGCGGTTACAAATATTGAGCTTTCCTTTTTCGTAAAATTACAACTTGTAGACACCACAAAATTACATTTTCACATACATAAAACACTTAGATTAGCTTCATTGCTATCCTTCTTTCCTTTAAAGCATAAGGCAGCAATTTGCATGTCTTTACGGAAAGAAAGAGTAGTCCAAAAGTGAAAACACAAGCTATTGATATTACAAATTTCTTAAAGTTCTGCAAAGCAACTCCAAAGCAACAGGACCCCCAAGTCAGAAAGATATGAATGACCAGAAGTGATCAAACCTTCTGACTTGCTTTTGTTATACACTCATCTTCATTGCTACCACAATGGCATTAGAGGAGGACAGAAATCGGACGCTTTGCAAGCTGACCCTAACTCAACAGTACAAGCTGGATGAAAAGCAGACCCAGGAAACTGCCCAGGAAACAGCCCTCTATCTCACAGTAAATCTGTGTGATTTGAGTGCTGATTAAGAGACCATTCCTGGTAAAGTTATTAACATGGCATCCTTACAGAATCACCGAAGCCTGGAGTTACAGTGTGTAGCATCAAGCATCTTTAGCTTTGCTCCTGCCCCAGGCGCACAACCAGATCAGCTTTAGCGGTCATCCAAAGGCAAGGGGCTCCGTTTCCTCAGGGCTGATTTAAAGTTCTCAAAACTAAAATGAGCAAACCAACAAGTTAGGACCTAGAGAGACAGTGCTTGCTTTATGACACTGCCCAATTTCTATTGTGCTTCATGTCAAAATGCAGCACAGCAGCTTGGGTTCAGCTTTTTTGCTTTTCTTGTCCCAGCATCTATCAACCTGACCAACAATTTTGCCCACACAATTTTTTTGCACGGAAAAGATGGCAATACCTGGTGCAGATTGCTCTGCTGGTCCAGTTACTGGGAGTAAGGGAATTATTTAATTGTTAATCAAGCCCTAAAGGATGGATCTGAAAGAAGACAGCCTAAGGCGAGGTAAAATTTAATTCAGTCTCTGAGCTAGAGAGAACTTCCCTGATATATTACTCCAGACACTGAACTCAGCCTCCAAAAAGATAAAACATTTTTGTGCAAATCTTACCAAAGAAGTCACTCTAAACGACACAGACAAGTCATTATTTTGAGGAATTGTCACAACAGGGGGCAAAAAACTATTGAGAACACTAATGTGTGCCTTAAAGTGCCTCCTACAAAATCACAGAGGAAGCAGAAATAGCAACAGAAAAAGATGAACCCAGGTTTTATTTTAAGTTTGAATTTGAAAGCAAGTCATGTCAAGATCCAGGCAATTATTCTGTAAGTGATATGAGAGAATGGGTTTTTTTTTTTCTCCTCCTGTAGCCATCCTTGTTGTTTTTCTTCCCCCTACGCACACAGCTTGTCACCATCCAAGCTCTGCCTGTACTTCGAGAGCCGTAACACCAGTGTGATCTCTGACAAACACACCTAAGAAATGCAGCAGCTCCTGGCACACACAGAACAGGAACCCCTGTGCCATCTCCCACCATCCCAGAGAGGATCCCACGCTCTGCACCCCCTGGCTGGCAGATCAGCTGCCTGGTGAGCAAAGAGGACAATAATCTAAGCCTCACACTCTGCCAGCACTTGCCCAGACCCATTCTCAACTCAAGCAACAGGCACTGTAATGACAGTCACGCCTCACCTCTCCCACCTCCTCCCCAATTTAGACTATGTCATTTGGACCTCCACTCAGAAAGTATACCTTGGACATGACAGAATACTGCTGAACTGTGCTTCATTATTTATATAGGACAGAGTGGCAAAATTTACTGCCTCTGCCCTCTTCTTACCACTAAAATTCATACCTTACACTGAGAAGAAAGTAGATATGTCTATGCCTAGCCTTTAATCCCCATCCCAACACTGAAAGACATTGTTAATATCCTCTAAGGAAAATAAATAGTAGGTATTTAGACTGTGATGATCTGTTAATTGTCAATAACAGAATCACAGAACGTTAGGGATTGGAAGGGACCTCGAAAGACCATCTAGTCCAATCCGCCTGCCGGAGCAGGAACACCCAGATGAGGTTACACAGGAAGGCATCCAGGTGAGTTTTGAATGTCTCCAGAGAAGGAGACTCCACAACCTCCCTGGGCAGCCTGTTCCAGTGTCTGTCACTCTCACTGAGAAGAAGTTTCTTCTCAAATTTAAGTGGAACCTTTTGTGTTCCAGTTTGTATCCATTGCCCCTTGTCCTATCATTGGTTGTCACTGAGAAGAGCCTGGCTCCATCCTCATGACAGTCATTCTTTATATATTTGTAAACATTAATGAGGTCACCCCTCAGTCTCCTCTTCTCCAAGCTAAAGAGACCCAGCTCCCTCAGCCTTTCCTCATAAGGGAGGTGCTCCACTCCCTTAATCATCTTTGTTGCCCTGCGCTGGCCTCTCTCCAGCAGTTCCCTGTCCTTCTGGAACTGAGGGGACCAGAACTGGACACAATATTCCAGGTGTGGTCTCACCAGGGCAGAGTAGAGGGGAAGGAGAACCTCTCTCGACCTACTAACCACCCCCTTCTAATCCACTCCAGGATGCCATTGGCCTTCCTGGCCACAAGGGCACAGTGCTGGCTCACGGTCATCCTGCTGTCCACCAGGACCCCCAAGTCCCTTTCCCCTACACTGCTCTCTAATAGGTCATTCCCCAACTTATACTGGAACCTGAAGTTGTTCCTACCCAGATGCAGGACTCTACACTTTCCCTTGTTATATTTCATTAGATTTTTCCCTGTCCAACTCTCCAGCCTGTCCAGGTCCCGCTGGATGGCAGCACAGCCTTCTGGTGTGTCAGCCACTCCTCCCAGCTTAGTGTCATCAGCAAACTTGCTGATAGTACACTCTATTCCCTCATCCAAATCATTAATGAATATCTTGAATAATATATATTTATAAACATTAATAAGGTCACCCCTCAGTCTCCTCTTCTCCAAACTAAAGAGACCCAGCTCAATAACTTGATTTCTAAAGATGCTGCTCCACACCAATTCCTCTTACCCTTGGAGGTATATGATGCAGAAATACAGAGTTGGAGAAGTTCATCTCTGCCATAACTTGTACAGTCAATACAACCACTTAACCTCCTTTGAGCACTGTCAAGAGCAGTGGTGGGCTAACTGCTTTCTGTGGGGTTTCTGGGAAGTCCCAAAGTTCACAAAAAATAAGAAAGTTTAGAGAGAGAAGTTTCAGAATCACTGAAAAGTAAGTATATTCCTGCAGCATTAAATTAAGAGAAGCAGATACCATTTTTCAGTTCTGCAGTGTCTCCAGTGTTCATCTTTCTTCTTTTCCCAATTAGGTCATTTCACTGGATATGTTTTCCAGAAGAAAACTACAAACATCATCTCCATAGCATTCTCTCAGCCTCAAATCTGTTCAAGGTGGCAGCACACTAGCTTGCATAATTTACCATATATTGTTGTTTCTCAAAAAAAATTTATTAATGCTTTATTCCCTTCTGCAGGAGTTGAGCTTCCAGCCACTAGCACAGTGGCCCTGGGGCAGATTTACACACTGTTGTCCATGCATGAGGGTAAAATTGAGCTCACAAATTGCTGCAGAAGGCCTGGCTGCACATGTAACAGTAGGTATCCAGACATTTGGACCTTTTCTTAAGATCAAATGGATCTTCTGCTCCACTAGGAAACCCAGACTTCCTAATTGCCAAAGTTCACTCCTTCAAACTCTGCCTACAGCTCCCAGTAGAATCCACTGGCTTTTGGGCTGGTTGGTTTGTTCTGACAGTGAAAAGAGGAAAGTTGCAGGGCTGGAGCCTAGAGCATGGACAGGGACTCAAAACCAGGTGGTTTACATTTGGCTCTGCCAAAGAACATCCTGCACAGTCAGCTTAGCGTCTGTGCTGCAAAACTAGGAAAATCACAGTGTCTCTGTGATACCATCAGTCTTCAGGCACCTCACACATTTAGACAGTAAACCCTCATAGAAAGCACTGTGATTTATTTTGTGACCGCAATGCTCACAACATGGAGTGATTCTGGTCTCTGCTGGGTTCTCTGGAAGCACCTTTAGTAAAGGCCATCATTCACGGAGCCTCCATACGTGCTTCCAGAATGGTGAGGTAGCTCACACAAGTGTTTCTTTAAAAATCAAGATCTTGCCATGACACTGCTACTGTTCTGCATCCAGCCATTTTCCATAGTTTTGCTCTGTGGACAGAGCTTTCAGTGACCAAGTCTGACATTCAAAGTGCCATATGAAGAGTAGTGACATGAAGCTTAATTTACACAGATAACAACAACAACAACAAAAAAAAAGATGGAGTGGCCTAAAAATTGGAAGAGATTTTTACATTTTTACACTTTCTGAAGATTTTGGATATTCACAGCTTCTGTAAAAAGCACATAGTGCAGTTAGACACAAAGATATTTACATCCAAGCAATGAAGTATGGATATCAAAACCACTACACCTGTGTTGGAGCTAACATGAACAAACCACTTCCAAAACACATTCACCCACCTATGGGCAGCTCAGATATTTTTGCACCCCCCTATATGATGTGGTTCCCAGTTGAATCCAGTCTGGACCTCTCAGGCTTTGTCAGAAATTGAGAAAACCTGACTTGACGATACCTGGACTATTACATGTATGGAACTCAAATGAGCTACGGCAGCAAGCTATCTACAGTATTTCCGTAATTTAAAACTAGATTAAACAGTTTAGTTGACTTTTTTAGGTGAAACCATTTTTATTTTAAATTTTAATTTCTTGGTTTCTAAGGGAGTTTAACTTCACTATGATTTGTTAAAATTTAAAAACCAAAACAAAACAACACAACACCACACCTAAAACACTAACAGCTCTCTAAGAACACTTTTTTTTTTTTCCTGGAAAGAACAGTGTAGGCTGCAAAGAACTGACATGGCTGGAGTAAAACTACAAAGCCCATCATCGAGCATAACATCAGCATCAAAGGATGAAGAATAAAAAAATTAAAGGGTGAAGATGTCACATGTATCTTGTTACACTGGAACAGTGAAAAGGGTTTTAACTAGAACCTTGCTTAAACCAAACAAATGAGTTTGAGGTCTAGACCTCAAGCACTCACAAACTGTTCCTTTTAGATTCAGGTTCTTCTCCCAGGAACATGTAAGAACTGGATTACTCCCTCTGACCTCAAGTAAGAATCAGGCTTATTTTCTCCTCTTCTCTCCTCCAGCATCATGAACTTGGACTGCACAGTAGCTCCCATTCATTGAGAGGGATTTCTCTTGTCCAAGAGAGCTTCCTTAACCAAACCTAGTTCCAGTCTAATGGTTAGGAATTTCTCTGAGGAAATAGGTGACTGTATTTAAAAAACACAAACAACAGGAAGGCAAAGGGCCCGACCTCACCCATAATTATGGCCCTCAAAGGACCTTGGCGGACAGATGTGTGATTTCTTGATCTTTTAGAAGATACATGTGCTTTGAGGTTCTGCAAGAGGAAGTTCTGAACAAGGACATAAGCAGAAATCAGGGTAATGTCAAAGTCACATGAAACTACTGAGCTTAGAAGACTCCATACTTAAGGCAGCAGAGAAACAGAGTTTATAATTTGAGCTTGGACATGGTCAGTTCAATTCCAGATGGTCTGCTTCAGCTAACCAGGTTTAACCTTTTTGGTTTGCAAGCTCGGCAAGTTTAACTAGTCTTTGCTGAACTTAGCTCTAAGGCCCTAGTTCTGCAAAGCATCTAAGGTTCACCTTCAGACATGCCACAGGCCAATTTAATTCAGCTACTCATCCACTATTTATTGCTGTATGACCCACCCATCATGGTCTTCACGTGACTGAGAATCAAGACTCATGACACCCGAAAGAGCCAAGAGGCAGCTTGGAGACTGGCTCAGCTCTGGAGTAGGGTGCAGATGGGAGCAAGCAGTAATTTTGCAGAGGTTCCAGCACTTCATTAAAGGATGGAGCCTGGTACCCTCAGCAGTCTGCGCCAGCCCTGCCTCCTGATGCTCTTGCTGCGTGCACCTCATGGAACCCCAGCTGGCCACCCTCGCACAAGCCTGCCCTTAAACCAGGACGTGTCCCAACACAATGTGCAAACATGGAACAAAAGATCAGTTCCAGTCCCAACAAACCTGTGGCAAACAACACACAAGGACAATGAAGCACTATCTTACAGTGAGACGAATCATGACAATGACGGACTAATTACAGCTTAATTTTGGGCATGCCATATGGTAAAGAGAAATATGAAGGAGTATGTGAGGTGGATTTGTAGTGCTTTTGTTTCAGCAGAGGAGATTCTCCCAAGCATGAGGGCAGAATATGAGACGGTATAAAGGATCTTGCTCACACCTGAGGCCATGTAGCACCTTTTGGATGCTTAAAGAAAGCAACAACATAAAGCTTCTCCCATTTGGACTTCATTCTCTACTTCTTCCACTCGAGGGAGACAAGGGGCAGGGTACTGACAAACACACAGTTACAGGAGCAGTTAGTATCCTAAGAATCATACACCTTGAAAAAGAAAGATGAAGATTAGTGGTAATAAAATAAACAAGTTTTAAGAGTTCTATGATTTAAAAATCAAAACAAAACTTAATCAATGTTGGGATTCTGCAGAGACACAATGGAACTCTGCCTGAAAAGTCTGGGAAACAAAACTTGAGTATATATAAAGTAAGAATTCAGTTGTTGGGACTGGAATGATGAATCCTGGTCTGGAATACGTCTCATCACATTTGGTAAGCCCTTGTAAAAGCTGTTATTTAGTACCTCTCCAAAATATATTTGCCTCAGTGAAACCACATTGGAGCTCTGAACAGCAAAGATTTACTTGAGAGTAAACCCCAGAAGCCAGAGCTTCACAAACAAGACTGTAGGATCCCTCAATGAGAGATCACCACGGATTTCCCCCACACTTGTAGAAATACTGATGACTGCTGGAGGGTTAATCAATCCCCCAAGAAAAGAATGACAGCAGCAAGTCAACTGGTCTAAATTGCTTCAGTAGATCTTGGTTTCCAAGTGACCTTGGCTGGCTGAGTTGGCCACAGCTCATATCACCACTCTGCCTTGATTCATCTCCAAATACCCCCAAAGCAATCCTCAAGGTCTATATTCAAGCAATGGCACAAAGAAAATTTATAAGGCGAACAGAAAATAGCTCTCTGCTTTCTGCTCTTCTAACTCACACAACAGATGTTCTGATCATCACCTTACTCTATCTAACGGTGCACTGTAAGAAAAGAAATTGTTCTGATGATCTCCTATGCCCTTCCTGTGACTTTGCTTGCTAGGATATTTTTGAAAAGGACAAATTGCCTTCATTAATTGAAGCTGTGCATCCTGCATTTTACAGGGAAGATGCCACAACAAGCATGACCCCACTGTGCAACGAATTACAAAGTTCCCCCATAAAAGAAACGTAGCAAGGAGAAAACACAAGGACTCAACAAAAACAAAACAAAACAAGAACGCTACAAAGCTTATTAGAAAAGAACAAACCATTCAGGATGGTTATGAAGCAGCCACTGATATGTGGACATATTTGTGAGGAAGTGTTCACAGGGATGCCAAGAAGAGGGGTTTTCAGTTTTATTTAACATCCTTATTACGAATCCAGCTGAGGGGCAGAAAGTACATTCCTTCACTCTGCAGCTGTCTGTAATGAAGAGGCAGCCCGTGCCTTGAGGAGCTGATGCTGTGAAGTGCACAAACCTACCCTTGATGCTCACATCAACGACAAGTGCCTCAGAAATCTTAAATCCCTGTGCCCTTGTGAGGATCAGTGGAGTTACTCAGGCGCTAGGGGTTAACACACACTTAGGTGCTCAGCTCAAGAGTCTTAGGGAGCCTGATCTAACATACCTTGAAACCAATAGGAATAAACACTTGATCCATGGTCTTTGGACAGGCCTCCAGTAAAATTCACATGGGAAAGACAGTACCTTCACATGGAAAATAAATCATACAGCAGAATGTCCAAGACTTCAGCTCCTTCAAGCTGGATAAAGCACTATAACATGTGCCAAGGGTAATGGTAGAGAAACATCTTGGACTGGCTTTGAGATGGATGAGGTAATCTGTTGGGTCATTTTTATCACTGATTTATTTAATTTTCAGCTTAAAATGAGTAAGCCTAGATAGCTCATCTTTTACCTTTAAATAACTTGCTTTAAGAAAAACATATCGGTAATGCTGCCAAAGTGGCAGCATTTTCCTTATAATAAAAGCATGAATTGTAATGTACCAGTTACAGCTTGCTAATGTGGAAAGAACGATTTTAAGAAGGAATTCTCTCAACTTAAATTTCTTCAATAGATCCAGCCACATCTAATTTTCTTCTATATATGTGTACTACATGTAGATAGATGCACATATACACATGAACATAAACATGAGATAGAGGAGGGAAAAAAGTCAAGCTTTAGATAGATAGCTACAAGCTTCAAAAATCAGATCCAGTTCAAAACTTTCAAACACTGAGAACATTCAAGCTCTCACCCTCATGAACCATTCATAGGAATCTTGTGTCTAAAGCAGAGAAGACATCTCCATCTTCACTATTCATTCAATATTAAAATTGTAAGACTCCACAGGCTGCCTGCCCTCTGGAGAGAAGTTGATATTAAGCAACAGTTTAAGGATTGACTAAACATTTTCATATTGGCCCATGCCAAACACACAAAGGGTTTCATGTAAACCACATGAGCACAAACACTAAAAGCCCAAGCAATTGCAGACATCTAACTCCATTTTGAGCCTGAATAGCTGAGATTATTCGAATATTCAACCATCCCACTCAGCCACCAGACACAGGTATGCTCTTAACCATGCAGATGTACCAAACTGGGGTGGCACACCAGCATGGACACAAAACCACAGGGAAGTTTTTACTGAGTAAATGATAATACAACGCAATTAAGAACAACGCTGTTTTGCTAACTGTTTACGGAGTATATCCATGGTTGCTTTGTCTTGTTTCACACAGGCTCGATTTGCTTAAAAGTCTCATTATCTGCTGATAGGGCATAGAGCAGCTTGTTTTTTAAAAACCACAGAACTACAGCCTTCTGCACGGAGACAGCTGTTCATAGCACATAACCTCCTGCTTACTCATGGGGCTGTACAATGCACCAGGTCTAAGTTGGATACAATTCAAAAGCCTAAAAATGTTGACTACCTGGTTGTTCTTTCTCCTCTTGCAGCAGTGAGGGAGGGAATGTTCTTCTCCCTTTATAACAGCATGAAGCACTGTGCTCTCCAAAGGCATCCTTGGCTGGGGCAGTAGCTCTCACGTGATTCTCTCCTGATCCTCATCTGCATGAGGATGTTGAACAGCCACCTCATGACCCTAATATTTCAGCAGAAAGACCCCAGCCTTCAGCTGAGCAACCAAATTTAGACTATAAACCCCTTAGGGTCCTAAAGCACAGCCAAAGATGCTTGTGGTTCTGAGTGTGACCAGTCTGAATAGCGCTGCAGGAGACTTTCATATGCAGCGCTTCTCCCCTTTCGAGCTGGTTCTCCCACCCATTCAGTGATTCTCCTTGAACAACTTGACAAATCCACCTCAAGACTTTAAAGAGTGAGAGGTCCGGGACTCTCACCTAATAGTGTGAGACCACAGAACTCACTGGGAGGACACAGAACAGCCCCACTGCCAAATTCATTTATTTTCCCCACTAAGAAATCATTAAACCTTTCCCTTTACTCAGGCATACCCCACAACAGATCAGGGGTCTTTCTCACCCTAGACCACTGCATTCTGTAGCCCAGCTGCTGACCGACAGAGAAAGGACAGGAGTGTTCAGACCTGCTCTGCTTTAGATATATAGCACACTTTCAACCTGGTAAAAAAGGTAGGTGTTCTGTACAGCTGGAAAATCTGCATTTAAATGAGACCTGTTAGAGCAGTAGGTTCACATTTCTTAAAAATCACTGCTTTTATGTTAACTGTGACTGGTCAGGAATTTGGCTGTAATTTCTGGTAATTCTCACACCACTCATGTTTTACAAACACATTTTATTTTTATATAGCAAAACTGACAACTTCCAGTTGGTCAAAATCCCGTCAACTCACTTGGTCTAAGGCAGGACTCATCTCATATGCTGTGTTACAGGATACGCAAGAAGTGGCTGCTCTTAAGACTGGTATATTCAGAAAATAAGCCAAATCCTCAGATAGCTCAGACCAATAGAAGTCTGCTGAAATGAGCACCATTATTCCAGTCTACTCTTGCTAGTGATTTGGCCCACTGGTGCAACAAGTAGTCTCATCACTTATGGATCTGCATGACAAAAATGCTTATGTATGATCCAGGGAATCTGATAATACGCTTTTCCTAACATCCAAAAACTCTATCATGAGTGTCCCTTTGAGCAGACGCCTTCAGTATATTCAGTTTCTCCCTTAGTGCACCTCACTAAGACAGAAGAATATAGCATAACAATTGTAAAACAAACATCTACCAGCAAAGGAAGGCTTTTGATGGAATATGCTGGCTGGGTCAGAATCAGAATGAAGAATTTCTGTCTCTTCTGACCAGTAAATTTTCCTCTTAAACCTCCAAAACACCACAACTTTTAAATTGCACAGTTACGACAAACAATCAATATGTTTAGAAAATGAACTGACCTAGCTCACAACAAACAAGTGGGCTCAATATAATACAGACTAAACACTAGAGGCACTATATATGACTTAAACAGAATGTCAAACTGCGCTATCCCAAGGCACCCCTACTGGACTTAAAACTTCATATAGTACATTTTGGGAAGACCTCTCCATTAGCTCCTTTCCAACTACCAAAAAGCTATTAGTTTTACTGTAACTTGCGTGTCCTCTAAAAGACACCTACTGCCTACTGGCTCAACCCGTCTTATTATTAAAAAGTAACACTGTAGTAGATCTGAGTAGCAATTAACATCCTTTTTGCTGGAAAAAATAATAAAGCTAACACATTACTAAAGCAACAGATGCATTTGCTCAGAAGAGCAAGGAACTCGAGATGGTTGGCTTTGACTCATCCAGCAACTTCTCTGAAGAATGCATCCAAAATGTACACCCCCCAGCACTATATGAATCTGACAGATGACATTTCAGCAGCACTTTACTGGAATGGAAGAGGAAACCCTGGCTCACAAACCTGCTGGTGGTGAGTGTCTTCCATGTGCCCAATAGGTCTCTAGCTCTGGCACTCAGTTATAACGATTGAGTTCAATTCTCTCCTCTGCTCAAGTGGATATTCAGCCACCAATACCTACACTTCATACTACAGGAGAGTTAACAGTGATGCCCTCTCAGCCACTTCAGATGATGCTGTTCCACTGCAATTAAAATACTTAAGTATCAATAGAAAGGAAAAGCAAGAGAATGAGTCTGGCTCTCAACATCATGTGTAAGGATGCTCACTTGCCAAGCAAAATCCCTCATTTTCTCTTTCTGCTCCAATGAAATGTTTATTATTTATATAAAATTTAAACAGAGGGCATTGTGAAGATTCCCCAACTTTAACCACAAAGCTGAAAGCTAGTCTGAAGTCACTAGTATGACATGCAAATTTAAATGAATCCTCAGGAAATATGGGAAGAAAACACTAGTTTTCCACATCCTAGATGACAACACAAAGCAACAAACTCCAAGAAAAAAGTGGACATGAACATTGGTGATTCTGTGAACACGGGATTTTTTTTGCTTTGTTTTCCAGTCAGCTGCTGAAAATGGTGCTATATGGGTTGGTTTGGATTGAGTGAAAAGGTTTTTTGAGAGAAAAGGGAAAAAAATCCATAACTCCATAATCTGAACTAGTCAGTCTGTCTAATCACACATGCACCAACATCAATAGATGTCATGTATGCAGATCAAAAGCAAGTATACATCTCAAGTGTAGCCCTGAAGCAGCTCTGAATCACTCTTTGCAACAAGGCAAGAATTTGCTTTTTTCTTGTAAATGATCTGTCATCATAACACCTCAAAAAAACACCATAAACATGAACACCACAAATTAAAACATATGTGAGACTGTACTTGAACAAGTTATGGTCAAAGAGTTGCTCCTCAGCTAGGAATAATGCTGCACATGAAAGAATAACCCACAGAAAAAATTCTCTGATGGATTCATACCAGGACTTATGACTGTTTCCACTATCATGACTGTTTAGCACTTTGTTTCTTATCCAGAAAAGAATTCAATGGGCAAGGCATAAGCACAACAGGAGACGCCAGTTCCTGTTCAGTCTTTGCAATGGCCATATGCCCAACTGGACTTGATAAATTCGAGGTCACGATCACAACTCTGATGAGGTTTGCAATATTTCACATACCTCTCAGTAAGGCCCAAGTGGCACTGAATTATATACAGGTGATAAGTGAGCCCAAACGCAGCCAACATTTTTTTTTTTTTTTTAGCTCATCTTACTTCCATTTCACACTGAGATTTTGTGTAACAAGCATATCTATATACCCAAGTTGTAAGACTTGGGTTTTACATACTAATACCTGCTACTTATATTTTCTCACTTCAGAGTACAATCACTGGCTTTCCTGACGTTTTAGAAGATGTTTGACATATTTGCACCTACGGTATGACTTGTTATTTTCATTGCCTCAGTGATAATGGAGACATTTGCTAACATTCAGTGCTCACTAACAGAACGTGAATGCAGTGACTTTTTGTCATATGGCATACACATGTGAGTAGTCAGGAAAACAAGTGTAAGCCTTTGATGCACAACCTTATATGAATTTGATAATTAATACCTGATTCTCGAGAAAATGAATCTGCCCCTTGTCTTGTGGTACTGACTCAAATTTCCTCCTACAGCATTCAAGTACCACGTTGCAATAACTAGATCATTCTAAACTTTTAAGCACAATTTTTACCCTTTTTGGTTTGGGTTGTTGTTTCACTTCTTTTAAGCTTCATTTCCCAGGTGCATGACTTCCATGTTAGCAGAAAAACAGCTGCTAGGACAGGCAAGACAACATCTGCAAAGCTCGCTTCTCCCACTGCAGAGAAAAGACTGGAAAGATCTCCAACTTGTATATTGAACAGCCTCCAGGACAGACTTCTCTTGCCTGTTGTTTCTTTACATCTATTTTAAGCATTACTGGATGGTTTTATTTGATATTTAAAAATAAAATATTTGTTAAAAAGAAAACAGAACCTTTGAAATACACAGAATAAGCATTTAAATGAGCGGGTTGGTTGCCAAACATTGTGTGGGTAATAAATATGAGAAAACTGAAAGCCTGGTCAATGCAGTGAATACACATCTGAAATACAGTACTTCTAAGCATTGGCAGACTCTATTATCGCAGCCAGTGTTTTTTTTCTAGGACTTGTAAAGGAAAAAGCCCTTATATTACAGTCTGCTCTTGTCTCACTGCAGTGGACTAACTCAATTTCAATGCTGTGCAAATAACACTGATCGTTGTGAACAAGGGACCTCAGGTGGAGTTTCTTTATCAGGAAAAACTTGGTGATGTCCCACAGTGCTTTTGCTGTTGGAATGCAGGAAACCTGTGTGTCCTTCTAACTTCCAATATGTGAAATCCTTCACTCCCCGCTGTAAGGGGAAAGGTTATTCTTCTAATATAGAAAGCTTTCCTCTTTAAAATATATCTAAAAAGCCAGGCAGACCTTTCCAGACCATGACAAGGCTGCTACATAAACTCATATGCCCAGTTGTACTTGCAGCCCTTCAGTTCATTAAGAGTGTATCCCATGTCACAATGCATTATGACAGTCCGCATTTCCAACTATTACCATCTGACAACAGGGATTACAGTGTACTAAACCCAGTGCGGGTCCCAACGCACACACATTAGGGAAACCTTCCACTGAAAACAACAGCAGTTGCACCTACAGGGAGCTGAATCCTGTGGTCTGCAAGGCAGGAGGCTGTCTTCAGTGAAGCAGAGAGGGAGAAGGGCAGAAATTCAGATTTAATAAAAGACCTTAGGGAAGATAAATCTGTAGCACAGGGACAGAGGGACTGAGAATTATGATATTAATGCCTGGTGCACAAAAACCGGGTGCTTAGTCCAGGCAGTATCGCAGTGTTTTACAGTGTTTATTCCACTCTGAAAACTAAACTGCTTTAAGTGCTTGGTTTAAGAAATTATTGGACACCCAGATTATGGTTTAACAAACATCATTGATGGAATAATCTTTCCTAATTCTAAAAGCCAGTGGATGAAATTTCAGTTCCAACACAATCAGATACTTTCTAACCAGGAGAGGCATATGAGTGCCTAACCATCGTATTTGTTACACCTCATGACTGAATGTGGCTTTCTTCTTTGCCTCCAGGTAGCAGTCACACATTTACAGAGATATCTCATCTTTCATGGATCTGTGCCAGCCTCTCCCCAAGATATATTTTTTCCTGCCTTCCTATCAGCTCAATAGACTCTCTCGGGGCAGGGAAAAGAGGGAGAAGTAGTCTGGGCAAGCCAAGCGTTATCACATTCAAAATGATAAGGCGCAAGCACAAATTTGGGTGGAAAGAGCTCCATGTCAGATTGCTGCAAAACTGAAAGAACAAATTACATAGAGGTATTGCCCACAGTGTTATCAGTTACCAGACGCTCTATGTGACATTTACACTCAGTAGGAGTCTGAGACTCATGCTCGGGGCGAGATGTTTACGGTTGATTACTTACTCAATTAGAGTGTACTGTAACCAGATTAAGGAGATGGCTGTATCCTTGATTACTTATCACAGTTTTGTTCATACCAGTTATAAAGATTTGGGCAACTCAGGTGAATATATTAAGTTCTCTGTTACCGTTTACTTTCTTCCAAAGAAATATTCCAATCTAATTGAAATAATTGTTTGTTTGTTTTTCCAAAACAGCAAATCACAGCTGTTTGAGTAAGAGCACACAATAGTAATATCACACTATCACATCTCTCTGGTAGCCAGAAACTGCATTTTCAGAGTAGATATGCCTCAGGACAGAAACTTCATTTTTGTGAGAAATTTAGTGGTGAGAAGGGAAAAAGAGTTAAGAGGGATAAAGTGGAAAAATGAAACTATATTTTAATAAATCAATACAAATTCCTTGGGAGTTATTAGACAATATGAACTTGAAGTTTGTGAGCCACAGAGTAGTGCAAGTTGGAAGAGTACTGGCAAAGGACCATTACAAAGCCTGGGATGTTTCTACCTTTCATTAACTAAACGTATGTTAATGGCTTCTAAGACAGGAGGACCTTTCCTTCTGATCCAAAACAGCTGCTCTCATGTTTTCACAAGGAACTTCATTAGTACACACTGTGCTGATCACAATATCTATTATTAAATTTACTCAAACCTATTCTCATACAGAGCGTTTTTGATTGCCCTAACCTTGAACTGAAGTAGGTTGGACTCAAGAAAGCAAGCCCACCTTCCTAGTTCTTCCCTGCTTTAAGTCCTTAAAGCATTTTTTGGCAAATCAAGAAGTAAATTGAAAATGTGTTAATTTTGCTTGCATAGCCAGGCATCTCTTTGCCTGTAGACAGGATCACAAAATTCTTCTTTTTCAGCAGCTCTAGTATCCAGCTATTATGGCTACATAGCTTATAAGAATACATATACAAATATGTATTTGTTGCCCCACTAAAACGCAATGTTTTTCAAAAAGCACTCCACATTTTACCAAAATCTCCTCACTGAGAAGTTAATGTATACATTTGGTCTGACACTGGTGACAGTGCTCTTACACCAGTCATTGAAAAAACACTACTCCGAAAAGCATGCTCTGTACTGGATGCTCAAAACCCCAGCAGAACTCTTCTGTTGCAGTTTTCCCCTCTCAAATATCTGCATGAGGACACATCTGTTCTGCATTCTGACAGGACCGTGACAACTTCAATTATTTTTGCCCAAATAAAAACATTGCATTCAGGAAAATACAATTAATTAGCAAATTCATATTATGCTCCATTAACTTGGACAACCACTGGGGTACAAATGGAGATGATGTTTAAGAAATGTTTTAAAAGTTACCTACATAACACACAGCCTGCAAAGCTCTATTTCTGTCAAACAGATTTGGGGTACTGGACGCTGCCAGCCACATGACAAGTCCTCTTGGCTAACCTGCCAAAAAAATTGGAGTACTGTAGAGGAGATAAGGGAGAACAAAGATATTTCAGAGGTAAAAGAGGTAATTCCTGTTGGTAGAGAGAAGCTGTGGGTAGAAGAAAAACCTAGAAGGAACAGGGGGTGCATTGGAAAACAGAGCACTGCAATCAGATTTTTATACAACAGTTCCAACAAAATAGCTACCCATTTAACAGAGTTCTGTATTCTGCTTTAATGCATGGTGCATCCTTGTCTCTAAATGGCACATTTTGCTAGTTGAGAGGAACTTCACAGTTACCAACAGCAGAATTCATACACCCCTCAGTGTATTCTTCTGCCTATTATTCATGAGTTTGCTGTGACATTGCCCATCTGCGTAACATGCTGCCACGCTTGTCCATCACCACAACCTATCTGTTTTCTTTTGAATCTGACAAGCCTTGCTGGCTTAAATGATTACAACTTTTACCTTCTGGGACAGGCTGGGGAAAGAGTCACCAGAGTTGAGGGCAGGTTGGCACTTGTGACAAAGGAAGGTGAGCATCTTTTGCTGCATAACGCAGGGGAGCAGGAGGGCAAAGGCGAAGCACACGGAAGTATTAGTCCTTACAAGAAACCACCACACATGCTGTTGCTAGTCCAAATCAAACCTCACATCACTGTAGCAAACCCATTTAAGAGCCACTGGTTATCAATGGATTATTAGCTCCATCTTTTGTGGACATAGAGCAATGTTTTCGCCCCTCACGGCTCCTTTCCCCAGCTAGCACCACAGTGAAAAGTTGCTGTGTGGGCACAGTCTTTTAATTAAAAGCCTTGTTATGCTCTGCACAATGCTTATTTTTAAATCAGTGCATAAAATGAAAAAGGAATATCTCCCAGCACAATGTATTCCTAGGAGCCTCTGATAATTAGGGCAGTCACTTAATTTTCACATTTGGGTTTCTACTGGGGTATGTGCCAATTAGGAAGCTTCTGTGACATTCCTGCCTCCAAAACTTTTTTCCCCAAATCTTAAAAATGCATGCAGCTAATGTACAGCTGCCTGCCAGCTCTGTTTATGCTATAGCAAACATTAAATATTAAAGTGCCCATGAAGAAGTGTTATGTAAGCTATCACAAATTCACCAGCACCAACCGGTGCCTTTTTAATCCACTGGCCCTGGTGCATTATGCCCCCCCATTTGGTGTCCAGCTCACATATGATACGGGTTTAGGACAACACCCCTGTGGGAGCTCAGCCATGCAATTCAGGGTGCAGAGACGAGGACACCTCCAGATGAAGGGCTGTCTAAGGCTGCTGAGCTGCTCACCCACTTTGTACCTTTTTATCTTCAGTGGTGAACAAGTTCAATTCCTTCAGTGCTATCTCGCACTTATTGGGACTTCACCGTCCTATGTGTGCGGTGTTGTCCCCTCAACATGCCACTGCCTCACCTGACCTCTCAGCCTTCTCACACATAGAATCAAAGTATCATTTAGGTTGGAAAGGACCATTGAGATCATTGAGCCCAACTGTTAACCTAACACTGCCAAGTCCAACACTAAGTCATGTCCCTAAGAACCTCATCTACGTCTCTTTTAAATACCTCCAGGGACAGTGACTCCACCACTTCCCCGGGCAGCCTGTTCCAATGCCTGACAACCCTTTCCATGCAGAAAATTTTCGTAATTTCCAACCTAAACTTCCTGTGAAACAACTTGAGGCCATTTCCCCTTGCCCTATCACTTTTTACTTGGGAGAAGAGACCAACCCCCTCCATGTTACAACCTCCTTTCAGGTTGCTGTAGACAGCAATAAGGTCTCCCCTCAGCCTCTTTTCTCCAGGCTAAACAGCCCCAGTTCCCTCAGCTGCTCCTCATAAGACTTTCATGCACACAAATAGGGCAGCAGCCCATTTTCTGAAATCAAGACCAGTTCAGCACTGTACTTAAGTACATGCTTAATTTTAAGTAGCCCAGCTGAAGTCTAGTGTTTAAAGACGGGTAGAAGCTCAAGTGGCTTGATGAGGATTACAAAAGAGTGATTTTATCTGCTAAGGTGAGCTTTTCTGTAAAAACAAATAAGACACAGAATTACTACTCCTCTAGAACATCTCAGTTTTGACATTTGCTTTCATCTCCAATTAGGGTAAAAATTCAAAATACCAGCATTTTCAACAGAATAAAGCATTTAGAAAGCCCTACGTTTGGCTATTAAATACTTCACTATTCCCCAGCTGAATGGGTTAGCATCTTGGACTAAATAGAGAAGCCTTAATTTAAAGTGGTTTGACATGAAATTGAATTGGGTCTAAGCTGGCCCCGAGGCCACATACAACAGAGCCACAGAGCCGCAGAGCCTCCCGCTGGCATCTCCTGACCTTCTTCCCCCTCAAAGGGCTGATCTTCCCAGCTGCAGCACATCTCAGGGCACTCAGCACACAGGGAGAACGGGCGGTCTGGTCCGAGGCCGTTCAGCCAAGAACCCGGCACTCACAGGGCAGGTGGGGAAGTTTCTCTCACCAAAAGGGACGACAGGGGTGTTTTTAATTAATTCCTGTATACCTCCCTGAGTGTAGGTTTTAGAAAAAGATGCAAAAAGGATGAAGATTTCAGAGGCGGCAAAAGCCACGCACACCTAGAGGAATTATTTAAATTGTTAATTACAGCATAAATGAAAAATGCCTGTTACAATCTCAGTCCTCAGGGTGTTATACTTCTGCTTCAGATTTTTACTTCCTCTGTATGCATTTAAGACTATGATGAAGTGACCACTTAAAGTCTCTTTGATAAGATAAACATATCAACAGATTAAAGGGGCCCAGTATCTCCAGTTCATCACTCCTCCTTGTGGCTCTTCTCCAAATTCCACTTTCAAAACTTTTCCTGACCTGCAGGCACAAAAAGCAGACGCAGCACAGAAAGGAGTGGTAGACTTATTTATGTCAGCAATGGTTTTTCCTATTTACCATTACATCTGGGGACCTCAGTTATACGGTTTTTATCTATTTAACATGTCACGTTGATTCTGTATCAACCTAGCGTCTCAATCAAAATCCCGTACAGCAGCAAGAGAAATGCCTTATAGTAGTCTTGGTGTATTAAATCAATTGTGTAACTTTCCTTAACCAGGCTTAAAATGTCATAAAGAAAAAAAGTCCAGTTTGACATGTGTGGGGTTTTTGTGTGTGCATTTTTTTTCTTCAAGTCAACATCCACATAGCTTTCCTTACGCTACCATTCCTTACAGCTATATTAAACATATCCCAGGTATTCCATCATTTCTGCTTGGCATAAATAACAGGTAACAGACAAACAAGTAGCTGGGCTGTCCCATTCACTCTTCTTAAACACCTACAAAACAGTTCCTTTTTCTAGTTCTCCTGAAACTCTCCAGCACTCCGATACATATTAAAACTGATATTAGTGGCCTGCAGAACACCCTGATAAGCTTTAAAACCATCAGATGCAAACCTTTGGCTTTGCTGACTTCCTTAAATGTAAATTTTCTGTCCCCCATCTGGTAACATACAAGCAATATGCCTAAGAGGCATACACAAGGCAGACAGCTCAAAATGGTTTGATCTGGATAAAGTAAACTAAAGCAAACTATCTTGCTCTAATTGTGCAGGTCAGAAATCACAGTATTCCCCACCCCACCACTCCATCCCAATAGTGAAATCTTCTGGAGGAATGTAAGCTATACATACTAAATTTTCTTAAAAATAATCTCAAATGAAAATTACAGATGTCTATCCCTAAATTAATGATTGCATGCACATTATCTCTGCAACCTTGCTAATTTCTTCCCTTATTTTACCTCCCCACATTTTGTGATCTCTCATCTATATTTCATTTTTAAATGATCTCTTGCATGTTTTGTGAGTGAATAGAACAGGAATCTCTATGAGGCCTTTTAGCCATTACAAATATTTTTTTTTGTTCCCCCCAGATATCTGCCCTTGACCTTAATGTCATTCTTTTTTCACTTACAAGAGAGAGATTAATATAAAAGACACTCATGTATAGTGCCCTGCAGAAAGGATTATCCTCTTGTTCTGGCCATGTCCCAATACATACCAGTGAAAACTCTTCAGGATGTTTTAGTCATAGAGGAAAGCTCCCATTATGCATTCCTGTAGCTAAAAATAAAAATTGCTGTCAAACGCTAAAAGGTAGAATCAATACAAATTTTCCTTTCTACCTTCTCCTCTACTGCACAAAGCTATGGACAGCCTGAACAGAACAAAACAAAACGAGCTGTATGCTCTGGCCTGGTCTCTGTGGGCTTTACTAGAACATCAGGAGCAAGTCAAAGAAGACAGAATATGGGTCTGAGCTGTACAAACAATAATAAATTCTGTTTCAGTGGTTAATCTTAAACATGTTTTCTGTGAAGAATGTGGGGAAGAGTCCAGAGTTCATTTGAAGAGGACAGGAGCAGTGGCCCCAGGCTTCCTGCACAGGACAAGAAGTCAAAAGACAACTTAGCTCCTGCTGGTTTTCCTGTGGCAAATCTGAGCTCATGATCAAAAACTCTGCCTCAGAACCTGCCCAGAGCCTTACCCAGGGAAAGAGAGAAAAGTCAAGTGCATGAGTGGAAACCAACTCATTAGTTTAAGAGCATAAGGAGCAGTGTGATTCTTGCACAAAACTACAGCAGGGTACAGAGGCTAGAATAGTCTCTACCATGCAGATGATTTCTGTTCTCTTTCAGAAGACAGCAGAAAACTCATATTAAGAAGGTCCATCCAGCCCTTTTCCACCTCTTCCCCAGCCTATTTGCCTCTTCTTTTCCAAAGATGTGTGCAAAATTCAACCTTTCACAGGACTATATGTTATCAGTCATGCACAGTGAAAGAGTAGCATAAGTTTTCTGGACTGGAAGAAGACCAGATTCACTTCTCCACCCATTAAACCTCATTTCTTTTCTTCAAGAAAATGGAAACAGACTCCTAAAGTGAGAAGACAAATTTATCACATTCCTTAAGCTACTCGATGAAACCAGTGTGGAACACACGTGGCAGCCATACCTATGCAATTCTTTTCATACTGATGTAAGTGACGTTTGACCAAGCAAGCTGCTGCAGCATTAACTTGTTTTAGACTGATGAACCAGTGTTCACAGTGGATTGCTGGGATTTAGCTAGTTGCAGTATTTTTCTTCATCATTTTACGTAAGCTAGTGAAAAAACAAGCAAACAAACACCCAAAAATCCACAGGGTGGACAGGAGGCAGGAACCAAATACACCACCACCCCCAGCTACAAGACCCAAGTGCACTTTCCATCACTCTGTGCCACCAGACCTGTATCTTATGTGGTAGACGGGACTTTGAACAGGTTCACCATCCAAGCACAGGCCGTTTCACCAGTGACTTTTGCAGCACCATCTATGCCACTATTATCACACTGCCAACAGTACCTGGGGAAGTTAGATAAGACCTAACTCTTCACAAACCAGTCCCTGCAGTGACTATACAGTGAATGCAACTTTCATCACCATCTGAACTCCCTGGCTGTCACTTAAACTATGTCTTTCTCTCATCTAACTCTTGACACTGAATTTTTCTGTACTTTCCAAACCTTTTCTATACGATATCACTATTCAGAGATCTCATAGTTTGTAAAAAACAATGCCTTTAGGGGTATATTGGCAATAAAAATGTGAAGTGACAATCAAAGTAACTGTTTTGGAAACCCTCAGAAAGCAGATAAAGTAAATCCAATGTGGTTTAGGACTCACAACTGTTTGTGAATAGAAAAGAAACTAAACTTTGAAATTCAAGGGATCCCTTTGGTTTGCATCAAAAAACCTGAAATTTAAAACCACACAGTCCAATTATACATGCATACATGAGCTAGAGCTGTGACAACTTGACCAGCCATCCACACAATTCAATTTGGTTCAAATTTTTCAGTAGAGATAAATTAAATTGGAAGGTTTATTATTGCCAACATCTGTTTTTAAGTTTTTACAATGATGAGAGTTTCTTTCCCTTAATCTTTTTGAATATAGTGCAGACATTTTGGAAGATGAAGGCTATTGGAATATGTTGCCTAGAGACTTCATGAGAAAAGCAAGATAAATAAGTTAGCTATTCCCTTTCGTGTTCTACTCCTGTTAGTTCAAAAAAGGCAGGAAGGAGAAGTAGAAAAATGGAAGTGTTAAAAGGTGATCTATAAAGTCCAGTAATAGCAAAAGAAGGTGTGCAAATGTGGATTACTCAATAACCAGCTATTCCTAACTCCTATTCGACCATCAATGGAAAAAAACGTGTTGACTCATTCATTGACCATTGAACACATCCCTCTTTAATCATGAAACAGCCTTCTTTTCCAAGAGGTCTGGAACCTGTCACCTTGTCAACTGCTAATTACTCCCTAGGCATAATTTATATTCTCAACCAAGAATTCAGCTTTGCTGCCCACCTATTGGTTAAGTAAAGGACTCCACCTCTGTGAAGTTTTCATAGTACCTGACCACCTTCATATATTCGGACACATCTAGGTATCCTTCCTACCACATGTGCAAAACAATGGGGTCTCAGGCCCATATACCTGAGGAGGTATGCAGATCTCAGGACGATGATTCCCATTCTGTGGTGACTTGATTCTATAGGTTTTTCAAGGAAGAGTACTTTAGCTGCCTTTTCAGCATCAGACATTTCAGTTCTACTTGAATCTCTAAGCCTTAGCCAGCAAAAAACAAATCCATTGGAACAAGGAAAGCCAACCCAGAAGCCTTTTATTTTGTAGTTCATTCAAGACAAAGATGGCACTCTGCTAGAGATTCCCGAACTATATTGCTCCAATGACTGTCATGGGGTGGATGAGACTGGCTTTAATTCACTCAGTCTAATGGGGCTTTCTCATAACAATTTGAGAAGAATCCAGGGTGGTCCATTCGAAATTGAAACTTGACAGTCATCCAGTTCCAAGAGGTTGCAGAATCACTGCTACAGACTATGAGCAATATTAAGTATGATTACAGCCTCATGCCTCTTGCTCACAGGCTCAGGACAAACTCACTCAGTTTTCTAGTGGAAAGAAATCATTCCCTTCAAGTAACAGCCTCATGTTGCTGATGAATAGGAATCCAGCAGCTGCCGTGCTGGCCCCTACTAGAAACAAAGCTGTGCCTTTAACAACCATTTTGCCTCACAAACAAATCTCATTCTCAAACTGCTTCACTTTGAATTATAAAATGACTCTAGTCTAATTTTGGCATACATAGTCCATACTGTTGATATATTTCCTGATGTCTTTGCTACATCCTATCCCTTTGACATCCCTGCTCTACAGAGGACAGAAGAGACAGCTCAAGAGCAGCATATTCTGGGGGCTAATCATACACATTTATCTACTTGTGCAATGGGAAGCAAATTTTGCAGGTTTACAGATGTGGTACATGTGTCACATGCAGCACCCCAGAACTCAGGACAAAAACCATTGCAAAGAGGCACGTAGCAAAAGAGAAAGTCCTAGTCAAAATGACAAAGTCTAAAATAAAAATGCCTTCATAAATCACCCTGTTGGATTCTACTGGAGTAAGAGGCAAAACACACTTGTAAAACATTAACTCCTTTCCCTGTTAAACTTACACCACAGGAGGTGCATGGAACCGAGTAATTTATTGTGTTTTGTTAACAAGGGATCTTCCCAGTAAAACTGTAAGTAATTATTTTTTGTTTAATAACAGCAAACGGAGCATCACAGAAATACACGTCCTTTATGTGTCTATTGTAAGGCAGACAAGGAAGCCTGGCAGTTGCTCATTATTATTCCTTATGCTTCTTCTAATGAACAGATCTATGCTCTCACTTTTCATTGGCTTCATCAAGGATTCTCTATGATATGCAATTAATCTTTAATATGACGGTGATTAGGGAGAAGACAGAAAATGCGGCTGAACATCCTGACCACTGACAACCAGTTTAAGGAATTATTCAAAATCCATTTCCTTCATATTGCATTTTTACATTTGCAAATCTCTTGATACATGAAAGCTCAATGAAACAAGTTTATTTTTACAACCCATGGAACAGATTCACAGTTTTCATTCAGATGGATATGTTGGTAGCTCTTCAGCAGTGAGCCCACACTGCAATTTTAACACTCTGAGGCAAAGCAGAAGAAGAAAGCAAGACATTACCACAGTTCACAGTGTTAGGAAATACAGGCTGCCTTAGCTTATTGAACTATTTGGTACACTGCTTTTTATGGAATTTCTTCAGAAACTGCTCATATAGAACTTGCTTAGCAACTTGCTTAGCACAAGTAACTAAGTTTGCTTAGGCTGCAAGTTGTGAAGTTTCAAACTTTATGCCTCGTTAAACAAAGAAGGGTCCCAGAGTCAGTTCAAGCCACAAGGTAACGGAGCTTTTGGTTGTCAGCAGGAGCTACATCTCTGGAGATAAGGAACAGAACGGCACGTCTAAAGACAAGAAACTACAGAATATGAGAACTTACTAATGTTTTGGCTAACAGACTTATTTTTCTTCCCAGTTGCAGGTGCAAAATAGCAACTGATGGTCAGGACCTAGGAATGACATCTAGCCTGGTTGGTGGAAGACAACCTCCCACCTGCAGAGATAAGAAACAGCCCGCCTGACAAAAATCAAGGGATCCAGTGAAAAACAGGGGGACTCCAGACTCCAATTTTGCAATTGGTCCGAACTGAAACGCAAATGGGGAGAAGCTTAGATCATAAGGCTGTAATTGCCCAGGATTTTCTTTGCTCAGGGTCCCTCTTCTGGAGGCACCCAGCTCAAGCTGATCTCTATGCTGAACCTTACAAATAAATTATTTTAGAGGAATTTCTGGAATTCATGCCTGAGGCTCTGCTTTGGGATACCTAAGGGTGAAGAAACTTCCTTAACAACACAAAAATACTGGGAATACATATTGAAATCATAATACTGGCAAACCATGCCCATCAATTTTGTCCTGGTTAAACGTACCAATAAAAAACAGATGTGAGTTTAGTCTACCCTGCCTTGCTAAACCTTGCCTGGATCACAGGTCCTTGAATACAAGCTTAAAAACATGGAAGATGGCAGCTGGCAAAGCTGCTCTTGACTGAGACAGGAAACCAGCAAAGACTCTTTAGAGGATGGATGGGCTTGACCACCACTGTGTATCTAATTCAAGCTCAAGAAACACTGATGGGGTTTGGGAAGTTGTAAGGGCAGGAAGGAGGCTGAAAGTTAAGCAGGAATCAACCGAAGACTGTTTCAGTGGGTTGTCAGTCCAGAAGGGACTAAGGCCCCTGTGATACCTAGGCCAGGTACAACATCACCACCATGAAAGGGCATCAAATAAGAATGTTCGAATTTCTCTATTTACCCTTATAAGTGTTTTTGTTTTGAGATGGCACCTCAGCTACAGAAAAATTACGATATTTTATTTTGGAACCTTAGCAGTTTACCACAGGTATTACTATTTTTTTTTTAATCCAAAACAGAAGCATAGCATAGGCTCATTATACTGTTAATACTGCTATAGGCAAGCCTTTTGATATCAGTAGTGTTTGCATGCATCTTTGTTTCACCAGAAACTTCAAAGGACTTAATTTTCAGAACATGCAGGCCCCCTCAGAACTAGCTTCTCAAGGGGGAACTTTCTTAGGGAAACCAAGATCCTTAAAATAAAAATAAAATTAAAAAAAAAAAACAACAAAAAACTAGTTAAAAAAAAAATCACTAGTCACTTTTGAGACTAGTAACCAGGTAAAACTAGACGGTAGACAATAAATCATGATTATGCACATCTTTGACCATTTCATTTAACTGTTCAACAAACCATTTCCACCAGGATAATTCCCAAGAGTCAGAAGAACAAAACAGTTCTGCAAGACAACTGTTTTCCTTTCCTTCTGAAAGAGTGTCTTGGCACTTTAATACTTTGTATGGTAAGCAGAGGTCTGCAGGGGGTCAGTCACCTCTGAACGGCAGTCTATTAAAGGACCCAGCCCTCTATGACCTACTGGGGCAGGATCCCATTCTCTGAGCAGGGCAATGCCTGCAGCCTCAAACCACATACCCAGAACCTGCCTCTACCCTGGCAGCTCCCCACCCTAATGCAGCCTTCATTCGTCACACCTTCACCTGCAGCAATACTAGTGTGGATTATCCACATTTATTTAATCAAAAGATAATTTTGATACTTATGAGTTCCCTCCTGCATTTAATGCTGTACAGTCATCTCTATAATGTAGCCTAATATTTGTAAATAAAAAAGAAAACCAGAAAATAAAAACCCCACCTGTTTTCCCATAAAAGCTCACGTGCAAAATAGTATGCCGTACTGAGTTTGAGGGGAAGGAGTGTGGTAGCCTTGCACTTCTAAGCCAGGGTCAATATAAATCTTTAAGCTACTTTTGCATTCTTTCAGTTTGTTAAAACAATCTCCAATACAGCTGAGAAATAGAGTCTACCAAAACACCACCACCTTTCCAGTGACACAAATGAAATAATGCAATCTTTCCCATGCATGTGGCACTGCATCTTTCAGAGACAGGGTAGATGTGCACGGCCCAAACAAAAGAGCAGACTACTGAGTAAACTGATTTAAACCTTGACTACAGTCCCAAGCCCTCTGTCTCCCAACTCCACCTTGTATTTTCCTGGTTGCCAGTAGCAGCCTGACAAGTACATGGCAGGGGCAGGTAGGAACAACAGCATTTGAGCTTCCTGACCAGACAACATGCAAAAACAAGCACAACACGAGAAGCCTATTGCCTGCAATCTTTGCATCGTACAAACCTGAAGTATGGATTATACTCAATCTGTAACTGAAAGCCCCTTCATAATTCGCAATCCTTATGGATTTTCCCTCATGCCTTCCCAACACCATTATCTTGAGAAAGAAGTAACCTTAACTGTTTCCAAGAGCACCAGCCTCTTGTAGTTACCTTACTTTGTGGTTTAGAAAAGCATCTCATGAGGAAAAAAGAGACATCAACCACATGCTTAAACATTTTTTTTTTAATTCAGACCAAAGGAAGTAGGCTTTATACATCGCTTTTTATACACATCTATCTTAGATGGCTGTAATTCTCCAGCTCTTTAGTGCCCACAGCCTTCTTCCAGGGACTGAACAGGGAGCCTGAAAGCAGCTTGTCACATCACCTACAGGAACTTAATTACATCCTCAACTTTGGCCCCTCTGTCAAATTCAAATAATCCCATCAATGGGCGCAAAAACTATGGCAGAAAGATGACAGGAGATGATAGGAGACATCAAGAGAACAGAGGATTGTTATTCCATAAGCCTCATTTCCTTCCTAAACCAGGCTAAAGAAGTATCTTGGGACAAAAGACTTGTGACAGCACATCACTTACCTACTCTTGTTCAGGAATGCAGCTGGGTAGCACAGTAATTATGGAATGGAGAATTCAGGCGATTTTTTTTAAGTGATGTGCTTACCCTGGAGCAAAAGCTTTAAAAGGACAAATTGCAAGAAGTCATTATCTCAGCCAACCTCTTTCCATGCTTCCTCCCTTCCCCTTCCTTTTAATTTTAACCTTGATCAGAGCCTGCTCCAACAGTCTGGCTTCTCCTTTTGTTTGACACTGTAGTAAAGTTGTAGGGTTGTTTGTGAAATATGTTGTCATGGAAACTAATGTGTGCTGCCATGGAGATCATGTCAGATCCAACCTCACATCTTCAACACGGACTCAAGAAAGGAGGAAGAGAAGGCCAGGGAGGAGAAATTCTTCCTTGAAAAAACAAATGTTTTGAAATATTAGCAAATCTAACAAGAGAAGTGGCAAAAATTGAGCTCAGTCTTAAGACATCAACATTTACTAACAATTCACACAATGTTTTCCGACATGTCACTTATTTTAACAATGTTCTCAGAATTGGTGTAAAAGGCTCCAAATGGTTGAACAACCTTATGTGAAAAATCTAAAATTATTTTTTAGGCTATCTAGATATCAAAAAACCTTGCTCAATGATTTTTGCAAGTCAAATAATTCCAAAAAGCACAGAAGTAAGGAAAAAAACCCGCTATTTACTGTAAAAGCTGCATAAAATCCATGTGGTTTAATAAGATAAATGAATCAAACAATGATCCATGACATGCATATATGGTCAGATTAAGACCTTTATTAGAGAGCCTATTAGAGAGACTATGGAACTGAAGTTCTTTCTAAATAAAATAACTAAAAATCATCTGGACATATTTTTAAAGTGAATGGTGGATACAGAAAACTTGCAGTAATTTCCCTGCACTTCAAAACTCTGATATTGATTTTTCCTGCATTCCTTAAATGAAAAGAAGGAGAAGCTGTAACTAAAAGCCACCACTAAATTAGTTTAAGGACTTATGAGGTATCTTAAATCGTCCCAGTAGCCAACACAAACTCAGTTTTAGCCCATTCAAATTAATTTTAAGCAGAGTCTCTTTAATCAGTGTGCATAGTCTTCTTGCTTCAAAATTGAAGATATGTCTAAATCTTGACCAGATCGAGGACAAAGTAAGTTCGTTGGTTCATGAAACAACCTGAATCATTGACAATAAAATCTCTGAATAAGGAAACATAAATTAATGTTTAAAGCCCCATCACGATGAGCAATCCCTTCCTGAATTCATGCTAAATCTTGTCAAATAAAATATCTATTAAGTTTTATGCAAGGTATATTGCATCTCCTAATCCTATCAGTTCTCCACACTTGATGGCTCTGTGCCCAAGCAGTGACAATTTGCAGCCACTTATAACTCACAGCCACAAATTTTCTGTATTTTATAAATGCATTTCAGTGAAGAATATGACTAAATATTTACAATTCAACCAGTTAATTTTCTCTGGAAGAAATGCAAGCGAATATTAAAAACATGAAGAGACACATCCTCTTCCTCAAGCTGATACACTTCAGAAAGAAAGAGTTAAACTCCTGACAAAATATTTACAGCAGAGAAAACTTTGCAGATCCATCAGTCCAAAGGCTTTGTCAGAGAAAAGCAGTACAGATATCCAAGTGACTGAAAGCCATCCTGCTCTAACTCCACAAAGACTGCAGAGACTCTTCTCTACAATCTTTAGAGATCTACATGTTTTCTTGTATACAGAGGGTATTCCAAAGTGCACTTCACAAAACTAATAATCAACACTTCTACACTTACAGTGTTAACATGCAGGCAGAAAATCTGCCTTCCATCTGATCAATCAAGTTGTGAGGCAAGTAAAACTATTTTCACAGTTCCAGCAAGAAACAAAACGGAATAAGGCGGCTAAGCTGTACAAAATGAGATGCTTTCCACAACTACATAGCAATAAAGTAATTTTCAGTCAATAAAGTGTATTATAGATGGAATATCATTCAGTAAATCAAGTATATTTTAGACAAGAATAAATTTTAGGATTCATAGATTCAGCTCACGAAAAAGTCTTTAAAAAATACACCTTAAAAAATGGATTAATATTCTTCAGTGCTTCTGCGCTCTGAAAACAGGTGGGATCTAACATCCACCTTGATGAGGACAGGTCAAAGCCCTTCATAATATCCATACAATGAAGACCTGATTCAGCGAGATGCTATTACTTTTATAGTTTCTTTTTCACATATCGACTTTCTCTCTGTAAACAGGTATTGAGAAAACACTTTGATACTTCTCATCCATGAAGGTTTTTCCCCTACACACAGCAGGGGAAAAAGCAGATCGTAAAAATACAGTGATTTCATTTTACCCACACCATGACTAAAATAAAGTTTATGCTACATATCGGATCCCACTTTATCTCATTCATTTGGCTACAAATACATGAGGGATCAGAGGGAGAAAAAGAGATCCTGTTTATCTGCAGAATCAGTGTTTCTTCTACTTGGGTGCAACATAAATAAATATAGAAAAATGTTCCAGGTAATAGTACCAAGTACTCTTTTCTAACTAGCAACTGCTGCACAGATCATAGGGCCAGCTGACATGCTATGCACTTGGACAGTTTATTTAGTTCCTGGATCTTGAAATTGTCCCTGAGGAAAGAAAAAAAAATATCTCTTTATTTCTTTGTTTTAATTCCCTTTATATTGAATTTGTACAGTCTTACTGTTTAGACTTTAGGAGAGCTCAGGATTTACCAGATACTTCTCCAGAACACAGGGGTAAACACACACCCTTACCCAGAGACTGCAAAGTCTAGACAAAGAAAAATAAACCTGGACTATAATCCCTCTCTGGCAGGTGTTCACTCCAGTGAGAGATCCCAAGAGCTCTTTGAGTGGGTCAAATCCAAAAAGAGCATCAAGGAACTGGGCACAGGAAGTAACAAGAAACAGATTCATCAAGAACAAATCACCTCAAACCAATTTAATATTCTTCTGCAGCAAAGTAACAGGTTTTGTGGCTCAGAAGAAAGCATAAATACTTTCTAATTTGACTTTAAATAAGGATTTTTATATAGTCTCACACAACATTATTTTAAGAAACTTTGGAAACCATGATCTAGGTAAAGTTAATTCAGGTTGGATGGAAAACTTGGAGACCTATATCCAGCAGTTATCTCTGATTTACATGAGCAGACAGCACATAGCTGGATGAATTCTGTGGGCTAGTCCTGTGCTGTCTTTAATTGGAGGACAGGAAAGAGTCAAATTACTAAATCCATAGACCAAGTAGAACCAAGGAAGACCACAAATGTGAAGGATGGGATTTAAACCAAATATTACTGTGACAAACGGGACAAATTGGGGAAGGGGAAAAAAAAAAAAAAAAAGGAAAAAAAATAAATGCAAAGCTGTACACATAGGCAGAAATAACTGCATAAATACAGTAAAGGGAACTTCTGGCCAGGTAAGAGTCCTCAGAGAGAATCCATTGGTAAGAGGGGGTGACGCTCTGAACAGGAGTCAGAGTCAAGCTATTGAGCACAAGACAAGCAGGCTGGAACAGAGAAACAGGACTGTGTCCCACATAACACATGGAGTTATCCTTCCACTCGACTGAGCATCAGCAAAGCTTCATCTGCAGCACTACATCCTTGCCTGGGTGCTGCATTTGAAGAAAAAGATGAGCCAACTGGAGCAAGTCCAGAGAAGAGCCAGCGGAAAGAGCAAAACTCAAGAAAACACAAATCATAGAGACATCAACTTAGTTGGGATTGGTTAGCGAAAATGTGGAAAAAAGACAGGAGATGGAGTGGGAAGAATGGTGCAAGTGACATAGTTTAGTATTTAAGATGCTACTGCAAAGAGGAAAGAATATTTTCTCTCGTAGCCACAGTGGATGGGCCTGATTACACCACAGCTTAGATATTACAAAAAACTTACTGACAATAAAGAGCAGTACAGGTACACGCTTCACCGGGAGCCTGTGGACTCTCCATCCTGAGCAGCCTTTGAGAGCAGCTACACAAGCTCCTGGTGAGCGCTGCGGGTATTGTTGCTGCTACAGGTCACTTCCAGGTCTGTATTTCTATGCCCTCCCAGAACAGACATAGCAAGCAGTCACTTGTGCTTTATAAAACTTATTGCCCCACACCAGCACTGGTAAGGACTCATCTATAGGCACTACATTTCAGAAAAAGACAGCCAAAAGAAGGGCACAATAGGAATGAGCACAGGGAAAAGGAAAGGGAAAAGGAAAGGGAAAAGGAAAGGGAAAAGGAAAGGGAAAAGGAAAGGGAAAAGGAAAGGGAAAAGGAAAGGGAAAAGGAAAGGGAAAAGGAAAGGGAAAAGCTTATTAGTTATGTTTTAAACCCACATAAGATGAAGCAGGTCTGTAAAAATCACTGTTACTTTGCAGGAAAAGACAGTGGGAGAAGTACTGTATGTATAAGCAAAATTTTTATTCCTCTTGCATAAGGAATGGCTTAGAAATGATCAGTACTCTATTTTATCAAGTAGCTACTCTAAATCTCACTTCTAACTGAAAGATAAATAAATAAAAGCCAAGTAAAATGACTGCTTGTGATGAGAATGTCTTTTTTGCAATTGAGGAATTACATAAGGCAAAGTAAATGAATGTGGGGGTGTTTTTATTTTTTTTTCAACTAGCATTTACTATTATTTGCATAGTTTTAGTAAGATTTGCAGAAGGTTGTGGGACACAACAAGGTATGACAGTTGCTCTAATTTCTTGTCAAATTCTCTTTCTATTTTCATCCGCAACAAAAGACAGATGGGACAAAAGCAATGACAGGTACCCTCCTTGCCATGCTAGGAGGGGGAGAAAAATTGCATGCACAAGCCATCCATTAGTTTAATGCAAAAGAGATTACGGAAGCAGTAGTCACTCAAGAGTAAGGAGATAAGTGATGTTCTTACCAGCCATTAGGCTAATGGTGAGAGCAAGGGAATGCCTGCGTAATTGCCAGAGACGGGGCTGAGAGAGACGTCTGGGGATCCAGGCAGAGCACAGGGCACCAGAGAAACTGCTCGGCCCCAGCACAGGGATGACTGCTGACTTACAAAGTCGCATGTGTTACTGCAGGCATCAGACCCATCCTTGCAGCCTTTATCTGTTAAATGTCATTCTCTGGTTTGTTCAGGACCCCATGAGTCAAATGTATTTCAAAAGCATTGCCTAGGGGAGTGAAGGGTCAAGCGTTAGGTTCCCTACATTCCCCCCCTTCTCAGCTCATACACTCTTTCCACGGAGTTTCCCAATTTGAACCTCAGCTGTGAATCAGGAAACAATCCTCACCTGCAGAGGCAGGAGCAGAACCTGGATGTACTCCCTTCAATGCACAGCTCAGATTTACAAAACCCAGTCACGCCGAGTGAGGAAGCAAGCTCCTTCCTTTTCAAGCCTCTAGTAAACCTGGGGCAACATGAGCCCAAGAGAAACAGCTTTTGCTACTTTCCTAACATCTGCCATCACACAGAGGTATCCCACCCTTCCACTGATCTTCTGGCAACCAGTTAACTACCCTTGCACCTCCCAGGTTCAGTCAGCGCAAAACTGCTTCTGGCCAACACACAGGAAAAATTAACCCCATCAATTTAAAGCGACACAAACGTGCTGCAATCTTAGTGAACTTACCCACTCCAGGCACACCTTCACATGAGGTTTGTGCAGCTACTGAGCAGTACTCTTCAGCGGATGCCACACACCAGACAGCAGCTCCCATGCAGCCAGCGAAGGCCGGGAACAGTTGTTATCTCTGACCCACAGGCAACTCATGAGTATGAAGTCTGAGCAAGGCCTGAGCAGACACCCACACATGGCCACATGCCATGACCAGCCCTGATTGCAGAATCACAGCATATTAGGGATTGGAAGGGACCTCGAAAGATCATCTAGACCAGTCCCCCTGCCGAAGCAGGAACACTTAGATGAGGTTACACAGGAAGGTATCCAGGTGGGTTTTGAATATCTCCAGAGAAGGAGACTCCACAACCTCCCTGGGCAGCCTGTTCCAGTGTCTGTCACCCTCACTGTGAAGAAGTTTCTTCTCATATTTAAGTGAAACCTCCTGTGTTCCAGTTTATACCTATTGCCCCTTGTCCTGTCATTGATTGTCACCGAGAAGAGCCTGGCTCCATCCTCATGACACTCACCCTTTACATATTTATAAACATAAATGAGGTCACCCCTCAGTCTCCTCTTCTCCAAGCCAAAGAGACCCAGCTCCCTCAGCCTTTCCTCGTAAGGGAGATGCTCCACTCCCTTAATCATCTGATCCCCAGAACCTGCAAGCCACTTCACAGACTAGATGTGCTCCCTGAAGCACTGAATTTAAAAAGACAACCTTGATCAATCAGGTAATTAAACATCACTTTAAGCCACTCTGAGCATATCTCACAGGCTTAGTACACTGTAGAAGCTCTTACTGATGGATAGACACTGCTAACAAATCTCTCTCTAATTTGTTGGCTTTTTGGCAGTCCACAATGGGTCACTCAATGCGATTTCATTTTCTTAATTAAATCTTGCCTGAGGTATCATCATAGGGTATTATTTCCCTTTGATTCCTTTATTTAATATTTCAGAGCAGAGACAGGCTCACCCTGCTTTCATGGGTTAGAAAGTCTCTCCCTTGATTAACCCTCAAAGATGAGAGGATTTTTCTTAAGTGAATAACATTCACATTGGTTAAATAAACATAAAAAGGCCACATAAGAAGGCTTAGTATACTGTAGAGGAAAAAGTAAAGCATAGCAAGTTTAAAACAAAAAATAAAAAAGGTTGTTTCTTGCTATCTCAAACATACTGAGCAGAGTTTGTTTGCAAAAAGGAGAGAAGAGCACCCAAATTTAACTGCCTTCCAGTGAAGCAACACTTTTCTGAGTTCAATAAAAGCTGATACTTATCCTCATGTACATAGTACTTGTAGTCACAGGGTCAAGAAAAAAAACAACAACTCAACTTTCCTTTCCAGAAACAAATCTCCAACCAGTGTGTACTGCAAGTCTTCAAATCACGAACCCTGTAAGCACCCCATTCCCATAAGAGAAACATTCCAAACCAGAAGCCTTGAAAACTCCTACATTAGCAGGAAGTCCAACTCCTGATTTTTCAGTACTTAACGGACAGAAATATTGGCTAGAAATGTGATTATCCTTCATACTTTTGTTCTAAATAGTTATGTGCTGTGATTATGAGTCAACCATTACTGCTTGTGACACCTTCCACTGAACATAACAAGATGCAGTCCCTCTGTTAAAGCAAAACTAAACTCTCCAGGAAGACAGAGGTGAACAACATTAGCAACATACGCTTCAAGAAAACGCTAATATGAATCAGCACAGAAATAATGTCCAGTAATTCCCATCCTCTTGCCACAGACAACCCTGTAGTAGATATAAAGTGATATTTACACTATACAATCCTAGCTGTTTGCTTAAGTTTGCATCGAGGTTCTCTCTCAATAGCACCATTGCCACAGGAAAACCCAAATTACCTTAAAATAAAAAATGGTTCATCCCAAGCCCATCTCTCTACTACAGAAAGTCTAGCTATTCCACTGACACAAGAGGGCTCAATTCTAGATAGCTAAAGTAAGGTGAGATACATGTAATAAAACAGAGAGAGAAAGATCCTCAGAACATTCACCAAAAAGGACGGGATCCTTCAACTGCCTCTAGCAGGCATAATGATTCCAATAAGCAACATGTACATGAAAATCCCAAGCCAAACTCATTGAGGTCTTCTGCACTTTAAAGCAGGGGCGTCAAACTCATTTTCACCGGGGGCCATATCAGCCTCACGGTTGCCTTCAAAAGGCCGAATTTAATTTTAGGACTATATAAATGTAACTACTCCTGCTTTAGAAGATTTAAATATCAGATCATCTACTGATAAGGCAAAATAAAAAATATTCAAAACATTAGAAACAATTGTCACACAAATTGCTAGGATTAGACACAATTCTGAACTACAAATCATCCAGTCAGTGTGTCTATACACCAAAAACCTAATAACCTTATATAGATGAGATAAATACAGAACAGCAGTTTACAGATATTATTGCAGTAGCCATTTTGTAGTTGTAAATATTTGGGAAGGATCTGAAGGAATAAAGTAATAAACAGCTCAGACAGTCTCTTTACCACTGGCTCAGTGAGTACAGTAGCATGAACAGAGTTGCCAAACCAATGGCAGAAACAAAGGACTTCAGTCACATTAATTATCTCAGAAGAGAAGGGACAGAAGGCATGAGAACATGTATTTAAGAATCAGCAGTATTCAGCAGATCCAGGATGATAAAAAGATAAATAGACAAAAAATTGACCTGGGATTCAAATAAAATGAACAGAGGAGAAAAAGGCCCTCACAGCAAAAATTTAATGTGCAGAAAGCTGATGCGGTAGAGGCTACAGCAGAAAAGTATAAAAATTACCAAGTCATGGGCAGAGATTTTTGATGAGAGAGATGAACAAAAAATTACATTCAACAATAAAATGAGAACAAAGTTGAATTTGGTCTAATAAAAAAAATAAAAGACTAAGTCCATGACCAAAATATGGGTGGCAGGACGAGAAAAAGGAGGGAAAAGGGTTGTGTACAAGAAACTGAGCTAGATCCAGATGAAATAGCAGTGAAACAGGACCGCTACAAGAGATGCAAACTGCACATTAGGGGGCTGGAGTTAGAGGAGAATTACTTTGGGAGTTAATGCAAAAGGAGTATCTGAAAAATAGTAGTGCCTAGAATAACTGTAATAAATCAGGAGAGGAAGGGTATGCAGGTACCGAAGATGAAGGCAGGGTAGAAGACTAAGAGAAGATTCAGGGAAGGATAAAAGGCAACAGAGGGAAGGTATAACAGAGGTTCACAGACCTGTGAGAGGAAAGAAAACAGAAAAAAGGGAGGCATTAAGAGAAGGCACTAGGAGTCAGGTTCACAACATACTGAAGGTGATGTTGCTTAATGGAATGGATAGCTGAGCTGTGAAATTAATTTTCAAATTACAGTAAGAGTGTAGACAGGTTCAAAGGAAAGCAGGAAAGATTTCATGGAGCAGGTCTCTGTTGAAGGGTACTAAATGGACAGAAACACAGTCAGTTAAGAAATTTCCTGAGCAGAAAATGGTTGGAGTGGGGCCAGCAGTGTGCCCAGGTAGCCAAAAAGGCCAACAGCATCCTGGCTTGTATCAGGAATAGTGTGGCCAGCAGGACTAGGGAAGCAATCGTGCTACTGTACTCGGTGCTGGTGAGGACCCACCTTGAATCCTGTGTTCAATTTTGGGCCCCTCAGTACAAGAAAGACATTGAGGTACTAGGGAGAGTCCAGAGAAGGGTAACAAGGCTGGTGAGGGGCCTGGAGAACAAGTCAGATGAGGAGCAGCTGAGTGAACTGGGGCTGTTTAGACTGGAGAAAAGGAGGCTGAGGGGAGACCTTATCTCTGTCTACAGCTACCTGAAAGGAGGTTGTAGCATGGAGGGTGTTGGTCTCTTCTAACAAGTAGCAAGTGATAGGACAAGAGGAAATGGCCTCAAGTTGCACTAGCGGAGGTTTAGATTGGATATTAGGAAACATTTCTTCATGGAAAGGGTTGTCAGGCATTGGAACAGCCTGCCCAGGGAAGTGGTAGAGTCACCATCCCTGAAGGTGTTCAAAAGGCCTTTAGACAAGGTCCTTAGGGACATGATTTAGTGCTAGAGTTAGGTTAGGTTAGGTTATGGTTGAACTCGCTGATCCTGAGGGTATCTTCCAACTCAAATGATTCTGTGATTCTAAAGAAATAATATAAAACCATAATTTTCTCATGGCACACAAAAATCCCTGCCCAAACAATACCTCCATTGCCTTGGTTTCTTGGTAAGTCTAAACCAAAGATTTTTTACCCTCTTCACAAGGGTTCACAGTCCACCCAGCTGACTACTGTCACAAACACTTTAAGCCAGCATAACTAAGACTTTCGCAAGGAGAAACACCTTGCCTTCCTCCCACTCCTTGTTCCCAGCCTTTGCTGGGTGTTTGCTTGCATTGCCATAAACCTTCACGAAACCCACATCTGGGTTAAAACCACATGGCATAAAACAATAGGTTTATTCTAACTTGGGCCATTTCCCTGACGCAGCTCTCCATGTAGCCACACAAATGCACATCCTGACCCGAGGAAGTGACTAACATGCAGGAAAGAGTGGCTAGAAAAGCAGAAGGATTCACTGGGATTATTTAGCCTGCAGAAGAAAAGCCTCAGAGGGAATCTTATCCATTTGCATAAATAGCTGGTGGGACAGAGTGAGGCCCTTCTCAGTGGTCTCCAGTGACAGGACCAGAGGCAATGGGCACAAGCCAAAAACCAGAAAATTCCCTTTAAGAAAAAATACTTTTCTTTTGTAAACTGTGAGGCCTGAAGAATGCAGCTACATAAATAACTGAATGGCAGATATGACGTGATATTTCTATGAGGGGGTTCACATCCCTGCTAGAAGAGCATTTAAGGTCTGAATATTTAGGGACCATAAACTGAAAATGGCTAAGCATTCCTGGCAGGGCATAACAAGGATCTCTGAAAGATTCCCATTTTCATCCATGGACATGTTTTTCATATATACTTGGCTATCTACACTCAACCTATAAAAGCATTTAGCACAGTGATAAAGTTTCTGCCATTTCTCTTTTCCCTTGTTCATGAGCAGACAAAAAGTTTGACACCTCCAAGTTTTTCCCAGATGACAGAGCACTTCAAGACTAGTTCTGCCTCTGGCTATGTGAATGCCTGGAGCCAGGGAACCAGTGACACGTCAGGGACCTCATCCAGCCCACTAGCCAGCAGAAGGGGTGCAGGGCCAAGGGAAGACTGAAAGGGATTCGTATATGCAGGATGCTGGGCAAGTGCTAGCAAACAAGCACCAAAAAATCAGGGAACTAAACAGAATGAGTAATAGTCTCAGTATAATAAAAAAATCCATTAACCTTCTCTTTTGTCATCTTACTTAGCAGATGACAAAGCTGCTATGTTATTGCTGCACAGTGTGCTCTGAACGGCGAACCACTCAGTTGTCAAACAAATGGGTTGTTGAGTGTTCACACCAAGAAAAACTCATTTTCCACATCCACGTTTCAACAGACTAAGCAGCTGAAGGATGGTCTTCAATACACCGGAGCGACCCACAGGCAAAGGGCAGAAAAAGGTCTCTGCAGGAACAAGACAGATCACCACAAAAGCAGAGAAAGAAAAAGCCGTGTAAATGGTAAGACTTTCATTGAAGCCATCATTTTTCTGTCCATTGCACCAACACTTGGTTCGACTGGCACAAAAGAAGTAAAGCCAAAACAGGACGTTTCTTTCCTTGATGAAGGCCACTTTTGAACAACCTGCTGAAAAGAGTTTGTCTTTGCTGCACCCTAAGTAAGAGAGCTCAGCTGTGCCAAAGCACAGGCCTTTTTTGCAACCAAAAATAAGAAGGTCCCAGCACCACTGAAACAAGAAGGGCCTAAAACAGTAGCCCTATGCCTGGTTTGCACCAGCTTAGGCTGGAAGCCTAAACATTTTACAGGCTTGCCACTGAGAGATCAGGCATATTAGCCTCCAATGGCTATAAAAAAGGTGTTTGTGAAGTTAAAGGAAATACAGATAATGAGAAGGAAAAAAAATCGCTCCCAGCAGTCTCAGGGGGAAATAAAATAAAATAAAATAATTTATTTTTTTTTTTTTAAAAAAGAACCTTGCTAAAATACTTGCTAAAATAACTTTAGTATCCACACTTGAAAAATTGAATTAAAAAAGGGAGCAGGAATCCCATCCAAGGTGATCTTGTCAAGCCAAAAAGCAAGCGTTTATGGGGAAGGAGGTCCCTTACTGACATGCTTTTGTTTTCCAGTGTGTGTTACAAAACTGCAAGCTGAAAGTCTGTGAACCTTTCCACAGTTATTTTAAGACCTCACAGGCCAAATGCATCCCTAGTGCAAGATCAGTGATTTAATGAACTTGATGTAGCAGTGAGATCAGCCCCAGGCTTCCACGAAGTAAATATAATAGTACAACACTATAATGACGATGTGCACTGGAGGCAGGAGGTAGTTTTCAAGAAACAACTGTGTAAAGCAGAGTAGGTCAGGCCTCATTTTCTACACGGTGGGAAATGGAAGAATTTTGAAGTTTTCCTTAAAGCTAAAGGATAACAGCAACAACAACCACCACCTTGCCACGCCTCCATCTCTGATCTCTTCCAACTGGATCTGATCACTAAACAAGGCTGCAGGGCCCCATGTCCTCTGAACAGCTGCCAGCTGCAATACAAACACATTCTCATGAGGAACATTTTGATTCTGTTTAAAACAGCCTTATCTTTTTGATAGAAAACTGTTCCACTGGCAAATTTTCATGCAGCTCCACTATTTAGTATGCCTCGCCTCCTCCCACACTTCCATGCACCAGAACTACTTCAAGAATATAATTACGCTGCATGTTTGCAGTGCACTGGATTGCTCCTACCAGGTCACCTGTCTTTGCTGGGAGCGCGAGACTCCAAGAAAAGGAGTCATCGATGTGAGAGTGTTTAAATGTCCGTACAAAAATGGCATATGTATTCTCCAAAAAAGTATATGGATCTTTTTTTTTTTTTTTTTTTTTTAAGAGAGGCTTGGTAGCCTCAGGGTGGCTCACATGGCGACAAGTTCAGCTCTTAACACAAGTAGCCAGCTACTTGAAAATGAATGCCATAATTATACCATGAAACAATCTCGAGCAACAAATGAAGAAGTGCGGGTGATTTGCAGAGGGTCTCTAGTTTTCAGCAACCAATACAGCAGTGCTGTGCAGATCCAAGTAATACTTGTGTCTCCGTCTCTTCCCTGTGACTCAGCAGGGCTGCTAAGGGCTTCTGAACCACACCTGAAGCTGGACTGGGAAGACAAGCCCGGCAGGACAGCACTGCAGGAACCCAAAGTGCACACAGCAAGAGGAGGAACATTGCGTGTGGTTTGCGGGGTTTCTAGGAAGCTCTGCTCAACAGCAAGCCTCTCTGGCCTAAAATGGGATTTTCCTCCAAAGCAATTACATAAAAATTGTTCTTTATTAGGCAGAAGCCCAGCTGCCTCCAGCAGATCCAGAATTTGCTTGCTGACTGAAGCACAAAAAAGTTTGTTACACCCTGGCTCCCTTTAAAACAAACAAACAAAAAAGAAACCAAAACAAACAAACAAACCCCACCAAAATTCAAACCCCTAAAATGTCCAGGACAGAGCTAACTTTTTGATTTATTTATCATGAACATCTGTGTCAACTCTGTTCCTGTGATGAAAATCCTCAACTTACATGAAGACTAGCTGAGCCCTCTTTGGCTGCAAAGTCTCCCTCCTGCCCTAGCACCTATCAGAGACCACGAACACAGGATCAAGAGAAGGGATTATGGAAAGAAAGACAGAGGTTTGGCTCAGTAGTGCAGCTGTAAAACATTTCTCAGTAATCTTTCACCTACATCTTGTCACTCTTAAACATATAGAGGTGAGCCCAACAGCCTTCTTAGCTCGTATCCTAAGTCTTCCGAGGCTTGAAGACCTGGTTACCACATATCTGTTACCAAAGCCCTAACTGAATTGTATCAGTTATCCTATGACATGTGAATTTGTATCTGAATGCTTTCATATTCACCATTAGCTACCAGGATTCAACTCAGAAATCTACTGCATGAAACAAGACAAACAAACATGAAGATCCTCATTGGACACATCACTGAGGCATGGATAAAAACCGTTCAGAAAACTAAGACCAAACATAGACATTTTAGGCCAGATCAAGAGAACAGGACATCAACGGGACTAATGGACTTAGTGTTCTGCTCCTGTGCATCCCAGAAACACCAGTCTTGACATCCCACCTGCATATAAAGCACATGAGCCAGCCCTTGGCAAAAGCATCCAGGAACTCTCCCCTGTACCCATTAAATCAGACTTATCCTCCCTCTGGCTCTTTGGCTCAATGATTCTTCAAATCTTCTATGCAGAACACAATTACTTTGGTCAGATGGATGTAAATCATGCCCCATACACTCAGAGCAGCTCCCTGCCTGTTAGGGCACATTCCTGGAAAGTCACAGATCTAGGTTTAATCTAAATCAGGTGCAAGAGAAATAATAACACCCCTTCCTGGAGAGGGCAGTTCCTCCAACAGGCCCTACCCAACACATCAGCTTGGGGTATGTGCTTCTGAGGACCTCCCTCACTTCATAAGCCAGTTGCATGCAGCCAACTCCAGGTAACTCCTCTTACAACTCTTTTTGGTGCAGTGCTGCACAGAACATAGTTATAACATCCTGGATATAGGCTAGTAAGCTCCCAGTATGCCATGTAGACTTAGCAGCTTGGATTTTCATTTGCATAAGGCCCTCTTACTACTTTTTATTTCAGCATGTGGGTGTCCCCTCTCACAGTCCCACAGGGATTATTTGGATTAGAAATACTGCATGTATAACCCTTTTGGTCCAGGTAACTAAAGGAGACGAAATGGGTTTTCAAGTGAGTTATTAGAAGGCTATCAAGTAAATTATCTCCTGTCCATCTCTCAGAGCTGTTATGAGGAGGTCACAAGTCAACCAAATACATTTATTCACAGTGACCCTTCCTGTGCTACTAGACGATACAGTGTTAAATCAGTGGACAACTCCTCAAACATCCTATCCCACATCTTATCCTTCCTGAGCTAGCCTGGCAGCCCATCTAATGCAAACACTGAGCCTGCTACCACCACTTACACACCAGCTTTCCTAAGGTGCGTTGTGTTTCTGAAGTCAGTGGGACTCCCCAAGCAAGTAACATCATGTATGCACACACAGAGCTGGCAGAATTAGGTTGGGAAAAATAGGTCAAAACAGGCATGTATTTAACTTGGAGTCCAAACCTCAGAATCATATTTTACAAACAATTTACACGCACATGTACAAAATCCACATTTGATAACCATTAGAAAGTCATTCTGATATGAAATAGGCAATCAAGATATTTTACAGAAGCAGAGGCTCTGCCAGAAACACTTCTATTCCCACTCTCCAAACAGAGATTTAAACATAGAACCTCTCCCTCACAACCCTATATCCATTGTTTTTTCTGTAATTAAGCAACTTCTTCATGTACAATTCTTTGGGAAATTGTTTCTTACTCATTTGCTACTAGAGTCTTAGACATTTGTTGTTTGTTTTGTTTTTAAGATGGTGAGGGTAGAGGGCTGAGACCTCTGCAGGAAGCCTGGCCTGGGTCACCACCCCAAGCTTCAAAAAGCCACCTTTGCAGGCAGGTCCAGGCAGACATACAAAGACAGGAGAGAGAGCACAAGGGCAGTCTGCCCCGTTCAAGAAGTTCTGCAGCAGCCTCCTTGGGCTTGTTACGATCTTCCAAGCTGGACGAAACAATAGAGCTGACACCTAGAAGTCAGCATGTGGTTCCAACAAGCAAAACGAGCAACTGATCCTAAGATCAGGTTTCTAGAAGGTGCTGTCTGCTTCCACCCTCTTCTAGAATCTACCTGTATCCAAACCTCAGCAGCACAGCTGGCAAGTTCAACACACAGAAGCACAGAGATCATTTCACCACACCTTTGCTACAATTTTGATGAATTTCCTGCAGCCTGATTGCTTGTTATTTTGCTCCTATGTCTCAAACTTTTTCATTCCTCCCCCAGCAACTCTAAAATCTTTCTAACACCAGGTTTGTAAACTGCTTCAAGCACTTTAGGATAAGCAAGTACTCTGCACCTGCTCCTGGCTTTATACACAGTTGAGTGCAAAAGACAGATATTTAAGAATTCAGACGCTTATAATTAGGTGATATAAGTTTTTAATTAGAAATGTCTTAATATATTTTCCCAAACAGACATTAAAGTTTTAGGCTACATTAGTCAGAGTTATTAACCCACATTTTATTTGTCTGAGACGTAAGACTGCATGGCCTTGGAACAGCTATCTGTGTAGCAAAGCACATTGGAAAGAACAGTACTCTGCAATCACCCGGTTCTTGCGGAGTGGGGATGTTAAAGTGGGAGAGGAGACTATCAAAACAAATGCAAACTCGTGCAGAGAGAGGGCCTTTGAAAATCTGCAAAGAGGATGCTCTGAGAGTGACAGTTCTGAGGAGCATGAAGGAGTAACACAAAGCCAAATTTAAAGAGCAGGTAACGTTGTTACACCAGCATACAGTTTCTTGATCAACATACAAAATTCCGCCTTTAGTCACATGGGATTTCTTTAATGAGAGCTTTGCTCATATAAAAAAAAAAAAAATGGGTAACTTCCTTTCACACACAAGCCAAAATCCTTAAGGAATGTTAAGTGGAAACCAAAAAGAAGGTAAATCAGGGAACCTGACTCTTATAGGCCACCATAGTGATGGTTCTTGGAAAGGAGCTCTACCACAGGACCAGGTTGAAATCCTTTTCTAGCCTAAGAGAAGGAGAAAATACAGTTCAGTTCATTAGCCCTTAATACTTGGTCTGGGTAGTAACTCCTATGGTCGTTTTCGGCTTCAGCCTGCTCCTAGAGCAATGAGAAAGAAATGTCCGTACTTCACATTGGCACAGCAAACAGCCGGCTTGCCTATGATACCCAGCTCTGTAAAAAAAGAAGAAAAATCACAAAAGGGCAGACAGCACTGTCCTTCATCAACCAAAGTTCCCAATAACTTTAGGAGGAACAGTGCTCATTTTTAGACTAAAGGGTTTGATTCAATAATACTTTATCTCAGCATCAGGTCTCTACTATGACTCAGGGTATGTATGTAGTATTTCTGAATCACGGTATTGACCTCACATTGACTACTGTTTGAGAGCACGGTGTAGTCAAATTAAGCAACTTAAAAGTTTATTAAAAGATCTCACTCCCAATCTCTCGCAGCTTCCACAGGCCTGTAACCAAGGCAGCAGACAACTTAATGTCTAATGGGCCTTTCATGAAATCTTGAATGGCATCATCTTGGAAATGTGTTCTGGTTCCAAGACGAAACATTTCATCCACTTTTCCTCTCTTTTCATGTTAAGCATGTAGCAATGAAACCTTGCTATTTAAATCAACATGCTACTTCAGAGAGTAAATCTGTTGTCATCTTTGTCTTCAGGCAATCACACAAAAAGTATATAATTTTTATATTAAAGATCCTAAGGCCTCTCCAATAGTTTGTTGGGGATTTTTTTCTCTTTTTAACACACCACTAAGGACACTTGACAAATAACCCAACACTTGAAGGATGTTCTGCATTAGAAAGTGAATTCTAAGTTTAAATTTTCCTGAGGCTGCATTAAGATGCAGGCACAAGACTATCTCCTACATTAACAACACTATCAGTCTCGACAGGGCACAGATTTCAAAGGAAAGCACCTAGCTGCCCAAGGACCAGCTTGGGACATTAGATGGCCCCACTATCCCACTAGTTTGTCAAGCATGTGTAAGCATACCCACAGATGCCCAGGCAGGTACCCCCATGCATCCATTGTGTCCAGCTGGGAGAAGGACTGAAGATCAGATGGTTCATGAACAGGCAACAACAGCAACCTTACAACAACCACCTTGCAAAAGGCATCCAGCTCAAGCAAAGCTGGATGATCCCCAGCTTCACTGCTTCTTACCTAGCTTAGCAAGGTCTGTACAAAATACAACGTACGTTCTGCCAAGGAGACAGAGTTTGGCAGAACAGTGTGTTTCAGGGAAGAAGAGAAGTCACAGCAACACTTAAGATCCAGAGAAGAGCTCCTTGACCTGTCTGCTCCACACAACCAGCTCTTGGGCATTTCAGCAGTACACAGTAAAGAACAACTTGTTTAACCATCTTGTCAAGCATCCCCCCCAATCTCTTTCTCTCCTCTGTCCCTTGGGAAAAGCAGACAATTTCCTGCTCCACCTCTTCTGCTCACATGTTTGGGAGGGGTATCCATCGGTATCCCCCCCTGCAAAAAGTATACAGCAGGTAGCACAACATCAGATCTTCCCAAGCTTGCAGGATGCCACCCTAAATTTTACACAGACGTGTGAAAGCACTTTGTTGGCACCGCAACAGCATACTCCTCCTTTCTCTAAAACAATAGGCCTCCTGACCCACACATTTCAGGACCTGAGAAACCTGATTTGGTAATTGAAGGTGTACATGGAACACATTTTCCAATGGTATGGAAAACTTAATTATACCACATGACATTTTCATCCTGGTGTTCAAGAGCTCATTAACAAAACTGCTTTAAAAGGTGCTAATAGAAACAAATGCCTTTAACATCACAGACTTCCCAGATGACTCCTGCTATAGAGACAGATGACAAATCACTCCGTCAGTCATCTTTAAATTCCATATTGACTACATTGAAGCAATTACCCATTTATTTTTAGAGCATGTTCCATTTTAGACACAAGTGATTTTTTAAACACAAGTGATTCAGTCCAAGAGACATTCTATACTGCATCACTATTTCATGGGTTAACAATTCTCAGATTTAAATGGATTTTAATTCTGGGACAAACACTTGCATTTCTTTTTCATTTGCCACTAGACATCGGTTGGGAATTTTAATTCAAGCTTCAAACCAAACAAATGTTGGTGTTCCACAAGCATCTGTAGAGAAATATAAAAATATCTGGAAAGTGTGAAAGAGCGAGCCTGTTTTGCTAAATGCATAAAATGAAACCTCAGCCAGGGTCTCAATAATAGCCTTCCTAACTGCTGCACACATGATCTCTCCCACAGACCTTCTGCTCTGCAGCACGGGAACGCTGCCTGCGCTGCTGCGTCCTCAGAGAACTTTACAATACAATGGAGTGCAGCGATTCCCCACGGAGCACGACACTGGTCATTTATTTCCATATTTCAAGCAAGAGCACCAGGGTTTCCCCCTTTTTTTAAGGTCTAAAAGGGGCAGCTTGCTGTATTGCTCCCCACCTCCCCAGCCTCCAAGACATCTCAAGTTTTATCTGCATTGTAGGCGATGTTCTGGACAAAAGGATATGGGGCTGGGATCAAGGTTAGGCAGCTCCTAGCTCATGGAAAAGGAGGAGGAGACGATAAAGTGGAGAGGTTAAGGAAGGAGAATCTTGAGGATGTGAGGTTTCTGTTGCTGCTGCCACCACAGGAAGAGGACAAACAGGAGCTTCAACAGGTACTGCAGCGGGGAGCCCCACTTCAGGCTCAGCTCCTGCCCTGCTCAACTCAACTCCTCCCTCTTTCCCAAACAAACACAGGCTGTGGGCTCAGCCAGCCTCTTGCCCCCAGCAGTCTGCTGCACATGACAACAGCCCATTTTGCCTGTACCTTGGACCAGTCTTACCAGTCCATGCTCTGGTGAACCCACAAACACCTGAGAGGAGGACATCATCATCTTGCCAAGGGGCAGTCCCAGCACTTGCTGGGAAGCCTTGTCTGAAGAACCTAAACCTCCTACTTCAGAACTGATGATGGGATACCCTGGCCACGGCATAGCTGATCAAAAATTCCATGACTGACTCATAGCTACCTAGCCACCATTCATTAACTGTAAAGAAAATGACCCTGGGCTCCCTACATCAAAGAACCTTGTCATTTCTTCTTAATTAATTCTAAGTATCGTGCTGGCCTCAAATCTCAGCTGGAAAACAGCAGCTTGAGTAGGTGGCATCTCAGCCTGCCCTTTGCTGCTAGATGTACTTTTATTTTTCCCAAGTCACATGCCTCCTGCCCTCCTGAGATTATCAGTATAAACCAAAATATTGCTGTGTTTTAGGACAAATGCATAAGTATTTAAGTTCTAGCCTGTTCTAGACTTTATTAGAATTAACGTTCATGATATCTAAGGCAAACAGAAATGTATTTCTAAGGAATTAAACCAAACTCCTGCAGTATTTGCCACTCAGCCATTGCAGAATCACAACAGCACATTAAATGTTACAAGAGAAATGGGTAAAAAAAGCCTTAAACAGAAGCAAAACTGACTCATCTCCTTATTGCCAAAACTGAGAAAGCCGCCGAGCGTAAATAAACAGCAGACATCCTGAAGAAAAGGGGACATCACAATTCCTTTTCATGCTAATAGGCAGATACACAGACTGGTATGAGCAAGACCATCCTCCAGCTACTCCCGCAAGCTGATCCGAGGGAAAGAGCTGATGCCACAGTGACATTCCCAGCAGCAGAGGTGCTGCTGGAGGCTGGGGAGCATCTCAGGTGCCAATGACTCCAAATCCACTGACGGTTCCTAGATATACACGCGGGAAAGCTGTGACAGCTGCAGGTATAATCCACTCACAGAAACTACACATATATTTGGATACTAAATGAAACTGGTTTGAGTGATGTTCATAAAGGCATGCTGGCTCTAGCCTGGCAAGCATCCCCTCTACAGAACAGGAGGGAGAGTGAGCCAGAGCTCTTGTATAAGGCTCCAGCTCTCCTCCCTTGTCTCCAGAAGCCCACAGAGACTATAATCTATGCATAATGAAGGCAGACCTTGCAGGTACCCTTATGTTTGGAGGAAACTCAGTAGGTAAGACTTAGGACCACAGAGACACCTAGGGAGAACGAAAGTCATTGTGAAGACAAGTTGCGATGCCTGGCAAAATCCATCATCACAAACTAAAATACTTTGGAGTAATTGCTTTTCTAACATTACTAAAAGCCCTTCTGTTTAAAATTTGCAACATATCTAAGTGGTGGGGTAATGAGGAGATCGCCTTGCAGGATACTTTTCAAAAGTAGCTTTCAGAGTTTAAACTACAGGGGCAATCTTAATGTCTGCATCCACAAGACAGATTTCCAACAACTTCAAAAAATAGGTAACCCAGCCTCTTTGTTAGAACAGCTCTTGGCCCAACACCAACAATTCAACACTCACTCTCCTCACTTGAATCTTCCCCCACTATCCCACAACCACATCTTTTGCAGTATTTGAAAAAGCAGCTAATAACCTGAATTCCACTCGTGCGATTTATTCAAGTAATTGCATTGCTTGTAAGAAGACATTCAAAAGGAGACAAGGAGAAGCATTTCATAGAATCACACAATGTCCTGAGTTGGAAGGGACCCACAAGGATCATCAAGTCCAACTCATGTCCCTGCTGCATCTGACAACTCCACAGTTCACACCATGTGTTTGAGGATGTTGTCCAGTCTCTGAACACTGTCAGGCTTGGGGCTGTGACACCTCCCTGGGGAGCCTGTTCCAGTGCTCCACCACCCTCTGGGTGAAGAACGTTTTCCTTGTGTCCAGCCTAAACCTCCCCTGGCACATCTTCCTGCCATTCCCTCGGATTCTGTCATTGGTCACTAAAGAGAAGAGATCAGCGCCCACTCCTCCTCCTCCCCTTGTGAGGAAGCTGTAGCCACCATGAGGTCTCCCGTCTGTCTCCTCTTCTCCAGGCTGAACAAACCAAGTGACTTTAGCCACTCCTCATACAGCTTCCCTTCTAAACCCTTCACCAGCTTCTTGGCCGTCCTCTGCACCCTCTGCAGTAGCTTTATATCCTTTTTGAACTGTGGCACCCAAAACTGCACACAGTCCCCAAGGTGATGCCACACGAGTGCAGAGCAGAGTGGATTTTGCAGTGCCTTGAATGAACGCTACTTAGCATCAGACGTAGCACATGCGAAACTCCACAAAGCTTCACAGGGATTATCTCACAATTGCAAAAAATGCTACATTGTGTGCCACTGAAAGATGCACTTAAGTAACCAGTCTTAGCGTGTTATTTATTGGAATACAACAAATACCATGTTGTTTATTAGAATGCATTTAAAATACTGAGCATACGGATTTTGAATCAGTTCTTCGGGATGTTCTGAGTGCATGTCCACAGTTTGTTTTCAAATAAATCACTGCCACATTCAGATATTGATAGTTCCTGATAGAGTCACCGAGTGCATCAGTTCATGCTCTGGCCTGCTCTGGTTTCAAGCGAGTAAGCTGATGAGAAAGAGCTGACTGATGCCAAAAAGGTTAGGAGTCCAAAGCTCAGGTCACATTAAGTCAGCAACACATTAGCGTATGTATCACACCAGTGGTAGGACACACCATCCACAACTGACTCGCACGCCACTCGCTCCTCACAAACACTGTCCATCTGACTAACCTCTCTTTGTTCTGAGCTAACTGCCCGCTCACCCTCCTGAAACAAAAAGTAAATAGTCCCAGCGTTTCCTCCATAAGGACGGATACTCTTCCTCCCCCTTTCCCAGACTGAGACTGGATGAGTGGTGTTTGTTGACTAAGTGCACACTGCTTTTTACATCTACTTCTGTTTCCAGCATGAAAATCAACATTGCACCTCTGCTGTCCAAATGGGTGTGCATCTCAGAAACAGATAGAAGTAGAGAGAGCAGCCAGGACACATACCACACTGCATTTCTTCATAAAACACACGTACTACATGGAGAAATGATAATCCCTTCTTAGTGGAAAATCCAAATTTTCAAAATGAATCCCCAGGCTAAAATGAATTACTGTAATAACTGCAATCCTCGCATGAGCGCTAATCAGAAAGGCGCAGCTGACCACCTGCTATGTGGCACTGCTGGCGCAGCAGCACCCTGTCCCTAATTGCTGCCACCATCGGACAGGGCTAGCTGCCCCACAAAATGAAACAGTACTGCTGGGAAATACGTGGACAGGAGCACAGCCTGACTGACTGTTGTACAATCTTACTACGCACTTCTGCTGAGTGCAGCATAAAAAGAAAAAAAAAAAAAAGAAGAAGCAGCAGGCACTACTGCAGCTCCAAACAGCAGGATGCAAAATATCTAAACCCAGGCCAAGTAATTTCTTCTGCAACTATAGAGAAACACACAGGAAACGATGCAAGAGACAACAAAATGAATTGTATGTGCCGGTGTCAGTACAAATCCATTATCTATGCAGGCTGCGAAATGAGAATAGCAGTATTTGACAATGCTACAGGCTGGGGCAATGTTCTGAACATACTTATAAGTTATTCTATTTAATTGCCAAGCAAAAAATGCAGTTACATAATAACACAAGGTAATAACCAAAATATGAAATCACAAGATTGGCTGACAGCAGAGCGGGGGAAAAAAAAGGCAGTTTGAGCTTTAAATTTTGCTGCATTGTCAGGGAGCCAAGAACCAAATCTGGGGGCTTCTTCTTTTACAGGGAAGGGATGTAACCACCGAAAATTCAGCACGGGACTCTTCATCACCGCCTACGCGCATCCACATCCTCAAATGATGTCAATCTCTGCCGGCACATCGCTCATCACCATTCTACACTATTTGTTCGCTAGTGAAATTCAGCCGCCAGGCCGACAGCTAAGCCCATAACCCACACCAGGGCCCATATGCTCCACGGAGAGCAACACCCCTCGGCCACCCCCCACCCGCAGAAGTGCCCACGGACACGGGGGGTCCCGCTGCCGCACGGCCCGGCCCGCCCCGAAGCACAAAGGCGGGCACCGCGCAGCCGGGCGCGGATGACAGCGCACACCCACGACCCGCCACCGCATCTCGCCCGCCGGGCGGGGGCTGCCGGCCCCGGGAAGGGCCTTTCCCGGCGGCGAGGCCGCCGACAGCCCCATCCCGCCTCGCACTTCTCCGTCGGGAGGTAATACCGACCTCCTCCCTCCCCCCTCACCGGTCTCCCCCCTCCCTCAAGCCGGGGCCGGGCGGCACCAGCCCCTCGTACCTGGACAATGCCGGCCTGGGCACAGCTCATGCTCCCCCGGCGAGGGCAGGTCTCACATCCCACACGTGCGGCTCAGGGCTCGCCGCCTGTCAGCCGGCAGGGAGGGAGGGAGGGAGGGAAGGGAGGACGGGGTGCCGGCGCGTCAGCCCCCGCAGAGCCTCACCATAGTCCAGCACCGGCTGATACGCCCGCAACGCCGCCGCGCTCCCGCCTCCTCCGCCCCGCCAGCCTCCTCCCACCCGGCCGCCTGTCGCTGGGTACCGGCCGCCTGGAGCCACCCACACACCGCGGCGGGCGCCCGGCAGCGCCGCCCGGCCCGGCCCGCCCCTCAGCGCGCCGCCTCACGCCCGGCCCCCGCCTCCCGCCCGGCACGGCGGCGTCCCAGGCCGCCTGGGGACCGGCCGGCGGTTGCCTGTCGCCCGGCCGCCCGGAGCAGGCCGTGCCCCCGCCGGCTTCCCCGGCCGCCGCGACCGCGCTCCTGCCAGGCGGGCGCGGACCGAGGCGCGACGCTGCCGCTCCCTCCCTCCTTCCCTCCCTCCCCTCAATCCATGCCCAGCGCCCCGAGCGCTCCCTCAGCCGATCTCGCAGGGCCGCCGCTGTGCACACACTCGCTCCCGGCAGGTGCCCAAGTCCCCCCGCCCAGGGGCATCTACCCTGCTGCACATGGGCACGGGGGCAGAAAAATTAACCCGTTTCCTTTTTTGCCCTCTTCTTCAGGCCTGCAGCCCTCCCACCAACTCTCCATCAGTGCCCTAGTCTCTGGCGCAATCCTTAATTCCTTTTCTCTTGCACACAGAAACAAAAGCTTGGGCAGCACTGCTGCCATGGGAGCTGTACCGCCTCCTCCTCTGGGGGACACGCACCCTTACACACCCCGATCTCCAGCCTCTCCTGCACAGTGCTTTATGAACTGCACCCCTGGACAAAGACAGCTGCAGGACTGCAGCTGGGAATAGGACAAGTTTCAAAAGACAGTCCAGGATCTAGGCGTAGGTGCTAAACACTCCTTTCTCCCTCAGGTCTTGCATTGGTCCTGTTCCTGGGCAAATCTGCTCACCATATCTCCGTTGAAGCTAATTTTGTCCCTAAAACCACGGTTGCATCCTCCTCTCATACAAGTTTATATGGAACCAAAGATGACTGTGCTTACTATGAGTGCAAGAGATATTTTTTATTTGAATTTTCCTAATCAACACACTCTGAAATATTTTCTGAGACATTGTGGCCTATAACTTCCATTTGATCATCTCATTTCCTTTCTTAAAGAGGTGAAACAGGAGAAATTAGAACTTTGTATCAGCAGAAACCTCGGAAGAAAAATCTAATTGAATTTGGGAAGGAGAATGGCCTGATATTTTATTACATTAGTGAAAGAAGAAATACATCTACAACCAGAATTACCGGCACGCAAGACCAGGGAGTAGGCTAGTTCCCTGTGCAGTCAGAATGGGAAGAAGGGAGTGCCCATCACACAGCCACACCAGTTCTTCCCCAGGAGCAAGGCAGACCAAAAGTCACACCAGGCCGTGAAGGTGACACAAGCACATTTATGTGCATCTCAGGTCTGTGTGCAAACATAATCTTCTACAGGTATTTGAGAAATTCAGGTGATGTTTGAGTAAGCACACTGTCTCTCCCCGTCCAGTGAAGCCATCCACTGATCACAGATTGCAGGAGATCATGCTAACAAATAATTACAACAGGCCCCCAGCCAGGTATGTGCCTCCTTGTTTTAAAGCTGTATATCAATGCTTGCACTGAAACTGCTCACGGTAGACATGTGCTTTTGCTTTTACACTTTGAGAGTCTAAATAAGGAGGAATAAAATAAGGATGAGAGACGGAGTCAGAGGCATGGATAAGTGAAGTAGTTTGCCCAAAGATCACACAGCAAGTTGCTGGAAGAGAGCAATGAACCGAAACAAACCTCCTCTCTCTTAATTCATTGTGTTTCCCCAACTCCTTCTGCTCAAGTGGGTTACTACATCATGTATTAATCTCAGACATGCATCTCATCCTCAAAGGTGGATGCATACATTCATTCTACCAAAGACATTAAGTTAGCTAAACCAGGAAAAATTGATAGATGCACATGCTCTAAAAACAGTCTGAATTCAGCAGCTCAAACTCCAATCCTGATTCCGAGTTGCAGAGGCAACATTATGGGTGTGCAAGGAAGAACCAAAACCCTTACCAGCACATTTCAGGACCATGAGGCTTCAAGCACATGTTGTGTGGAGCTGGGGAGAGGAACCCCTTTAAGGAGGACTGAGCATGTGCTTTCCTCTTTACTACCTACCGGCCCTGCTTTCCTTTCAGACTGAAAAGAACATCCTGAATCTCCTACAGGAGAAGGAAGTTGAAAATTGTCCTCTGTTGGAATTCAACTAAAACCAGAGAGATCAAAATTAAGATCAAGAGGCAAAAATGCATACATACCTCCAGAAGATGTACATTCTAATATTGAGCAGAAGAAAAATGTGATAACTGACTCAGAAAATGAACCAGGGTTTGAAGAGAGTATTTTGCCTTCCTGTTCCTCAAAAGAAGCAAGCTATATATATAGGAAATAAGTGGTTTCCATTGTAACTTTACATTTTACTGAAAAGAGAGTTGCATAATGCATAAGGAGCTTTAAAATTAGACTAAAGTTTGGCAATTCAGATGCCAATCTATATTATAAACAAACTTATGAATTTTGTACGCCTACCTATTGTAAACTCCCCAACCTCCCACAGCCTAAGAAAAACAGCAAATTTTGCTGTCCCACAGGCATGTCAACAACTTCTGGTATCTTTTCAGCTAGAAGTTAAGGCATACTCATGCCTCAGGACAGGTCTACAGACAGCATAAGGTAAAGATGATTTGGGCAGCTGGTGACCAAGATGCATGCCCGTTTTACAGGGAATTTTACAGAGAATTTTGCAGAAGTTTGGCAGCCAGAGAGTAGTCCTGTGAAAAAGGGAAATGGGAGGGGAAAAAAAAATCTGGCTTGAGGAGAGTGGAAAAAGATGAAGCAACAGTATTTTTCCCTACCAAATATTTCTGGGGGACATAGACCAACATTCTTGAGTTGGCATAGGACTGATTCCATTCCAATCTGTCATTCTGGTGGCTTGCTCATGAGGAACTTCTACATTTTCATCCAGAAAAACAGACAAATATGGTGATGTTGTCATGTTATGGCCAATTAAAAAAAAAAAAAAGGCCACATTAATGTCCTCCTCTGCAAGACTCTTGACTTGAGCTGATCTGGGTGATGATAGAAGGACTGAGTAAGGCTTTCATAGGGTTTACTCATATCTTGCATTTGTAGATGGCCAAGTGCAAACAGAACAACTTCCCCCAAAAGCATTTTTCTGAAAGAAGAAATAGTCAGCCTTTAAATCCTTTACTAGGCATGCTCCTGCCTTAAAGCTGTATAAAACCTGTGAGTAACCTGAAGCTGCTTAAGCTTTATATTGCCCTTTTAATCTGTCAAACATAGGAGTTCAGCCATTATCCTACCACTGGTCCTGTGTGGCCATTGTATGAGTGAAGACCAGATGACTGATAAATAGAAATCCACCACCTTGGTAGAAGTGGCAGAAAACACTGCACTGTGAGGGTTGTTTAATAGTTCAGATGTACATTTGGGCATATCCTAACTTTTATGCTGGATTCATCTCCAGTTGAGCTAGATAACATGTATGCAAGTACTTCGCTTTCTTGCAACGTAGTATTAATTAAATTTACAAATAAACACGATTTTTGAAGATAAAGAGACTGCCACTAAAGTGATATACCATATCATTTCTAGATACTAGAATCCTTTATGGCCAACTCATTCTCATACCTGGCTCATGTGGCTTCTCATTTTGGATTATTCACTCTGTTGGGACTCAGAATTTTGTTACAGACTTTGACACACACAGACTGTCTTTAAAAAGGCACTTGGCTGATGGTGTCTGATGTCTTTTGCTATATTTTGCCTTACACAGATGGGATTGCTCATATCTCAGCTGAATGCTGTGCTTATGCAAAGCAGTAGATCCTGGTCTAATGTAGGTGGTAGGACTTCAGGCTCTGTCAGAGTGCTTTCTTTAAGCAGCTCTTGGGCACAAACTGCCTTTTTCTTGGACACTGTGTCCTTCCTTCCTGTCAGCCCAGATGTGAATGTGTAGCGAGGCCACAACAGACTCTCTCTTAAAAAGAGATGACCAAGGATTATAATTGCTGGGTGATGACATGGGACAGGGCAAGAGTCCTGCAACCCCGATAGCTACCAACCCTCTTCTTTGCAGGAGCAATCAGCACGTTATGCAATAGCCTGAACTTCATCCCTGTTTCATCCTGGGTATACAGAGGAGTTTCTTTACACAGATACTGAATCATTGGAGCATTTACCCAACTTGATAAGAAGAATTCCAGCCCTTCAGCTGCAATCATTTGCATGGCCTAATTTTTGCTGTTTCACCTAATTGTTTTACATGTAGATATACACTGGCTTGACATTTCTCCCTGCCAAGTTCATTTTCCTCTACCTTGATTCTCTTTCTGGAGCAAATGCTAACCAGCTTCAGAATAGAAGGAGGTTAAATATTAGCATCTCTGGCAGAAGAGATACACAGTGATTATGCAACTATATTCTACATGGACTAACATGCTGCATATTTTTTTCCTGCATAAAGCCTGTGATAATCCTACTAAGAGAACGACTATTTTTACAACTAAGGCTCCACTTAAAGTAAAAAAAATACAAAGCGTGTTCAATGATGAAAAGATTGAGCCCATATCCCAACAAGTTGTTCAGTCAGCAATGAAATTATTTAGATGAGTGTCCCTGTAGCTCATTTGTTATGTCCTGTGAATAGTGAGTTCACATCACAGCTTTTTCTCACACACCAGGAAAGTCAAGGTGGGAAGACACATTATAAGGGTCTCTTCTCTACCTGTCTGGCACAAAACTTAAAAGAACATGATATATTTGAGACTCCCCTATCTAATGTGCATGAGAGGTCTAAGCTGGTTTAAAGATTACATGGATTGCGTGTAGTCAGACACTCAAAGTAATTATGTAAGTCTTATTTGCTTAGGAATCCACACTAAAAGAGGGGAATAATTAACTCATTGTCTGTGAAAAAAGTCAGGGGTCTACAATGTGACAACAACAATGAAATCAGGAGAGAACAAGAGACCCCTGGAGAGTCACAGCACCAGACTGATTTGGCCTTATTCACATACATTTAGTTTTAATCTCAACTGAAGACCTCCTTTGAAGGGGCAAAGTGAAAAAATATCTAATTATAAGAATGGGTTTTGAAGGGACTTCCCAAACAGGAATAATTCTGATATAGACTGACCAAGTTCACCTTTCACACAGGCAGCACTGTGACATTACTGAGGAGACAACTATTCATGTGCTTAGACACACATTTTGACATTGTGTTAGAACAAAGCCAGAGAGAGGTTTTTCTTCTCTTGATGAGGACGGGTATTCAAAAGGGATGAATGAATCCTACTGATAGGGGATGCATCAGGTTTTGCTGTGCACCCAATTCCTGATCTGGTGGTCCCATCCCTTCCTGCCCAGGCTTTCACCTGACCCTTTGGTAACTGAGTTCAGCACGTTAATCCAGCAGACAGTAACTCACTGTTTTGCTGGTTTAATTTTCTACTAGCTAAACTGGGGTCAAACCAACAGCTCCTGCTGGTACATTGGAGGGAGGGGTGAAATCACTTGGACTGCAAAAGCGGGAAAAAAAAGAAGTGAGATTTCCCTTTTGTGGGGCAATTAAGCCTGTTGGATCAGTCCAGACTTCTCATGGGATCCCTCCCAGGCTGAATTGGAAGATCAAGGCCAAGGCAAGCAGGGGTATTCCTCTTAACTTGTGAGGGCATCCTGAGCCAAAAATCACTGCATACTCAGTAGGGTGGCGAAGATGAGACTTGCTGCCTGCATCCAGGCCATGGAAATTTTCTTGAAGATGCCAAATACTCAGTTGTTCTGGCTTCTCTCTCAAAGGTTTCCAGACAAATCATTAGTAATTTACATTTTTCTCAACACTGGCCCACCACTGAGTAGCAGGCCTGTTTTAACTAGGTTGGAGGGACTAGAGGAGCTCATTGTCCGTGCTCATTTGGCTGATAAACAATTTAATAGTAACAGAGGGCTGAATTAACAGATGAAGGCAGATGGGTTTATGAAATAAGGAGGGACTGAGAGAGAGGTTATGTTGAGAGAGCAGAAGGATTGGAAAAAGATCAACCAAAAATGGGCCAGCATGTTAAGCCATATGTCTCTCCTAAACATTTTTTCTGCTCTTGTTGTTTGATTGTCACAGTGCTTCACAGCTATCTGTTGTTTTGTTCTGAGATTTTAAGGAGGTTTTTTTGGGGATTGTGTTTTTTGGGTTTTTTTCAGTCAGTTTTTCCCATAAGTCAAACAAGTGACACCATGCACACCCCATTTTGTGTAGGGTGAATACCTTTACTATTTTTACAAATACATAGAAACACATTAGTGTGAACACAGCTATAGTAAGCACAGATCCACAGCCACCCTCAGTAGTTCTGCAATGTCACATCCAACTCCCCATGTAAATACTGCGGAGATAAGTCTGGCATGGGTTCAGTAGCTACTGTCTACCCTCATCTGTCAAACTATCCTACTGAAAAAAGGAAAAGAAGCAGATATGCACTTAAATAGCATATCCCTTCCAATTTCAGCCAAAGGAACCTACTACAAAATGTCTTAATCTCTCAGGACAGATCTCCTGAGTTTATATGCAGCCTGCTGCAACATTTCTGATGGCCTTTGACTGACATCAACCATACCAGGTTTAAACTGCAGTGGACAATAATAAAACACCAGCTTGAACCCCCAACCCAAAGCTGGCAAAATTAAGCTAAGCTGTCTGCTGCTCAAATGCCTGATTTTTCCACACCTGAACACATCAGTTCTCTTAACAAGTTATTACTTTGCTGAATGGTAGAAATGCATAACAGGAGGACAAAAGCAGTGAGATACAATACCTCTTTGTATGACAATTATAATTGTTTACAACCTTCCTCCCTAACACCCTGGCCTAGCCATCTGTCTGTTTCCTCATCTTCTGCACTATCACTCCCTTCTCAGCTTGCAGCCAGCAGGTCCCAGGGCTTCGTCACCTGAACAGCAGGATAACAAGACTTTATCCAATCTGTTGCTGGCCCTACAGCATTAGCAGCTCCTCCTGGCCACAAATGCTACCTGCTCTGCTGGTTGAATCCTTGCACACCCTGATTGAGCCCTGCCTGCTCCTGCAGCTCTGCTCTTGCCCGTCTTGTTCTTGCCCTTGCTCTGCCAGCTCTTCCAGCTAACCATGAAAACTTTGTAGCTGCTGCTCTGTTCTATCAGCATTTCAGCTCCTCTGTCTACCAAGGTCTCTGCACACACAGCAAGCTCTTTTAGTCCTCAGCCCCCAGACTGACACCTGCAATCTTGCAGACAAACTTTAAATTGTGCCACCACATCACTGTACCTGCTGGATACTAAGAACGAACTCGGACATATACATAATTTGCCCGACTCCACCTTTGAACTACAAGAGACAAGACAACAACAGCTCTCAGCTAGGAAGACTGAGGGCCATGTTTACAGAAGTTAGACATATCAGCTTGCAGGGGCTCTTTGGCATCTCGTAGGTTTGGAGAGCACCATTTCCTGCCTTTAAATGCTCATGCAACTTCTGATCTCTAGTTACAACCAACACACATTTACAAGGAATTCTTGCTGCAGAGAAGTTCCTGAAGTTTTGAAGAATAGCTCGCTATTTTTGTAAGGTGCACGAATTATACCAGGGATGTTCATCAGCCCCAACAAACATTTTGGTTTTAAACTTAAAGGTCAGCCTGAAAAAAAAATCACAAGGAATGTTATTATGCTCAGTCAGAAGTACAACTACTTCCTTTGCTTTCAACAGTTTGACTTTGTCTTAGAAATAGACATTACCATTACCTGTCTTAGTAAAAGCTAATGACTAAGAAAAATAATGAAGTTATATCTGTACATAAAATAAATGTATATGTTATGTACCTCTGAAAAATACATCAGTGTAAGAGAAACATCAGATCTACTGCATGTACACAAACTGAGTACAAAAACTGTCTTCTCATGAATACATGAGAAGTAGCAGCAAAAATTAAGCCTCAACAGTTCTGTGCAACTTGAGTTACACCTGGGATTTCCTTTTGTATTTATTTATGCTGGGCATCTTTAAGCCTATATGTTCTCTGAAGCACAACACTGAGAAAGCCCACGTTCATGGCTCCAGTTCACACGTTAGGTAAACACAGAGAAAAGCTGCTCCTTGCCCAGCAGCTGTACATCCAGCCCAGCATCAGGGAGTCAGCGCAGGTGCTCGTCTGGCTCGCACAGTGCTAGCAGAGACTATTCTCTAGGGGTAACTCAGCAAATGAGCCGATAATAATGCACTAGGCTTGCAGTTTAGCCATATTAGCTTTGCAGAGACAACAGGAGCGAAAAGCAATGAAAACTTCTGACACTGTTAGCAGGTGTGACTGACTACATATTGTTCTGTTGAGCAAGCAGAAGCCGCACATGCTACACTGTAAAGCTGAACCATACACAGTTTGAAACAGAAGAAGCAGGGACAGAATTACGGACAAGCCATACGCAGCATCAGCTGAAGTCCCCTGTGAGCCATGAGTACAGGGTAAGCATTTACAAGTAAGAGTGGTGTACCAGTGTCTCTACAAGCTACCAAGACACCTGTTAAGAGTCACCAGACATCATAAAGTGGCAGTCTTTCATACTATGCAGTTAGAAAGGGTCTGTTCCCAGGTCCTCCTGTCCCTGGATTTCCTCCTCCATTTGTTGCATAAAGGGAAGGAATGATCTATACTGCAGTCCCATTTCCGCCAGCACAGCTCACTTCTATGCAAGAACAAAATTGCAGTGATTCTTTCTGTAAAACTAATGATATAGAGTACTTGCATCTTCCTGCCAACATTTTTACAGAAGGGACAAGAGTAAGTGCCAGGAGCTGCATCTGAATCCAAGGTAAAAATGGCATCTGGTGGGAAAAGTAGACTTGATCCACAAGTGATATTAGAGGAGAACTGACACATGAACAGGAAGAATGTTACAAGAGGCACTGAACACCCAGAGCTTGAGTACCTTCATTAAGGTGGTGTTCTGCCTTTAATAATCTCCTGGTCTTAAAAGCATTTTAACCATCTACAGTTGAAACAAATATTGTCCCTATAAGGCTAAATTCAAATCTATCACACTGCTTTATATCCAGAGTAGTTCATCACTGATACCAGAATCTGTCCCTAATTATTATGAAAAAGTGCCAGTATCAAAGTTCAGCATCACTTTGAGATTCACACAGAGGAATAGGCTCTTCATTCCAACATGAGCAGCCATTCTGGTGCTCTAGCACTTCCCAGTCAAGCAGTAAACTATTGCTGGTTTCAGTTTTAACATTTGAGATAAGCTGTAAGATAACTGCAACATTTTTTAAAAAGTATTAAAAACATTTAAGAGAAGTCTATAAAAAAATAATTTCCTTGTGATTAATATCTCCCAGGCTCTGTACTTCAGAGCAGGGATAAGGAAGTAGCAGAAAGGAGGATGTCTGGCTTTGCTGTAATCCAATGATTTTCAATAGAGCTTGTACACATCTGACCACAGATGGATTAATTTTGTGTATATAACCAAAGTATTTAAAGAAAAGAGAACAAATATAGTTTCCACCAGTTAGTCTGGATAACATCTATGTAGACCAGAGTTCCTTGTGGACTTCAGGACTCATTCATCTTTAGCTCATCAAAACTCTCCAGGGTGTAGGGTGGCACACATGTACTCGGCTGTGGTTTAGTATGGCAAGAATTTATCCTACAACAACTTTTCAGATGCAATCCATTTGCCTAGAGCACTACTCTTCCACACCATTTTTCCTCAGTTTACAAACTCGCATTCCCTGCTGCCAGTGCAATTTGCCACTCCTGAGAAGCCTGAGCCTGCTCATAGGAACAAAACTTCTCCTGGTAAATTGTATTTTACTGGTACATTATTTATTTTTGCAAAGCTGATCAAATCCTAAGGCTGACTGACCTACAGAAAGCTGCAGCATTTCTCTTGGAAAGTGACTCCTACCAAAAATAACACTACCAAAAATAAAATTCATAGTGCAACATCCCTTTTACTCCTAAAGCTCACTGAGACACCCTGCCTGATGTTCAGGCACTTCTGGGTAATAGTGCAAGAGCCTTAGGGCAGGAGTTATTTTTTCTACAACTGCTTTAAATAGTGTAGTGATATTTTTAGTTTTACTGTATGCTTATGCTGTTTTAAATGGTACTGCTTTAAAATAACCTCTGCAGTACCAGGTTCCATGCTGTGGAAGGAAAATTGATTTAAACTTCACACTCAGTATTTGCATAAATCTGATGCTTTATACAAAATATACTGTGCAGCCGATTATTATTCCCTCAAATTTCTCATTTGATCAACGCTTTACTGATAATTTTCAACTTTTACCCAACATAATACAACTTAGGACACCTAATATAGGTCTGAGCAAGCAAACTAAATACAATCAGGAATAAAGAATAGGAAAGGATTCTTGCAAAAGAATCCCATAATGATTTTGGCCAGCACCCAGTATCAGTTTTAGAATTATTCTCTGTTCACTGTATTTCAGTACCATAGGAAAAGTGGGGTTTTTTCACCCACTCTTGGAATACACTAGAAGGTGCTGCAAGCAGATGACAACAGATGCCTGCTGACCATGCTGCAACTCCAGATACCTGGAGTCAGGTCCTGGCTCTGTCAGACTTCCTATATAGCCCTGGGTAAATACTTCAATCTACCTGCTGTGTCTGTTCCTTATGTGTAAAAAATGAAAGTACAGCTTTACCCAGGGAAATGTCACTAAGCAATAAACCAGAAAGAATTGTGAGAATGTCAGGTCAGATGCATGTTATGAACAGCGAGGATCATGGAAGTATTTGGACAGACAGGACAGACACTGAAGTGCACAACAGTACAGGAAATGAACATCTCCAAGGGTATTAATAAGGTAATCAGTGTAATTAGTTTTGTAGGGCAGACCTCACTTTTCAAGGCCTGAAAATGAACAGATTATTACATACTCAAGATTTTTAGTTTCCAGTATTCTTAAGGTAAAAAATTATGAAATACCACAGGAAAAATGTTTGCTTCATGACCTCTCATATTATTTCCAAGTATCTTGAAGAAGAAAACAAGTGACAGGCACAAGATGCAGAACTGTAATTGGAAAATAATCGTTACTGAATTTCCCAGTTCTACAGCGGCAGACCCCTTGTCAGTTAACTGGGTAGTTCTGATTTCACTACCTTACACCCTCTTGATTTATAGGAGTTACCCCAAATATGCCCAGCTGTATTAGAGAAGCACACAGAAATTCTTCCAGGAGAAGTGAAGGATAGAGACTGAACTGTCCAATCTCCATTTTTTATTATAGTATTAAGCTGTTTCAAGTGATAGAGATGTACAAATCTCAAAAGACCTCAAGCCTACCTGCAAACAGGAGGGTCCCCAATGTGGAGATCTTGATTCTGAAAGTTTCCAGAGCATTTTTGTATTGGAAAAAGTGGACAGCTAGTGCAACCTCACTAAGCTAGGCAAGTTAAATAATAGTAGAATTTTACTTTCTTCTGTTGGATATGTTATTACCAGACAACCAGATAGGAGTCCTTTAGAAGCTTGACTGCTTATAGAAAAGCAGCTTAACAGTGGCAGAGCATTTATTCCCTTTGCACTTTGTTTGTCTTTGGTTTTTTGGTTGGTTGGTTGGGTTTTTTTGTTAGTTATGATGTTGATACTTATGCTCAGTGGTTGTGATTATCATCCACATGGAAAATACAGCCAGAGAGGATCAGACCAAAGGCCAGCTAGCCTGGTATCTGCTTCCAAATTGCCATGAGCAGACAGGCAAAAATACCCCAGAGCAAACAGGGTAAATGCTACATGCAGTGCACATCGTTGCACTTCGTGAACCAATGATGCAATTTAGCAGATCATTTATGTTTGTATAAAAATGCTGAAGTCTGTACATAAATGTGCTTATTCCCCTTCAATTCAGTCTCTGGAAGTATGTTCATCCCTGCTGTGTGGACATGAATGTTGCCATAATTCCTTTAGACATTCTTTGAATGTTTCACAGAGAACTGACAAAAGATATCCAAGGACTTAGCCAAGGATGCTTTCCTGATATTCTTCTAAAAGTGTACAGAAGAAAGTGCTTCTAAAGAGAATAGCTAAAAAAAAAAAAAGCATTAGATTCTTGCCTTTCTTTCCACTGCTGAGTTCCTGTCTCCGAAACAGGTTCCTGTAGAATTTCTAAGTAGGAAAGCTTTACAACAAAGAGTTAATAAACCAAAAATTCCAAGAATCACTTGGATTATGGGGATGTCTGTGACAAATCACAAAACATTAACAGAATATGACACAGTAGCTGAGCTATTTCTAGAAGACAGTGAGGAGTGAGAGGGGAAGAAAACTGTCGGTACAACCCTGCTCAATTTAATGCATCACATTTGGAATAGAAACCGAGCTTGTCCATGTAGTGACTTACTTTTCAGTTTGCCTGCGTGTGTGTATATATATATATATATACATTAAAATATTTTCTTAGTTTAGGATACTACAGAATACATCTACAGATATCTAAAATACTGGAAGTGCTGTTTATTGTACAGGAATTATTTTATGTACATGTTCTTCCTAAACAGACTCATTCTGTGTAATCCATTGTTGTCATTACTATCCAATCTGCTATGTTTCATAATACTTTCCTAATCAGGAAGTGTCCTATTTTATGATTAATCCACAGGAGATATTTGGAAGTGTTTTCTCTGAAGAACATTCTTTTTTTCTAATCCTTTCTCAAAATGTTTTTTAAAGTATATCACAAAATAATGACCTGGAAGTGAAAAAACCTCAGATTCAAGACTAGCATTTACAAGGCTAACTTCTTCATGGCTTGACAATAGACTTATTTTGGGTTATGATGTACAATTTGGATGATGCCATTTGATTACTTCAACACTTCCACAACTCTCAGTCCTTTATGAAGAGATGTGCTCATAAAGTAGGGAATTTGGAAGTATTTCTTTGTATTTAAACAATTTGAAAGCTTTCTTTGGTCCTAAAGAAAATATCTAAGTTTGGGATAAGCTTATTGTTCAATGGCTTAATTTTTATTTTTAAAAAGTGTGGGCAAATAGCCAGGCCAGAAGTACTTCATCTAATCATATGCTGTTATAGTAAAATATAAAACATTGACTTTTTATTGATTATGGATCTTTTCCCAATTTCTGCGTATTGTTTCCTTAATTATTTCACATCATGGCTAAAGCTCAAACTTCAGTCTGTTTCAATAGGCTTGAATTCTGTCTTGACATTTCATTTAGTGACAAATTCCAGATGATGGTATAGGATGCCACTGCCATTTCCTTCTTTCACATACATACATTTCTTGCACTTGAGCTGTTCTAGAACACTCAGGTTGAACCAAGCTAGCACAGTTGCTCCCTTTGTAAAAAGAGCTGTCCTTGAGCTATGGCTATCACACAAAGCCAGTGACAGCAGGATAGCTGAGGAAATAGAAGATGTGTTATAATGAGAATAGATGTTATTCTCCAAAGTTCAGAGAAACGCTTTGCCAAACAATAACATTTTTTGAGCAATCCTTGTTATTATTGACTCACTCAAGATCCAATCAATTTACTTCAGCAAGGAAACGTTGTTTAGACAATAATTCAGTGTTCATAGTGTTAGGAAAAGACTTTGAAAGTCATAGCTACAGAGCAGCAACAGCCACTTCTCAGGCTGCATGAAAAAGCTTTCAAGGGACCCTATTCACTGCCTGGAAAGCCAGCATATTTCTATAGCAACATAGGGTCAAGAAGCAATCTGTCAAAAGGTAGAAGTACACTGTGAAATACCCAGTGGATGTTACAGTCATTGAGCCTCCTGACTCAGCAGTGATACACACTGTTGTGTTCCCTACAGAATTTCTTTTAGTATCTTAGTTGTCATGAAATAGTGAGTGCCACTAACACTCAATTTGAGCAAAATAACGGCTTTGATGTAGTCCTGCACCTACTCTACCTTACTCCTGAGCATTCCCTCCACAGATCCTTCCCTGTAATAAGCACACACATCCTGATTGTCCCAAGTGGGCAATTCATAGTTGTAGTGTAGGAAAAAAAATACCACATGAAAATGACATATTAGTAGAGTTCTGGAATGCTAAAATGTTTGGCAGCTCAAGTGGAAAATAGGTACCGTCTATTAGCACTGAAAGGTATCATCCTTTCAGATATTGCATACAAGTGAAACGGGGAGCCAAAAGCAGAAGCTGAGATCTTGGTCAAAACCAGTCCAGGAACCCAATACAGAAAAATACATGTTGGTCCATACTCAGATATAAGCACATTTTAAAGGCCCTTCAGTTCTGTAAGGAGCAACTTTTAAACAAATTGTACCCAGCTGCACATAGAAAGCTGAGCCCATATAACTACAGGTCACCGTGGATCCCAGGTACAGTACACTCTACTTATGTTTTCTGACCCTGAGGTATTTAAAGGCACGTCCAGATACACAACAGCCAGCTATTTGGTCAATCCATGTCTGGTGGGACTGGAACAGTATGTCCCACAAATAAGCTAGCTATGCTTTAGAATCCAGTAGGGTACTTCAGGAGCACAGGTAAGATGAAAGTATGTGGCAGAACAGTGCAGCTGTGTCACCATTTACAACGAGTCCCTGTTAAGACAGCTGAACTTAGGTACCTGTCCCAATTTCATTTATACTTACATTTGTGTCACAGATAAATATAAATATGCCATAAGCAAACCCTTGAATCTAAGAACTTCCAAAGTGTAAGGATTTCTACAAGCAACCAGCAATTCAGTGGGCTTCCCTGAAAATAAAGTTACTGGTTTTCTTTAAAAGTGCAAACTTTGCGAGAATTCCCTTCCTTTACAAAGTCTCAAGGTGAACAACCTCACATGGAAAAGCCCTGCAATTCCCTTCCCAGTAGCTTTGCATTTGGACCATCTCTGGTCCACTTCTACAACAGCATTTTCCTTCCTTGGCTGCTTCAGAATATCTTCTCTACAGAGGTCTGTTTTGCAATTTGAATCACTCTCAGGGCAATTCAAGCAAAAATCTTTGTTGTATTTTGTCAGCTTCCAATGAATATGGATAACTAGGTCTCAATAGGAACCAACAAACAGTGAAATAACCTACTAACACAATTAGAATTTAGTAGTCCTATGTTTTGGTCATTAGACTGACATTTCAGGATCAGGGTTGAGGGTAAAGAAGAATAAAGATGCTTGAGAACATCTCCAGTTATCCTGTCCACTAATCGATTGGAGGTTAGGTTGCACTTGAAGTAGTAAGATAGTCAATCACACCAGGAACTTGCATTTTCCTGCCAGAACGGCTTTGGAATGGTATGTAGGCCCATGACTTGAGCTCTGCATACTACGCCAGCCTAACTACCAGAAGCAATCTCTCCCCAGCATTATGTTCTGCCATCCTTCAAATCAAGTAAAACTTTGTCACAACACTGCCTGCCCTGTGTTGATGCAGAAGTAAGATTTTCTAACTAAGACCGTCCTGATACCCTTTGAAGTCTTTAGTCTTTTTCCTCACAAAAAATTAATGACCCAGATGTCCTTCAGGTCAAAAACTTTCCTATTGCTGCTTTGATACATATTACCTTAAGAGCCTCAAAAATGTAACATTAAGATTTTAATATTTCAGTAGCTATTTAGAGCAAGTGAGCATTTTTAAACAAAGATACCAATTTGTATAAGTTCATTCCAGCTGGACAAGCTGGAACAGAAATTGTGCAGCATGCTAGCCAGCCCACAAAGCCTTAAGATAATGGATAGCTGTGAAGTGAGGGAAAACAATGCTAATGTGAAGTTTGGTTAGCATCTCAGACAGTTTAAGTATCCTTCCTGTAAGTGGCTGTACTGAGACACATGCTGTAGCCAAGGTCATGCAAAAAGTTGGCAGAAAAGTTGGAACAAGAACCCAGAAGTTCTAATTCTCTAATTCCCCTGTGAGAGATTTCACTTTCCTCAGATAGTATTTTAAGTCAGACAGCATAAAAGTTTTTAAAATATTGCCTGTTCTTTTCAAGACACAAAAGCCAGACATACCTTTCTTCCTTGCTTCTTCTCTTCCTTCAGCATGTTTTTTCTGTGTCTCAAAATTTGGAGATTTGTTGTTTAATTCTAGCTTGCATTGTAATATTGTAAGAGGTCATAAAATTGTTGAAATTGAACCAAATCCTATACCAGTTTTGTGGGGTAAGTCTTTCATGAACATCAGTGGTACTGCTGATGTGATTAATGTGAGTGTGATTTAGCCCAGTGTAGACACACTGAAGAACAGCACTGCTACAGATATTGGGACTTGAAAATACCATAGGAATGGATAACATATTAGAAAAAACTGGTTTAGGTTTGCATTTCTTTTTCAGGTTATAATTAATAGGGAAGCCTCTTCAGGAATTTTTAACATGTCTTAACTACTGTTCATGGGAACTAATTTATAATTATAATTCTGTAACTCCGCTAGTGAAGGATGTGTATCACAGACTCCCATCAATATTTGTTAGTTTGCCATCTCACTAGATTATCCAAGGCATAACAAGATATTTTTGTCCCTTCTGTTGCTTCATTTGATGAAAATGCAATTTCCTTCCAGCAGGCATACTACTGACATATAACAGTAATGGCTCATAAGATTTCTTTGTAAAACATCTGTCATAACCTATACTATAAACACCCAGCTTGTTTGTCAGAAAATTCTACAGACAACCAATTTTAAAACCTCCAGTAGCTTCTGTGACTATCAGCTAGAAAAAAATCATAACAAATCCAAAAAATCTAGACTATTTTCCAAAGTCCCCCTCCCTGTCATCCCCAAGGACTTAACCTCAGCTTCTTCAGCCTTTGTCTTAACTCTTCAGGAAACAAACCCAGAATTTGCTTTGCTCTTGTCCTTCACCTTTTAAAAGCAGACAAACATACTTGAAAGTACAGGCTACCACATGTTTGCCTTTATAGTTTGGGGATAATCAGAGAGCCCCCACCTCCAGCACTTCTATACAAGCTAAATAACTGAGGATGTCAGCAGCTGCTTTGAAAATCCACAGCATGTGGAGTATTTGTCTGAAAAAGGGAGCAGAGATTTGGATTTGCCTGCTCAGATTTGCCCTTCCTCAAGTCTGGCACGGTGCTCAGCAGAGGAGCAAGGCTGCCCAGACCTGTCCTTGTGCCACCCCAGCTTCAAGCCAGAACACCACAAGCTCTGCCAAGGCACTGCAAAGAGCCTTTGGGAACACAGAGTCTTTGCATCAGTTTGGTATACCTGGATGGTTCAGAGCATAGATAGAGCAGACCTCAGTCTGTCTGCATAGGGCTAAGCAAGTGGGTTGTCCTATAGCATAATCTCATCTAAGCACAGACTTCATTCAGACATAAGAGTTTAATATTTGGGCTACAAGGTTGTTAAGGATATTAAGTCACAGGCTGCTATAAATGCAGCAGGTAAGTTTTGCCCATACATCAAGCTGACACCATTCCACATTTGGGCAATAGTGTCTAATATGCTTATGTTACTTTCTTCAAATCCTCCTTTGTAGTCCACAAAAACCATCTGTATCGGGGTGCACCAGAAGTATAACAATGCTACTTGAGTCTCTCCCCATCCTTCTGGAAATCCTGAAGGATGTTTCAAAAGGCAAAAACGTTTTTGATTAAAAATAATTCATGTCAGCATAACTCACAGGCTGCATGAGAAAGTAATAGACTCTTCCAGGGTACAGCACAAGTGCAGACACAAGGTAAGTATGTTATTATATATGTAGCAGCTACTATAGGTACAGGGTTGAAAGAAAAGTGCTATTTGTGAGCCAGACCTCTCTTCTCCAAGTTTTATAAGGGAAGAACTCCTGAGAAGCCAAATATTTCTACAGTCCTAGCACTTCGCTTCCAATCCATTTATTCTATCATCAGAAGAATGTGACAATCATGAATCCATTTGCCTATATTATCTTAAAAACTAACTGGTGCAAGCAAAAGCCTGTGGATAAGAGACATAGGTTATTTGAATCAGTGATATCTAGAAGCATAGAGAGCTGTTACCACCACACTCAGAGCACAGAAATCCTGAAAGCCTCAGGTCTTACAGTGTCTCAGAACATTTTCATGAGATGCCACAGCTCATCCCCAGCAGTGACCCATTAGGCACCAGGCTTCTGCACAAGCCCTCCTCCAGTCTGAGAAGTGTGGGAACCAAACTGTCCTTTCCCCCTTGGAAAAGCTCCCTCTGGATCACGATAAAAACAAAACATATGCAGCCTTCTGGGAAAGGGGGATGGCATTAGGTGCTCCATACCACTGTGTTATGTGAAAAATTGATAGAGACCTGAATGAGCAACAGCTTTCAAAGCTCTGGAGGTGAAGATCTGCTCTAGTTTATGCCTGAACAAACCTGGATGCAGCCTTAACGCTAGAAATTCTATTGTTCCCTACAGCAGTTCAAGTGAATTTTGCCCGTTCACTGCCTACAGAAGGTATACTGACATGAAAGTGCCACAAGTAATCTATTTTGATGAGAGCTGCTGTAATGAGTCACAAGTTCTTATCACACCTTTAAGCCACACCATTAGGTCCAGGATACGCTGTTTTCAGAGCAGCAAGGTGCAGCCTGCACCTCTGCAATCCAAGCTGCCTCTCAGAAATAAAGGATGTTTCCTGTCCCTCTTTGGAAAGATGATTATTTTTGAAACTCTGTCTCTGAAGAGCTCCTCCTGGTCAACTACATGAGTAAGACGTGCAGTCACTAAAATAGATGCTACCCCTCCCCTGGATATTTCTATAGTAACACACTGGGCAGGTATTCTGTTGAACTGGTGCTAAAAGCAATGCATGGTGCTCTAACCTTTTGGATTATTCTTGTAGAAACCCTGCTCCAGCTTCTTGATGTATGTGGAAATACATCTTGATTTTATTTGATGGAATTGGCATTCCATTTTTTTGAGTGCCACTAGCTAGGTGAATAGCAATATCTTATCATTGTAACATAATTTACAAAGTTCTGTGTTAAAAAGCAAACAAAAAAAGACCCTAAACAAACACAAAACTCCTCAACCAAACAACAAAAAACAAACAAAACAAACCACCACACCAAAACACAGAATCTTGTCAGATCATTGTCCATTAAGCCAGGACCCAGCTTTTCAGCTGTCACTAGTGATTTTGAATGCCATGTGTGAGGCACTTTGAAGGATCCATTTTAGCCAGAAAAGAAATCATTCAACACTGAATACAAAATACAAAAGCACTAAAACACACTTCTGGAATTAGAAGTCATCTGAAATAACTGCCCACCATCTTAATCACTTGCTGTTGATGTACCATGTGATTTCCTTCCTTAGACAACTTTTATTCTTATAATTCAGCTTTACTTCTATGTATTACTGATAGGTTTGCAGTAGTAATTCATCACCTCTAGCAAGTCTTGCAGATCTCCCTGCAAGTGTACTGCAGGTAACGAAAAAACCCCACATTCTATTTATTTAGCTGCATGGAAAGGTGGGACTAGACAGTTCCATCCGTGGCATCACATCCATAGCTTGGGTGGAAAAGTGTGGTTTATATAATTAGATTCTGACTTCCATTAGCCTAGAACTATCCTACATTATCTGTGGTAGGTTTGTAGCAGCTAAGGACCAGCCCAGTGCATTTTAACAAAAAATTTAATTAACCTGGGACAGATTCATACATGTAGATCCCACCATCGATTAAAAATGTGTGGCAGCAGTTGGGTGTTGTGTTTAATAAGCATACAAATGCAAGGTTAAAGCAGCACATTGGTTTGACTACCATTTTGTAACTCATTGCTGCAATCTTGTTTTCTTCTACAGCACAAGGTTGTGTTTCTGGTCATGTCTAAAAATATGCAGCCCCAAAAGCATTGCTTCCTGGAAAAACAGTACAGCTATGCATGCCAGTGACCTTTTTGTGGCTTTCACAGCACTGACAATAGCTCTGAGCTTCCAAGTGTGAGGTTTTTTTGTAGCTCAAGAATTTAATTCAGCTTTTAGGTACAAGAGGTTGATTAATTAAAAGTGAGGGTTTACATGGACGCTTATGCAATTGGTTTCTGGAACTTTATGCCAAAATTTGTTTCATGTGAAAGGAAGAGATGTAGTTTGACATTTGCTGTCATGAAGGGGAACGAAGTGATGGGCTGGGCTGGTTCAGAAATCAGTTGTGCAGGAAATCCATTCTGAGGATGTAGTGGGACTTAGTCACCATGCTAAGCAGAATTGCCACTAGAAAGAGAAGTAGTCCCCTTTTTGGGTGGAGGACAGACACAGCTACTTTTTCCATGTGAACAGAGTATAATCAGAATTTAACCTGCTGCTTACTAAAAATATCTTCAGATTTATTTCTCCACCCTCCCAGCTGCATTTTCCTTTCGTAAGAAAAACTTACTTTGATTTAAGTATCAGAAAAATAATGCAAATATATAGAGAAAAAAATGCTCCCAAGAATAACAAAGATGGGGAGTGACTAGACTGACCGAGACACGTGGACAAAAGACAGGAAGCTGCCAACACCAACTGAGAATGAAGCATTTCAAACGCAGGAGAAATTTTGTAAGGCAAGAAATCTTAGCAAGAAGTCCAGACAATTCACTTAGAAAACTACGATGATGTTCTGTGCATGTTGGGCCAGTTCTGTAATTGATTCATTAATGGAATTAATGATCAATATCAGCCAAGGATCTGTCCTTATATGTTTTGATTTAAACACAAGAATCTCAAGGAAAGAGATCTCTATTTGCATGCAGACTATGGATACATGATCTACATATACAGCAGAGAATGCAGATCAAAATCCATTTTCAAGAACAATTAATTGCATTTAAAAGTCGAATTTGAAAAAAAAATAATTTGTTCAGGAATTGGCTTTTATTAGCAGAAGATATATTTAAGAGAAAAATGGCCTCAAGTTGCACCAGGGAAGGTTCAGATTGGATATTAGGAAAAATTTATTCACGGAAAGGGTTGTCAGGCATTGGAACAGGCTGCCCAGGGAAGTGGTGGAGTCACCATCCCTGGAGGTGTTTAAAAGACATATAGATGAGGTGCTTAGTGACATGGTTTAGTGCTAGAGTTAGGACATGGTTGCACTTGATGATCTTAAGGGTCTCTTCCAACCAAAATGATTTATAATTCTACATCACATTTAAACGCAAAGGTTTCTAGTCTCACCCTCTTCCTGAAATAGTTCATACTGCTTCTCTGGAAGAGTGGTCCACCACAGCTTCTGCCACTTGCAGAAGCTATCCTACATGACTGACACTATCCAGGCATACTGGAAGCACACTGTGCTGTTAAAATCCTAAGGACAAACACTGGGTCAAACAAGACTCACCTGTATTGTGTTTTTCCAGCAGTGGCAGATGCTTGGGCAGTGCCACAGATACCTCCTTTAGACATCAAAGCAAAGTATTAGCTTTCACTGTTTCCTCTGTGCCACAATAGTTATGTTAGTTCTCCAATATCCCAGCTCTCTTCCCTTCACTACATTGTGCCACCTTCCCCCACTTTTTACTTCTCAGAACAGCAGCCTTCTTTTCACTGGGACTTAGCGAGCAGGATAGAGAGCTGCTCCACCCCATCACTTGCTTCTTAAGACTCTCACTTCGGGAAATATCAAAATAAACATATCAAATACACAGTGACGCTCTTCCCAAATGTGCCCCTCCAAAGCAGTAAGAAGTCCAAGGGTTTCTGGACACTATTATGTTCAACATCTGCAGCTGATCTTGTTCTCTTACTACTTTTTCTTAGCCTTTCTGTACTTCCGGCCTCTACAGCATCCTCTACCAATGAGTTCTGCCACTTCACTATGCCCCCCCTGGAAAAGTACTTTTCCTTTTCAAAGCCACTTTCCATCAGAAGAGCCCGATGAGTAGATATGAGTAGACATTCACTGCTGACTCTCTGCAATGCATCCATGACTAAGTCCGTCCCACATCCTTTCTTCAGCTTGTGAGAGAAAACTGAAGAATCTCAATTTGTACCTCCCTTGAACGGAAACAATTCTGTAGCAATCCTGTATCACAGAATAGTTTGGGTTGGAAGGGACCTTCAAAGGTCAGCTAGTCCAAACCCCCTGCAATGAGCATGGGCATCTTCAACTAGATCAGGTTGTTCAGAGCCCCATCCTTGCTTTTACTCTTGTTTTTCAAACAGACCTCTAGAAGCTCTTGTGATAACAGCAGCTGGAGCTTGCATTCAGCTGACTGAACTTTCCTCATATCCTGCACACCACCAGCTCTTAAGTCTTCATTAGTTCCTAGGCTGCTGCATTGTTTTGTTCAGCCAGGTCCCCTGGTCAATTCCTGCTCTCCCAGGTTAGATCAGGGTCACCTAATCCAATGACCACCCTGCTGACTGATAACTGATTCTGAACAAGGGATAATAGACCTTGTCAGGCACATCCTTCCTAGGATACTCTCTTCACTTCCACCTACTTCCAGCTTAGAGACTGCCAAAGTCCCAGTGCCAGCTTCTGCCAGCTTTGCTGAACTATATGGCCAAGAGGCCAAGCTTCACCTTTTTCACTGTACAAAGCTAGAGAAATTAAGAACTTTATTTTCCTCATTTTAAGACTGATTTACACATTTAAGTGACATTAAGCAATAAGTAGAAATACATATAGACTAGAGTGATATAGTGAAAGAACTAAATTGCATTTTAAAGTTCTCTTGAGGACAACTCTGCAGCCTTCAAAAATCATACTGAGGCATTTGAATAAGCTTTGGATGTTTCAGCATGAAGTTCCCTTTAGCCTTGGGCATACATGAATTCCTAAAGTGGTTCAGTGTTAGAGGAAACCTGTATACCAGCTGATAGTAGCTCTAAGGTTGCTATTTGACATGAAGCTGAAAGTAGGATTATTTTAAGGATATTATTGGAAATCAGTACATTTATCAAATGTTCAGAAATAACACCCATTTTATTTAAAAGAATGGATGACTGAAATATTTAGAAAGAAAATTGAGTTATGTTTACAGTAAACTTATATGAGGTCATCATGAGCACTGGGAGTGCAGCCATGATGCACTAGATCATTCAAGTGCTGCTGGTTCTGAGCACCATGGATTGATTTCTCTTGCAGGCTGCCTCAGCTATTGCAAGAGCCCTCTGTAGAGATATACCAAGTGTAGCTCTTAACATAAATGATTTAAAACCTTGTGATTGTCTCCAGTTAAAAAGAGCATGCTGGTTTTTATCCGAAAACCTCACCTACTTTTCTAGCTTTGAACCAGCAATTAGAAATCTAAACCCAAACCAAGACGGCAACTGAAAAATAAGTAGTGTTGGCCAGTTTTAAGCAAGTTCAACAATACTACTATAGTATCCTTGAAGACATTCTATTTGTCACAGGTTTCATGGCAGTAGGCAGCACTGGGGGAGAAGGGCATGTATTAATGACCTCTTAGAGCTAAAGGCTGCAGCAAGAGCTCATGCCTGCAACAGCAAATGCCAGGAGGAGAAGAGGCATTGTTTCCAAGTCCTGGAGATTTTAATACAAGTTTCAGGGTGAGAGTCTTCATAGCTGTTTTTATATAGTTACTATCCCATTTCCAGTGCCTACAAGAGGCAAGAGTTTCAGCTGTTCCGTAAGTTAGTTTCCTGGAGTCATGAGGTAGTAGGAAACATCTTTTTAACTTAAAGGGAATGTCAACTCTTGCTATTGGACAGGAACCTGTAGATGCAAAACACTGCAAAGCACATAAAACCCCATCTTTCCCATGTTGTGGGAAATCATTTTGAGGGCCTAAGAAAACATTATAAGTGTAAGGTATAAAAATGATGCTAAAATATTGTTTACTGAAATAATGGAGTTATTATTTGCACATTTAAAGTATTTTTAGCTCGTTTATTGCAGTCCTCATCTCTTTATCCAAATTGGAGTAACCTAGGAAGTCATCTAACTACTTCCTTATCACAAAATATTTAAGATGGCAAATAAAACCCAGAAGTCCCAGGGCTTTGTCCTCCAGGAGATGTAAGCACCCTGCTCCACCAGTATGTTTATAACATTTGACTTTCATTTAATCTTACCCAAATAACAGGAGATTTTAAACATTCAAATGGGAGAAATTCATGGCATGCAACCTCTTTATGAACGCTGGCAAGAGACATTATTAGTTAACCGCTCCAGAGAGGACATTACCAAGTATTATCAACCAGTCTGGCAAGTGGTACTTGCTCTTGTATAGGTCTGTTACTTGCCAGATGTTGGTAGTGCCTTCCCACAAGTATCTTAGTATGGTACATTGTACCTCAGTACGGCACATTGCAAGTATTATTATTTCTATGCTACCTGTAATTTTTTCTAAATATATATATACTTAAATGGTGACAGATTTTTATATTTTCTTTTTAATTCATACATTAGTAATTTAAATAATTCGAGTCAGGGTAGCTGGAGCCAACAGGTCAGCAAGAGCTCTTGGCAACTCAGGCAAACCATGGGGCTGTAAACTAAAACACAGCCCTGCTGTGATTGCTATGATTTTTCTCTATCAGCAAATTCCTTCTGGTGCCACCTAGGACTACCTCAGATTTGTGCCTTCTTTTACTACTACCCTATTTACATGTTTCTGTTAAAGCTGATCATAGAAGTCTAGTGAAAGTCAAAGAAGGATTATTTTTTTTTAAATGCACACCCACGATAAATATCTATTTTAGAGCCAGATCTCAGTACAACTTGCTTGGCTATGACTCACATTAGTCACTTTAGTCCAGTGCAGAGTTATATTTATATGCCTTGGCTTTGATGCTGCTTTACCTGCAGTAACAGGAAACAACAAAAACTCTACAGTGCGAGCATTGGATTATAGATAATGTGAACTGTGACGCTTCCTAGCAATAGAAAACATTTAGGACCCAATACAAACAAGCCTCTGACAACCTTGAAGTGGTCCCCCTACCCTCAGCAGAACAAAGGGCTATGTTATGCCTTAAATGTCTGGTTTTTGTTACTTCGGGAGGAAAAGATAGATGTTTGTGGAGGCAGGTGAAAGGCCTCATGGTCTAATTGGAATGACAGAGATGAACAATCTGTCAGACAGCCAGCTACCAGAAGAAACCCCTGATGGGCAAAACAACTCACTTCTGGTCAGTACTGTGAATTTGCCCATAGTCTGAAGACCCCAGACCCATTTCTAGAAGAGTCTTCCTAATTATCATGAAGAGCGAATGGAGGGAGGAGATAAACCTCCTCCTCCTATCTCACATGTAAATGAACTGGGTTATAAAACGACCTCACGCGTGATATGAGGTGGTGGCATATAAATCTTCAACTAACCACTGTAATTTGTATTCCACCAAGTGCTTTTAGTAAATTCATAATTGAGTTGGACCTCTGGAGTGATTGTCATTCACTTTGCATTACTGCACAGAAATACCCAGAGTTAACTCACACCTGATCTCACCTGGTGAGACAGGGCACATGTTGCATTCAGAGTTAAATCATCCCTAATCCCATCTGTTGGGATGGGACAAAGGCACACCATAGAATTTTAACAACCAAACCCCAAAATGGCCAGTTCTGAAAGATTCACCCAAAAAGCACCTAATCTGGGGCCTCATAATGAAAGCCTTGGATGCATTTCAGCAGCAGAGGGGCTTCTGCCTTTTGTAAAATAGCCAGATGGATACAGCAGTCACCCTTGACATGGGAGATCTAATTCCTTTAGGCCTTTTTTTCCTTCTGACAGCACTTCCAGCCACCTTGCCCCAAGCTTCAACATAGCAGTATTGGGCAGGAAGGGACAGGGAGATGCTTCCTGTGCCCCCCACAGAAGCTGCATTGGTGTGCAGTGAAGAGCACAGAATCACTGGGCCAGCAAAGAGCCAGTGACAGTGCAGCAAGAGCACTGATTTTGAGGGGAAGACCTGGGTTGTAGTCTCAGCCACAACTGTGCTTCAGTCAGTTAATATTTTAGTGCAAAATAACTAGCTCTGGGATGGGAACCTAAGCTTCCTGCTTGGTGGGTGCCATATCCAAGAGATTAGTAGCAATTTCCCAGTTGTACTTCCTTCCCAGAAGCACCTCTCCCTGCCTTTCTTAAGAGGGAGGAAAAAAAAGCAGCTTTTAGAGAAGTGAAGTTGTGGCTCTGATTACCCAGGGTATGCCAACCAATTAAGATGAGAAATCAGGCACCCAAGCTGCAGGATTTGGAGCTCAGCCCTACACAGACGTTTCCTCTTGGGTACCTCCAGACTGGTGCACATTGATTTTCAGTAGCTCCCAGCTCACCATGGTGGCAGTGATGAAGCTCCTCCTTGCATCACCTTCCCTCTGCCAGACACACGCCAGGGCTTCAAAATTCACTGCAGTATTTTGGGACTCCCCTTCTACAGTGCATGCCACACACCCAAGGTGGACAAAATAAATGACAAGATCTTGTTGGAAGCCCTAGGAAACTGTTCTTTCTTATTCCTTCTGCTTGTTATGAAGTCTTCTCAAGCCTTTCTTCCTTGAGTTTTGTGCACTCTACATATGCTGCCAACACATGGAATATATACTTGTATTTGCCATCAGAATGGCAAGGCTAAGAAGTAGCTTCAGAAAAATTGCCTCTTTACCTATCTAATATCTTCCTTTCCATCCAGGACCATTCCTGAGACTAGTCCTTGACCCCTGGCCAGAGGAAAACAATCTTGTGCATAATTATCAGTCTGTAAGTCAAAGAACAACAACATTCTACCATTCATCTTTGTGCACAATGTGCAAACAGGAGGTGGCAATCTGCCCGCCTCGCACGGGCAGCAAACTTCAGTCTGCCAGTTTAACTCACCGGCCAGTCCACCAGGCTATCAAAGGCTTTTGTGTTCAATAGGAGGGAAGCTGATCCTTTTCCCTTTTAAAAAGATATGAATTAAAGATCAAGGTTATATCCTCTGGGTTTTATTTCTTCTGTGAAAGAGCACATTAGATTCATCAAATAGACAGAAAAAGACCTTATAAAATAATGACCAAAGCCTTCCAGTTGTCACAACAGTGGATGTAGAACAAATGGGCAGACTGCAGCCCTGTTTACTTAGCAGCACGAGGCCAGGTTGATAATAGGAAAAAGTTAAGTGGGAGAAAAAGAAGTATATTTCTGTAGCTTGCTGCATTTTAAATATTAGAAGTGCACATTTTAATTCAAAAGAAGTCCAGAAAATTTAGCCAGATGTCAAAGGGATCACAGGCAATCATCTCCACTATTTTTCTGTTTCAATAAAATAGATCAAAGTATTTCCAAATGAAACATTCACAAATACTGTCAAGATTTGAGAATTTTGACTTCAATTCTGAAAATTTAAATAATTATAAATTATCAGCACACATGAATTTTAAAAGTAGCTCTTAACTGCAAGTGTAACAGGCATAAATGATGGCCAGAAGTCTTTAAAAACAAAAGCCAGGCCCTTGGAATACAGTATAAGCTTCGGAAGTACGTGAACGAACAACTAAAAGAAAAAGAGCAGAGGTATTTTGGTACATGAAGCCCTACAGGCATTTGAGATGTCCCTTCTTAAAGCCTAACTTTCTATCCAGACAACATAGCGCTTCACATGGCCCAGCCAAAGTAGATGTGTGTAGGGTGCCAGCAGCTTCAGAAAGCCTCTCCTATGCCCCAGAAGCGTATGTGACTAGATGGCAAACAGCTCATAAGAAGAAAGCTTGTTTTAAAAATAGCTTCTAAACCTCCTTACAGCTTGCCTTTAAGTAGATTTAAGATTTATTTAAAAAGCCTACCAAGTGCAACTCCTACATATCATGTATTTCAAAGGTAGTTGAAAAAAAAATATACCACCTCCTTTCAGGCCAAAATTTCCATCTAAGATATGAGATTTTTTACATTTCTGTGGAATTTCATAGGCATAGAAGTCTAAGACAGACAAGTCCTGCCCTGAACCATGCAGTTTGCACCCACACTGATTCACCTGGACAGCTTTCCCTTTCTGGAATTGAAACAGTAGATGTGAGCTTAGGTGGACAGTCAGTATCTGTGTTTTCAGCTCTTATATTTTTGAAAGTCTTTAATATTTGCAGTTTTTTCTTAGAGCTGCAGGTCTTGTTGTGAAAATACCAGATTTCTGGTTTTATTTAAGGTGGTTTTTTCCCCCCTTATTTGCAAGAGAGAGAAGGCTGGGCAAGCCCAATGAACAAGATTAATAGTCTGAAAGTCGATGTCAAATGAAAAAGGGGAAAAAACGTGTATTTTTAAGCTCGCTCACAATTTCTGGGGCTGACTCAGTGTTCACAAATGCTTGATTTAGCAGTGAAATTGAAACACAATTATCAAAGTACTATCTGAAAGGAAGATGAGGAAACTACTGCTGGTGAGTCTTTTGGTGTTTAATTAGATTTCCTGGAAGTCTTCCTTCTCAATTCTAGGCATTGCACTTGCATTTCATAAAAAAAACCAAAAACCAAACAACACACACAAACCAAAACTGAAACAAAACCACAGCTTTCCTTCCCCCAAAGATGAGCAAGTTCCTCCCAGAAGTATTTAGTACAGAACAAACACTAAGCTCTCTCCTACCCAGTTGCCATCTCCCTTTCCTACCCAGCCCCAGGGCTACTCCTAGAACTTCCTAGTCTCTGCATCCTTGCTGGAAAGGAGAGGAGTGGGATAATTTTGGATCCCACTCAAAAAGCACTCAGTCCACTTCCAGACGCCTCCCTGCAAGCACCAACTGAGATTTTCTGCCCTGACTCAGCCCTTATATGACCCACATTGGACATCCCTGAATTTTGAGAGGGACACTGTGGGATCCTCTCTATACCAACACTAGATGCTCTATCCCATCCCCATGCCTTTGAGGTGTTGATGCCAGATTTCACTGGCCAAATTAGCCCTCTCTGCGGCTGTGGAGGCTGCCCAAGTAAGCAAGGTTATCCCACACAAATGATCTCAGCCTGAAGCAGCTCCACTGAAACCAGCCTGTAGCATGGCTAAATACAGCTGAGGAATGAGGCCCCAGCTTCAAGTTTTATACATGAGTTACCCCAATAAGTTCAGCTCTGATAAATTACTGCTCCACAAGCTACTATACAGGATTTAGCACATCTGATGTGAAATGGTACCGCTGGCTGCTGATACAACTGCTTCATTAGGGAAAACAAATTAAAAATTTAAAAAGCACTGAATCTGAACTAAGATCAAGAAAGCTAGGTCAGAGATGGTTTTTGCTATTGAACTCCGCTTCAGCAGAGACCCTCTCCTTTTATTTGTGTAAGTATTTAGAGAAAAAAAATTAATGCAATGTTATACACCTACATGCCTTTCACATATAATATAGGCATCTATGTACCTCATTTTCTGGGGACCAGTATTTTCTTCTTCCAAGTAAATTAATACTCTTAAATCAGAAAAATGAGAATAGTTTTAAACTGAAATAACCCAATGGCTTTCACAAGAATTACCAGACTTTTATAATACACAAGTATGGCAAAATCTGTTTATTTTTTGAGGGTCCTGCAATTTGGAGCTGTCAAAACATAAGAGAAAGTACCCACGAAGACTCAATGATGTCCACAGAGAGGTGACGTCTTCAGGTGATCCTTTGGAGTCACTGGTTTTCTGCCAGTACTTCCAAATAACATTCCACTCAAATTACGTATCAAGTTACATTGCATCCATAAGAATTTGCATGTTCCTGATCACACCACTTAGTAGGGAAGCTTTTTCCCTTCCCAAAGCTTAAAGCATGCTGGATAATTCTTTGAAATATTTTTATTTATTAATTTTTAAGTCCCTCCTCCACAAACATACTTCTGCCAATTTTCTTTCATCTTGGCCAAGTACGTGTTAACTGATAAACAGAAGAGACTACAAAATCTGCTGCTTCAGAGTAGCCAGTTATTAGAAATAAGGCCAGACCTATGTGACAGTCAAGAGCTACCAGGTTTTTCTCCTGAAGCCATAAAAGTAATTGCTGCAAGTTAACAAGAGAGTTTTAGGTTTCCCAAAACCTCAGTGTTTAGCCTTTATCCACTCAATTTGAGTACTAAAAAGAGACTGATATTATGGACCCCCACTACATTTTTTTTAGCCTGTTGTGGCCTCTTTGATTCCGTTTTTAAACTGCTGCTACCATCCATTCTTCCAGATGTAAAGCTCACCAAGTTCATGTGTCTCTGAAGCTGGAATCTTAGCAATCAAAGGAGTTACAGCAAAGTGTGGGTTTTGAAACACGCACTTTTTAAAAATGATCAAGTTCTGTTCTCTGTTCACCATTGCTTTCCTAGAATTCACAATAAGATAGAGGTTGCCTGTTTAGTGTCATTCTGTGAAAGCCCAGGAAGCACCCATCCTTTGAAACCCTCCACATGGCAGAAACCACACCTGACTCCCTGGAGCTCTTTTCCACTTGACAGAACAAGATCCTGCTAAAGAGAAACAGAAACCATTTTGCTGAAACGAGAAGAGCAGTGGGGATACAAAAAGCTGCACAGAGGTCTAAGGAAGCCCTGCAGCATCCTCAGCTGCACCACCATGGTCCTGGCACTAGTCAATACAAAATCCTGACCTCCATTCCACTCCAGGGGCAGATGCTCCTAATGATCATCTGCACTGTATGATCACACCCCTTACATACAAGTCAGTTACTTGCCCAAGTCATCACTGTTGTGCAACCTCGATGTCACCATCTCTTGTTTTCCAATTCAGAACATCCTTGGCATGGTAACAGAGGAGTGAAGACTACACTTACAGTCACATTTTCACACTAATCACTTAGAGAAGTCAGGCAAACACAAACCTCCCTATCTACAGACAGAGCAGTTAAATGATTTGATTGCGGTCTGATCCTGTCAGTAAGCATCTGCAGGATTAGACCACAAATGTTATGTTACAGAAAATAAAAAAATAAAATGCAACTCCACAATCCACTTTTACTACTGTTAAGAAAAAAAGCAAGAGAAGGACAGGGAAAAATGCCTGGATTTGCTCCTGTTCTTCAGTGATAAAAGTTCACATTTCTTGTTTCCATGGAAAAAGAAGCAGCTATTCATCTCAGGACAGAAGACTGAGATCTGAAATCTGTTCACGGCCATCAGACTTTCTGCATGACCTCAGGCGACTCGTTTATGTCTTTCCATGCCTGAATGTGCTCATGAGTAAAATGAAGTTCGATTTGAAAGCCATGCTATTCCCTTTCTAACAAGGACAGAAACATACACCAGTAGGTAGTACTGAGCAACAGTTAACAGTTCTGGACAAAACCCAGGAAATGTCTACTTAAACTCAATGAGTGGAGCCTTGGCCCCATAGAGTATTCACAAATTAATAAGCATCTTTCACTGCACTTTTCTTATATATTCCATTTAAGATTCCAGGAATACTTCTAAATCCTGGACAGAGTTCAGCTTTTACAAGACACCCATGAACAAGGATCTCAATTTTCTCCTTGCAATAAAGGGATACATGTTAAATTAGTTATATAAGATTACAAAGTAAGGCTATGTAAGGCAGGAAAACACTTCTTGTAGGCCAATCCTGCCTGCAGTGAGGTCTCTATCAGAGCTCCCACATCTCAGGGGCATCAAATCGGATTCTTAAAAGCTTTTAAATTCCATTTCAGCTTTCAGCAAATTGTGACGTACTACAGCCCAAGTGAAGCTTGATCTTTGAGAAAATATGACCTTATAGACACATTGTTTTGTATACACTTCAGAAATAGACAGCAATACAGGAGGCAACTGTTGCCTGCTATATGACATACGAAGTGGAAGCTGTTTTGAAATAGGTAAGTGATTTCTTGAAAGTACTCAAGCTTGATTCTTTTAGATTAATTTTATTTAAATCTCCTTTCACTGCATTACCAGGTTGAAAAAATCTAGCACTAAATTATTTTTTACAACAGTCATTACCCAAGTTTGTTCTTAAAGATGACAGGTTTCTCAGCTGAACTCCAAGGAAAGCGGGCTGGCCCTATGTGCAAATTTAATTGTAGCTCTTTAAAATTAGTACTTGCAGCAGGAGAAGCAACTATGAAATTAATAAATCCAGAAATTAATGAAGTAACTATAGGGCTTCTGAAAAACAGCATGAATGATTCATTGCTTTAGTTAAACTACTTATCATTAGCTCAAGTGGCAAAAAAACGAAGACAGCAGCTGGTGCTTTAAAATCTTAAGAAAAATGCAGAAGATAAGGCAGCATTTGGTCTCTTGGGAAAGGAACTTGACTGTAGCGTTCCCTCCCTCAAGGATTCAACTTCTAAAACCCCAAGAACAAGAACACACACACTCTTCAGGGAATGTCTAACTCTGCACGCATTTGATAAGGCAAACTTTTTACTTTGTTTGGGTTAAATTGGGGAGTTAAAAAACCACACATCACATTTTTACTCTCCTACTTTAAGATGCAGTCTGTAAGTTCAAATAAGGGAAAGCAATCACTCAAAATCTTTTAAGACTTTTCAGAATCGAATACATTAGAGAGCTACTAAATAGATGCTCAATATCCAAAGCAGCTTAGAGCACACACAAAGAAAACAGAGATTATAAAACCCAACTGAGATGCTTATGCAGATTATCACAGTTCTGAAAACAAAGCCATTTTTCTCCTAATGAGCCTGAAGCAAACGATCACTATGGCAGCTGTTCTTTCTACCTGTTGATACTGGCCAGGAGTTTAAAGGATCCAGTCCTCCTGGTACCCAACATCCATCCTGGTGTACTAACTGTTCACATCAGTGGACATTACATTTTCATTATCCCAGCCAATTAATCTTTTGCTTCTTAAGGGAGAGGTTTGACTTCTGAACAAAACAAAACAACAAAAAAGGAGCATTTGTGCCATTTTACTACATTGAAAGAAAATGCTCAAGTTGAAAAACACCTTCCTTCACCCCCCTCCTTCATCAAGGAAGATATAAAATATCTATTTTTGCACGAAGTTCCAATTATAAGGCATCAAGTTAAAATTTGACTGAGACATTTAGGAAACATAACAGCAACAAGTTAAAAACGCATAAAACCAATTAGCGGATATCCATTGTTAGCTAAGTGTTTCACATTAAACATTAGAGCTTGGCATCTGATTATTAAAATACTTCTGTCTATTCTATTCTAGTAACAGAAGAGACATTTCTATTAAAAAGCATCTAAGCAACTGTAGTGAAGTTACATAAACCAGCATTTTCAGATGCTTAGAAGCAGACCAAAGGGGAAACAGAAGCCAACTGTTGATTCATCCAGTTCTACCCCCCTTAGTACTCATTCAAATCCTACTTCATCTGTCCTGCCACTTGGCCAGGTTTGGTAATTCACAAATAGCTTATAGGAATTTGTCTCTGAAATTGTTACTTGTCTGCTAAGTTTGGTTACATTGGTCAGATGTTTTAATGGAAGAGCTAAGTGGAGAAGAGATGAACACCTTGAAAAACCGTGTGCTTAAATAACAAAACCAAAGTCAGAAGCTAAGCAAGACTTCAGAAGGTGTCTTCTTACATAAACAAGGAATAAAACTCATTCTCAAATAAGCTGATAGAAGCATTACACCAAAATACAAATTGAAATGCACCCTATCAATTTCCTTAAATATACACTTGAGATAAAGCTCACAAAACTCAAAAATGCAAGACTACTTCACCAAAATGGTTGCTGAGATGCCTACATCAAACGTTCATCTCAACCAGCATCCTGACCGACAACACACAGATGTACATAGCCATGAATGAGCCAGATGAGTATGTGGTAACCTGTCTCCAAATAACTCATACAACTTCCCAGGTCCATCAAGCAGCAAGAACTGAGCTGATCCATGAAGGAAGATAAGCCTGGAGCTGGGGACAACCAAAATGACCAAGGCCAGGCTGGTGACAAGGTCCATCAACAACAAAGATGAGACAAAATGATGAGCCAGGTCCTGCATCCAAGAGCAGCAGGAAACAGGGCTACCACATAGGCTCCAGGTCTGTCCAGGAGAGATGATCAAATACAGGACTGAAGAGAAGCTACCTGCAGCACATGGACAAAGCCCACTCAGAAACACCATCCTCAAAGGAGAAGCTAGTAAACCCTCACCCCTGAGCTTAAATAGGGCTCCTGATTGTGGAAAGCTCAGGTGGGGCTCATCTGGGCCATTAAAACTAAGCAGTGCCTTCAGGGCCTTGCCTATAGTCAGTCCTAATTAGTTTTCTCCGTGTATGAATCTTGCTTTTGTTATAGTATAGATCTTTGTTGTCCTCTCTAGCAGTCATCTCTTCTAATACCTAGAAGACTAATATTCTGCCTAATCGTTCTTCCTATGGAAATTGTGTGATTATCCTTGTCACTGCTCTCTGAGCATTCTCCAATTCTATATTCTCCTGACGGGGAGCAACAAGAGCAGAACTTCACATGATATACTGGAGACAGGGATATTATAAATTTATACAGTGTTAAATTATTACCTGTTGTTTTGTTCTCCAAGCCTTTTTAATAGTTCCGAAACATTCAGATGTTGCTGATTTAGTCACTACTGAATACTGAGCTGCCATTTTGATAGGGCTGTCTATTGAAATCACACCAATATCCTGATCAATAAAAATCTAGAACCCTTTTTTTTTTTATGCACACAGTTAAGATTGCTTTACTTTCCTTTGCACTGAATTTGTTCTGCCTTTCATTGCTGAGCTGGATAGGATTTTGGGGTCATTCTGCCTGTCTTCCTAGCCAGCCCTCATCTTCACTGGCTTGACTAACTGCGCATTTTTATCAAAATGGAGTCCCTGGCTTTTCACCCTTTTCAGATATATCTGCCTTTCAAATCACTCAGACTGGGAGAGACTTCATGGTAAATATGTTTGGCAGGGTGGTTGCAAGAGGTATCCACCAGCGACTCCTAGCCCTGCATTGAGCTCTGTGGTCACCCCAGCTGTGGGGCTTGGTACCAGGGGGTGCAGTGGGGACAGGAGTGATGTGACACAGAGCAGGCACAGTCTGGAGTACTCATAAAAGGCTTTGGTATCTTCTTACTGTGTTAATCCGCCCCTGTATTGTCACCATTTCGGTAGTTAATGATGCATCTGGCTGGCAGGCAGAGGTGTAGGAAGGAGACATTTCTGAGCTCTGTTATCTATAGTCTGAGGAACTGTTGCTATTAATCTCTATCCTAGCAGCAATTTTCCTGCTGCAGGGGAAGAGAGAATCTTGGGGGCCACGCAGTTCCTGGGATATCATGCATGCACGCATACATCATACCTTCTTACTTGAAAACTTTAAGTTTGGCTTTAGGCTTTAGCTTGGACAAAGCCTGCTCCGCATCTCTCATTCTCACCCATCAACCTTTCTCTCCCTTTGCCTGTTTCTTTCAGTCCTTGTTTCCATGGATCAGTCTCTTAGTTGGGCTGCCTGATGGGCATTTACAATTTTTGGCTTGCATAGGCAGCTCACCCTCTCCTCCAAGTAACCATGTGAACACACAAGGCCTCCCCTCCAAGCTGTCACATCTCCTCTTCCAGCTGAGGATTCATCCATGTCCCCTCCAACAGCAATGAAACACCTACAGCCCCAGCTCCCAGCCATGTCTGTTGTCCCTGCAGTGCTCCAGGCTTCTTCAGTGCTATTTTAGGAGTGATTATCATGTCCCCCTGGGTTTCCAGTGTCTTTGAAAGTAGGGATGAGAAAAAGAACACATCCTTCCATTACCCCGCAGGTCTCATTTGCCCTTGGGCTTCTTGGAGTTTTCATCCTTTTGCATGAGTCAGCCCATTTTCCTCCTCAGCCCAACAAACTGTCTGCTGAATACTTCATTTTCACCACAGGTTGCAAAGTGCCTGCCCTGTTGAGGATGTGTAGTCTCCAAGCAAATTGCAAACTACAGCCCAAACCTTGTAATTTAAGATTTGCAGTCAAACACATCACTAAGCAACAGACAAAATATCATGTTACCCCTTGCCTCACAATCACTCACCCTTGTGGAGAAGGAAATACTCCTTCCTTACTTCAGGATTAAGGAATCCTACAGAATCTCAATCTCCATTATATTTTCTTAATTTATTTTCATTTTTCCAAGTTCTGCATCATGTACCAGTTAAATAGAGTATCTTCCATCTAAACTAATACAACCTTCACATTAGTTCTTTAACCTCTCTTGCCAGTGCACTTTGCTATACATATTGAATAATTCCAAGAGAAAATATTTTAAAGGAATTTATTCTCAAAAATATCTTAAGTGTTTAAAATTATGTTTTTCTATTTCATAAACTGCCTGAAGTTTAAGCAACATTTCCCAGCTGAAAAAAAAAGAGTAGCTACTGTTACTGTTGCAGGCTTGGTTTCACTTTTCTGTTCAGAAACTACTGTATTAGGAGGAGTGGAAACAGAACTCAAACATCACGTCCACTGTCATGCTTACATCTGTTATCAGGAACAATGTCTTTGATGAATTAAATAAATATTTTCTTTCAAATACAAAACCACACAAAATTATCAACCATCTGTTTGAGAAATTGCACTGCAATTTTCCTCTCTGAGATAGCAGCTTTTGGTGAGGCATTGTAACTTTTATTTTTGCTGTCCCATAGGCAACGTTATCCTTTGCTGACAGTATTCCTCAATAGCTGAGAAATGGCTTTATGTGCATCTTGTAGGCAGCCAACACCAGCAGGAGCCACTACAAGAATAGAGAGGGCAGTGTTTGAAGACCTCATTGTACACATGGCTTATGAACACAATTTCTATCCACACATCATCATGTTTATGACGAAGGCTTAAAGAATACACAAAAAAGACATGTATTTCCTTCCATAAGCAAGAAGTTATATATCACACAAAGCTAATTCAGCTGGATTCTGAAATTGTTCCTGGGACTAGAGAAAAAGGATACAGGGGGTTTCAAAATGATGAACCCAATTCCAAAGCAGTATATTTCATGATGGCAACATGTTACAATTACAAAGCATTTACAGATGGTTTAACGAGTTATCAAGATTTCGTTTTTGAAACTCTATGCCTGGCCCTTTCAAGTGGTAAGAGTTTCGTTCATGGGCAGTTTGTGGTTGCAGAGATACAGTGATTTCAAACTGGGTCCCTCTTCTTGAAAGAACCTGTAGCTTGCAAAGTGACACTCTACAGACCTCCACTTTGTTCTCTGCTCTTTCCGTCAACCACCTTCCCTTCAGTGTGGAAGCTGAGTTGCAGGATGGGTGCAGAGGAGAGAATGAGAAGCCCAAGAGCATCCTCTTTATTTACTGCAAAACAGTAAGGTGGTACCATCCCTGTAGAGGTTAATGTCCTCTGTGACAGATGCCCAAGCAGTAGACATTACCTTTCAACACATTACCTCTGAACAACCAGCCGTGTGGTTATTTCACTGACAATATTCATCTGTTGTTCATTTGCTGAGTAAGCTGTCAGAAATACATCCCTCTGATGCTCTGAGCCATATCAAGTCAAAGCAGTCTTCCACTCTGATGTGGAAGTGGGAAGAACTATTTTCTCAGTCTTCTCTTTTTATGGTAACTACTTTTATTTCATTGATATTTCGTAAAAATTACTGAGGGGTAGGCAAATCTTTGCACTTACAACCTAAGCGGCTGCAGGACCCATCAGATAATATGCTAAGTTCAGGCTACAATCAGCTGGAAAAAGCTGTTTAATAGGTACAGAGGTAGAGACAGGGGTGATTGCCTGAAAGGCAAAAGGTACCTTCCAACACACAGTGAGGACATTCATTATCATCACTGTTTTATCTGACCTTCTCCCAGGTAGGTTTTTGGGGACTGAAGGAGATGCCACCTCAGGAAACTTGAAAAGTGCAAAGTTTATCTCCGTGGGATGGAAAATGTCATTAAAACTGTCCATCAGGGGTGTCAGGGTAAAGCTGTGGAGAACATACGATCCAAAACCGAGTCCCACTGCTTATACCTCATAACAAAATAAAATAAAAGTATTGATAGTATTTTTAATACTTTGAAATTAAACATGACTATATCTAGAGCTGGACTTCAATGCAGAAATCCCAAAATAGCTTGCATAAGTTTGTCCTAAAACTATCTAACTTCTCAAGCTGGCCAAACGTATCTGATGAGCAGTAAATATTTGCCTAATGCTTAAAAAATTTAATGTAATTCCTTTGAAATTTTAAAGGCTGCACTGACACTACCTCTGTAAGTGTTAAAACAAAAACAAGCCTCAGGATTTAAATGTCAAATATACGGTTTTCTGGATGCTTTGTGGTCCAGCAGGTTCTTTTGGCCCAACCGATTAATCTTGAATTTGTCGGATTAATTGCAGCATGAACACTTGCAGGTTTACCCTTTGCTTTTGAAGATCAAAGAAATATGTAGCACAAGACTTTGTGAATCAGTCACAGAAGTGAATTTATGCTTATCAAGTGAACCTGTTTCTCTTCAGTCTTCAAGTGAAGCAGTGAAGACTCATTTTCCATTTTCTATAGGACTGCCTGTTTCAGCTAAAGACAGAAACATCCTAGCTTGTGGATAAATTAGTAGCATACTCAATTCAGAAAAAAAAAAGACTTGCAATTTTCAGCCTGGATGGCAGACATTTGTCTTCTGTTTTTACCCCAAAAGTAAAATTTGCTATGTAATCACAAGCAAATCACCTATATCCTGCCTTCATCTCCAACCCCACTATACCATAACCACACCTGCATCTTCCTATCACAAGGTGCCACTGCAATGCTCGATATATTTTTTTTACACTTATTGGGTCCTATCTAAAACGCTTCCTAAAAAGCAAAAAGGTTTTTAAGTTCTCTTACAAAAGACCAGGAAATGGCAAATTATTGTTTGTAATTAAATGTATAAATGTTTTATTTACAACTGTGAGCGTGTGCAGTTACATTCCTCAACTAATTAACATACATTATTAATATAGGCATGCAATGCCATGGCAACTGGCTGTGTGAACAATAGTGTTTGCCAGAATGCGTGTGCGCATATATGAATATATGTATTTAATACTGGAGATTGTGTCATTAGTAATGGTATACGGTAATGTGATAACTAGGTTCTCATTATTTATTAAAAATCATACAAAATGGTACAGACACACATAAAATCAATACATTCCATAGCATAGAGTATCAGCCATGTCCTTCAATATAAGACCCTGTAACAGTCTCACATTTCCTCTTTCACCCTCTTAAGCAGCACAACAGTTTTCTGGGTTAGGAACAAAATGCCTAGAAGAGCATTCTACTCAGTGACTGATATACTTTGAAGGGAACTTCCATCAACTCACATGTACTTGGTACGTGTTTGTAATGTATACAAACGCTGAGGTAGAGGTTATCAGAACAGCCAGAAAGGGTCTGTGTTCCATGCCCTGACCACTTGAGTGTGGAAGGTGGTTTCTGTATAAATACCACCAGCGGGCACATTGTCATTCTTCTGTGCAAAAGCAGAGAGGGATTTCTGCTGTCTTCCTGCCCCATTAAGGTGGAGTGAGCTTGTTTTCAGCCATCAGCAGTACACGGAGGCACACGTATCTACCCAGCGTCAGTTTGTTTTTGAGCTGCCACCTGCGAGTTCATGGCCTGTGCTCTTAGCCTTCACACTTCCGAGAGAGATATAGCCCCACAGGGCCTGAGTGATAAGAGTAAAGCCAAGCTCATTCAGCAGCGCCCTTGCACGCCTTCCATCAGCGTAAAGCAGCTCATATATCAGCGCAAGCAATGGTGATGAACAGAGAGTGGACATCTCCTCAGCATCTCAATTGGTCCTGTGCTCCCAGGAAGGGTATGAGGATGCAGCTTGAGCAGGATCATTTGAACGAGGATTATCGGTAGGTCACTGCAGCATGAAAGCCTGGCATTATCTCAATAGGTATGCCAAGGATTTTCATATTGCAGATTAATCACAATGCCAAGTTCTTTTCCATCTCTGTTCCCTGGGAACAATAAGAATCATAAAAAGGAGTATATTGATATTCCTCAAGATCAGAGGTTTCTCACTCCCCTTATCAAGTACAGCATGATCAATTGTAACTTGCAAACATGAATCCTACTAAGCTCTCCATAATAGTCTTCATCCCCCCCTAAACTCCTGTCCTACAAGGCTGCTACATGTAAAATTTTGCAGTGTGCATTTTGGAGAAGGAGCATTTCACCACTGAAAATGAGAGGTGGTCCTCAATTCCTCCTGAACTGGCCAGATATTACAACTTTTTAAGTCAAGCCATCATGAGCTCCATTCAAAATGACAGCCTCAAAGGCCAAGTTTTAGATTGTAATACTGCATTTAAAGAGCTCATTAAGTGAAAATTTCCATTTTGTAGATGCAGGTACTTTTAATAGAGATATTTGAGGATGTTTTTCCCCCTTTGCCACTCCTTTCATGGTTCATAATTTTGTGAGGGTTTTAATACAATCATAAATGTATGGTATTACAGACTATTAAAAGAAAATATAATTTAGCTTCTATTTTACTTAAAAATTAGCTGATCTTCAAAAGTTTTAAACTGTGGCACAGGAGATAAGTTTCCAGTTCCTGCTAAAAAAGCTTTCTGCATTATAATATGCAAGACATTTGATTGCTCTGTTCTTTCCCTATTTGTCTAAATACGTCCCTTTCCTCTTTATTAAATTGTCTTGGGTATGTGCTGTGACAGTGCCTAGCTCTCTTCTCCCTGTGTCCCCACACTTAGTTAGGAACACACAAACCCGTACAATACCTAAGAGCAAACCAAATAACCTAGTAGAAACATAAAGCTTGTATCCTTATCATCTTTATCCTTATCCTTTGCCATTCCATTGACTTCTCTATACAAAATGTACCTTTGACACAAACAGAATAAGCCCACCTGCCTTTTTATAAGAAGAAGACTATTTTACTCTTTCTTATAAAAATAAGTTGTCTTTAGCATATGTAACAGAAGCAGATGCAACTGATTACAGGAAGTCTTTCCCACTAGTCTGTTAGATATGAAAGTAAGGAAGATGCCCACCTTGCTTGTTAATCTGTACAGATGTGCTCATGGTTTCACATCCAGCCCTGTTGATTTTAAAGGACTTCTTGCCTGGGCAGAGTCTGCCCACAGAGATTTCCCTGCAGCATCAAGAGCCAAATTCATGGAGAAATCCAAAAAACAGGTTCTTGTAAAATGCAAGAAAAATGCATGGGTGAGGGGAAGAGGTTGAGATGAGGAATGTGGAAGAATCTTCACATCCATTTCTTGCACAGGGGTGAAAAGTGAAGAATTTATTTCACTTGTTGTTACTTTTGAAGATATACAACTGCTTTGACTATTTAATTTCTGCGCAAGGAAAAACTGGAAGTGAAAAAAACCCAAAAGCTTAACAGAAGCTGTTGAAAAACTATTTGCCTCTGAGATAAAAGCTCTGAGATAAAACCATTTTTCTGTATGTAGCTACAGAAGCTGTTAAGACCATGAACTGCAGTTACCAAACTGCATCCTTCTGACCAGAACATACAGTCTGCCTCAGCACAGGTCACTGGAGCTTTCGAGGGAAGTTGTAATTATTGGTTTGTTCCCCTAGGGCAGCTCCATATGCCAGTCTGAGGCCCTGAGGGCTTGAGTGTTTGATAGTAAACTCTGCTGGTCTTTACCAGACAGTGATTCACAGGTTTTGTCTGGCAAAAGGAGAGAAGAAGCCTGGCTTTTTGTTTTGGGATTTGCATACAGTGGCCAAGTGATTTCCTTAACTGTGCCTGTATGAGGCTGACACTAAGCAGACACACATTGTACCATATATTCTCTTGAGCTACAGCCAGCTCAGTCCCACTGCCCAAATCCAGCTCATTTTCTGAATATACGTTATGTATCAACATCCATGTGTTTAACCACTGGCGCTACTTTGGTGTATAAACATGAATTCTCACTAGCAACAAAGCTGCCAATACAGATTATAAGAACAAGAAGAGATATGCAGACTGTGATGAATAAGAGCAGGTTTTACATAAAAAGCATTGCAGATATAAGGAGAGAATCTATTTCCTGACCACTTGCAATACACGTATAGTAAATCTAGTGAGAATGAGACAGAAAGGCCATACACACTTCTCCGAACTAGCTGCTGTCACATGCTCTGTATCGATAGTAAGTTATTTTGGAAACATAGTCTTTCATTTTTCATTATGCATAGGGCTTGAAGGATGCACCCAGCATGAATATGTATCTAGGTACAGCAATGCTCTGACTCTTCCCTTATGAACATAACATGCAAGTTATCTTAGCTACAAATGCATTTGCAAAACTATGCTCCACCAGTTTTACAGTTTGACAAATGAGAGCTGATGGTACTTCTCAGCAGTCCACTTTCCAACCAGTAATGAAGCAATTGCATGTTTCAGGTGCTTTAAACTGTGGACTTGAAGAAGAGTGCCGCTTTGAGTCAACAGAAAAAACATGGAACTATGAGACATTTGCAGGTGGTGATTTTTTTTAATGAAATGAGACTTGTCAAGGTATTAAGCAATACCCTTAGTAGCAATTGACTGGTGGATTAGGTCCTAAAAAAGATGCTAATTTTAGAATGTTTTTGTCATGGTCTAAACTGAGAATTACCATGAAACCAAAGGTATGGAAATACCAGCTGGGGGAGGAGGAGAAAAGTGTGCATCACTTCCAATTTAAACCAATAGCATCAGGCTCTAAAATAAGGATGTAGATTGGAGTGAAGGCAGACCTAATGTTGTAAAATATCAGTACTCATTCTGCATTTATCTAAAAGGGAGTCACTGCAGATTCACAGAAAGGTAGGAAGTTCATCTTTGTAAATATGCTACTGGCTTGGGGCTTGGGCTAACACAATTCTTGGCCCACAGATCTTCTGTGTACTTGGACAAGCTGGCTATGTGCTCGCTCTCTCTCAAAACCACACGTGTACAACAAGGATGCGATTTCTCTGTCTCACTGTTTGGAGAAGAGGACAGGGATTTTTGCAGACATTGGAAGAAAAGTCTCAGGGAGAAAAAGCCAGGAGAGCATCACTGGCAAGTCTGAGCTTATGTGACTAGGGATGGGGAGAGGGAACTTGCCACAACACTGAACAAAAATGATGTGGCTTCCAGGAAAAAGGGGGCAGCTTGCCAGAGCTGTATTTAAACAGGTGGCTTAAAAACACCATCTGTGATTTCAACTGCCAATGCTGAACCAGAATGAACTGCTTTTTGGGAGGAGTATGTGAAGATAGATGGAAAGGCATTTATGATTCTCTGAGACTATGATAGCAAAGATCAGCCAAGACGCTTTTAGACCTTGTTCTCCACATCAGTTGTGTTTTGATGCTGTGTCACCAAGCTGTGGCACAGGGAAAGGCAGCAATAGTAACACACATATTCTCATAGCATCCATCATAGCAAAAACAATGGTCTGAAGATAAAAAAAGAGGTGGGATTTGAAGGAGGAAGTCATACATTTTATTAGCCCAAGGGGTACAGTTGAGAGAGGAGCAAAAACCAGACAAACTTCTGAACACCAAAGTCCATGGCATAGGCCACCCCGTTAGAGTCCCCCAGGGCTGTGAAAACCATGCAGCAGGTCAGGGATGTGACACAGAGACTGCGGTTTTATGACCTCAACAGCAAAATCTAGGAGAGCTGGTCAGGAGTGTTGATTTTCTGGAACAAGGATCCAGTCATTTCTCTAAAAGCAGATATAAATAAAAGACATAGCCCAAATTGGTGGAAGTCCTTTGCTTCGGGTACAAGGGCGATGGCCTCTGCAGCAGCAAATGTTGCGTTGGGGTTGGAGGGGAGGCTCTATTGAAGCAAATAATGACTTTGCAATGAGTTTAGCAGCTGTGCATAAACCCGAGCTACTAAAATGCATCACCTCTAATTAGATTATCTGACTTGTGCGTGTGTATTTTGTGAAAGCCTCCATCATTTTAATTACTAAGGGTCTCAAGTCAGAGGATGATTTGGGTGAGAAGAGTATTTCAGGCAGAGGAAAGATGATTTCTCCCAGCTGGGGCTAGTAAGGTGGGTTTAAATACAGCTGTGTTTTGAAAAAAAATGGAATAAATTGAAATGTATGACATACCCATTGCTTGTTCCTCTTGCTTGGCTTCATATAAAATGAGGGGAAGAGGGAATGAAATAACAAAATCCACTGTGCACCGTTAAGGATTGTGCTGCAAACACTGGAAGCATTATTAACTTGATAACCAAGTATGCGGGCTTTCATACAAGTGGCTAAGCAGAGGGAAGAAAGTAATTTATCTAATTAAAACCTGAAACTTGACAACTTTTTCTTTTCTTGAAAGTTATGAGCACTCGCAGCACCTCATACTCAGTTTTGGTAGTTAAATTGCCTCAGGAAATAAAAAGCTTTAAAAAAGTCACAGGCAGGCTAGCTTTGAAATTTCAAGCTGCCCCTATAAAATAGGAACAAAGCAGATATAAAGCATCATAGGTTTGCAGCTCTTAATTTACTTTTTCAGTTCAACTGGCATAACGTTCATCTCTCCTTTGTACATTCCTCTAAAATACTGAATTGTCTGACATGGAAATTTATGTTTCTTCAGGCCTATTATTTTATAAAAAGCTTCTAGCATTGCCTACTAAGGTTAACTGACACTTTGCATTATAGGACACAGTTGCTTCTGGCTTTACCAAACGTTATACATTTTGAGTAATACCACCTCTGCTGAATGTTTGCCTCAGGCTGATTATCTTTAATTAAAAAACAAACAAACAACAACAACAACAAAACAAATAAAATAGAAATCTGTCAAATTGGTTCAACTGTTTCTAAATAAAATACTAGAGAAAATACTGGTTTGGACATTAGAAGAATATTTTTTTTTTTTCTTTGAAATGCTAAGGTGACTTGCTATTTTGAAAAGGAAAATTGGAATTTGGCAGAGATGACTTCTGAGTCAGACGAAGAAGAGAACCTGGCCAGGTTTCAGGCATAAAGAAAATAACATTTCAGAAGTTCAGATTGCTAAAAATTGCACTCCTGACCGAGCACACAATGCCCAGGCGTACAGCCAAGCTGCCTGAGTGCCACCCTCCCGGAGAATTACCAGGGCAAAGCTGGTCCTTCCCGTAAGCCAACATGGGTGCGGAGGTGAGCGACGGAGCAGAGCCCGGGCAGGCTGTGTCTCTCGGGAGAGGGCGCCTGATGTCCCGGGAGCAGTGAGGAGGGAGCCATCTGGTCCAAACGCAGTTAACAAACTGGTTCAGTTGGGACACAAAGGAGTGCACTAAAATAAGGGGTGAAGTGAGGGCTAGGAAAGACAAACCACTGTTCAAAACAGCAGGAAAAATGAGACTGCACAGAGCTATACAGCTATACAGCTGTACAGCTATACAGCTATACCTGGAGTTCTTCATCCAGCTCTGGAGCCCTCAGCACAGGAAAGACATGGACCTGTTGGAGAGGGCCAGAGGAGGCCACAGAAATTATCAGAGGGATGGGACAGCTCTGCTGTGAGGACAGAGAGCTGGTGTTGTTCAACCTGGAGAAGGGTCCAGGGAGACCTTATCGAGCCTTTGAGTACTTCAAAGGGGCCTGTAAGAAAGATGGGGACAGACTTTTTAGCAGGGCCTGTTGCAATAGTACAAGGGGCAATGGTTTTAAACTAAAAGAGGGGAGATTCAGGCTAGACGTAAGGAAGAAATTTTTTAGAACGATGGTGGTATAATACTGGAAGAGGTTGCCCAGAGAGGTGGTAGATGCCCCATCCCTGGAGACATTCAAGGCCAGGCTGGACAGGGCTCTGAGCAACCTGATCTAGTTGAAGATGTCCCTGCTACTTGCAGGGGGTTGGACTAGGTGACCTTTGAAGATTCCTTCCAACCCAAACTATTCTGTGATCTTATGAAAGGCTTAAGCTGGAAAACCCAGCAGGTCCATGGGGCTGCAGTCATTTGGTGGGGGAAGGAAAGGACGTTGGACCCGAAACTGCACTGAGACCGGGGCTAGTGGTAACAATAATGAGAGATTAGGACTCAAACAAGTCACTAGGTTTTTGTTGCTCATAATTTAACTGAGTCTGGATGGTTTTTCAGGGATGGTGAAGGATGTGCCATCTCCTGACAAATCTCACTTCCCTGCTCCAGAAGTCAGGTTTGCTGCAGCTGGCCAAAATGCCTGCAGCATCTCACAGAGCACAGTTTGGGTTTGGTTTTGCTGCATTATCGACAGGTTATTGTGACCCTAAAAGATAAAGCTTTGAAAGCACATTAAGACTCTACTGCTGTGTTCCTCCATTTTTAAGGTATACCAACCATTTTCTGGTTTATGTTCCTACAATAAATTATTAGAGGCAAGGAGTGTCTCAGACGATATGTTCAGAGCTAAATATGGAAAATCTCACCACTTGATTTCTAGGTGCTACAGTAATAAAACCCAAATTTTCTTGCCATACTGCTAATTTTAAGGTAAAGGAGTGACAACAGGGCCACAATGCCAGCTCCTTCTAAGCCCTGATCTCCATAAAAATTTATTGCATCATGAGTTGTAGCTCCCTTTTCCATCCTGCAGCACCGCTTTCAGGCATGATATGTCAAATATGCCCACGTAGAGGTTCCATACGCCATTTGTATTTTAATTTGCTTTGTCTTTTTAGGAAGTTTTTCCACGCTACACTTAAGAACGTAACCAACCACAAAACTTGCAATGAAGAAGTCAAAGAATCACTTTTCCCACCTCACATCAACAGTTCTGTAACTACACTTCTCACTCCACAAAACCTTTTAAAATGTTACTTTTTAAACAGACAAATGGTTCATTAATACATGATGGCATGAAGTCAGCCGAGTTCTCTTGAGCTGATGGTGGAGAAAGGTGATTGTTCTTAAAGCTGTCTCTGCAAACTCCTTCATTTGAGCCACAGCACAAAGTTTTGCTGAAGTCTGATCAAATGGTTAATTGCAAAGACAAGCCCAGCCCATTAAAACTATTGTTCCTCCATCTCTGAGAATGAGGACCCTTTAATGTTACCTTCATATACATAGGTTCACCCCAGCTAACCCACTATATACCAAGTCCACAATCTTTGTGCAAAACAATTGCCCTTCATGTTATGATGATCACTGAACAAAAAAAAGGCAAAGTTTTAAAAAACAAAATGTGTGGTCACACACACAACCTGAAGTCATACAGTCAACATATGATAATTTCTGCCAGGAATGCGGTTTGTTTTACTGTAGATTGGTTTCAAGTGCCTTTGATTTCTTCATCCCTAAAAACACTGATATTTTCATAGGAATAAAAGCAAAAATCATATGTTACCTTCAGACACCATATAATCACATTAGAAACTCTGAAACCACCTAGCTGGCAGCTTATTTTGTCCTAAATCCATTCGCACAGTGAATTTTTGACACGATTTTGTACTCTCTTTGAACAACTTTACATAATATGACCTTCCTGTCACTGTTTGTTCCCTTTAGAGCATTTTAGGTTTTAATAAAGACATCCTTCAACAAAATGCATCAGATAGAAGCTTGAGGGTGCAAATGTTTTAAGGACAGAACAGATTAAAACCAAATAACCACACTCCCTGACTAGCAAAGAGAGAAAAAGGAATAATATTTCAAATTTCCAGAAAACAAAGCTTGATAGCACAATTCCCAGATATCCTTGGGCAATTTCTCAACTTGAAGAAGATGCTGCTCCCCAGCTGGACTCTTCCAGGAGGCTAAAATAAAAGAGTCTACTGATTTATTTTTCTACAAGGGCTCACGTAGAATAAGCAGAACTAGGCACCAATCTGCACAAAGGAGCAGGTGGTCTCAGAGGTCCATCCACATGGTTCTTGACATCACATGTTACAATGCTCTGCCAAATATATCACCTTCCACATCCCTGTCAGTAATATTATCATGTAGGTGACACGCAACAGCCGGCATGCACCGGGGTTGTGCTGTCAGTGTCCGTCCCTCATTAACAGCTCCTGAACTGTTGGCCCAGAGGAACATGCATTTCCAATGCAATTAAATTGTTAAAAATAGATGAAAAAAAAAGAATCATCTGAGAGACCAAAATTACTGACCTGTGGAAGAGAAAGTGCAGAGCCTGACTGTCATGCACTCCCAGAGAAACAAGCGTGGGGCACGGTGGCAGCATAGGGCACGCAGGTGTCCCAAGGCACAGGAGACAGGGTGGCATCACTGCAGTGGGAGGAGAGGAAAGAGACACCTTGAGTAGGAAGGCAAAGGACTGAAAGCCACAGGAATTTGGGCTGCGTGAACTCTGCGGCTGACCGAATTGCTTGTTTTCAATAAAAGCTAGTGAAACTTATCTGTGTCTGCCCAAGCAAGTGTAAAGTACATCTGACCTGTAATGAGGTATTCTTGGAAAGATGCAAAATTGTGCTTAAAGAAGCAGTAATTTGTCAAAATCCTTCATAAATATCTCAAACTAATCTGAAGTAAGAAAATTCAATCCTTTGAAATCCTCTTGATGCCATTCTTAATCAAGAATTCAAGTCCTGAGGAGGGATGCTGTACACGATACCAAAGTTGTGTAATAAGATTATCCTGGTGCCTACTTTATGAACTCTCATCTTTTCATAGCTTCATTAATGTTGTCCTGACTTATCTCATTTGTAGACAAGCTATTTTTCAGCAATAAAAGCAGAGGATAGTTTACTGACTAGTCCACAAATTTATTTTTGTCTTTCACTTCTTTTTTAAAGCAGCACTTGAGCATGTTAACACAAAGGAAAAAAATATCTCCCTCCCTCCTCATTTGCCCCACCAAACATGATCTCACACAACTTTGGATCTTCTTAGGTAATTTCTAAAATCAGATAATGATGAACTCCAGTCACTAGCCAGGAGAGGTGACACAGGCTTCCCAGCCAGACACAAGGCTTTGCTTCAGTCAGTTTTACTCTGTGAGAAAAAGTCTATCAGTCACTCTCAAACCCATAAGTATTTCTGAACTGAGCTTTATCTCCTCCTGGCCAAGTGCATGGGCAATTCATACCATCACAGTATACAGTCTCCAGTGAAACATACGCTCCTCATTACAATGATTTTGTTAGGATTTTCCTGAACTGTTTAGACATTTTGGTTATAAATATGAACAAGCAGATCAAAGTGACAGCTTGCCAGACCCATGACGGAGACCACACATCAGCTCTTTTATTCCTGTGCTGCACTCATCGGGTATGAGATTTTCAAGAGGGATATTATTAACCCTATCCCAAACCTGAATATTTTGTGGTACTGCAGTGTTATGCAATAGTACATTTATGTTAGGGGCACATACTGTATTTTCATTACACTTAACTAAATGGGCTGTTTGCAACAACCAGCCTTCTGTCTTACAACCTTCCCTACTGCTGAATAACATGTGTTTGCTTTTGTCTCTCTTACTTTCAATGATCTCTGCTTTTCATCATGCTCAAAACATCCTCATTCCTCTTCTATATGGGATTAACCAGAGCATGATTTATTCCTGCAAAAATATAGGCGTTTAATCCCACAGGTCACCTTCCTCCATCTATTAGTTGTCATTTATTTCTACATAAAAAACTCTAAACCAAATGAAGTTTCACTGCACATAACATTGTTCTGTTCCATCAAAGACAAAATATCTAGGACTCATGAGACAAGTGCATGTGGTTTAGTCTGTTCAAAAGAACAATATATACATCCACTAATATTTGTTACATCCTCCTTACCCTTTGGTCAACAGGGGACGAAAGACGTGAGACAGTCAAGAGGAAAATTTCCTCTACTTTAGAAAAATATCAAAGAATGCTACTCTTTATTATTATTATTATTATTTTCAGATTCTTCCACAAAATCTCCATGACTTTGCAACTGGCACTAGCCCAGTAAGCTCACCAACTAATTATCTTAAGTCATCAATGACTTTTTTATTTCTGACCTTGAATTTCACAGAGTCTTACTCAAATCTGGAGGCTATTATGGTAAGACCAATTCAAATTAGTGAAAATTAGTGATTTAGAAAAAGGAGCACCTTTTCTGCAAAGAGCACCCAGTTCCTGAAATGTTTCACATATAGCTTAGTTCCTCTTGGATTATAATTAGTGCATGAGTTGTGGCACAGCAATGAAGAAAGTGAATCAGTTTTCTATGCCTGCAATTCTTGTTTAGGAGATCTACCCAGTATGACTTTTTCAAAAATCTCTGACCCATTCTGAGTCGACCCACAGCACAGACCTACCATATTAGCAACTCGAGGACCCATCAGTGTAAAACAGTCTCCAGGTTTTGTACCATTCTGTCAGTTATTAAGTTTTGATCCAATGTCTCCTAAAAAATTTCCAGTGGAAAGAATGACCCTCTGTGGTGAACTTAATTTCTGACTGAGACAGTAGGCTTAAAAAAATCTTTAAGAGAATTCCATGGGACACAGATTTATTAACATTGCTTTATACCTACTCCAGACATGATTAAGCATGTGCTGATTTTGGCTGGGACAAAGTTAATTTTCTTCATAGTAGCTAGTGTGGGGCTATGTTCTGGATTTGTGCTGAAAATGATGTTGATAACACAGGGATGTTTTAGCTATTGCTGAGCAGTGTCTACACAGAGTCAAGACCTTTTCTGCTGCTCACATCACCCCACCAGCGAGTGGGCTGGGTGTGCACAAGAAGCTGGGAGGGGACAGAGCTGAGACAGCTGACCCCAACTGACCAAAGGGATATATCCACACCATGTGATGTCATGCTCAGTATGTATTTTTGGGGAAGAAGGAAGGGAGGATGTTTCGAGTGATGGTGTTTTTCTTCCCAAGTAACTTTTATGCATGATGGAGCCCGGGTTTACTGGAGATGGCTGAACACCTCTCTGCTGCTGGGAATTAGTAAATGAATCTCTTGTTTTGCTTTGCTTATGTGCACAGCTTTTGATTTACCTATTAAACAGTCTTCATCTCAACCCATGAGTTTTTTCACTTTTACCCTTCTGATTCTCTCCCCCATTCCACTGGGGGAGAATGAGTGAGTGGCTGCGTGGTGCTTAGCTGCTGGCTAGGGTTAAACCATGACAACACACAGAGATACAAAAGATTAATGACAGTGCCTCTTCAACTACAGAGGGAAATTTATAGAGATAAACACTGCAAATATATACTGGGAATTACAGTTCTAGATTAGAATAAGATTTTGAAATTTCCATAGCTTGACTATTTGTGGAGATACTGTATTTAAATGGAAGAACATTTAAATACTATGTTTTAACTGGAAATATCTAAGTACACACTGTATTTTGCCCAAGTCAGCTGCAGAAAGCAATTAAAAAGGTAGCAATAATAATATGATCTATTTTAACAAAGAGTGGTGCTGGAAGTAATGGCCTGGATCACTTTTCTAAAAAAAGCAGTGGGACCAAGGTTTCCTCCTGCTAGGAACAGAGGTCCTTCTTGCAGCTGGCAAGCAGCACGCACACTTTCTGTGAGCAGACCATGAACCTTATGTCAGAGTAGGGTATACCCAAGAGCGTGAGCTCACACATGGATGACAGCCCTTCACAGCACTTCTGCATTAACGTCTGTAAACATAGTGAATGTTGCTGGAGAAATGCAGCATCAGCAGCCCTGCAGCCACACCTCACCCAGTAGATGCAACGTGTCCCTGCTGGCAGCCCGCTGCATGCAGATTTTATGCTGCCTTGGGTAGATGCCCCTTTTCTGGCATCCAAGGAAATGTCCAAATCCCATCTCTGTTCCAAAGGGGTCAGTGGGGAAGAGCATTACTTTTGCACCATGAAGGGAATGGTTGTGCTGCCTTTGCTACTCTAAAAAGGAGAGGAACCGCATGATTGCTTTGGCTGTGCTGGGCAGACGCCAGGACTGTGGCTCTTGGCTAGCATCAGCATGATCCTGAAAGCGAGCACAACATGAGAAGAGCTTCTTTTGGCTCCTCCTGTTCAAACAGGTCATGCAATCGAGGAGATCTGTGTCCTGGCAGAGGAAGGGTCCGGTTGGGCAACAGAGATCCAGAGAACATCTTTCCCACCTCAGGCTAACACACCTCCCTCCTCCACTGCTGCTGAGGTGGTAACTAGAGGGCTATAAGCACTCGTGGCATAAATTCAGCTAAATCACTTAATTCCTTCCACTTTCCTTCCTCTCCACTTTTCTTCCCCAAATGCTTTAAGAGCTGTAATTAGGGCAGTGCCAGTGGGAAGTGGAAGGCTTACCATCTTAACATCATCTTAACATAGGCCAAGTGCTATTACTTTGATGCCATGAACCCATAAAAGAATAGCAGCCCAAGGATAAAAAAGAGTCACGAGATTAAGTAAACTCTCTAAAACACTATTATAAAAACTATATAGAGTAGCCTAACGCTCAGGGAGTTTACACTTCTCTCTTCTCTGGCACAATCCTGCCATATAAACTACTTATATCCCTGTATCCTGTTAGATTATGGGCCAGCTGAGTTTAAGAAATGTTTTCAGAAGCACTGATTTACTAGTGTTTCCACTTTTCTGGTGTTCACCTCTCATGCAGTGAGATTTGAGTGCATCTCTTTTAATTATCACTTTGATCATTAAGGTTCCTGAACAAAAAGTGAAAACAGACATTCACAAACAGCAGATTCACAGGAATGTAGTTTATGGAAAAAATATAAAGTTCTTTAAGGGTACTGTTTTCTCCTGCAGCTTTTAATAAATGTAACTACTTAAAATGACTAACAAAGTATATAGTAGAAAATATAAGTAAAGGATATAAAGTATATAATAAACTACATACTTAGTATACATTAAATGCATACCAATGTTGATATTACTGTCTCTGAAATAGAATCTCTGTACTGACTTCTTGGACCTACATCTTCATCTGAATTTTTCCCCCTTCAATTCCCTGTCCTAGCAAGAATGTAACTCACCTGCCCTGATATCCCATCTTTCCCCCTGTGCCATGCTGGCAGCACCACCCTCTCTCTTAAGTTTGAAATTTTTTAACCATCTTTCACTTGTATCACACAAAAAGGGTCACAATGAGGCAAAATACTCTATTCGGCTTGCTTTTCCCGTCTGTAGCAGTAAGAGTCCTGGAAGCTGAAGTTTGCTCTATAAAGCACATTTTCTATCATCCACTCAGCATTTGGCCACTGAGTGGACTGAAAACTCTGCTGTTGTGAGGAACTTCAAAAGCATAGAATTCACATGCATCTCTGGAGATGCAGATGGATGAGCTGATTCTTCTGTTCTTATTTTACACAAAAGTTTGCCAATTTTCAAAAAAGCTGATTGGAGAACCTCTGGTTTAAAGCAGGCCCATTTGCTTAGGGCCAGAAGCATAACTGTGACATCCCTAGATGCCTTGAGGACTGCAGGACACACACATTAAAAACAGTTTTTGCAATTTGTCCCAGGAATTCTGTCAGTTACAGCTGAAAAATCCCATCTCTGCTGTTTGCTGTGCCCAGCGCACGATGGCTGGTCAGCACTGCACTGCACACAACACAGCGTTTCACCACCACAGCCAAAAATGCAGTTTGGATTACAGCTTGTGGAGTAGTAGTCTTAACCTTAGTGCCTGGCCCTTTTCTTTAGCTACAACAAAATGAACAGAGCTCCCTTAGAAAGAGGATAGAAAATATATTTGTAAGCATAATAATCAGCTCATCCCCCATTTCTCCCCCCAGTCCTGCAAACACAGCCTGACTGTGAAGTTTGTCGTGAAATCCGCATGTGCTGCATTCTAGGAAGGGAGTGATGGGAGAACATCCTTTTCATTCTCTAAATTAAAAGCCGCGATTGAATTAGCCCCCCTCGGCATCACCGCTGCCCCGCGTAGCGTGTGACCGGGCTGGATGCATCTAAACAATAGGCCCATACAGATGATGCACAATAATTCACTGGTTGATTTGGGATCTGTCTTCTCGGCACCTGCTGCAGCTGAAGCCCCCATCTGTGCTCCCCAGAGAGCTACGGCATGTCAGCACTTAATGTGCTTGGTGTCACTGTGCTTCCTGAGCTCTTGTTTTGTAGGAGTGAAAGAGAATTTGGGGAGGAGAGGGCTGGAGGGGGAGGAGGCTTATAAAAGCGCGCACACACGAAGAGTGTGAGTTTTAATTAGAAAACAGGTCAGGGGGCACTGACATTGCAGGCAAACACTTAGTGCAGGGAAGAAGTAATTAGGTGCACAAATCTCTGTTGTTAACAGACGCTTTGAGCGCTGCACAAAGAAGGTGGATCCTGCGTGTGAAAAGAGCTGGAAAGCTTCATTTTTGCTTCTCTCTGCTCAGGCAGATCAGTGACAAAGAGGGAAGGAGAACCAGCAGGACAGAACTCTGGACAACCAGAGTGTGGGTCCCCCTCTGCGCCCCACTCCCTCTCTCCATTTACCACACCATACTCCATCTCAAATACTTCACTCCTCCCAAACTGTGAGCTTATTTTGTTATGGCTGTGTCACATGCTTGGTTCTGATCTTTCCCCACTGCCATCACTTTATCATTACAAGTTTCATCATTCTCATTCATTACTGCAACTGTATCCCCCAGGCTTTGCTGACAGGTAGGAGGATGAAGCCTACATCTTTATTTCATGTCTCTACATGTTCAGCTTGCTTGTAAATCTGGCCCAAATGTCAGGTGACCACTCTGCACTGGGTATGCAAAACAACAGTAAGAAACAAAGAAGCATCTTTGGCATCAATTATTTTATTTCCTGTCATTGTTTAAAAGAAAACAAACCACAACTTTCCTAATAGTTCCATCTCAGGGACTCTCAACTGCTTTACAAAAGCAGCTGTGAGGATCCTTGTTACATTAAAACTTGCAGTTGAGGATAGCTATGAATATAAGGTATACACATTTTTCAAACTGCCATAGCACTGCAAAATCATATAGTGCAAATAAAGGTATCAGTTACTAGATGTCACATTCTGCCCCCTGATTCACACTAAGCCAAACACCCAAATTAGGACCTTTCATATACTCTGATGATGCTGTTCTTTATATTCTGCCAGAATAAATGAGAATCAAGTCCCCTGAAGATATGAGGTGACACCAGTTTCCACAAGATCAAATATACAAGCGAGTGGCATTCTGGATTCACATTATTCAATTCCACATCACCCAGTATTTCAAGTATTTTTTCCCTCTGTTTTACTAAAAAGTATATAAAATCTCAAAGATTATTTTACTGGATTTAGCTAATGGAAGTTAAGTGCCTGCATCTGCAGGTAAGCATGAAAATGACTGTGCTGCTTACCATCTTCAGCTTGCACTTCAGAAATGATAAAAAAATCTGACAGGATCTGCTCCATTACCTGCTGAAACACACAGGAACTGTTTCTTTCAGTAAGGCCTGACTCAGCTCCCGTTGGACCTAACTTCAGCTGCACAGGTTTAGAAATAATAGAGGGTCCCTAAAGGTCACATAAATTGTCACTGGAAGGTCAGAAAAAAAGCTGAACACTCTGGTCTTCCAATTCCTTGTTGCACTGTCACAGAGCAATACCTTGGTGTGCAAGTGAAACCTCCCATTTACATTGTTCTGCTCTTTGGTTTAAATTTGTTTATTTATTTTGTATGCAAATTCTCTCTCCTAGGCTAAGAGTGGAGGCCCCATAAAAGAGGTAAGATACCATCATGCAAGAACTGACAGTAAAAAATCTTTCTCAAACTGTAGAGCTCGCATCGTTGCTGAGGTGGGTTCATATGCAATTGCACAATATGCTACACTAAGGTATGTCTTGCACACAATGAGCTTTGCATGGTGGTGACCCTGAACACCACTGTGATAGTTCTGTCCCTTGGTCACATATTGCAATCCTAATGCCAGTGCTCACCATCTTCTGATGCAAGTGCGAAAACCAGTAACTTCTGTGCGCTATTGGGATGAGAACTGCTCACGAATACCCTTCCCAACACAGCAAATACCACAATTTGTTTAATGCTGCATGGGGAGCTCTATGCTGTGGGGGCACATCTGCCTCATGTCGGGGGTGTTGTCCCAGCAGGAAATATTCCTCCTTGATTCATTTGCAGACTATATTGTTTCAATACTAGAAAAGCTGAGTTCATGCTATCAATTACATTTTCAAAGCCACTTTATGTTATTTGAGAGAAGCCCTAAGCACATAATGCAAAACCACAAAAGTGCTTTTTTGGCATTCTTTAACTTTGAAAAAATGACTATGCTAATTTAAGGTTGTTGTAGCCATCCTCAGACTGAATTTCAACCCAGGGAAAAGTTATTATTGTTATGTGCCTTTTGAGAAAAAAAAAAGGGGGGGGGTGGCTTATTTTAAGAAGCTAAGATGACCTTCATCAGAAGTAATAGTCACTGTAACACCATCATTCTACAAATGGCACACACAGAAGGGAGGTGCCTCGGGACTAGAAAATAGAAACAGGAAATCTGGACAATTCAGTCAGTCCTTTGGTCTGCTATTGACTTATTATTTAACGTCAGGTAAGTCCAGGAAAGTTAGCGGAAGAATATTCTTGGACTCAATTGTCTTTAGGTGAGACACTTAAACTCTCTACACATGCTCTGTTGACCTCTCTGTAAAACTGAGATACTGAATACTCCCAGAAACTAATTGATTAATCTTTGCAAAACACTTTCTAATTCTTTGGAAAGACTACCTGATGGTTATCGCACACATTAAGTGATATATATGGATATATAGGTATCAAGATCTATCTATAGATAGGCAGTCATCTCTCTGTGAAAAATTTCCAGGTGAATTATTGATGTTGTTTTTTACTGGCATGTACTCTTGTATTAACAAAAAGGCAAACATTTAAGCACACTTTTATCTACAGGACCACTTTTAAGCTACATGGGGACAACTTAAAAGACAACTACATGGTCTCTCAGTGGGTCAGTTCTGTAACCACTTTAAACTGGCTTGATGAAGGCTGCTACCACCAAAAAAGTAGTTCCATCCTCTTCCCTACCATGGTTTCCTGCACGCATCCTTGTGCTGCCTGTGCACTTCGAAATCTATTTTTCCCCCCTTCCTCTGGCTGTTTTTTGGCCAGATCTGTTCTTCTGCATGGTTGTGTAGCTGCATGGCAGCAGGGGTGCTTGAAAAGTAAGGCTCTGTGTCAACCTCTGTTGCAGATGGTGGCTTTGGGACTTGGAGAGAGGCTGTGATCCAGAGCACAGGTGATCTGGAGTCACATAAATAACACACCAACCATTTCCTAACCCTCATCTGCTCACTAGCTGCTGAGCAGCACCAGGCCTGCCTGCCAGCTTGGTAGCAGCCCAGCCTGCACTTCTCTGTGGTGCGTGGGAGCTTTCAGCATTACTATGTAAAATCCATCTCCGAGTACAAATACCACATGGAGGAACAGCAACATGAGACTAGTGCAAAAGCTGTCTGTGCTGAGCCCAAACACACACACAAGCCTCAATAATACAGATTTTAAAAGTAAAATAAAAAATGGCTCATTTTGTCAGACAAATGAAGAAGAAAAGTTATCCTGGCAGCATGTATTTTTTTTTACAGTAACAGGTAATATCTCTCAGGACTGCCAAAAACTGAGCAAAACACAACTGAGTACAGTGCAACTATTAATAATAAATTTTAACTCTTAGTTGGTCACTGCACTCAGATTGCTTTGCTTCTACTGTCAAAGTAGCAGAGCAAAGCATGCTGACAGCTTCCATAAATAGCAGACATTTAAATAATTCATCAGCAGGCAAACGGGATGCACATTTAAACGGAATGTGAGCATCTCCCTCACCAGCTCTTAGAGCCCAAGTTAGTTGAATGCATCTCCTTGTAGGCATCAATCAACTCCAACATAAAAGAGCAACACGAGAGTACAGAATCAAAGGGAGTAGTTTTGTCTGAGGTTTTACACAAGAGACCAAAACTTTTTTGATTCTTAAAGCTGAGTGTGGCAATCACTCAGCTTCTTGCTTGTACAGTGCAAATAACTATGATTCTCACTTGAAGAGCTCTCCTGCATATTGAAAGAACAAATGAAAGGTGTTTAGAAGCAGGAAAACTGGCTTTCCAAGGGGCTTTGGATGCTTGGATACACAGCTGAGATGTCATTGACATTCACAAAGCAAACCCTCAGGTGACAACTAACCCTGTAGGTGCACAATGGCATGCTATAGCAATACCATATGCTATTTATAATAACTATCTATAAGTAGGGTAAGCTTGGAAATGGAAGATGCACAGCAAAGCGTGGGGACTCTCAGGCCAATATATGATGATTCTCCAGAAAGCAAAAAGCAGCAGAGTGAAATGCCACAGTAACATGGCTGGGCTGCTTCCAGGACCGACTTAATGTATTCAGCAGTGGTTCACACGTCTTCACATAATGAGTGTTTGCACCACTGTTCAAAATCCCCCAGCACTGAGTCACTAGGTATCTAGTACACATCCAGGCCCCATCATGAGCTGCAAAATACTGTGAATCTGCCGGTTTCATCTGCCAGGCTCAAACCAGGGGGTGTGCTCTCCATGCACCGATTGCCTTGCGCTGCCAAGGAAGTGTGCAGAGGACACCACCACTTCCTTCTACTCTGTGACTTAGAACATTCACCTGGAAGGCTTCAGGAATTAGTGTAGTGTCTTGGCCTTTGGGAGATATAGGTCAAGTTTTATAGACAGAGGAAGGTTTTGAACTAAGGTCTGCTATATCAGTGAATGCACTAGCTAACAACCTGTTAGCTACAAGGAGAAGATGCAATGCTCATTCCTCCTCTGGCCAGCTACTGAGGTGAAGCTCAGTCAAAGAGCAGACTCATGACTGATGCTCAAGTGGAGCTGATTGTTTACCACAAACAAAAGAAAACTGATGCTGTGATCCTAATTTGTAGAAGGACTGCAACTTCCTCTATAATGCACAGTCAAGCAAAACTGGCTCCACATAAAGAAACAATTCCAAGAATAAAGAAAGATTCCTCTTAAATTAGCGAGCCTGATGTGCAAGGATCCAGCATAGCCCTTAAACATATACAAATATCTGTAAGGATCAATGTGACTTTGCTTGTGCGATGCCTCTTGCGATCAGACACTAAATTTTCCTCTTGCAAACAAATAATACTATTAATAGAAACCAAAAAGAAACGTAGGCTACAAGATTGGTCACTTCAACAAAATAAGCCTACTATCTGAAGACAAACGCTCAAATATTCAAGAAAAATGAGTTGAGCTAAATGTGCAATCGCATTGGGAAAAGTTATTACTTATTCAGTAGCAAATGCACTAAGGATATCATCACAAGCAGCAGCACTGCCAAGTACTATTAAGAAGCTGTGCATTGAATCAGGCTGCTCCTCATAATTTATTAAATGAATGCCTCTTTCTTCATCCCAGCAAAGACTGGCTTCTGAGATTAGGATGTTAAGAATGATTGGGTAAATTGTTTTCTGCAGGACAGTTTTCCAAACAGCAACAACTTCTATTTGCTTCATGCACTGTGGAAACCAGTGCCTCATGTTGATGCAGTCCCCATAGGCCTGGCTGCCATTCGGCAGGGTGGCCTCAAGCTCCAGCCAGGAGCTGGGAGCATTAGTCCTCTGTTGCCATAACCTCCTCCAGAAAAGTCAACTGACATGCTGGCAGTTCACTCACCTGCACTGCTGGAGAGCTGAAGGCTGGGGACTCCCAGGGAGCGTCACATCAAAGACAGGGCTGTTCAGGTGCATGGCACAGCCCTAGATCCTCACATCAAGCCCTAGAATGTAATAGTGTCTCTCCCAATCTCACTACTCTTTTTTTTTTCTGAGTTTTTTTAGGCTATTTGGAACGTATGTCCTCCAGCAACCCGGCACAGCAGCTGCAGGCACAGAGTTGCTACAGCTGCTGTAACATACACTATATGAGGATTCCCCTCAGGTGGAGGAGTCCTTAGGCAGATGCAGCCCGCCAAACTCACATTTCCTTTAGCATCAGGGACCTTGTGCAAAATAGTGCCTGTGGATCAGAGAACAGGGCCTTCCAGAGATGACTTGCTATTATTTCCGGTAAGCATGTACATCTATACAAGTTTTGTTATTCATCTGCACAGGAAAATGCCTTCAGGTCCCCACGGGAGAAGAAGCAAAATCTCAGAACCACAGAATGCTTTGGTTTGGAAGATACAAATCTTTAAAGATCATCTAGTTCCAGCCCGCCTACCATGGGCAGAGACATCTGCCACTAGACCAGGCTGCTCAAAGCCCCATCCAACCTAGCCTTGAACACTTCCAATGATGGGGCACCCAAAACTTCCCTGGGCAGCCTGTTCCAGCGCCTCACCACCCTCACTGTAAAAAAATTTCTTCCTCATGTCCAATCTAAATCTGCCCTCTTCCAGTTTAAAACTACTATCTCTTGTCCTGTTACTACAGGCATTGGTAAAGAAGTCTCTCTCTCCATCTTTCCTATAAGCCTCCTTTATGTATTTAAAAGCCTTAAAAGGTCTCCCTGGAGCCTTCTATTCTCCATACTGAGCAACCCCAAATGCAAAGCCCTCTGTCAGCATGTCCCCCATCTTGTCCAGCTGACTACAGACTAACCGCTTGGGTTGAAGCAGTGGTGTCCATTTATTTCCAAGCAGACCTGCTGTTATAACCCAAATCTCACTAGCTAGTGCTTCTCTTGGTTGCCTCAGAGCAGAGGCTGCTGCCTGTGGAGCCTTGAAGATGAGCTTTCTTCTCACCCCTCAAGGCACTGCCTCAAACCCAAGTTTAGGACTGTTATTGAGACAATGAGGGGCAAGCCTACACTACCACTGTATACTTTCCTGGGATACACGCGAAACAGCAGTATAGAGGACCTAATATAAATCCCATAATTAGAAGATATGCGCACATCATTCTGTTTTTCCTCCTAGGAAAAATGTTTGCTTTACCAATACAAAACACAGAATAATAAACTATTAAACCAGAGATTCAGATGACCACATTATTTCCATGTCTTTGCACATTTGAAATCTGACAACAAAATTTTGTAAAACCAAAGATGTCTTTTTCTTTTTTTAACCCTCCAGCTTCTCTTCCAAAGAAGGTCAATTTTTCATGCAAGCTATACAAGTAACTGGCCCAGTTGTTTAGATTTTGCATTTCTGAGTTTTCATTATGCTGGCACCTGTGGGAAAAGTTCACTGAATCTGGATAAGAGATAAGAGATCTACCTTGGTGTATTGAAAGAGGGCTGGCTGGAAGCTAGGTTTTGTTTTTCGTTTTATTTTTTTATTTTTCAAAAATAGAATGAAACCTCAGCGGAGACCTAAAACTTGAAAATATCACTGCAAGGATGGAGGGAGCAGAGATTAAGGGATATGTTCTATATTCTCCCTCATCATAAATCTTCGCTGAGGAGAGTAAGAGGAAAGAAAGAAGAGGCAAATGTTTCTTTTTGGATCATTTCCTCTAGAAAAATTAATTTTGAGTTTAAATATATATATTTTTGAAGCATCCACAAAATGGACACAGCAGAGAGACCACCGTGGATATCTGCAATCAAATTAAAAAGGTCTGTTTTCTTTCCTTGTTCAAGGAGAGAATAGTTTTACAGTAGATTTTATCATCTCTGTCCAGAGCAACTGGTTTCTAACAGATGTGAAAGTCACACTGGCTTTGGGATCTGTTTCTGTTTCTTCTTCTCCCACAGGGGAGGGAGAGTGTATCCAAAAACCCTCAGACATCAGTTTGTAGCTTCAGGTTAAAAGTGCCCACTTATCTGAACATGCTTTGTTTGTTTTCTAACAGGTCACTGTAACAGGTCACTAGAACAGACCTCTCTCAAACCTGTGGAGGCCCGTCAAGGGACTTTTCTTCTTGCACCTGAGATGGTCATCCACACCACATCTTTCTCACTCCATGGTCTGCCAAATGCAAAAGCAGCACTGAGGAGGCACTGAGAGAGAAGGAGACAAAAGCTGGCATCAAGTAGTGTAATCTATAAATTACATAGTTATTATAAGCTTTTTCTACCCAAAAGACAACTGGGTTAGCAGACTAAGGATGACCAAAGCCGAAAACTGAGCAAGTGTGCGAGAAAGCAGCTGGAGGCCTGCTGGCAGACTTCAAAATAGACAGAGTTCTCCATCTGAGAGGCTGATGCATGTCGTAGCACAAGACGTCAGAAGAGGCACAATGTCACGTGGAGCTGTGACTGCGGGACTGTTGCAACCCGGATAAAAGGATAAAGTTCTGAAGCTTTGCTCGTTACAGCTGGCAACAATTTCATGGAGGGTTCAGTAACTTGCAAGGCTGATGTGCCAGACCACATCTTTCTTTCCCAAATTAGCTTGCTGACAAAAGCTCAGTGGGAGACATGCTGCTGGTGTGCTGTGCCTCTGTGGAGAACAGCAGCTCTCCTTTCTGCTGAGTTTGTCTCTCAGTGGGAACTGCTGCTTCTTGTAAATATCTCCTTCAAAATACTGCAGACGTCCTGCAAAATCTTCCAGTGTGCAGTTTGGCAACCATACTTGAGCCCGCATCCCCACCTCAATCACAGCAGAAGGGAACCTTCCCAGCCTTCACCATCCCACACCAACAAGGCTGCTGGATGTGAATAGTCAGTGGGAAGTGACTTGGGTGTCTATCAGTACCTGCCTTCAGCTCCTCTGTGTTCATTGTCCCCGTTTTGTTCAGCATCCTTTTTTGCTTACCCAATTCTTCACAATTCAACATGAGTTCTCCTATTCCCAGTGCTTGCCTTTCTCACAAGTCTGGCAGCCTTTGTCACCTCCAATGTATTTGGCAGCTGGCTCAGCACAGACTGGGTTATGATTTTACTGAAGAAGATTAGTCTACTCTAGTTTTGAGGAGTCAGTAGTATAGTAACTAGCTGAAATGTGACCAAGTACAGTGCCCTGTGTAAATGCAGCTTGTATCTGTTTTGCCTCAAGCTGGAGAGGTACACACCATAAGCTCATCACAGAAGAAACAGGGAAGAAGATTTTGGAAGAGGGACACTTGAGGACATCATATAGTTTATTTGCAAAACCTGTATAATTGCCTGAAGCACTGAGAATATTTACTTTCAAGACTTTGGTGGGTTGGATTTAGTCTGCAGAGGCTCTGTCAATTAGTTGGAAATGACCTAGGGAATCTCATATTAGTTTAACTTTTCCACTTTATTCTAAATTTTAGGATGTTCTCAGAACCCTTACTAGCACAGATAATATATTTGTCTTTATATACTTTGGGTGGGGTAGGGGGGAAGCTTAGCTTCTCCCTGTGTCAACTGCCCCCACCCCACAAAATCACAAAACAAACCATATTTCACCTGCCTTTTAACTGTCTCTGGAAACACTTGGGGTTTTTTTCGTTATCAAACTGTATTGCTGGCATATCTCAGGCTATGGGATAACTGGCCAATAAATTAACTTCACTGCTATCCCAAGAGGATCTGGACTGGACATAAACCTGTTGTATGCTCCGTTGTCATAAAATGTTCAAAAAAGTTAAGTCAGAATAAACAAAAAAAATAAATACACAACTGGAGAATGTAAATGAAATTTTCAAAGCAGCCTATGCCTACGAAGACACATTCCTATTTATTTTAGTGTGCTTAGACTGGATTTTGGTGGGTTTTGGTTTTTTGTGTGTGTGGGGTGGGTGTTTTTAATTCTGAAGTATTTTGTTTCATTACACTCTTTCAACTTCTCCACATCTTTTTATTTCTGCCTTCTTCCCATGACTACAGGTTTCCCCACAGGTCCTACCCAACACAGGGGTTTTTTTGGCTATTAAATAAAACTAGCAGCTAGACTGTGACTTAGGCCAGCCATACTATGATACAGGATCAAATGCTACTTGGACTCTGTTTCAATCACGCTGGCATAGGAGCAAGCAAAGACAGAACAGATGCTTCTCTGCACCAAAGTTTCATGAAAGGAAGGTTATACCAACAGTACCTTATTCATATAGTCCTTCTTCCTCTCCAGAGGAACCAAAAAGATCCAATCAAAACCAGATATGCAGTAAAAAGTGATGTAAGAAAAAAAAAAAAAGTAATTACCTCAGAAATGCCATCTTCTATTAACTATAATCATAAACTCTAGCTTAAGGAAGCAAAGCAGGAAAAGACGTATTTTTTTTAGTTAAAGGTTTTGTCCCATAGGAGCTGGAATAACTGGAACGATAGAGACACCCCTCATAACTTTGTCACAACTTAGCTCTCAGTTGTGGAATGATTAAATTCCAGAATTAAAGCAAGCATTTACTAGACTAAATAAAAGCCTGTCAAACCTGATTTCTACAGCTGGATTGTGCCTTCTTGGGCTACAGCAAGACACTCAAGATTAGCTGAAGACTTTCAAAAAGGTAACCCACCTAAGATAAACTTTGCTTCATCATCAGTCCTAATCTTATCGAGCTGAATTATATCTTTGTCACAACCCTGAAGAACTCTGCCACACATAGGACAAAATCATGAACTCCTCATCTCTACCTTAGAGGAACTCCAGGCAGCCGGGAAGCAGCATCACACTCTACACTAATCTTTGCAGTCCAGAGGCTGATAGATTTTTATATACAATAGCTCAATATTTACCCAGAGCTGTATGTAGGGGCATGACCTTGGCTTCAAACAGGAGCTCAACACTGCCACTACTGAAGATAAAGAAGTGGAGTGTGAGAGGTTTTTTTCCCTGTAGTGTCAGAAGTCGGTCACCTTCCAAACAGTGTCAAGGTTTGATTGCAGGGCGACAATAAACCATGGCAGATGCTTTGTTAACCCCTTCTCCTCCTCAGCCTCTCCTCCTCACTAAGTGTAGGCAACTGGAGGGCAAAGAGAGACAAAGTGAGAGTTGGAAAAAATTAAAAATGTTTTACTAATGCTACTAATAAAATAGAGAAAATAACACAAAATGTATGAAACCAATCTCAAAAGTCCCAGCACAGCTCAGCACTGCTCCAGCAGCAGCAGAGCAGGCACCCAGAAGTCCTGGGTTGGACTCTGCCGCAAACCAGAACTGGATTCAAGGATGCAAGGTCTGTCACTAGACCTCAGGTTTGCAGGGACAGCAGGCAGGGTCCTTCCCAGATGTCGGCCATAGTTGAAGAAGGCAAAAAAGGGATGAGACCCTTGTGATGTCCCACTTTTTTATGAAGTATCACATGAATGGGACGGAATACTTAGTTGGTCAGTTTTAGTCACTTGTTCAGTTCACTCTTCCTTGCTCCTTTCACTTATGGGATATGCATCCTTATTAGAGACCTTGCATTCCATTGCTATGTCTACCAAAACATGTATCCAACTTCAGAAAAGTGCAGTTACAAAGAAGGGCTTAGCTGAAAGAAAAATTCACTAATAGAGAAACCGGTCTTGTTTTTAACAAACCAGGACAAACAGTCAGGTAGTTTTGCTGAAGACTCACCACCCATATTCACATCTACTGCACTGGTGCATCAGCTATTAAAGGATGGAGTGGGAACAGGTTTTAAGTAGTAACTGAATTTAGCCATGACAATTTCATAGTGAAAGATATTTATTTTTCGCTAAGAAAATGTTCACATGCTTCCCTCAACTCTTGCTGGTTTAATTACATCCTCAATAGTACAGTCAGTAGTTGCTTAACCTTCTTTGTTAAATTATTATGTAGAAGAGTGGAGGGTTGGGTACACACAACATCTGGGAGAGCGAGTCCTGGAGCGAGTGTCCATCTGAGCCTAATCTCACATCTCTGGACACGCAGGATTTCCCTTCTTCCCTCCCTGCTTCCCTTCCTCTCTGCCTTTTTGTTTTTCCTCCTTATTAACACTTCCCATCACCTTTCTGGAACAAAGTTTTTGGTGGTGTCCTTGTGGTTTCCCCAGTAAACTGACTCATTTCATATGCTGAATGGAAATGTCAGTTCCAAACACATTGGGAGGTGACATCTCAGAAGAACAAGGAAAATCTGTTTTCAGGAGCTAGGGAAGTGTAGAGTATCATAAACTTCAGTAGGGGAAAGATAAGGGTTTCATACAATAGGTAAGATTAAAAAGATAAAATCTTTGAAGAAAATAAAGGTAGAAGGAACATCTGGGTCAGAGATGTGGGAATAGTGCAACGAAGCTGATAGCTCCACTAAGACAAAGGAACATGGAAAGCAAGAGGGAGAATGGATTTGGGATTATACATGAAATGGCAGAGAGAAAGTAAAATGGCACTTTTAAAGGATATAATTACTATCCTTATTGAAGCTTTCTTTCAGCTGATAATTTGCTTATATTCTTCACATATTGATCCACATTTCCAGTTATTAACTTGTGACAAGGTCATCCACTTGAAAATAATTTCTGAACAAGGCAATGAAGTAATTAAATTTTCTGTTAGAGAGCTTGTTTAGCCAGTAACGGTTCTTAATATTTTAAGACAATTTTCCATATATATGGAATACATGTGTATAAGTAGGAGAAAAAACCAAAAACCTTACCCCTCAAGGAAAGTGATGGGCTAACTAAAGCACTTCTCATACACTGATACAATATTTAAAAACTAATTAAGTACAAAATGTGGCTTTCTGCTGGCTTTGAGAAAACCAGTGCATAAATTAGTTGAAAGGTATTGCAGCCAGATGCACTGCATTGCAAGTCAATCAAAACCATGCTGGTCATTATGGGATATAAAATCCACAACCAGTGGTGGTCCATAACCAACAGTCCGTGTTCTCTTTGCACAACCCTATGAGTTCAACATGCTTACAACGAGATCTCGACACTTACGATGAGATTTCTGCTCTCCCTACAGAGTACCAGCTGTGCATCTCCCTTCCCCCTCCATACACATTTCCATACTGCCGCTTTTCTGATAACCTCCCATGCCCTCGGGATTTCCTCTGTAGCTAAAATAAGATATAATGCCATATTAGGCTCAGCATAATGAGAGATGCATCAGACCTCTACTTCTATATGCTCCCACTGTCTTTCCAGCTGATCAGAAATAGAAAAATTTGGATACACATGTTTCTGGGTGAGCAAAAAGAGGATCCCCCCCAGCATGATCTCCTCATTGTTATGAGCATTACGTATTGCTGCCACTGGAGCTGTGCAGACACAAAGCATTCTCTTGTTGGAGCTGAATTTCACAAAAGCACAATGTTCTTTTCTTTAAAGGAAAACACAAACTGGAAAGAAGTCAACAAGGTACAGAAAGTCCTCCATGTTTATTGACTCTCTTGGGGACTGATTGCTGGAAGTAATTCGCACCAAGTTGTTCACCAGTTCTTGAGCTTTGGCTCAGTGTTTTGCTTTACTGGAAAACGACTGAGGAAGAGAGCAGGAATTGTGCCAGTCCAGGATTTCAAACTTAAAATGGAGGCAGCCTGAGAATACAGCTTAACCTCTGCCCTGCATGAATTCATTTATTGCAAAATCCAGGGGAAATAATGCAGAACCCAGCGACAGGTCAGCTGGAAATATGGAACCACACTTTCCCCCATGTGCACTGTGTAGATCAATAATTTACCAAAGGTGAAATTAGGAGCAAGGCCATATGCAGAAAATAGGAGGATATTAAGAAAACTGGGCTGTATAAAATATAGGATCTTCTTGTAAGAAAGATGTCCAACAGTTTGTGTTTTCTTGAAATTTCAAACAGCGAAAATAAGTGATCAGGTTGGGAAATCACATGACATTCCAAAGCTATGCATATTTTGCAGGGAAGTCCAATGTGGCCAAATTGTAATAAAAAGGTCTAAATAATCAGACACTGCAGCAAGAATTGCCCTGTGGATGGAATTCAGGAAAGCAGAGCATCAAGCACTCCATGGAAAACAAGACCTGGCAGTTCCTGCAACATGGACAACACTAAAAGTTGGTTCCATGCCTGTCAAACATTCCCCACACTTCTGTGTATTTAATTGATGGAAGAATTATGGTACACTTCAAATAGCTTAAATTTAAAAATATCAGCTCCATATTCTTGCTAGTAAGGGCAACAAGAGTGGGTAATGTAGAATTACTTCCTGCTGCACTCTGTCCTGATCTCATCACAGACCCAGGAATCTTCATGCTGTGTGTAGTCCGAGCTCACTATGGATGGTGGTGGTTGATGTGTGGAAAAGAGATGCTGCAAGGTTCACCTGTCCTCACTAGGATCTGCCTCCGCTCCCTCCTGCCTCCTCAGGAACCAAATCCATGCTTCCTTTGACCACCGGGTATGGCAGAACCTGTTCCCTTACCATTTAGGGGCCACAGTGCACAGCACAAGCAGGAGTGCACACAGACCACACACAGGCATAAGCCTGCTGCACCTGGCTGCATCCAGCCAAACCAAGATGTGGTTTGTGCTGTCTCCATGAGGCTTGTACTTGCTTGTTGCTCCCCAGCAATCAGTGGGAATGATTATTTTCCATCCATGACTGCTCCTCTGAGACTGTCGGTGCACAGCTGCTGTTAGTGCTTCTGCACAGACCAGTGATGCTACACTGCGTGGAGAGCAGGGAGAAACACTTCTCTGCAATGGGCACACTGCACCTAGTGGCATGAGTGAGAAGAGCCTGAGGAATCAGCTATAAACATGGCTATTTTTATATGGAAGACTCCTCTAGCCTTTCTCAGAAGCTGAAGTGGACACCAGTGGCCAACATTTTGAAATCATGCTTTGCAAGCAATGCCCAGTCCACCAGTAAGGTAGACTTCTGGGTGCATGTGTTTTTTTCTGTCGATGATGCCCATGTCAGCATTCCAGTGATCTTCAGAAGATATGTGGCTTAGGGAAAAAACATTCCTGACAGAGCTCCATCGGGGTGACAGGAAACTGGTATTATCCCCATTTTGTAGATGGAAAAAGAAAGGCACAAACGAGGGCGATTTTCTCCAATTACTGGCAACATACCCACTAAGGATCACGGCTTATGATAACCACTTAAGGGAAGATGCTCAGTGGCAAAATGTTAAAGCCTATTATTTGACCAAAGTAACTACAGATTTTACTGTTGAAGCAGGGACCTTGTAACTTACATTTTTCTTACGTTTTTTTCTGCTGCTTGCACTATTAATGAAATCTACTTGTGGTCATAATTAACATGGATTACAGACATGTAAGAGGAATTCTATGTGGACACAGACATAGACTGCACAAAAAGCAGCCTGCCTGACAATGCTCTCTACAGCTTTGAATTCAGCAAGGAACTTTCATCTTTTAATTTTTTTAACTTCACAGGCTGGGCCTTTTTTGAAAACTCAGTGAGACATATTTATCACTGGTCATCACTTTTTCAATTCAGCTTTATCTTTGGAAAGAAAGGAATCTTGCTTAAAGTCTCAGATTCGCCTTCATATTTGCCAGACCCAAATGTAACTATAAGAAGGATATGGAGTCCTTTGTTTTTGATTATTCAAGTGCTCTGCTCCTGATACAGATAGCATTTTTGAAAATCATATTAACAAAGCCAATGTCTGTACTCTTGGGAGGATACAGTCATTGCAATCAGCATTGTTGTAACATTAATAAACTGAAAAGAATTGAATTACTTTTGATAAACACTACATATTCTCGATCAGTTGCCTGTTTAACCCAAGCAACAGATTCAGAGATCCCAGCATCTGCCAAATCAGAATGAGGAAGGTACACTGTGGTGGCTTGAAAGTAAAGCACATCTCTTTGATCAGAAAGAAAAGGGAAAAAATTATCACAAAATCTCTTCCTTTGTATTTTTCAGCATGAAGTGTCTCAGAAGAAAAATGTTTTCTTTGAGAAGTGATCTAAACTAATTCTTTGCACATTGGTACTGCTGGTTTTGCTGGTGAATGATCTCTGGATCTCATGTTCTTGTTTATTTTTTTTTCCAAACAATTTAATTGCCTCTATTGTTTGAGTTCATTATTTTTTCCTAATAGTCTTGTACAGAGCAGATAAAAAGGCACCTTATTCCTGAACCAAAGGAATCTAATCTGTGGAGGAGAAATCTTTTACTTCTAGGACCACAGGTTAGATTCATACATTAAAAATTCCTGGGGACAGATTCTGACATTATTGTCCAGCTGAGTCATATTCTTATAAATAACCTCAATGCATAGAATGAATGCCTTTTCTTTTAGGGTAAGACACTCTTCTTACACCTTTTCTTCTAAATATGTATATTGTGCTCAACCAGGGAAGTTGAAAAATTGGATATTTGAATTTCTTTCAAACATAGAATCGGAGAATGGTTTGTTATTCTTCAAAACATCATAGATGCTTTGCCTGATCTGATTATGACTGAGTAGGAACAGTCAAAAGATGAATGAGTAGGAACTTAAGAACCCAACATATTTAGAACAAACTTTTCCTGCAGAACTGGTCTATCCATTTTGAGCCTTAAGCTCTTCAGTATAGCCCATTTAAAACCACTATTCTTTGTATTTAGTATTAATCCCAGATTATAAAACAAAAGCATACATCTTTCCAATAGCCTGTTCAAAATCCTTAGTTCTGTTGAAAGTATTTTACACTATGTGACCTACAGCTACACCATAATGCAAAACAGAGCTGTGAGCTGTATTGCTGGACAAGCTGATGAGCCTGTGTGATGGGGCTGGGAATAGCAACAGCATTAGTATACCTTGGGAAGGGATGTAAAAGCTATGTCAGCTGTGTATGTAGGCACTGATTGTCCCTTCTACACCACGGCACACACTGCATTTAATGTGCATATTCCTCTGGAGCCTCATGAGCTGGTTCCTACATTTAGGACACACAAAGGATTAATCAAGCTTATATCCAGGACATGGCAGACAGGACACTTCTATATGCTTGTGCAGCGAGAACTCCTCCAACAGAACCACCCTGTAGAGACAAGCCTGTGCCCTTTCAAGAAACAAAAGGAAGCAGTCAAATGCTTGTGTGTTTAGAGGATCAGAATACACTAAGTATATCCTAAGTTTTCAAAATCATAGGATTAGTTTAAAAGGTCTGACACTTAAGAAAATAATAACATAGGACCAGTCTTCTGCCTAGTGATTTTCCAATGAAACCTGATTTAAAAAAAAAAAAAAAAAAGATTTCACATGATTCAGGGGTGAGGCTGTAGAGAAATCCTTGTCTTTAAATATTGCACATTGACAACTCCACAAAAGCTTTTGTTTTGGGTCTTCTGCTCCAGAGCAGTTTCAATTTTGCTTTTCATATATTTAACCAGCACATTCAATATTAAATGAATCCTATACCTTTCCTCCTTAATGTGTATACTGTCCTCAGCCAAGGGAAACCGGAAGATAGGATACTTGAATCTCTTTCAAACAGAATCATAGAATAGTTTGGGTTGGAAAGCACCTTTAAAGCTCATCTAATCCAACCCTCCTGGAATGAGCAGGGACATCTTCAACCAGATCAGGTTGCTCAGAGCCCCATCCAGCCTCGCCTTGAATGTCTCCAGTGATGGGGCATCTACCACCTCCCTGGGCAACCTTGGCCAATGTTTAACACCTTCATAATAAAAAATTTCTTCCTCATGTCTAGCCTGAATCTCCCCTCTTTTAGCTTAGAATCATCACCTCTTGTCCTGTCACAACAGGCCTTGCTAAAAAGCCTGTACCCATCTTTCTTATAGGCCCATTAGGTACAGAAAGGCCACAATAAGGTCTCCCTGGAGCCTCCTCTTCTCCAAGCTGAACAACCCCAGCTCTCTCAGCCCATTCTCATAGAAGACCTCTGATCCTGCCCTCTGATCATTTTTGTGATCAAAAGTTGAGCATCAACTGATTAGACTCAATTTACCACATTCATCAAATGTAATCTTAATTTTTGGCTGTAAACTCAACCTTGTTGGTGTCCAGCATTAGCAATCTTGCTAAAACTTCTCTATGTCAGAACTCATGTCTTCTGCTTCTGTGAAAGAAGAGCTGTCTCTTCATCTTGAATGTTTGCACCAACAGGGCATCTACGTTTTGATGACCTGCTGCTATTTTCTTTGTACTGCCAGAGTGGGTCTGGCTTCATCTTCACCCACACGCTTGGTGTCTGAGGTGAGAGCTGGCTAAGGACAGCCACCCCGACTAGATTCCTCAACCTCAGATGGAAAAAATGCCACCTCAAGGCCCCAGTAACCTCGGTGGTGCTCCGGGAGAGTCCAGTGATCTTTGGTGCTGTTCTATGGTTTCTAGTGGTGTCCTTCAGTCTCCAACAGTCTCCAGCAGTGCCCTGTGGTCTCCAGTGGTGTCCTGTGGTCTCCGACAGTCTCCTACAGCGTCCAGTGGTGTCTTGCGGTCTGCAGTGGCTCCAAGGGACTCCCCCTGGTGCTCTGGAGATGCCAGCTAAAAGAAGATGGCAACCCATCTCCTTGCCTCTTTCCCAGGACCCAGGGCAGAGGAGATGCCCCTGACATGAGGGGTGGGGGTGCAGGCTGGGAAGCTGGGCTCATCTGTGGCTTGACAGTGGCTGATCTTCCTGCCCAGCCCACTGGAGGTGGCCAGTGTGGATGCCCACCTCCGGCTAGCAGCAGCTGCAGGGACAGTGCCATTTGGTGGGAGCTGCTGTTTGGAGTGTCCCTGAGAGCCCCCGACATCCTCTGGTGCCAATATCCCAGTATCAGGGAGGCATCAGCCCACAGCTTGGCCATCCCCATGGGGCTATTTATTAAATACAAAGAAAAAAACAAAAACAAACAAAACACACTTCAAAAGTGTAGAAGAATTGGGGTACCATTTAAACATCTCAAATATATACAATGAACATTTATAATTTACATGAAACTCTGAAAAGTGTCAGCAACTATTTACATTCCAAAGCATTAGAACTAGAAGGTTACGAATGTAAACTGTCCCTCATTACCCCAAGATTAGTTCAGCATTTAAATTACTGCTTACATTTAGAATAAGCAAACTGCAAGCAATGGCACATGATAGCCAAACATTTCTCAGCCTCCTCTAATGGGTGTCAGATGACTCTTGCACTACACTTGGCATGCAAGGACTTCAAGATAATGATCTAGAAGGAAGAAATCAACACCACAGGATATAGCTAGAGCACAGTGAATTGTTATCACCCTTCCCATTAGGTGCCCATTAAACTGAGCCTTAGAACGCGCTCCTGGGTCATGTGCATATGGATCTTGCTCATGTGCATCTGGACCTTGCTGCTTGGAAGTACTGAGCAGCTACAAACCCATCTGAAGTACATCTCAAGTACTGGTACTCAGCCCTCCTGTAAAGATCACTTTTGTCTAGAATTGAAGCACATTCAAATAACTTAGTTCCAAAGAACTAAGCAGTTAGGTTTCACTGACACCTACAGGCAGTCTGTGGTGCTAAGTTTTACAGAGCTACAGACTATAATTACTTCCTACAGGTAGATATAAGAGTGCTCTTTAAAAAACAAACAAACAAACAAACAAACAAACAATTGAGAACTTTGAAATTTCATTAAATTACTGCGTTAATAAGGTCCATCTGTGACTGAGTACAACTGTGTCTCACAGAGAAATACAGCAGACGATTGCAAAATATACCTCCAGAAATGGCCATATTTTGTGCCTACAGTTTGGATGTTCTAAAAGACAAGATGGGCACGCATAAGCTGCTCACTACAGAACAACTTTCAGCCAGAAATGAGGAGTAATAGCAGAGTTCCAAAAGACCAGACTCTGAATAACAAGCATACCTTCTAAGGCTTCTCAGCATCAAGTATGCTCTTCTAGTAGGCCATGTTTCTTTGCATCGTTTCATTGTCTGGATGCTTCAGAAGAAAGGTGTGAGCTGCTGCAATAGCTTTTGGGAGGTTATGAGCCTAAAGAGGGATCAGAAGAAGTGGAAAGGGGAAAAAAAAGGTGAATTGGGGAAAAAAAAGTCAAATTTTCCCAATTTTGTCAGCAAACTTTCCTGTAGCTTCTAGATTCCCAACTTCTACTGAAACCATAGTCTCAGCAGATACACTGATACACTAGAATTGTTAGAATTCTTCTCAGTATTACTACTAGATGCATCACTGACAACATGGTGGTTTTTTAATGTTAAACCCTCTTATTGTTGCAGATAGCATAGATTATGATTGTAAGTTAAAAAGAAGGCTTTTTTTCCCTTCCTCCTGCCCTGTTCATAGTCCTGACAAGGCACAAGCATATACTGTTGCTCCTGTGTGGATTAATCTCTCAGCAGTTACTGAGGCCAGCCTATATCTACTGAGCAGGAGCCATCACTGCCCATGTTTACATGGTGGTTGTGTCACTTCTTGGCCTAACAGCACACAAGACAATATTCCACTAATGTCTCTTCCTGATGGTGTTACAAAGAGCAAACAGCAGGGACTTGCTCCATAATTGTGTCCTAATGTACTTCAAGATTTCCTGTACTCATTTTTAAACTAACTTTAAACACCATTAGAGATCCTTTGTGAAGTATGTGTTCCTCATCTACAACTGAATGTGCCAAATGTACTTCTGTGTGCAGGCATTTATATTTTTTATTTTCATATTTACGTATTTTTATAAGCTATTATAGTCTGTATACATACATTTAGGAAGAGGGAGAAAGAAAGAAAAAGTCTTAAGTACTTGTAAAATGTGAAAACCTTTTCCCTTGTATGCCAAGATCCAGCTCCAGTGGTGTCCTGTGGTCTCCGATGTTCTCCAGTGGTGTTCTGTGCCCTCAGGAAAAAAAAAGGTTAATTGGAAAACATAGCCAAAGTTTCCCAGATTTTGTCAACAAACTTTCCTCCAGCTTCCCTTCCTGGCTGTCCCAAAACTATGCATTTCCAGTTAGCCAGGTGGTGCTAAATGTAAAGGGAAATCTCAGCAGCACTTTCCTCAAATGTCTGGTTTCTTTTGTGCTTTATGCTTTAACCGTTTTTGTTTGTAGGCTGACTTCTCTCTCAGTTTTGCTTAGTCCATCATTCACTCTTGGTTTCAACTTTCACTGCTAAATAAAAAACCCACTAAGTAAACTCAGTGGCTATGAGAAGGCTCCCTCCAGAAGAGCAAGTAGCAGCACAGGAATATCCAATCCCATCATCTAAGATGTGGCAAAATTTTACTGTTGAATCCACCTGAGTAAACACACGGTCACACTAAAAAAATAACATAAAGTGTTTCCCTCTGCCTGCTTCCTATATTATATTTGCTGTAGGGAGAGTGGGGCAGGTGATATTCCTTTCTGCAGGAAATCACCAGGAAAAAGTCCTTCGTACACGGCAGTCTGGAACAGTTTGTACCCCTAGCAGGGCCATTCAGAATGCCCCAAGGGAGGGAGAAGAGCTCAGGCCTGGACTACAATCTAATAAGAAAAACAATAGGAACAACTGACACTCAAGGCAAAACTACCCATTCGCACTACACAAACCCACTGCAAATGTGACTGAAAAACAGCTGAAAGGGTCGGGAAGGGATTTCTCCAATTTCCCTCTCACATTCCTATTTGCCAGTTACTTTATTAGAAATGGGAAGTAGGGATGATTTTGAATGTGATCCATACATTGCAAATTTTGTATATATCACAAAGTGGGGGAGGAAGAGTTAAAGCAAAGAAACGGAAACGTTCGAGGTGATGTCATTTTGGTATCCGTACAGGGCTCTGAGAATGCGAGGAGTGCCTGCCCACTTTGTCCTTCAAAAGAAGTGTCCCCTGTTTGATACCTTCTGCTCAGGGTGTGCTGAGGCTTCAATGCGTCATAGAAAGGGAAGTTCTTATGTAGGATCTTAGGGATGGCTTTAAATGCACAGAATTATGCTGGTGTGATCCTGTACACGCAGAGGCTGTTGGTGTTTTACGAGAACACATTTCCCTGCACCTGTTTGTGTGATCTGGGAAAACCATTGAAGATTTTAATGAGAAAGCAGCACTCCTACAAATAGGACACCACAACAGTCAAGATGCTCTGTGTTTTCAAGCTGCAATCTCAACAACAATGCACAAGCATACAACCCTCTATAATGGATATGGGGCTATATAGGCAGTGAAGCTGTAAAAGAGAAAACCATGTAACCAAAGAGTTCACCTTTTCCTCCCCTCACACATCCTATTTCTTTGAAACTCAAGTCATTGCAGTATCGGCAGGTATTGCATGAGGGACAGACCTTGATTCAGAGAACAGATGATGAAGATGAGAAGGACGGAGACAACTGTCAGTTAGGTCCTGGACAGAAGGATGACAAGTGAGAAGAACAGGATGAAATCTGTTAAAAGAGTGTCTTCAGTCTTTGTGGACCCAAGAGCAAAAAGTAAATAGCATTCCAGGGCTAGCATCAGTGTCACAGTCCAGCAGCCAATTTTCGCTTGATTCCTTCTGGCTGCTGTAACGAGACTGGAGTTTTACATTGGGCTGTCTTCGAGTTGCAGGCTGGGGGCTGCTGCACTTGAAAGAACTGGAGCAGAAAAGAGCAGGAGAGGAAGATGGACATGCTGAGGCAGAGGAAGCAGCAAAGAGCACTTGCAAGAGCAGAGCATGACATGAAGGGTCTGGAAAAGGTTTCAGAGAAAAAAGAAAGTAAGGTGGGCGGAAAGACGAGAGGGGCAGGGTAAGAAACAACACAACTACAAGGCAAGGAGGCTGTGGCCAGTGACCGGGGGTCTGTGAATAACTGGAGAGGTTGATTGAGGGGACGTGCTGGATAAATTGTGGAACAACTGGTAAAGAGTGAACTGGATGGCAGTAGGTAGCAAGGGCACAAGACAAGGCAGAGAGTTGTGCCATCTGTGGGTGACATGAGGTGAGTGAGAGGAAGAGGCTGAAACATTTGACAGAAGAAGAGGCTGAAGTGCAGGGTGGACAGATGGGGAAGGCAGCGACTGTGGAGCCAAACCATGGAGGGGAAGGAAGGGACGTGGGGCAGACAACAACTGAGGCTAAAGTGGTGTGGAGAAGGTTATGGGGAAGAAGGCCACAGTAATGTGCTCGGACGGCCCAGTGAGAGGGCAGCGCAACAGGAGGTTTTTCCAGCATTGCGTCCGTGGGGCACCCGCCTCCATCAAGGCTGTGCAGGGACATATCACGCTGTCCCACTCTACCCCAACAGTGACAGGCATGCTTGGCTTGGCTGGAGGGTGACACAGCACTAGACAACAATCTGGGGAGTCGAGGCTGGAGTGGGAGCACAGGCAGGGCAGAGAGATGGGACGGGAGGGAAGAGAGATGAAGGGCCGGGCGTCACCTTTAAGTAGGCCAACTGCACGTACTTGTAGGGCTGGTGCCGCTGTAAGTTCTCGAGCAGGTCGCGGCCGGGCTGTGCCTGGAGGAAGGCTGGCAGCCCCTGCTTGCAGCGCCGCAAGCACTGGGCCCGCCGCAGCACCCCGGCCAGGAGCCACAGCTCGGCCAGCTCTCCCCGGCGGGGGCTGCCTGGCGGCGCTGCAGCTGCAGTGGCAGAAAGCCTCGCTGTCACAGAGCAGGCAGTACAGCTGCATGCGGACCTTCGGGTCGCTGATGCTCTCGGGCCGAGTGTCGGTGCTGGACTGGCCCGGGCCGTAGCAGTGGGCGGCATCAGCTCGTCCTGCAGAAAGCTGCAGGAGCTGTAGCGCTCGTATTGGGCCCCCGCCGCCGCCAGCAGCGCCGCCAGCATCAGCCACATGGCTGAGCTGTCGGCCACCGCCCGGCCACAACGTCGACCCCACCGGGAGACGGGAGCGGCAGGGCTGGGAACGGGAGTGGGGCTGAGTCGGGGAGAGGCCAGGGCTGAGGGCAGGAGAGAAGGAGGGGGCGAGCGGGGCCGGAGCAGAGCCACTGCGGGGTGTGTGTGTCCGTGGGGGAAGGTCGGTGGGGCAGAAAGTGGGGCAGGGCTGGGGCAGGGTTTTCCAGGTGGTGCTGGGAGCTGTGCAGGCCCGTGTGTAGCTACACCATCCCGAAGGTGCCTCCTCGGGAAAGCTGAGACGGCGGGGCTCCGGTCTCTGCTGGGATGAGAGACCTTCCAGAGACACCCCTTTGCTTCTGCCCCTTTTCGTTTGGGGTATTTGCCGCTTCCCTCTTGCCTTGGCTTTTGTCATGCACCTAAAGGCTCCTCACACACCCTGTGGAAACTGGCCATGTGAGTGGCAATGCGTGTGGGGACATCTCCCACCTCCTTTTGGTCCCTTTGACCCAGTGTTGTGGTCTGCAGCCTCACCGCCTCTGGTGCTGGCCTGTTGGCTGCGGGAAGCATCTTCCACCTCCTTGGGCTGGAGTGAGTGGAGGTGTGAGAGGACCTTTCTGTCCTGCTAAGGTGATGTGTCTCCAGCAGTATCTTGTGGTCTCCAGAGGCATCCTTTGGTCTCCGATGGTCTTCAGCGGCGTCCTTTGGTCTGCAACTGTCTCCAACAGTGTCCTGTGGTCTCCAGTGGTGTCCTTCTATCTCAAATGGTCTCCAGTGGCATCCTGTAGTCTCTGGCAGTGTCCGGTGGTGTCCTGTGGGCTCCAAGGGACTCCTCCTGGTGCTCTGGGGCTGTCGGCCAGAAAATGACAGCCCATCTCCTCACCTCTTTTCCAGGCCCCAGGGCAGAGGAAATGCCCCCTCATGAGGGATGGGGCTGCAGGGCAGGAAGCCAGGCTCACCTGTGGCTTGACAGCGGCTGATCTCCCACCCAGCCTGCCGGAGGTTGGTGTGATGCCACCTCTGGCTGGTGGCCATGCTGCCCCTTGGTGGGAGCTGCTGTCTGGAGGGTTCCTGAGAGCCCCCAGCATCCTGTGATGCCAGTATGCCAGTATCAGTGAGGCGTCAGCCCACAGCTTTGTCATCTGCATTGCACTATTTATTAAAAATAAAATTAAAAACCAAACAAAACAAAACACTTCTTTGTGCTAGAACTGACAGAGGAAATGTGTAAAATGTGTAGTCAAACAACAGAAACAAAAGTAATTAATGGCTGGGTGCTCCATGGCTGGATGTGCCTTCCCTCTGACGCTGGAGCCTGCAGGAGCTGCTGGAAGGACCACATGTGTTATTTACAGCGCAAGTAGTTCCTCAGGAAACCACAACATTCATGGAATGGTGTACCTATCAAATGTATAATCACTGAGCATGAGAACACAACACTTTATCTTAGGTGGTCCTCTCTTTCTTCAAAACCTGTTTGGCCACATGTGGCCCATTCTAACAGAGTCATAAGAATCCACTAGGAAAAGGTCAATGGTATTAAATACTCTGTAGGTTTGTCTGTGGAAGAAATTCTGAATAGCAAATTGAAAATTTAGTATGTATTCACTGAAATGAGGGCTGTTGTGTTAAATATCTTGCCTTGAAGTCACAGTCTTTCATTTCTTTCACTGAATGAGTTAAATGTTTAAGAAAAATCTTCTTGTTAGAGCTATATGTTCAACTGCTTAACGACCATATGGGCTTGACAGCTTGAACACTATGGCTTTTAGGCACAAACCACTTTTTTTTTTTCTTTGTACACAGGTATATCAAATGGTTCTGTGTCACTTCTTGGCCCAGCAGCAGACAAGACAATATTCCAAAAAAGTATCTTCCTGATGGCATTACAAAATTAGAGCAAATAGCAGGGACTTGCTGCATCACTGTGTCCCAGTATACTATGTGATTTCCTGTACCCATTTTTAAACTAACTTTGAACACTGTTAGAGATCCTTTGTGAAGTATGTATTCCTCATCTACAAGTGCATGTGCCAAATGCACTTCTGTGCGCAGGCATTTACATTTTTCATCTTCATATTTGTTTACAGATTTTTATAAACTATATAGTTTGTATACACATATTTAGGAAGAGGGAGAGAGAAAGAAAAAGCCTTAAGCATTTGTGAAATGTGAAAAACTTTTCCCTTGTAGCCAAGATCCAGCTCCAGCAGTGTCCTTGGGTCTTCTGAGGTCCCTGGTGGTGTCTGGTGGCCTGCAATCGCTCCAAGGGACTTCTGCTTCTCTGGAGCTGCCAGCCAGAAGATGGCAGCGCCTCGCCTCACCACTTCCTCAGAGGTCAGGGCAGAGGAGATGCCCTGGCCAGAGGGGTGGGCATGCAGACTGGGAAGCTGGGCTCACCTGTGGCTTGACAGTGGCTGATCTCCCGCCCAGCCTGCTGCAGGTCAACGTGATGCCACCTGAGAGGCCCCAGCCATCCTGCGGCGCTTTGGGCACCATAGTGCAGGAGGCAGCCCAGCCATGGTGCTGTGGTGCCCCACCAGCCCTGCCTGAGGTGGATCCATCTCCATGGGCTCCTCTTCTTGCCGGGGAGGGTCAATCTCCATGGGCTCCTCTTGCCTGTGGGAGCTGCTGCTGCTCCCAACAGGCAGCTGCCGTTTTCTGGGCAGCGGAGCCATCTTGAGAGGTTCCCTGAACCTCCTCCTTCTTCTTCCACTCGATGTGGTGCTGTCTTCTCAGGACTCTTCTCTCCAAGCATGATGGTGGCGCAGCTGGCACAGTTGTGCTCCAACTGCAGTAACAGAGGCTGGTAACATCCCCAACGGATGCTGCAGTGGCCGGCATGGAGGCCCACAAGGCCATGAAGGCCCCATTGTGGGGCCATTTTGCTCTGCAGACAGAAAGGCCGCCCCTCAGGCACCAGGCCTGCCCTGCAGCTGCCCCTGTGTGCCCGGGGCTCCAGCCCCTCCTGGTGCCAGGCCTGGGGTCCCCTCACAGGACAGCGGCCACAGTGTCCCAGGAGGGCTGGGGGTCTCCATGACCTTCCCAGACACTCGGCTCCCTGACAGTGGTGTCATCCCCGCAGCCGGCAGGAGCCCAGAGGGGCAGAGGGGAGCAGAGGGCCTGGTGTCCTCGGGCTGCTGCGCAGCGGCCACGGGGTGTCCCGTCCCCATAACTTAGAGGGGAAACGAGCAGCTGAGTCTTGGAAACTTAGTTCAGGTGAAATCACACATATTACAAGTTACAAGTGTGCAATTTATTTAATACATGGTCCTACAACAGGTTGGAGAATCAAGCCTTGCGTCAATTCTTACAAAACCAAAATAGGGAGAACTTCCCTTGGTTTGTCAGGGATACGTAGACACCAATCGGCATCCCACTGTACATTGTATTTATGTTCAAAAGAACCACCTTCAGAGGGGAGAATCCCTGTTTTTGTTTGTTTGTTTGTCTGTTTTTAATTTAATGGATGAGCAGAAATCATACCTGCCGAACTGCTGAAATCGGCACAGATTTTTCAATAAACTTCAGCGGCATCAGAGATTTTCCTCAAGTACCTTTCCTAAAGCAAATGCCTCATTCTTCAAAACTATTTGTAGCAAATGTCAGTAATGCTGCAGCACAGACCCTCCCTCACAGCCACACATGTTCTTCCTGAGACTGTTTCGAAACTAAACTAAGGATGTGGGGAGGGCACTTTAGGTCTTATTATTTTCATACACACTCATTCACACACATATATATTCACTCCACAGCTCCAAACAGCTGTCTTAGCTGTGTCTGCAAAGAAACAGAAACAGTAGGCAGAAAGGAACCACATCCCTACTAAGAGAGTTAGTCATGTAGTAAAACTAAAGATCACTGCAACCAAGGCCATCTGAAAGGAACTGTCCCTGTGCACATCACAAGCATGAAGTTATTTTAGCTCCCTGGGCGAGGGGAGGGTCTCTTTCCCCTTTCATGGGCTAAAACAAGAAGCTCTCCCTGGGTTTCAAGCTAAGACGCAGCAAGCAGAAGGCAGCTTTTCCAACAGATAGAGCAAGGCAGAAGGATCTCATGCAGGAACTTCTTTGCAATCTCTCTCTCCTGAGCCCCCTTTTTCTACTCTTCTTCCTCCTTCTGGTGATGGGAAAGCAAAGCCTGTCCTGTCCCTGGGAGCCAACACTGTACCCTGCTTGTCTGTGGAATGACCCAGCACCTGCCATTCCTCTCCAAAGACATTTGCACACAGAAATCAGTGGAGTAGTGGATCACAGAAGCATAAGCTGTAGTGGACATAATTTAGAAACAGTTCTTTTTTTGTCCATGGTGACAAAATAAACCCAGCAATTTCTTATTTCATAGAAATTCTCCTCAAGTAGTAGTTGCAGGTCAAGGGAGGTGATTCTGTCCCTCTATTCCATGCTGGTGAGACCCCCACCTGGAGCCCTCAGCACAAGAAAGACGTGGACCTTTTGGAGAGGGACCAGAGGAGGGACACAAAAATGATCAGAGGGCTGGAATGCCTCTGCTGAGAGGACATGCTGAGAGAGTTGGGCTTGCTCAGCCTGGAGAAGGGTCCGGGGAGACTTTATTGTGTCCTTTCTGTACTTAAGAGGGGCTTAGAAGAAAGATGAGGACAGACTTTTTAGCAGGGCTGGGCTGGATAGGACTCTGAACAACCTGACCTTGTTGAAGATGTCCCCGCTCATTGCAGAGGGGTTGGACTAGATGAGGTTTGAAAGTCCCTTCCAACAGAAACTATTCTGTGATTCTGTGATTCTATGCCAGCTAGGAAAGCTAACCACTTCCAGGGTGGGCAAGAGCAGGAATAGAACTCTTCTGTGAGCTAATGTCTGCACTCCTTAAAGCCTTCCAAATGTTTAATTAGAAGGAAAAAATTGCTTGCATAGAAACAAATGGACAATTTTCCAAGTTCTGCATAATTAGAGTGTATTAGTTGTATGAAAAGGACAAAGAAGTGGAAAAAAAGAAAATCTGTTTCATGAGAGTGTGAAAGAACAGGAGGAAGCAAGGCTCTCATTCAAGTTACATATCCACAGCTCTGGAAAAACTTCTAGAAAACTCTGTAAGTCAGAAGTGCAACCGCCACTCTCCGCTCTACATCCTTCTCTCTTTAGGTGCCAATATCCCTTCAGCCTTGTGGGACATCCCCAGCTCCAGATCAGCCAGGTGACACAACAGCACAGATGATGTCACCCAGGCTCCTAAAGCCTCTGTGATGTCACGATGCATTTCCATGGCAACCTGATGCTCTCTCCCCAAGGCCATCTGGCAGTTGACAGTCAACCTGTCTTGCTGGATTTCTGAGCGCTCTCCACGCTCGGTGACCGTGAGTGCCTGTGACACTCTCTGACTGCCATCAGCAGCAGTAGACAACGAGGCTATCCTCATCCTCATCCCGTTTGAGTGCCGTGGCTCAGACAGGTGACATACCAGGATTGGTCCTGGGGGAGGTTTCAGAGCTTCCTTGCCATAGTTCAATGTCAATGATGAGCTTCATTGGCTGTGATGGGAGATTCATCACCAGGCTGGAAGTACTTTGGACACCAGGAGAAATGATGTCAGGCTCCTCTTTATGAGGAGCCAGAACCTTCATGGTGGCAATCCTCCAATTATCTCCCCCACTGACAGAAAAAAAAGAATGTGGGGTACACAGGGCAAATGACCCAGACAGGTCTGAGGCAAGCACAAGCCAATTAGCCTGTAGATGTTCCTCCTGACACACTGGCAAAAAAAACCCAAAACAAAACAGAAAAGCTGTAGGTGATGAAAAAGGAGACATCTTTCCTTCCTAGCCCTCTTCATTCAAACAATTCATGGTGAGGAAACAAAGGCACAAGGCACCAGACTTTTCATGACACAAATGGTGCTCACCCACATATACACCTGTCTGCACTTGAAAAAGTTTATGGGACCATGCGCTATTTTATTTATTCTTTGTATTTCTTCTGCAAATGTCTATCACTCAGTGAAAGAGGAAAAGGAAGAGAATGGAGGAACAGGGAATTTAGGTGGAAGAGGAGGAAAAGGGGGAAAAAGGAGAAGAAGGCCCCCCGCACCCACACTGAGCAGGAAGGAGAAACATAGATGTCGGCATCGCACCGATACCTACTCCATCCCTTCTCCTTGGACAGAATACTCACCTCCTCCCAAAAATCCCTCTTAGGATGGCAAATCATTGGAATGGGAGACTGTCAGGATGGGAATCCATCGTTCGAGGCAAACCAGGCCCAGCCTGGGTCAGGCAATCATCAGCAGGATAGGAAATCATTGTGGTGGGGAGTCATAGTATGAAAACACAAACCCTCCCAAAGCTGGTTGAGGCAGGTGCTGGCAGAAAAATGGCAATGGGGATGGAGCCAGTTTGCCCCCAACAAAGCCCACACTGACCAACCGTCATGGCAGGTCCAGCAGTAGCTCTTGTTTGTCCTGGACCTCCTGCCCTCCAGTTAACCCCCACAACTGGCTCTATCACCACTATCTCACCCCATCACCCCTCTTTGCTTCCTCCAACAGAGAGCTTCCCTCTACGTCTGCCAACGGCATCGAAAGGGACAAGCGTGACGTTCAGAACCCCCGCGATGGCACCACCGGTCACTGCATGTGTGCTGCCTTCTGTCCCAGCGCTGCTGGTGTCCTCTCAGCCTGCCCAGGTCCAGACCATCACCTACCAGCTGGCACAGGCCAGCAGCTGGCAGGGGGTACCAGGGGCCCTGGGACAGATGGTGCAGCTCCCCCAGGGGATGCAGCTCCTGCAAGGGATGCAGGTCCTCAATGGGGTGCAGTTCCCCCAAGGGATGCAGCTTCCCCAAGGGATGCAGCTTCCCCAAGGGCTGCAGCTCTTGCATGAGGTGCAGGACCTCCAAGGGGTGCAGGTCCCACAGAGGGTGCAGCTCCTCAATGGGGTGCAGCTCCTCAGTGGGGTGCAGCCGGTGCAGCTCCCTCAGGGGATGCAGCTCCCCCAAGGGGTGTTGCTCCCACACAGGGCGCAGCACTCCCATGGGGTGCAACTCCCTTCTGTGCCTGCTCCTTGTCCCCCATCCTACACCTGGGGACAGCAGGTGATTATGGGGACATTGGTCCCACATCAGCCCATGGGGCTGGAGCCATTGGCCGTGGTCCAGGGGCAGCCCCTGTACCCCACGAGCTCCTGCCAGCTGCCCGGCCCTGCCCGTCCCGGCCCCCCACCACACCGTGGCCATGCAGCTCAGCGGGTGCAGGGCCCCCCTGTGCCCCACACCCTGCCCAGCAGTGCCCAGGAGCCAGTGGAGGCCTCCAACAAGGACGGGGTGGCCATCAAGGACAGTATCCATGCTGCCAGCCCCCACCAGTCCCTCCTGGCACCGTCTGCCAGCACAGCCACCATGGAGCCTACAGGTGAGTTCTGGGGGAAGGCAGAGCCCGTGGGTTGGTGGCCAAGCTGAGGAAAGCTGCATCACCCCAGGGCTGCCTTGGCTCTGTTGCTTTTTCAGCTCCAGTGCCCATGCCGGCAGCTTTGGAGAGGTCAGTGAATCAGCCTGAGCAGGAGCCAGGAAAGACCTCTGTGAAGCTGGCTGAGCAGGCCGAGGACACCACCATCAACGACTTGCTCACCTGGCTCGACACCTTGGAGTGCCAGGACGCTGTCCCTGATGTCCCTGACAGCCCCGGCTTGACCACCTTCCTCAGCGAGCTTCCCGACCTCTCAGAGTACGTGGCAGAGGCGGCTGCGCAGAGCAGCGAGTGGTGGCAGTGGGGCTGGGGGACAGCGAGAACACCATCCCTGATGTTCCTTACATCCTCAACTTGACCACCTGCCTCAACAACTCCCCGATCTCTCCGAGTACAGGGCAGAGGGCACCAACCCCATAGAGACAGTGGTGGTGGAGGGGCTGGAGGACAGCAAGGTCATGGGTGACAGCCCCAACTCTACCACCTTCCTTAGCCAGCTCCCTGACCTCTCTGAGTACATGGCAGAAGGTGGCTGCCCCAAGGACTGAGTGGTGGATGTGGGTCTGGGAAACAGCAAGGACACCATCCCTGACATTCTTGATTTCCCCAACAGCCTCAAGGAGCTCCAAGAGTTCTCAGACTATGCGGCAGAGAGCACCTGTCCCCAGGACCAGGGACTGGTGGCATGTCTAGAGGACAGCAGGGACACCAATTTCACCACCAATGGCCCTTGCACAACTGCGGAGGTCCTCAGTGAGCTCCTCAAGCTCTCCAAGTATGTCGTAGAGGGCAGCTGTCCCAAGGAGATGGGGGAGGGAGTGGGGTGGGACAGCGAGGACATTCTCCTTGCTATCCCTGATGTCCCCAGCTGGACCACCTCTCTCAACAAGTTCCCCACCTCTTGGAGTACAGGGCAGAGGGCGGCTGCCAGAAGGAGCAAGTGGCAGCAGAGATGCTCCTGGATGGGGACAACATCTTCCCTGATGTCCTCGATGGCCTGGTCAGCACCACCTCCTTCAGTGAAGGCCCCGACTTCTTGGAGTATGGAATGGATGACGACTACCAGGAGGCCTGCATGGCAGCGGCAATGCTGGAGGACACTGACACCATCTGGGGGATGCAAGACAGCCCCCTGATGGATCCTCAGGGGCAGATGGGCACTGGGGTGACTGATCTCCCCATGTGGCCTCCAGTGAGTCCCCTGGAGACTTGGAAGCCAAGCTCTCCAGAGAGTTCAGAGCAGACTGCAGAGGACACTCCTGTGACCGGTCCCTGGAATGATCCCCTGAAGGACCGTCTGCACAGTTCTCTGCTCAGCCCCCTGCAGATCCCACTGCTGAGTCGCCTGGGCAGCCCCCCACATGTCCTCCAGTGCCCTCCATCCCACATGGACCAGCTCCAGGAGGACATGCTGCAAGGGCAGCTCGGGGTGGATCTGACCAGATGGGGAGAGGCAGGCAGCACCAAGGCCAAGCGCCCAGCGCCAGCCAGCACCCCTAATCTGCACGAGACCTCTCCTGAGGACAACAGCCCCCCTAAGAAAAGAAGAACATGATGGCTCAACCCTGGAAAACCTGGTGGGCAAGGGAGCTGCCAGCCAGGGCTGGCACGACACCAGGCAGCAGTGGGCAGCAGGCAGGAACCAGCAAGTGGGGAGCATGCCACAGCAACAACGTGGCCTCCAAGAGACCGAGAACATGGGATGGCAGGGGGTGGCAAATGTCCTCTGCACAGCAGGGAGGAGACAGGTTTAACCTGACCACAACTGTGATCACGCCACCTAAAAGGAACAGACACAGTTGCAGTTTTGCCTCATTCATTTATAATAATAAAGATAAACATTTGTGCCGGAGGTATTTGCAGAGAAACACTGGAGAACATGAACTTTGGTGGAACCTCACAGTTGTCAAAACAAAGGAGTCAAATACATGTTTGGTTCCACTTATATATGAGCAGAAACTTCTTCACGGTAAGGGTGACAGAACACTGGAACAGGTTGCCCAGGAAGTTGTGCTCTGGAGACATTCAAAACCCACCTGGACATGTTCCTGTATATCCTATCTAGGTGTTCCTGCTCTGGCAGGGGGATTGAACTAGGTGATCTTTTGAGGTCTCTTGCAATCCCTAACATTTTGTGATTCTGTGATCAGGAGGATTTGAAAGGATTGAATTTTTTTGCTTCAGATTAGTTTATTTATGAATGAGTTAGACATACCACTGCTTCTTTTAACACAATGTTTGTAATAAGAGACAAGTACCAAAACCAGAGCAACTATTTTCTCATCCTCAGAGAGATTCATAACATGCCATTCCTCTGTAAACCACGTATTTGTATACAGTGCACATCCTTCCAAGAACACCTCGTTGCAGGCCAGGTGCACTTCACACTTGCCAGGGAATTCAGAGGTAAGTTAAGTTTCACTGGCCTGTATTGAAAAACAAGAAATTCAGTCAGCCGTGGGGTTCACACAGCACAAATTCCTGTGGCTTTCAATCCTTGCCTTCCTGTTCAAGGGGTCTCTTTCCTCTCCTCCCATTGCAGTGATGCCACCCTGACCTTTGTGCCAGGGGACACCTGTGTGTCCTGTGCTGCCACCGTGCCCCACACTCGCTTCCCTGGGAGTGCAGGACAGTCAGGCTCTGCACTTTCTCTTCAGCAAGTCAGTAATTTTGGCCTCCCAACTTTATCTTGATCCTTTTTTTTTCTTTTTTCTCTTTTTTTTTTTTTAAAAAAAAAAAACACCACAATCTAATTGCCTTGAAAATGCATATTCCTCTGGGCCAACAGTTCAGGAGCTGTTTATGAGGGAGAGACACTGACAGCACAACCCGGGTGCCTGCCGGCTGTTACGTGTCACCTACAAGACGATATTTGCCTGACAAGGATGTGGAAGGTGGTAAATTTGGCGGAGCACTGTAGCGTTGTGCCAAGAACCACGTGGATGGACCTCTGAGACCACCTGCTCCTTTGTGCGGATTGGTGCCTGTGGGGGACTACGGTGGGTCCGTGGATTCCCTGACGGAGGGCATGGGAACAGAAATTAGCCTTGAAGATATGAAGGCCTACCCATGAGACAGATGGGAGTAAAGGAATATCCGGAGATGTTAAGGATGTACCCATGAGAGAGAAGGGAGTAGAACAGTAACATTGATGATACCATAATTAGCCAATGAGATGTTACTGCTGTAACTTGTAACCAATAGTGAAGAGACACATGAATTGGTAAAACTGTATAAAAATGCACTTGTGGCAATAAATGGCATCTACTACTTTCATCCTGGAAGAACCTGGTCTGTGTCGTTTGTCCATCTCAACCACGACACTGGGGCTTTATCAAAGCCTGTGCTTTAGGCTCACCCTGTTCCCTCTGTCCAGCAGGCCATACATGCACACAGGAGTACACTTGCCACATTCAGCTGTAAATGAGCAGTACAGGCTTCACAAAGGGTCTCTAACAGGGTTAAAACTTAGTTTAAAAATGGGTAGAGGAAATCACATAGTTCACTAGGACACAACGAGGGAGCAAGTTCCTACTGTTTGCTCAAACCTTGTAACACCATCGGGAGGATACGTTATTGGAATATTGTCTTGCGTGCTGCTGGGCCAAGAAGTGACACAAATACTGTGTAAACAGGGGCAGTGATGGCTCCCGGTCAGCAGTCACAGGTTGGCCTCAGTAATTGCTGTAAGATTAATCCCACACAGGAGCAACTGTATATGCTTCTGCCTTGTCAGCTTTAGGAACAAGGCAGGTGGAGGGGAAAGATGCTCTTCTTTTAACTTCAAGTCATCATCTATTCTATCTGCAGCAATAATAGATTTTACCATAAAAAAATTCCTCATTATGCATCTGTTAGTGAAACTCAGAAGAATTGTATCAGATCTAGTGTACAATTGTATCTGCCGAGACCGTGGCTTCAGTACAAGTAAGCCGGGAATCTAGAAGCTGCAGGAAAATTGTGGACAAAAACTGGTAAACTTTTATTTTTTTGCCCCAATTAACCCTTTTCCTCCCCTTCCTCTTTTTCCCATCCCTGTTTAGGCTCATAACCCTGCAAAGGCTATTGCAGCAGCTCACACATTTCTTCTGAAGCATCCAGATGCTGAAATGATGCAAAGAAATGCGGCCTACTGTCAGAGCAGACCTGAGGCTGAGCAGCAAATTAGAGACTTGGAAACAAAAGCTTACAAGGTATGCTTTTTATTCAGAATATGGTCTTTTGGAACCCTTCTATCACTCCTCTGATGGGGTGAGATTCAAGGATCTTGTTTGCTTACATGTCCTCTGCTCCTCCTCTCCTTCCCCTCTTGCTGTTTTCCTCCACCATCTCTCTTGTGTCTTCTTGTTGCATTCAGTAATTCTCATCTCTGGCATTTAGTTTTTTCTTCCCAGGTTTGGTCAGGAATTCGTAACAGGGCTGTTGGAAGAAGTACTGGAAGTGAGGCTGAACTGGCAACAAATCCACACTGTATTTTGGCAAAAAAGGGACACGGTTAGGTTGATGACTCCCCTGTCTTGTAGATGACAGGGACTGATTTGGGGCCAGCACCCCATAGGCTTCCTCCATAGGGTGCTGGACGGAGTTGGGGTGGGCTGGGCTGCACACGCGTGGCTCTATCACCCCCGTGTCTCAATAACAGCACCCGGCAACGCAGCACTCACAATGCCCCAGGCAGGATCAAAGGGAGCAGCCGGGTCCCGTGTCCACTGCCAGAGCCGGCCCGGGGGCAGCCCCAACACATCCCACAGGAAGCACTTGAGGAGCTGCTGGAATCCCAGGGCAGGGGCTGAGGGAGGAAGACCTGGCATGAGGCTGCTGGAGGTTCTCTACTGCAAGACAATCTGCTGCCAGGGCCACCTTCCAAGCTCAGCTCATGGATGGAAATCCTTTTGAGCTGGATAACAGTGAAGAGACCAAGGGAATTTTTTCTGTGCTTGGAACACCCACTGGTGTCCCACCAGGCACAGGAAGGATTCTTGCCCCCAAGGTCCATCAGCTCAGAGGCATTTGGGCACTCTTAGAAGTCCGGGGGATGGCTCCAACTCAAGGGAGGATAGGCAAGGGCTTGGGCAGGTCCTGGGAGGCATGAGCAGCCTGTGGGACAAGGAGCCAGGTCTGGCTCACGTGCTCAGGGAACAGCCCACTGGAGACCACCAGAGACCGTTGGGGACCGAAGGACACCATGGGATCTGCACCTTGCCTTAAAGAAAGGAAAGTTTGAACACTTGGAGACAAAACCTGACAAGGTATGCTTTTTATTCAGAGCCTGGTCTTTTGGAACCCTTGTCTTACTCCTCTGATTGGGTGAGATGCAAGGTTCTCCTTTACTTATGTGTTCTCTGATCCTCCTCTCCCTCTCCTCTTGCTGTTTTCCTCCATCATCTCTCTTGTGTCTTCTTGTTGCATTCAGTAATTCTCATCTCTGGCATTTTGGTTTTTTTCTCAGGCTTGGTCAGGAATTCTTGACAGGACTGCTGGAAGAATTTTTCAAAGGTGAGAGGCATTTGGGCACTCTCCCAAGGGTGGGAGATGGCTCCAGCACAAGGTAGGATAGGGTAGGATAGGCAAGTGCTTGGACAGGTCCTGGGAGGCGTGAGCAGCCTGTGGGACAAGGAGCTGGGTCTGGCTCACATGCTCAGGGAACAGCCGATCGCCAGCACTGGGGTCAGGAAGGAATTTTCCCCTGGGGCAGATTGGCCCTGGTCCCCGGGGGTTTTTTGCCTTCCTCTGCAGCATTGAGCATGACCACTTTGCAGAGCTCCTCTGGGCCCTTTTGGCTCGGTTCCTGCCTGCTGCTCAAGCACCAGGAAGATGGCCTCTCGTGCCCTGCAGCTGGGTGGAGGAAGGCTTTTTTTTTCCCCCAGGTGGGACATCAAACATCTCCGGGGGTTTTTTGCCTTCCTCTGCAGCGTTGAGCACGGCCCCTTGCCACGGCTTCTTTGGGCCATTTGGGCTGGGTGCCTGCTGCTCCACGAGCTGGCCCGAAACTTAGCTAGAACAGCCTACCTAAACCAGCATAGAACAACTCACCTAAACCAACCTTAAACACCTGCGAACAACCAACCTTCAAGAACCTAAACCAATCTAGCTTCAAAATCTTCACACAATCAGCCATCAACAACCTAAAAAGAACCTTCAACCATCTACAACATACTACCTGAACCAACCGAAATCAACCTCAAGCAACCAACTGAAACCAAAAAACAAACAAACAACCTTCACTGACCTCCGAGAACCCAGCTTCAACAACATGAAGCCTCTGAGAAAGACAACCTACAAACACACAACCAGCCTCAGACAACACAAAACAATTGAAAACAGCAAACCCCAAACAACCCAAACAGCCCAACCAGCCTAAGCCAAATGACCAAAAGAACCTCCACCACCAAACGATCATAACCAAACCTACCAAGAAACCCAAGCTAAACCACCTATTCAACCTAAATCACCAGAAAACACCTCAACAACCTCAAACAGCCTACCCTCATGAAATCACCTAACCCAACCTACCTAAAAACAACTAAACCAACCTCAACCAAACCACCTGAACCAACCTCAGCACAAACCCTTCAAGCCACCTCAACAATGGAAACCAAACCTCCCTACACCAACCTACCTAAAAACACACACATCCACCAACCTACCTAAACTGCCTATGAAAACAAACAGAAGCAAATCAAACCAACCTCAAATAACCCACTTAAACCACCCAACCTCAAATCATCTAAACAACCGCAACCAAACCACCTACACCAACCTCCAGCCAACTACTGAAAACAACCTCAACAAAAACATCTTCACATACCCCACCTAAAACAAACAACGGAAGACACCTTCAACCAAAAATCACCTACATCAAGCCACCTAAACCCACCAGCCTTCAACAACCAGCCTCTCACAACCACCCTCAAAGAAGAACCTGCCTCAAACAAACCACCTCCAACCACCTCAACCAAGCTACCAAAACCAAAAACCTCCCTCCACCAAAACAGCCCCTGCTTGGAAGGGCTCCAGCCTGGCTGCACCAGCCACAGCTGCCACTCGGCACCTCTCCCTGCGGGCAACACAAGCCCCTGGCAGGGACCAGAGCGCTTCTCGTGCATCCCTGCCCAAGAAGCACAGCAGCCAAACAAGCTGTGGAAGGCAGAAAGTCTGCTCGTCATCGCTACGTGTCACGGAGCTCTGGAAAACAACCCACTGTACCAGACCCGTCATCATCTTCTTCTCCTTCTTCTTCTTCTTCTTCTTCTTTTGTGCATGGGCAGTCCCGCGCCTCATTCTCAAGGTTCTCCCTCTGAGGAACCAGGCAAAGCTTGGCCTCTATTCCTGCTGCTGCTCTCTGCAGCTCTGGGACTTGCCTTTGCCAGCTGCAAGGGCTGTTTTTTCAAGCTAACCTGAAGAATGCATCAGCCTGCTCCTGGCTACACGTGGGCTTGTGTTAAGGACTGTGGGCATTGGCTCTGATACAGAATCAGAAATGAAAATAATATGGCATGAAATAACATAAAATGAACTAACAGAAAATAAATTAATAAATTAACAACAAAATAAATTATAAAATAAAAATAAAAAATAATTAAAAAAACACATTGAGGAGAGGAGAGGAGAGGAGAGGAGAGGAGAGGAGAGGAGAGGAGAGGAGAGGAGAGGAGAGGAGAGGAGAGGAGAGGAGAGGAGAGGCTCTTGTCAAAGCTCGCACAGTCATTATTTGGAATTAGTTTGAGAACAAGAGATAACACCCCAGCACAGAGCTAATGTTTTCAATTGCTCTGGTCTGAGAGCCAAGGGCATTCTGACTGCTCTGCCCAGAGATGTGACGTATCGAGGAAGGGGGGCAGAGATGGGACAGAGCTGGACTGACATCCAGGCCAATCAATACAAGAATTCTATCCCATTAGCGTCACGCTAATCATTTAAGGAGGGAGGGGATCTCTCTCACTCTCTCAGGTGCTTTCTCTTGCATGCATAGATTTTTTCTTCGCTCTTTTTCTGTCAGAGCTGGGGGAGTTTTTGGTGTGGGATGTTTTGTTCAGCCCTTTGCCCTTTTGCAGAGGCCTCTGGGCTTTTCTGCCTTTTTCCTTTTTTATCTCTTTGGGATCAACTGTGAGGACCAGGTGCCCCTTCCTGCGAACGGCTACTCGGTGTGGACAGAGTTTGCGAGATTGGCTTGAGTACCTTTTATTTCTATGTATATAGTAGTATATTAGTATTTTGTTGTTTTATTACACTGTGTTGATCTCAATCCGAGTTTCCTCCTTCCCTTTTGATTCTGTATTGGGGAGGGGGCAGGAGGATGGGGTGTATGAGTGGCTATTGTGTTTCTATTGCTAGCTTGGGTTAAACCACGACAAAATGATAAAACCATCTTAACTCAATATTTTCTTAGATCTGGGTAGTTTAAGGAGTTCTTTTCCATGCATGCAGGCCACTCCTGAGGACACTCTTCCCCTCTCTAGACAACCATTTCTCATTTCCCTCATGCCCAGACACCTTCACTGTGATGGCATGAGAAGGCAGCAGGACTCACTTATTACTTTCTCAGCAGAAGTAACTTTCAAACATGTAAAATAACCTGAGGCAGTTCTGGGGTGTTTAAAAAAATATAAGTCTTTAACCACTTTTGCAAACAAACAGGATAAGATAACTAACAGGATTTTTCAAAAGGCATCTTCTGACACTTCAGCCTGACTCTTAGATTCTAAAACAGGACGTTGCAAACTATGATTTATATATTCTGCCTATTTGTTGTCCGGCAACATCTCATGCATATGTGTGCTATTACTGTATTTCACAGAGTTGTATTGATTTCAGAAGCAATGGTGATCTCAAATGTTAGGAATTAACAGTCATTAACACAACTAGCTGTGAGCTATTATCTAGATGCTATTATACTAATGAGATCAGAGACTCGTAATCCCTAAGAACACAGTGGCATAGGTTGAATAAGAAATCTTGGCTAATGAAGTGAACTGTTTATGTTGCAGCCCTTAGACCCGAGATATTACTTTACACATTTAGCTACATGAGCCTCCAATAACATGAAAGAACTCTGTGGTATGCACATGTAATGTAAGACGATGAATGCACAAATCAATACATACAGAGTAGACAATTAAAATGCTTGGAAAGTTTTGCAGAACTAACAGAAGAGAGATAAATAACCAAAGAGGAGTAAAGATATATTTCAAAGCTATGTTTGCCACTGGATGTTTTCCCACTGCTTTCTTATAGATGTTCATATTACAAAATAAAGCTTTTGTACTTTTCCTGAGCTTTCCACTCTTTGTGAGCTGCGAAATATCTGTGAAAAAAATGAAACACCACCCTAATCTTACACTGTGATATCAAAAGAAAGTGCCACAACGTAACATTCTGATTAAACAACACTTGAAGTATTAGTGGATGTCTTCCATTTGAAGAAATACTTCAAGATGGTAGCTCTCTTCCACAAGTTCAGAATTTCAGCACTAATTTCTCAGAATATTCACCACATCCAGCACTGAGTCATTTGACAGTCTGTAGACGCAAGCTGGAACAATTCACTACTTAAGTATGTGAATATTAGCTATATACATGCATTAACCAATGTGTATCCAGAACAAATAGACCACAGAAATTCAGCTACTTCTTTACACTTGTACAGCCATCATGTAATTTTGGTTCATCCCTAATCATTACCATAATAAATAACAATCACACAAAGTTTGACTTAGCAATTGCTTGGCACAAACCTCCTTCATGGCCTGCTGGAGTGCAGACTAAATGACAGTTCCCCTTGCCTTAAAACTCGCATTTCCATTTCTAGACTGCCTTGTTCCTTGATTTTTTATAGAAGCTTGATGGGGGATAGGGTGGGGAAAGCAGCAGTGCAAGAGAGGTTTAATTAAACCAACAAACACATCCACTTTGTCACTTGGGACCATTGCCATAGTTAAGTGCTTTTTATAGGCAGCAGCCTAAGAAACACATGCCAATTATTTCAACTAAAGTGGGTATGCTCTGCCTGAGCGCTCATGACACCATCCCATCCTCTGGGAGACTCCAGCATCTCCGAAAAGTAAAGAGAAAGATGGGGAAAAGAAACATCACAAAAATCAGTTGCAAGTAAAGTGCCATCTCTCGTTTGTTAAGGAGGATCATGGATTAAGCTAAAACAGCTCTTCCCCAAGAGCTTCACATCCACAGCTCTGACCAAGGTTCCTGACCAGACAGTTCTTACCCCTGATCCCACTCTCGGTGCAGAGGACAACCAGAGTTTGGCAGAGAACGGCAGCTTACTTTCAGCTAAATGTTTAACCTGAGACAACAAACATTGTTACGGTAGCTGAGAAATGTCATTCTTGTCAAATGAGTCTCTCACATCATTTTGGTCTGTAGAGAAAACTCACTGAATTTGTTTGCTTTTCTGTAGATTAGCACAGGTCCTGCAGCTAGCATACATGGCTGAGAACTTTACATTTTATGCAGCTGTTTTCCATACAAGTAATTCCCTTTTAATCTCAAAGGGAAGCAACTTTTCCCCAAGGTACAGTTAAACCTTCGCAAGAGGAAACTATTAGCTTTAAATTTGGTGTAAGTTTCAACTATCTAGAAGGCTTAACAGCATTGATGACTTGGAGCATGAAACTGAAGGATTTCACTTTTAAAGCTGCCCCTGTTGTTTGCATGAGATGCTAATTTAACCTTGGAGCAAGAAACACATGCTCTTGCAGTACACACCTTAGAAAAAGCCCATTGACTTAATGTGACACATACCTTTCCTTTTCATGTAATCTGAAACTTTAAGAACAAGCACAGTGAATTTTTATGTGAAAACTTGACTTCAGTTTAATATTAATTCCTCTGTGTTCAATAAAAGATGCTTACTTGGCTATGTGTTTCATTTAGCCGCATCTTACTGAAAATTGGCATCTTCACTTGTGACAAAAACAGGTGATTTGGCAGCATCGTGGACTTCTGTTACAAATACTCCCTGGCGAAACTCTCATGTCACGATTTTGGGTTTCAATTATAATGCTATGCTAGATCTCATTTTCTTCTTGTGCTGCTAGGAAACATTCATTTCAACTTACTAAACATGCTGCATTATGGTATACACACAGCTTACTATTCATAATAGCTTTGAAACTCAACATGAGATAAAAATAATTACTTACAATGTGGCAAAATCAGTTGGTTACAGCTAAGCTGGATGTGCAAGTACTGTACATTCTGGCTTCACTCCAATGGAGTGTGGAAACTGTAGTTCAATTTTTATTATTATCAGGTCTGTGCACTACTCGGATCACCTAAAAGTTGAAATTTCCTGTTGACGAGGTTTAAGCAAATTTCTTTTGATTGAGCCAGAATCTATAATCTGATATTTATGACAGTTCTTATGCTTTGTTGGGGAGGAAACAGTACATGATCCATCAGAGAGTTTGCCAGGAGAAATTGCTCACTCAAAATTTATTCACAAAAAATGTTAGAAGAGCAACTTCACAAGATTTCACTGCTTTGCACCATGTAGTTACAGCATTTCTAAATGAGTGTTGAGTGTACTGAAACCAGATTTGCTGCTTCACAAAAACATGGTCCCACTTGAGTTCAGTAGGGTTTCTTCTGCTCTTAAACCTGAATCATCAGGCACTTAAAAGCTTCAGTACACTTGTAAATTCAAACCTCTGACAATTGACTTATGCCTATCATTTCTGATACCCAGGATACGTGAAAATAAAACTTTCAGCTCGACAGTTGTCATTGAGAATGATACAAGTTAATCTAGACCACACAAATGGAAAAATACCATGTTAGCCAAGAAGCCTTTCTTAAGAGGTTGAAATAAACTTCTCAGGATCTTTTAAGCTTCTAAGTGTGAAATAATTAGTATAGCTTACAGATGGGGAAGAGAAATATTTTGGTATCATAACCAAAGTATTCTTTTCTCTGCGAACTTGAAGACAATCTATAATATCACATAGGCACTTAAAAATGCGTTCTATCACTGCTCTATTCTCATCCAACATTTCATTTTAGATATTTCAAGAAACTTGGCCATTGTCTATCCCATAAAACAAGAAATAGATTATTATAGAAAATCTCCTAACATAAAAAGTTAATGCATTAGACTAGCTGTGATACAAAAGTTATTTGAGATACATATATGTTTGGCTTCTGATGAATTATCTAGTTGTTTGCAATCGCTAGGATTTCTCTCAGTAGTAAAACACTGGCAATATGCCCAAACACAAGAAACTATTCATGCAGCACATTCATCCTTTATGTAGTTAAATGAAGTTTTTAAATCACAAAAAGATTTGGCTGTTTTGAATACTGACATTTTCCATTACTTTCATTATACCCGTTATTATGAGATGATGACATCACCTATCAGACAAGTGTAACTTTCTTAACGTTGAAATGAAAGCTTCTAGACAATACACAAAGTTGCACAAGCGAGGGAAGTACACAGTGATTTCACAGGCAATTTGGAACTGGGCTCCTGACTTGCATTTCTGACTTTGAAAACCTCTCTCCAAATCATTTGTCATCTTTCATTAAGACCCAGCAGCAGTTCTCTCCTGTGCCTCCTGCTTTCCTTTAGTCATCCAAAGCCCAAGGAGCTGCACCGCAAGCTTGCAGAGCACTATGCCAGCCTCATGTCCTGTTTCTGTCACTTAGTTTTTATGCACCATTTCTCACTAATTACAACACCCAGTGACTCCTCATCACACATGACACTTCAGTTAGTACATCCACGCATTATTTTAGCAGCATTGTATTTGCACAGATTAGCTGTTGAACCCTCCAGATGATGTCTTGCCTTTCGAAAAGGGTGTAGTACAACTTCTGGGATTCTACAGAAAGTCCAAAGGGGAACAAAAGTCCGACTTCAAAGTGCAAATTGAAAACCAGCTGCTTAACCTGTGAAGGGCAATAGTGAAGATAAACAAGTGTGTTTAAACATCTAAAAGGTAGCTATGAAGAAAAACTTTTGTGTACATCCACTGCACACAGGACACAGAATAATGAGGCTTAAGTTAAAAACCTGAAAAACATAGGGTATGGAGCAACCTTTGCAACAGCAGTAACATTAAAGGAACTTTTGAAGAATAAGTTAGACAAGCATTTGTAAGGAATGATACAGAAAACTGATCATCCTCCTTTGGGATGCAAGCAACACTAGACTATATTTCAAGGTTCTTCTTTCCTCATTGCTGCCCCCCTGTGTGCTTCCGTGCTCATCACACAAGCATCATCATATTATCAAGGATTAACAGCATTTTGATGCACACAAACTGTCTATAGAGTGATGTCCACAGAGCTGGGAGTCAAGATCTGCTCTTTTTCTCTCCCAAGCTTCAGTTTAAGACTGTTCTCAAAATACTGAGTGAAGTAGAAATTAAATGCACACACTGGAACATGCATAAAATTGTGTTTAAAACAACACAATGCAGTAGTTCTACACTGGCTAGAAATCTCTGAAGTGTTCTGATAAGACTCAACTTATTTCTAGGAAACTAAGTCTTTGGGGCCAAAATCAACATGATGTTCCAATCCAATCTATTTTTTTTTTTTTAATATATTTTATTTATATATTGAAAAATGCTGGAGAAGGAAATCGGGACAGAAATGAAAACCCATTCAGGGAGTCAGTGGTACAGATTGTCACCACGCAATCTGAACACGGTAACTGCGGCTCACATATTCAGAACAAGCGAGTCAAAAGTCGCGCACTCCCTGGGATAGGGAAGGGTCGTTCTTCTTTAACAGGCTCAAGCAAGAAGCTCTCACTGTATTTTAAGCTAAGACACAGTGATCAGAATGCAGCTTTTCTGACAGATAAACAAAGACAAAAGGATCTAGTGCAGCAAATTCTTTGCCGTCTTTCGCTCCTGAGGCCCCTTCTTCAACTCTTCTTTCTTCTGGAGGCGGGAAGGCAAAGTGTGTCCTGTCCCTGGGAGCCCACACAGTACCCTGCTTGTCCATGGCAAGACCCGGCACCTGCCATTCCTCTCCAAAGACATTTACGCACAGAGATGAGTGGAGCAGTGGAGCATAAGCTGCAGTGGACATGACTTAGAACCAGTTCTTTTCTTGTCCATGCAGACAAAATAAAACCAGCAATTCCTTACTTCATTGAAATTCTCCTAAAGTAGTAGCTGCTCCCAATACCTCTCAAGTTTTTAATATCACAGGAGAACAGGCGCAGCCAGAAGAACATTTCCTCTAATGACTGCTCTGAACTACACAGGCAGGCAAAGGCAGCTCCCAGTGCAATTAAATTCACACAGCACCACTTGGTGGTGAAAGCAGAATCACCACTGACATGAAGAAGAAGATTTAACACCAGCCCTCTTTTAGCTTTGCTTCAGTTTTGTTTTTTCACCCCTCGAACATGAACTGGGTCTGGTCTTTCCGTCCTCACTTGCCAAATAACATTCCGGTGCCTTCACCACAAGAAAGTGGAGCTACCAAGCAAAACAAGTTCAAGAGAGATGAACCTCAAAGCCAGCAGAACCAAAGGCTGCTGAGCACCACACAGATGCAGCCACTTGGACAAACTTCCAGAATTCTACAGCATTTTATCACATGGTTTCTGCCAACACAGCCTGAAGATACGTTTAAACATATGATCCAGCTTAGTATCTGCCTGTACCCCAAAGAAGAGCAACATCAGCTCACAACTGGTGTTTTCTACAGACCTGGGCCATAAACAAATGCACCAGACACAAAAAACCAAAGGCTTAGAGCAGCTGAAATACAACTATTATTTTTCCGTTCCATCAACCAGTTAGGAAACTACCTATGGCTACTGATGGTCTCTTCAAATACGTTTTGCATTCTTAACACTATGGCACTAAAGAAAATCGGTATTTCGACTCCTACAGCCATTGCACCTTCTGTGGCGGGTCAGAGTCCAGAAGAACTGAGCCTTCATAAGCTCTGTCCTCTGCCTTGGAGGGTGACGCTCCCTCCAGAAATGCCCCCACCTCTCAGAGGAGGGACAGCTGCTGCTGTCCCAGGGCTGCAGGCTGGGCTCTCAAACCAGCCGAGTTCCCAGGTCACTCCGAACAACTCGGCTTTCAGCTCCTGGAGTGAAATGCAACCTTTGCAACCACCCGATGCCGCTGCCCTGCTGGGCTGGGCACAGGAGCCCTTCGCCGTGACCAGGGCAGGGAGATGCAGCACTGGGCTTGACTCGCTGCGGAGCTGCAGGGCTGGTGTGTCATCCTGCAGCAGAGGGGGATGAAGTGCCAGCGGGGGCAGTGACAGTGGCTGTGCCAGTCAGCGCAGGCAGGTCACAGGAACAACCACCAAGCCGGAAATGCAATGCAAAGAGTACAGCACGGGAAAGAGCACTGGATCAGCACCCGGTGGATTGTCCCTTCGTTTTCTGTTGACTATCAGTGTTCTTTATTGAATTATTGATTTCTTTTTACTGATGTATGGTCGGTCATTTTCATACGTTTGGGGATTTTTTGGATATTAGTTTTCCTTTATTTTACAAGGGGAAAATGGTGTGGGACAAATTTTTATTCCTACATGGTATAGGACTAACACTGTTTTTGCCAGTGCCTAACCAGACTCTACTGAATGGAGCTTGGGACTTGATACAAGGCTTCATGCAAATTTGGAAGCAGAGGGACCAGGGGATGTGTCTCAAGCAATACTGCAGGGTGTTTCAAAAACATGGTCCCAATTTCAAAGGCAGAGTGATTTCCAGTTGGGTCCATCTTTCCGAAACGTCCTGTACTTGGGGAGAGTTGTGGAAACAAACCTGAGATGTGTCCTATGTTACCTCTGTTCCTGCTCCTCGTCCCATAGACACGTAAATATAGAAAATTAAATCGATAAATGTGTGCACACAGAAGCCCACAGGAGACCACCGAAGACTGCAGGAGACTGTTGGAGACCGAAGGACACTGCTAGAAACCACAGGACACCATTGGCTCTGTGTCTTGGTTTAAAAAGGAAAAAAGTTTTCACATTTCAGCAAATAATTAAGACTCTTGTTTTCTCCCTCCTCCCTATATACGTGTCTATGGACAATATAGTTTATAAAAATATGTACATATAGACAATAACAACTATAAATGCATGCACACAGAAGCCCTCTGGAGACCACCGGAGATTGCAGGAGACCGTGGGAGACTGAAGAACACCGCTGGAAACCACAGGACGCCACTGGAGAACGTCGGAGACCAAAGGACACCGTGGGACCTGCACCTTGCCTGGAAAAAGGAAAAGTTTCTTAACATTTTACAAATACTTCAGACTTTTTCTTTCTCTCTCCCTCTGTAAGTAATAGATATGCAGTACGGGAGGAAGGGAGAAGAAGTCTTCTTTTGAACTTACAATCATTATGATGCAATCTGCTACAATAATAGATTTTAACATTAAAAGAAACATTCTCCTAGTGATGCACCTAGTCAAAAAACAGGAAAGAATTGTATCAGTTCTAGTGCAACATTGTCTCTGGCTTCCCTAGATGTCAGCTGGGGAATACATAGTACATATTTGCACTGGTCCCCCGGGGGTTTTTTGCCTTCCTCTGCAGCGTTGAGCACGGCCCCTTGCCACGGCTTCTTTGGGCCATTTGCACTGGGTGCCTGCTGCTCCACGAGCTGGCCCGAAACTTAGTTAGAACAGCCTACCTAAACCAGCATAGAAGAACTCACCTAAACCAACCTTCAACAACCTAAACCAGTCTGCTTTAAAAAACTTCAATCAGCCACCAACAACCTAAGCAGAACCTTAAACAATCTTCAACAAATTACCTAAACCAACCTAAACCAAACAAAAGTAACCAATCTAAACACCCTAAAGCAAACCTACCCAAACCAAATGATCTAAAAAATCCTACCTAAAACAATCTCAAACTACATAAACCGGCATTTCTCAGCCAACCTTAAGCAACCTGTAACCAAACAAGCTAAACAAACCAAAACCAACCAATCTTAACCTAAAACAACCATTAAACAATCTCAAACAACTTCAAAACAATCTGATAAAGGATAACTCTACCTAAAACAACCCATCTAAACCAACCTCAAAAATATGAAACCAAATGACATCACTTGACCAAAATGACCAAAAGCAAACAACCCAAAGCTCAATAGAACCACTGAAACCAGCCTGCAATGACCAAGCTAAAAACCAATCTAAACCAACTCAACTTCAACAACAAAGCTAAAACACCCTAAAAAACGTGAGCTTGTCTGCAGGTTCTCAAGCACAGCGCAGCTACCGTATCCTCTTGACCTAGCAGTGGTTCGCCTCTAGCGGGGAAGCTCGTCCTCTTTGAGCAAGGCAGGGAAACACGTGGAGCAGGGAAGGAGGAAGGGGACATCTGCTGACACAGCAGAAACAGCCCAATCGAGCCTGGTGATTAGTGGGGGGACGCATGTCCCAGTGACATTGCAGTCACAGCCAAATCATCCAGACACAACCTAAAACCAACAAAACACAATGTCAGTCTAACCAAAGCACCTAAAGCACCCTCAACAACCAATCTAAACCACTCCAACCTGAAGGAACCCATCTTCAAAACATGCAACGTAAATAACTCTGCCTAAAACAACCTACCAAAAAGTAACTAAACCAACCTAAACCAAACAACCTGAACCAACCTCAGCAGAAAGCCTTCAAGCAACCTAAACAATGTAAACCAAACCTGCCTAAACCAACCTACCTGAAAACATAGACACCCACCAACCCACCTGAACTGCCTACTGAAAAGAAACAACCTAAAATAACCAACCAACCAACCGACCCCCAACTTAAAATCATCTAAACAAACCTAAACCAAACTACTGAAAACGGCCTCAACAAAAACACCTTCAGATACGCCACCTACAACAACCAAACCAAACAACACACCTAAACCAACCAAATTAAACAAAATTAGAAAAACCCAACAAAACCAAAACAACAGCAACAACAGAAACAACATCAACAACTAAAACAAAAAACCAAACAAGGCAGAAAGAAACAGGCAAAACCCGAACAAGTTCCAGACAAAGAAGGCAGATGTAGGAAACAGCATGCAGAGATGTTGCACGGGGACCCAGTGCTTTGGAGCAGCCACTGGTGTCCTGTCAGGAACAGGAAGGATTCGCAGCTGCCACTCGGCACCTCTCCCTGCAGGCAACACCAGCGCCAAACAAGGTGTGCAAGGCAAAACATCTGCTTGTCATTGCTACATGTGATGCTCTGGAAAAGATCCCACAGTACCACATACCTCTTCTTCTTCTTTTGTGCATGGGCAGTCCCGCGCCTCATTCTCAAGGTTCTCCCTCTGAGGAACCAGGCAAAGCTTGGCCTCTATTCCTGCTGCTGCTCTCTGCAGCTCTGGGACTTGCCTTTGCCAGCCTGCAAGGGCTGTTGTTTCAGGCTAATCTGAAGAAGGCATCAGCCTGCTCCTGGCTACACGTGGGCTTGTGTTAAGGACTGTTAGCATTGGCTCTGAAAAAGAGTGAGAAACAGAAATGACATGAAATAACAGAACATGAAAAAACATAAAATGAAGTACATTAAAAAATTAAAATAAACAAAATAAAATAAAATAAAATAGAAACACTTGTATCCATTGCGTTTTGTGTCCTGGAAAGTGGTTTTTAGGGAAGAGTGAGGGAAGTGTGAAGGAAGGGAGAGGGAAGGGAGAAGGGCAGGGGGGAAGGGAAGGGAAAAGAAGGCAGAAGAGAAAAGAAAGCCCTGACAGAGCCCTGAGGGCTCCATACCTGAAATTGTGCTGTTTTGACTGAAAGTGAACTGATTTTCTCCATGCAGTTAGAAACCTTTCCTTTTCACAGCTTGCACAGTCATTATTTGGAATTAGTTTGAGAATACAAGATAACACCCCAGCACAGAGCTAATGTTTTTAATTGCTCTGGTCTGAGAGTCAAGGGTATTCTGACTGCTCTGCCCGCAGATGTGATGAATCGAGGAAGGAGGGCAGAGATGGGGCAGAGCTGGACTGACATTCACGCTGATCAATACAAGAATTTCATCCTATTAGCGTCACGCTAATTATTTAAGGAGGGAGGGGATCTCTCTCACTCTCTCGGGCGCTTTCTCTTGCGCGCGTAGCTTTTTAAGCAAAGGATCTCGATTTGTTGTGAGAAACACCTCGATAATACAGTTTAATGGTGATGTTCTACATTACTGAAGCTATTTGTTTCAACAGAAGTTCACGTGCATGCTAACACTGTGCATAGATGATACTAACCTTCAAACCAAATGGTTTACCAAACAATTGAACTCTTACCACTAAACCACAGTATGCCACGTATTTATGACGTAGAGGCAAGAAGTAACTGCACTAGCACTCTGTGAGAGAATGAAGTGGGTTGACTGTGGTCAAAGGGAGTGGCAGATGCACTAGACCCACCCCCCCAGCCAAACCAGCAGCAGTGTGATCCAGGTTGCACAGGAGGGAAGTGCCTGATCCGCAACCAGTCCAAGAACTCCTCCCAGGAGCCCCACAGGGAAGCGGCACAGTGAATGCCGGTGCCTTGTGGGCGCAGGGAGGCTGGTGCAGACTTTTCCTACTGTGTGCAATTTGACTACATTGGCCCCCATTGCGGGGCCATTTTGCACTGCAGACAGAAAGGCCGCCCCTGAGCAGCCAAGGCTTGGAAACTTAGTTCAGGTGAAACCACACACATTACAAGTTACAAGTGTGCAATTTATTTAATGCACGGTCCTTCAACAAGTTGCAGAATCAAGCCTTGTGTCAATCCTTACAAAACCTAAATAGGGTGAATTTCCCCTTGTTTCTCAGAGATGTGTACACACCAATCGGCATCCCAGCGTACGTTGTGTGTGCGTTCAATTGAACCACCTTCAGAGGGGTAATCAGCCAAATTCTAAGACAGGTGCCAACACTGCCACTGGCTCAAGCTGGGTACCTGCACAGAGGTCCAACCCGAGCACAGAAAACCATCGAGTTTTGTACCTCTACAGACCATTCATACCATGATTCAGTCCAATAGCAATATTTCACTTTGGCGTCTTCTTGCTTCTCATCCGATCCTTTTCACTGATCTCATATATGCCTTTGTTTTGTTCAGCTGCAGACATTGTTTATGGTCCATAGCCTTGTAGGTGCTGTTTTGTGTGAATAAACACTTTTCTTCTCAGTGAAGTGCAAAACAGGCCTCATCTTGCAAACGTTCAGTGTAGTTTGTAGTTGCTTTTGGTAAATAAGAGCAGACCCCTACAGCTTATGATTTCAGCAAATGCAGTTTACTAAGTAACACGAAGCAGAGAGTATATAAAAAATCCCACAACTTTCTACTTCTACATGATTCATTACATTTATTATGCATTTACTTCAGCTAAATGATTATTATGAACCTTAAATTGGGCTCATCCACTGACCTGTGAGTAGTTTAACCATCGCCATACCGCCAGTTTATTTAGCAGAGAGAGCTCAGAATAGGCTCACTCAGGCTGTCATATTTGTAGAATAAAGTGGTTGACTCATAGACAAACTGCATGCAGTGGGAAAGGTCTGCATGAGACTCCCTGAGCCCACAACTCAATATTCAGTGTGTTGTTCTGCTTCCCTGTGGGTTTCCCAAGAGGAGTTCTTGGTCTGGCTACGGCTCAGGCCTTTCCCTCCTCTGGAGGCTGGACCAAACTGCTGCTGGTTTGGCTGGGGCTTTCGAGTGCCTCCACCACAAGGACAGGGACTGGGAAAGCAAAGTCCCTCCCACAGTAGGTGCGGATGTGGCTCATGACCACCAGAGGAACCGGAACGTACATAAATCTAGGGGGCCTGATGAGGTGTACCCAGGGTCCAGAGAGAATTGGCTGGTGGGGTTGCCAAGCCATTCTCCGTGATATTGGACAAGTCCTGGCAGTCATGTGAAGTCCCTGGTGACTGGAAAAAGGGAAACGTCGCACCCAGTTTTAAAAAGGGTAGAAAGGAGGACCTGGAGAACGGCTGAGCTGTCAGCCTCCTCTCTGTGCCTGGGAGGATCATGGAACAGATCCTCCTAGAAACTGTCCTAAGGCAGGGAGATGATTTGAGAAAGCCAGCACAGCTTCACCAAGGGCATGTCCTGCCTGACCAACCTAGTGGCCTTCTACGATGGAGTAACCATCCCAGAAGTCAAATCGTACCCTGGGCTGCATCAAAAGGACTTGGCCAGCAGGTAGAGGGAGGGGATTCTGCTGGACCAAAAAGGGGAAGAAAAAAAAAATCTGTTTCATGGGAGTGTGAAGGAAAAGGAGGAAGCAAGGCTCTCATTCAAGGTGCATATCCACAGCTGTGGAAAACCTTCTAGGAAACCCTGTAAGTTCGAGGTGTGATCGCCACTCTACTTCCTCATCTCCTTGGGTGCCAATATCCCTTCAGCCCTGCGGGACATCCCCAGCTCCAGATCAGCCAGGTGACACAACAGCACAGATGACATCACCCAGGCTCCTAAAGCCTCTGTGATGTCATGGTGCATTTCCATGGCAACCTGATGCTCACTCTCTCCGAGGCCATCTGACAGCTGACAGTCGACCTGTCTTGCCGGATTTCTGAGCGCTCTCCACGCTCGGTGACCACGAGTTTCTGTGATAATCTCTGGCTGTCATCAGCAGCAGTAGACAACAAGGTTATCCTCATCCTCATCCTCATTCACATCCTCATCCTCATCCTCATCATCCTCATTCTCATCCTCATCCCATTTGAGTGCCGTGGCTGATACAGGTGACGTACCAGGACTCGTCCTAGGGGAGGTTTCAGAGCTTCCTTGCCATAGTTCATTGTCAGTGGTGGGTTCCGTTGGCTGTGATGGGAGATTCTTCACCAGGCTAGAAGTACTTTGGACACAAGGAGAAATTGTGTCAGGCTGCTCTTTATGCGCAGGATGGGAATCCATCATTCCAGGCAGGCCAGGCCAGGTCTGGCAATGTCAGCCCATCATCAGCAGGATAGGAAGTCATTACAATGGGGAGTTGTAGCATGAGAACTCAAACCCAAAGCTGTTTGAGGCAGGTGCTGGCAGAATAATGGCCATAGGGATGGAAGCTGTTTGCCCCCAACAAAACCCACACTGACCAACCATCATGGCAGGTCCAGCAGTAGCTCTTGCTTGTCCTGGAGCTCCTGCCCTCCAGTTAACCCCCACAACCGGCTGTATCCACCACTGTCTCACCCCATCACACCTCTTTGCTTCCTCCAACAGAGAGCTTCCCTCTACGTCTGCCAACGGCATCAAAAGGACAAGCGTGACATTCGGCACCCCCACGATGGCAACACCAGTCACTGCATGTGTGCTGCCCTCTGTCTCAGCGCTGCTGGTGTCCTCCCAGCCTGCCCAGGTCCAGACCATCACCTACCAGCTGGCACAGGCCAGCAGCTGGCAGGGGGTGTCAGGGGCCCTGGGGCAGATGGTGCAGCTCCCCCAAGGGGTGCAGTTCCTGCAAGGGGGGCAGTTCCCCCAAGGGGGGCAGCTCCAACAGGGGGTGCAGCTCCTCAATGGGGTGCAGTTCCTCAGTGGGGTGCAGCCAGTGCAGCTCCCCCACAAGACGCAGATCCCTCAAGGACTGCTGCTCCCCCAAGGGGTGCAGCTCTCATATGGGGTGCAGCTCCCCCAGGAGGTGCAACTCCCCTCTGTGCCTGCTCCTTGTCCCCCATCCTACAGCTGGGGACAGCAGGTGATTATGGGGACATTGGTTCCAAACCAGCCCATGGGGCTGGAGCCATTGGCCGTGGTCCAGGGGCAGCCCCTGTACCCCATGGGCTCCTGCCAGCTGCCCGGCCCTGCCCGTCCCGGCCCCCCACCACACCATGGCCACGCAGCTCAGCGGGTGCAGGGCCCCCCTGTGCCCCACACCCTGCCCAGCAGTGCCCAGGAGCCAGTGGAGGCCTCCAACAAGGACGGGGTGGCCATCGAGGACAGTATCCATGCTGCCAGCCCCCACCAGTCCCTCCTGGCACCGTCTGCCAGCACAGCCACCATGGAGCCTACAGGTGAGTTCTAGGGGAAGGCAGAGCCCGTGGGTTGGTGGCCAAGCTGAGGAAAGCTGCATCACCCCAGGGCTGCCTTGGCTCTGTTGCTTTTTCAGCTCCAGTGCCCATGCCGGCAGCTTTGGAGAGGTCAGTGGATCAGCCTGAGCAGGAGCCAGGAAAGACCTCTGTGAAGGTGGCTGAGCAGGCCGAGGACACCACCATCAATGACCTGTTCACCTGGCTCGACAGCTTGGAGTGCGAGGACGCTGTCCCTGATGTCCCTGACAGCCCCGGCTTGACCACCTTCCTCAGCGAGCTTCCCGACCTCTCAGAGTACGTGGCAGAGGCGGCTGCGCAGAGCAGCGAGTGGTGGCAGTGGGGCTGGGGGACAGCGAGAACACCATCCCTGATGTTCCTTACATCCCCAACTTGACCACCTGCCTCAACAACTCCCCGGTCTCTCAGAGTACAGGGCAGAGGGCACCAACCCCACAGAGCTGGTGGCGGTGGCGGGGCTGGAGGACAGCAAGGTCATGGGTGACAGCCCCAACTCTACCACCTTCCTTAGCCAGCTCCCTGACCTCTCTGAGTACATGGCAGAGGGTGGCTGCCCCAAGGACTGAGTGGTGCATGTGGGTCTGGGAAACAGCAAGGACACCATCCCTGACATTCTTGATTTCCCCAACAGCCTCAAGGAGCTCCAAGAGTTCTCAGACTATGCGGCAGAGAGCACCTGTCCCCAGGACCAGGGACTGGTGACATGTCTAGAGGACAGCAGGGACACCAGTTTAACCACCAATGGCCCTTGCACAACTGCGGAGGTCCTCAGTGAGCTCCCCAAGCTCTCCAAGTATGTCGTAGAGGGCAGCTGTCCCAAGGAGATGGGAGAGGGAGTGGGGTGGGACAGCGAGGACATTCTCCTTGCTATCCCTGACGTCCCCAGCTGGACCACCCTTCTCAACAAGTTCCCCACCTCTTGGAGTACAGGGCAGAGGGCGGCTGCCAGAAGGAGCAAGTGGCAGCAGAGATGCTCCTGGATGGGGACAACATCTTCCCTGATGTCCTCGATGGCCTGGTCAGCACCACCTCTTTCAGTGAAGTCCCCGACTTCTTGGAGTATGGGATGGATGACGACTACCAGGAGGCCTGCATGGCAGCGGCAATGCTGGAGGACACTGACACCATCTGGGGGATGCAAGACAGCCCCCTGATGGATCCTCAGGGGCAGATGGGCACTGGGGTGACTGATCTCCCCATGTGGCCTCCAGTGAGTCCCCTGGAGACTTGGAAGCCAAGCTCTCCAGAGAGTTCAGAGCAGACTGCAGAGGACACTCCTGTGACCGGTCCCTGGAATGATCCCCTGAAGGACCGTCTGCACAGTTCTCTGCTCAGCCCCCTGCAGATCCCACTGCTGAGTCGCCTGGGCAGCCCCCTACATGTCCTCCAGTGCCCTCCATCCCACATGGACCAGCTCCAGGAGGACATGCTGCAAGGGCAGCTCGGGGTGGATCTGACCAGATGGGGAGAGGCAGGCAGCACCAAGGCCAAGCGCCCAGCGCCAGCCAGCACCCCCAACCTGCACGAGACCTCTCCTGAGGACAACAGCCCCCCTAAGAAAAGAAGAACATGACGGCTCAACCCTGGAAAACCTGGTGGGCAAGGGAGCTGCCCCCCAGGGCTGGCACAACACCAGGCAGCAGTGGGCAGCAGGCAGGAACCAGCAAGGGGGGAGCATGCCACAGCAACAACGTGGCCTCCAAGAGACCGAGAACATGGGATGCCAGGGGGTGGCAAATGTCCTCTGCACAGCAGGGAGGAGACAGGTTTAACCTGACCACAACTGTGATCACACCACCTAAAAGGAACAGACACAGTTGCAGTTTTGCCTCATTCATTTATAATAATAAAGAGAAACATTTGTGCCGGGTAGTAGTTATATGCGGTGCTTTATTTCAGTGCTGGGAAACCAGGGGTTCGCACCCAAAGCTGGCTTCCCTGGTCAGTTTAAGTTACACAGTATTTATACAGTCCATTCACATACATATTCATATATTCATTAAGATACGTAACGGTTACTCAACATTGATTGCAACATCGATTGCAACATCTTGGAACTATTTTGATCATGTGCAGTGTCCTCTGGTGGTCTTTCAGGGGGTCTTCAGGATGAAGTAAGTAGTCTTCATCACTTCTGTCCCTTTCACCTTTGGGTACTGCACAGGCGTACTACTTCTAGAGCTAGATAACTGCTGACTTGCTCAAGCTCCGCAGATACTGCATGTACTGCTCCTCACTCTATGCGTATTTAGGCTAAGATAAAGCTAGGTTGTTAAGATGAGAGTATACTCGAACACGATATGCTTGAACATCCTTTCAGGGACAGTTTACAAAACTGATTCATCCTTTCAGGAACATTTTGTAGAACTGGTTCTGTTACTAACAAACCCACCAGCTTAATGAAGATTTCAGGAGTACACAGTAAGATTTTCCTCATTAAAAGAAACAGGAAAACTCCGTAACAAATCTGCAGAAAGCCTGACATCCACACACTTGTTGCCTACACAGGAACATCAGCAAGGTCCTGCCTGTACACTAAAGATTAAATTCATGGACAGGTTTCCTGTGGAGGAAGCAACTAAGGATCAACGGAGTGGAACCATCTGTTGTTACCTGTTTTCACAAGAGGCAGATGCTGCTTCAGCTTCCATCTTTCAGTCTGTTGCTGATGAGAAAATAGAAGTGTGGTTTTTTGTAAGAAGGAAACCTTAATAGGAAACTTTGTTCACGGAATTCTTTGCCCCTCTGGGCACCTATGGACTTAATAGCCCAGGAACCATTATAGAGAGAATAGCAAAGCATCCCAGGACACTAAGAGATCCCATAACCACAGGAGTCTGTCTTTCCTTTTCACCCGCGTTCCCCAAGCCCCAAGGCAGGAGCAAGCAGGGCAGTCGTGCGCTTGGGCCGCACCAGGGAGGAGAGAGCAGGACCAGCGCTTGTCACCCAGGGCTGGGAACAGCCATTTGTGCTCCGAGTTGGGGCTTAGTCCATGTGCAAGTGCAGCACGGATCCAGATACCAAACTGATGGTGTCAGTTCAGGGCTGACTGGGGCTGGTGACCCTCGGGGCAGCAGCAGGAACCGCTCTGACCCTGGTTGTGGGGCTGTCCCTGGGCTGAGCCCTCGGGCCCAGGACTGCTGAATTGGGCCATGGTGGGGCCCAGGGGTGCTGAGGTTGACAGGTCCCCCGGGTGTGTCCGTGCTGGGAGACACCTGTTCCTGCAGCACCCCTGGTACTGATCCTGAACCTGGTCCATCCTCACCCAGAAATACACTTTAGTTTGTTCTTTTTTTTCTTAAAACTGAAGATAATTCACAGAATCACAGAATTGACTGGGTTGAAAAAGACCTCAGAGACCATCCAGTCCAGCTCTTGGTCCAGCTCCAGTCCATTGACTAGATCATGGCACTAAGTGCCATGTCCAGTCTCAGTTTACAAACCTCCAGGGCCAGTGAGTCCAGCACCTCCCTGGGCAGCCATTCCAATGCCTGACCACTCTCTCTGCAAAGAATTGCTTTCTAATCTCCAGCCTAAATTTCCCCTGGCAGAGTTGAAGCCCATGCCCCCTTGTCCTATTGCTGACTGCCTGGGAGAAGAGACCAATCCCCACCTGGCTAGAACTGCCCTTCTGATAGTTGTAGAGCGTGCTGAGCTCACCTCTAAGCCTCCTCTTCTCCAGACTAAACAAACCCAGCTCCCTCAGCCTCTCCCCATAGGGCTTGTGTTCAAGTCCCTTCCCCAGTCTTGTTGCTCTTCTCTGGACCCGCTCCAGCACTTCAATGTCTTTCCTGACCGGAGGGGCCCAGAACTGAACACAATACTCCAGGTGTGGCCTCCTCAATGCAGAGTACAGGGGAAGGATCACTGCCCTTGTCCTGCTGACCACGCTAGTTTGGATACAGAACAGGACACCATTGGCCTTCTTGGCCACCTGGGCACACTGTTGGCTCATGTTGAGCTTCCTGTCAATTAGTACTCCCAGGTCCCTTTCTGTCTGACTGCTCTCCAGCCACTCTGCGCCAAGCCTGTAGCGCTGCAGGGGGTTGTTGTGGCCAAAGTGCAGCACCTGGCACTTGGCCTTGTTGAACTTCATCCCATTGCAATTGGTCCATTTTTCCAGTCTCTCCAGATCCCTCTGCAGAGCCCTCCTGCCTTCCAGTAGGTCCACACTCCCTCCCAACTTGGTGTCAGCAGCAAATTTGCTGATGATGGTCTCAATCCCCTCATCTAAATCATCAATCAAGACTTTCAACAGGACAGGACCCAACACTGACCCCTGGGGACACCACTAGTGACTGGCCACCAGCTGGATACAGCCCCATTCACCAGCACTCTGTGGGCTCGGCCCTCCAGCCAGTTCTTAACCCAGCAGAGAGTGCACTTGTCCAAGCCACGGGCTACCAGCTTTTGCTCAAGTATATTATGGGAGATAGTGTCAAAGGCTTTGCTGAAGTCTAGATAGACCACATCCACGGCTTTCCCCTCATCCACCAGGTGGGTCACCTGATCATAAAAGGAGTTCAGGTTGGTCAGACAGGACCTGCCTCTCCTAAACCCATGCTGGCTGGATCTGATCCCTTGTCCATCCTGAAGGTGCTGTGTGATTGCATTCAGGATGATCTGCTCCATAACCCTGCCAGGCACCGAGGTCAGGCTGACAGGCCTGGAGATGCCAGGTCTGGAGTTGCAGCCCTTTTTGTGGATTGGGGTAAAAATGAAATATTTTATGCTTTAAAGTGTGTGTACAGCATATTTCAGTTAATTCTGAAAGTTTTGTTGCACAGTTCCTTTAGTTCATCACATAGTTCTGCTGCCCTGCTAAAGAGGCAAAATCTCCAGCTCAAACTCAGGCTGAGCCCTCGAACATTCAGCAAACAGCTGAACCATCTAAGAATCTGGCTTTCACACGGAAACTATTACTTTCTAGAATGCATGAGTGTTGCTGTTGACATTAAAAGTCCTCTGAAAGTCCAAAGTAAAACTGATAGTATCTATTCCGTTGAGTAATTGTGCATTAAATATAGTCTGTAAAAATAATTTCAATTATCAAATTTTCAAAACAGATAAAATTTATTGAAGATCTTTATACGTGATCATGCAGAGCACTTTTTGAATTTCCATTTCTATCAGTTCTGAAATGTTACAGTGTACTTCCTGCATCTAATTTTTGAATTTGCTGCTTTTTCATCTTTAGATATTCCAGTTGATTGTTCTTGTGAACTAACACACTCATTTCAACTCTTTCTCATTTCTACATATCATTCTCCTCTGTTATTTGCTTCCAAGTCTTCTTGGATTCTCTGTAAAAATAGATATACATAACTTTTTGCGCATAATTCACTAGAGCAAAACTATATACTGTTTCAGAAACATTTTAAAAATTAAACTTTCAGCAGGTCTAGAAGCAACAGGGAAAAACAATCATCCTACTGTCATTCACCCATGCTTGAAAATGTCCTGCTCAAGTCTTTTTTCTCTAAAACCTTCCCAAGCAGATGTGGTACTTGCACAAAGAACCCAAATGCAGCAACAAACCTGCTGGAGGGATTTCCCAAGGTGCTTTTAGGTTGGTTGTATCTATATGGTGCCTCAACAGAATTTGTATCTCAGGCTGGAATCAGAAGGCCTAATACAGAATATGGAACTGCCCTGGGTAGTGCTCAACAGCGTTCAAACTTCACCTCTTTTCCCTTGCAGGAAGAACTTTCAGTGAAAGCCAGAAGGCCAAGCTTGCAAAAACTATAGGGACACTCTGCTAGTCCACATTTCAAACTGTGCAACTGCAGAGCAAAGTCTCCGTAACATCTGTGGGGAACACGGAGACGGGAGATAAGAAGGAAACATCGCAATGAAGCACAGAGTGCAGACCAAGGCTCTGGCCATTCCTACAAGGGACATGAGATACAGACTCTAATGCTTTGCTTTCATCTCAGTAATACTGTGAAACATCAGACATCACGGGTTAGTTATACAGTCAAAATTACATGTCTGCAAACAAACAGAACTATTCTCTGTTCTTTCAAATGACTCGGCATTGCTTAGAATCCTGTGGATTTTGGCAGCAAAAGCTTTAAGACCAATTTTACATTTTCTAGGTGGGGAGAGAAGTTGCTTTTGCAAAAAAGAATTAATCGTAAAAATATCTATCAAACAGTTACCCGAATGGTTGTTTCAAACTTACATTATGCATTTTCACGTGGATTTCTTTTCCTCCAACGTGGTGCATTGTAAAATCCTGAAGTATATTTGTCTGTGGAATAAACATAAACATTGTTTCTTAATTTCAGCTCCAATTTCAGGAAAGACTCTCTAAGTCTGAATTAAATACTCTGTCAGTTGACGTATCAATGAAAGCATCAAGTGAATCCTACATCATCTCTGAAATACAAGCCAGTGTTAAATACAGACTTTCTCTCAGTACTTTATAGATCATGTGTAATCTTGCAGCATTTCCTCAAGCTCACGGGATCTTCCAAAGGAGGCGATTCTGCCACGGACACCTGCGACTTGAACAAAGTCAATATTCTTGTGTTGAAAATCTTCCCAAAGGCATCAATTGCTTTTCAATTCAACAAATCCATAATCCAATCTCCTCTTTTATCCCTGCTTGTGCAAACACTTAATCTGAGGCAATGGGATGTTTTTGTGCTGGGCAGCTGACTGTGCATCAGAGTAAGCTGCCCAATGACTGTTTTCTGTGAAATTTGGCTAAAAATAGGAATTCTCTTGTTTTCTATTAATTCCATCTTAATTACATTAATTCAAATCATTAATTGCAAAATAATCCTACGATTTTCGGTTTAAACACAACATGTAAGCATTACCATAGCTTTCCGTTTGGGTCGAAAATCTTCTATTTGTGTCAAGCTGATTCTTAGGTTTGGAGCATTTCCCACCATATGGCTCACGTGCTGCTGAAAAGAAAATTCGCAACAGTGGTAATGGTGGTTGTTATGACAAAAATTAATAATGTTTTCTCTGTAATCTCTACACCAATTTGTCCACATTTAGCCAAAACAAACATTAAAAGAAAACAAAGCAAACCCAAACCAAACACGCACAAGTATTGATGTCAAGATGTAGCAGTGATGTTGAGATTCATTTAATTTAACTGTATTCATGGTAACATAGCAGATAAATTGTCTTAAGTAGGTTCCTTTTATTGAGAATTCAAGATAGGGAGGCATCTCAAGATGGAGATTCAACTCAGCTTAAGCAAGATGACTGAAACTGGTAAGATGAAATAACTTTCTTCACTTATGATTATTGAAATTATTGACCACTAAATTTCTACATGAAGTGACAGATTAGATAGTTCAAAATAAAGCGAAAGATGTAAAATTATGGTCACATCTGAAACAGATTTCCAAAAAGAAAGATACAGGACTTTGAATCCCACCTGTAGGCTCTTGTCAAATTTATGACATAGTACATCCTATCAAGAGGACTGTAGAAAGATGGAAAAAAGAAGAATGAAAATATCGCCATGAATGAATGGAAAGAGAATGAATTCGGTCCCCTGTCCAACATTAGAAATACAATAATAGCAAAAATAACAAAAATTGACACTAAATAGATATCAGAAGTTTGGATAGGACCAAACTGCAGGATTTTCCAAGATAAAAAATACTACTAAATATTGAAAATAATAAATCTATCACAATCAAACCCACCTGCAGATCCATTGAACTTTGGTTCTTGGGCGGCATTCACAGTGCGGTAGAAAACATATGTTGATCTTCGAGGTTCCAAAGAATCAGAATCAGTCTTTCTGCTGGCAGCTCTCACATAAGGAACAGAAGAAGCAGTTGCATCATCTTTATTTTTACGCCTTTGTTGGTAACTTGGTTTTCCATTGGGATCTGAAGAGTGAATTCCTAAAAGTGAAAAAGCAAACAGAAGTACAGAAATGTTGTGCTGTTACTCAGAATTTGACATATTACAAGGTCCTAGAGGCTGGAAACAAGATTGACCAAAAAACCAAAGATTTTTTGTGGACAACCCAATTCAAATCTATTCAGTTATTTTATTTACGATAGCAAAGCAACGTTCAGCAATGAGAAGCTGATGCCAAAGTATATTACCTCCATTGTCAAAGGATCGCCAGTTGCTTCTGGGCATACGCTCCGCTGGAACTCTCCTTCCTGAACTCTCTCCTCCTTTCTTTGCATTGTTAAGTGTTGCAGAAGTATTACCATCCCCTGGAAAGGCAACAGAAAGCATGTGTGCCCTGCTGGTGTGTGAGCACAGGGAATGGCACTACCATTCTCTTCCTCCCGCCTCTGTGAGATAGTGACAGGTATAATGGCCTTTAACCTCTCGTTTTATGTTCTTCTTTCTCTTGTGTTAGTTGTTTGGATCCTGTCTAGTGTAACTTGAGCACCTGATGTGTAACTGTGATGATCTCTAAGAAAACTGCATAATAGGCTAAAGACGACTATGGCTCCAAAGGAAAGAACCAGCTACAAATTACCTGCTCTAGCTTCTTACTCTTTATTAATGATATTGATGAATCCTATCTGATCAAATTGATGGTGTTTTCAAGATGCACGTCATCATAGTACCTAAAACCTCAAAGCACTCAATGGAAGAATTGCTTTGGGAAAACATCTCTGTCCTCTTCTCTGAATCTATCTCTGTTTTCAGATTGTCTGGAGTGCAGCTGTGAACACAACCCCCTTATCTACTACTGTCCTCTGAGTGCTGACTACCTGCCCTTTCTCTGTACCGCACAGGTGGTATGTGGACCTCTGAAACATCCATTCTTGAGCCCAAGAAGACTGATGTGCTCCGAAGGAGACCTTTGGGCTGAACTAGGAATGATTCTTTTGTCTGTAGCATTTAGACACATGCTGGATACGGGCAGCGTTTGTGAACATCACAAAGTATTACAAACGACAAGGCTAAAACTGTAATGGCACTGGTTGATAGATAAGCCCACCTCCAACTGCAAACAGAACTTCAAGAGGCAAGTGTCCGTATAAAGTATCCACAGGGCTCTTCACCTGGCCCTTACTACTCTGCAGGAAGATGTGGCTTTGCCTCTTCTTCCTTTTTTCCTGCTCACATAAATGACCACTTTTGCTTCCTCTCAGTTCAGGCCAGAACGCAGCAGAAATTCTGTTCTTCTGCTTCAGTTTATGGGGTGGTATGAAGCCAAAACAAACCATCACAATCAAAACACCAGTGAAATCCCAGTTGTAGGAAAATACCATGCAAAGGAAGGTCATTCCTTCATCCCCTGCTGGGAGGAGAGATGTTGAACAGGAAGGATTTCCCAAAGGAAACTGAAATTCTACTGCAGAACTACACCTACCAATAGTTAGAGTAAAACGGGAAGAGAAAGGTGGACTATTCTGAGATTTACTAAATATTTCTAAAGAATACATCCCATTCAAAATACTGTAAAAAAAGGGGATCGATATATTTGTGCCGAACATTGTGTTCATTCCTCTTTCTGGGGAAATAAATGAATCTCTGCTATGAAGATGACTAAATTATTGGTCATGAATACACTGTCTGACTAGTTATAAAGCTTAATAAAGCTTTACATTTCTGACTGTGGATACTGCTGCACTCTACTGATTAAAATTATGCTGGATCAAAGTTAGTCTTGACCATATTTGGGCATAAATGACTTCACATGAACCTGCAGGGACAAAAAAGAAAGTAGCACAATACAGACAGGCACATTTGAGGTGTTTTAAGAATCCCGGTTAAGCAGAAGCCCACCTGTAGATCCACTGAACTTTGGTTCTTGGGTGACGTCCACAGTGCGGTAGAAAACATATGCTGATCTGCGAGGTTCTGAAGAATCGCAATATGTTTTTCTTCCTGCTGCTCTCCCACGAGGAACATAAGAAGCAGCTTCCTCATCTTTCCTTTGACTCCTTGGTTGGTAACTTGGCTTTCCTTTGGGGTCTGAAGTGTTAAATCCTAAAAATGACAAAGCAAACTTTATAATGCTGTGCAATTACTCAAATGTTGACATATTGCAGGAGCCTGGAATACAAGATCAAAACAACATGTTCTTTACGGAGAGTCCTGTCCAAATGTGGATTGTCCACTAAGAACAGAATTTAGCTGGGTAGTGCTAGATCATCTAACAGTTTAGTAAATGAAAATGAATAAGCCAACTGTTTTCTCAAAATACATTTTCCTGGTACTGTATTTGGTGAATTTCTTGGCTCCTCAGTAATCCATTTATTCTTCTTTATTTCTTTGGAGTGATGCTTATTTACCAGCTCACTGTGGTTTGTTGCAGAGGGATTAAAATAACACATATTCACTTTCTTAAAAAAAACCAGACCATTTTCTTCTCCAAATACTCTATGGTGATTTGAAAGCCTAATCTCCCACTTCATACACAGGTCTTCTTGGGCGGATCATGCTTTTACACGTTAATTATTCTGAGAGTATCATTCCTCAAAAGGAAAGCAAAAGTGACTGTATTTCCTCTGGCACAGGAAATGGTGACAAACCTCCAAAGTTGACTCTAAAGACAAAGACCAACAGCACTTGGAACTCGTACAAGTACTTTGGCTGGTTCTGGCTCAGGACACTTCTCATGATGAATCAGAACATGTTCATGAATACTGTATCTAGGGTTTGCAGGTAAAGATTACAAACATTGGCTTTAATCCACATAGACATTTGTAAGAACTGAGAGGGAAAAGCTGGATGTAATTTGCGTGTGTGTCACAGGAGGAATAAACCCTTTTCCAAAGTCACAGTGGGAGCCCAATGGATACAAACTCCAAATCACAGGGTAACAACTTCTGAGCCTGAGCTGTCTGTTGTTACAAGAGAACTCAGCAACAAAACCACAACCCTGAATATGTTCCTCTCTGCCGGTGCTTATTTCTCACCCCTTGCACATGAGGGACGCTTTGCCTCTGTCTCAGTTGTGTCAGTTCAGCTACAGGTTGTCCTGCAAACCAAACAACTAAACCAATGTAGAGTGAAAAAATAACTTCAGCTTACAAAAGGATTACTTCAATCCTCAGGCACTTCAGTGATACAATTCACAGCACGAGCCCACACATCATTTTAACAGCTGAACGGGCATTGCTGATAAGGTGACAAACAGCATTGCAGAAATACCAATGAATGGCGGGAGATTCAAACTTCGTATAATAGATTCACCTCCGATGTCGATGTACCTGGTGACTAAGGGAGAGGCAACAGAAAGAATGTGTGAGCGGCTGGTGTGTAAGCACAGGGAATGGCACTGCCATTCTCTTCCTTCCGCCTCTGTGAGATAGTGATTGGTTTAGTGCAATTTCCTTTAGCCTCTCCTCTTATATTCTTCTTTGTATTTTCTTGGATGTTTGGATCCTGTCTACTGTGCCTGATGTACAACTCTCATGGTCTCTAAGACAATTCTATAACACACAGGTTAAAGAAAAGCTACAGCTCCAAAGTAAAGAACGAGCTACAAATAACCTGCTCATTCTTTTCATGAATGATATTTATGAATCCTATCTGATCGAATGTATGGAATGGTTGTGTATCTCCAGATAGCACACGTAGGTTTTACAGCCCATTTCTACCCTTTGCATCCACAATCAATACAGGTAGTCACCATGTCTGAGACACTATGTATGTGTATATATGTGGGGAAAAAGAAATGGTAAATATTAATGGTAAATATTGTCTGAGAAGATAAATATTACTTGCCTTTCTGTAAGTCTCGCTCCATAGCTTCCAAGAGTAATATTTCCTTTTCCTGAGGTGAAGACACAGTTTCTGTTGATTGGTGTTTGTGAGGGTACTGGATCCTGTAATACTCTCCTAAACATAGCCAAAAAGGAAAATAAAATAAATAAAATAAAATAAAATAAAATAAAATAAAATAAAATAAAATAAAATAAAATAAAATAAAATAAAATAAAATAAAATAAAATAAAGACTTAGTATATTGTCTTCATTGCTGTTTAGGAAAGACTGACTGACTTCGTATTTACCAGTTTTGTAGCATATTTCCTTTATGGTTCTTTCCTCTTCAATTTCTGCAGCAGTCTTAGGCACCCAATTAGAAACATCTGTAGGAAATGGTTTTAAAAGATTACTAGGTATCTATACAAAGTCCTTCAACAATTCCTAATAATCATGTGCCATCATGAATTTCATTTTGGTCACAGTGGGTTTTTTTTTCTCAATGTAAGCTCTGCTTCTGCATCAATGATTCCTTAATATTAGGTATATCCAAGAGCAATGGAACTGCAGTTACAACACATAGGAATAAGCTAATGTTTGTGGATTTGAAACTATTCAAAACCATCTTCAGAGCTCATGTTCAACATAATCCTTCATTGACAACCAAAAGGAAATCTTCTGATTAAACATGTCACCAGGGAGCGCTTGTCACAAAACCTCTGCGCACAGTTCCTCTCCTGGAACATCTGCTGGCAGAGATGGTGAAGTGAGGGCTCCTTATCTGTCTCAGTTAAGGCTACTGAGATCAGCAAAGCCCCAGCTTTTATTTGGTTTGAATTCACGGGGCTCACTTCTACTGAAACCGAGTCAGGAAGCACTAACAGGTAGTCGTCCTCTCACCCTCTGGGAACATGCAATTCATTCCTCCCCAGGAATCCCTCATCTCTAAGTGAGACACAGTCAACCCTTTAGCTGCTTTTAAAAAGCACAAAACCAAAACAAAAAAGAATATATACATCTAAAAATGCACAGACATTCAATTAATCTAGAGAATTGTGTCCCCCAATTTAGAGAAAGTTTGAAGAGTATTTGATGGCCATCTGAATTGCGGATCACATCACATAAGTTGTGGATCACATTTTAAACTTTATTTAATACAAAAGAGGTATGTGGATGATAACGCTATTGAAATATACAGGTAGGCATTTCACAGGAGTTAGAATGATGCCTCACATCTGGTGACCAACACTTCCAACATTTTGGGATTAGCCGGAAACTATTTTCAAAACTTGTCAACAACTCTTTTCTAAATAGGTCATGGTCATTACAACAAATCAGCTGTGAAGTGTAGAAAAGGCCCTATTCTACTTCTTTGTAAACGAAAAAATAATCTGTTTACAGTTCTCTTTGTCATCATCCTCTTCATTGTCCTGTTCATCTTCAGCATTGTTGAGGCTTATAATCAGTGGAGCATGAACTGGTAGGGAAATATTCTCTTGGTTTCTGAGTGATGCTTGAAGATGTGCTGGATGCAGAGTCCTTTCTTGGCCACCCTGTTGCAATGGCACATCTGCAGAAAAGAAGATTATTTTATTAGAAGGGAACTAGAATATCAAATCCAGGTTCAGGCATGCAGGTACAGTTTTGAAATCTTTATCATATTGAGGGGATCATTAAATAGGCAGATTATGACGTTTGGGAAAACTATTCTGCCAAGCTTGGCAAAAGAGCATCTTGCAACAACAGAAAGTATGAAAAAGCGTGGGTACCTACTCCTCTGAAAGAGCAGATAAAGCACTACAGTGTATCATACTAAACCTATTTTAGTGACACTCCTGCAGATCAGATTTGTTGTATCTCATGCAAGAAAATGTAAGATACAGCAGTTTAACTTGATAGTTAACTGTGTCACTGCCCAGAACAGCGTATTATTAGCTCTGGACAGTGTAAGCCAACTGCACCTTAAATTGGTTTTTAACAGGATTTCTAAGAATTAAAAAGGACAGTTAAAATGTTTGCAATGCTATTCTGGGACACATGGACTTTGAATGTATGGATTTTTCAGTAAAAAGAGAAAGGTTTGGATCTAATTTCCTGTTCTGATTGTTGGACATGGCTCTTCTAGAGGTTACCCATGTCCATTCGGCCTCTAGGGCATCTCTGACTCACAACACACCCAAAATGTGCCTACGTTTTGTTTAGGAGAGCCCCAGCTGCCAGGGGTCGCTGCTGTGGATGTGGGAACTGTAAAGAAAGCAGTGCGGGCACTCAGAGAAACAGCACCAAGTTCTTGCCTTGCTTCTCTGGGGTTGGGGGGCTCAACACACCCAGATGGGACACGCTACCTTTCCCTGGGGGAATTTCTGGAACAAAGGCTATTTGCTTCTGATTAGAGGTGTCTTTGGATTTTTCTCAAGACACCTGTGTCCAGCTCTGGAGCTCAGGCCCATGAACAAGTCGATTTTAGGTCCCCTGCTCCTGCATCTGTGACAAGTCACGCTGCTCTCACTCCAGCTTCTGCCTCATTTCTGACACCTGTCTTGATTCCCTGCCCTGGACACTTTCCCTGCTCCAGGTTCCTGCTGTCTAACAGGACTCCTGGAAACCAAGAGCTCCTCTTAGAAATGAATGAGAAAAAACAAAACCGACCAGCCAACCAACCAACCAAAAACAAAAAACAAAACAAAACAAAACAACAACTTGTAATGGTGCTTTTTTATTTTCCAAAACTAATTTGATTTTCAGATATTATATAACCTTGCAAATGATTTCTGCAACATTTCTACTCTGTGGATCCTAGCAACCTAAATCATCACTTGTGACATCAGCTTTCTTGCAACACGAAAATCCGTAACATGACAGCTCAAAAAGTCATATGGCAACACTATTCAAATGCCAATACAATTCCTTTCTTTGCTTTGAACTCACTGCGGTAGCAGATCCTACACCATTGATTTACCATGGTACCTTTGGAACCTTCATAGAGATTACTAAGCACTGCAAGGACATTCTTGTGTATGTACTTACTCTAATGAACAAATAGTAGAGAAAATATTTTCACTCACTGTTATTAGGTGGCAGGAAAAGCCCATTTATATTTCGAGGCTTGCTGTGGTGGTAGGGACAGCTGATCCTCAAACAGCCTGAGGGTTGTTTTTCCCACAAACAGAGCTGGCTGTACTTCTGCTGCAGGAGAAAAGAGTTGTCATCTATTGTAAGCAGAACAACAAAAATGGACTAAACGAAGCAGGACACGGTCTGCTGCTGTGACCATATTACCAAGATTTTGTGGGACCGTGTTCCGATATTTTAGAACCTTTAAAGTTATCTTAAAAGTTATCATAAGCTCCAGATAACTCTAAAGTTATCCTGCATTAGGTCAATTAAGCTTTCACGAGGTCAAACTGTTACCAGATGAGGAGTGAAGCCGTTTACTTATTGTACTGCAGACTTTCCATGAGATGCTGGGCAGAAAGTTACTTAATGAGATGAGCTGTACAAGTGCAAATCCTACACTAGACTCTCTTGCCATTAATGAACATGGGTCCTTGGGAAATAAGGAGTAGGAAATCAAACCCAGAAAGATGCCCAGCAAAAACTGAAAAACTACAAGTTTGGGAATTGGTGTTCTGAGACTGCCGTCATTGCGCTGCTCACAGCATCTCCCAGCTGTTTGTGCATTTGAAGGTCAGTTTCACCCAGATTCAGACATTAACAGCTGGGTCTAAAAGCAGCATCTCCAAAACACGCCACGTTTGGACTGCAGTCAGTACAACTGGGCCGTCCCCTGAGACACACTGGGGTCTGGAGCCAAAGCCCAGCTCCCGGGCATTAATGCCAAAATCCCCATTGTCAAAACGGGAGCAATAATGGAGAGCCCAACACCAACCCTGGATTTCCAGCAGGTGGAATTTAAATACAGGGCAAACACACCTTGCGGGACTTTCTTCTCAATAACTTATTTTGCAGTACTTCAGGAAGGAACTAAAAGCAGAAATTATAAACGTATAAGCCTACGTATTCAAAATCAATATAATCCTGATTCAATCCGAAAGATGAGTGATCTTCACCCATGACTTTTATGTGTTCCCTGAGTACCTGAGCACAGTTCACATGAGAAATTCCCATGGTTCAGATTATCATCACCTCTTCCCACCACTTCCAAAAACCCGATATTTCATCTACAGATGTGACCATGACCCAGAGAGACATATCAGCTTCTACGTTTACATAACAGACCTCCCTGTCAACATGGCTGTATCAATAAATCAAGGATCCAAAGCACTCTGAGATGTACAGCATTTACCTGTGCATTTGTGGAACGCGGGAAGGGGCAGTTTTCGCCTACTTGGCCCATTCTGTCAACGCCAAAGTTCAGCAAAGGCACCAGCATGAAGTAGCTGGTGCCTCCTGCAGCCACTCGGGTCAACAAAGGCGGTTGCCGGCCAGTATAGAATGTTACGTTTCAAAAGTTCCAACTGCTCCTCCAGCTCCTGATGTCAACATCATGGCGCCAGGAGACACGTCCAGCTTGAGCATCTTCCTTCATCTCCATTGCTTCAGTGTAAATTACAGAAAATCGGGCTATTTCAGAGTCTCCCATCCCAGTGTTTCTTCAATGAAAAATGAAACAAATCCATTTGCCGGGGCTTAAATAATACCCACTCCCTTGCTGAAGGAGCTGAGGCCTGAGAAACAAACCTTTGATACTGCAAAGACAAACCTTATTGACTGTTTTTTAAAGAAAACCCTTCTGCCCAACATTTTTCTTACTGTAGCTCTTTGGATGGAGGGGTGTTGGGAAGGTGGTTTAAGATTGAGGTTTTATTTCTCATGACTCCACTCAGATTTGGTTGGTAATGATTCTTGCCATTCCATGGGTTCTGTCATTGGTTGCCAGAGAGATCAGCGCCTGCCCTTCCTCCTCCCCTTGTGAGGAAGCTGTAGACCGTGATGAGGTCTCCTCTTAGTCTTCTCCAGGCTGAACAAACCAAGTGACTTTAACTGCTCCTCATATGGCTTCTTCTCCAAACCCTTCACCAACCTCTTCTGGACACCTTCCAATAGCTTTATCTCCTTTTTAACCTGTGGCGCCCAGAACTGCACCCAGAAACCCCAGATCCCTCTGCAGAGCTGCTCTCCAGCATCTCGTGCCCCAGTCTGTATGTACAGCCAGGACTGCTGGCACTGAGATGGATGCTTGTGGAAACCACTAGTGACTGGTGTCCAACCCAATGTGGCCCCGTTTACTAGAATGCTTTGAGCCCGGCCCGTCAGCCAGTTGCTCACCCACTGCATTGTGTGTTTATCCGGCTGTGTGCTGGACATCTTGTCCAGGAGAATGCTGTGAGAGACACTATCAAAGCTTTACTGAAATCCAAACACGATTTATTTATTCACGGTACACATGCATTCAAACTGCTGTTATACATGAAAATTTCTGTGGAATAAATTGGGGGAGCACTCTGATTAGAGATTTTTTCATCTCTGTACATATTAATTTGAAGTACTCGCTTCATCCCATTCTCCGCTCTACATATGGTTCTTGGTTTTTTTTGCGCTTCCAGGTCTTCTTGGCTCTGTTGTCAAAATAGATATATAGAGATTTTTCTACATTATTGACTAGAATAAATCTCTATGCTCTTTCAGAAACATGTTCAGGAACAGGCTGCCTGCTCTGTGGACATCTCGGAGCACGGGCCAAATGCTGCCACTGAGAGCCCTCCCCCTTAGGCAGGACGGCTGCCTGAGGTAATCTCCCGGGACCGGGATTCCCTCATCTCCCCATGTGGGTGAGTGAAATAATTCCTCGCTGAATGGCGGATCTCTGTTTATTTTCACTCACTTAGGCAAAGTGAGTGTATTCCGTGCTTAAATATAAGCACGTGTATTTTCTTTAGTAATTCCTTGCCAGATTCAGGCAAGTGTGTACTTTTCCTGGAGTCAGGGAGGGCTCTGGCGTTGTATTTGGTGAGCCATGTGTATGCACACTGTGGATCCCCATTGTTATCATTTGCTGCACCCCACTAATTTCCTCAACTGATACTCAAACCTGTATTTGAACTTCAACAAGATGAGAGAATTAACTGATAACACACAGGTCAGAAAACTTGTTAAAGTCTGCAAGATGCTTTCCTCTTTAACCTGTTTTCTTTGTGGGTATCGGTTTAAGCATGTTGCAATTTTGGTAGGTCTTTGTTATACGGTACGATAAGTTCACAGTCTGTTAAATTATGAGAATCCGTTGACTCAAAATGTGCGGTTTGTGATAATACAGAAGATCATGAGTAATTTAGTTCTTCACTGCGTGAATGTGATGGTAAAATTTTGTGTGTAGTAGCTGCTATTTTTCTCTCCAACATGCTACCTTTATTCCGGCATTTAGACTTGCGCAACTCTGTGACAGGCTGTGTCTCATCTCGGTGTGCTGGATTTGGTTTTTCCATATGCACACCATGTAAAGAATCCTGGTTTTGGAATAACAGCTGTAGCGCACCAGTTGAGACACTAAAAACAAAACAAAAGAAAACAAAACAAAAGAAAACAAAACAAAACAAAACAAAACAAGGCCTTTCCCAGTCTAGCTTGCGGCGGCGGGGGGGCGGGTGCCAATGGGGATCCAGTGCGCACTGACTTTTTTGTCAGGGAGACCCAGAGGTACCTCCACCTGACTGAGCAGTGAGCGGCCCAAAGGTGCAATGCAAAAATTGAGATATTGTCTTAGATTAGTGTGACTGTGATCCATCTGCATATTTGAACTGGGTGTTTGGTTTTCACATCTGAGCTCAGTATTTTAGTTTGCATATTCATATTTGGTACCAAAAGAATCTTGTTTGGGGAGATAATTACAAAATGGGAACGGGTTCCACTGCTAAAATTCCACCTTGCCCCCCCTTAGGATGCATCCTTACACATTAGAGTAATTGCTTATATTGTTAGAAAAGCATTTAAATTGTTAAAATGCTATGATAGCTGTGAATTTGGAAGAGGTTTAAAAGTTGCTAGAATATTAACTGATTTGGATTTAGGAAAATAGAATAACGGATTGATGTTTATTATACTGGTTTACACAGAGAACCACGTCGGGGTCACCATTTGTTGGAGCAATAAAGGACTCAGCAAACATTTTGATTCAATGTGAATCACACAAAAGCCATTTATTACAGAAACAAGCCTCCTTGTATATGCAACTATATTCTAATCACGCGTCCACGCTCCAAGCATTGATTCGCTAAATGAGGATCATGGGCTGTCCATGCACTGGAGTCTCACTGATGATACATCCAATGATTCACGCCATGCCAGGACCCCGCTGATTGTGGAACGCCCCTCTTTCTCACAGCAGATTCTGTTCTCAGCTTCTTGAAGCGGCCTTGAGATTCCTTTGAGCCTGACTAATTCAGCAACAGATCTTTATCTATCAAAACCCCTCCACACTCCCTTGTGGCCCTCATGTCCTTTCCAGGTCACCTGTGTCCCCCCACTCCCATGTCCCCCGCCATGTCCCCTCTGTGTCCCCTGTGTTCCCCCCCATCCCATGTGTCAAAGAGGCACCCCGTAAGTTAGTTTTAGGTAGACAACAGGGTCCAAAACAAACTTTGTTGCCTTTGTTGACCCGGGTGGCTGCAGGAGGCACCAGCTACTTCATGCTGGTGCCTTTTGCTGACCTTTGGTGTTGAAAAAATAGGCGAAGTTGGCGAAAACTGCCCCCTCCAGCGTTCCCCAAATGCACAGGTAAATGCTGTAGATCTTAGAGTGTACACAGAAGCCCGCTGGAGACCGCCGGAGATTGCAGGAGACTGTGGGAGACTGAAGAACACCGCAGGAAACCACAGGACGCCACTGGAGAACGTCAGAGACCGAAGGACACCGTGGGACCTGCACCTTGCCTGGAAAAAGGAAAAGTTTCTTAACATTTTACAAATACTTCAGACTTTTTCTTTCTCTCTCCCTCTGTAAATAATAGAAATGCAGTATGGGAGGAAGGGAGAAGAAGTCTTCTTTTGAACTTACAATCATTATGATGCGATCTGCTACAATAATAGATTTTAACATCAAAAGAAACATGCTCCTAGTGATGCACCTAGTCAAAAAACAGGAAAGAATTGTATCAGTTCTAGTGCAACATTGTCTCTGCTGAGACTGCAGCTTCCCTAGATGTCAGCTGGGGAATATATAGCACATATTGGCACTGGTCCCCGGGGGTTTTTTGCCTTCCTCTGCAGCATGGAGCATGACCACTTTGCAGAGCTCCTCTGGGCCCTTTTGGCTCGGTTCCTGCCTGCTGCTCAAGCACCAGGAAGATGGCCTCTCGTGCCCTGCAGCTGGGGGAGGAAGGCTTTTTTTTTCCCCCAGGTGGGACAGCAAGCGTCTCCGGGGGTTTTTTGCCTTCCTCTGCAGCGTTGAGCCCAGCCCTTGCCACGGCTTCTTTGGGCCATTTGGGCTGGGCTTCTGCTGCTCCACGAGGTGGCCCTAAACTTACCTAGAACAGCCTACCCAAACCAGCATAGAACAACTCACCTAAACCAACCTTCAACAACCTAAACCAGTCTGCCATAAAAAACTTCAATCAGCCACCAACAACCTAAGCAGAACCTTAAACAATCTACAATAAATTACCTCAACCAACCTAAACCAAACTAAACCAAACAAAAGTAACCAATCTAAACACCCTAATACAAACCTACTCAAACCGAATGATCTAAAAAATCCTACCTAAAACAATCTCAAACTACATAAACCGGCATTTCTCAGCCAACCTTAAGCAACCTGTAACCAAACAAGCTAAACAGACCAAAACCAACCAATCTTAACCTAAAACAACAATTACACAATCTCAAACAACTTCAAAGCAATCTGATAAAGGATAACACTACCTAAAACAACCCATCTAAACCAACCTCAAAAATATGAAACCAAGTGACATCACCTGACCAAAATGACCTAAAGCAAACAACCCAAAGCTAAATAGAACCACTGAAACCAGCCTGCAATGATCAAGCTAAAAACCAATCTAAACCAACTCAACTTCAACAACAAAGCTAAAACACCCTAAAAAACCTCAAAAACAAAATTCCAACCAGCAGCCACCCTACCGCATGACCCCATGCAGTGTCTCACTTGGATGTGTCTGCAGTCTTGGAAGCTTGACTACCCCAGGTTCTCCTACTAATGGACCCTGAGCTTGTTTGCAGGTTCTCAAGCACAGCGCAGCTACCGTATCCCCTTGACCTAGCAGTGGTTCGCCTCTAGCGGGGAAGCTCGTCCTCTTTGAGGAGGCAGGGAAACACGTGGAGCAGGGAAGGAGGAAGGGGACATCTGCTGAGACAGCACAAACAGCCCAATTGAGCCTGGTGATTAGTGGGGGGACACATGTCCCAGCGAGATTGCAGTCACATCCAAATCATCCAGACACAACCTAAAACCAACAAAACACAATGTCAATCTAACCAAACCACCTAAAGCACCCTCAACAACCAATCTAAACCACCCCTACCTGTAGGAACCCATCTTCAAAACATGCAACGTAAATAACACTGCCTAAAACAACCTACCAAAAAGTAACTAAACCAACCTAAACCAAACAACCTGAACCAACCTCAACAGAAACCCTTCAAGCAACCTAAACAATGTAAACCAAACCTGCCTAAACCAACCTACCTGAAAATACAGACACCCACCAACCCACCTGAACTGCCTACTGAAAAGAAACAACCTAAAATAACCAACCAACCAACCCACTCCCAACTTAAAATCATCTAAACAAACCTAAACCAAACTACTGAAAACAGCCTCAACAAAAACACCTTCAGATACGCCACCTACAACAACCAACAGAAGACACCTTCAACCAAAAATCACCTACATCAAGCAACCTGAACCCACCAGCCTTCAGCAAACAGCCTCTCACAACCACCCTCAAAGAACCTGCCTCAAACCAACCTCAAACGACCGCAACAAACGGAACCAAGCTACTAAAACCAGAAACCTAAACCAAACTAACACAACCAGTGCTAAAGAATCTCAGAAAACAGCACCAACCAAAGAACCCAGCAAAACCAAGAAAAATAAACCTCCAAAGCTAAACAACATAGATCAGTGGTAAGAAAATCACATCACACAACCTAAACCAACCCACCTAAACTAAACAACCAAAACCAAGCTAAACCATCAAACTTGAAACAAACAATCTAAGACTGCCAACCTAAACCAAACTTAACAAACCTTCACCTAAAACAACCAGCCTGCAGTCACCTACCAACACACAACCTACCAACAACGTCATACGGTGTTAAACAACCAACTTGGAACAACCAGTCTCAAAAAGCTTACCAAAGCCAACTAATACAAACTGACCCAAACCAACCAAATGAAACCAACTTAGAAAAATCCAACGAAGTCAAAACAACAACAATAGAAACAACATCAACAACAAAAACAAAAAAACAAACAAGGCAGAAAGAAACAGGCAAAACCCAAAAGAGTTCCAGACAAAGCAGGTAGATGTAGGAAACAGCATGCAGAGATGTTGCATGGGGACCCAGTGCTTTGGAGCAGCCACTGGTGTCCTGTCAGGAACAGGAAGGATTCGCAGCTGCCACTCGGCACCTCTCCCTGCGGGCAACACCAGCGCCTGGCAGGGACCAGAGTGCTTCCCGTGCACCCTGCCCAAGAAGCACAGCAGCCAAACAAGGTGTGCAAGGCAAAACATCTGCTTGTCATTGCTACATATGATGCCTTGGAAAAGATCCCACAGTACCACATACCTCTTCTTCTTTTGTGCGTGATCAGTCCCGCACCTCATTCTCAAGGTTCTCCCTCTGAGGAACCAGGGAAAGCTTGGCCTCTATTCCTGCTGCTGCTCTCTGCAGCTCTGGGACTTGCCTTCGCCAGCCTGCAAGGGCTGTTGTTTCAAGCTAACCTGAAGAATGCATCAGCCTGCTCTTGGCTACACGTGGGCTTGTGTTAAGGACTGTGAGCATTGGCTCTGAAACAGAGTGAGAAATAGAAATGACATGAAATAACAGAACATGAAATAACATAAAATGAAGTACATTAAAAAATTAAAATAAACAAAATAAAATAAAATAAAATAGAAACACTTGTATCCATTGCGTTTTGTGTCCTGGAAAGTGGTTTTTAGGGAAGAGTGAGGGAAGAGTGAAGGAAGGGAGAGGAAAGGGGGAAGGGCAGGGGGGAAGGGAAGGGAAAAGAAGGCAGAAGAGAAAAGAAAGCCCTGACAGAGCCCTGAGGGCTCCATACCTGAAACTGTGCGGGTTTGACTGAAAGTGAACTGATTTTCTTCATGGAGTTAGAAACCTTTCTTTTTCACAGCTCGCACAGTCATTATTTGGAATTAGTTTGAGAACACGAGATAACACCCCAGCACAGAGCTAATGTTTTTAATTGCTCTGGTCTGAGAGCCAAGGGCATTCTGACTGCTCTGCCCACAGATGTGATGAATCGAGGAAGTGGGGCAGAGATGGGGCAGAGCTGGACTGACATCCACGCTGATCAATACAAGAATTTCATCCTATTAGCGTCACGCTAATTATTTAAGGAGGGAGGGGATCTCTCTCACTCTCTCGGGCACTTTCTCTTGCACATGTAGTTTTTTTCTTCGCTCTTTTTTTGTCAGAGTCGGAGGAGTTTTTGGTGCAGGATGTTTTGTTTGGCCCTTTGTCATTTTGCAGAGGCCTCTGGGCTTTTCTACCTTTTTCCTTTTTTATCTCTTTGGGATCAACTGTGGGGACCAGGTGTCCCTTCCTGGGAACGGCTACTCGATGTGGACAGAGTTTGTGAGAATATCACAGGAGAACAGATGCAGCCAGAAGAACATTTCCTCTAATGACTGCTCTGAACTAATCAGGCACAGGCACAGGCAGCTCCCAGTGCAATTGAATACACACAGCACCCCTTGGTGCTGAAAGCAAAATCACCACAACGTCCATGGGCTCCTCTTGCCTGTGGGAGCTGCTCCCGACAGGCAGCTGCCTGTTTTCTGGGCAGTGGAGCCACCTTCAGAGGTTCCCTGAACCTCCTCTTTCTTCTTGCACTCGATGCGGCGCTGTCTTCTCCAGACTCTTCTCTCTGAGTGTGATCCGACGCTGGCGCAGCTGGCACAGCTGTGCTCCAGCTGCCATAACGGAGGCTGGTGGCATCCCCAACAGATGCTGCGGTGGCCGGCATGGAGGCCCACAAGGCCACAAAGGCCCCATTGCGGGGCCATTTTGTTCTGCAGTCCTGTCAATACTTAGATTTGGTTTGCCTCTGATGGAACTGACTCATTTGCCTTTTGTATTAAGGAAAGACCAAGAGCTGCAGATCTTTTGACAATATATTTTACCAACACCACAAACCTGGTAGCTGTATTGCAGAAATCTACTATGCTGAGGGATTTTGATATTAATATTTTTGTTTATTGCTTTCCTTGAGTAGGCAATGGATGAAAAAGCTGCTTCCATTTAAAAAACACCTGTTGTTGCTTCAACATTACAGATGCATCAGCAAATAAGAAAGACAACATTTAACATCTCCAAGACTTTTTATATCAAACAGCGCAATCTCTTGATGATACCTGCAGGAATGATTCATTGAATTCCTTGACAAAATGAATGCAACACCTGATTTAAAACATCATTGTGAAGATACGTTGATTCCTTTTCCTATATGTCTTTTTTCTGTATCTCTATAAATTGCTCTGCATTACACCTCACTAGCACAGGTGAACATCTCCGGCTTTGCTGGCCCCAGCAGAAGCTGTTTCTTGAGTGAGGGGGGTGGAATAGATGGGAATGGCGTGAGAATGGCGAGGAGGAACATTGTAAGTGCAGTCCAGCGACTGTAGCTGGGGTGTAGAAAAGCACATGAACCACGAGTAGAACCTCCGTGTTTAGATATTAGGCCTGCGAATAATCATAAAGGCACCTTACCATATATCCTTAAGATTCCTACAAACACAAAAGCAAAGCTACAAAATACAGAATTAGTGCACAATGGATTTTCCCACATTTCTAATGGCATAATCTGCCCGGCAGACCCTGCCGAGACCAGTCTATTTCATCTTTTTGTCTTGCATCTTCCTGTAAGATCAAAGTACAATATCCCATCCTGTTGCTGCTGAAGGTACATCATGTCCAGTTGGGACTGAAGTGGAAGACCCTATTTGGAAGGTCACCAGCCATAACAGGAACTTTAAATGTGATGCTTCATCCAGTTGTAACTCTGTGAACTCTGCCATTATTGTGCTTGTTACTTACAATCATTTTATGTATAAAAGCCCAGTACACATATATGCAAAGGATCTCTATTTGTTGTGAGAAACACCTCGATCATACAGTTTAATGGTGATGTTCTACATTACTGAAGCTATTTGTTTCAACAGAAGTTCACGTGCATGCTAACACTGTACATAGATGATACTAGCCTTCAAATCAAATGGTTTATCGAACAAGTGGACTCTTACGACTGAACCACAATATGCCACGTATTTATGACGTAGAGGCAAGAGGTAACTGCACCAGCACTCTGTGAGAGAATGAAGTGGGCTGACTGTGGTCAAAGGGGGTGGCAGATGCACTCGACCCACCCCCCCAGCCAAACCAGCAGCAGTGTGACCCAGGCTGCACAGGAGGGAAGGGCCTGATCCGCAACCAGTGCAAGAACTCCTCCCAGGAGCCCCACAGGGAAGCAGAGCGGCACAGTGAATGCCGGTGCCTTGTGGGCGCAGGGAGGCTGGTGCAGACTTTTCCTACTGTGTGCAATTTGACTACATTGGCCCCCGTTGCGGGGCCATTTTGCACTGCAGACAGAAAGGCCGCCCCTGAGCAGCCAAGGCTTGGAAACTTAGTTCAGATGAAACCACACACATTACAAGTTACAAGTGTGCAATTTATTTAATGCACGGTCCTTCAACAAGTTGCAGAATCAAGCCTTGTGTCAATCCTTATGAAACCTAAATAGGGTGAATTTCCCCTGATTTCTCAGAGATGTGTACACACCAATCGGCATCCCAGCGTACGTTGTGTGTGCGTTCAATTGAACCACCTTCAGAGGGGTAATCAGCCAAATTCTAAGACAGGTGCCAACACTGCCACTGGCTCAAGCTGGGTACCTGCACAGAGGTCCAACCCGAGCACAGAAAACCATCGAGTTTTGTACCTCTACAGACCATTCATACCATGATTCAGTCCAATAGCAATATTTCACTTTGGCGTCTTCTTGCTTCTCATCCGATCCTTTTCACTGATCTCATATATGCCTTTGTTTTGTTCAGCTGCAGACATTGTTTATGGTCCATAGCCTTGTAGGTGCTGTTTTGTGTGAATAAACACTTTTCTTCTCAGTGAAGTGCAAAACAGGCCTCATCTTGCAAACGTTCAGTGTAGTTTGTAGTTGCTTTTGGTAAATAAGAGCAGACCCCTACAGCTTATGATTTCAGCAAATCCAGTTTACTAAGTAACACGAAGCAGAGAGTATATAAAAAATCCCACAACTTTCTACTTCTACATGATTCATTACATTTATTATGCATTTACTTCAGCTAAATTATTATTATGAACCTTAAATTGGGCTCATCCACTGACCTGTGAGTAGTTTAACCATCGCCATACCGCCAGCTTATTTGGCAGAGAGAGCTCAGAATAGGCTCACTCAGGCTGTTATATTTGTAGAATAAAGTGGTTGACTCATAGACAAAATGCATGCAGTGGGAAAGGTCTGCATGAGACTCCCTGAGCCCACAACTCAATATTCAGTGTGTTGTTCTGCTTCCCTGTGGGTTTCCCAAGAGGAGTTCTTGGCCTGGCTACGGCTCAGGCCTTTCCCTCCTCTGGAGCCTGGACCAAACTGCTGCTGGTTTGGCTGGGGCTTTCGAGTGCCTCCACCACAAGGACAGGGACTGGGAAAGCAAAGTCCCTCCCACAGTAGGTGCGGATGTGGCTCATGACCACCAGAGGAACTGGAACGTACATAAATCTAGGGGGCTTGATGAGGTGTACCCAGGGTCCAGAGAGAATTGGCTGGTGGGGTTGCCAAGCCATTCTCCGTGATATTGGACAAGTCCTGGCAGTCAGGTGAAGTCCCTGGTGACTGGAAAAAGGGAAACGTCGCACCCAGTTTTAAAAAGGGTAGAAAGGAGGACCTGGAGAATGACTGAGCTGTCAGCCTCCCCTCTGTGCCTGGGAGGATCATGGAACAGATCCTCCTAGAAACTGTCCTAAGGCAGGGAGATGATTTGAGAAAGCCAGCACAGCTTCACCAAGGGCATGTCCTGCCTGACCAACCTAGTGGCCTTCTACGATGGAGTAACCATCCCAGAAGTCAAATCGTACCCTGGGCTGCATCAAAAGGACTTGGTCAGCAGGTAGAGGGAGGGGATTCTGCTGGACGAAAAAGGGGAAGAAAAAAAAAATCTGTTTCATGGGAGTGTGAAGGAACAGGAGGAAGCAAGGCTCTCATTCAAGGTGCATATCCACAGCTGTGGAAAACCTTCTAGGAAACCCTGTAAGTTCGAGGTGTGATCGCCACTCTACTTCCTCATCTCCTTGGGTGCCAATATCCCTTCAGCCCTGCGGAACATCCCCAGCTCCAGATCAGCCAGGTGACATAACAGCACAGATGACATCACCCAGGCTCCTAAAGCCTCTGTGATGTCATGGTGCATTTCCATGGCAACCTGATGCTCACTCTCTCCAACACCATCTGGCAGCTGACAGTCGACCTGTCTTGCCGGATTTCTGAGCGCTCTCCACGCTCGGTGACCATGAGTTTCTGTGATACTCTCTGACTGCCATCAGCAGCAGTAGACAACGAGGTTATCCTCATCCTCATCCTCATCCACATCCTCATCCTCATCATCCTCATTCTCATCCTCATCCCGTTTGAGTGCCGTGGCTGATACAGGTGACGTACCAGGACTCGTCCTGGGGGAGGTTTCAGAGCTTCCTTGCCATAGTTCATTGTCAGTGGTGGGTTCCGTTGGCTGTGATGGGAGATTCTTCACCAGGCTAGAAGTACTTTGGACACAAGGAGAAATTGTGTCAGGCTGTTCTTTATGAGGAGGATGGGAATCCATCATTCCAGGCAGGCCAGGCCAGGTCTGGCAATGTCAGCCCATCATCAGCAGGATAGGAAGTCATTACAATGGGGAGTTGTAGCATGAGAACTCAAACCCAAAGCTGTTTGAGGCAGGTGCTGGCAGAATAATGGCCATAGGGATGGAAGCTGTTTGCCCCCAACAAAACCCACACTGACCAACCGTCATGGCAGGTCCAGCACTAGCTCTTGCTTGTCCTGGAGCTCCTGCCCTCCAGTTAACCCCCACAACTGGCTGTATCCACCACTGTCTCACCCCATCACACCTCTTTGCTTCCTCCAACAGAGAGCTTCCCTCTACGTCTGCCAACGGCATCAAAAGGACAAGCGTGACATTCAGCACCCCCACGATGGCAACACCAGTCACTGCATGTGTGCTGCCCACTGTCCCAGGGCTGCTGGTGTCCTCCCAGCCTGCCCAGGTCCACACCATCACCTACCAGCTGGCACAGGCCAGCAGCTGGCAGGGGGTACCAGGGGCCCTGGGGCAGATGGTGCAGCTCCCCCAAGGGGTGCAGCTCCTCCAAGGGGGGCAGTTCCCCCAAGGGGGGCAGCTCCAACAGGGGGTGCAGCTCCTCAATGGGGTGCAGTTCCTCAGTGGGGTGCAGCCAGTGCAGCTCTCCCACAGGACGCAGATCCCTCAAGGACTGCTGCTCCCCCAAGGGGTGCAGCTCTCATATGGGGTGCAGCTCCCCCAGGAGGTGCAACTCCCCTCTGTGCCTGCTCCTTGTCCCCCATCCTACACCTGGGGACAGCAGGTGATTATGGGGACATTGGTCCAACACCAGCCCATTGGACTGGAGCCATTGGCCGTGGTCCAGGGGCAGCCCCTGTACCCCACGAGCTCCTGCCAGCTGCCCGGCCCTGCCCGTCCCGGCCCCCCACCACGCCGTGGCCACGCAGCTCAGCGGGTGCAGGGCCCCCCTGTGCCCCACACCCTGCCCAGCAGTGCCCAGGAGCCAGTGGAGGCCTCCAACAAGGACGGGGTGGCCATCAAGGACAGTATCCATGCTGCCAGCCCCCACCAGTCCCTCCTGGCACCGTCTGCCAGCAGAGCCACCATGGAGCCTACAGGTGAGTTCTGGGGGAAGGCAGAGCCCATGAGTTGGTGGCCAAGCTGAGGAAAGCTGCATCACCCCAGGGCTGCCTTGGCTCTGTTGCTTTTTCAGCTCCAGTGCCCATGCCGGCAACTCTGGAGAGGTCAGTGGATCAGCCCGAGCAGGAGTCAGGAAAGGCCTCAGTGAAGGTGGCTGAGCAGGCCGAGGACACCACCATCAACGACCTGCTCACCTGGCTCGACAACTTGGAGTGCGAGGACGCTGTCCCTGATGTCCCTGACAGCCCCGGCTTGACCACCTTCCTCAGCGAGCTGCCCGACCTCTCAGAATACGTGGCAGAGGCGGCTGCGCAGAGCAGCGAGTGGTGGCAGTGGGGCTGAGGGACAGCGAGAACACCATCCTTGATGTTCCTGACACCCCCAACTTGACCACCTGCCTCAACAACTCCCCGGTCTCTCGGAGTACAGGGCAGAGGGCACCAACCTCACAGAGCCGGTGGCAGTGGCAGGGCTGGAGGACAGCAAGGTCATGGGTGACAGCCCCAACTCTACCACCTTCCTTAGCCAGCTCCCTGACCTCTCTGAGTACATGGCAGAAGGTGGCTGCCCCAAGGACTGAGTGGTGGATGTGGGTCTGGGAAACAGCAAGAACACCATCCCTGACATTCTTGATTTCCCCAACAGCCTCAAGGAGCTCCAAGAGTTCTCAGACTATGCGGCAGAGAGCACTTGTCCCCAGGCCCAGGGACTGGTGGCATGTCTAGAGGACAGCAGGGACACCAGTTGCACCACCAATGTCCCTTGCACAACTGCGGAGGTCCTCAGTGAGCTCCCCAACCTCTCCAAGTATGTCGCAGAGGGCAGCTGTCCCAAGGAGATGGGGGAGGGAGTGGGGTGGGACAGCGAGGACATTCTCCTTGCTATCCCTGATGTCCCCAGCTGGACCACCTCTCTCAACAAGTTCCCCACCTCTTGGAGTACAGGGCAGAGGGCGGCTGCCAGAAGGAGCAAGTGGCAGCAGAGATGCTCCTGGATGGGGACAACATCTTCCCTGATGTCCTCGATGGCCTGGTCAGCACCACCTCTTTCAGTGAAGTCCCCGACTTCTTGGAGTATGGGATGGATGACGACTACCATGAGGCCCGCATGGCAGCGGCAATGCTGGAGGACACTGACACCATCTGGGGGATGCGAGACAGCCCCCTGATGGATCCTCAGGGGCAGATGGGCACTGGGGTGACTGATCTCCCCATCTGGCCTCCAGTGAGTCCCCTGGAGACTTGGAAGCCAAGCTCTCCAGAGAGTTCAGAGCAGACTGCAGAGGACACTCCTGTGGCCGGTCCCTGGAAGGATCCCCTGAAGGACCGTCTGCACAGTTCTCTGCTCAGCCCCCTGCAGATCCCACTGCTGAGTCGCCTGACCAGCCCCTCACATGTCCTCCAGTGCCCTCCATCCCACATGGACCAGCTCCAGGAGGAGATGCTGCAGGGGCAGCTCGGGGTGGATCTGACCAGATGGGGAGAGGCAGGCAGCACCAAGGCCAAGCGCCCAGCGCCAGCCAGCACCCTCAACCTGCACGAGACCTCTCCTGAGGACAACAGCCCCCCTAAGAAAAGAAGAACATGATGGCTCAACCCTGGAAATCCTGGTGGGCAAGGGAGCTGCTCCCCAGGGCTGGCACAACACCAGGCAGCAGTGGGCAGCAGGCAGGAACCAGCAAGGGGGGAGCATGCCACAGCAACAACGTGGCCTCCAAGAGACCGAGAACATGGGATGGCAGGGGGTGGCAAATGTCCTCTGCACAGCAGGGAGGAGACAGGTTTAACCTGACCACAACTGTGATCACACCACCTAAAAGGAACAGACACAGTTGCAGTTTTGCCTCATTCATTTATAATAATAAAGAGAAACATTTGTGCCGGGTAGTAGTTATATGCGGTGCTTTATTTCAGTGCTGGGAAACCAGGGGTTCGCACCCAAAGCTGGCTTCCCTGGTCAGTTTAAGTTACACAGTATTTATACAGTCCATTCACATACATATTCATATATTCATTAAGATACGTAACGGTTACTCAACATTGATTGCAACATCGATTGCAACATCTTGGAACTATTTTGATCATGTGCAGTGTCCTCTGGTGGTCTTTCAGGGGGTCTTCAGGATGAAGTAAGTAGTCTTCATCACTTCTGTCCCTTTCACCTTTGGGTACTGCACAGGCGTACTACTTCTAGAGCTAGATAACTGCTGACTTGCTCAAGCTCCGCAGATACTGCATGTACTGCTCCTCACTCTATGCGTATTTAGGCTAAGATAAAGCTAGGTTGTTAAGATGAGAGTATACTCGAACACGATATGCTTGAACATCCTTTCAGGGACAGTTTACAAAACTGATTCATCCTTTCAGGAACATTTTGTAGAACTGGTTCTGTTACTAACAAACCCACCAGCTTAATGAAGATTTCAGGAGTACACATCAAGATTTTCCTCATTAAAAGAAACAGGAAAATTCCGTAACAAATCTGCAGAAAGCCTGACATCCACACACTTGTTGCCTACACAGGAACATCAGCAAGGTCCTGCCTGTACACTAAAGATTAAATTCATGGACAGGTTTCCTGTGGAGGAAGCAACTAAGGATCAACGGAGTGGAACCATCTGTTGTTACCTGTTTTCACAAGAGGCAGATGCTGCTTCAGCTTCCATCTTTCAGTCTGTTGCTGATGAGAAAATAGAAGTGTGGTTTTTTGTAAGAAGGAAACCTTAATAGGAAACTTTGTTCACGGAATTCTTTGCCTCTCTGGGCACCTTTGGACTTAATAGCCCAGGAACCATTATAGAGAGAATAGCAAAGCATCCCAGGACACTAAGAGATCCCATAACCACAGGGGTCTGTCTTTCCTTTTCACCCGCGTTCCCCAAGCCCCAAGGCAGGAGCAAGCAGGGCAGTCGTGCGCTTGGGCCGCACCAGGGAGGAGAGAGCAGGACCAGCGCTTGTCACCCAGGGCTGGGAACAGCCATTTGTGCTCTGAGTTGGGGCTTAGTCCATGTGCAAGTGCAGCACGGATCCAGATACCAAACTGATGGTGTCAGTTCAGGGCTGACTGGGGCTGGTGACCCTCGGGGCAGCAGCAGGAACCGCTCTGACCCTGGTTGTGGGGCTGTCCCTGTGCTGAGCCCTCGGGCCCAGGACTGCTGAATTGGGCCATGGTGGGGCCCAGGGGTGCTGAGGTTGACAGGTCCCCCGGGTGTGTCCGTGCTGGGAGACACCTGTTCCTGCAGCACCCCTGGTACTGATCCTGAACCTGGTCCATCCTCACCCAGAAATACACTTTAGTTTGTTCTTTTTTTTCTTAAAACTGAAGATAATTCACAGAATCACAGAATCGACTGGATTGGAAAAGACCTCAGAGACCATCCAGTCCAACCCTTGGTCCAGCTCCAGTCCATTGACTAGATGATGGCACTAAGTGCCATGTCCAGTCTCAGTTTACAAACCTCCAGGGCCAGTGAGTCCAGCACCTCCCTGGGCAGCCATTCCAATGCCTGACCACTCTCTCTGCAAAGAATTGCTTTCTAATCTCCAGCCTAAATTTCCCCTGGCAGAGTTGAAGCCCATGCCCCCTTGTCCTATTGCTGAATGCCTGGGAGAAGAGACCAATCCCCACCTGGCTATAACTGCCCTTCTGATAGTTGTAGAGAGTGCTGAGCTCACCTCTAAGCCTCCTCTTCTCCAAACTAAACAAGCCCAGCTCCCTCAGCCTCTCCCCATAGGGCTTGTGTTCAAGTCCCTTCCCTAGTCTTGTTGCTCTTCTCTGGACCCGCTCCAGCACTTCAATGTCTTTCCTGACCGGAGGGGCCCAGAACTGAACACAATACTCCAGGTGTGGCCTCCTCAATGCAGAGCACAGGGGAAGGATCACTGCCCTTGTCCTGCTGACCACGCTAGTTTGGATACAGAATAGGACACCATTGGCCTTCTTGGCCACCTGGGCACACTGTTGGCTCATGTTGAGCTTCCTGTCAATTAGTACTCCCAGGTCCCTTTCTGTCTGACTGCTCTCCAGCCACTCTGCGCCCAGCCTGTAGCGCTGCAGGGGGTTGTTGTGGCCAAAGTGCAGCACCTGGCACTTGGCCTTGTTGAACTTCATCCCATTGCAATTGGCCCATTTTTCCAGCCTCTCCAGATCCCTCTGCAGAGCCCTCCTGCCTTCCAGTAGGTCCACACTCCCTCCCAACTTGGTGTCAGCAGCAAATTTGCTGATGATGGTCTCAATCCCCTCATCTAAATCATCAATCAAGACTTTCAACAGGACAGGACCCAACACTGACCCCTGGGGACACCACTAGTGACTGACCGCCAGCTGGATACAGCCCCATTCACCAGCACTCTGTGGGCTCGGCCCTCCAGCCAGTTCTTAACCCAGCAGAGAGTGCACTTGTCCAAGCCACGGGCTACCAGCTTTTGCTCGAGTATATTATGGGAGATAGTGTCAAAGGCTTTGCTGAAGTCTAGATAGACCACATCCACGGCTTTCCCCTCATCCACCAGGTGGGTCACCTGATCATAAAAGGAGTTCAGGTTGGTCAGACAGGACCTGCCTCTCCTAAACCCATGCTGGCTGGGTCTGATCCCTTGTCCATCCTGAAGGTGCTGTGTGATTGCATTCAGGATGATCTGCTCCATAACCCTGCCAGGCACCGAGGTCAGGCTGACAGGCCTGGAGATGCCAGGTCTGGAGTTGCAGCCCTTTTTGTGGACTGGGGTAAAAATGAAATATTTTATGCTTTAAAGTGTGTGTACAGCATATTTCAGTTAATTCTGAAAGTTTTGTTGCACAGTTCCTTTAGTTCATCACATAGTTCTGCTGCCCTGCTAAAGAGGCAAAATCTCCAGCTCAAAATCAGGCTGAGCCCTCAAACATCCAGCAAACAGCTGAACCATCTAAGAATCCGGCTTTCACACGGAAACAATTACTTTCTAGAATGCATGAGTGTTGCTGTTGACATTAAAAGTCCTCTGAAAGTCCAAAGTAAAACTGATAGTATCTATTCCCTTTAGAAATTGTGCATTAAATATAGTCTGTAAAAATAATTTCAATTATCAAATTTTCAAAACAGATAAAATTTATTGAAGACCTTTATACGTGACCATGCAGAGCACTTTTTGAATTTCCATTTCTATCAGTTCTGAAATGTTACAGTGTATTTCCTGCATCTTATTTTTGAATTTGCTGCTTTTTCATCTTTAGATTTTCCAGTTGATTGTTCTTGTAAACTAACACACTCATTTCAACTCTTTCTCATTTCTACATATCATTCTCCTCTGTTATTTGCTTCCAAGTCTTCTTGGATCCTCTGTAAAAATAGATATACATAACTTTTGGCGCATAATTCACTAGAGCAAAACTATATACTGTTTCAGAAACATTTTAAAAATTAAACTTTCAGCAGGTCTAGAAGCAACAGGGAAAAACAATCATCCTACTGTCATTCACCCATGCTTGAAAATGTCCTGCTCAAGTTTTTTTTCTCTAAAATCTTCCCAAGCAGATGTGGTACTTGCACAAAGAACCCAAATGCAGCAGCAAACCTGCTGGAGGGATTTCACAAGGTGCTTTTAGGTTGGTTGTATCTATATGGTGCCTCAACAGAATTTGTATCTCAGGCTGGAATCAGAAGGCCTAATACAGAATATGGAAGTGCCCTGGGTAAACTCATCCTGACAGCTGGGTCACCTGGACTTTGAAACACAAAGTCACAGAGTTGCACTTTTCTGAGCTGCCCGCTTTGGACTGATCTCCTAGAGCAAGCTCATACTCTCCAAAAACTAATGGGACCATCCTAAAAAAAGCTCTGCTGACCATCTGCTATAGAACAGAGTACCAGTAAAACGATGAACTCAAGAAAGGGCAGTGCTCAACAGCGTTCAAACTTCACCTCTTTTCCCTTGCAGGAAGAACTTTCAGTGAAAGCCAGAAGGCCAAGCTTGCAAGAACTATAGGGACCCTCTGCTAGTCCACATTTCAAACTGCGCAACTGCAGAGCAAAGTCCCCGTAACATCTGTGGGGAACACGGAGGTGGGAGATAAGAAGGAAATGTCGCAATGAAGCACAGAGTGCAGACCGAGGCTCCGGTCATTCCTACAAGGGACATGAGATAGAGACTCTAATGCTTTGCTTTCATCTCAGTAATACTGTGAAACATCAGACATCACGGGTTAGTTATACAGTCAAAATTACATGTCTGCAAACAAACAGAACTATTCTCTGTTCTTTCAAATGACTCAGCATTGCTTAGAATCCTGTGGATTTTGGCAGCAAAATCTTTAAGACCAATTTTACATTTTCTAGGTGGGGAGAGAAGTTGCTTTTGCGAAAAAGAATTAATTGTAAAAATATCTATCAAACAGTTACCCGAATGGTTGTTTCAAACTTACAGTTTGCGTTTTCACGTGGATTTCTTTTCCTCCAACGTGGTGCATTGTAAAATCCTGAAGTATATTTGTCTGTGGAATAAACATAAACATTGTTTCCTAATTTCAGCTCCAATTTCAGGAAAGACTCTCTAAGTCTGATATGTGAATTACATACTCTATCAGTTGAAGTATCAATGAAAGCATCAAGTGAATCCTACATCATCTCTGAAATACAAGCCAGTGTTAAATACAGACTTTCTCTCAGTACTTTATAGATCATGTGTAATCTTGCAGCATTTCCTCAAGCTCACGGGATCTTCCAAAGGAGGCGATTCTGCCACGGACACCTGCGACTTGAACAAAGTCAATATTCTTGTGTTGAAAATCTTCCCAAAGGCATCAATTGCTTTTCAATTCAACAAATCCATAATCCAATCTCCTCTTTTATCCCTGCTTGTGCAAACACTTAATCTGAGGCAATGGGATGTTTTTGTGCTGGGCAGCTGACTGTGCATCAGAGTAAGCTGCCCAATGACTGTTTTCTGTGAAATTTGGCTAAAAATAGGAATTCTCTTGTTTTCTATTAATTCCATCTTAATTACATTAATTCAAATCATTAATTGCAAAATAATCCTACGATTTTCGGTTTAAACACAACATGTAAGCATTACCATAGCTTTCCGTTTGGGTCGAAAATCTTCTATTTGTGTCAAGCTGATTCTTAGGTTTGGAGCATTTCCCACCATATGGCTCACGTGCTGCTGAAAAGAAAATTCGCAACAGTGGTAATGGTGGTTGTTATGACAAAAATTAATAACGTTTTCTCTGTAATCTCTACACCAATTTGTCCACATTTAGCCAAAACAAACATTAAAAGAAAACAAAGCAAACCCAAACCAAACACGCACAAGTATTGATGTCAAGATGTAGCAGTGATGTTGAGATTCATTTAATTTAACTGTATTCATGGTAACATAGCAGATAAATTGTCTTAAGTAGGTTCCTTTTATTGAGAATTCAAGATAGGGAGGCATCTCAAGATGGAGATTCAACTCAGCTTAAGCAAGATGACTGAAACTGGTAAGATGAAATAACTTTCTTCACTTATGATTATTGAAATTATTGACCACTAAATTTCTACATGAAGTGACAGATTAGATAGTTCAAAATAAAGCGAAAGATGTAAAATTATGGTCACATCTGAAACAGATTTCCAAAAAGAAAGATACAGGACTTTGAATCCCACCTGTAGGCTCTTGTCAAATTTATGACATAGTACATCCTATCAAGAGGACTGTAGAAAGATGGAAAAAAGAAGAATGAAAATATCGCCATGAATGAATGGAAAGAGAATGAATTCGGTCCCCTGTCCAACATTAGAAATACAATAATAGCAAAAATAACAAAAATTGACACTAAATAGATATCAGAAGTTTGGATAGGACCAAACTGCAGGATTTTCCAAGATAAAAAATACTACTAAATATTGAAAATAATAAATCTATCACAATCAAACCCACCTGCAGATCCATTGAACTTTGGTTCTTGGGCGGCATTCACAGTGCGGTAGAAAACATATGTTGATCTTCGAGGTTCCAAAGAATCAGAATCAGTCTTTCTGCTGGCAGCTCTCACATAAGGAACAGAAGAAGCAGTTGCATCATCTTTATTTTTACGCCTTTGTTGGTAACTTGGTTTTCCATTGGGATCTGAAGAGTGAATTCCTAAAAGTGAAAAAGCAAACAGAAGTACAGAAATGTTGTGCTGTTACTCAGAATTTGACATATTACAAGGTCCTAGAGGCTGGAAACAAGATTGACCAAAAAACCAAAGATTTTTTGTGGACAACCCAATTCAAATCTATTCAGTTATTTTATTTACGATATCAAAGCAACGTTCAGCAATGAGAAGCTGATGCCAAAGTATATTACCTCCATTGTCAAAGGATCGCCAGTTGCTTCTGGGCATACGCTCCGCTGGAACTCTCCTTCCTGAACTCTCTCCTCCTTTCTTTGCATTGTTAAGTGTTGCAGAAGTATTACCATCCCCTGGAAAGGCAACAGAAAGCATGTGTGCCCTGCTGGTGTGTGAGCACAGGGAATGGCACTGCCATTCTCTTCCTCCCGCCTCTGTGAGATAGTGACAGGTATAATGGCCTTTAACCTCTCGTTTTATGTTCTTCTTTCTCTTGTGTTAGTTGTTTGGATCCTGTCTAGTGTAACTTGAGCACCTGACGTGTAACTGTGATGATCTCTAAGAAAACTGCATAATAGGCTATAGACGACTATGGCTCCAAAGGAAAGAACCAGCTACAAATTACCTGCTCTAGCTTCTTACTCTTTATTAATGATATTGATGAATCCTATCTGATCAAATTGATGGTGTTTTCAAGATGCACGTCATCATAGTACCTAAAACCTCAAAGCACTCAATGGAAGAATTGCTTTGGGAAAACATCTCTCTCCTCTTCTCTGAATCTATCTCTGTTTTCAGATTGTCTGGAGTGCAGCTGTGAACACAACCCCCTTATCTACTACTGTCCTCTGAGTGCTGACTACCTGCCCTTTCTCTGTACCGCACAGGTGGTATGTGGACCTCTGAAACATCCATTCTTGAGCCCAAGAAGACTGATGTGCTCCGAAGGAGACCTTTGGGCTGAACTAGGAATGATTCTTTTGTCTGTAGCATTTAGACACATGCTGGATACGGGCAGCGTTTGTGAACATCACAAAGTATTACAAACGACAAGGCTAAAACTGTAATGGCACTGGTTGATAGATAAGCCCACCTCCAACTGCAAACGGAACTTCAAGAGGCAAGTGTCCGTATAAAGTACCCACAGGGCTCTTCACCTGGCCCTTACTACTCTGCAGGAAGATGTGGCTTTGCCTCTTCTTCCTTTTTTCCTGCTCACATAAATGACCACTTTTGCTTCCTCTCAGTTCAGGCCAGAACGCAGCAGAAATTCTGTTCTTCTGCTTCAGTTTATGGGGTGGTATGAAGCCAAAACAAACCATCACAATCAAAACACCAGTGAAATCCCAGTTGTAGGAAAATACCATGCAAAGGAAGGTCATTCCTTCATCCCCTGCTGGGAGGAGAGATGTTGAACAGGAAGGATTTCCCAAAGGAAACTGAAATTCTACTGCAGAACTACACCTACCAATAGTTAGAGTAAAACGGGAAGAGAAAGGTGGACTATTCTGAGATTTACTAAATATTTCTAAAGAATACATCTCATTCAAAATATTGTAAAAAGAGGGGATCGATATATTTGTGCAGAACATTGTGTTCATTCCTCTTTCTGGGGAAATAAATGAATCTCTGCTATGAAGATGACTAAATTATTGGTCATGAATACACTGTCTGACTAGTTATAAAGCTTAATAAAGCTTTACATTTCTGACTGTGGATACTGCTGCACTCTACTTATGAAAATTATGCTGGATCAAAGTTAGTCTTGACCATATTTGGGCATAAATGACTTCACATGAACCTGCAGGGACAAAAAAGAAAGTAGCACAATACAGACAGGCACATTTGAGGTGTTTTAAGAATCCCGGTTAAGCAGAAGCTCACCTGTAGATCCATTGAACTTTGGTTCTTGGGTGACGTCCACAGTGCGGTAGAAAACATATGCTGATCTGCGAGGTTCTGAAGAATCGCAATATGTTTTTCTTCCTGCTGCTCTCCCACGAGGAACATAAGAAGCAGCTTCCTCATCTTTCCTTTGACTCCTTGGTTGGTAACTTGGCTTTCCTTTGGGGTCTGAAGTGTTAAATCCTAAAAATGACAAAGCAAACTTTATAATGCTGTGCAGTTACTCAAATGTTGACATATTGCAGGAGCCCGGAGGCTGGAAAGCAAGATCAAAACAACATGTTCTTTACGGAGAGTCCTGTCCAAATGTGGATTGTCCACTAAGAACAGAATTTAGCTGGGTAGTGCTAGATCATCTAACAGTTTAGTAAATGAAAATGAATAAGCCAACTGTTTTCTCAAAATACATTTTCCTGGTACTGTATTTGGTGAATTTCTTGGCTCCTCAGGAATCCATTTATTCTTCTTTATTTCTTTGGAGTGATGCTTATTTACCAGCTCACTGTGGTTTGTTGCAGAGGGATTAAAATAACACATATTCACTTTCTTAAATAAAAACCACACAATTTTCTTCTCCAAATACTCTATGGTGATTTGAAAGCCTAATCTCCCACTTCATACACAGGTCTTCTTGGGCGGATCATGCTTTTACACGTTAATTATTCTGAGAGTATCATTCCTCAAAAGGAAAGCAAAAGTGGCTGTATTTCCTCTGGCACAGGAAATGGTGACAAACCTCCAAAGTTGACTCTAAAGACAAAGACCAACAGCACTTGGAACTCGTACAAGTACTTTGGCTGGTTCTGGCTCAGGACACTTCTCATGATGAATCAGAACATGTTCAGGAATACTGTATCTAGGGTTTGCAGGTAAAGATTACAAACATTGGCTTTAATCCACATAGACATTTGTAAGAACTGAGAGGGAAAAGCTGGATGTAATTTGCGTGTGTGTCACAGGAGGAATAAACCCTTTTCCAAAGTCACAGTGGGAGCCCAATGGATACAAACTCCAAATCACAGGGTGACAACTTCTGAGCCTGAGCTGCCTGTTGTTACAAGAGAACTCAGCAACAAAACCACAACCCTGAATGTGTTGCTCTCTGCCGGTGCTTATTTCTCACCCCTTGCACATGAGGGACGCTTTGCCTCTGTCTCAGTTGTGTCAGTTCAGCTACAGGTTGTCCTGCAAACCAAACAACTAAACCAATGTAGAGTAAAAAAAATAACTTCAGCTTACAAAAGGATTACTTCAATCCTCAGGCACTTCAGTGATACAATTCACAGCATGAGCCCACACATCATTTTAACAGCTGAACGGGCATTGCTGATAAGGTGACAAACAGCATTGCAGAAATACCAATGAATGGCGGGAGATTCAAACTTCGTATAATAGATTCACCTCCGATGTCGATGTACCTGGTGACTAAGGGAGAGGCAACAGAAAGAATGTGTGAGCGGCTGGTGTGTAAGCACAGGGAATGGCACTGCCATTCTCTTCCTTCCGCCTCTGTGAGATAGTGATTGGTTTAGTGCAATTTCCTTTAGCCTCTCCTCTTATATTCTTCTTTGTATTTTCTTGGATGTTTGGATCCTGTCTACTGTCCCTGATGTACAACTCTCATGGTCTCTAAGACAATTCTATAACACACAGGTTAAAGAAAAGCTACAGCTCCAAAGTAAAGAACGAGCTACAAATAACCTGCTCATTCTTTTCATGAATGATATTTATGAATCCTATCTGATCGAATGTATGGAATGGTTGTGTATCTCCAGATAGCACACGTAGGTTTTACAGCCCATTTCTACCCTTTGCATCCACAATCAATACAGGTAGTCACCATGTCTGAGACACTATGTATGTGTATATATGTGGGGAAAAAGAAATGGTAAATATTAATGGTAAATATTGTCTGAGAAGATAAATATTACTTGCCTTTCTGTAAGTCTCGCTCCATAGCTTGCAAGAGTAATATTTCCTTTTCCTGAGGTGAAGACACAGTTTCTGTTGATTGGTGTTTGTGAGGGTACTGGATCCTGTAATACTCTCCTAAACATAGCCAAAAAGGAAAATAAAATAAATAAAATAAAATAAAATAAAATAAAATAAAATAAAATAAAATAAAATAAAATAAAATAAAATAAAATAAAATAAAATAAAGACTTAGTATATTGTCTTCATTGCTGTTTAGGAAAGACTGACTGACTTCGTATTTACCAGTTTTGTAGCATATTTCCTTTATGGTTCTTTCCTCTTCAATTTCTGCAGCAGTCTTAGGCACCCAATTAGAAACATCTGTAGGAAATGGTTTTAAAAGATTACTAGGTATCTATACAAAGTCCTTCAACAATTTCTAATAATCATGTGCCATCATGAATTTCATTTTGGTCACAGTGGGTTTTTTTTTCTCAATGTAAGCTCTGCTTCTGCATCAATGATTCCTTAATATTAGGTATATCCAAGAGCAATGGAACTGCAGTTACAACACATAGGAATAAGCTAATGTTTGTGGATTTGAAACTATTCAAAACCATCTTCAGAGCTCATGTTCAACATAATCCTTCATTGACAACCAAAAGGAAATCTTCTGATTAAACATGTCACCAGGGAGCGCTTGTCACAAAACCTCTGCCCACAGTTCCTCTCCTGGAACATCTGCTGGCAGAGATGGTGAAGTGAGGGCTCCTTATCTGTCTCAGTTAAGGCTACTGAGATCAGCAAAGCCCCAGCTTTTATTTGGTTTGAATTCACGGGGCTCACTCCTACTGAAACCGCGTCAGGAAGCACTAACAGGTAGTCGTCCTCTCACCCTCTCACCCTCTTCATTCTTCCCCAGGAATCCCTCATCTCTAAGTGAGACACAGTCAACCGTTTAGCTGCTTTTAAAAAGCACAAAACCAAAACAACAAATATCTCTCTATCTATCTATCTATATATATATAATTGCATAGACATTCAATTAATCTAGTGAATTGTGTCCCCAAATTTAGAGAAAGTTTGAAGAGTATTTGATGGCCATCTGAATTGCAGATCACATCATATAAGTTGTGGATCACATTTTAAACTTTATTTAATACAAAAGAGGTATGTGGATGATAACTCTATTGAAATATACAGGTAGGCATTTCACAGGAGTTAGAATGATGCCTCACATCTGGTGACCAACACTTCCAACATTTTGGTATTAGCCGGAAACTATTTTCAAAACTTGTCAACAACTCCTTTCTAAATAGGTCATGGTCATTACAACAAATCAGCTGTGAAGTGTAGAAAAGGCCCTATTCTACTTCTTTGTAAAAGAAAAAATAATCTGTTTACAGTTCTCTTTGTCATCATCCTCTTCATTGTCCTGTTCATCTTCAGCATTGTTGAGGCTTATAATCAGTGGAGCATGAACTGGTAGGGAAATATTCTCTTGGTTTCTGAGTGATGCTTGAAGATGTGCTGGATGCAGAGTCCTTTCTTGGCCACCCTGTTGCAATGGCACATCTGCAGAAAAGAAGATTATTTTATTAGAAGGGAACTAGAATATCAAATCCAGGTTCAGACGTGCAGGTACAGTTTTGAAATCTTTATCATATTGAGGGGATCATTAAATAGGCAGATTATGACGTTTGGGAAAACTATTCTGCCAAGCTTGGCAAAAGAGCATCTTGCAACAACAGAAAGTATGAAAAAGTGTGGGTACCTACTCCTCTGAAAGAGCAGATAAAGCACTACAGTGTATCATACTAAACCTATTTTAGTGACACTCCTGCAGATCAGATTTGTTGTATCTCATGCAAGAAAATGTAAGATACAGCAGTTTAACTTGATAGTTAACTGTGTCACTGCCCAGAACAGCGTATTATTAGCTCTGGACAGTGTAAGCCAACTCCACCTTAAATTGGTTTTTAACAGGATTTCTAAGTATTAAAAAAGACAGTTAAAATGTTTGCAATGCTATTCTGGGACACATGGACTTTGAATGTATGCATTTTTCAGTAAAAAGAGAAAGGTTTGGATCTAATTTCCTGTTCTGATTGTTGGACATGGCTCTTCTAGAGGTTACCCATGTCCATTGGGCCTCTAGGGCATCTCTGACTCACAACACACCCAAAATGTGCCTACGTTTTGTTTAGGAGAGCCCCAGCTGCCAGAGGTCGCTGCTGTGGATGTGGGAACTGTAAAGAAAGCAGTGCGGGCACTCACAGAAACAGCATCAAGTTCTTGCCTTGCTTCTCTGGGGTTGAGGGGCTCAACACACCCAGATGGGACACGCTGCCTTTCCCTGGGGGAATTTCTGGAACAAAGGCTATTTGCTTCTGACTAGAGGTGTCTCTGGACTTTTCTCTTGACACCTGTCTCCAGCTCTGGAGCTCAGGCCCATGAACAAGTCGATTTTAGGCCCCCTGCTCCTGCATCTGTGACAAGTCACGCTGCTCTCACTCCAGCTTCTGCCTGATTTCTGACACCTGTCTTGGTTCCCTGCCCTGGACACTTTCCCTGCTCCAGGTTCCAGCTGTCTAACAGGACTCCTGGAAGCCAAGAGCTCCTCTTAGAAATGAATGAGAAAAAACAAAACCAACCAAACAACCAAACAACCAAAACCAAAAAACAAAACAAAACAACAACTTGTAATGGTGCTTTTTTATTTTCCAAAAGTAATTTGATTTTCAGATATTATATAACCTTGCAAATGATTTCTACAACATTTCTACTCTGTGGATCCGAGCAACCTAAATCACCACTTGTGACATCATCTTTCCTGCAACACGAAGATCCGTAACATGACAGCTCAAAAAGTCATATGGCAACACTATTCAAATGCCAATACAATTCCTTTCTTTGCTTTGAACTCACTGCGGTAGCAGATCCTACGCCATTGATTTACCATGGTACCTTTGGAACCTTCATAGAGATTACTAAGCACTGCAAGGACATTCTTGTGTGTATGTACTTACTCTAATGAACAAATAGTAGAGAAAATATTTTCACTCACTGTTATTAGGTGGCAGGAAAAGTCCATTTATGTTTCGAGGTTTGCTGTGGTGGTAGGCACAGCTGATCCTCAAACATCCTGAGGGTTGTTTTTCCCACAAACAGAGGTGGCTGTAGTTCTGCTGCAGGAGAAAAGCGTTGTCATCTATTGTAAGCAGAACAATAAAAATGGACTAAATGGAGCAGGACACGGTCTGCTGCTGTGACCATATTACCAAGATTTTGTGGGACCGTGTTCTGATATTTTAGAACTCTTAAAGTTATCTTAAAAGTTATCCTAAGCTCCAGATAACTCTAAAGTTATCCTGAATTAGGTCAATTGAGCTTTCACGAGGTCAAACTGTTACCAGATGAGGAGTGAAGCCGTTTACTTATTGTACTGCAGACTTTCCATGAGATGCTGGGCAGAAAGTTACTTAACTGACATGTGGTTGAGTTTCCTTTCCTGCACAACAGCATAATCAGGTCAATCTCAAATGAGATGAGCTGTACAAGTGCAAATCCTACACTAGACTCTCTTGCCATTAATGAACATGGGTCCTTGGGAAATAAGGAGTAGGAAATCAAACCCAGAAAGATGCCCAGCAATAACTGAAAAACTACAAGTTTGGGAATTGGTGTTCTGAGACTGCCGTCATTGCGCTGCTCACACCATCTCCCAGCTGTTTGTGCATTTGAAGGTCAGTTTCATCCAGATTCAGACATTAACAGCTGGGTCTAAAAGCAGCATCTCCAAAAAACGCCACGTTTGGACTGCAGTCAGTACAACTGGGCCGTCCCCTGAGACACACTGGGGTCTGGAGCCAAAGCCCAGCTCCCGGGCATTAATGCCAAAATCCCCATTGTCAAAACGGGAGTAATAATGTAGAGCCCAACACCAACCCTGGATTTCCAGCAGGTGGAATTTAAATACAGGGCAAACACACCTTGCGGGACTTTCTTCTCAATAACTTGTTTTGCAGTACTTCAGGAAGGAACTAAAAGCAGAAATTATAAACGTATAAGCCTACGTATTCAACATCAATATAATCCTGATTCAATACGAAAGATGAGTGATCTTCACCCATGACTTTTATGTGTTCCCTGAGTACCTGAGCACAGTTCACATGAGAAATTCCCATGGTTCAGATGATCATTACTTCTTCCCACCACTTCCAAAAACCCGATATTTCATCTACAGATGTGGCCATGACCCAGAGAGACATATCAGCCTCTACGTTTACATAACAGACCTCCCTGTCAACATGGCTGTATCAATAAATCAAGGATCCAAAGCACTCTGAGATGTACAGCATTTACCTGTGCATTTGTGGAACGCGGGAAGGGGCAGTTTTCGCCAACTTCACCCATTCTGTCAACGCCAAAGTTCAGCAAAAGGCACCAGCATGAAGTAGCTGGTGCCTCCTGCAGCCACCCGGGTCAACAAAGGTGGTTGCCGGTCATTATAGAATGTTACGTTTCGAAAGTTCCAACTGCTCCTCCAGCTCCTGATGTCAACATCATGGCGCCAGGAGACACGTCCAGCTTGAGCATCTTCCTTCATCTCCATTGCTTCAGTGTAAATTACAGAAAATCGGGCTATTTCAGAGTCTCCCATCCCAGTGTTTCTTCAATGAAAAATGAAACAAATCCATTTGTCGGGGCTTAAATAATACCCACCCCCTTGCTGAAGGAGCTGAGGCCTGAGAAACAAACCTTTGATACTGCAAAGACAAACCTTATTGACCGTTTTTTAAACAAAACCCTTCTGCCCAACATTTTTCTTACTGTAGCTCTTTGGATGGAGGGGTGTTGGGAAGGTGGTTTAAGATTGAGGTTTTATTTCTCATGACTCCACTCAGATTTGATTGGTAATGATTTCTGCCATTCCATGGGTTCTGTCATTGCTTGCCAGAGAGATCAGCGCCCGCCCTTCCTCCTCCCCTTGTGAGGAAGCTGTAGACCGTGATGAGGTCTCCTCTTAGTCTTCTCTTCTCCAGGCTGAACAAAACAAGTGACTTTAACTACTCCTCATATGCCTTCTTCTCCAAACCCTTCACCAACCTCTTCTGGACACCTTCCAATAGCTTTATCTCCTTTTTATCCTGTGGTGCCCAGAACTGCACCCAGAAACCCCAGATCCCTCTGCAGAGCTGCTCTCCAGCATCTCGTGCCCCAGTCTGTATGTACAGTCAGGACTGCTGGCACTAAGATGGATGCTTGTGGAACCCACTAGTGACTGGTGTCCAACCCAACATGGCCCCATTTACTAGAACGTTTTGAGCCCGGCCCGTCAGCCAGTTGCTCACCCACTGCACTGTGTGTTTATCCGGCTGTGTGCTGGACATCTTGTCCAGGAGAATGTTGTGAGAGACACTATCAAAGCTTTACTGAAATCCAAACACGATTTATTTATTCACGGTACACATACATTCAAACTGCTGTTATACATGAAAATTTCTGTGGAATAAATTGGGGGAGCACTCTGATTAGAGATTTTTTCATCTCTGTACATATTACTTTGAAGTACTCGCTTCATCCCATTCTCCGCTCTACATAGGGTTCTTGGTTTTTTTTGCGCTTCCAGGTCTTCTTGGCTCTGTTGTCAAAATAGATATATAGAACTTTTTCTACATTATTGACTAGAATAAATCTCTATGCTCTTTTAGAAACATGTTCAGGAACAGGCTGCGTGCTCTGTGGACATCTCGGAGCACGGGCCAAATGCTGCCACTGAGAACCCTCCCCCTTAGGCAGGACAGCTGCCTGAGGTAATCTCCCGGGACCGGGATTCCCTCATGTCCCCATGTGGGTGAGTGAAATAATTCCTCGCTGGATCGTGGGTCTCTGTTTATTTTCACTCACTTAGGCAAAGTGAGTGTATTCCGTGCTTAAATATAAGCATGTGTATTTTCTTTAGTAATTCCTTGCCAGATTCAGGCAAGTGTGTACTTTTCCTGGAGTCAGGGAGGGCTCTGGCGTTGTATTTGGTGAGCTACGTGTATGCATACTGTGGATCCCCATTGTTATCATTTGCTGCACCCCACTAATGTCCTCAACTGATACTCAAACCTGTATTTATGTTCTTGGAGAACTAAAACCCTGTTCTTTACCGGTTAATCTGCTGCACCTTTTTGACCTTTTTGCTGTAGATCTTAGAGTGCTTTGGATCCTTGATTTATTGATACAGCCATGTTGACAGGGAGGTCTGTTATGTAAACGTAGAGGCTGATATGTCTCTCTGGGTCATGGCCACATCTGTAGATGAAATATTGGGTTTTTGGAAGTGGTGGGAAGAGGTGATGATCATCTGAACCATGGGAATTTCTCATGTGAAATGAGTACCTGTGCTCAGGTACTCAGGGAACACATATAAGTCATGCGTGAAGATCACTCATCTTTCGTATTGAATCAGGATTATATTGATGTTGAATACGTAGGCTTATACGTTTATAATTTCTGCTTTTAGTTCCTTCCTGAAGTACTGCAAAACAAGTTATTGAGAAGAAAGTCCCGCAAGGTGTGTTTGCCCTGTATTTAAATTCCACCTGCTGGAAATCCAGGGTTGGTGTTGGGCTCTCCATTATTGCTCCCGTTTTGACAATGGGGATTTTGGCATTAATGCCCGGGAGCTGGGCTTTGGCTCCAGACCCCAGTGTGTCTCAGGGGACGGCCCAGTTGTACTGACTGCAGTCCAAACGTGGCGTTTTTTGGAGATGCTGCTTTTAGACCCAGCTGTTAATGTCTGAATCTGGATGAAACTGACCTTCAAATGCACAAACAGCTGGGAGATGATGTGAGCAGCGCAATGACGGCAGTCTCAGAACACCAATTCCCAAACTTGTAGTTTTTCAGTTTTTGCTGGGCATCTTTCTGGGTTTGATTTCCTACTCCTTATTTCCCAAGGACTCATGTTCATTAATGGCAGGAGAGTCTAGTGTAGGATTTGCACTTGTACAGCTCATCTCATTTGGAATTGACCTGATTATGCTGTTGTGCAGGAAAGGAAACTCAACCACATGTCAGTTAAGTAACTTTCTGCCCCGCATCTCATGGAAAGTCTGCAGTACAATAAGTGAACGGCTTCACTCCTCATCTGGTAACAGTTTGACCTCGTGAAAGCTCAATTGACCTAATTCAGGATAACTTTAGAGTTATCTGGAGCTTAGGATAACTTTTAAGATAACTTTAAGAGTTCTAAAATATCAGAACACGGTCCCACAAAATCTTGGTAATATGGTCACAGCAGCAGACCGTGTCCTGCTCCATTTAGTCCATTTTTATTGTTCTGCTTACAATAGATGACAACTCTTTTCTCCTGCAGCAGAACTACAGCCACATCTGCTTCTGGGAAAAACAACCCTCAGGCTGTTTGAGGATCAGCTGTGCCTACCAGCACAGCAAACCTCGAAACATAAATGGACCTTTCCTGCCACCTAATAACAGTGAGTGAAAATATTTTCTCTACTATTTGTTCATTAGAGTAAGTACATACACACAAGAATGTCCTTGCAGTGCTTAGTAATCTCTATGAAGGTTCCAAAGGTACCATGGTAAATCAATGGCGTAGGATCTGCTACCGCAGTGAGTTCAAAGCAAAGAAAGGAATTGTATTGGCATTTGAATAGTGTTGCCATATGACTTTTTGAGCTGTCATGTTACGGATCTTCGTGTTGCAGGAAAGATGATGTCACAAGTGGTGATTTAGGTTGCTCGGATCCACAGAGTAGAAATGTTGTAGAAATCATTTGCAAGGTTATATAATATCTGAAAATCAAATTACTTTTGGAAAATAAAAAAGCACCATTACAAGTTGTTGGGTTTTTTTTGTTTTGTTTTTTGTTTTTGGTTGGTTGGTTGGGTGGTCAGTTTTGTTTTTTCTCATTCCTTTCTAAGAGGACCACCAGAGATTTCTGGAGATTGCAGGAGACCGTCACAGAACGAAGGACACCACTGGATCTGCATCTTGGTTTAAAAAGGAAAAAGGTTTTCACATTTCAGCAAATAACTAAGACTTTTGTTTTCTCTCTCCTTCTCCCTATATATGTGTCTGTGGATAATATAGTTTATAAAAATATGTACATATAGACAATAGCAACTAGAAATGCATGCACACAGAAGCCCGCTGGAGACCACCGGAGATTGCAGGAGACCGTGGGAGACTGAAGAACACCGCAGGAAACCACAGGACGCCACTGGAGAACGTCGGAGACCGAAGGACACCGTGGGACCTGCACCTTGCCTGGAAAAAGGAAAAGTTTCTTAACATTTTACAAATACTTCAGACTTTTTCTTTCTCTCTCCCTCTGTAAATAATAGAAATGCAGTACGGGAGGAAGGGAGAAGAAGTCTTCTTTTGAACTTACAATCATTATGATGCAATCTGCTACAATAATAGATTTTAACATTAAAAGAAACATGCTCCTAGTGATGCGCCTAGTCAAAAAACAGGAAAGAATTGTATCAGTTCTAGTGGAACATTGTCTCTGCTGAGACTGTGGCTTCCCTAGATGTCAGCTGGGGAATATATAGCACATATTGGCACTGATCCCCGGGGGTTTTTTGCCTTCCTCTGCAGCATTGAGCATGACCACTTTGCAGAGCTCCTCTGGGCCCTTTTGGCTCAGTTCCTGCCTGCTGCTCAAGCACCAAGAAGATGGCCTCTCGTGCCCTGCAGCTGGGGGAGGAAGGCTTTTTTTTTCCCCCAGGTGGGACAGCAAGCGTCTCCGGGGGTTTTTTGCCTTCCTCTGCAGCGTTGAGCACGGCCCCTTGCCACGGCTTCTTTGGGCCATTTGGGCTGGGTGCCTGCTGCTCCATGAGCTGGCCCGAAACTTAGCTAGAATAGCCTACCTAAACCAGCATAGAACAACTCACCTAAACCAACCTTCAACAACCTAAACCACTCTGCCATAAAAAACTTCAATCAGCCACCAACAACCTAAGCAGAACCTTAAACAATCTACAACAAATTACCTAAACCAACCTAAACCAAACAATAGTTACCAACCTAAACACCCTGAAACAAACCTACCCAAACCAAATGATCTAAAAAATCCTACCTAAAACAATCTCAAACTACATGCCCCGCGCAGTGTCTCACTTGGATGTGTCTGCAGTCTTGGAAGCTTGACTACCCCAGGTTCTCCTACTAATGGACCCTGAGCTTGTTTGCAGGTTCTCAAGCACAGCGCAGCTACCGTATCCCCTTGACCTAGCAGTGGTTCGCCTCTAGCGGGGAAGCTCGTCCTCTTTGAGCAAGGCAGGGAAACACGTGGAGCAGGGAAGGAGGAAGGGGACATCTGCTGAGACAGCACAAACAGCCCAATCGAGCCTAGTGATTAGGGGGGGAGGGGACACATGTCCCAGCGCGATTGCAGTCACAGCCAAATCATCCAGACACAACCTAAAACCAACAAAACACAATGTCAATCTAACCAAATCACCTAAAGCACCCTCAACAACCAATCTAAACCACCCCAACCTGAAGGAACCCATCTTCAAAACATGCAACGTAAATAACACTGCCTAAAACAACCTACCAAAAAGTAACTAAACCAACCTAAACCAAACAACCTGAACCAACCTCAACAGAAACCCTTCAAGCAACCTAAACAATGTAAACCAAACCTGCCTAAACCAACCTACCTGAAAACACAGACACCCACCAACCCACCTGAACTGCCTACTGAAAAGAAACAATCTAAAATAACCAACCAACCCACCCCCAACTTAAAATCATCTAAACAAACCTAAACCAAACTACTGAAAACGGCCTCAACAAAAACACCTTCAGATACGCCACCTACAACAACCAACGGAAGACACCTTCAACCAAAAATCACCTACATCAAGCAACCTGAACCCACCAGCCTTCAGCAAACAGCCTCTCACAACCACCCTCAAAGAACCTGCCTCAAACCAACCTCAAACGACCGCAACAAACGGAACCAAGCTACTAAAACCAGAAACCTAAACCAAACTAACACAACCAGTGCTAAAGAATCTCAGAAAACAGCACCAACCAAAGAACCCAGCAAAACCAAGAAAAATAAACCTCCAAAGCTAAACAACATAGATCAGCGGTAAGAAAATCACATCAAACAACCTAAACCAACCCACCTAAACTAAACAACCAAAACCAAGCTAAACCATCAAACCTGAAACAAGCAATCTAAGACCGCCAACCTAAACCAAACTTAACAAACCTTCACCTAAAACAACCAGCCTGCAGTCACCTACCAACACACAACCTACCAACGACGTCATACGGTGTCAAACAACCAACTTGGAACAACCAGTCTCAAAAAGCTTACCAAAGCCAACTAATACAAACTGACCCAAACCAACCAAATGAAACCAACTTAGAAAAACCCAACAAAACCAAAACAACAACAATAGAAACAACATCAACAACAACAACAAAAAACCAAACAAGGCAGAAAGAAACAGGCAAAACCCAAACAAGTTACAGACAAAGAAGGTAGACGTAGGAAACAGCATGCAGAGATGTTGCATGGGGACCCAGTGCTTTGGAGCAGCCACTGGCGTCCTGTCAGGAACAGGAAGGATTCGCAGCTGCCACTCGGCATCTCTCCCTGCGGGCAACACCAGCGCCTGGCAGGGACCAGAGCGCTTCTCGTGCACCCTGCCCAAGAAGCACAGCAGCCAAACAAGGTGTGCAAGGCAAAACATCTGCTTGTCATCGCTACATGTGATGCTTTGGAAAAGATCCCACAGTACCACATACCTCTTCTTCTTCTTTTGTGCGTGATCAGTCCCGCGCCTCATTCTCAAGGTTCTCCCTCTGAGGAACCAGGCAAAGCTTGGCCTCTATTCCTGCTGCTGCTCTCTGCAGCTCTGGGACTTGCCTTTGCCAGCCTGCAAGGGCTGTTGTTTCAAGGTAACCTGAAGAATGCATCAGCCTGCTCCTGGCTACACGTGGGCTTGTGTTAAGGACTGTGAGCATTGGCTCTGAAACAGAGTGAGAAACAGAAATGACATGAAATAACAGAACATGAAATAACATAAAATGAAGTATATTTAAAAATTAAAATAAACAAAATAAAATAAAATAAAATAGAAACACTTGTATCCATTGCATTTTGTGTCCTGGAAAGTGGTTTTTAGGGAAGAGTGAGAGAAGAGTGAAGGAAGGGAGAGGGAAGGGAGAAGGGCAGGGGGGAAGGGAAGGTAAAAGAAGGCAGAAGAGAAAAGAAAGCCCTGACAGAGCCCTGAGGGCTCCATACCTGAAACTGTGCGAGTTTGACTGAAAGTGAACTGATTTTCTTCATGGAGTTAGAAACCTTTCTTTTTCACTGCTCGCACAGTCATTATTTGGAATTAGTTTGAGAACACGAGATAACACCCCAGCACAGAGCTAATGTTTTCAATTGCTCTGGTCTGAGAGCCAAGGGCATTCTGACTGCTCTGCCCGCAGATGTGATGAATCGAGGAAGGGGGGCAGAGATGGGGCAGAGCTGGACTGATATCTAGGCTGATCAATACAAGAATTTCATCCTATTAGCATCACGCTAATTATTTAAGGAGGGAGGAGATCTCTCTCACTCTCTCGGGCACTTTCTCTTGCACGTGTAGTTTTTTTCTTCGCTCTTTTTTTGTCAGAGTCGGAGGAGTTTTTGGTGCAGGATGTTTTGTTTGGCCCTTTGTCATTTTGCAGAGGCCTCTGGGCTTTTCTGCCTTTTTCCTTTTTTATCTCTTTGGGATCAACTGTGGGGACCAGGTGTCCCTTCCTGGGAACGGCTACTCGGTGTGGACAGAGTTTGTGAGAATATCACAGGAGAACAGATGCAGCCAGAAGAACATTTCCTCTAATGACTGCTCTGAACTAATCAGGCACAGGCACAGGCAGCTCCCAGTGCAACTGAATACACACAGCACCACTTGGTGCTGAAAGCAGAATCACCACAACGTCCATGGGCTCCTCTTGCCTGTGGGAGCTGCTCCCGACAGGCAGCTGCCTGTTTTCTGGGCAGCGGAGCCACCTTCAGAGGTTCCCTGAACCTCCTCTTTCTTCTTGCACTCGATGCGGCGCTGTCTTCTCCGGACTCTTCTCTCTGAGTGTGATCCGACGCTGGCGCAGCTGGCACAGCTGTGCTCCAGCTGCCATAACGGAGGCTGGTGGCATCCCCAACAGATGCTGCGGTGGCCGGCATGGAGGCCCACAAGGCCACGAAGGCCCCATTGCGGGGCCATTTTGCTCTGCAATCCTGTCAATACTTAGATTTGGTTTGCCTCTGATGGAACTGACTCATTTGCCTTTTGTATTAAGGAAAGACCAAGAGCTGCAGATCTTTTGACAATATATTTTACCAACACCACAAACCTGGTAGCTGTATTGCAGAAATCTACTATGCTGAGGGATTTTGATATTAATATTTTTGTTTATTGCTTTCCTTGAGTAGGCAATGGATGAAAAAGCTGCTTCCATTTAAAAAACACCTGTTGTTGCTTCAACATTACAGATGCATCAGCAAATAAGAAAGACAACATTTAACATCTCCAGGACTTTTTATATCAAACAGCGCAATCTCTTGATGATACCTGCAGGAATGATTCATTGAATTCCTTGACAAAATGAATGCAACACCTGATTTAAAACATCATTGTGAAGATACGTTGATTCCTTTTCCTATATGTCTTTTTTCTGTATCTCTATAAATTGCTCTGCATTACACCTCACTAGCACAGGTGAACATCTCCGGCTTTGCTGGCCCCAGCAGAATCTGTTTCTTGAGTGAGGGGGGTGGAATAGATGGGAATGGCATGAGAATGGCGAGGAGGAACATTGTAAGTACACTCCAGCGACTGTAGCTGGGGTGTAGAAAAGCACATGAACCACGAGTAGAACCTCCGTGTTTAGATATTAGGCCTGCGAATAATCATAAAGGCACCTTACCATATATCCTTAAGATTCCTACAAACACAAAAGCAAAGCTACAAAATACAGAATTAGTGCACAATGGATTTTCCCACATTTCTAATGGCATAATCTGCCCGGCAGACCCTGCCGAGACCAGTCTATTTCATCTTTTTGTCTTGCATCTTCCTGTAAGATCAAAGTACAATATCCCATCCTGTTGCTGCTGAAGGTACATCATGTCCAGTTGGGACTGAAGTGGAAGACCCTATTTGGAAGGTCACCAGCCATAACAGGAACTTTAAATGTGATGCTTCATCCAGTTGTAACTCTGTGAACTCTGCCATTATTGTGCTTGTTACTTACAATCATTTTATGTATAAAAGCCCAGTACACATATATGCAAAGGATCTCTATTTGTTGTGAGAAACACCTCGATCATACAGTTTAATGGTGATGTTCTACATTACTGAAGCTATTTGTTTCAACAGAAGTTCACGTGCATGCTAACACTGTACATAGATGATACTAGCCTTCAAATCAAATGGTTTATCGAACAAGTGGACTCTTACGACTGAACCACAATATGCCACGTATTTATGACGTAGAGGCAAGAGGTAACTGCACCAGCACTCTGTGAGAGAATGAAGTGGGCTGACTGTGGTCAAAGGGGGTGGCAGATGCACTCGACCCACCCCCCCAGCCAAACCAGCAGCAGTGTGACCCAGGCTGCACAGGAGGGAAGGGCCTGATCCGCAACCAGTGCAAGAACTCCTCCCAGGAGTCCCACAGGGAAGCGGCAGAGTGAATGCCGGTGCCTTGTGGGCGCAGGGAGGCTGGTGCAGACTTTTCCTACTGTGTGCAATTTGACTACATTGGCCCCCGTTGCGGGGCCATTTTGCACTGCAGACAGAAAGGCCGCCCCTGAGCAGCCAAGGCTTGGAAACTTAGTTCAGATGAAACCACACACATTACAAGTTACAAGTGTGCAATTTATTTAATGCACGGTCCTTCAACAAGTTGCAGAATCAAGCCTTGTGTCAATCCTTACAAAACCTAAATAGGGTAAATTTCCCCTGATTTCTCAGAGATGTGTAGACTCCAATCGGCATCCCAGCGTACGTTGTGTGTGCGTTCAATTGAACCACCTTCAGAGGGGTAATCAGCCAAATTCTAAGACAGGTGCCAACACTGCCACTGGCTCAAGCTGGGTACCTGCACAGAGGTCCAACCCGAGCATAGAAAACCATCGAGTTTTGTACGTCTGCAGACCATTCATACCATGATTCAGTCCAATAGCAATATTTCACTTTGGCGTCTTCTTGCTTCTCATTGGATCCTTTTCACTGATCTCATATATGCCTTTGTTTTGTTCAGCTGCAGACATTGTTTATGGTCCATAGCCTTGTAGGTGCTGTTTTGTGTGAATAAACACTTTTCTTCTCAGTGAAGTGCAAAACAGGCCTCATCTTGCAAACGTTCTGTGTAGTTTGTAGTTGCTTTTGGTAAATAAGAGCAGACCCCTACAGCTTATGATTTCAGCAAATCCAGTTTCCTAAGTAACATGAAGCAGAGAGTATATTAAAAATCCCACAACTTTCTACTTCTACATGATTCATTACATTTATTATGCATTTACTTCAGCTAAATTATTATTATGAACCTTAAATTGGGCTCATCCACTGACCTGTGAGTAGTTTAACCATCGCCATACCGCCAGCTTATTTAGCAGAGAGAGCTCAGAATAGGCTCACTCAGGCTGTTATATTTGTAGAATAAAGTGGTTGACTCATAGACAAAATGCATGCAGTGGGAAAGGTCTGCATGAGACTCCCTGAGCCCACAACTCAATATTCAGTGTGTTGTTCTGCTTCCCTGTGGGTTTCCCAAGAGGAGTTCTTGGCCTGACTACGGCTCAGGCCTTTCGCTCCTCTGGAGCCTGGACCAAACTGCTGCTGGTTTGGCTGGGGCTTTCGAGTGCCTCCACCACAAGGACAGGGACTGGGAAAGCAAAGTCCCTCCCACAGTAGGTGCGGATGTGGCTCATGACCACCAGAGGAACTGGAACGTACATACATCTAGGGGGCCTGATGAGGTGTACCCAGGGTCCAGAGAGAATTGGCTGGTGGGGTTGCCAAGCCATTCTCCGTGATATTGGACAAGTCCTGGCAGTCAGGTGAAGTCCCTGGTGACTGGAAAAAGGGAAACGTCGCACCCAGTTTTAAAAAGGGTAGAAAGGAGGACCTGGAGAATGACTGAGCTGTCAGCCTCCCCTCTGTGCCTGGGAGGATCATGGAATAGATCCTCCTAGAAACTGTCCTAAGGCAGGGAGATGATTTGAGAAAGCCAGCACAGCTTCACCAAGGGCATGTCCTGCCTGACCAACCTAGTGGCCTTCTACGATGGAGTAACCATCCCAGAAGTCAAATCGTACCCTGGGCTGCATCAAAAGGACTTGGCCAGCAGGTAGAGGGAGGGGATTCTGCTGGACCAAAAAGGGGAAGAAAAAAAAAATCTGTTTCATGGGAGTGTGAAGGAACAGGAGGAAGCAAGGCTCTCATTCAAGGTGCATATCCACAGCTGTGGAAAACCTTCTAGGAAACCCTGTAAGTTCGAGGTGTGATCGCCACTCTACTTCCTCATCTCCTTGGGTGCCAATATCCCTTCAGCCCTGCGGAACATCCCCAGCTCCAGATCAGCCAGGTGACATAACAGCACAGATGACATCACCCAGGCTCCTAAAGCCTCTGTGATGTCATGGTGCATTTCCATGGCAACCTGATGCTCACTCTCTCCAACACCATCTGGCAGCTGACAGTCGACCTGTCTTGCCGGATTTCTGAGCGCTCTCCACGCTCGGTGACCATGAGTTTCTGTGATACTCTCTGACTGCCATCAGCAGCAGTAGACAACGAGGTTATCCTCATCCTCATCCTCATCCTTATCCTCATCCTCATCCTCATCCACATCCTCATCCTCATCATCCTCATTCTCATCCTCATCCCGTTTGAGTGCCGTGGCTGATACAGGTGACGTACCAGGACTCGTCCTGGGGGAGGTTTCAGAGCTTCCTTGCCATAGTTCAGTGTCAGTGGTGGGTTCCGTTGGCTGTGATGGGAGATTCTTCACCAGGCTAGAAGTACTTTGGACACAAGGAGAAATTGTGTCAGGCTGCTCTTTATGAGGAGGATGGGAATCCATCATTCCAGGCAGGCCAGGCCAGGTCTGGCAATGTCAGCCCATCATCAGCAGGATAGGAAGTCATTACAATGGGGAGTTGTAGCATGAGAACTCAAACCCAAAGCTGTTTGAGGCAGGTGCTGGCAGAATAATGGCCATAGGGATGGAAGCTGTTTGCCCCCAACAAAACCCACACTGACCAACCGTCATGGCAGGTCCAGCACTAGCTCTTGCTTGTCCTGGAGCTCCTGCCCTCCAGTTAACCCCCACAACTGGCTGTATCCACCACTGTCTCACCCCATCACACCTCTTTGCTTCCTCCAACAGAGAGCTTCCCTCTACGTCTGCCAACGGCATCAAAAGGACAAGTGTGACATTCAGCACCCCCACGATGGCAACACCAGTCACTGCATGTGTGCTGCCCACTGTCCCAGGGCTGCTGGTGTCCTCCCAGCCTGCCCAGGTCCAGACCATCACCTACCAGCTGGCACAGGCCAGCAGCTGGCAGGGGGTACCAGGGGCCCTGGGGCAGATGGTGCAGCTCCACCAAGGGGTGCAGCTCCTCCAAGCGGGGCAGTTCCCCCAAGGGGGGCAGCTCCAACAGGGGGTGCAGCTCCTCAATGGGGTGCAGTTCCTCAGTGGGGTGCAGCCAGTGCAGCTCTCCCACAGGACGCAGATCCCTCAAGGACTGCTGCTCCCCCAAGGGGTGCAGCTCTCATATGGGGTGCAGCTCCCCCAGGAGGTGCAACTCCCCTCTGTGCCTGCTCCTTGTCCCCCATCCTACACCTGGGGACAGCAGGTGATTATGGGGACATTGGTCCAACACCAGCCCATTGGACTGGAGCCATTGGCCGTGGTCCAGGGGCAGCCCCTGTACCCCACGAGCTCCTGCCAGCTGCCCGGCCCTGCCCGGCCCGGCCCCCCACCACACCGTGGCCACGCAGCTCAGTGGGTGCAGGGCCCCCCTGTGCCCCACACCCTGCCCAGCAGTGCCCAGGAGCCAGTGGAGGCCTCCAACAAGGACGGGGTGGCCATCGAGGACAGTATCCATGCTGCCAGCCCCCACCAGTCCCTCCTGGCACCGTCTGCCAGCACAGCCACCATGGAGCCTACAGGTGAGTTCTGGGGGAAGGCAGAGCCCGTGGGTTGGTGGCCAAGCTGAGGAAAGCTGCATCACCCCAGGGCTGCCTTGGCTCTGTTGCTTTTTCAGCTCCAGTGCCCATGCCGGCAGCTCTGGAGACGTTGGTGGATCAGACCGAGCAGGAGTCAGGAAAGGCCTCAGTGAAGTTGGCTGAGCAGGCCGAGGACGCCACCATCGAAGACCTGCTCACCTGGCTCGACACCTTGGAGTGCGAGGACGCTGTCCCTGATGTCCCTGACAGCCCCGGCTTGACCACCTTCCTCAGCGAGCTTCCCGACCTCTCAGAGTACGTGGCAGAGGCGGCTGCGCAGAGCAGCGAGTGGTGGCAGTGGGGCTGGGGGACAGTGAGAACACCATTCCTGATGTTCCTTACACCCCCAACTTGACCACCTGCCTCAACAACTCCCCGGTCTCTCGAAGTACAGGGCAGAGGGAACCAATCCCACAGAGCCGGTGGCGGTGGAGGGACTGGAGGACAGTAAGGTCACGATTGACAGCCCCAACTCTACCACCTTCCTTAGCCAGCTCCCTGACCTCTCTGAGTACATGGCAGAGGGTGGCTGCCCCAAGGACTGAGTGGTGGATGTGGGTCTGGGAAACAGCAAGGACACCATCCCTGACATTCTTGATTTCCCCAACAGCCTCAAGGAGCTCCAAGAGTTCTCAGACTATGCCGCAGAGAGCACTTGTCCCCAGGACCAGGGACTGGTGGCATGTCTAGAGGACAGCAGGGACACCAGTTTCACCACCAATGGCCCTTGCACAACTGCAGAGGTCCTCAGTGAGCTCCCCAACCTCTCCAAGTATGTCGTAGAGGGCAGCTGTCCCAAGGAGATGGGGGAGGGAGTGGGGTGGGACAGCGAGGACATTCTCCTTGCTATCCCTGATGTCCCCAGCTGGACCACCTCTCTCAACAAGTTCCCCACCTCTTGGAGTACAGGGCAGAGGGCGACTGCCAGAAGGAGCAAGTGGCAGCAGAGATGCTCCTGGATGGGGACAACATCTTCCCTGATGTCCTCGATGGCCTGGTCAGCACCACCTCTTTCAGTGAAGTCCCCGACTTCTTGGAGTATGGGATGGATGACGACTACCATGAGGCCCGCATGGCAGCGGCAATGCTGGAGGACACTGACACCATCTGGGGGATGCGAGACAGCCCCCTGATGGATCCTCAGGGGCAGATGGGCACTGGGGTGATGGATCTCCCCATCTGGCCTCCAGTGAGTCCCCTGGAGACTTGGAAGCCAAGCTCTCCAGAGAGTTCAGAGCAGACTGCAGAGCACACTCCTGTGGCCGGTCCCTGGAATGATCCCCTGCACAGTTCTCTGCTCAGCCCCCTGCAGATCCCACTGCTGAGTCACCTGGCCAGCCCCCCACATGCCCCCCAGTGCCCTCCATCCCACATGGACCAGCTCCAAGAGGACATGCTGCAGGGGCAGCTCGGGGTGGATCTGACCAGATGGGGAGAGGCAGGCAGCACCAAGGCCAAGCGCCCAGCGCCCGTCAGCACCCCCAACCTGCACAAGACCTCTCCTGAGGACAACAGCCCCCCTAAGAAAAGAAGAACTTGATGACTCAACCCTGGAAAACCTGGTGGGCAAGGGAGCTGCCCCCCAGGGCTGGCACGACTCCAGGCAGCAGTGGGCAGCAGGCATGAACCAGCAAGTGGGGAGCATGCCACAGCAACAACGTGACCTCCAAGAGACTGAGAACATGGGATGGCAGGGGGTGGCAAATGTCCTCTGCACAGCAGGGAGGAGACAGGTTTAACCTGACCACAACTGTGATCACACCACCTAAAAGGAACAGACACAGTTGCAGTTTTGCCTCATTCATTTATAATAATAAAGAGAAACATTTGTGCCGGGTAGTAGTTATATGCGGTGCTTTATTTCAGTGCTGGGAAACCAGGGGTTCGCACCCAAAGCTGGCTTCCCTGGTCAGTTTAAGTTACACAGTATTTATACAGTCCATTCACATACATATTCATATATTCATTAAGATACGTAACGGTTACTCAACATTGATTGCAACATCGATTGCAACATCTTGGAACTATTTTGATCATGTGCAGTGTCCTCTGGTGGTCTTTCAGGGGGTCTTCAGGATGAAGTAAGTAGTCTTCATCACTTCTGTCCCTTTCACCTTTGGGTACTGCACAGGCGTACTACTTCTAGAGCTAGATAACTGCTGACTTGCTCAAGCTCCGCAGATACTGCATGTACTGCTCCTCACTCTATGCGTATTTAGGCTAAGATAAAGCTAGGTTGTTAAGATGAGAGTATACTCGAACACGATATGCTTGAACATCCTTTCAGGGACAGTTTACAAAACTGATTCATCCTTTCAGGAACATTTTGTAGAACTGGTTCTGTTACTAACAAACCCACCAGCTTAATGAAGATTTCAGGAGTACACAGTAAGATTTTCCTCATTAAAAGAAACAGGAAAACTCCGTAACAAATCTGCAGAAAGCCTGACATCCACACACTTGTTGCCTACACAGGAACATCAGCAAGGTCCTGCCTGTACACTAAAGATTAAATTCATGGACAGGTTTCCTGTGGAGGAAGCAACTAAGGATCAACGGAGTGGAACCATCTGTTGTTACCTGTTTTCACAAGAGGCAGATGCTGCTTCAGCTTCCATCTTTCTGTCTGTTGCTGATGAGAAAATAGAAGTGTGGTTTTTTGTAAGAAGGAAACCTTAATAGGAAACTTTGTTCACGGAATTCTTTGCCTCTCTGGGCACCTATGGACTTAATAGCCCAGGAACCATTATAGAGAGAATAGCAAAGCATCCCAGGACACTAAGAGATCCCATAACCACAGGAGTCTGTCTTTCCTTTTCACCCGCGTTCCCCAAGCCCCAAGGCAGGAGCAAGCAGGGCAGTCGTGCGCTTGGGCCGCACCAGGGAGGAGAGAGCAGGACCAGCGCTTGTCACCCAGGGCTGGTAACAGTCATTTGTGCTCTGAGTTGGGGCTTAGTCCATGTGCAAGTGCAGCACGGATCCAGATACCAAACTGATGGTGTCAGTTCAGGGCTGACTGGGGCTGGTGACCCTCGGGGCAGCAGCAGGAACCGCTCTGACCCTGGTTGTGGGGCTGTCCCTGTGCTGAGCCCTCGGGCCCAGGACTGCTGAATTGGGCCATGGTGGGGCCCAGGGGTGCTGAGGTTGACAGGTCCCCCGGGTGTGTCCGTGCTGGGAGACACCTGCTCCTGCAGCACCCCTGGTACTGATCCTGAACCTGGTCCATCCTCACCCAGAAATACACTTTAGTTTGTTCTTTTTTTTCTTAAAACTGAAGATAATTCACAGAATCACAGAATCGACTGGATTGGAAAAGACCTCAGAGACCATCCAGTCCAGCTCTTGGTCCAGCTCCAGTCCATTGACTAGATCATGGCACTAAGTGCCATGTCCAGTCTCAGTTTACAAACCTCCAGGGCCAGTGAGTCCAGCACCTCCCTGGGCAGCCGTTCCAATGCCTGACCACTCTCTCTGCAAAGAATTGCTTTCTAATCTCCAGCCTAAATTTCCCCTGGCAGAGTTGAAGCCCATGCCCCCTTGTCCTATTGCTGACTGCCTGGGAGAAGAGACCAATCCCCACCTGGCTAGAACTGCCCTTCTGATAGTTGCAGAGCGTGCTGAGCTCACCTCTAAGCCTCCTCTTCTACAGACTAAACAAACCCAGCTCCCTCAGCCTCTCCCCATAGGGCTTGTGTTCAAGTCCCTTCCCCAGTCTTGTTGCTCTTCTCTGGACCCGCTCCAGCACTTCAATGTCTTTCCCGACCGGAGGGGCCCAGAACTGAACACAATACTCCAGGTGTGGCCTCCTCAATGCAGAGCACAGGGGAAGGATCACTGCCCTTGTCCTACTGACCACGCTAGTTTGGATACAGAACAGGACACCATTGGCCTTCTTGGCCACCTGGGCACACTGTTGGCTCATGTTGAGCTTCCTGTCAATTAGTACTCCCAGATCCCTTTCTGTCTGACTGCTCTCCAGCCACTCTGCGCCCAGCCTGTAGCACTGCAGGGGGTTGTTGTGGCCAAAGTGCAGCACCTGGCACTTGGCCTTGTTGAACTTCATCCCATTGCAATTGGTCCATTTTTCCAGTCTCTCCAGATTCCTCTGCAGAGCCCTCCTGCCTTCCAGTAGGTCCACACTCCCTCCCAACTTGGTGTCAGCAGCAAATTTGCTGATGATGGTCTCAATCCCCTCATCTAAATTATCAATCAAGACTTTCAACAGGACAGGACCCAACACTGACCCCTGGGGACACCACTAGTGACTGGCCACCAGCTGGATACAGCCCCATTCACCAGCACTCTGTGGGCTCGGCCCTCCAGCCAGTTCTTAACCCAGCAGAGAGTGCACTTGTCCAAGCCACGGGCTACCAGCTTTTGCTCGAGTATATTATGGGAGATAGTGTCAAAGGCTTTGCTGAAGTCTAGATAGACCACATCCACGGCTTTCCCCTCATCCACCAGGTGGGTCACCTGATCATAAAAGGAGTTCAGGTTGGTCAGACAGGACCTGCCTCTCCTAAACCCATGCTGGCTGGGTCTGATCCCTTGTCCATCCTGAAGGTGCTGTGTGATTGCATTCAGGATGATCTGCTCCATAACCCTGCCAGGCACTGAGGTCAGGCTGACAGGCCTGGAGATGCCAGGTCTGGAGTTGCAGCCCTTTTTGTGGACTGGGGTAAAAATGAAATATTTTATGCTTTAAAGTGTGTGTACAGCATATTTCAGTTAATTCTGAAAGTTTTGTTGCACAGTTCCTTTAGTTCATCACATAGTTCTGCTGCCCTGCTAAAGAGGCAAAATCTCCAGCTCAAACTCAGGCTGAGCCCTCGAACATTCAGCAAACAGCTGAACCATCTAAGAATCCGGCTTTCACACGGAAACTATTACTTTCTAGAATGCATGAGTGTTGCTGTTGACATTAAAAGTCCTCTGAAAGTCCAAAGTAAAACTGATAGTATCTATTCCGTTGAGTAATTGTGCATTAAATATAGTCTGTAAAAATAATTTCAATTATCAAATTTTCAAAACAGATAAAATTTATTGAAGACCTTTATACGTGACCATGCAGAGCACTTTTTGAATTTCCATTTCTATCAGTTCTGAAATGTTACAGTGTATTTCCTGCATCTAATTTTTGAATTTGCTGCTTTTTCATCTTTAGATATTCCAGTTGATTGTTCTTGTGAACTAACACACTCATTTCAACTCTTTCTCATTTCTACATATCATTCTCCTCTGTTATTTGCTTCCAAGTCTTCTTGGATTCTCTGTAAAAATAGATATACATAACTTTTTGCGCATAATTCACTAGAGCAAAACTATATACTGTTTCAGAAACATTTTAAAAATTAAACTTTCAGCAGGTCAGGAAGCAACAGGGAAAAACAATCATCCTACTGTCATTCACCCATGCTTGAAAATGTCCTGCTCAAGTCTTTTTTCTCTAAAACCTTCCCAAGCAGATGTGGTACTTGCACAAAGAACCCAAATGCAGCAACAAACCTGCTGGAGGGATTTCCCAAGGTGGTTTTAGGTTGGTTGTATCTATATGGTGCCTCAACAGAATTTGTATCTCAGGCTGGAATCAGAAGGCCTAATACAGAATATGGAACTGCCCTGGGTAGTGCTCAACAGCGTTCAAACTTCACCTCTTTTCCCTTGCAGGAAGAACTTTCAGTGAAAGCCAGAAGGCCAAGCTTGCAAAAACTATAGGGACACTCTGCTAGTCCACATTTCAAACTGTGCAACTGCAGAGCAAAGTCCCCGTAACATCTGTGGGGAACACGGAGACGGGAGATAAGAAGGAAACATCGCAATGAAGCACAGAGTGCAGACCAAGGCTCTGGCCATTCCTACAAGGGACATGAGATACAGACTCTAATGCTTTGCTTTCATCTCAGTAATACTGTGAAACATCAGACATCACGGGTTAGTTATACAGTCAAAATTACATGTCTGCAAACAAACAGAACTATTCTCTGTTCTTTCAAATGACTCGGCATTGCTTAGAATCCTGTGGATTTTGGCAGCAAAAGCTTTAAGACCAATTTTACATTTTCTAGGTGGGGAGAGAAGTTGCTTTTGCTAAAAAGAATTAATCGTAAAAATATCTATCAAACAGTTACCCGAATGGTTGTTTCAAACTTACATTATGCATTTTCACGTGGATTTCTTTTCCTCCAACGTGGTGCATTGTAAAATCCTGAAGTATATTTGTCTGTGGAATAAACATAAACATTGTTTCTTAATTTCAGCTCCAATTTCAGGAAAGACTCTCTAAGTCTGAATTAAATACTCTGTCAGTTGAAGTATCAATGAAAGCATCAAGTGAATCCTACATCATCTCTGAAATACAAGCCAGTGTTAAATACAGACTTTCTCTCAGTACTTTATAGATCATGTGTAATCTTGCAGCATTTCCTCAAGCTCACGGGATCTTCCAAAGGAGGCGATTCTGCCACGGACACCTGCGACTTGAACAAAGTCAATATTCTTGTGTTGAAAATCTTCCCAAAGGCATCAATTGCTTTTCAATTCAACAAATCCATAATCCAATCTCCTCTTTTATCCCTGCTTGTGCAAACACTCGATCTGAGGCAATGGGATGTTTTTGTGCTGGGCAGCTGACTGTGCATCAGAGTAAGCTGCCCAATGACTGTTTTCTGTGAAATTTGGCTAAAAATAGGAATTCTCTTGTTTTCTATTAATTCCATCTTAATTACATTAATTCAAATTATTAATTGCAAAATAATCCTACGATTTTCAGTTTAAACACAACACGTAAGCATAACCATAGCTTTCCGTTTGGGTCAAAAATCTTCTATTTGTGTCAAGCTGATTCTTTGGTTTGGAGCATTTCCCACCATATGGCTCACATGCTGCTGAAAAGAAAATTCGCAACAGTGGTAATGGTGGTTGTTATGACAAAAATTAATAACGTTTTCTCCGTAATCTCTACACCAATTTGTCCACATTTAGCCAAAACAAACATTAAAAGAAAACAAAGCAAACCCAAACCAAACACGCACAAGTATTGATGCCAAGATGTGGCAGTGATGTTGAGATTCATTTAATTTAACTGTATTCATGGTAACATAGCAGATAAATTCTCTTAAGTAGGTTCCTTTTATTGAGAATTCGAGATAGGGAGGCATCTCAAGATGGAGATTCAACTCAGCTTAAGCAAGATGACTGAAACTGGTAAGATGAAATAACTTTCTTCACTTATGATTATTGAAATTATTGACCACTAAATTTCTACATGAAGTGACAGATTAGATAGTTCAAAATAAAGTGAAAGATGTAAAATTATGGTCACATCTGAAACAGATTTCCAAAAAGAAAGATACAGGACTTTGAATCCCACCTGTAGGCTCTTGTCAAATTTATGACATAGTACATCCTATCAAGAGGACTGTAGAAAGATGGAAAAAAGAAGAATGAAAATATCGCCATGAATGAATGGAAAGAGAATGAATTCGGTCCCCCGTCCAACATTAGAAATACAATAATAGCAAAAATAACAAAAATTGACACTAAATAGATATCAGAAGTTTGGATAGGACCAAACTGCAGGATTTTCCAAGATAAAAAATACTACTAAATATTGAAAATAATAAATCTATCACAATCAAACCCACCTGCAGATCCATTGAACTTTGGTTCTTGGGCGGCATTCACAGTGCGGTAGAAAACATATGTTGATCTTCGAGGTTCCAAAGAATCAGAATCAGTCTTTCTGCTGGCAGCTCTCACATAAGGAACAGAAGAAGCAGTTGCATCATCCTTATTTTTACGCCTTTGTTGGTAACTTGGTTTTCCATTGGGATCTGAAGAGTGAATTCCTAAAAGTGAAAAAGCAAACAGAAGTACAGAAATGTTGTGCTGTTACTCAGAATTTGACATATTACAAGGTCCTAGAGGCTGGAAACAAGATTGACCAAAAAACCAAAGATTTTTTGTGGACAACCCAATTCAAATCTATTCAGTTATTTTATTTACGATAGCAAAGCAACGTTCAGCAATGAGAAGCTGATGCCAAAGTATATTACCTCCATTGTCAAAGGATCGCCAGTTGCTTCTGGGCATACGCTCCGCTGGAACTCTCCTTCCTGAACTCTCTCCTCCTTTCTTTGCATTGTTAAGTGTTGCAGAAGTATTACCATCCCCTGGAAAGGCAACAGAAAGCATGTGTGCCCTGCTGGTGTGTGAGCACAGGGAATGGCACTGCCATTCTCTTCCTCCCGCCTCTGTGAGATAGTGATACGTATAATGGCCTTTAACCTCTCGTTTTATGTTCTTCTTTCTCTTGTGTTAGTTGTTTGGATCCTGTCTAGTGTAACTTGAGCACCTGACGTGTAACTGTGATGATCTCTAAGAAAACTGCATAATAGGCTAAAGACGACTATGGCTCCAAAGGAAAGAACCAGCTACAAATTACCTGCTCTAGCTTCTTACTCTTTATTAATGATATTGATGAATCCTATCTGATCAAATTGATGGTGTTTTCAAGATGCACGTCATCATAGTACCTAAAACCTCAAAGCACTCAATGGAAGAATTGCTTTGGGAAAACATCTCTGTCCTCTTCTCTGAATCTATCTCTGTTTTCAGATTGTCTGGAGTGCAGCTGGGAACACAACCCCCTTATCCACTACTGTCCTCTGAGTGCTGACTACCTGCCCTATCTCTGTACCGCACAGGTGGTATGTGGACGTCTGAAACATCCATTCTTGAGCCCAAGAAGACTGATGTGCTCCGAAGGAGACCTTTGGGCTGAACTAGGAATGATTCTTTTGTCTGTAGCATTTAGACACATGCTGGATACGGGCAGCGTTTGTGAACATCACAAAGTATTACAAACGACAAGGCTAAAACTGTAATGGCACTGGTTGATAGATAAGCCCACCTCCAACTGCAAACAGAACTTCAAGAGGCAAGTGTCCGTATAAAGTACCCACAGGGCTCTTCACCTGGCCCTTACTACTCTGCAGGAAGATGTGGCTTTGCCTCTTCTTCCTTTTTTCCTGCTCACATAAATGACCACTTTTGCTTCCTCTCAGTTCAGGCCAGAACGCAGCAGAAATTCTGTACTTCTGCTTCAGTTTATGGGGTGGTATGAAGCCAAAACAAACCATCACAATCAAAACACCAGTGAAATCCCAGTTGTAGGAAAATACCATGCAAAGGAAGGTCATTCCTTCATCCCCTGCTGGGAGGAGAGATGTTGAACAGGAAGGATTTCCCAAAGGAAACTGAAATTCTACTGCAGAACTACACCTACCAATAGTTAGAGTAAAACGGGAAGAGAAAGGTGGACTATTCTGAGATTTACTCAATATTTCTAAAGAATACATCTCATTCAAAATATTGTAAAAAGAGGGGATCGATATATTTGTGCAGAACATTGTGTTCATTCCTCTTTCTGGGGAAATAAATGAATCTCTGCTATGAAGATGACTAAATTATTGGTCATGAATACACTGTCTGACTAATTATAAAGCTTAATAAAGCTTTACATTTCTGACTGTGGATACTGCTGCACTCTACTTATGAAAATTATGCTGGATCAAAGTTAGTCTTGACCATATTTGGGCATAAATGACTTCACATGAACCTGCAGGGACAAAAAAGAAAGTAGCACAATACAGACAGGCACATTTGAGGTGTTTTAAGAATCCCGGTTAAGCAGAAGCTCACCTGTAGATCCATTGAACTTTGGTTCTTGGGTGACGTCCACAGTGCGGTAGAAAACATATGCTGATCTGCGAGGTTCTGAAGAATCGCAATATGTTTTTCTTCCTGCTGCTCTCCCACGAGGAACATAAGAAGCAGCTTCCTCATCTTTCCTTTGACTCCTTGGTTGGTAACTTGGCTTTCCTTTGGGGTCTGAAGTGTTAAATCCTAAAAATGACAAAGCAAACTTTATAATGCTGTGCAGTTACTCAAATGTTGACATATTGCAGGAGCCCGGAGGCTGGAAAACAAGATTAAAACAACATGTTCTTTACGGAGAGTCCTGTCCAAATGTGGATTGTCCACTAAGAACAGAATTTAGCTGGGTAGTGCTAGATCATCTAACAGTTTAGTAAATGAAAATGAATAAGCCAACTGTTTTCTCAAAATACATTTTCCTGGTACTGTATTTGGTGAATTTCTTGGCTCCTCAGTAATCCATTTATTCTTCTTTATTTCTTTGGAGTGATGCTTATTTACCAGCTCACTGTGGTTTGTTGCAGAGGGATTAAAATAACACATATTCACTTTCTTAAAAAAAAACCACACAATTTTCTTCTCCAAATACTCTATGGTGATTTGAAAGCCTAATCTCCCACTTCATACACAGGTCTTCTTGGGTGGATCATGCTTTTACACGTTAATTATTCTGAGAGTATCATTCCTCAAAAGGAAAGCAAAAGTGGCTGTATTTCCTCTGGCACAGGAAATGGTGACAAAACTCCAAAGTTGACTCTAAAGACAAAGACCAACAGCACTTGGAACTCGTACAAGTACTTTGGCTGGTTCTGGCTCAGGACACTTCTCATGATGAATCAGAACATGTTCATGAATACTGTATCTAGGGTTTGCAGGTAAAGATTACAAACATTGGCTTTAATCCACATAGACATTTGTAAGAACTGAGAGGGAAAAGCTGGATGTAATTTGCCTGTGTGTCACAGGAGGAATAAACCCTTTTCCAAAGTCACAGTGGGAGCCCAATGGATACAAACTCCAAATCACAGGGTAACAACTTCTGAGCCTGAGCTGCCTGTTGTTACAAGAGAACTCAGCAACAAAACCACAACCCTGAATGTGTTGCTCTCTGCCGGTGCTTATTTCTCACCCCTTGCACATGAGGGACGCTTTGCCTCTGTCTCAGTTGTGTCAGTTCAGCTACAGGTTGTCCTGCAAACCAAACAACTAAACCAATGTAGAGTAAAAAAAATAACTTCAGCTTACAAAAGGATTACTTCAATCCTCAGGCACTTCAGTGATACAATTCACAGCATGAGCCCACACATCATTTTAACAGCTGAACGGGCATTGCTGATAAGGTGACAAACAGCATTGCAGAAATACCAATGAATGGCGGGAGATTCAAACTTCGTATAATAGATTCACCTCCGATGTCGATGTACCTGGTGACTAAGGGAGAGGCAACAGAAAGAATGTGTGAGCGGCTGGTGTGTAAGCACAGGGAATGGCACTGCCATTCTCTTCCTTCCGCCTCTGTGAGATAGTGATTGGTTTAGTGCAATTTCCTTTAGCCTCTCCTCTTATATTCTTCTTTGTATTTTCTTGGATGTTTGGATCCTGTCTACTGTCCCTGATGTACAACTCTCATGGTCTCTAAGACAATTCTATAACACACAGGTTAAAGAAAAGCTACAGCTCCAAAGTAAAGAACGAGCTACAAATAACCTGCTCATTCTTTTCATGAATGATATTTATGAATCCTATCTGATCGAATGTATGGAATGGTTGTGTATCTCCAGATAGCACACGTAGGTTTTACAGCCCATTTCTACCCTTTGCATCCACAATCAATACAGGTAGTCACCATGTCTGAGACACTATGTATGTGTATATATGTGGGGAAAAAGAAATGGTAAATATTAATGGTAAATATTGTCTGAGAAGATAAATATTACTTGCCTTTCTGTAAGTCTCGCTCCATAGCTTCCAAGAGTAATATTTCCTTTTCCTGAGGTGAAGACACAGTTTCTGTTGATTGGTGTTTGTGAGGGTACTGGATCCTGTAATACTCTCCTAAACATAGCCAAAAAGGAAAATAAAATAAAATAAAATAAAATAAAATAAAATAAAATAAAATAAAATAAAGACTTAGTATATTGTCTTCATTGCTGTTTAGGAAAGACTGACTGACTTCGTATTTACCAGTTTTGTAGCATATTTCCTTTATGGTTCTTTCCTCTTCAATTTCTGCAGCAGTCTTAGGCACCCAATTAGAAACATCTGTAGGAAATGGTTTTAAAAGATTACTAGGTATCTATACAAAGTCCTTCAACAATTCCTAATAATCATGTGCCATCATGAATTTCATTTTGGTCACAGTGGGTTTTTTTTTCTCAATGTAAGCTCTGCTTCTGCATCAATGATTCCTTAATATTAGGTATATCCAAGAGCAATGGAACTGCAGTTACAACACATAGGAATAAGCTAATGTTTGTGGATTTGAAACTATTCAAAACCATCTTCAGAGCTCATGTTCAACATAATCCTTCATTGACAACCAAAAGGAAATCTTCTGATTAAACATGTCACCAGGGAGCGCTTGTCACAAAACCTCTGCCCGCAGTTCCTCTCCTGGAACATCTGCTGGCAGAGATGGTGAAGTGAGGGCTCCTTATCTGTCTCAGTTAAGGCTACTGAGATCAGCAAAGCCCCGGCATTTATTTGGTTTGAATTCACGGGGCTCACTTCTACTGAAACCGAGTCAGGAAGCACTAACAGGTAGTCGTCCTCTCACCCTCTGGGAACATGCAATTCATTCTTCCCCAGGAATCCCTCATCTCTAAGTGAGACACAGTCAACCCTTTAGCTGCTTTTAAAAAGCACAAAACCAAAACAAAAAAAGAATATATACATCTAAAAATGCACAGACATTCAATTAATCTAGAGAATTGTGTCCCCCAATTTAGAGAAAGTTTGAAGAGTATTTGATGGCCATCTGAATTGCGGATCACATCACATAAGTTGTGGATCACATTTTAAACTTTATTTAATACAAAAGAGGTATGTGGATGATAACGCTATTGAAATATACAGGTAGGCATTTCACAGGAGTTAGAATGATGCCTCACATCTGGTGACCAACACTTCCAACATTTTGGGATTAGCCGGAAACTATTTTCAAAACTTGTCAACAACTCCTTTCTAAATAGGTCATGGTCATTACAACAAATCAGCTGTGAAGTGTAGAAAAGGCCCTATTCTACTTCTTTGTAAACGAAAAAATAATCTGTTTACAGTTCTCTTTGTCATCATCCTCTTCATTGTCCTCTTCATCTTCAGCATTGTTGAGGCTTATAATCAGTGGAGCATGAACTGGTAGGGAAATATTCTCTTGGTTTCTGAGTGATGCTTGAAGATGTGCTGGATGCAGAGTCCTTTCTTGGCCACCCTGTTGCAATGGCACATCTGCAGAAAAGAAGATTATTTTATTAGAAGGGAACTAGAATATCAAATCCAGGTTCAGGCATGCAGGTACAGTTTTGAAATCTTTATCATATTGAGGGGATCATTAAATAGGCAGATTATGACGTTTGGGAAAACTATTCTGCCAAGCTTGGCAAAAGAGCATCTTGCAACAACAGAAAGTATGAAAAAGTGTGGGTACCTACTCCTCTGAAAGAGCAGATAAAGCACTACAGTGTATCATACTAAACCTATTTTAGTGACACTCCTGCAGATCAGATTTGTTGTATCTCATGCAAGAAAATGTAAGATACAGCAGTTTAACTTGATAGTTAACTGTGTCACTGCCCAGAACAGCGTATTATTAGCTCTGGACAGTGTAAGCCAACTGCACCTTACATTGGTTTTTAACAGGATTTCTAAGTATTAAAAAGGACAGTTAAAATGTTTGCAATGCTATTCTGGGACACATGGACTTTGAATGTATGCATTTTTCAGTAAAAAGAGAAAGGTTTGGATCTAATTTCCTGTTCTGATTGTTGGACATGGCTCTTCTAGAGGTTACCCATGTCCATTGGGCCTCTAGGGCATCTCTGACTCACAACACACCCAAAATGTGCCTACGTTTTGTTTAGGAGAGCCCCAGCTGCCAGGGGTCGCTGCTGTGGATGTGGGAACTGTAAAGAAAGCAGCACGGGCACTCACAGAAACAGCACCAAGTTCTTGCCTTGCTTCTCTGGGGTTGGGGGGCTCAACACACCCAGATGGGACACGCTACCTTTCTCTGGGGGAATTTCTGGAACAAAGGCTATTTGCTTCTGACTAGAGGTGTCTCTGGACTTTTCTCTTGACACCTGTGTCCAGCTCTGGAGCTCAGGCCCATGAAAAAGTCGATTTTAGGCCCCCTGCTCCTGCATCTGTGACAAGTCACGCTGCTCTCACTCCAGCTTCTGCCTGATTTCTGACACCTGTCTTGGTTCCCTGCCCTGGACACTTTCCCTGCTCCAGGTTCCAGCTGTCTAACAGGACTGCTGGAAGCCAAGAGCTCCTCTTAGAAATGAATGAGAAAAAACAAAACCGACCAACCAACCAAACAACCAAAACCAAAAAACAAAACAAAACAAAACAACAACTTGTAATGGTGCTTTTTTATTTTCCAAAAGTAATTCAATTTTCAGATATTATATAACCTTGCAAATGATTTCTGCAACATTTCTACTCTGTGGATCCTAGCAACCTAAATCACCACTTGTGACATCATCTTTCCTGCAACACGAACATCCGTAACATGACAGCTCAAAAAGTCATATGGCAACACTATTCAAATGCCAATACAATTCCTTTCTTTACTTTGAACTCACTGCGGTAGCAGATCCTACGCCATTGATTTACCATGGTACCTTTGGAACCTTCATAGAGATTACTAAGCACTGCAAGGACATTCTTGTGTATGTACTTACTCTAATGAACAAATAGTAGAGAAAATATTTTCACTCACTGTTATTAGGTGGCAGGAAAAGTCCATTTATGTTTCGAGGCTTGCTGTGGTGGTAGGGACAGCTGATCCTCAAACAGCCTGAGGGTTGTTTTTCCCACAAACAGATGTGGCTGTACTTCTGCTGCAGGAGAAAAGAGTTGTCATCTATTGTAAGCAGAATGATAAAAATGGACTAAACGAAGCAGGACACGGTCTGCTGCTGTGACCATATTACCAAGATTTTGTGGGACCGTGTTCCGATATTTTAGAACTCTTAAAGTTATCTTAAAAGTTATCATAAGCTCCAGATAACTCTAAAGTTATCCTGAATTAGGTCAATTGAGCTTTCACCATGTCAAACTGTTACCAGATGAGGAATGAAGCCGTTTACTTATTGTACTGCAGACTTTCCATGAGATGCTGGGCAGAAAGTTACTTAACCGACATGTGGTTGAGTTTCCTTTCCTGCACAACAGCATAATCAGGTCAATCCCAAATGAGATGAGCTGTACAAGTGCAAATCCTACACTAGACTCTCTTGCCATTAATGAACATGGGTCCTTGGGAAATAAGGAGTAGGAAATCAATCCCAGAAAGATGCCCAGCAAAAACTGAAAAACTACAAGTTTGGGAATTGGTGTTCTGAGACTGCCGTCATTGCGCTGCTCACACCATCTCCCAGCTGTTTGTGCATTTGAAGGTCAGTTTCACCCAGATTCAGACATTAAGAGCTGAGTCTAAAAGCAGCATCTCCAAAACACGCCACGTTTGGACTGCAGTCAGTACAACTGGGCCGTCCCCTGAGACACACTGGGGTCTGGAGCCAAAGCCCAGCTCCTGGGCATTAATGCCAAAATCCCCATTGTCGAAACGGGAGCAATAATGAGGAGCCCAACACCAACCCTGGATTTTCAGCAGGTGGAATTTAAATACAGGGCAAACACACCTTGCGGGACTTTCTTCTCAATAACTTATTTTGCAGTACTTCAGGAAGGAACTAAAAGCAGAAATTATAAACGTATAAGCCTACGTATTCAAAATCAATATAATCCTGATTCAATCCGAAAGATGAGTGATCTTCACGCATGACTTTTATGTGTTCCCTGAGTACCTGAGCACAGTTCACATGAGAAATTCCCATGGTTCAGATTATCATTACCTCTTCCCACCTCTTCCAAAAACCCGATATTTCATCTACAGATGTGGCCATGACCCAGAGAGACATATCAGCTTCTACGTTTACATAACAGACCTCCCTGTCGACATGGCTGTATCAATAAATCAAGGATCCAAAGCACTCTAAGATCTACAGCATTTACCTGTGCATTTGGGGAACGCTGGAGGGGGCAGTTTTCGCCAACTTGGCCCATTCTGTCAACGCCAAAGTTCAGCAAAAGGCACCAGCATGAAGTAGCTGGTGCCTCCTGCAGCCACCCGGGTCAACAAAGGCGGTTGCCGGCCAGTATAGAATGTTACGTTTCGAAAGTTCCAACTGTTCCTCCAGCTCCTGATGTCAACATCATGGCGCCAGGAGACACGTCCAGCTTGAGCATCTTCCTTCATCTCCATTGCTTCAGTGTAAATTACAGAAAATCAGGTTATTTCAGAGTCTCCCATCCCAGTGTTTCTTTAATGAGAAATGGAACAAACCCATTTGCCGGGGCTTAAATAATACCCACCCCCTTGCTGAAGGAGCTGAGGCCTGAGAAACAAACCTTTGATACTGCAAAGACAAACCTTATTGACCATTTTTTAAAGAAAACCCTTCTGCCCAACATTTTTCTTACTGTAGCTCTTTGGATGGAGGGGTGTTGGGAAGGTGGTTTAAGATTGAGGTTTTATTTCTCATGACTCCACTCAGATTTGGTTGGTAATGATTCCTGCCATTCCATGGGTTCTGTCATTGGTTGCCAGAGAGATCAGCGCCTGCCCTTCCTCCTCCCCTTGTGAGGAAGCTGTAGACCGTGATGAGGTCTCCTCTTAGTCTTCTCTTCTCCAGGCTGAACAAACCAAGTGACTTTAACTGCTCCTCATATGGCTTCTTCTCCAAACCCTTCACCAACCTCTTCTGGACACCCTCCAGTAGCTTTATCTCCTTTTTATCCTGTGGTGCCCAGAACTGCACCCAGAAACCCCAGATCCCTCTGCAGAGCTGCTATCCAGCATCTCGTGCCCCAGTCTGTATGTACAGCCAGGACACCTGGCACTAAGATGGATGCTTGTGGAACCCACTAGTGACTGGTGTCCAACTCAACATGGCCCCATTTACTAGAACGCTTTGAGCCCGGCCCGTCAGTCAGTTGCTCACCCACTGCACTGTGTGTTTATCCGGCTGTGTGCTGGACATCTTGTCCAGGAGAATGCTGTGAGAGACACTATCAAAGCTTTACTGAAATCCAAACACGATTTATTTATTCACGGTACACATACATTCAAACTTCTGTTATACATGAAAATTTCTGTGGAATAAATTGGGGGAGCACTCTGATTAGAGATTTTTTCATCTCTGTACATATTAATATGAAGTACTCACTTCATCCCATTCTCCGCTCTACGTATGGTTCTTGGTTTTTTTTTGCGCTTCCAGGTCTTCTTGGCTCTGTTGTCAAAATAGATATATAGACATTTTTCTACATTATTGACTAGAATAAATCTCTATGCTCTTTCAGAAGCATGTTCAGGAACAGGCTGCCTGCTCTGTGGACATCTCGGAGCACGGGCCAAATGCTGCCCCCGAGAGCCCTCCCCCTTAGGCAGGACGGCTGCCTGAGGTAATCTCCCGGGACCCGGATTCCCTCATCTCCCCGTGTGGGTGAGTGAAATAATTCCTCGCTGGATCGCGGTTCTCTGTTTCTTTTCACTCACTTAGGCAAAGTGAGTCTATTCCGTGCTTAAATATAAGCATGTGTATTTTCTTTAGTAATTCCTTGCCAGATTCAGGCAAGTGTGTACTTTTCCCGGAGTCAGGGAGGGCTCTGGCGTTGTATTTGGTGAGCCATGTGTATGCACACTGTGGACCCCCATTGTTCTTATTTGCTGCACCCCACTAATGTCCTCAACTGATACTCAAACCTGTATTTATGTTCTTGGAGAGCTAAAACCCTGTTCTTTACCGGTTAATCTGCTGCACCTTTTTGACCAGAATAAAAGTTTGTTTTGGACCCTGTTTTCTGCCTAAAACTAACTTTCGGGGTGCCTCTGTGACACACGGGATGGGGGGGAACACAGGGGACACAGAGGGGACATGGCGGGGGACATGGGGGTGGGGGGACACAGGGGACCTGGAAAGGACATGAGGGCCACAAAGGGGGACACGTCCCCCAATATTTTCCCCTGTACCACAATTTACCCCCCAATTCACTCCAGTTTCAGAATCCACAAATAACTTGCTTTGGAAAAGACCTTTAAGATCATCGAGTCCAAACGTTCCCCCGATACCCAATCAGAGATGAAACGCCCGTCACCAATTTCCCACGAATCCCTTTGGGCCTCGAGCGTTTTATTCCCCTCGAGCAACTCCCAGATGAAACACCTGGACGCTCAAGTTCTCACGTTTGCAGCAAAATCCTCTGTTTTTGTTTCTCGAACTAGGATGAACTCCCCGGGCTCTTCTCAAATGCAAAATAACGGGGGTTTCGCTGCCCTCTGGGCTGGATTTGCTGCTGCTTAATGGGGATAAACTTGGCATTTTGATTAGTGTGAGTTTCCTTAATTGGGATCTTCCCTATGATCTTAATGAGGATAAACTAGTTTTTTTTTAACAGGCAGGCTCCCCCATGCACGGCCGGGAGACAGCCCAGAACCACACCAGCCCTGCAGCTCCGCAGCGAGTCAAGCCCAGCGCTGCATCTCCCTGCCCTGGTCACGGCGCAGGGCTCCTGTGCCCAGCCCAGCAGGGCAGCGGCATCGGGTGGCTGCAAAGGTTGCATTTCACTCCAGGAGCCGAAAGCCGAGTTGTTCGGAGTGACCTGGGAACTCGGCTCGTTTGAGAGCCCAGCCTGCAGCCCCGGGACAGCAGCAGCTGTCCCTCCTCTGAGAGGTGGGGGCGTTTCTGGAGGGAGCGTCACCCTCCGAGGCAGAGGACAGAGCTTAGGAAGGCTCAGTTCTGGACTCTGACCCGCCACAGAAGGTGCAATGGCTGTAGGAGTCGAAATACCGATTTTCTGTAGTGCCGTAGTGTTAAGAATGCAAAACGTGTTTGAAGAGACAGTGCTTTTTTGGCTCCAAGCCACTTCTATGGATGTTCAAGCGTTTCCAGAAATCCTTCTTGCAACAGCCCTCTTGTGAATTAATGAGAAAATAGGGTGGGAAAAAAATCAGCACATAAAATAGCTGTGACACACAGCACTGAAAAGTCCTCACCGGACACTGCACGCACAAGAAAAAGCCCGATGGAAGGGTGGGTGGCACATCGGGGCCACCGGGCTGTCGGCAGCGGTTGGAGCGGCGGCAGCTGCAGGAGGCTGCCCGGCTGGAGAAGAAGGGACAGGGGGCGGGAAGAGTTTTTCCTCCAGCTCTCTCTCGGGAGCAGCCAAACCGCGCGACTCCCGCTCGTTCCCGCGTTTACCGGCACACGGGGCGGGGCCGAGGAGCGACGGCTCTGCCATCCGCCCGTCGGGGCTGCGGGGTCGGTCTTTGCGGGAGGCGGTAGCGATTGGTCGGGTGTGTGTCCAGCATGGCGGCCAAGGCGAGCACCAGCCCCTCTCAGCTGCTGCCGCTGCTGCTGCTGCCGCTCGGGAACCGGCGCCGCGACGCTTCCGCGCTCTCTCGGTGCCCGCGCGGGGCTGCGCTGGGGTCCGTCTTGTGCCCGGCGGGCGGGCGGGGAGGGCGAGGCCGCTTGTGGGCACGCGTGGGTGGCGCGGCCGGCGCCGCCGCTGGGCGGGCAGCTGGAGCGGGGGCAGCAGGTGTGCCCGCCGGGTCCGGCGGTGTCGCCGGTACGGGAAAATCCCGTAGGAGATGGTTGAGACTTGTGAGTATTATTTCTGCTTGTTGTTGCTGTTTAATCTTTTGTTTGCTGAGGGAAAACTTGCTGTAAGATCTGTGAGCAAAACGTGTTTTTGGAATATTTGCCAGCTGAGTAGTGTCTCCCTTGGACTTCATCTCTAGGGGTGATGGGTTCAGGGCAGCCGTGCCCTTCTCCACCCTCCCTTCCCCCCTCCCGTCTCCCCCACTCCCGCCTCTCTCTGTCTCCCCACCTCCCGCCTCCAAAACACTTTCAAGGACACAAAACAGAAGGGATACAAGTGTTTATTTTCATTTTATTTTAGCTTCTTGAAGGCTGGTTAGTTGGTTGCACTTCTTTAAGGTTGGTTTAGGTGAGTTGTTTTATGCTGGTTTAGGTAGGCTGTTGTAGCTAAGTTTCGGGCCAGCTCATGAAGCAGCAGGCACCCAGCCCAAATGGCCCAAAGAAGCCATGGCAAGGGGCCGTGCTCAACGCTGCAGAGGAAGGCAAAAAACCCCCGGAGACGCTTGCTGTCCCACCTGGGGGAAAAAAAAAGCCTTCCTCCCCCCAGCTGCAGGGCACGAGAGGCCATCTTCCTGGTGAACAGCGATCGGCTGTTCCCTGAGCATGGGAGCCAGACCCGGCTCCTTGTCCCACAGGCTGCTCACGCCTCCCAGGACCTGCCCAAGCCCTCGCCTATCCTACCCTATCCTACCTTGAGCTGGAGCCATCTCCCGGCCTTGGGAGAGTGCCCAAATGCCTCTCACATTCAAAAAATCCTTCCAGCAGTCCTGTCAAGAATTTCTGACCAAACCTGGGAAAAAAACCAAAATGCCAGAGATGAGAATTACTGAATGCAACAAGAAGACACAACAGAGATGATGGAGGAAAACAGCAAGAGGGGAGGGAGAGGAGGAGCAGAGAACACATAAGTAAAGGAGAACCTTGCATCTCACCCAATCAGAGGAGTAAGACAAGGGTTCCAAAAGACCAGGCTCTGAATAAAAAGCATACCTCCTAAGGTTTTGCCTCCAAGTCTCCAAACTTGTCCATTTTCTAAGGCAAGGTGCAGATCCCACAGTGTCCTTTGGTCTCCGATGGTCTCTGGCGGTCTCCAGTGGGCTTCTGTGCACACACACACACACATACATCTCGTTTTTACTTTCTATATCTCCATATTTCTATTAACTCTATGGTCTGCATACAGGGAGAAGGAGAGAGAAAGAAAAAGTGTGAATTATTTGTGCAATGTGAAAACCTTTTCCCTTGAAGGCAAGCTCCAGCTCCAGCGCTGTCCTCGGGTCTCTGGCGCTGTCCCCCGGTGTGTGGTGGCTCCTGAGGACTCCTCCCGGTGCTCTGGGGCTGCCGAGCAGAAGATGGCAGCGCCTTCTTCCTCGCCTCTTCCCCAGGCCGCAGGGCAGAGGAGATGCCCTGGCAGGAGGGCAGGGGGTGCGGGCTGGGAAGCCGGGCTCACCTGTGGCTCCAGAGCGGCTGCTGGTCCGGCCCATCCCGCGGAGGTGGCCAGTGGCGGCTGCGGGGGCGGCGCCGCTTGTGGCCAGGGGCCTGTTTGGGGGCTCTGGGAGAGCCGCCGGCCGTCCTGCGGCGCTTCGGGCACCACGGCGCCGGAGACAGTCCGGCCATGCTGGTGCTGGGCCCCGGCAGCCCCGCCTGAGGCGGATCCACCTCCACCACCTCCTCCTCCTGCCGAGGCGGATCCGCCTCCACGGGCTCCGCCCCTTCCCGGGGTGGGTCAATCTCCATTGGCTCCTCTTGCCTGTGGGCGGTGCTGCTGCTCCCGGCCCGCAGCCGCCGTTTGGGCGGCGGAGCCATCGCAGGGGTCCCTGAGCCTCCCCTCGCTTCTTCCAGTCGCTCCGGCGCTGTCGTCCGCGGCCTCTTCTCTGCGAGCGATGGCGCAGCTGGCACAGCTGTGCTCCAACTGCCATCACAGAGGCTCGTGGCGTCCCCAACGGACGCTGCGGTGGCCGGCATGGCGGCCCCCAGGGCCACGAGGCCCCATTGCGGGGCCGTTTTGCTCTGCAGTCCTGTCAGTGCTCAGATTTGGTTTGCCTCTGGGGGAACTGACTCATGGGCCTTTTGTCTTAAGGAAACAGCAACAGCTGCAGATCTTTGGACAATATGTTTGACCAGCACGACAAACCTGGTAGTTGTGTCGCAGAATTCTGCTCTGCTGAGGGATTCTGATATTTCTTTAGTGCTGTAGTGTTAAAAATGCAAAACGTGTTTGAAGCGACAGTGCTTTTCTGGCTCCAAGCCAATTCTATGGATGTTCAAGCACAGAAGATGTTATGAACTTGTGAGTATTATTTCTGCTTGTTGTTGCTATTTAATCTTTTGTTTGCTGAGGAAAAACTTGCTGTAAGATCTGTGAGCAAAACGTGTTTTTGAAACATTTGCCAGCTGAGTAGTTTCTCCCTTGGACTTCATCTCTGGGGGGTGATGGGCTCAGGGCAGCCGCGCCATAGAGCAGCATTTGCACGATTGATACTTGTAATCGGGTTCCTAATTGGTTATTTTGTGTGGGTTGTGTGTTGAACTGCTCAGTAGTTAGTTTGGTTTGACATTTCTTGAAGGTCTAGGCAAAGATTAAAAAAATGAGTGTTCTTAAAGAGAAGTATGTATTGATTATTGTTGGTATTCAAGAAATTGCCGAGACTTAGAGGGAAAATCTTGATGTGCTGAGCAGAAGAGTGTAATGGATCTGTTTGGTTGCCAGGTAGCTTTCTTGACCCATGTGGCCAGTTTATCAAGATTACACTGCACGCTTGAGAGAGTGAGAGAGATCCCCTCCCTCCTTAAATAATTAGCATGACGCTAATGGGATAAAATACTCTTATCGGTCAGCCTGGATGTCAGTCCAGCTCTGCCCCATCTCTGCCCCGCTTCCTCGATACATCACATCTGCGGGCAGAGCAGTCAGAATACCCTTGGCTCTCAGACCAGAGCAATTAAAAACATTAGCTCTGTGCTGGGGTGTTATCTCGTGTTCTCAAACTAATTCCAAATAATGACTGTGCGAGCAGTGAAAAAGAAAGGTTTCTAACTCCATGAAGAAAATCAGTTCACTTTCAGTCAAACCCGCACAGTTTCAGGTATGGAGCCCTCAGGGCTCTGTCAGGGCTTTCTTTCCTCTTCTGCCTTCTTTTCCCTTCCCCTCCCTCCTGCCCTTCCCCCTTCCCTCTCCCTTCCTTCACTCTTCCCTCAAAACCACTTTCCAGGACACAAAATGCAATGGATACAAGTGTTTCTATATTTTTTTTTTTAATTTTATTTTTTTATTATTATTTTTTTAATGTACTTCATTTTATGTTATTTCATGTTCTGTTATTTCATGTCATTTCTGTTTCTCACTCTTTTTCAGAGCCAGTGCTAACAGTCCTTAACACAAGCCCACGTGTAGCCAGGAGCAGGCTGATACGTTCTTCAGTTTAGCTTGAGAAAACAGCCCTTGCAGGCTGGCAAAGGCAAGTCCCAGAGCTGCAGAGAGCAGCAGCAGCAATAAAGGCCAAGCTTTGCCTGGTTCCTCAGAGGGAGAACCTTGAGAATGAGGCGCGGGACTGATCACGCACAAAAGAAGAAGAAGAGGTACTGTGGGATCTTTTCCAAAGCATCACATGTAGCGATGACAAGCAGATGTTTTGCCTTGCACACCTTGTTTGGCTGCTGTGCTTCTTGGGCAGGGTGCACGGGAAGCGCTCTGGTCCCTGCCAGGCGCTGGTGTTGCCCGCAGGGAGAGGTGCCGAGTGGCAGCTGCGAATCCTTCCTGTTCCTGACAGGACACCAGTGGCTGCTCCAAAGCACTGGGTCCCCATGCAACATCTCTGCATGCTGTTTCCTACATCTACCTTCTTTGTCTGGAACTTGTTTGGGTTTTGCCTGTTTCTTTCTGCCTTGTTTGGTTTTTTGTTGTTGTTGTTGATGTTGTTTCTATTGTTGTTGTTGGTTTGGTTTTGTTGGGTTTTCCTAAGTTGGTTTCATTTGGTTGGTTTAGGTCAGTTTATATGAGTTGGTTTTGGAAGGCTTTTTGAGACTGGTTGTTCCAAGTTGGTTGTTTGAGACCGTATGACGTCGTTGGTAGGTTGTGTGTTGGTAGGTCACTGCAGGCTGGTTGTTTTAGGTTAAGGTTTGTTAAGTTTGGTTTAGGTTGGCGGTCTTAGATTGCTTCTTTGAGGTTTGAAGGTTTAGCTTGGTTTTGGTTGTTTAGTTTAGGTGGGTTGGTTTAGGTTGTTTGATGTGATTTTCTTACCGCTGATCTATGTTGTTTAGCTTTGGAGGTTTATTTTTCTTGGTTTTGCTGGGTTCTTTGGTTGGTGCTGTTTTCTGACGATTCTTTAGCACTGGTTGTGTTAGTTTGGTTTAGGTATCTTCCGTTGGTTGTTGTAGGTGGCGTATCTGAAGGTGTTTTTGTTGAGGCCATTTTCAGTAGTCTGGTTTAGGTTTGTTTAGATGATTTTAAGATGGAGGTGGGTTGGTTGGTTGGTTATTTTAGGTTGTTTCTTTTCAGTAGGCAGTTCAGGTGGGTTGGTGGGTGTCTGTGTTTTCAGGTAGGTTGGTTTAGGCAGGTTTGGTTTACATTGTTTAGGTTGCTTGAAGAGTTTCTGTTAAGGTTGGTTCAGGTTATTTGGTTTCGGTTGGTTTAGTTACTTTTTGGTAGGTTGTTTTAGGCAGTGTTATTTATGTTGCATGTTTTGAAGATGGGTTCCTTCAGGTTGGGGTGGTTTAGATTGGTTGTTGAGGTTGCTTTAGGTGCTTTGGTTAGATTGACATTGTGTTTTGTTGGTTTTAGGTTGTGTCTGGATGATTTGGATGTGACTGCAATGTCGCTGGGACATGCGTCCCCCCACTAATCACCAGGCTCGATTGGGCTGTTTGTGCTGTCTCAGCAGATGTCCCCTTCCTCCTTCCCTGCTCCACGTGTTTCCCTGCCTTGCTCAAAGAGGACGAGCTTCCCCGCTAGAGGCGAACCACTGCTAGGTCAAGGGGATACGGTAGCTGCGCTGTGCTTGAGAACCTGCAAACAAGCTCGGGGTCCATTAGTAGGAGAACCTTGGGTAGTCAAGCTTCCAAGCCTGCAGACACATCCAAGTGAGACACTGCATGGGGTCGGGTGACTGTTGGTTGGAGTTTTGTTGTTGAGGTATTTTTGAGTGTTTTGGCTTTGTTGTTGAAGTTGAGTTGGTTTAGATTGGTTTTTAGCTTGGTCATTGCAGGCTGGTGTCAGTGGTTCTATTTAGCTTTGGGTTGTTTGCTTTAGGTCATTTTGGTCAGGTGATGTCATTTGGTTGGTTTCGGTTTGTTTAGCTTGTTTGGTTACAGGTTGCTTAAGGTTGGCTGAGAAATGCCGGTTTATGTAGTTTGAGATTGTTTTAGGTAGGATTTTTTAGGTCATTTGGTTTGAGTAGGTTTGTTTTAGGGTGTTTAGGTTGGTTACTTTTGTTTGGTTTAGGTAATTTGTTGAAGATTGTTTAAGGTTCTGCTTAGGTTGTTGGTGGCTGATTGAAGTTTTTTAAGGCAGACTGGTTTAGGTTGTTTAAGGTTGGTTTACGTGAGTTGTTCTTTGCTGGTTTAGGTAGGCTGTTCTAGCAAAGTTTCGGGCCAGCTCGTGGAGCAGCAGGCGCCCAGCCCAAATGGCCCAAAGAAGCCGTGGCAAGGGGCCGTGCTCAACGCTGCAGAGGAAGGCAAAAAACCCCCGGAGACGCTTGCTGTCCCACCTGGGGGAAAAAAAAAGCCTTCCTCCCCCCAGCTGCAGGGCACGAGAGGCCATCTTCCTGGTGCTTGAGCAGCAGGCAGGAACCGAGCCAAAAGGGCCCAGAGGAGCTCTGCAAAGTGGTCATGCTCAATGCTGCAGAGGAAGGCAAAAAACCCCCGAGGACCAGTGCCAATATGTGCTATATATTCCCCAGCTAACATCTAGGGAAGCCACAGTCTCAGCAGAGACAATGTTCCACTAAAACTGATACAATTCTTTCCTGTTTTTTGACTAGGCGCATCACTAGGAGCATGTTTCTTTTAATGTTAAAATCTATTATTGTAGCAGATTGCATCATAATGATTGTAAGTTCAAAAGAAGAGTTCTTCTCCCTTCCTCCCGTACTGCATTTCTATTACTTACAGAGGGAGAGAGAAAGAAAAAGTCTGAAGTATTTGTAAAATGTTAAGAAACTTTTCCTTTTTCCAGGCAAGGTGCAGGTCCCACGGTGTCCTTTGGTCTCCGACGTTCTCCAGTGGCGTCCTGTGGTTTCCTGCGGTGTTCTTCAGTCTCCCATGGTCTCCTGCAATCTCCGGCCATCTCCAGCGGGTTTCTGTGTGCATGCATTTCTAGTTGTTATTGTCTATATGTACATATTTTTCTAAACTATATTGACCATAGGCACATCTATAGGGAGAAGGAGAGAGAAAACAAAAGTCTTAATTATTTGCTGAAATGTGAAAACCTTTTTCTTTTAAACCAAGATGCAGATCCAATGGTGTCCTTCGGTCTGCGATGGTCTCCTGCAATCTCCAGCAATCTCTGGTGGTCCTCTTAGAAAGGAATGAGAAAAAACAAAACCGACCAGCCAACCAACCAAGCAAAACCAAAAAACAAAACAAAACAAAAAACCAACTTGTAATGGTGCTTTTTTATTTTCCAAAAGTAACATGACAGCTCAAAAAGTCATATGGCAACACTATTCAAATGCCAATACAATTCCTTTCTTTGCTTTGAACTCACTGCAGTAGCAGATCCTACGCCATTGATTTACCATGGTACCTTTGGAACCTTCATAGAGATTACTAAGCACTGCAAGGACATTCTTGTGTATGTACTTACTCTAATGAACAAATAGTAGAGAAAATATTTTACTCACTGTTATTAGGTGGCAGGAAAAGTCCATTTATATTTCGAGGTTTGCTGTGCTGGTAGGCACAGCTGATCCTCAAACAGCCTGAGGGTTGTTTTTCCCACAAACAGATGTGGCTGTACTTCTGCTGCAGGAGAAAAGAGTTGTCATCTATTGTAAGCAGAACAATAAAAATGGACTAAATGGAGCAGGACATGGTCTGCTGCTGTGACCATATTATCAAGATTTTGTGGGACCGTGTTCCGATATTTTAGAACTCTTAAAGTTATCTTAAAAGTTATCATAAGCTCCAGATAACTCTAAAGTTATCCTGCATTAGGTCAATTGAGCTTCCACGAGGTCAAACTGTTACCAGATGAGGAGTGAAGCCGTTTACTTGTTGTACTGCAGACTTTCCATGAGATGTTGGGCAGAAAGTTACTTAACTGACATGTGGTTGAGTTTCCTTTCCTGCACAACAGGATAATCAGATCAATCCCAAATGAGATGAGCTGTACAAGTGCAAATCCTACACTAGACTCTCCTGCCATTAATGAACACGGGTCCTTGGGAAATAAGGAGTAGGAAATCAAACCCAGAAAGATGCCCAGCAAAAACTGAAAAACTACAAGTTTGGGAATTGGTGTTCTGAGACTGCCGTCATTGCGCTGCTCACACCATCTCCCAGCTGTTTGTGCATTTGAAGGTCAGTTTCACCCAGATTCAGACATTAACAGCTGAGTCTAAAAGCAGCATCTCCAAAACACGCCACGTTTGGACTGCAGTCAGTACAACTGGGCCGTCCCCTGAGACACACTGGGGTCTAGAGCCAAAGCCCAGCTCCCGGGCATTAATGCCAAAATCCCCATTGTCGAAATGGGAGCAATAATGGAGAGCCCAACACCAACCCTGGATTTCCAGCAGGTGGAATTTAAATACAGGGCAAACACACCTTGCGGGACTTTCTTCTCAATAACTTATTTTGCAGTACTTCAGGAAGGAACTAAAAGCAGAAATTATAAACGTATAAGCCTACGTATTCAAAATCAATATAATCCTGATTCAATCCGAAAGATGAGTGATCTTCACCCATGACTTTTATGTGTTCCCTGAGTACCTGAGCACAGTTCACATGAGAAATTCCCATGGTTCAGATGATCATCACCTCTTCCCACCACTTCCAAAAACCCGACATTTCATCTACAGATGTGGCCATGACCCAGAGAGACATATCAGCCTCTACGTTTACATAACAGACCTCCCTGTCAACATGGCTGTATCAATACATCAAGGATCCAAAGCACTCTAAGATCTACAGCATATACCTGTGCATTTGTGGAACGCTGGAAGGGGCAGTTTTTGCCAACTTCACCCATTCTGTGAAGGGTGTGTGCTGGACATCTTGTCCACGAGAATGCTGTGAGAGACACTATTAAAGCTTTACTGAAATCCAAACACGATTTATTTTTTCACGGTACACATACATTCAAACTTCTGTTATACATTAAAATTTCTGTGAAATAAATTGGGGGAGCACTCTGATTAGAGATTTTTTCATCTCTGTACATATTAATTTGTAGTACTCGCTTCATCCCATTCTCCGCTCTACGTATGGTTATATAGAAATTTTTCTACACTATTGACTAGAATAAATCTAGAGAGCCAATGGTGTCCTGTGGTTTCTAGCAGTGTCCTTCAGTCTCTGACAGTCTCCTGCAGTCTCCGGTGGTCTCCTGTGGACTTCTGTGTGCACACATTTACCGATTTAATTTTCTATATTTACGTGTCTATGGGACGAGGAGCAGGAACTGAGGTAACAGAGGACCCATCTCAGGTTTGTTTCCACAACTCTTCCCAAGTACAGGATGTTTGGAAAGATGGACCCAATTGGAAATCACTCTGCGTTTGAAATTGGGACCGTGTTTTTGAAACACCCTGTAGTATTGCTTGAGACACGTCCCCTGGTCCCTCTGCTTCCAAATTTGCATGAAGCCTTGTATCAAGTCCCAAGCTCCATTCAGTAGAGTCTGGTTAGGCACTGGCAAAAACAGTGTTAGTCCTATACCATGTGTGAATAAAAATTTGTCCCACACCATTTTCCCCTTGTAAAATAAAGGAAAACTAATATCCAACAATTCCCCAAACGTATGAAAATGACCAACCATACATCAGTAAAAAGAAATCAATAATTCAATAAAGAACACTGATAGTCAACAGAAAACGAAGGGACAATCCACCGGGTGCTGATCCAGTGCTCTTTCCCATGCTGTACTCTTTGCATTGCATTTGCAGCTTGGTGGTTGTTCCTGTGACCTGCCTGCGCTGACTGGCACAGCCACTGTCACTGCCTCCGCTGGCACTTCATCCCCCTCTGCTGCAGGATGACACACCAGCCCTGCAGCTCCGCAGCGAGTCAAGCCCAGCGCTGCATCTCCCTGCCCTGGTCACGGCGAAGGGCTCCTGTGCCCAGCCCAGCAGGGCAGCGGCATCGGGTGGTTGCAAAGGTTGCATTTCACTCCAGGAGCCGAAAGCCGAGTTGTTCGGAGTGACCTGGGAACTCGGCTCGTTTGAGAGCCCAGCCTGCAGCCCCGGGACAGCAGCAGCTGTCCCTCCTCTGGGAGGTGGGGTGGTTTCTGGAGGGAGCGTCACCCTCCGAGGCAGAGGATAGAGCTTAGGAAGGCTCAGTTCTTCTGGACTCTGACCCGCCACAGAAGGTGCAATGGCTGTAGGAGTCGAAATACCGATTTTCTTTAGTGCCATAGTGTTAAGAATGCAAAACGTGTTGGAAGAGACCATCAGTAGCCATAGGTAGTTTCCTAACTGGTTGATGGAATGGAAAAATAATAGTTGTATTTCAGGGGCTCTAAGCCTTTGTTTTTCTGTGTCTGGTGCGTTTGTTTATGGCCCAGGTCTGTAGAAAACACCAGTTGTGAGCTGATGTTGCTCTTCTTTGGGGTACAGTCAGATACTAAGCTGGATCATATGTTTAAACGTATCTTCAGGCTGTGTTGGCAGAAACCATGTGATAAAATGCTGTAGAATTCTGGAAGTTTGTCCAAGTGGCTGCATCTGTGTGGTGCTCAGCAGCCTTTGGTTCTGTCAGCTTTGAGGTTCATCTCTCTTGAACTTGTTTTGCTCGGTAGCTCCACTTTCTTGTGGTGAAGGCACCGGAATGTTATTTGGCAAGTGAGGACGGACAGACCAGACCCAGTTCATGTTCGAGGGGTTAAAAAACAAAACTGAAGCAAAGCTAAAAGAGGGCTGGTGTTAAATCTTCTTCATTTCAGTGGTGATTCTGCTTTCACCACCAAGTGGTGCTGTGTGAATTTAATTGCACTGGGAGCTGCCTGTGCCTGCCTGTGTAGTTCAGAGCAGTCATTAGAGGAAATGTTCTTCTGGCTGCGCCTGTTCTCCTGTGATATTAAAAACTTGAGAGATATTGGGAGCAGCTACTACTTTAGAAGAATTTCTATGAAGTAAGGAATTGCTGGTTTTATTTTGTCAGCATGGACAAGAAAAGAACTGATTCTAACTCATGTCCACTGCAGCTTATGCTTCCATGATCCACTGCTCCACTCATCTCTGTGCATAAATGTCTTTGGAGAGGAATGGCAGGTGCCGACTCTTGCCATGGACAAGCAGGGTACTGTGTGGGCTCCCAGGGACAGGACACACTTTGCCTTCCCGTCTCCAGAAGAAAGAAGAGTTGAAGAAGGGGCCTCAGGAGCGAGAGATGGCAAAGAATTTGCTGCACTAGATCCTTTTGTCTTTGTTTATCTGTCAGAAAAGCTGCATTCTGATCACTGTGTCTTAGCTCAAAATACAGTGAGAGCTTCTTGCTTGAGCCTGTTAAAGGAGAACGACCCTTCCCTATCCCAGGGAGTGCGCGACTTTTGACTCGCTTGTTCTGAATATGTGAGCCGCAGTTACCGTGTTCAGATTGCATGGTGACAATCTGTACCACTGACTCCCTGAATGGGTTTTCATTTCTGTCCCGATTTCCTTCTCCAGCATTTTTCAATATATAAATAAAAAAAAATTAAAAAAAAAATAGATTGGATTGGAACATCATGTTGATTTTGGCCCCAAAGACTTTGTTTCCTAGAAATAAGTTTAGTCTTATCAGAACACTTCAGAGATTTCTAGCCAGTGTAGAACTATTGCATTGTGTTGTTTTTAACACAATTCTATGCATGTTCCAGTGTGTTCATTTAATTTCTACTTCACTCAGTATTTTGAAAACAGTCTTAAACTGAAGCTTGGGAGAGAAAAAGAGCAGATCTTGACTCCCAGCTCTGTGGACATCACTCTATAGACAGTTTCTGTGCATCAAAATGCTGTTAATCCTTGATAATATGATGATGCTTGTGTGATGAGCACGGAAGCACACAGGGGGGCAGCAATGAGGAAAGAAGAACCTTGAAAGATAGTCTAGTGTTGCTCGCATCCCAAAGGAGGATGATCAGTTTTCTGTATCATTCCTTACAAATGCTTGTCTAATTTATTCTTTAAAAAGTCCTTTAATGTTACTGCTGTTGCAAAGGTTACTCCATACCCTAAGTTTTTCAGATTTTTAACTTAAGCCTCATTATTCTGTGTCCTGTGTGCAGTGGATGTTCACAGAAGTTTTTATTCATAGCTACCTTTTAGATGTTTAAACACACTTGTTTCTCTTCACTGTTGCCCTATTTACTTTCTGTAGAATCCCAGAAGTTGTACTACACCCTTTTCGAAAGGCAAGACATCATCTGGAGGGTTCAACAGCTAATCTGTGCAAATACAATGCTGCTAAAATAATGCATGGATGTACTAACTGAAGTGTCATGTGTGATGAGGAGTCACTGGGTGTTGTAATTAGTGAGAAATGGTACATAAAAACTAGGTGACAGAAACAGGACATGAGGCTGGCATAGTGTTCTTCAAGCTTGCGGTGCAGCTCTGTGGGCTTTGGATGACTGAAGGAAAGCAGGAGGCACAGGAGAGAACTGATGCTGAGTCCTAATGAAAGATGGCAAATGATTTGGAGAGAGGTTTTCAAAGTCAGAAATGCAAGTCAGGAGCCCAGTTCCAAATTGCCTGTGAAATCACTGGGTACTTCCCTCGCTTGTGTAACTTTGTGTATTGTCTAGAAGCTTTCATTTCAACGTTAAGAAAGTTACACTTGTCTGATAGGTGATGTCATGATCTCATAATAACAGGTATAATGAAAGTAATGGAAAATGTCAGTATTCAAAACAGAGCCATGATAAATTATTAGTGAACTTCTACAACTGTCACTTACTGTGCCTTCCATGTTACAGCTGTCATTAGTCATTGATGCTGTTTCCTCAGAGTTCGAGCTGTAGCATCAGATTTTTGTTTCAGGGTGTGTTCTGAAGCTGCTGATGGCACTGCCTTTGGCTACAAAGTGTAGCAAATATTTTGTGGATTATCAGTATGAGCAGCAGTCAAACAGCATTCTTTTCAAATCACTAAGGAAGAAAGTTGCACCAGTTCATCTCAGTTCCATAATACCAAAAGTCTTTTTCACATGTATTGATCCTTTTGTATTTTGCTTCTTCTTTAAGGTCAGTTGATGCCTGGAGGGAACTGTCACATCTTTTCACGTTTTATTTTCACGTATCCTGGGTATCAGAAATGATAGGCATAAGTCAATTGTCAGAGGTTTGAATTCACAGGTGTACGGAAGCTTTTAAGTGCCTGATTCAGGTTTAAGAGCAGAAGAAACCCTACTGAACTCAAGTGGGACCGTGTTTTTGTGAAGCAGCAAATCTGGTTTCAGTACACTCAACACTCATTTAGAAATGCTGTAACCACATGGTGCAAAGCAGTGAAATCTTGTGAAGTTGCTCTTCTAACATTTTTTGTGAATAAATTTTGAGTGAGCAATTTCTCCTGGCAAACTCTCTGATGAATCATGTACTGTTTCCTCCCCCACAAAGCATAAGAACTGTCATAAATATCAGATTATAGATTCTGGCTCAATCAAAAGAAATTTGCTTAAACCTCGTCAACAGGAAATTTCAACGTTTAGGTGATCCGAGTAGTGCACAGACCTGATAATAATAAAAATTGAACTACAGTTTCCACATTCCATTGGAGTGAAGCCAGCATGTACAGTACTTGCACATCCAGCTTAGCTGTAAACAACGGATTTTGCCATATTGTAAGTAATTATTTTTATCTCATGTTGAGATTCAAAGCTATTCTGAATAGTAAGCTGTGTGTATACCATAATGCAGCATGTTTAGTAAGTTGAAATGAATGTTTCCTAGCAGCACAAGAAGAAAATGAGATCTAGCATAGCATTATAATTGAAACCCAAAATCGTGACATGAGAGTTTCGCCAGGGAGTATTTGTAACAGAAGTCCACGATGCTGCCAAATCACCTGTTTTTGTCACAAGTGAAGATGCCAATTTTCAGTAAGATGCGGCTAAATGAAACACATAGCCAAGTAAGCATCTTTTATTGAACACAGAGGAATTAATATTAAACTGCAGTCAAGTTTTCACATAAAAATTCACTGTGCTTGTTCTTAAAGTTTCAGATTACATGAAAAGGAAAGGTATGTGTCACATTAAGTCAATGGGCTTTTTCTAAGGTATGTACTGCAAGAGCATGTGTTTCTTGCTCCAAGGTTAAATTAGCATCTCATGCAAACAACAGGGGCAGCTTTAAAAGTGAAATCCTTCAGTTTCATGCTCTAAGTCATCAATGCTGTTAAGCCTTCTAGATAGTTGAAACTTACACCAAATTTAAAGCTAATAGTTTCCTCTTGCGAAGGTTTAACTGTACCTTGGGGAAAAGTTGCTTCCCTTTGAGATTAAAAGGGAATTACTTGTATGGAAAACAGCTGCATAAAATGTAAAGTTCTCAGCCATGTATGCTAGCTGCAGGACCTGTGCTAATCTACAGAAAAGGAAACAAATTCAGTGAGTTTTCTCTACAGACCAAAATGATGTGAGAGACTCATTTGACAAGAATGACATTTCTCAGCTACCGTAACAATGTTTGTTGTCTCATGTTAAACATTTAGCTGAAAGTAAGCTGAGAGCGGGATCAGGGGTAAGAACTGTCTAGTCAGGAACCTTGGTCAGAGCTGTGGATGTGAAGCTCTTGGGGAAGAGCTGTTTTAGCTTAATCCATGATCCTCCTTAACAAACGAGAGATGGCACTTTACTTGCAACTGATTTTTGTGATGTTTCTTTTCCCCATCTTTCTCTTTACTTTTCTGAGATGCTAGAGTCTCCCAGAGGATGGGATGGTGTCATGAGTGCTCAGGCAGAGCATACCCACTTTAGTTCAAATAATTGGCATGTGTTTCTTAGGCTGCTGCCTATAAAAAGCACTTAACTATGGCAATGGTCCCAAGTGACAAAGTGGATGTGTTTGTTGGTTTAATTAAACCTCTCTTGCACTACTGCTTTCCCCACCCTATCCCCCATCAAGCTTCTATAAAAAATCAAGTGACAAGGCAGTCTAGAAATGGAAATGTGAGTTTTAAGGCAAGGGGAACTGTCATTTAGTCTGCACTCCAGCAGGCCATGAAGGAGGTTTGTGCCAAGCAATTGCTAAGTCAAACTTTGTGTGATTGTTATTTATTATGGTGATTATTAGGGATGAACCAAAATTACATGATGGCTGTACAAGTGTAAAGAAGTAGCTGAATTTCTGTGGTCTATTTGTTCTGGATACACATTGGTTAATGCATGTATATAGCTAATATTCACATACTTAAGTAGTGAATTGTTCCAGCTTGTGTCTACAGACTGTCAAATGACTCAGTGCTGGATGTGGTGAATATTCTGAGAAATTAGTGCTGAAATTCTGAACTTGTGCAAGAGAACTACCATCCTGAAGTATTTCTTCAAATGGAAGACATCCGCTAATACTTCAAGTGTTGTTTAATCAGAATGTTACGTTGTGGCACTTTCTTTTGATATCATAGTGTAAGATTAGGATGGTGTTTCATTTTTTTTCACAGATAGTTCGCAGCTCACAAAGAATGGAAAGCTCAGGAAGACAAAAGTACAAAAGCTTTATTTTGTAATATGAACATCTATAAGAAAGCAGTGGGAAAACATCTAGTGGCAAACATAGCTTTGAAATATATCTTTACTCCTCTTTGGTTATTTATCTCTCTTCTGTTAATTCTGCAAAAACTGCCAAGCATTTTAATTGTCTACTCTGTGTGTACTGATTTGTGCATTCATCGTCTTACATTACATGTGCATACCACAGAGTTCTTTCATGTTATTGGAGGCTCATATAGCTAAATGTGTAAAGTAATATCTCGAGTCTAAGAGCTGCAACATAAACAGTTCACTTCATTAGCCAAGATTTCTTATTCAACCTATGCCACTGTGTTCTTAGGGATTACGAGTCTCTGATCTCGTTAGTATAATAGCATCTAGATAATAGCTCACAGCTAGTTGTGTTAATGACAGTTAATTCCTAACATTTGAGATCACCATTGCTTCTGAAATCAATACAACTCTGTGAAATACAGTAATAGCACACATATGCATGAGATGTTGCCAGACAACAAATAGGCAGAATATATAAATCATAGTTTTCAACATCCTGTTTTAGAATCTAAGAGTCAGGCTGAAGTATCAGAAGATGCCTTTTGAAAAATCCTGTTAGTTATCTTATTCTGTTTGTTTGCAAAAGTGGTTAAAGACTTATATTGTTTTAAATACCCTAGAACTGCCTCAGGTTATTTTACATGTTTGAAAGTTACTTCTGCTGAGAAAGTAATGAGTTCTGCTGCCTTCTCATGCCATCACAGTGAAGATGTCTGGGCATGAGCGAAATGAGAAATGGTTGTCTAGAGAGGGGAAGAGTGTCCTCAAGTGTGGCCTGCATGCATGGAAAAGAACTTCTTAAACTACCCAGATCTAAGAAAATATTGAGTTAAGATGGTTTTATCATTTTGTCGTGGTTTAACCCAAGCTAGCAATAGAAACACGATAGCCACACATTCACCCATCCTCCTGCCCCCTCCCCAATACAGAATCAAAAGGGAAGGAGGAAACTTGGATTGAGATCAACACAGTGTAATAAAACAACAAAATACTAATATACTACTTTATACATAGAAATAAAAGGTACTCAAGCCAATCTCGCAAACTCTGTCCACACCGAGTAGCCGTTCGCAGGAAGGGACACCTGGTCCTCACAGTTGATCCCAAAGAGATAAAAAAGGAAAAAGGCAGAAAAGCCCAGAGGCCTCTGCAAAAGGGCAAAGGGCTGAACAAAACATCCCGCACCAAAACCTCCCCCAGCTCTGACAGAAAAAGAGCGAAGAAAAAAAACTATGCATGCAAGAGAAAGCACCCGAGAGAGTGAGAGAGATCCCCTCCCTCCTTAAATGATTAGCGTGACGCTAATGGGATGGAATTCTTGTATTGATCGGCCTGGATGTCAGTCCAGCTCTGTCCCATCTCTGCCCCCCTTCCTCGATACGTCACATCTGTGCGCAGAGCAGTCAGAATGCCCTTGGCTCTCAGACCAGAGCAATTAAAAACATTAGCTCTGTGCTAGGGTGTTACCTCTTGTTCCCAAACTGATTCCAAATAGTGACTGTGCGAGCTTTGACAAGAGTCTCGCTCTTCTCTCCCTCTCCCTCTCCCTCTCCCTCTCCCTCTCCCTCTCCCTCTCCCTCCCCTCCCCTCCCCTTTTTCTATCCCTCTTCCCTAAAAACTACATTCAAGGACACAAAACACAATGGATACAAGTGTTTCTATTTTTGTTTATTTTATTTTATTTTATTTTATTTTGTTTTGTTTTGTTTTATTTTATTCTGTTATTCTATTTTATTCTATTTTGTTTTTCCATGTGTTATGTTCTATTATGTTATGTTATGTTATTTTATTTTATTTTATTTTATTTTATTTTATTTTATTTTATTTTATTTTATATTTTTAATTTACTTCATTTTATGTTATTTCATGTTCTGTTACTTCATGTTATTTCTGTTTCTCACTCTGTTGCAGAGCCAGTGCTCACAGTCCTTAACACAAGCCCACGTGTAGCCAGGAGCAGGCTGATGCATTCTTCAGGTTAGCTTGAAAAAACAGCCCTTGCAGGCTGGCAAAGGCAAGTCCCAGAGCTGCAGAGAGCAGCAGCAGGAATAGAGGCCAAGCTTTGCCTGGTTCCTCAGAGGGAGAACCTTGAGAATGAGGCGCGGGACTGCCCATGCACAAAAGAAGAAGAAGAAGAAGGAGAAGATGATGATGACGGGTCTGGTACAGTGGGTTGTTTTCCAGAGCTCCGTGACACGTAGCGATGACGAGCAGACTTTTTGCCTTCCACAGCTTGTTTTGCTGCTGTGCTTCTTGGGCAGGGATGCACGAGAAGCACTCTGGTCCCTGCCAGGGGCTTGTGTTGCCCGCAGGGAGAGGTGCCGAGTGGCAGCTGTGGCTGGTGCAGCCAGGCTGGAGCCCTTCCAAGCAGGGGCTGTTGTGGTGGAGGGAGGTTTTTGGTTTTGGTAGCTTGGTTGAGGTGGTTTGAGGTGGATTGTTTGAGGCAGGTTCTTCTTTGAGGGTGGTTGTGAGAGGCTGGTTGTTGAAGGCTGGTGGGTTTAGGTGGCTTGATGTAGGTGATTTTTGGTTGAAGGTGTCTTCCGTTGTTTGTTTTAGGTGGGGTATGTGAAGATGTTTTTGTCAAGGTTGTTTTCAGTAGTTGGCTGGAGGTTGGTGTAGGTGGTTTGGTTGCGGTTGTTTAGATGATTTGAGGTTGGGTGGTTTAGGTGGGTTATGTGAGGTTGGTTTGATTTGCTTCTGTTTGTTTTCATAGGCAGTTTAGGTAGGTTGGTGGATGAGTGTGTTTTTAGGTAGGTTGGTGTAGGGAGGTTTGGTTTCCATGGTTGAGGTGGCTTGAAGGGTTTGTGTTGAGGTTGGTTCAGGTTGTTTGGTTGAGGTTGGTTTAGTTGTTTTGGGGTAGGTTGGGTTAGGTGATTTCATGAGGGTAGGCTGTTTGAGGTTGTTGAAGTGTTTTCTGGTGGTTTAGGTGGAATAGGTGGTTTAGTTTGGGTTTCTTGGTAGATTTGGTTATGGTGGTTTGGTGGTGGAGGTTCTTTTGGTCATTTGGCTTAGCTTGTTTGAGGTTGTTTGGGTTGTTTGGGGTTTGTTGTTTTCAGTTGTTTTGTGCTGTCTGAGGCTGGTTGTGTGTTTGTAGGTTGTCTGTTTCTCAGAGGCTTCATGTTGTTGAAGCTGGGTTCTCGGAGGTCATTGAAGGTTGTTTGTTTGCTTTTTTGGTTTCGGTTGGTTCC